>NC_092812.1:29087817-30329519 GCF_040954645.1 Diabrotica undecimpunctata
TAAAATTTTTCCATGCTCCAAAATTTATTCTAAAAAGTACTATTGGTTTTTTTACAATAACTCGGTTAATTTTGGTGCTACAACATGCATAAAAAAACTATTTTACAGGTAATTTAACGGGCTATAAGTATAGGAATGTTAAAACATTCTAAAGTCCTTCACGTTTAAAGGGTGAAGGGTCAAACCAGTGGTTCATGCGCTATAAAGCAAACTTTAACCAATCTTTTTGTAGTGTGTCATCTTTTACGTATCTTTTATAGTTTTGAAGTTATTATAAAAAAAAGATTTTTTTTAATATTTACAAAAAAAAAATGTAATCATACTTTTTTCAAAAACTGGGTATTCTAAAGTGGCTAAACTTTTGGATCATACAAAAAACACTAAAATAAAGTGAATTCTATAGGGAAAACAATTTATTTCAATTCTAGTGAACATGACGTTAGTTTTATTGCGTTTTTTTTTTACAAAAATTTGAGAAACCCATCGTTTTTTTGATCGTATCTCACGTACAGTTGGCGAAAAGGACTTTTACCACCACTCATTTTAAAGGTATTTTTAAGCTCTTTTAAAATATTCTGAGTTTTTGTCGAAAAATGTATCCGTTTTCCGTTATTTAACGTTAAATACTCGTATTGAAAGACAAAAACAAAAACAAACCTTCTTTGAACAGCCATCACTCAGTTAATATTAAACTGAAAATATTCATTAAAAAGCCAATATTTTTGTTTTTTTTTTATGAGCTTTAATTTTAGTCGTTACACTTTTTTTGATAAAACTCTTAGTTTTAGAGCTATTCTAAAAAAACCTTTGAAAAACATGTTTTTTTAACGAAAAATGACACTTTTCAACAGCAAATAACTCAAAAAGTATTGATCTAGCGAATAAAATGTTTACTACATTTTTTGTTTAAAATATTTGTCCTTCTATCGAATAGCGTGGTTATTTTGAGTGAAAAAATTTCCACCCTCGAAGGTGGAAGCGCACATCGGCACTATATAACTTTTGTTCCTTGAGTAATTATTTACCAATACACAAAATTTCAAATGAATCGATTCAGTTATAAAGAATTCGGAGGTAAAAACCCTCAGTAACTGATCTATTACTTTCAAACTTGCTTCACGCAAGTTTGAATTTGATATTGGAGCAATCTACTGGCTTTCAGATTCAACAGTTCCGATTAAAAGAAGAAACAATATATCTCAAATAAATTACAAACCACAATAATGTAGTGTTCATACTATAAATGCAAAGTAATCAATTTAAATAATTGTTTGTTACATAGTGACATTCATTATAGGATTAACAACAACTCACTAAAACATATATGTGAATAATTAAATACTTATTAACAATACATTAGTGTTTTATTATTTACCTATCAACAAAACCTCGTATTAACAAAATTACTGTGTTTGGCCAATACACAATTAACCAAAAAAACAAGTTAAACCATAAAATTACTCTACGGACGTGTCGCATTTGAATAACGCCATCCCCCAATATCCATAATGGTTTACGCATCTTTTGTAAAGGCAGGTTAATCTGTATTCCGGGTACATACTTTTGGAAGTATTTAAATGCGGTACTTTAAGGCAACTCACGTTTGCCAGGAATGATATCAGCGCGAAATGTAACGATCTCAGTAGAACAATTTGATGAAATCAAAACCCTTCAACTGCTCTGTATTAAGAACATTAAACTTGACTTAGAACTCGTTTAAATTATGCTAATATTAAAATTACATTTAATAATTTAAATAAGAATATTTTGTAGCATATTATAATAACATAAATACTAAAAACTGCAAATGGAATCAAATAATATTTCATATACATAGTTTGAAAAAATCATAAAGTGATATTTAAATGAATTTTGTTGGCAATGTATTACATTCATGTTTTAAAAGTGCATCATGAAATAAAAATGCCCATAATTAATGTTTATAATTTCGCACCAATAAATAAGAGAGTATAGATTACAGATTACAACAAGAGATCTATCTATTTACAGATATATTGTGCTTCCTGTTTTCACTTCAAGCTGCTATACAGCCCGATTTTCTTAATAAGCTTTCACAATCTTAAGAGAGATCCTTTCATATAAATTGATGCTTTTAATTTTTCTCTCCTAATTCTAGATACCACAGTCTAGTGAGGCCTTTATACCGACATTACACATGCATAGTGCTTTCCTCTTCTTCTAGATAGAACCGACAACTATACTCTTCTGTCGAGTTCATACGAGTCAAATTCTTATTGAGCCTACAGTGTCCAGTCAGCAGTCCCACAGAAAATCTTTAGATTGCAGGTCGGTAAGTCAGCTGAGAATTTGACTGAATGTCCCTCAACGAACTGTTTAACCTGACTTTGTCCTGGTGCATTTCTCTTCCCTTCCAAAGACTATTCTTGCACCTATTTATCAATAGCTGCTGTTTTGGACCCGACACAGAGAGGACAAAAAGAATGATAGAAACAGCAACGACGAAAACCCCTAAAAAATAAATTTTAAGACATTATGGAACAGAGCTAGAAGTCCAAATATACGACGTAAATTCAAGGTGGAGAATATCAAGGACTGGGTAAGAAATAGAAGAGTAGAATGGATCTATTATATAAATTGAATGACAAAAAAGCTGTGGTAAGACCACGAAAATGATGGAACGACAACTGACGGGATGCACATTAAAATACAGAGAGAGTTATGTCTACACAAAAAAAAGAAAAAGAAAAGCGATCTTAAACTTACGCTCAGATACCACATAGACGTTAAAAATTAGTATCGGGAACTTTAAGGAAAGCGAAAAGCAGCTTATCTTGGACACTTTCTTAGACAAGAGAATATTTAACTTCTTATAGCTGATAATGAAAGAAAATATTGATGGCAGACGAGGGCCTGGTGGGCGACAAATAACGTGGTCAAGAAACATCATATAACACACTGTCTTAGATTTCCAGATACTAATAAGAGAGGCTCAAGTCAGAACAAAGCTTGCAGAAAAATAGCCAACCTTAACAATTTGGATCCACTTTCAAATATATATGGTAGACATACATGCCTGTTTATTTTGGGGTAATGAACATGAACCTTAATTCTTTCGGAAAGATTACGTGGGGGTCAAAACATTCACATATTTTTCATTTTGTTACTACTGCCATTAAAGAACTATTGTTCAGATGAACAAGAAAATATTTGTGTACCACTTCTTTTCTAATTTTTTTGAAACCTTATTTATTTTTTAGTAAAGTTGTTTAGTATCTTTTTTTAATTTCACAATTTCATTTTTGGGTGCACTACATACACCAATAGCATAATTGGAATTCTCTATACTAAAGTGATTAATTTTTATGTTAATACGTTTTGAATGATTTTCATATGCTCAAAATGTTTACGAAAATATATAGGCAAATTAAATTTAATATTACGTGGTCTAGATTCTAAATTTTTGAAGAAGATTCTGAAAGAAGAAATCTTTAGACTAAATATAAAAAGTCACCAGAAATTGACCTAATAACACCAAACATGCTAAAAAAATTGCCCAAAAAGGGTATAGTAACCCTTACATATATATTTAACGCAATATTGAGGTGTAATTATTGGTATATTAATCTAACCATGGCAGAAATGCTTTTATTCCCAAAACCAGGAAAGGATTCCAGTGAAGTCTCATCTGATCAACCTATCAGTCTGTTATCTTCTTCTTCTGCCAGTGCTTATCCTCTATGGATGTTGGCTACCACAATGGCCCATCATATTTTATTAGCAGCTATTCGAAATAGGTCTGTGGTGGTCATACCTGTCCACTGTCTCAAATTCTTAAGCCAGGATATTCGGCGGCGTCCTGGTCCTCTATTTCCTTCTATTTTTCCTTCTAGAATCAATAGTAGTACTCTGTATTTATTTTCATTTCTCACTATATATCCGAAGTATGCTAACTTTTTTTCTTTAATGGATTAGAAGACTTCAGGTTCCTTGTGTAAACGGTGCATTACTGCGTCGTTAGTTATATGACGTACATATGATATTCTGAGCATGCGACGATAGCACCACATCTCGAAAGACTGCAACCGTCTGCAAGCCGCATCAGTGAGTGTCCATGCCTCTGCTCCATACATAAGAACAGAAAACACATAACAATTCAAGGATTTTGAGTAGGAGATGTAAGTTCAAGGTTAAATTGCAGAGAACTTTCTTCATCTGTTGGAAGGCACTCCTTGCTTTTTCGATCCTACATTTAATCTCGTATGAGTGATCTCAGCTGTCTGTGATGTTGCATCCTAGGTATGTTATTTTTTGTGTTCTATCCAATACCTCATTGTCTGCCATAAACTTTGCATCTGTATCTTGGTTTTTGCTTATGATCATAATTTTCGTCTTCTTCTGTCTGTTTGAGTCTGTTATCAACAGTCTCAAACTTACTAGAAAAACTTTTAATAAAAAGAATGAATTCAGACTTTACTGGCATAGACTGGATACCAAATTATCAGTTTTGATTTCGACGAGAACACTCAACTATCCAGCAATGCCACCGACTAACTCATACAATCAATTCCGCATTAGAGGAAAAGGAATATTACCCATTAAGGCGGGAATTCCGCAAGGTAACATCCTGGGACCTCTATTATATTTATTATATACGTCTGATCCACCAACTTTAAATAACCTAACAATTTTCACATTTGCGATGATACAGTGGTACTAACAAGTCATAAACACATTAACATAGCTACACAACAACTCCAAAACTACTTGTATGAGTTTGAAAACTGGCTGAAACAATGGAATATAAAAATAAATGAAAGCAAGTCAACCCATGTAACTTTTAGTTTACGACGAGAAACACCACCACCCATTATATCAACAATGAGGAAATATCCAGGACTGAAACAACCAAATACCTTGGACTACATCTGGACCAAACCTTGTGTTGGAAGGAACACATTAGCAAAAACAGAAAACAAATAAATCTAAGACAAAAAGCAATCAATTGATTAAAAAAAAATTTAAGCTATCAATAAATAAAAAATTTTAATTTATAAAACAGTTATTAAATCAATATACAGATATGACATAGAACTATGAGATTGTAGTAGTAAATCCAATATTGTTTCAATGGAAAGATGTCAATTAAAAATGTTAAGAGCAATTGTTGATGCACCCTGGTGGAACCAACCAAACAATCTATGAGGATTTCAACAACTCAACAGTTAAGGAAGTTATTCAGCAAAAGAAATTGCAATGGCCAACAGACCAGTAACGTGGACACGTGATTCTCTCACTGGAGGGAACCATATCACGCCAGAATCAAGGGACAAGACCTACATTTACTTGTAAAATACATTTTTACTTTGATTGCTAATTTATTAGTTATAATAAAAAAACATTTCTGAATTTTATTACATCTCTGACAAGTAAATTTTCTAGATATGTTACAAAAGTAACAAAAAGGAGTTAGGAGTTGGGCGTGTTGTAGATTTCTTTAGAATTGTAGTTTATAGGATTCAAATGATGTTTTCTAAAAGTTAGATTATGTTTGTATTTCTTTTGACTTCCTTTGTGTATGATTGTCTACTCATCTGAAAGAAGAAACACTTATTCCATGGCTTATCTCAACTATGACGGCCAGCAAATCATAGAAAAGCGTGTCTACCTGGCCATACTGACCTCATAAATTTTGATTTATCAAGCAAACACCATTGTTTGACATTGCGCACGCGTGAAGATTCCTGGCAGTCACGATATCTTTTCTAGCGCTAAAACTGTAGAGGGTTAATATTGATAATTTATACTTTGGCTCATACTCTCGTCTACAATGAAGAAAATAAATTATTTTAATAATAATAAATGAATGTAATTTCAACTGTCTGCCCTCCAATGAAATAATTCTCCCATTTATTCAGCACGTACTTCATTACGTAATAATGCCGGCCTATTACCTCTTGTGGTAACATCGACAAATCAAATATGAATTTCTGTTGAGTAATACATTTCAATTAGGTACAAAGGAACTTGCTCAACTTCCAACGCTCCATACTAGGGTATCCGCAAATATTCCAACTAATTCATTCGAGAAAGACAGAATCTTGACCGGAATTTAATCGCAGTCGCGTATAATTCGACATATTAAATTAACATTGCAGCAAAAGCTCTTAGATGGACTTTGTCAGTAATAGTAAGAGTAATTAGCTAAGTGTTTAATATTTTACAGTTTCTATTCGACTCCTAACGGAATCAATCAATATTCGCTCAAGTTTGTTTCAGAAATAAACCACTGTGGACTATTATTTCTTACATATTTATTGGACTAGTTATCTCTAATAATCATCAATCTTACAATAAATTTTACTGAGTACAATTAAAAATATCGCAATTGATTAAATTAAGATATTGAAGTTTAGAGGAAATATTAGTTCTAAATGGAGGTTGGTAGAATAGAATAAATAAGGAATTCTACAAAAATTCGCACCTTAACTGGAGCCAAATATGGTGATATTGCAATTTTCTGCCCGTACTCCGCAGTAACAATTTTTTTCTGTAGGTTGATACCAAAAAACATGTTTTCAGGTGCGAGCCTCAAAAAAAAGGCAAATTTAAGTTTTTTCCAACAAAAAACTGATTTGTTCGCTGAAGCTATTTCATTCTTCTAGCGATCTGCCTCGAAAAACGAGTGAAAGAGACTTCTATACTTGGAGCACACGTACATATCAGGTACCAATCGCTTCGTCTTGGTCCCCAGAAGGAACTCTGACCCTTTGAAGAGCCAAGAAACACCTGCTCAAAGCGTGGCAAGCGGTTATTCAGTCACTAAAATCGACGTTTTTTTTTTCATTTTTTCGCGATTTTACCAGAAAATAGATTAAAAGATACCTCTATATTTGGAGCACACATACATATTAGGTACCAATCGCTTCGTCTTGGTCCCCAGAATGAACTCTGACCCTTTGAAGAACCAAAAAAAAGCTCAAAGCGTGGCAAGCGGTTATTCAGTCACTAAAATCGACGTTTTTTTTCATTTTTTCGCGATTTTACCCGAAAATAGATTAAAAGATACCTCTATAGTTGGAGCACACATACATAGTGTGCTTGATTATATAGCTTGCTTGCATAGTGTCGATTGCAGAACAATCGATTTTTGTGATAAAGAGTACCCGAAAAAGCTTCAATTCATATTGCTCCAAAAAATGAAGTTGCATTGAAGTCTACAAAATATAAATCCATGACAGCTTGAAGGTATAAACAGTCTCTTAGGCAACTAAACTGTGGGTAATGAGATTGCTGGTATTTTTGCAAAAGAAGGAACAAATCCTTTTATCGGATTGGTACCGAACGATTTTTAACTAGTTTAGAATCCCCACACAGTACGTTCTAAATAATTCAAGTAAACTGATGACATAATATCGGACGTGTTCGATGTCGCATGATTCATGCTGACACTACAGTTCGGCATTTGGTCGTCTTCTCAAGAAGCCGAGAAAGTTCTGAATTCACTGCAATATTATTCGTGTTTATATAATATATATAAATTTAGTAAAATTACTATTACTATCTATAAAATTTGACTATCGCGCTTAAAATTTATTAAAGATAGGTATATAATATGACTATCTACTTACTTTCATGTTCCTGGATATATGATTTCATTTCAATAAATGGTTCATCTGAAAAAAGAAGTTAAAATTAGAATTGAACATTTTGGTCTGGTTTACGGCAAGTATTATCAAACAAATAGCTTATTATTACCCTAATTAGACATCAAATATTACCCGAACGTTAAGGTGAACATGGGAATTAAGCAGTTAGTATATTGCAGTCTTGTCTGTGTGGAGAGACAGATGGCATTAGACGAGTAATCATTTTTTCAAAACATTTTTTTCAAGACGTATAAATTTTATTATTAGATTTGTTTACAAACCTAACTAAAATATCGAATATAATATAGATTGGTCTAAAAGAGATAGAAAATTTTTGATGTTACCAGATCTTCTCCGTTATGTGCCTTCTCCTCATCGGATGTTGGTGACCATCACCTAGAATTCTTCTCAATCTTGTACTTATCATATAATTGTGCTAGCCTACCTGATGTAGATGATGCAGCCGTCTCAAAAGTCCGAAGAGCTATGATGATTGCCGACCTCCGCCGCGGAGATGGCACTTGAAGAAGAAGAACCTGATGTAGAGCCATTGGTGTAAGTTTCGCTTTTTTTCGTCCGATGTCCCGTCTTTCTTTACTCTTTTATTCAACGATCAACTGCAGAAAATCATACTTATCATTTCTAATGATGTGGCCAAAATAAGCTATCTTTCTTAGGTTAACTGTGGTTAAAGTTGGTTTCTTATTTTTAAGCCACTCTCTCGATCTATGGTACTTTCAATAACCGCCAGTACAACTGCATCTTAAAAGAATCCCGACGTGACCGGGTTTTCTTGGAAAATTAATTCAGAATATAAATTAAACAAGTGTGGCGACAACATATACCCCTATTTGACTTCTTTAGAAATTTCAGTAACTAATGCTGTCATATTTCTGACTTTTATATGAGCTGACTGGTTCTAATTCAACTTCTTGATGTACAAAATCCATCTTCTTCTTATTGCGCCGTCCCCTTTCGAAGGTTGGCGATCTAAATGGCAATTGTAGCTTTGTAAACTGCTGCACAAAAGATTTCTGTGGATGAGCGGTCAAACAATCTTCTCAGGCTACGAGTTCTGGCGTCTTTCAACTGATCTTTCGCATATCCTGCTGAAACGTCAAAAAAGTCTTAGTGTCATAGACAATCTTTTTTTATGAAACTAAACGCAAGAAATTCTACTACTATATATATATATATATATATATATATATATATATATATATATATATATATATATATATATATATATATACATATCTTGTGTCACAATGTTTGTTTAAGCTAATATTCAAAAACCAATGAACCGGTTGCAATAAAATTTTGTTCAAGTGTATTATTTGGTCCAACTTAGGAGATATGATATTTTTTATCTCGATGAATGACCCTTATTTTTTCTAATTGTAAATTCAAAATGTTTTATACGACTTCACCTCTACAGTTTTAGTTCATTTGATCCATGAAGGTATAAAATATCATAAAATGATGTTTTAAAACCTCATGTTATATTTTTATAACTTGAAATAATTTATTTAAATTCCTTGAAAGGTCTAATAGGTGGGAAAATATGATGAAATTATAACGAAAATAGTAGAAATAAACAGTTTTGTTTTTCCATACAAACAGTTATTATATACTGATCTATACTATATACCATCATATATAAACTTTTATTAGTTATATATCAAATGTTTTAACGAATGTGATTTTTACTCGAGAGAAAAATATTTTTATTTTTGACATTGAAAATTAATAAAAAACAAATATATTTGGAATTAAAAATAAATTTTAAAATGTTTAAATGTTAACATTGTGTACTAACATTAAAAAAACAATTTTTCAACATTTTCTCCCTAATAAAGTTAAAAATTTAAGTTTGTCCGTTAATTCAATACATTTTAATAATTATAAATTTAATGAAAAAATTCTAAATAAACTGAAATTTTTAAATCTACTGAGAATGTTAAAAAATGTTAAAATCTAATTAAGTACTAAATCCATAAAATTTTCAATATTATATTTTTATCGTAGGTATAAAGTAAGTAAGCTCTATTATTTTTAAAAAAGTATATTTTAATAACAAAAGTTATAATAATTTACAGTCCTTGAGTTGCGCCAAATATAGGCAACTTACAGTTGTTCTAAGCAATGCGGAGAGGTGAGATATTATTTCACTTAATATTTCCTTAAAGTAACGAATAAAATTTAATATTATTTAATATTAACATCTCAAATTCGAAGTATTGATTCTAAATGAATTTCATTATTCACTGAAAATCGAGCAGCACTGGTTTGTGAGTTTATAATTTAAATTATTATACAATTTCAAATATATAAACATTAAACCTTTGATATGTTATTTCATATGAGATGTCGACTCTTATATTGCAATAAAACTCTGAGAAATGTCCACCCGTTTCCCAACGAAAGGGTTGGGGGTTCTGGAAACAGAATTTGGCTCTGCCAGTAAATCCTACTCTCACGTCCTCGAAGACATCTATGTCGCGTAACCACCGGGTACATGGCGTAGAATGGATGTGCGTTGTATAGCAGCGAAGAGAGGGTGAAAGGCGAGTTTCTGGCGCCTTAAAACTGGAATATGTCGAGTAAGGGAAGAAACCCCAACAGAAAATCCTGGTCCTCCAAGCTTGGGGGTCAGAGCGATGGGCCAGTCCCTCATCATCTGGAAAAAACTCTTTTGACTAAAAATTCTAACGCCGAGCCTCGGAATATAGATGGAAACTTACGACGACGACACCTGGTAAAGAAAAGGACTTTGAAAATTGGTACTTGGAACACTCAAGGCATGACTCACAAGACAATAAAAATTTTAACTTACTTTACTTTACTTTATCGTGTCCGGACATGTGATTAATAAAATTTCGGCCCAGTATCGGGCTACGTCGGTTTCATCTTTGTTGGCAAGCCACAAATCTTCGAGGGTACATCGATGGGGACAGTTTCTGCATGTAAGAAGATGTTACATATTCTGTCTTTCTCCACAGTCACAGTACACTTCATCTTGGTCGATTTTTTCCCATTTTGCCATGTTTGATTTTACTGGAGCAACCCCCGTTCTTATCCTATTCATAGTTTTCTATTCCATGTTTTAAAGTCTAGGGACTGGCCGGTCCATTGAACCTGGGGAAGAGTAAAATACTCAGACGGTTCATCCTGCATTGTTCCAAGGAAGCTTTTTCTAGATTTTAGTCGCTTTCGTGGTGTTCGAGCTTTGTATACGGCATGCCGCTCGTCCGCGATCTGTTTAATTGTCTCTATGATCTGCAACGCCTCTGCGTGTTGAGGGTTCTGCAAAACCCGCTGCTTTACATAGATTTGAGAGTGGCGTTGGTTTCATGCACCCCGTTAGTATCCTGCATGTCTCATTTAGCGCAGTATCAACTTGTTTGGTGTGGGCAGATCGGCCCCAAACGAGGCACGCATATTCAGCAGTTGAGAAACACAGTGCCTGTGCCGTTGTTCTTAAAACGCCAGGACGTGCGCCCCATTTACTTCCCGTAAGCTTTTTGAGTATGCTGTTACTAGTTGTTACTTTCCCTCTCATTTTTATGCAATGTTGTCTGTAGGTGAGGGACTGGTCCAGAGTTACTCCAAGATATATAGGTTGGTTTGTGTGTTCTAATGTATAACAATTCCACGCAATTTGGAATTTTCGCTTGGCTTTCTTTGCGATAAGGTGGAAGGCGCAGACTTGGGTTTTAGAGGGATTGGGTCTCAAGGAATTCTGCAGGTAGTACGCTGTCATTGTTTTTAAGGCAATTTCGAGTTTCTCCTCCACTTCTTCAAAACTATTGTCTTGAGCACATATTGCACGATCGTCAGCATAGAGGAAGTGCTTGGTTTTGGTCGGCGTAGGTTGGTCGTTTGTGTATATATTGAAGAGCATTGGTGCTGAAACACTTCCCTGTGGGAGGCCATTTTTTTGAACTCTCCAACTACTTTTTAAACTGAAATGACGAAGCAAAAAATGGACATTATAGTGCTCTCTGAAGCCAAAAAGAAAGGCATAGGAAATGAGCAGATTAAAGACTACATTCCTATATGGTCAGTACACGCTAAATCAGGGGTATCAATTCTTATAAAAAAAATTGTTAAAAAATATATAGTCTGCGCCAACAGACGATTCAAAGGAACAAGTTAAAGAGTGCTTTTATAAAGAGTTATCAAACATTTGTGATAGAATAAAAAGTCATCAAGAAATATTACTTTAAGGAGACCTAACCCAAATACAACATAACGATATTCATAAATACACTTGGGAACGACCTTTACTCCAACAGAAGTCGATCATAGACTATATAATAATAAGACAGAAATCAAAATTTAAGTGCCAAGATTGCAGAGTAAAAAGAGGATCTAACTGTGGGACAGATCATTACTTTCTTTTAGCTAATATTTTGTGCCCCTTTAAACAATACTACAAACAGAACACCAAAAGTGAGAGAAACAATACTACACAGTACAAAACGTAGAGATATAAATTGCACTTTTTATTCCAACCAAGTATTAAACATCTTTTCCAATCTAGATTTGAAAAGAAACTGAATGAGATGGAAAGAAATATGGATGTAGAACAAGAATACAACAACCTCAAAACGAGAATAAAAAAAATTGCTTATGAAGTATTAGGAACAGAGAACAACGACAAAACACACCACGAACCACCATGGATGACAGAAAGCGTAAAAGAAATAATACAAGAAAAAAACAAAATATATAAGAAATGGCTAACAGATAAAACATCTAGCAATAGAGTAACATATGAAAAAAAGACGGAGAAAAAATAATTTCTGGGAACAAAAATGTGTCCAAGTTAAAAATTTAATTGGTGGTTCTCAGATTACGGAAGCATGGAGAACTATCATTAATCTAAAGAGAAACATCCATAACTCATTAAGCAACTTAATTCCTATAGAAAACTGGCTCAGCTAGTAAATGTATAATATGCTTGAAATTTAAAAATATATTTAATTCATTTTACACTTTTTTATTCAAAAGTAAATATTATTATAACATTCAAATCTGTTGAGGCAAAGTATTTAAACGTGAGTATTTTTGCTTAATATATTTTGTCTGTAAACGTAGAACTTAATCTTAATCTTAAGTAATTAAATTACTTTTAATCATTGTGCACATTTTTCTAAGTAAAAATGTAAGTCATGAAGGCACGTTCGTTTTTGATTGGCTTACCGCTTTATCAAATAATATTTCAGCTTTACTCACACACCTTCAAAAAACAATACACTCGCCAGCTATTCGATAGTGGTTTGACTAGTAACACTCAGTCGTACCCAAAATAATTGATTCACCAATAAAAATGTAAGAATTTAAAGCTACTTTTACTGATAAGGCGAGTGAAAAACTTGTCCCAAATTTAATAGACTAATAGCAATCTTTGGGTGTTATCGATTTGTAATTGGTTTTGATTTGGACGAATCACAGTGGCAGTTAATTATTTTAGAATAATTTTCTTTTAAATATGAAATTAGAAATTGTTGTCAATTTAGAGGATCAATCTCATATTAAAATAAAACAAAGCATATAATGTTTGTTGAGGTAATTACGTTACGAAAATATTTAAATGCAAATATGTTTTACAAATGTCTCACTCGTAACAGCATGACCTAAAGCTTGTTACGTCTACTGTTAAACATACGTTTTCCTCAAACGTTTTTTTTAACTGTTTATTTACAATCTACTCGTTACATTATGTGTTAAATAAACTGACTGATGATGATAGCTTGTGGTTGTTGCCGGCATGTGCCGATTCACCTTGATTCATCTAAGCAGATCTTCTGCTCACTTTCTCTTCAGTCTCTGCACTTTGAGGTGATACATAATTTTTTTTTATTTACAAAATTGCTTCAACCACTAGGGGTTATTAGCATGGTACAATAAATTACATAAATGTTAATATGTTACACTATATTTTGAGAAGTAGTCTTGCATTTTGTAAAAAGTTTATAGTTTTGTCATTATTGAAGCCGTTTAAGCACTCTTTGGATGAAGTGGGTAATCCAGCTTGAAGTCGTTCTAGGGTGTACAAAGGGCAGTCCACTAGCACATGGTCCACTGAAGTTACACAATCACAACTGTAGCACATGGGAATTTGTTCTTTACTTAGAAGGTAATCGTGTGTTAACTTCGTATGGCGTATACGTAATCTAGAGATGCATACTTGGTCTCGTAGGTTGAATAAGAGTTTGTATACAGCTACCTCTTGCTTAATGTTTTTCATGGATGTCTCTGAATTGTTCCAGTGTAGTTGCCATTCCTCGCTTATTTTGTTTCGAAAATATTGCTTCAGGTCGCTATAAACGCATTTAGTAAATAATGTTGATTGTGGATTTTCTGCTGCTTCCCTGGCCAACTGATCAGCTTTTTCGTTTCCAGTTATACACAGTGTGACGGAACCCAAAGGAATTTAACAAATCGGTCGTTTTCTTGACATTTCATTAGTTCTGACTTTATAAGCAATAGAATGGGATGGTTTGTGTTTAACTGTTTCATAGAGCTGAGAGCACTTAAAGAGTCAGTTATTATCAAAGAGTTTTGTATGTTTTTATTATTTACAAATGTTATTGCTTGCAAAATAGCAAGAAGTTCTGCGGAAAATATGGTTGATCGTAAGGAAAGTAAGAAGGAGTAGTCTTGGTGTAAAGTTGTAAAAGAAGCCCCTACCCCATTGTCAGATTTAGACGCGTCTGTAAAAATGAGGCAGTTATGAGAGCAGTTTAATTTCTCTGCTGCTTTCTTTTTAAATATACTACGTGGTGTGTCATATTTTTTATTGATAGTAAGATTTGTATCACAAATAGGCAGCTGTATTTTCCAAGGAGGTTGATGATTAAGGTCAGTTACATTGTATGTCTCAGGGAAATGTATGTTTAAACTATTTTGTAATTTTTGGATCCGGATATAAAACGGGGGACTTAATCTTTGTGAGGTGTTAAATGTCGATATAAATCTGTCAGCAAATACATAAAATTATCAATTCATTATATGGAACTAATAGTCCTTAATTTGTATTTGTTGGTATTACAATTCTATATTGGATCTTTTTAGTGTTAGGAGTTGTCACTTTTTAGTGTTAGGAGCTTTTGGGTATGGAATCATACATACCCATTAACTCGGCCCACGGAGCACAGAGTCATCTTCTCTGTCGCTCACGTGGGTAACTCCAACCTGGCGCGTCCAAGCCGCGGGGGTGGGCATCTATCACTTCAGTAGGCCGGAGTGAATAGATGGCTAAGTTCAGGTTGGGACCCAGTTCTGTGGGGTATAACACGGACCCCTGCCTAGGGATACAGGTGAAGACCACAACGGTAGGCACGGCGGAGAAGAAGATCTTCGGTACGGCGTGGATGGCGGATGGCGAAGTGGCATCCCTTGATTTTAGGGATTGTATAAAATCAATACTCTATTCTAAGACCACAACGGCGATGAAGGTGGATGAGAACAAAATCGAAACGGCGAAGTCGGCGGAAGTGGCAGGAATAAAACACAAGAAGGGAAGATCGATCTCTAAAGTCCCGAAAGACAGTCGATCTAGAGGAAGGAAACCTTGAGGAAAAATTACCTGGTCCTCCAGGTTGGGGGTTTAGGCGTCAGGCCAGTTCCCTGTCACTTGTAAAAACTGGAAATTACTAAAAAGCCTAATGCTTGCCTCGGAATTTCGGACGGATTATATGGAAAAAGACACAAGCTACGGAAACGGATATTGAATATTGGTACATGGAATGTCCAGGGAATAAGAGTAAAAATGGAAGAAGTTATTCATGAACTGAAAAACGCCAACATGGATATAGTAGTCTTGACGGAGACTAAGAAAAAAGGAACTGGCACAGAAACTGTAAATAACTATACACACATATTCAGTGGCATCCCAAAACACCAAAGAGCAAAGAGAGGAGTCTCTGTAATGATACACAAAAAATTTAAACACAAAATAACTGATTTCGAGACAATCGACGAAAACATCATACGTGTTAATATCAACATAAATCAAACTCCAGTGACAATTCTTGGAGTCTACGCCATCTCAGATGACGAATCAATTGCTGCTAAGGACGAGTTTTTCGAAAAATTGAACGACATAATCACCAACATAGGAAAGTCACGAGAACTGATAATACTGGGAGATCTGAATAGCCGGGTGGGTCAAAGAATAAACAGTGAGGTGATCGGTCCCTACGGTGAAATAAACCTGAATGACAATGGAGAAAGGCTGATCCAAGTGTGTCAGAGTCATACTCTGAGAATAATGAACGGCTTCTATAAACACAAGGATATTCACAAATACACATGGGTACAACATACAAGGAATCTAAAATCGATCATTGACTATGTAATAGTCAAACAAAGCACTACCTTAAAAGTGAATGATGTAAGAGTACTTAGAGGACCGACGTGTGGTTCCGACCACTATATAGTTAGGACAAAAATGGTATTTCCTTTTAAATCTAACAAGGACAATAACGTTAATGAGGAACCTCAACAAACAGAAGTAATAACGAACAAACGATATAACTTAAACAGCCTTATCAACGAAAGCACAAGAAACCTATACCAGCACAGATTAGACGAAAAGTTGCTACATAATATAGAAGACCAGTCAGTAGAACAAATTTACGAAAACATAACAAGTAGCATCATAGAAGCAGCAGAGGAGGCCATTGGACTAAAAACTAATTCCGCTAGTAAAAAACTTTGGTGGAATCAAGAAATTGAAGAACTAGTACTTCGGAAGAAAAAAGCATACCACAAATGGCTAAATACAAAACAGGAGTTGGATAGAGAAGAATACAAAGATATTAAAAAAAGAACACGACAACTAGTAAACACAGCTAAACGAGAAATGTGGGACAAAAAATGCAAAGAGATAGACACATATATGGGAGGTAGAAAATGCTCAGAGACGTGGAAATTCCTGACAAAAGTTAAATCAAATGAAAAAAGAGAAACAAACATACAATTAATAACAACAGAGAACTGGATCCGACACTACGAAAATCTATTAACAGAAAACAGAGAGGAATATAGAGAAATGTCTCCAACTGAAATACACATACAGGGAGAAACGATAAACATCGATGAGAGGACTGTCATAAAAACGATACAACTACTAAAAAATGGTCGAGCTGCAGGTCCGGAGGGAATTCCAGCAGAACTAATCAAATGCGGTACTAACAAACTATTTGAACGATTAACCTGGTGTATAAACCAATATCTAAACGGTGCACCAGTCCCGCATGAGTGGAAAGTATCCTTCATATCATCTATACATAAGAAGGGAAGTAAACTGGACTGCTCAAACTATCGAGGTATATCAGTAACCAGTACCTTAAGTCGCCTATATGGAAGGATACTTCGAGACATTATCGAACAAGAATATAAGGAACAAGAAGAAGAGGAACAATCTGGCTTTAGAGCGGGAAGGAGCTGCACCGATAATGTGTTTGTTTTGAAACAAATAATAGAAAAAAGATCAAGTACCAATCAAGAAACCCACCTTATGTTTATAGACCTTCAGAAGGCCTATGATACTGTACCCGCTAAAAAGCTATGGAAAGTTTTGCAGGAAACAAACATTAACCACACAGTAATTAACGCCCTTAAACAGCTTTATGAAGGATCAACGTCGGGAATAAAAATTGGAAATAGACTTTCAAAAAAATTTCCTGTAAACAAGGGACTCCGGCAGGGGTGTTGCATATCCCCCACATTGTTTAAAATCTACGTGGCGAAAGCACTGTATCAGTGGAAAAGAAAGTGTAAAGGAATGGGCATTGATCTGGGAGAAACTTGCCTATATACCCTACAGTTTGCAGACGATCAAGTCCTTATAGCCAACGATAAAGAAGACCTGACATATATGGCCAGAAAACTACAGGAAGAATACAAGAAGTGGGGTTTAGAACTCAATACACAAAAAACAAAATATCTCCCAATAGGCGCAGAACTATCCAACATTCAGATGGACACAACCGAAATTGCATTCTGCACTGAATATACCTACCTAGGAATTGATTTCGACACCACAGGCACAGACAATAGGGAAATTAGAAAACGAATAACCCAGGCCCGTAGAACAATTGGATGCCTTAACGGAGTTCTTTGGAGCTCAGAAATTGGTAAAAGACGAAAATACAATATTTATGAATCTCTCATAAAAACCAGCTTAACCTATGGTACAGAGACATGGAGACTAACAGAAAGCAATAAAAGAAAACTCGAAGCAACAGAAATGGATGTATTTAGACGATCACTTCGAATATCTAGAGCAGACAGAATTAGAAACGATGAAATAAGAAATAGGATGGGGGTAGATGGATCACTGGCAACAGACATAGAAAGGAAACAACTTATATGGTATGGCCATGTTCAAAGAATGCCAGAAACAAGACTACCGAAAATCGCCATGAAATGGATACCACCAAATCGTAAGAAACGAGGAAGACCAAAAAGAACATGGAAGGAGGGAATAACAAAGGCAATGAGCTCCCGAGACTTGACCGAAGAACAATGGAATGATAGAAATTCGTGGAAATTAGGCATCGGACAACGACGCAAGACGTTTTGAAACCGATATATATATATATAGTTGTCACTACCTGTGCATGACAAGTACGTCAGCGAGTCAATAAGTAGTTCATATTGTAACCAGTCATTATTGTTATAATAAAAACGTTATATTTTTCATAATATTCCATCTAAGTGATTCGGATTTTGTTCATGTTGTTGCATTAAATGCGTTGTACACATCCTTAGCACTTGTATTTCTTAAAAGAGTTTAACACATTGACTCTCACAAGGATAACTGGCGGTCCTAACTAACATACTACGATTGTACCATTAGGATCACCGGTGATACTTGTGCGTACTTAACTTTCAGAATTATTATAACGGTTGGCACTGTGGCGCGATAATGTGGCAAATAGCTTATAACGACAGTTGGGAATAAGGAGTTGAAAAGTGGGAAAATCACTATAAAAATTTACTCCAAGAATCTAGATTGAAATATATGGGAGAGAAATACAGTATAGAGAGACAAACAAACAAATAGTAACATTAATTCTACTAACAACGAGGTCCTTACTACGTTAATTAAAATGAAAAAGGGCGATCTCCAGGACCTGGCAATATAGCTGTAGAGTTACTTAAAGCAGGAGGTCCACTCCTAATACAACGAATAACTTTTCTAATGAATCAATGCTGCCAACAAACTAAAGTACCATCTGAATGGAAAACCACTCACCAAGTGTCCATCTTTAAAAAAGTTAATCGAAAAGATCCTAACTGCTACAGAGGATTAAGTGTCCTACCTACTTTCGGGAGATTATTTGGAAAGATAATAAATGGAAAAATACAAGATGAAGTAGGACATTTAATAAGCGAAGACCAAAGTGGATTTACGCCTGGTAGATCTTGCACTGTAGATCACACTACTTACCTAAAAATCGGAAATAGACTATCAGAGCTAATAAAAGTAACTAAAGGACTAGGACCAGGATGCAGTATGTCACCCCTACTGTTTAATTTATATATTAAGCCAGCTCTCCAAAATTGGAAAAACCACTGCCAGGAAATGGGAATCCCCATAGGAAATTACGTACTATTCTCCATGAACTTTGCAAATGACCAAGTCGTCCTAGTTAAAGATTCTTATGATCTAGAATTTATGATAAAGCATCTATACAGAGAATATGTAAAATGGGGGTTACAAATCAGTATAAAGAAAACAGAATATTTAGTTATCAATTCAGATACAAGGTTTGAAGTGTTGATAGACGAGGACGTGAAAATCAAACAAGTAGGAATATTTAATTATTTAGGTGCATCTCATTGATAAGAACGGCTTGGGAGAAACCGAAATTAAATACCGAATTAATCACGGACGTAAAATTGTAGGATGTCTGAACTTCTTATGGTGGGATCGCAACATTTCCAAAAGGAACAAAAAAAGAATAGGGCAAACCATACAGACAATTTGTGCAGACCTAAAGGGAAGATTGTTGGCAGTTGAAGTGAATTATTTGAGAAGAAGTGCTAGAACATCAAGACTGGAAAGGAAGACCAACGAATCTATAAGAAATAACATCAATGCTACAGAAACCATCATTCACAGAATAGACCGACGTTTAAAATGACTTGGACACCTAGTGAGAATACCTGAAGAACGTTGGCCCCAAAAACTTCCCAGATGAAAGCCCCCTAGAAGAAGAAAAAAAGATGGACCTCGACGCTCATAGATTGAAGGAATTAAAAGCGCGATGGAATCGAGAGGTTTGGAGGAGGAGCATGCCTTGGACCGGGAGGATTGGCGGAGGAGAACGAGAATACGGCGATATCCGTCTCCAAAATGTATTTTCAAGTTGGATCCTGTAATATAAATATATATATATATATAAACATATATATATATATGAACATATATATATATATATACATATATATATATATATATATATATATATATATATATATATATATATATATATATAATATAAACAAATAAAAAAATATATCACACATGTTGTGAATTTCAAATATCAATCTTATTTTAAATAAAATGCTGATTTTTTTCTTACTGTGTCTCATACTTTGACATCTACTGTACAAAAAACACAGAAGTATGCTCCAAATATTGTTAAAAAAGAATAAAGAATCTTTTAACTTGAACACAATATCGATCTTTCCACATTCTTTGTTTTATTTTTGGTGCTTAATATTTTTTGCCCATCCAGCATAAAACACAATTTCTGATTAAGAAACAAATCAAAACAAGTTTAATGCGAAGTTCTTGTCCTAAAAGAGGCGAAGGATTTAAAAAGTTAATTGAAGTATGCACGCCATAGTGAGCCAGAAGTTTTAATTCCACCAAGGGAATAGCTCCGCAAAATGTGCAACTAGTATTTTGAATTTGAGTTCGTATACTAGTTTAATTAATTTTGGGAATGATTTAAAACTGAAGTGGAACAATTCTTAAAGAAAATAATACAAACAATAGTTTAAGAGATTTTCACTATTAAAATAGGGCGACAAAATTCGCGAGAAGGTATGCAATACAAAAACAATGTAACTTGTTTTTGTATTGCAATGTTTTTTTTTCGAGTTTTTTTACTATGGAATTAATTAATTAACCGTAATAAAAATTGAGTATTTCTTTAGTTACTTGATTTCCATTATGTGAAGATCCTCTGTAGCGTCGGCTTTTGAGCGTTCGATGTTTCTTATGACATATATTTTGGAGAGGGCCTGGATCTGGCTTTTAATTGGTAGGATGTTAGTAAATTAGTGTATGAAAGCTGAGTGATATTCATGACGGCCTTTCATTATTCTCTTAAGGATTTTCCTTTCGGTTGCCAGAAGCATGTTATTCTGTTGTTTGTCTAGCACTAAGTAGACAATAGATCCTACGTATTTTTTAAGTATAAAGAAGAATACAATGATGGGTGGTCCACAATTTTACCTCTTAGTGTTTCTAGGAACTCGTCTTTTCTTCTCACCTTGTTAAGGATGTTTCTGATATCAACATTAGGACACTAATGATCTGAACTAAAGCCTTTCTGGGTAGAATACTATATGGTTTTTATTCTCGAGATGGTCGCAGGATGAATTAGGCTATCTAAACAGTATTAGTTGTTGTCGTGAAGTTTAGCACGATTCTTCATTTGTTGCACTATTTCAAAATTTTGTCCAGGCCAATTTGAGCTTCCTCGTAGTGAAATAAGGAGATCCTGTGTAGAATAAGGTAGTCTCGTCTAAATATAGAAGAATGCTATTGATTTGTTGGCCACGGGAAGGCCACTGCTATAAACTGTATAGATTATTTTAGCTACTATTGAGCCCTGTGGAACTCTTGTGAGAAGTAGAGGAAGAGATTTTCAGAAACGGAATTGGCAGTCAAGCTTAGTGAAGTTTCTCGTTCAGGCCTGCGCTGCATGATCCAAAGCCTTCGATGTGTCTGTGATGTACGTTAATGGCTTAAGATATTTCTATTAAAAGTTTCTACTTCGATCAGTACATTATGTGCGGTGTGGTCAGCTCTGAATCCGAAATCTAGGTTATTTAGGACATAAACTGGTCTGTAGGATTCTGTGCC
Source organism: Diabrotica undecimpunctata (assembly GCF_040954645.1). NCBI lineage: Eukaryota > Metazoa > Arthropoda > Insecta > Coleoptera > Chrysomelidae > Diabrotica > Diabrotica undecimpunctata. The sequence goes on from NC_092812.1 coordinate 29,109,568, forward strand.
TATCGAGAGTTTGCCTAGTTTGTGACTTATGATAGGACGGGCTATTTTTCAGGAAGCAGAAAAATATTTCAGTAAAGGCATGCATCGATTACTTTGACTAGCATCGGGAATATGTTCTGTGGAAGGTGTTATGGAAGGTGGAAGGTGAAAGTCATCTTCTGTGGATATCATGTGGATACATAGCTTTCTAACGATGCCTTTGCATTTCATTGGAGCAACTATTAAATGATATTTAACTCATTTGTAGAAAAAAGGTCGCAGAACAAAACTTCAACTGTCTGGTGTTTTATCTAACTCCTTATATGATATTTTGAAAGCACTGGCTTTATGTTGCTGGAGATATTATTATTCACATTGAATTTTTGTCTTGTTAGGGTTTTCTATTTGTTCTAGTCTAGCTGTAATATTCATCCACTGTTGTTAGTTGAGTCTTGACTTTCAGCCTGATCGAAGTCGAGAATCCGTTGTATTCCGTTTTAACGAATGGATGCTTTCTCAAAGTCCACAAATATTATTATTAATGGCTTTTTGTATTCCCTAACTTTCTCAATTAAGGATTTTATTACTTGTGGGTGGTTATTCGTTCCAAGTCACTCCTAAATTTTTTAAAGCATCTTGGAATTCTTGTAATTATTCATTCTGCCAAATTGACACCTTTTCTATTTCATTTTTACTAATCGCTACTTGATTCATCAGATGGACAACTTCAGGTTCCAGAGTATTTTTTTCACTTCTGTGATCACTTGTGGCAAATAGATTGCCTGGAGACATATATTTACTAGTATTTCTAATATTTCTAATAAAATCTTATTTCTTTTAATTCTGTGCTAGATCTAAAAATGCTTTTCGCCACTTCATACACCTGAGCTGAGATTAATACTTCATCTAGCGTTTGTGGTGTTGTAATCCAAGAGCTTGTTGCATTTCAACATCCTGTAGACCATCTTTGTATACCTGTATACTAGTTTGTTTCAGAAAATCTTTAGATGCCTAAGATTAAGCCAAATGTAATAATCTTTTAATATCGGCTTCAAATTTTTGCAACCTTTGGTTAGGTGTTTGATATTGAGCTTTTAGCTGACTTTGAAAAACCTGTTTTAGATGCTATGGGCCATATCTTCTCACTAAAGCTTGAACGAGAGAGGTATATCTGGGTGTATCTTAAGGAAGAAACTGCAAGGTAGTTGCTGCCTGTTCTCGAAGTGACAATACCAAGAAAGCTGCCATTTCTTTCTCAGTACAGCCATTTGTCCTACCTAAAGCTTCAAATTAAAAACGATGAGGTTCCCATGCTGCTTTGACAATCGAATATGGGTGGTTTTACAATTTTGCTAGTTCTAATTGTGCCCGGTTCAATTATGAAAAATGGTAAAACTGTTTGTATTAATACGACATTAGCTACTGAAACAATATTAGATAAAGAAGCTTGGGTATTAATTTGGCTTTCTAACTCAACTATTTGGCTTTCTAAATATGATTTAAAATCGTTTTGCTGTTGTATTTTATTTTCCTAATAGTTCTGTTGTTGTTCTATTCAGTGGCGCACCGAGGGGGGGTTTTGGGGGTTAAAACCCCCCAGGACCCTATTCCGACACTGTTACTTACACATTTTAAGGACTCAAAATGGAGGTAACATCATAAAAAAAATTTGGTGACCAACCAAACCCCCCCCCCCCCCAGAGGCAAGTTCTAGGTGCGCTACTGGTTCTATTTTACTTCTTAAACCGGTTTTAAAATCATTCTGTTGTTCTTATAATCTATATGTTTCTATTCCACCAGTAATTTCACTTACATCTAACTAAAAATTTTCGTGAATTTGAGATAAACCAATCATGAGTTCTACATTTACTTTTCTACTCTCTCTCTCTCTCTTCTTGTCTACGCTTCTTCTTCACTTCTTCATCTCTTTCTCTTCTTTTCTAAGCTTCTTAATTTTTTCCTGTTCTTATCTACACTTCTACTTCACCTCCCACCACTTTCACTTTTTTTCCTCTTTTCATTGAAATTTTCATTAATTTCATCGCTGTCAACAATGTTGGTTAATTCGACACATAACAGACATACACAGTGTATTTTTTTATAACAAATCTATCAATATAGCAATTTCAAGAGGTCCTTTTGAGCTATTAAACTGTAAACATACGATTTAAATGGTGCATAAGAGAGAAATATCAAATGTCTGAATATAAATTTAATAATAAAAATTGAATTGTTCGTGGATTTTACTTTGCTAACATTTAATATTATTTGAAAAAATTTTACTCCATTTTCGTGCTCTACTGAATTTTATTCAGTTGTTTCCGCACTAAATAAAAGTAAACATTGCACCAAATCACAGATCAAATTTAACCAAACAGGCGCCGTAAGGAATTATAAAATAAATGTGACAAGACAAAACGATTTTTCAAACCGGCGGAAAAAGTTTTTCAGCATCTAGACGATTATTCTCCCTCGATGCGTTGTCTCAAAAGTAGCTCGGAAATATGAAAATCTTCGCAAAAAGCATACCAAGTCACCCCCTGAAGCCGCACCATTATTGGCTTTATAACGCAGTTGGGATACATATGACGTTTGTATCCCCCTGGAATTATTCGGCCGAAGCCAGAAGTACAAATAAATCGTGTCAAGCATTATTCTGTTATGTACGATTTTAACTCTTGTAGTGACAGGATATTTACTAAAATTTACTAAGCCGTAAATATACATATATATATATATATATATATATATATATATATATATATATATATATATATATATATATATATATATATATATATATATATATATACTTCTTTAAAATAACTTTATTCCAACACGAACAATATTACAATACTTTACAACTTTTACACAAGAACAACTTCAAAAACTCTTAAATACTACTAACTGTCATTACATTGTCAACTGTCTGTGTTTATATACATTTTCTAAAGTTCCAGACATTACTAGATATTTTAAAATTGTTTGATGATATCTGGAACATTCTAGATTTTTTTTAGATACTTCTTCGTCTAGATACTTCTTCATTCTTGTCAAGAGACGTTTTCTATATGGAATAAATCTCATAGAACTATTATAACACTAAAAAATTTAAGTAAAAATCCTTTATAAAAGGTATATATAAATTAAAAACCCAAACGGGCTATGTCATGAAGACAAAACGTTTTCGGAAACCATGTTCCATCATCAGTGTCTAGGTGTACATGTTGCTATCATCAAGTCCTCGTAGACACTTCGTCTCAGGACCAGCAACTTCATGTAGAGCCATACGTCGCCATGTCACCATCTCCACTGGTAACTCTAACATCATAAAATATAATACCAAATAATGTAAACCAAATTGTAATAGATAAATTTTAACGGGTTTTTACCCTGATATTTAGTGGCTCATAACATGTACATCTAGACACTGATGATGGAACATGGTTTCCGAAAACGTTTTGTCTTCATAACATAGCCCGTTTGGGTTTTTAATTTATATATACCTTTTATAAAGGATTTTTACTCAAATTTTTTGTGATACATGGTATACAGCCAGCTACAGGAACTTAGTTTCCTTGTGGATTATTATAACACTACTTTTTTCTTTATAGTTATTCTCCTCAAATAGTTGGTTTCTCAGGAACCGATTGAAGCCAACGGGGTGGATCAGTTCCATGGTATGAGCTTATCTCTCGATATGGACTACGACGGATTTACTTCTAGCTAAAAACTAAAAACTGGATGGGGTAAATTAGAAAGTTTATTTTCTGCTGGACGGTCTACGGATCTTTTCAGTTTCGTTGAAGTTTTGGACAAAGTCCTTTCTTACGTTTGGGATTGTATAACCATACTGTTCACCTCTTTCGAAAATTGTCGCAGCACCATGCATGTTTTGCCTGGCCTTGGCTTTATTACTTCGAAGCTTCAAATTTTTACGTGCAGATTCGTAAACTCTTTCTAATTTCTCTTTGAAATATTTTATATAACCTTCAGATATGAACAATGAACATTCTTCTTCACAGGTAGGCAATCTTCCGAAAATATGATCTTGAGAAAGCTTCATTTTTCTTTCGGTGATCATCATTGAAGGAAAATAACCAGTTGCTTTATGTTCGAAACTTCTATAGGCTAACAGGAATAGAAGAATTAACAAACAGTTCTATTATGTCTGTCTGATTGAGGATGGAGAGGCGTAGTGCAAGTTTTCTTAATACCCAAGATTTTCATTAAGACTTGTCATAATTCTAACTCAAAATGTTGTTCTATATTAGAATGTAACTCTTAAGGAACTGATAGGACCTGCGTTATGAATGCTTCTGCTACTGGAGTCACTTCTTAATTAAGAAGGGGTGCAATTTCGGACCATTTTCAGGCTCATCTACATTAATGAGGCCCCTGGCTATCAATATTCCGTCATTAACGGGTTCCTCACTTCCCACAACACCAAAATGCAGAACTTTGGGTTTTTGTCTCAATTTCGCCTGGAAGATACTTTCAGAATTTTTTATGAGGATATTTAACACTTTAAGTTAATTATATTACCAAACGAACAGTTTTGGTTTATCCTGAAGAGATCAATATTCAAATAATTGTATCGTTAAAAAGGCGATTAGAAGACCTTTCAAATGTGATATCGGTTTGTATTTAAAAAAAAATTTCTATTACCTCATTACGCTTACACTTTTATAAGATTTCTTTTAAACTTGTTTATTTCTTTTTGTATCATACGGTATATATATATATATATATATATATATATATATATATATATATATATATATATATATATATGAATGTTGGGATGGAAGTATTTTCTCGCAGCATCGGTTTCCGCATGAAGTAAATTTGAGTTTGTGTGTGGCCACAAAAGACATACGTTTCAGCCTTTCAAAGAGCCTGCTTTATACAGTGATACAAAAGTGCTGCATTTAACTTACGCGAATGACGAAAATAAAGCAAAGCAACCAGCCAACAATAAGAACATCGAAATGGTAGAGCTAAAGTGCCAACACCTTGATCAGAAAAAGGATTTTCGATAAATTGATTCCAAAATAAATTTCTGCTGTAATCTTCCTTCAGAAGGTAAAATATTTTTTTAACTTTATTCTCTCAATTTCAACAGCCAATTTATATTTGAGCCGGTTGAGGGCTGGAAAATATTTTTTGAAAAGATAAAAATATGTTTAGTGACTATTGGAATTTTTGCAAAACAGAGAATAATACGGAAGCTGAGTTGTAATACTTTACAACCGATTGAACGGTTACGATGAAATTCCCTGTTGCTATTTTTACCGTTGGAATTTAAAAGAGAAATATTTCATCAGCGCAACGAGACATTAGAGCCGTCAGAAAAATCGTAATTAGGGTAGGCCATGCATTAAAAATTCCATTGGTATTTTAGTCGGTTCGACACAACCGTAAATAAAAACATACGTACCCTAATGTGTTGTTTATTTCACTCAAAACAACTATTTGATTAGAGTCCTTCTGGATAACTTTGACATATGCAATGCATGTAAAATGTAATATATACTGCCATCGAAATTTAAAAAAAGCCATTTAGATAGGTTATAAAATCACATAAAATTACGAACTAGGCAGTAATCGAATCACCGTGCTGAATGAGGTAAAAATTATGGTTTGATATAGTCAATGTAAAGTTTGGTTAACGCTACATTTCTACCATAATTTTTTAAAAATTAGGTAAAAATGGTAGTCACTAAATAAAAAACATTGAAAAGGTAAGAAAAGGTACCTTAAAACTAATTTGGCAATCTAGAATATATAAATCAGCTGAGATTGATTATACAGGGTGAGTCATGAGGAACTTTACATACTTCTACCATATGTAGAGTCCCTCAGGGAGCATATCATGTGGCCACTAAAAAATGTCAACTCCTCTTCTTTATTAATTAACAGGGTGATTTGAGTAATTGACCATTTATTTCATTTTACTGTAGTGTTTATACGGCTCATTTGATTTTTTAAATTTTTGCATGATACAGTACACTACTATCAAGCATTCGACTGGTATTAGCTAAACTAAAAAATTCCAGGACTGGCTTTGGAAAAATTAATTTAGGGATTCGTATTAAATATTACACCCTGTATATATTTTTTTTAAAATGCAATAAGTGATTTTCAAACTACATAAATAGCCAATGAAAACGACATATGCGACAATGTTGTCGCACTTTTATTAAATTTTTAGTGAACGATCAAATCTTACCAAAAATAGAACAACCATAATGAAGTATCAAATTATAAGGTATTAATTTAAACAAATGTTATAAATTTCAAACATTTTAATTAAAATGAGTTCCTACAACATAATCTAATACGTAGAAAATTAACATCTTTACTGTCACTTTGTATTATCTCTACGATAGAATCAATTGTTTTTCAATTTTAAATTTTTACTCATAGATCGTATTGGGGCATTATTTTCGATAAATAATAAATTAAATTGATTAAAAAGTCAAACCTCTTGTATGTGTTAGTTTTTGTTGATTGTAAATGATTAAAATTTTATGTCAAATAATAATACATTGCATCAACTGTACTAAATAAAAATAAATCTAAAAAAGTTTAAAATGAAGGTTGGCGTTGACCGTTTGACGTTTCTTGATATTTTATACCCATTGTACAAAATATCAAATATTATATTGTCATTATCAATTGTTATTTATGTGTACAAGAATACATATTTCTTCTGTCATATCTACGTTAAGTACATTGTGTTAGTTTTGGTAGAGCTTTTGTTACTTTCGTTCAAAATGCCACATCAGTTTTCGACCACAGAATATGCAGACATAATATTTGTTTATGGATTCTGTAATGGGAATGGTAGGGCTGCTAGTAGAGAATATCGCAGGAGATTTCCTAATCGTCGAACTCCCAGTCATCCAACATTTGGGTAAGTTTTTAATTATTTGCGAGAAAATGGCACTTTTCCTAGTGAAACAACAGAGCGACATGTAGATGAAGCGCAGGAAGATGACATTATGGACGCCGTTACTATGAACCCTACAATAAGCACTAGACAAGTAAGTCGAGAACTCAATGTTACTCAATCAAAAGTAAGTAGAGTCTTACAAAAAAATAATCTATACCCATATCACATTCAAATGGTTCAGCGACTACATGCTGGAGATGAGATCGATAGGTTGGAATTTTGTAGATGGATTAACAATAATCGACCAACGCTATACAGGACACTATTTACAGATGAAGCCCAATTTACCAGAGACGGGATAAATAATTCACGAAATTCACATGTGTGGGCAGAAGAAAATCCCCATGCTATTCGAGAACGTCGTTCTCAGTTAAGGTTTTCGGTTAACGTGTGGATTGGTGTCATAAATAACCAATTAGTAGGTCCTCACTTTTTTGATGATCCTTTAACAGGGCAGGTCTATTTGAACTTTCTACAAAATATTTTGCCGAATTTGCTTGCCAACGCGAACGTTGCTATCCGAGGGATGTATTTTCAGCATGATGGGGCACCCCCACACTTTTTACTGGCAGTGAGACAACATCTCAATAATATTTATGGCAACAGGTGGATAGGACGTGCAGGTTCTATTTCGTGGCCTTCAAGATCCCCTGATTTCAATCCCGTTGATTACCATATTTGGGGACGATTGAAGCAACTAGGTTATGCAGTGAATATTAATAACCGACAACAATTAATTGATAGAATTATACATTGTTGTAATACTATTAGAAACGATCCTCAGAGTATCCGTTATTCAATACGTCAATTAACAATTCGGCAACAAAAATGTGTACAGGCTGCAGGGTTTCATTTCGAAAATCTATTTTGAATTATTTTTATTTTGTTACCATTATTGTATCTTTTCCAGTTCTAATTTATGGGTTTATCATAACTATGTACATATTTTTAGTTTTTTTTTTAAATTGTTCTTCGTTATTGTTAGTAGTTACTGTTTTTTGTTGTGCAGTGACTTAGTTTATTATTTCAATTAAAATGTTTGAAATTTATAACATTTGTTTAAATTAATTACCTTATAATTTGATACTTCATTATGGTTGTTCTATTTTTGGTAAGATTTGATCGTTCACTAAAAATTTAATAAAAGTGCGACAACATTGTCGCATATGTCGTTTTCATTGGCTATTTATGTAGTTTGAAAATCACTTATTGCATTTAAAAAAAAAATATATACAGGGTGTAATATTTAATACGAATCCCTAAATTAATTTTTCCAAAGCCAGTCCTGGAATTTTTTAGTTTAGCTAATACCAGTCGAATGCTTGATAGTAGTGTACTGTATCATGCAAAAATTAAAAAAATCAAATAAGCCGTATAAACACTACAGTAAAATGAAATAAATGATCAATTACACAAATCACCCTGTTAATTAATAAAAAAGAGGAGTTGACATTTTTTAGTGGCCACATGATATGCTCCCTGAGGGACTCTACATATGGTAGAAGTATGTAAAGTTCCTCATGACTCACCCTGTAGATATGTACAATAAAAAATTAAAAATGAAATAAAAATGGCAAAAGAGAAATGGACTAATGAAAAATGAGAGATTTTACGTATATTTCAATTATTATTTTAGAGATTACTTATAACTAGAGACCGGAATATATATGCAAAATTAATTTTTTTACATATCTTGCATATTTTGCATAAATTTCATATTTTTACAAAAAATTGCATATATCTGCATATTTATATAAAAAAATATATAACTCTAATATACAAACAAATTACTAGCAAAAATAAGAATAAAAATAACACCAAAACATTATCTACAGGAAATCACCGAGGAAAAATTGAAGGTAGAATCACTGTGGAATGACTCTACAAAAGAAATGTACCAAAGGAGGTTACCACAGATGATACAGCTGAAACAAATAGACATCAAAGATATAAACGCGACCTGGGAGAAAATTGAAAACAACATTGAAGAAGCAGCAACAGAAACTCTAGGAAAACTCAAAGTCATACTGAACAAAAGCAACAAAAGCAATACACTATGGTTCCGAAAAGAAATAAAAGAGAAATGTAAAGAGAAACGAGAGGCCTACATGAAGTACAAAACATCAAATGAAGCAAAGCAGTTGGTAAGAAGAACAAAAATGAACACTGGAAACAGTTTACAAAAAGGATAAAAAGCGACTTATACGGCACATAAAAACAAATATGGAGATTCATAAGAAACCAACGGAAAGAAATTGCAGAATTGAGGGAATACAATAAAATACCAGCAAACGAATGGGAAAGATAACTGACGAAAAACTATTTAAAGAAAAGGAAAATAATAATCAACAATACCGTACCAGAATTAAGACCCGAAATAGAAATCAGTTTTCAGGAATTATAGATAGCCATAAATTCACTCAAAAATAGAAAGTCACCAGGACCAGACGGAATAACCGGAATAAACTAATATTGCACTGCAATATACAAGTCGCATGGAGAAGCAGCATAATGATACCAATGTTTAAGAAAGAAGATAAAGAAGACTCCACTAATTATAGAGGTATAAATCTACTGTTTAAGAATTTTAAATAAGAAAATTAAAAAGGAAGTTTAATTAAGGAAGAAAAATAACTAGAGTAATAGAAGAAAACAAAAGCTTGAAAGTACTCAGACAGAGCATGTCCATTGGAAGAAAAAACGTCCACAAATTAAGAAATGAACAGGGGCAAATCATTGAGGATAGAATTCAAATTATAAATACGATAGAGAGTTTTTATAGACAACTATACAAAGAACAGCAATGTAACCGGAGTGGATCATTACCAAAGATAATCAATCAGGTATCTGAAATTTTACCGGACGTAACACCCAATGAAGTTCGAAGGTCAGTGCAAGAAATGAAAAACAATAAGTCCCCCGGAGGCGATGAAATAGTGGCAGATGACTTGAAGGTGGCTGGAAAAAGATTATGGCAGGTCCTTGCCAAACTATTCACTAGATGTTTGCAGGAAGCAATAACACCAACCCAGTGGTATAACGCAAAAATTATCATACTTCATAAAAAAGGGGATGCTACCGACCTCAGGAATTACAGGCCCATAAGTCTACTTTCACATATTTATAAACTATTTACAAAAATAATTACGAAACGACTAGAAAATAAATTGGAATTTTATCAGCCCATAGAACAGGCGGGTTTTAGAAAAGGCTATGGAACAAACGATCATCTACTGGTAATAAAAAATCTTATAGAAAAATGCACTGAATATAATAAACCACTAGCTTTAATATTGCGAAGTAGGCAGTAGTCGAATCACCGTGCTGAATGAGGTGAAAATTATGGTTTGATATAGTCAATGTAAAGTTTAGTTAACGCTACATTTCTACCATAATTTTTTTTTTAAATTAAATCGACTATGAAAAGGCATTCGACACCGTAAATCAACAAAAAATGTTGGAAGCCTTAACAGAATGCCGAATTGACTATCGGTATATAAATATAATTAAACATATATACCAAAACGCAACAGCCAGTGTTAGAGTGGGTGATCGTCAAACCCAGGAATTCCCGATACAACGTGGAGTACGCCAGGGGGACACCATATCGCCGAAACTGTTCACTACGCTTTTGGAATGACCGACAATGGCATAAACATAAACGGAGAAAAGTTTAGCCATCTAAGGTTTGCAGATGATATTGTACCTACTAATAGCTGATAGGATAAATGAGGCCAAAGAACTTTTAAATCAGCTCTACCTTTCCTCGCTAGAAGGGGGATTAAAAATAAAAAAATCGGTTGCCTGTAAAGTCGGTTTTACGGGCGAAGATTTTACGTGACAACGTCTTTTTCTCGGTAGAATATTTATTGATATGAATATTATTAAATTGCACAATAGGAACAAGGAATTGAATGAAAATAAGAATTGCACAAATTTTAACTATAGAAATATATTTTGTTTACTAAAACATTGTACATGTAAACTTAAACTTAACTAATTTCTATTTGAGTGATTTTGTTGAGGATAGGACGATGATAGGAGAAATATGAAATGAAAGGAAGTGTTTCTGCTGTAATGTGTCTTGAACGCCAAGAACGCTCGAGAAAGACAGAGACACAAGCACGCACCGATTCAACGCGCCTAATTCTCTAGTGCTGCGCGCGCAGCGGACCGATCATGTTTGAGTGGGAGAGAGACGCAAGGCATTCGCCGGTCCGGCGGGCCTCTCTCTCGTTCGGTGACTCATCGTAACAGACGTGAGCGGGCGTTACACTTTTTCATGAATGACTCCGAGCCACAACCTAATTTAAGACGTTGTCACGTCAATATATCTAAAACCCAGATGATGACAAATCTTGTAGTCAGCGAAGATATATGCGTAGGAACAAGATCCATAGACCAGGTAATGGCCTATAAATACCTAGGTCATGAGATTCGCATAGGAAAAGATAACCAAACCGTTGAGCTTCTCCGTCGTATAAGACTGACTTCGGCAGCCTTCGGCAAGCTGAACCATCTTTTCAAATCGTCTGATATACCAATATGCCTTAAAATAAAAACGTTTAATCAGTGTGTTTTGCCAGTGTTAACTTACGGTGCCGAAACGTTGACCATGACAACGAGAACAGTTCAAAAGATCCGTGTGTGTCAAAGGGCGATGGAGCGTGCTATGTTGGGCGTTTCACTACGAGACAAGATCCCAAATCGCCAGCTACGACAAAGAACAGGAGTGGCTGATGCAGTAGAGAGAGTAGCAACACTAAAATGGAACTGGGCAGGTCACGTGGCTCGACTGACAGACAATAGATGGACAAAGCGGATACTGGAATGGAGACCAAGAGATGATGCCTACCGAAGTAGAGGTCGTCCACCAACACGTTGGACTGACGATCTAAAACGTTGTCATAGGAATTGAATGCAAGAGGCACAAGATCGAAATAGATGGAAAATTATGAGGGAGATCTATGTCCAGCAGTGGATAAGCGAAGATTGAATGATGATGAAATCTACTGAACATTGCACTTAAGCTTACCACAAAAGTCATAACTAACAAAATCAATAAACTAACAACTTTATTAGATGAACAACAAGAATTCAGATTCGGAGATCCTGTGTAGACGCCATATTTGTACTAAGACAAATCTTATTACAAAAACTTTATTGACATACGTTATAAGATCTATAAAAGAGAATATATCTTATTTGGGGCATATATTTTGATGAGGTGAGTGGAGAAGTGGAGGAGGAGAAATTAACCATATTTTTTAAATACAAAATAAAGCGTATTTATGTTTCTTGGTTATTTATTCTACATTTACATTTCTTTAATAATCTAGTCATCTCAAACATCTTGTAGTTTAACAAAAATATTAATAAAACGATTTTTTAAACGAATATCGGAAATAAAATAATCGCAATACCTGAATATTAAGTCAAACGCGAATAAGTGTATGCATTACTAACTAAAATGAACTGCGTTAAAATATGTAACATATTTTAATGTCCTAAAGGGGTAAATCCAGCTTAGCTTATACATAATAAAAAGTGAAATAAAACAGGAAACTGGAATACAAGCTCACAAATAATAAAAAAAACTTGAATGTGACACTTTCCTGCTTGTACCAACACATGCTATCTAATATTTTTATGTTTAATATTTCTTGAACAATTCTGGTCGTATTAGAACAACAAGAGAACAGTTTTTATCGTCGACCGTTGTTTTGTTCGGTAACACATTTAATATATTTTGTGTAAAACTGGACCAAACTTTCAAGCAAATAGTTTCATGCAGGCTTGCTATCGAACAAGCTGCGTTATAATTTTGGAACGAAGTAAAACTGTTACTTTGGCTGTTAGAAGTTTGGTCAGGTAATACCTTGTCCAAGGTTAATCTTAAAATAATATTCAATTTAGTTCTTACATTTTCGTGCCCTTACTTAAACTTTAACCTGTATCGGACGAGATATTTATTTTATTTTAAATTCATTGAATTAAATTTTATTTTATTTTACTTCATTTTATTTTATATTACTCTATTTCATTCTACTTTATTCCATTTGATTCTAATTTTATGTTATTCTATTTTATTTTATTTTACCCTATTTTATTCTACTGTACTCCATTTGGTTATAATTTATTTTATTTTATTTTAATTTAATGTATTTTATTTTATTCTATTTAACTCTAAATTATTCTATTTTATTTCATTTTATTAAACAGTTTCTGACTTAAAATCTTCCTAACAATAATAATTTATGTTGTCAAGTCTCGGTTTAAGAGAACGTAACATTTCAACGGTGTCATTGGTGATCGTTCAGCTCTTTGCATTGCGTTTTCTTTCGTAAAAGAAAGTCGTTGTCCATTCACCAGGTGAACAGCTAAATTAACTACCGTGGGATGACGTTGGTGTATGAAAAATAAAGAGACCCTCCAAACCGCCTCATTGACATAATATTATCTCCCCATCTGATATATTCAATCGTTATTATTTGGAGCTATAATACCGAATACAGCTATGTCGGTATATCACTCTATAAATACTGACATTTATTTTGTTAATCATAGCTCCTTTGTTAATCATAGTATGGCTCCAGTTATATTGTGATTTAACACCTTCGCTGCCATGAGATGCCATTGCGGCATCACAGCAAATTTGTCTTTCTGGCAGTGTGAAGCCAGTCATGCACCTGAGACAAGATACGTTACTGCTGTGTGAAGCCGCATATGCTATTCAACGCCGTGAAATGCTTATGGAACATGAGTACAATGGCTGCAAGAACAAGAAAATGCATTTGGCCTCTATAATTGAGTAACACGTAGCTTCACATGGCTGTAAAACAATATAAAAATAAAACAGCTTTGTTACGCATATGATTATTTATAGAAATAAAAACTTATACAAAGAAACACACATTCTATTTTCACATAATAGTACTTTTTTCCAACTTCATCCTCATTCTCTTGGTATAATTCTTCACCAATATTTTCGTCATTTAAAAAATATTGTTCATTATCATCACTTTCACTTAAAGGTCGATATTCCTGTTCTTCTTTGATATCATATCCATCTTCTATATCAAACAAATCAAATTCTTCCTCATTATACCATCTTAAAACAGTACTTTCAAAATTATTGTCTAATGGATTAACTTTTTTGATGTACTAGGAACCAAACCAACTATATAGAAAATGAGAAAGAAACCTGAGCGACAATCAATTTGGATTTCGTATGGGGCTTGGTATAAGGGAGGCATTATTTAGCCTCCAGATATTACTACCAAATCTGAGATCAGCGAAAAGACGGAGATCAGCGAAAAGACGTGTTTCTCTGTTTTATCGACTACGAAAAAGCGTTTGATCGAATAAAACACACAGAACTCATAGAAACCCTAACACAACATGGTATAGACCATAACACTGTAAAAATAGACAATCGTCTGACAGCAGATTTGCCAATAAAAAGAGGAGTTCGTCAGGGCTGTTTACTTTCTTCACTGTTATTTAATATATATTCCGAAAAGATCTTTCAAAATGCCCTCGAAAATACTAAAGAAGAAATAAAAATCAACGGAGAATACGTAAACAACTTAAGATACGCAGACGACACCGTCATTATTGCGGACAGTGCTGAGGGTTTACAACGACTTTTGAATGTCATAACCAGAGAGAGAAATAGCCTGGGACTAAATATAAACACAAATAAAACAAAAGTAATGGCTGTTACTCGTGCATCAAATGTCGACATAAATATTTGTACCTATAACAAACATATAGAACCAGTACAAAGATTGCAGTATGTTGGTTGCTGAATAACAAACGATCTTGACCACAAGGTCCAAATATGTGCTCGTATAGAATATGCTAGGTCCGCATTTCAACGAATGAAACAATTCCTAATAAACTCTACGTTATCGTTGGATATCCAATACCAATTTGTAAAACCGTTTATTTATTCCATATTGCTATACGGAGTGGAAACATGGACTCTTGGAATTACAAGTATGAGGCATATAGAAGCCTTTGAGATGTGGGTTTTTCGAAGGATGCTGAAGATCTCTTGAACAGAGCACGTAACCAACAACGAGGTGCTAAGAAGATTGGGTACTGAGAGAGAACTCCTAAATATTATAAAAAATAAAAAACGAGTTTTCTAGAACATATTTACAAAGGAGAAAATACAACTTCCTACGACTTATAATGGAAGGGAAAGTGGAAGGAAGAAGAGGTCCAGGAAGGAGAAAATGCTCCTGGTTGAAGAATCTAAGAGACTGGACAGGCATGGACACACTTTCGATACTAAGAACAGCTCAAGATAGAGAGCAATTTGCTGTAGTTATATCCAACCTTCAGTAATGGAGAAGGCACCTTAAGAAGAAGAAGGAACCAAATCCATTTAAAAATAACAGATGTTACACAAAAGTATTTAATTTTATACTACTACTACTAAGGATTTCCACAGTTTTCACTGTCTTCCTTCACTCAACCGTTTTCTCCAATTTTCCCTGTCTTTCCAGTCTCCATCTCGCAGGGTTCTTTTCTCCATAGCCTCGTCGATTTCATCTCTGAATGACCTTCGGGGTCTTCCTCTCTTTCTTCTTCCAATCGGGCTCCATTCTGTGATTTTGTTTATCCAGCGTCCTCTGTCCGCTCTTCTGACGTGGCCGTACCAGGATAGTCTCTTCTCCTCTATATAGTCGATTATGTCTAATTGCACTCCCATTCTCCGCTTAATCTCTGCGTTTTCAATTCTGTCTCTTTTTGTAAGTCTACAGCTTCTCCTCAGGAACTCCATTTCTACTGCTCTTATTCTACCTCTATTTCTCTTGTTTATTGTCCAGTTTTCGGACCCATATGTCAGGATACTTCTTGTCAGGGTGTTATATATTCTCTTTTTTGTCTTTATCGTAATGTTCTTATCCCACAACACTGAGTTTAGTTGTCTTATACAGTTTCTTGTTTGTCTCAGTCTGTTATTTATATCTTCTTCTGTTGTTCCCTGGTTCGATATTATGGTTCATAAATACTTGAATTTATCTGTTCCATTTATTTGTCTTCCCTCGTCTATCTCTAGGTTTCTCATATCCTTGTTTTCTGTTGTTGGGTATTCGGTTTTCTCTAAGTTTATTTCCATTCCGTTGTTTTTATATTCTTCTTTTAGTTTTCTGAGCATAAAGCTGAGATCTTCTTCATCTTGTGCGATGACTACTTGATCGTCGGCAAAAAAACAATTTTAATTTATTTAATACATTTAATTTTATAACAATTACAAAACTTACCTTAGTGGTGAGGTGAAGTCACTGAGACTCTGATTTCTAACTTGAATGTGTTCACAGTACCCTAGCTGAATACCCACTGAATACCAATAACTACCAATAGTGACTTAAAGGTACATGAGCGCGCGCAAGATTCAAAGGTCACCGGAAAAAAGTTACTTCAAAACAACTTTTAAAGTACTAGAAGTCTGCGTGACTGCAGCTCACCGGTAACAGGTTAATCATTTTCTAATAAGATTATTATACACATGCTGGGAAATATGTGACCACATTACATTACATACTGTATAATAATCTTTTTTGAAAACGTTCATCATCATCATCTTTGGCTCGACAATCCTCTGTGGATCTTGGCCTGCTCTTCGTCGCCATTCTTTTTGGTTTCTGGCAACATGTTGCCATCTTCTGATTTTTAATATCCGTAAGTCGGTTTCAACTCCATCTAACCATCTAATTCGCGGTCGGCCTTTGCTTCTTCTTCCTACAGGTGTTCCTGTGGTTAGCTTTTTAGCAATCGTATTTTCTGGCATTCGTATTATGTGTCCAGCCCATCTAAGTCGCTGTGTTTTAATGAACGTTATGACATCTGGCTCATCAAAGAGCTGATACAATTCAAAATTATATCTTCTGCGCCACTGCCCTTGGTCGTTTATAGCTCCAAATATTTTGCCGAGTATTTTACGCTCAAATTTTCCCAAAAGTCTTTCATCTTTCTGCGTTAGATTCCATGTTTCTGCTCCATATGTGAGGACCGGCCCCAGCAATGTTTTGTATATAATAATTTTAGTTCTTCTTAGAATGTTTCTTGAGTGGAAATTCTTTTGGAGTCCATAGTATGCCCTATTTGTAATATTTATTTGTCTTTTGATTTCTTCGCTTGTTTTATTGGTAGCAGTCAATAGCGACCCAAGGTATGTGAAGTTGTCAACACGTCCAAAGGTATGACTTCCAAAGACTGTTTCTCGTTCCTCATTTGCTATCGGGTCCTTTGTAACCAACATGTACTTGGTTTTGTCTTCGTTGATGACTAGACCGACCTGTTTCGCCGCTGTTTCCAATTCTAGGAGATATTGCTTAACATCTCGCTTGCTACGCCCTATTATGTCAATGTCATCAGCATATGCTAAGACTTGTATCGATCTATTGTAAATAGTCCCGCCATACCTAATTCGTGTATCTCGGACTGCCTTTTCTAAGGCAATATTAAATAGGAGGCAAGCCAGAGCATCCCCTTGTCTGAGTCCATCCTTTATCTCAAAGGATCTAGAATTATCTCACTGTAGTCTAACAGTGGCTTCTAAGTTAGACATTGTCATTCTCGTTAGTCGGATAAGTTTCTCTGGTATACCAAACTCATACATTGATTGGTACAGCACTGTTCTCTTGACACCGTCGTATGCGGCCTTGAAGGGTTTTAATATTGATGGGTTTCAATATTGAATTCTAATGTTTTCTCGAGAATCTGTCTTATTGAATGAATCTGGTCAATTGTTGATTTTTCTGGAGTAAATCCAGCTTGATATTTACCAACTATGCCCACTGTGTAAACTTGCAACCTTTCGTAGAGAATATTTGCTAGTATTTTGTAAGCAGTTGTTAACAGGGTTATACCTCTATAGTTGTCACACTGGAGCTGGTCACCTTTTTTATGTAACGGGCATATCACGCCTTGAGACCATTCACAAGGTATGGTCTCATTATGCCAAACAAGAAGTAAAAGCTTATGCAGTGTCTGTAGTAGGGCATCGCCACCATTCTTGTAGAGCTCACTGTAAATTTGATCAATTTCTGGTGATTTATTATTTTTAAGCTTTTTAATGGCTTGGGCAACGTTTTCGATGGTAGGTGGTCTTCCGTTTGGGTTGAAAGGATTCCAATCATTTCGATTTGCTAGGGTGTTATCTGCTTCTTCGATATGATGGCCAATAAATTTTGCACCGAAAAATTCAACCCAATTTGTTTAGGATTAAGGCCGTATCATTTAGGATGTTTCCTTCTACATCCTTATAGCTCCTTATTCTTGGCTTAAACTCTTTGCGCATTTTGTTTAGATTTCGGTAGAACTTTCGAGTTTCATTTTGATTTCTTAGCCATTCTGTGCTTTCCAACTGCTTTTGCTCAAATTGTCTTTTTTTTCTTCTATGTAATCGTTTTTCTTCTCTTCTTAGGGTCCGGTATTGTTCCTTTGCTCTTCTTTTAAAAACGTTAGTTAGCTAAAAATATGATTTTCATTACAACCAAAGAAATTACCAATAACCGGCTAAAGATATAAATTTAATTTATATAAAATTTCTAGTATCCTTCGCACTCTCTTCTTATAATTCTCACAAGGCTAGTCTTAGCGTATTATGTGTAAACAAATTAGATATCAAACATGTTTCCGATATCTTTTGTGACCAATATACATTTAATATTAAACTATGTATGAAGGGGTGGCAATCGATTTTCGATATAACATTCTACGAACTTGAGAAGAAAATTTGTTTCATCCTATATGGCGTACGCTTTAGTGATATTTTTAACCCTACGGGGATGACGTCTTCGTTCAAATCGAAAGACAATGAAAAGAATTCTAAAAGAAAAAGAAATTCGAAACTGAATAGCAACAAAACGCAGCAAAAAAGCTTTCTATAGAAACGCAAAACAACCCCAATACAAACTTCGTTTGACGTAATAATGAACCGATCGAACTCTGTCTATTTAATTAAAATTACAAAAATTACTTAATTAAAGTAATTACAGGATTTACTTATTTCAAGTATTTTTTACTTTTGAATGAAAATGTATAAAATGGAAATTATTTTTTGTTGAAAGCAAAAAAGTTTTTTTACGAAAAGGAAAAGCAAAGAACGGGAGAGGCAATAACTATTACATTAATGAAAATAAGTAACTTTTAACTGCAAAGCAAAGACTGACTGATTTTAATACTGTATATTTATTTTAGTATTGTTATACTTTATTATTTTATTATAATATTATTACACTTTATAAAAAGAAAGTTTAATGTTTAATGTGTTAGATAAAGCTTGTCTTACCTGATAGAAAGCTTACCTTTTTGTGAAAACTCATGTTTGATCTCTGTACTTAAATTAACCCTAAAATTACACTGGGAGCAAATCACATATAAATACTGGTATATTTGGAGACCAAAGCTAGCAATTCCAGAACGTTTATCACTAAGCTAGTTATCGAAGAATGCGATGAAATTAAAATCAAACGTGGGGTCGGACAGATATGCATACTACCTCCCCAGTTCTTCAACGTATACTCTGAGAAAATCTTTCAAGAAGCAGTAGAGGACGGTGAAGCTCGAATTCTACTTAACAGATAATGTATCAATAACATCAGATATGCGGACGACAGGATGCTAGTCGGTAACAGTTATGAAGCCTCCAGCAGTATATAAATACGATGGCAGAAGTAAGTAAGAGATATGGACGTTCAATAAACATTAAGAAAACAAAATGTATGATGATTTTTAAGAAGAAACAGCAATTTGGGCAAATAGGTGTGAACGGTCAACGAATAGAAAGGGCCAAAACATACACCTACATTAAAATAAGCTGATGATGCATTTGGTATTATAAAGTGGTCAAAAACGGATATATAGAGTCTTCAGAGGAAAGTAAGAACACTTCTCATAAAGGCGCAAAAACACCATCCACGCAGTGCAGTAGAAAGAACAACATTACCGCGATATCAAGGGGGAAAAGGACTTATGGACATAGGTGAGCAATTGGATCAACAAATTGCTAATTTAAGAACTTATTTTCAGGTACAGGCTGAGAGATCTACTTTACATCGAGCAATTTGCGCAGTAGATGATACGACGCCGCTTAAACTGAGGGAACAAGAAATGCGCATAAACCACCTGACTAAGCAAGACAAAATGCGCACCTGGATGAGTAAACCTCTGCATGGGCGACATCTCAATAAGATCAGCCAAGAATATGTCGACAATACAGCGTCGAACTATTGGTTGACATCAGGAAAGATGTTTCCCGAGACTGAGTGCTTTCTACTTGTCCTTCAGGATTAGGCTATTCCAACTAAAAATTACCTAAAATATATTGGTAAAGATCCTCAAGTCCAAAATGACAAATGCCGATGTGGATGCCAAGCCCAAGAAACCATCCAACATCTTACCGGGGGCTGCCAGGCGTTTGTCGGAACTGATTATAAAGAAAGCCATGACTCAGTAGGAAAGATTATCCACCAAGAACTAGCTGACAAACTGGGACTTCTCCAAATCGACCATCTTCCTTATTATCAATATGTACCTGACAGAATGCTTGAAAATGACAACTACAAGCTATACTGGGACCTCACTGTGCTCACAGACCAACCAGTGGCACATAATAGACAGGATCTCATACTAATTAATAAATTTGGGTAGTGATTTCTGTATCCATATTTCTTATATAAGCTGCTGTAATGCCATTATGGCATTACAGCAGGCAAACAATACTTATTGATGTGGCGATACCTAACACCAATAATTTGCGTCTTAAATACAACGAAAAGATCGCCAAGTATAGAGATCTAGAAATACAAATCAGGAGACAATGGAGAATGGAAAGTACCCAAACAGTATCTATTATTCTATCTACTGCTGGTGTTATTCCCAAAAACCTCCTAGCGAACATCAAACAGCTGGGTCTAAATGAACATCTTTATAAGGCCATGCAGAAAGCTGTACAAAAATTTTTGGGAGATACTCCAGCAAACCAAGTATCTTTGATGAGTGAATTTTCCCCTTAGAGGGAGTGTGAGCCGTATGGCTAAATCTGGATAAAAAGTTATAATTTATATTCGTATTTATATACAATTAATCGTGATTTACCAATGTTACTGAAAATGTTTATTCTACTTGTGAGTTCCAGTTCACGTGAGGTGAATAGATTTTATATTAAGCATGTACAAACATTAATTGTTTAAGTTATGTTATTAAATCAGAGGTAGCACAATTTTAAATTTTCTTCCATGGACAATTCAACCACTTATCATTACCTAATCCTTACAAAATATGTCAAATCAACTACAAATCCGATTTTCATCAAACACTTGTACTCCAAACTTATATATCGTTGATCTAATTATCTCCAAATCTTCAGTGATGCCTCTAAAGCTCATGACCGACATGCTGCTGCATACTACTCTAAATACGCTACCCACACCATAATCATCACAAACTCTTAGTCATTTAATACCCTTTTAGGTTTAAAACAAATATCCCCTATAAACCCTATATATGTTTCGCGCAATAAAAAAAGAGTTAAATATAATTCAATTATCTTGTTAAGAAGTTATCTGGGTACCTTTGCATGTTGGAATAGACTGAAATAAGAAAGTGGACAACCTAGAAAATACGAATCAAATTAAATCAACAATACACAACAAAATTTAAAAATTATTTATACATACACACATACATACACATGTGGCACAACTACTGGATGCAGGAACAAAACTAAATGAAATATCTCCTCATGTGAAGACCATCTAGAATAAATTACCTATTAGGAATAAACCATTAAATAGAACAGACGAAGTAATAATTACCCCACTTAGAATTGGACATACTGCACTAAACCATAAATGTTTAATCAAAAAAAAATATTTGCCAACCTGTAGAAACTCTTCTCTCCCGTTAACGTTGAAGCATATTTATTGCCAGTACTACGAACAGAAAAGAAAAATATATGAAATCTCAGATGATATCAAAACCACCATGACTACAAATACCCAACATATACTACAAGTTCTGTCAGAAAATATGAAAAGTTGTCTTAGATGCTGTTAATCAAAGTATCCTGAAAAATTAGCTGGTTACACACCCTAACAAAAAAAAATCTGTCTTCAAGAGTTTGTTTTTGACAACTGAAAACCATGGCTTCTACAAGCAGGCGTTGTTGTGAGAATAAACAGGACGTTTTTTGCTACATATGTGGCAAGTACATTGTTAAGTAAAGTAGAAAACAGATTGTGATTTAATAAAAAGGGCATATCAAGCCTATTTTGGTGTTCATTTAGGAGATCATTCTGGGCTCCACATGCAGTGTGCAAAACTTGTCTTAACAACTTGCGACAGTGGACGAAAGGACAACGAAAATGTTTAAAGTTTAGTGTTCCAATGGTATGGAAGAAACCAAAAATCATTTTGACGATTACTATTTCTGTCTTGTAAATATAAAAGGCATTAATCGTAACAATCAACATACGTGGACATATCCTAACCCGGATATCAATCTACCTAAGTTATCAGAGAATAATGTAGAAACGTTATCTAACAATCTACAGACTAATAGATTTGAGGAAAACGACAGTGATTTTGAAGGGGATTCAACACGTCCTGAGTGCTTTACTTAGGAAGAGCTATGCGATCTTATCAGAGATTTAAACCTTTCAAAGGACTCTTTCGAGTTGCTTGCCTCCAGACTAAAGGAAAATAATCTTCTTCACCCAGACATCAAAATTACATACTACCCTAATAGAGAAAAAGATCTCTTGCCTTTTTTTCTCAGCAAGGTGATATGGGCAATATCAGCAATGGGTGTATGGGAGTATACACCAGCCCATTAGCGTCTTTTTATAGACAGTTCCAAACGAAGTTTAAATTGTGTTCTTTTACATAATGGCAACAAATATGGAAGTATACCAATTGGGCATTCTACAAAAATGAAAGAAGAATATAAAACAATATCGCTGGTGCTAAAATACATCAAGTATGACCAACATCAGTGGGCGATCTGTGTTGATTTTAAGATGGTGAACTTTTTCCTGAAAAAACAAGGTGGCTCTAGAAAATATCCTTGTTTCCTGGGATAGCAGGGCTAAGGACCAATACTGAAGTAGAAGAAAATGGCGTTGTAAAGATGCTTTAGTTCAAAGAGAAGCTAACGTAGTTAACGAAGCATTGGTCGACCGAAAGAAAATAATATTACCTCCATTACATATTAAACTAGGACTGATGAAACAATCTGTAAAGGCCCTAGACCAGAATCGTCTTTGTTTTTAATACTGATCCAGCAAATTCCCTGCACTTACTAAAGAAAAATTAAAAGCCGGAATATTTGATGGGCCCCAGATACGACAACTTATAAAAGATTCGCAATTTACAGAATGGATGACTGAAATTGATTGTAATGTCTTGGAAATGTCTAAAAATTACCGAAATATAGTGGAAGAAATGCTCAACAACTTTAGCAAACACGGTTGTCATATGAGTATTAAAATTAATTATCTCGTTTCCCAAAAAATCTTGGTGACCTTAGTGAGGAACAAGGTGAACACTTCCACCAAGATATCAAAACGATGGATGATCGGTATTAGGGGAAATGGGACACTCACATGAAGACGGATTACTCTCAAAGGGACCGTCCTTTTGAAGTTTTATCAAGAAAATCCTATAAAAGGAAGGTTTTAGGTGACGCCGAATAACAGATTTGTGCTGCGATCCTGGACAGGTTGGATGAAAAGCTAAGTTTTTTTGGCAGATATGTGTGATGAGTTTTGTAAGTATATTGTTGTACAATAAATATCTTACTTTTCATTCGTGTTTTGTATATTTGATGGGTAACAGCACTACATATATATATATATATATATATATATATATATATATATATATATATATATATATACCTATATATATATATATATATATATATATATATATATATATATATATATATATATATATATATATATATATATATATATATATATATATATATATATATATATATATATATATATATATATATATATATATATAGGCAGTGTTGCGTTAAATTACCCTACATGTTAGAAATCTGTTGCCGTATTTTCTGAAAACAATCTAATCGAGCAAGTCTGGTGGCATTTTTGGATAAAGTAGACTCTAATTATCTAGAAACAGTAAAAAAATTTCCGGCAGCAAACTGTGGGTGTACCAGTGTTGTCTATGAATTTTGTCACATTAGTTTTTCCGTCATGTTCGATCATCAGAAAATGTTATTTTCGTAATTTTAATAAATGTTATATATTATTGTTATCTGCTTGCTTTTCGATTTTTTTGTCTGACCGTGTTAGTCTCGACCCAATGAAGCGATAACCAAAGTTTGTAGAGAGTTTTATCTATCATAAACTTTTTTGCCGACGGGCACTCTATATATTATTTAAAAGCTTTATGTTTATATACATCTATTTTAATGTCAATAAGTCAAATCCTTATGTACGTTAATTCACTAATATCCCTGCGTTGTTGATGTGGATTATGTGTTTATAAATAAAAAACTTCCATTTTTCTCATAATACAATTTAGTTTAATATTTATATTCACAAAGCAATTTTTTTTACCAATGCATAAAAGATTTTAAACATCATAAAATCCTGTTGATTTTAAAAGCTTTTCATATGGTTAATAAGTATTTAAAAAGCTTATTAAAATGGCAGAGTTGTAAGTTTCTGGTTACAAGCTGATTAAAGTATACTCAATATGATCATGTAGAGCTTTCTAAGTAATTCTTTATATTGTTCTGAAGCTATTTTCTTGTGGTATTTTAAATTATTTACTATTTAAATGGGAATAAGCCACAATTAAAGGTTAAAATACGTTTATTGACGTTTCAATGTCTACTTCGGAAATCGTTCTCAAAATACGAACATTAGTAAATTAAACAAATTTTGTTTTTTGTTACTTAGTGAAAAATTATTCTAATAATTTAATTTTATCTGACTCATCTATATTGACAATTCAGACATACATTATACATTTTAAAGTAGACGACTTTAAAATGATATTGCCAATATTGTTGAGTTGTGTTCCTGGGACGACTTTACTTATAAGATAGTTCATTCGATTACATGAAATCAACTTTAACTTGAGAATATCCGTCAGAAAAAATCATAACATGTAATTCCTCTTTAAAAAGTCAAATACATTCCATGATAACAGTAAAATTCTCCTGTTAGTGATTCCATAGTAAATTATGAGGGAAAACCAGGAAAAAACCTCATAATACTATCCCGACATGGTAAGTATTTGATCGTGCATTTAGTTTACCTTCAATAAACACCAAATTCCGATTTTATATGTTTGTTATTTAAAAACATAAATGATGTATTCTCTATATGTTACTGACTTACCAATACTGGTATTTTCCTTTTAATAACTTCCTCTTTCAATATGGGTAACCAGATCCTACTACATTCTGCCGAGGAATTCCGAGTGAGACACAATTGGTCTCATTAAGCATAATTAGAGCCGCTTCTTTGATTTTTCTCTTTTTACCATCCGTTTCTTTTAGCACTATATTTGAATCATTCCATTGAACCCTATGTTCATTATCCCATGCGTGTTTACATATTTGAGATCTATCAAATTCTCTATTTTTAATATAGTATTGATGTTCATAGGGTTCAATGGAATGATTCAAATATAGTCCTAAAAGAAACGGATGGTAAAAAGAGAAAAATCAAAGAAGCGGCTCTAATTATGCTAAATGAGACCAATTGTGTCGCGAATTCCTCGGCAGAATGTAGTAGGATCTGGTTACCCATATTGAAAGAGGAAGTTATTAAAAGGAAAATACCAGTATTGGTAAGTCAGTAACATATAGAGAATACATCATTTATGTTTTTTAAATAACAAACATATAAAATCGGAATTTGGTGTTTATTGAAGGTAAACTAAATGCACGATCAAATACTTACCATGTCGGGATAGTATTATGAGGTTTTTTCCTGGTTTTCCCTCATAAGTCGTCTACTTTAAAATGTATAATGTATGTCTGAATTGTCAATATAGATGAGTCAGATAAAATTAAATTATTAGAAGAATTTTTCACTAAGTAACAAAAAACAAAATTTGTTTAATTTACTAATGTTTGTATTTTGAGAACGATTTGCGAAGTGGAAATTGAAACGTCAATAAACGTATTTTAACCTTTAATTGTGGCTTATTTCCATTTAAATAGTAATTAAGTAATTCTTTATTTCATAAAATCATAATAAAATCTTAAATCCATACTTTTCCGCTTTCCATATTATTTACGTTCAAATAATGTTGTATATACGAGACTTCGGAGTTAATACAAACTTTTATGTTATATCAAGACTGTCATGTATGTTCAAGAGATATTTTTATTGTTTCTTGCTCAAATTTCTTTCTAATATTACTGGTATTTTATTCGTCTTCATGTTACACATTTTTCAAATTTTTATCTCCGAATACTTGAACTTCTTTTGCGCTCTTGTAAATTATATTAGGGTATACCAAATAGTTAGATTCAGCAGCGGGTACGAAGAACTTTATCAGGATGAAGTTAGAGAATATAAAATATATATTATTCAATAAAATTAAAATATATATTATTAAATATAATATATTCATTCATAAATATATGTATATAGATATATATTAAACAAAACTGGGGAACACAGTTTTTGTTGAGACACTTGTTTTCCACTAATTTTGCCGTCTTAATCTGAGAATAATTTCAGATTTTGTCTTCACAACTCTTTAAACTACAAGATATCTTCAAAAACTATGCACATAAAGAAACATAAAATAAAAACGTACCAAATATACAGTTTACAAATCATTTAATGTAGGTTAAATCAAGTTTATACAAATAAAATTATTTAATTAATAAACAGTACTCACAAACTGCGATTTCCTTTTGTGGCCACATTTAAAAAATTTAATTTTCGAAACTCCTTTAGCGAATTTAGAAGATCTTAGACAAAAATAAAGAACTAAATAATACTCCGGGGATCCTAAACAATTGTATAGACTTAATGAGAGGAAGAGTTACGTTATGTAGAGATGGTGGTGTAAATATACAGCATCTTCTTTGATTTTATTTATTATTGCTATTTATAATTTTGTTAATTTTTTTGATTTTTGATTAAAGTTCTGTGTTAAAGGTTTTGGCTGACTTTTTTATGCTTTACAATTTTAATCAAAAAAATCGGTTGCCTGTAAAGTCGGTTTTACGGGCGAAGATTTTACGTGACAACGTCTTTTTCTCGGTAAAATATTTATTGATATGAATATTATTAAATTGCACAATAGTTGTTTGCAGTTGAAACGCGCTGTTTCTTCTCAATCGACTGAATTACGATTGATTGCAGAGTGATTTAAACTAATAATTTACTTAACACTATCAACATTTGTCAATAGTATGACATAACCTATAAACTCAGTTTCTCAACTTTTGTGTCAATCTAACAATTAATCAATCAATCATAGTTTACGATAATGAAATATTAGTGTACAATTATTTACCTTTATTGTTGTAGTTGTTGTAAATGACGAATCTAAGCACTCCACATTTTCACTACAGACACAGCTGACGATACTTTAACCACACGTGTGAACTTGTATTATGACGCTTTCTCGGTTTTCCAACGCCAAGAACGCTCGAGAAAGACAGAGACACAAGCACGCACCGATTCAACGCGCCTAATTCTCTAGTGCTGCACGCGCAGCGGACCGATCATGTTTGAGTGGGAGAGAGACGCAAGGCATTCGCCGGTCCGGCGGGCCTCTCTCTCGTTCGGTGACTCATCGTAACAGACGTGAGCGGGCGTTACACTTTTTCATGAGTGACTCCGAGCCACAACCTAATTTAAGACGTTGTCACGTCAAAATAATTTATAAACCAATGATACAAAGTCAGATTAAAACAAGACATACAGTTTCTTGCTCAGATAGCTTTGATGAAAATAATTGTGAATCGCCCATTATACTCAAAATGCAGGCACAATATTCAGACACTGAAATTTCTATATAACCAATTATTGATTTTTTTCTTTGCTTCCCTTGTATATTTTTATACGTAATTGCTTTTAAAAAAAGTGTCAACTGTTATAAACTTCTACATTATTCGCATCTTACATATATCTTTTGTTTAAATTCACTTGTAAAGTTTAAAAAAAAATTCTCGTATTTCTAAAATTGTTTAGCTTTCACAAGATTGCTTTGTTATATTATCCCACAAAAGGATATATATTATCCAAACTATTTCATCTGGACCAACCCTACTTCAGTCGGAGTAATGTGGGAATCACCGTTAGCATACCCACATCATGTATTAGCCTGCATGTAAAGGTACGTGGATCCCTCTAAAGAAAATATGGTGGGAAAAACGAGAGCGGTAGATAGGACACAGTCGCGGCAGGACAGAAGGTGAATCCTCAAGGGGATCGCCCTAATCCTTGACCCTTGGTCCTAACTCTCACTTTCTCGATAATCCAGATAAGTAACACACTGCGCTGCCCTTTTCCTTCGTGTACAGCCGTTTCATTGAAAATAATTTCATTTCGGCGCTATTTGTGTTCGAGCAATTAAAAGCCGAATAATCTTGGTATTTAAACGATTGTCTGATTAAACGTCTCTATGTGGAAGGTAATATCTTTCCCTTTTTACAAAAGGGTTATGTCTCGGTCTATTCTCGTTTACGCATCACTTAATTATGTTAGCATTTAGTACAGGGATTTCTTTTAGAATAAATGTTATCAGTTTTTATTACTATTAAAAATATAATTTCTAGATTAAATTGGTTTTAAAAAGTATATTTCTGTCGACCGTCCATTTATGATCAATTTTAACACCCTCAAAATCATTGATTAATGACCCCTATTAATGAATGATTTTCTATTAATGAACGATTTTATTATAGGCAACACAACATACATTGCTTGCATAAATTAATTAAACGCTTTGTAATTGGCAGTGACCTGTGGTGTAGGCAATCAAACATATATCTATTTATATTGCCACTAAAAAATTAATTTAAAATGAAGTAGCCGCTGTTAGTACTATCTGTCATTGTATGTCATTATTTACTTTATTGTTTAAAATTCTGTGTATTAGAAAAATCAAAGGATGGATATTGACGAAGAGTTTAATTTAACTCCACCAGAATTTAACTTCTTCTATCACAGAATTTACAGAGGTCCAAGAAGACTTAAATATAAATTTGTCAAAATGCTATACAGCAGATAATCATTTATCAATATCTTCCTTTAATTTCAGTAATTGCACCATTTCGAATGTTAATGTTTACTATAATAAAACTACCACTAAGAAAACTTTGAATAAAGTCAATGAAAGCTGAAAAAATTGTTGTTTATCGTTAAGTAAATAAATATTTAAACTAAGATATCTTTATTTCTGAAAAGTACAGTCGATGGAAAAGTTTTGTAACGAACTCGTGAATTAAAATGGCGATTAACAATCTCGAACATTAACGCGCTCGCTTCGCTTACGCGTTAAAATATCTCAATTGTTAATCGCCTTATTAATACACTTGTTGATTAAATAACTATTAATCTTGTTGTAAATACGCAATAATATGACTTTTACGACAAACATCAATACATACAGTAAAGTGGAAGATTATGAGAAAGTTGTTTTTTTTTTAATTACAAAAGCTAACTGCATTCTTATTATAATATTTACACATATATCCTATTTTTTCTAATGGTATATCTCTACATTTATTTGATATTGGAGGGGAGGTATAACTCCCAAATATTAAATATATTTGAATACTTAAAACAAGGTCCATCTTTAGGCACTACCTGTACAAACTGTTTCATAAAGCCTAACTTTATACATAGAGGTGGTAAAAAAGGATCTACAAGGTTTTTGCAGCAATATTCATTTCGCCGGGACTCCCCCACAGGCCAGTTCTTTCTGCATCAATGTCGATTCATAGCTCTACTGTTTAACTCACACAACATACATGAAAATTTGATAAAACCCCCTTGCTGACCTAGAAATATGAATGTTACTTTTAAATCGGCACATATTGTCTAATCATGAGCGGAATCGCCAATTTTATTGAACACTACTTCATAGCTCTCTTGCATATGTACAGGTTTTTATAGCTCTCTTGCATATGTACAAGAATCAATAAACAGTCTCCAGTCTACTTTTTTATATTCAACAGCGAACTGATTTATTAGAACTGAAATGTCCGAGCAGTACACTAAATCACCTTCTTGTTCAAAAATATTGAAAACTGCTACTCTCTCTTCCTATACACATATTCTGGTTCAAACTCTTAACAAAATACGGAGTACGTTCTATTATGTGGAGGACTATTCTTTAGTCTAGATTTAGTCTAAAGCAATTCAGGTTTTCCTTTTGTTAACCGAAGATCCTTAACCAAATCGTCAAGCTGGACCTTCGTAAACAATTTAGGCTCTATATTTTCTGTAGTACTTTAAAACTCTTCATCATCTTACTCATTTAGACCTAATTGTACATCAGAAAACACTTCAGTTTAAACAAAATTCAAATCATTCTGGTACCAGCAAATCTACATGGTGCCCTACTGGTCGGATGGCGGATAATAACATAACAGGATAAATGTAAAGAAATAGGTGATGTAATGTAGGTTATACAGATGAGTAAGGGTTATATTTGGGTTTAGTACCCTAAAAAAAACATTAAATTAAGGTTTCATAGTTGGCCTGTGTTACCAATGTAATTCAGGTTGATTCCCCAACATCATTCAGTTATAAAGATGATTTAGAAGCATTTTACAAAGATCTTAATGATGCTCTAAATCCTGTTAAAGATTATGGTCTGGAGAACAAAAATGAACGTGGAGATCTTCAGTTTTAACGGAAACACGATTTTATTATACCAAATACTCACTTGAAATTACGACCGCGAAGACTCTAAACCTTTAAGTCAAATGCGGAATCAAAGAATAAAATTGTTAGGAACCAAATCGACTTAATTCTAAAAAAAAGTCGATTTAGAAACTACATCAATTCAGCTAAAATTTATTAGGTCTAAGTACAATCCCATAGTAGCTGTTGTCAAAAAGAAGTCTCTTAAAAATATTGATAATTAAAAACCTTAAAAATTGTCCAAAACACAGCTCTACAAATAGCTATAGTTTCTAATGACACCAGTGAAAAGTTTACAATGCCTAAAAGGAGAGCCACTCATAAGTTTACGATGCAAATATATTTGCCCCCCCATATGCCTCCAAACTAGCTATTAATAAGGAGCACTAATACGTTCACGGATCGATTTCAATACATTTTCTCTGCAACAGGGTTAGATTCACCATTGTATGAAACAGTGAGAAAAAACCTTTACGATCTGCATCTTCAATTTGCTGACGTTTTCCCAATAAATTTCCTAAATTTTTCACCTTGGTTAATACCAATTCCCAAAATATATTTCAACCTTAGTACATACAAAATAGTGAGAGCCTAACAAACCTGATCAAAAATAATAGTAATATTTCTTAAAAAAAATGGAAACTTATCAAGATATACACTGACGCCTTCAAATTATCAGACAGTGTTGGTGCAGCCATTCTCACATGAACTTAATAATGATGATTTTGATAGACGTATGGAGTTTTGCGAAAATATGCAAGAATTTTGTAATCAAAATAATGGATTTGAATATAATATCTTGTTTTCCGACGAGGCCACTTTTTGTTTAAATGGTACCGTTAATAGGCAAAATTGTCGTTATTGGACAACAGAAAATCTCAACTGGACAATTTGTTAGGAATACCATTGTAGAGATATTGCAAACTTACGTAGTTCCATTTTTAACCGCAAAATTTCCAGATATGAATAGTCCTGGTCAAGTAGATCCGACCATTTGGTTTAATCATAATTGAACAAGTCCGCATTATGCTGTAGAAGTTAGAAATTTTCTAAATGCAACTTTTTGCAACCGCTGGATTGGACGACGCGGCCACATTGGATGATTTGCTAGGTCGCTAGATTTGAATTCCATGGCTTTTCTATTTGGGGATATTCAAAAAGTAAGGTATACGTAAACTGATCTACCAATTTGGTAGATTTCAAACAGAGAATTCATATTGAAATGCAACAAATTACACCAGTTATGTGAAACATAACTCCGAGACTCCGTCTTGGATACCGTCCACTAAACCAAAGAGCTGTATTCAAGCATTTGCTGTAATTATGTTATTTGTTTGTCTTTAATAACACTGCCTGGGGTGATTGGTGGATTGAGTAGCTCTGAGGTTATCATAGCCGGTCCCAAGCCAGATAAAATGTGGAGGGTGATTGGCAAGGTTAGCAACCTACCAATCGTAAAAACAAATACTCCTCAAAGAAACAATGTCAATGTCTTAAATTTGGGAAAATCGCAGTCAATTCTCACTATAGCCGCTTAAAAAGTGAGAAATTTTCAATTTTCAAAGTCTTTTGTTATTTAATCAAATGGAAATTTAATTTATTAATTAATTTTTAGAAATAGCTTAAAATAATGTATATTTTCATAATTTCCAAAAAATTTTCATAGAAGCGCTTGGCTAATAAATGAACCGGAACCGTAAAATGTAATTCTGACTACAATTAATGATTGTTGCGTAATTTAATATAAAAATATCAAATTGTACGAAATGTTTGTCGACCAATATATTTTTTCTTCTCGTCTGTTTTATTACACATTTATTTCGTAGGTTTCAATTTTCTGTTACTTCAGTAAACAATTTCGTTTTAGTGGAAACAAAGGGACGTAATTACTAGTCTGGCGAGACTACCAATTTCATTTGCTCATTTTTTATCGTTTTTACAACTTCGACTTGTCTATTTAGTCGATAAATTTGTAGTTTCATTGCTATTAAGCTATTTGGAATTATATTATAGAGACTGGTGTTATATCTGTTTGGCACGCGAAAATCTCATTCAGTTGTTAAAAATTAAAATCGAATGAAAGCAATAACTTGTGTGGAGGTTTTTAAACAAAGTAAATCAAACAGAATACAATAAAGATTCCTACAGCGAAAGAACAGTTTACATTTTGTTTATACTTTTATAGATGCTCGTATATCTTAACAAATGGATAAAAAATTATAATCAGTTTTTCGTTAGTTCTTACAAGAAAAATTCCATTCTAAAAGTACTTTCTTGGGGAATTTTTATTGAAAATTTAATTTTTATTATATAAACCAAATTAACTTATAACATAGTTAGAAAAACTTATAACACATTTAGTGTAATTGGTATATTTGTAACATTATTAAAATATTAAAAGTAAACAAAAGGATTACAATTTGCAATACGTTTTCTGAAAGTAAGTAATCCCTCTTATTGTTAATTAATACATCAGAGAATACAATTTTGACTGTTATATAAAACATGTAATATGATTACTTACTTAGGTATTTTTCAAAAAGCCACTCACAAAACGGTATAAAAATATTTAATGTCCTCGACAGTCTAGTTCACTTCTGTCTCTTTCTGATGACGTAGACGAATCTCTGAACCTTCTTATCCACTGCATTATCTCTGCAGTTGAACTGCATATTGGCAAAACTTCTACAACCTATACACGAAAGAAAGTGCCATGGTGGAATAAGGATTGTAAACACGCAGTTCTCAATGCAAAAAAAGCATTAAACAGATACCGAAGAAGTCGAAATAACGAAGATTTTGTGCAATTTAAAAAACTAAAGGTCAGAGCAAAATACGTTCTAAAAGAAAATTTCATGAAGAGAATATACGTCGTCACTAAAATCCAACACCCCTTCTACCCAAGTATGGACGAAAATACGACAAATGCAGGACCGTAAGACTAGTTTCGATATTCAAAGTATAAGTTATCAAAACAACGTTATAAATGACACAGAACGAATTGCCAATTTATTAGCTGATACGATTGACAAACAATCCAAGACAATACTCACCTAATATAATATATCATCAGGCGCTTTAACTGGAAAGTTCTCCTCAATAAAAAGTGCACCAAGAAATTAACACACCATTTACCTTAGAGGAACTATTGACAGCACTCGATTTGTGTAAAAACACAACCTCTGATCCAAAAAACATCCCTTTCATATTCTTAAAGAAATTATCGACTCCTTCCATTATTATTTTATTAAAATTTTACAACGGTATTTGTATTTGTATTTTACAACAGTTAATTTTTTTAAGCGGTGGCGAGAATAATATATTAGACCGATTAAAAAAGTTTATAACCAAACACAATGTTTATCTAATTTTTATAGGCCAACAATGTGCAAATTAATGGAAAAATGGTAAAAAAAGATTGGTCTGGTTTTTGAAAAATAAAGTTATTTCACCGGCACAATCCGGTTTTAGATCTCTTCATCATCTCATTAGATAATTTGGTAATTTTACAATCATATTTCCGATTGTATGGTCTGTAAACAAGATTTATTAGCAGCCTTTTTAGATGTCAAATGAGCCTTTGACACTGTTTAAAAATCTATTATACTTCAAAATCTTCAACAATATGGACTTGGTGGAAACATATACTACTTTGTAAAGAATTTTTAAGATGATACAACTTTTAAAGATATTTTAAACGGAAAGCTCTCATCTACTCATATTAAACGTAAAGGAGTACAACAAGTTTCTGTTGTAAGCACAACTTTGTTCAGTTTGGCATTTAATGATGTAGGCAAAAGTATTCATCTCCCTGTTAAATACGCATTATACGCTGATGACCTTGTACTCTTTTGCAAAGGAAAGAATATCGAAACAACCTGTCGAATAATGTAAACAGCCATTGATAATATAGAAAATTGGTGGTGGCTTTCCTTCTCATTTGAAAAAACTAAAATCATGAAATTTAGCAGAAAAAACAAAAAATAATTTAAACTTTGACATACAAAGAAGCTACTAGATATTATTGATCATCATGAAGTCTTATGACTGACCTTCGACTCCAGACTTACTTAGAATACACACATACGGGAAACGAAAAGCAACTGCTTAAAAAATATTAATATCTTAAAAAGTCTAGCATATTTCCAATGGGCAGCTGTCCAAGAGGTATTGTTTACAGTTTTCAGATCCATTATTCGTTCCAAAATAGACTATAGTAGTTTTGTCTATATGCCTGCCTTCAAGTCACATCTAAAAGCTCTTGACATCCGACACAATACGGGTCTTAGGATCTACTTAGGTACCTTTAAATCCAGCTCAGCTCAAAGCATGTCCTGTGAAGCTAACGAACCGCCACTCTGGTTAAGGAGACAGGTAACATCTTCTTTTGTCATATTCAGCTAGCTTATCAGCCAAATACAATAATTAGGAGAAAAACTGGTGTTACTGACGCAGTTCAAAGGATTACAACATTGAAATGGAACTGGGCGGGGCATGTTGCCAGATTAAAAGATGGAAGGGGGACGAAGAAAATTCTGGAATGGAGACCTAGACACGATGCTTATTGTAATTGAGGACGTCCTCCAACAAGGTGGTCAGATGACATTAAGAGCATTACATTTAAGTAATTATGTTATTTGTTTGTCTTTAATATGAAATGAATTTTCTTTGTAAAATAAATTTTGAATTAAATTTTAGGAATTACGAGCACTGGTTTCCTTTACACCCTGTATACTAAAGTTTGTAATGTTATGATGATTGTATGAGTTTGATACGGTTGTCCTCAGAAAAATATAATTTTTTAGATTAAAATAAGTCTTTTCTATTTAAACAAATTATCGATGACGTCACATCTGCTAAAGTAGTGGAGTAAAAGTTTTTTTTCCAAAAAGGCTAAAAAACAAAAAGAAAAATCGACCTATCAGAGCTGTAACCCTGAAAATAATTAAGTCATGGGATAATAGACCGTTTCCAAACTTTATGAATGCACTGTATACTTACTCTACCCATTGTATAAATGACAGTCTTAACAAAAATGTTCGGCATTTAAATGATAAATAGCTTTAAAACTTGATTTTAATATTACTTGTTTGAACCAGTTTCTACTTTAGTAAAAGCGAATATGCATCTGGCTCGAATAAACTCATAATCAACACAATTAATGGATGTAACAAAGCGAACACCATTTGTTGCTCTTTGCTCAATTATGCTTAAAACATTGATCAGGAACGAATTGACCAAGTTGGATTATATCAGTTTGGATTATTTTCGCATTTAAACAATTTTAAGCTCTGTTATTATTTTCCCTTTTAATAAATATTTTGATAAAAATGTTTATTAAATAGTGAAAAGCTTGTACAGAATATTGAGAATCGTTATTCGGCAATGGGTTTTTTCGTCTGATTTATCACCTATTTATGTAGAATTCAAATCATGAACTTAAATTTTCGTATTTTCGTGAATTATTTAAATCACTTAAATCTTAAATATTAAAATTATTAAAGTGGTTTTTTAAAATGTTAAAAGAGTTTGTCTCAATTTTATTATGCATCGCTAATGGATATCATAGTTGAGATAATTGCATTAATTATACGTTTATTGAATTATTTGTAAGTTATTGTTAACCAGCTTAGTAAGTTTGCAGTTTATAAATAGAAAAGTAGGGGTCTTATGTCATGTGCTGCTGAAGTCCATTATAAATAATTAGTCCGGGACCATATAAAACATCTGATGATGTCGAAAAATATCTTTGTATTCGTGAAATAATTTAGGACGTTGATGAGTATCTTTTGACTATAATCTAAGGCAGCCATTACTTTTGTACTTTAACAGTTGTTGATACTGTCTAAAATATAAACGTTACCATTTATTGCTTAAAAAACCTCAACTTCCACATCAACCAAGCAGTTGTTTATTGCTTGTATAATGGGATTTGTTGTATAAATTTACTTTAATTTCAATAATGCATTAAGTGAATCTGTAATGATGAGGCACTTCATCGTGTTATTCGTTTTGAAAAAAGTTAAGGCTTTTAATATAGCTGTGATCTCGCCTGTGAGTATACTACAATTTGCAGGTAAGTGTATGCTGTAGGAGTTTTCTTGATCAGAGTAGTAAGCAGCAGCATCTCCATCTGGGGTTTTAGAGGCGTCAGTAAAGATTTGTAAGTAGTTGGGGTAATGAGATATGATTTCTGCAAAAAGATGTTTAATTATCGAGAAGTTTGTATTTGATTTGGGGTACTTTCTTAGTGTTAGGTCAATGGTCAGTAGGCGGGTTGTTTATGGAGAAGAGATTGCATTTGTATATAGCAATAGACTAAGTTGATCCATGTTAAAATTTGTGACTTTTATTCTTTCTATTAGACGAATACAGTTTGTTGTCTATTTAAAAGAAAGGATGCCAGGGTGGAAAATTATGGATAAAATAGGATTATGTTTTTGAATTGAAATTTTGACAATGTCGTTTAGTAATAACTATTGTCGTCTTATGTTTTGAGGTGGCTCTTTAGCTATGACTTCTAAACTACTAATGGGACTAGTTCTAAATGCACCAAGAGCCAATCTCAAAGCAGTAGATTGAATACTGTTAAGTGTTAAAGCTTTTTTAAGGTAGTTTTGCTTACGGCGTTATAAAAAATGCAACCGTAATCTAGTTTACTCCTAATGAGTGATTTATATAAGTTTTTTAATATTTTAGTATCTGCACCCCAAACTTTATTAGACAGAACTTTGAGTATATTTAACCTAGATTGACAGGAATGTTGTAAATTGTTGATATGAAAGTTCCAATTTAATGTTCTGGTAAAAGTTAAACCTACAAAATTAACTTCTTGTGATTGTTTTAATACTAAATTATTTAAAGTTAGGGAAGTTGAATACCGAGATCTGTTTTTATTAAAAATTATGTAATATGTTTTTTCTGAAGAGAAGTTAAACCGAGTTTTTAACGTCCAATTTTCAAGCCAAGTTAAAAATTTTGTAAAATTTTAATTACCGATTCTATATTGTTTGATTTAGTATAAACAACGATGTTATCTGGATAAGTACTGGCTTTAGTATGTGCACTAATTTCATGAATAACACTACTAATAGCAATTAAGAATAATGATGGACTTAGCATGAAACCTTGAGTGATTCCATTATCTAATGTCCTTGTTGAGCTTTTAAGGCCATTTATCCTAATTTCTATTGATCGATTATTTAAAAAATTGTTTACAAATGCTAGTATGTTATCTTGAATCCTGTTATTGCTTAGATTTTTCAAAATGCAGTGTCTCCAAGTTATGTCAAAAGCCTGGCTTATATCAAAAAGTATTTCAATCAGTTTTTCGTTGTTTGCAAAAGCTTCATTAATTGAGGTTTCTAAAGTAACATGGTTATCTGACGTCGATCTACCTGTTCGAAAGCCACTTTAATAAGGGAAAAGGAGATTATTATTTTCCAAGTGCCATATTAGACGAAGGTTTAAATTTTTTTCCAAGATTTTACACATATTACAGGTAAGCGAGATGGGGCGATAAGGAGTGGGTATTTGGCTTGATGATGGGAATTATTACTGCCTGGGACCAAAGGTCAGGAAATTTATGTTTTAGAAAACAAATATTAAATAAATCTAGTAAAACTAGTCTAGCTGTAAATGGTTAGTATTTTATAAATATTGGTGGTCCAGTAATGTCATCTGGTCCAGCCGAGGTGTTTTTTAAATCAGAAATAGAAAATTCTAATTCTTGAAGAATATTTAAAGGATCATTGATATCGTTTATAGTGATAATAAAGGATTATATAGTTTCCTTGTGCGTTAACATTTCCTGAGGTATATTATTATTGCTAGAATTTTGTTGATTAAATCAGCAAATGTTTTTGCAAGAGCTTTGTTACAAGTAATTAGTTTTTGACCAAGAGTTAAGGTGTTTATTTATCTACAAGGGTTGGAACTTGTAAGTTTACGAATTTTAAAACAAATGACAGCTGAAGGGGTCGATGAATTTATAGAAGAGAAATAATTTTCCCATGTAATTCTTTTGCTTTTTTTTATGAGATATCTCATTCTTGCTCTATTTATTCAGACAATTTTAAAAACATTGAGAGGGTAAATCTTAATACAAAACAAATTGTTTAATACTACCATAAACATTGCATAAACAGATGGGTGAGTTGTTTATGTAGAATTTTTTGAAAATTATGTTCCTCTAATTCTACTTTTTTCATCTTATTCGCGGCACATTGGTACTAAAACTGCTATTTGTTGCTATCAATGAAAACGATCAAGCAACAAAACAGACATGCTCCCTAGAAAATCTGGAAAGCATACAACTTCACCAAGATCTATAGCTAATTTTTTTTCAAAATTAAAAAATTGTTCGTTTACTTTAAAACCAAATTTTGTCAAAAATAAGCACTTTGAACTTGTCAAACTTATATACCAAATAAACAATACATAAGTTAAGTAAATTATGAAGCGGTAACAATTAATTTTATTTGGTGCTAATTAGGGGGTGCTTTTTACGATGTTTTTACCAAAAAAGGGACCAACTTTATTTTAAGCGTAGCTCAATTAGTTTTATTGCTAGAAACTTAAAAAAAAAAACAAAAATGAAACTGTTTTTAAATATTTACAACACATTTTGGTTAGTTTTTCCTGAAAATTGCTTAACTTTTTGGTTATTTTACGTTGAAATATTCGATGTGGAATTTTATAAGTAAGAACCTACATTTTATGAGCTTTATCTCTTCTTCTACTGGGTATACAGACTTCATAATTACACCACTTTTTTTATTTTCTCCAAGCTACACTTTTGTTAGTTGATATTCTTTTCGATAACTACTTAGTTTTTGAGTTATTTGTGAGAAACCGTCTGAAAACGAGGTTTTTATTTGGAAAAATGAACATTTTCACTCGAAAATAACTCAAAAAGTATTAACTTAGTGAAAAAACTGTATGGAATAAAAGTTGCTTAAAATTAATTAATTTATCGGGAATTATTTAGGACGTATGTTTTTCACTCCCGAGAAGGGGTGGCTTTTACTCCCCAAATATAAGCAACCCTTGTCTCAAATCCAAAAGTGAAGTAGAGGGTGAGGAAGCTAAATTAAAATTTTTAAGCAAATCCGACGAGGGAAATTACACTACAAAACGATCATTTACTAAAAGTAAGTCTGGCCTAGTGCCAGAATTCATTCACTAAAAGATATTTACTACTTAATGTAATTGTTTTAAGATGTAGCCAATGCATAATAACTTGTATATCAACTGCTTGTATATTTATGTAAACATAATATTGTTATACACTTTGTACCAGTGTCAATGACCAATAGTTGCTTAGACACTTTTATTTAAATAAAAAAAAACTTTTATTTTTGTTGACGAGTATATCTGCTAGTTAATTATAGTTTTTGCACATCTTAAATTATTTCTTCCATCATCTTTCTTAGCTTTTAGAGTCTACATGATAATTTTCATAAGTTTATAGCTAAATATCTGATACTATTTACGAAATAACAAGCTCGGTCCTGTCCTTGATTATTCCACAAATAAACAACAATTACTGACACTATATCGATATGAAATGTAAATGCTAATTTGAATGTAGAGCTTGCGTACCCTTTTTTGCTTAATATCAATAACATACAAAATTATTCTGGAAATTTTATTTGGTAATTATGTTCAGCTTAACTGCAATTTAATGGAATATCCATTGAACAGTTTTGCTACATCAGAGAAGTTCAACTAATCTATGTAGTGCGTATGGTTTTAGGTTTAATTAAAATTTTAAATTAACCTTAAAATTAAATTTAATTTTCTTTAATGGTTTATTGCACATAAAGTTTGGAACTAATCTTAAGATTAAATTATTTTATTTGTTTTAATGAAAATAGTTTTATAAGTGATGTTTCATTTTGAAATAGGGTTTTACTTATTTGAAAGTTGATTAATTTTATTAAAATATACAGTTGGTGATTATATTGTGACACACACATGGCCAAATAGAACTTTTTATAGAAACATAGGTTTTAATTGATCTACAGGATATTTAATTATGTTTATATCACTATAACACAACTATTTATACAGTCTAGTGAATATTAATAACAAATACAGTGAGGGCAAGAGAGGAAGAAGAACAAAATTGGAACAAAAGGAATAAGAAAACTATTGGAACTAAACATAACAAACGATAATAAATCAAGGCCTTAGATCTAATTTAATCAAAATACTAGGTACGTCAGATAATGATTTTTTCGTATTTTGGTACATTTATCTACTATTCACGAGGGCCAAACAGCGTCGGCGATGGCAACGTTGCCACACCGCATTTTCGTTGCGGCGACAGTAAGCGCTCCGCGCGCGCCACCTGCCACAGACCGTAATGTTATTTTGTTTCAGCTCACATCTGACTCAGTTAAGCTCACCGATAAGTACAGACGTCATTCTTTTGTTTTTCGCTTACTCTGCGCGTTTATAAGATGGATAAATTTCTCAAAAGATTAAAGCCTTGCGGTGGTGGTGAATTAATCCCGAAAAAAAATATATAGACATGAGAGTCTGATGACTAGACTTCGGCAAATATGCATATTGCATATTTTGCATATTGTGCATATTTTATGCAAATATTTCATATTTTGGCATATTTGTATAAAAGTTTGCATAAAGTGCATAAAAGTTCAGATTTTTATACTGTATTTGAAAATTTTTAAACATACCAATTTATTTCAATTCTTGTATAAAATTTTGTAGTCATTTTAATCAAGAAATGATCTAAGTACGTAATCTCTACAGGTACAAAACATTTACAATTTCAAAGAAGATCAATTTAAGTAGCCCTCAACATTCTTAGAAAGTCTCGGTCACTGAGGCATTCAGTTATTGGATAATCGCTAAGGGTTCACTCATTTGCATTTTATGATCTAATCCCCAAATCTATCTACAATTTATTGTATCTTAACAGCAGGTAAACGGCTAATAGTTTTGTTCCTAATTTAGAGATTTTCCAAAATCTCCCAGTTTATTGAATTAGGTACCTAAACATTTCTAATTTGATGCTTAGATTTGTAAATCATTTTTGTTTTGATATTCAAAGCGTAAACACTCGTTGTGCGTAACAAAAAGGAAGATTGTGATTTTATAATGCCTAAAACAACCAGTGCTTCAACTTGGATTAAACCTTATAAAGAGCTGTCTATGGATATGGGAAAAATCTACTGTTCAGTCTGTGGCAAAATTGTAAGTATCTAATATTTTCTATTAAATATCTAATATTTCATACATACAGGGTGTTTCCAAATGACACTTACAACGTTTGACTGTAGATACTTCTCGAAAAATTGAACAAAAAAAAATTAAAAAAAAATAAATAAAATAAAAAAAAAATTAAATTCTTTTAGTTAATAACAACAATAACTTTAAAACCAATAAACGTATTTACTTGAAATTTAGTACTCGTAGGTTGTTTTTAAATGAA
Organism: Diabrotica undecimpunctata; assembly: GCF_040954645.1. NCBI lineage: Eukaryota > Metazoa > Arthropoda > Insecta > Coleoptera > Chrysomelidae > Diabrotica > Diabrotica undecimpunctata. Next base: position 29,151,875 of record NC_092812.1, read on the forward strand.
AAATAGCTTCCTTTAGTGAGAAAAAATTGTCCATGGTACAATACAATGGTGTGTATTTAGAAAAATTTTTCACCCCAACTTTTTTTATGAAGTCAGCTATTCTAAAACACAATTATTTTTATTGTAATTGAATTAACAAAAAAAAAACTTTTGTTGAATTTTAAAATAAGTTATATGATGTACTAATGGTTAGTAACAAAAACTAATTTGTGGATTAATACTGCATTTAAAACACTTAGCGAGTGTTTTTTTTTCAAACCAGTTATTTGATTAACCAAAAACACCTTGTATATTTTTATATTTTAAAGGTTGGGTTAAAATAAAGGTTTTTATTTTTATTTATAGATAGCATGTGAGAAGAAATTTCAGATAGACCAACATGTGAGAACTGCTTCACACATTGCAAAAAAAGGAAAAATAGGAGGAAAACATCAAACTTCAATGGCTAAATGTTTCCAATCTACTTCAAAAAAATTAGATGAGCAAGAAACTTTTAATGAAGACTTGTGTCGCGCATTAGTGTCTGCAAACATACCGCTTTCAAAATTAGCAAATGTAAATTTTAGTTCGTTTCTAAAAAAATATTGCAAACTTAATGTTCCAAGTGATCGGTCTCTAAGAAGAAATAATGTGAACGGGCTATACTCGTCGGTGTTAATTAATATTAAGGAAGAAATTGCAGATAATTATTTTTAAATATCTGTAGACGAAACCACTGATTCCTCAGGAAAGTATATTGCTCATTTATTGATTGGTGTTCTTAAAGAAGATACCTTACCAAAATCTCATCTTATTTCATGCCAGCAACTTGAGAAAACAAATGCTTTAACAATTTCGCATTTTATACAAGAAACATTAGCAACTTTTTTTCTTCCGACAACTATTCCTTCTAATAAATTACGCTTATTTTATCGGATGCTGCTCCTTATATGGTGAAAGCAGGACAAAATTTAAAAATATTTTTCCCAGATTTAATATATGTTACTTGTGTAGCGCATGGATTAAACAGAGTTGCAGAGGAAATACGAAAAAAGTTTCCTCTTGTAAATACCATGATATCCAGTGTCAAAAAAGTATTTCTTAAATCTCCTATAAGAATTCAACTTTATAAAGAAATGCTACCTAACATTCCTCTTCCACCACAACCTATTTTAACGCGATGGGGAACATGGTTAGAAGCAGCTAATTTTTATGCAGATCATTTTGTTAAAATAAAGAACATAATTGATACGTTAACAGATGAAAGTTCCCAATCTCTTTTGGATTCTAAACAAACTTTTCAGAGTAACTTGCTTCAACAAGAACTTTCATTTATAAAATCAAATTTTAGTTTTGTTCAAAAAACAATTACTCAGTTAGAATCACCAAATCTGTCATTGTTCGAAAGTACAGCATTAATAAAAGAATTTGCGTCATGTTGTCGGAACGTTAGAGGTAATATTGGAATGGATATTTTAAAAAAATTTGAAGCTACTATGAAAAAAAATAAAGGTATTCTTTCTGAAGTAGTCAGTGTTATAGCTGGAAATATTTCGGAAACAATTAATTTAGAACCAAATGTTTTGGTTAGTTTGAAAAATGCTCCCGTTACATCAGTTGATGTTGAACGAAGTTTTTCCATATATAAATATATGTACTCAGACAGAAGCCACAAGTTTTTGTTAGAAAATTTTGAACACCACTTGGTCATTTATTGTTACCATAATTCTAAATAAGTTTATTCATACTTAAAAATGATGTAGTTACTTAAAATAAATGTAAATCTTAATGAATAGTAGGAAATATTTAGTTATGTACACTTTTTTTTTAAATAAAATTGTTACTATTTTACGATTTTTTTATTTATTTGTATGCATATTTTGTAAAATATTTGCATATTTTCGGGTAAACACGTGCATATTTATGCGCATATTTCCTACATTTTTATTTGCATATTTGCCGAAGTCTAATGATGACAGTTACTTAAAATACAGGTTCATAATCATAAATAATAAACCTTAATGTGTAATTTGCGGCAATGTTTTATCACGTGAGAGTATGAAACCGACAAAGCTTATGCGGCATCTCACAAATAAGCTTCAAAAAGAAGCTGATAAGCCTTTGGATTTCTTCGAACGAAAGTTGAAAGCCCCTTAGTCAGCAGCAAAATACTAATTGAAAGCTATACTGGGATCACAGACCAAACAGTAGCACATAATGGACCAGATCTTGTACTAGTTAACAAACTAACGAGACAAACAACACTAATCGATGTTGTGATACCTAACAACAATAATCTACGTGTTAAATTCAACGAAACGATCACCAAGTACAGATATCTGAAAATACAAATACGAAGACAATGGAGAATGGAAAGTACTCAGACAGTACCAATTGTCTTTTTTTCTACTGGAGTTATTCCGAATAACCTCCTAAAAAACATAAAAAAGCTGAATCTGAATGAGCATCTCAGACCATGCAGAAAGCTGTGTACGTCCAGATGCGTACCAAAATTTTTGGGAGATACTCCGACGTATTAGGTCACCTAGGACTAGATAACACGGTAGGAGTCTCACCAGAGCTCGATCCTTTTAATACTGTAGGTGTCTGGGATGAGTGAATTTTTCCCTTAGAAAGAGTGAGAGCCTTATGGCTTAATCTGGATAATAATAATATGAACATAACTATATTCTGTAACTCAGTAACCTTTCTCAAAAAAAGCTAATTGGGAGCCTCCTTAAAATACCCCTCTCAAAATTTAATTAGTTTTGCCCGAACCTATAAAAGAAATAGTATGAACCAATTTCCGTTCCAAAGTCAGTTCTTAGTTGTCGAATAAAATGACTGGCCATGGCAAAATGCAGTTTCTGTGGTGAAACCCATATTTTCTACGGTCATATCATTATTTGTCTATATTTTTATATTTCAATAAAGATAACTATTTTTTTTTTCAATAGAGTTCTTTCACGGAGCTGATAAATGCCGTCAGCATTGTTTTTGGTGTCTGTTCTACCGTCTGATTTTTGCCGACGAGATGTGAAGGGATTTAAGAGCTTCAAACTCTCATCCTCTTTGTTGATATATCTGGTATCTACCTGTTCTTTTGTTTGGCTTCTGCGTACGGAGTCTCCAGAAGCCAACGACCTGCTAAAGTTAATGCCATAAACTTGCAAAATTGTCGTTGAATGGTTCAAGGTATTATTTAGCAAATTGACGCTTCTTTAGTTTTCTGGTTTTTCCTATCGCCCCTTTGAATAATAGAATTAGCTCGCTTGTCCTCCATACTTCTGGTATTTTTTTGTGTCTAATAATATTGTTAATTAATGTGGTCAGTTGATCCGTCCTTGCCGCTCCATAATCTTCCAACAATTAATTTGGTATCCCATCTTTATCTGCAGTTTATATACACATCATTTTGGGAGATACTTGCTTTTATTTATCTTTTTTGGCCCATAAATTTCTTAACCGATTCTGAGATGTTTGTTTTAAGAAACACAAGATGGATGAATAAACTGCCATAAATGACATTTGTGAATATGAGTTGGCTCGTCATCACATCATTAGCTTTCAATGCCTAACAAAGAATATTCTAATACAATCCTACTCTTATTTATTACTAGTTGGTATTTCATCGTAGATATCTTTGACATTTTTGTATTTGGTATAGTCTATACATCCTAGAGACAACGGAGAAGACGTTAATATAAGAAACCAAATAGACTATATCATTAATCATCATCAATTAGCCTATATTTGTCCACTGCTGAACGTAGGCCTCGCGTAAAAGGAGCGAGTAGCACTCCTCTACGATCCCGGAAGAGGAAGGGCTGCTACAGGGAGTGGCGTCCCTGCCGTACGCTAGCTACTGAATTTCTCCTATGCCCAAGCCTTTAGGAGAGGCTAGGTCCCCAACCTATCTTCCTACCTATTTTCCAATTCTTACCACATCCCGATATATCCCGCTACCAACCCGCACTGGCCAGCGTAGTAGTGAAATGGCTAATTTTCCCCGTAAATGACATAAAATAGACTATATACTTATTAACAAAAAATATCAAAGTACTATCAACAGTGTTAAAACCTACCCAGGCGCTGATATTCAATCTGACCACAATCCTTTAGCGAGCGTGTATAGAAGCAAGTTAAAGAAAACACCCGGAAAGACTGTAAAAAAACATGACATAAGAAAACTGAAATGTAGTGAAGTAAAAGAACTAGTCAGCAAATCGATAAACAGAAAATTCAAAGAAATCGATAATACAACGAAAGGCACAGAAGAGAAGATAGAATCCATAAGTAAAACGATAGACGACAATAAAGACAATTTTATGAAGAACGAAGAAGGTAAGAATAAGACATGGATGACGACAGAGATTCTGCAGCTGATGGAAGAAAGAAGGAAAAACAAGAACAACAACTCTATATATAAAACATTACAACGAGATATGCAGAAAAACATCAGAGAAGTTAAACAGAAAACACTGGAGAAAAAATACCAAGAAATCGAAATTCTAAAGTAAAACGACGACTTCAACGTACATAAGAAGGTAAGAGAAATTACAGGCAAATGTAAATACAGAAGAGTAGAACTTTTTCTTAAAATTATACATCGCAGAATAAACAAGCTATGCGAAGAGAGAATACAAAACACACAGTTTGGATTCATGGAAAGCGTAGGTACAAGAGATGGACTGTTTAGTCTACAGGCATTATTCCAAAGATGCAGAGATATGACTTGCGATATCTACACCTGCTTTGTAGACTACCAAAAAGCATTTGACACAGTTTGACACTGAAAAATAATGGATGTTCTAACTAAAGCCCAAATAGATGATAAAGACCGGCGTATAATACAAAATTTATACTGGAACCAATCAGCCACAATAAGAACAAATCTTTGAGATGACCCGACGGAAGCGATCCAGATTCTGCGAGGCTTTAGACAAGGATGTATACTTTCACCTATATTATTCAACATAGATTCAGAGGAAATATTAATGAAGCCTTGGAAAATTGCGAACATGGAATCCTTTTAAATGAAGAACGCCTAAACAACATTCACTATGCAGATGACACCGTTATTTTTGCAGACAGTCTAAACAGTTTACAGCAACTAATAAACAAAGTAAATAAAGTAAGTGAAAGATTTGGATTACAACTAAACATATCAAAAACTAAATTTATGGTCACCAGCAAAAAGAAAATTAGAGAAGTCCAACTGCTTATCAAGAATACACCAGTGGACCAAGTAAAATAGTTTACCTATCTTGGAATAATAGTAAACTAACAATGGGATCACTCACAAGAAGTAAAATGTAGAATAGAGAAGGCTAGGAGTGTATTCAACAAAATACTTAGAGACTTCGAGATCTAGCTATACAGAAGAATCCTAAGGATATCATGGAGGGACAAGATAACCAACGAGACTGTACTAAGAAGAATGGGGAAAGAAAGAGAAGTTGTGACTACGATTAAAAGGAGAAAGTTAGAATATCTCGGACACATAATGAGAAACAGCAGTAAATATAGACTATTGAAAATATTTCTTCAAGGGAAATTATTCGGAAAGCGAAGAATTGGGAGAAAAAAAATATCATGGTTAAAGAACCTGATGAGATGGTTCTTCATAACAACAACTATTTTATTTAACCCTGGTCCATCACACTTATTTTTTAAGAGATGAACTTCACACTCGGGTCTCAGAAACCCAAAACTGTTTTTTAGCAAAAAAACAGAAAATATGAATATTTGATGGATTTGGGAGAATATCTAATCTTAGTAGAATGTGTAGAAAAAAATTTAACCATGGTGTGGTATTTTACAAAGAGATATATTTGTTGAAATTCAAAAATAACATAAAATAATAGTCAAACATAAAACATTGTTATTAAAACAAATAAACATTAAATTGAAATTATCATTTACAAAATACACCTGTATAAAACCTAATCCTTGTAACAAAAAAATAGACTCTTTTGGTAATATAAGTCTTAATTATTCTTAGCCAGGTCTTCAGTTTCTTGGATCTTGATGTTCGCATTCACAGCATAGCTGGTCGACATCGTCGCCCGAAATATTCCATTTCCAAATTTTACTGACCAAAGTTCATCTAAGTTACAGTTAGATACTCGTAATGCACCTGCTAAAAATAACAGCCCAATGAAAGCCTTCACTTCTGTTCTAGTTACTGGTCTTGTGTAACTCTGCTGTCTAATATCATTGCATTTACGAATGACTTCTTCATTTGAGTGCAAAACAATAACATCTATCATTTGTTCGTTGAACCACAAATTCCAAGATTGTTCAGGAGATTGAACTGTGCTCGCTTCTCCTTTGGGGCTAGGTTAATATATTACAATGTTTTCTCGTCTTGTACGACCGTGTCTTGCTGGTGCTTGTGTGCTCCACCGATGACCATTTTTCCCCAGTAAACTAGGAATATTTCTAACTGGTTCATCCACTATTTCGTCTTCATTGTCGCTTTGTTCACTGTTGCTGTCTGACAGTTGCTCTTCATCAGACTCGTGCCCTCCAAACATATCGTCTACGATGTCGTTTTCACTCTCATTCTCCCATAAATTGTCTGCCTCTCTCTGTAATTCTACCTCAGTTAAAGGACGACGATTTTCTCTGCTAGTTGATGCCTTTACTCGAATATTTTCTCTACTAGTTGACGCCATTATACTAAAAGAAATAAAAATAAGTTAAAACAAAATTATTACCGTAAACATCACCCTTGAGTCCGGGGTACCCATGCTTGTACTTCTGGAAATATCTTACCTCGTTGTTTCCCTAAAATGCAGCGGATGACCCGTATTCTAACTCGGCTTAAGACAGATTGAATTTACATAAAGTGACGACACACATAAACCACTCATGCGCATGTCACATTGCAATAAATGGCTCTCTGGGTTTCTGAGACCCAACAGTGCAGTTCCAGGGTTAAAGCATCAGTTAATAAAATACCTATAGCCAGAATAATCGCCAATATTCGAAACGAATAGGCACCAAAAGAAGAAGATAGCCTATACAGGATACTCCTTTCATATTCAGCGTCCAACATAGTTTATTTTTTTAAATTAAAAAAAAATATAAGTCACGCCTTTTAATTTTGTGTTTAACTTAATTACCTTGGAACTGTTTTGTTCAAGAATAATACCTGAAAAAGCAACTGGAGAAATTAATGTGAACAAAATCCCCCGATTAATTTCAAAATTACGTTGGAAACTTTCAACATCCATCCCTAGAAATTATAATATCTCTTTTGAAACAAGTAATAATGCAAAAGAGAATAAACTCCGTGAACCGTAGAGGAAAGAACCATAAAATTTATCCCCGATCATTTAGCGTTTGCACAATTTCATGAATGTCTACTTGAAAGTTAAGGTAAAGGCTTCCACAGGCGTCACTTCTGGGTTGGACAAAAATTCTTAATGTGAACTTTTACTCGGACGGAGTAAGATGTTTATATAGTTTTTGCTCTGACATGTTTTTAAATTCTGTAAGTAAAGTTTAGCTATTCGATAAAATACATAAATAACAGAAGGAATCTTTTTTATTCGAGCAGTTTAATGGGTATCGTAAATATCGTACATGATACATATTAATTTTAAACAGTTACACATAATATACACTTTTATTTGCTTATAATTTATTAAAATAGAAATTAAAACCGGTAAACTCGCGTAGCTCAATGCGATGATATGAAATATCGCATAGCTCAAATGAAAATATTTTATGGTTATTACAAAATGTTCACTCCGCAAAACATTTTTATTGGCGCAGTCATTTTCCGGGAGTAAATGCCTTAATAATTTTATTCCAGCAGACTTACAAAGTCTTAGTTTTCTCAATGAACACTACAGATTAGTAGAATATCAAACTACTTTCCAATTATGTTTCTCGGAGGCAATAGAAATTTAAAAATACGACGCCATCTTGTGACGCTAGTCCCGGATGCATGCCTCAACATTTTACTGTAGAGAAAAAGGTAATAAAATGCCAGTATAGAAGCTTTGCTTCAAAAATTTAATCAAAGGTCGACAAAATACAAAAATTACAAAAATGAAATATTGAGTTAAACCGACAGGCAGCGCCGGTTTGATCAAAAGGTATAAATAACGTATATCTACAAGAAACAAGTTCACTTTTTCTCACTCCCTAAAATACCTTCAAAATACTAAAAGATTAAAAAAATGAAGATGTTTAAATAATTTCTAACAACCAACATTTCTTAGTTATTGGCATGGTATTTTTAAGTACCAAATCGATATCATCAACTATATCAAAAAATAATCATATTTTTGGAGTGGGATTCATACTGAATAAACGATTGAAATCAGAAGTCATAGCTTTCGATCCAATAAGTCCAAGGATATGTAGAATCCTAATTAAAGGCAGGTTTTTTAATTATAGCATTATCAATATCCATGCTCCCTTTGAAGATAAAGAAGACGACGAGAAGGACATGTTTTACGAGAAACTGGAAAGCACTTACAGACAATGTCAGAACAACTACGTAAAAATTATTATTGGTGATTTTAACGCTAAAGTCGGCCAAGACACTATTTACCGATTTATTTGAATGTATGTAACTGATGTGTGCTAGCTTCAACCTGTTTAGAGGATTTGTCACTAGTAAAAATAGATTAAATAGTCTTTTTAGTCAATAGTCAAGGCACACGGTGGTACAGCTATTATTATCAAATCTAATATAAAACACCATGAGTTAAATAAGCTCAGCGAAAAGTACCTGCAATCAACTAGCATTGTCATCGAAGACTGGCTAGGCAACCTTACCTTATCTGCGGTCTACTGTCCTCCTGGTCAACCAATCAACGAAAACAACTTTAGCACCTATTTCAGTTCTCTTGGACACAAATTCATAGCAGGAGGAGACTTTAACTGTAAACATCATCACTGGGGCTCTAGGGTAATTACAACAAGGGGTAGACAACTGCTGAAGTCAATAACAGGAAACAACCTACAACACATATCTACAGGAGAACCAACTTATTGGCCTACAGATCCAAATAAAACACCAGATCTCTTAGACTTCTGTGTGATTAAAGGTATCTCTCTTAACTATTTAGCAATAGAATCATGCTGGAACCTCTCTTCAGATCATTCTCCCATTCTAATTGACCTAGACTCCAAAATCATACTCAGAAATAAGCCTCCAGTCCTAACCAATAATCAAACAAATTGGAAAATATTCCGAAGCGCACTAGCAGAACAAATACCAACGAACTTGCCACTTAAAACAGAATTACAAATTGAAAATGCGGTACAACAACTTACTACCTCCATACAAAAGGCAGGTTGGATTTCTACTCCTGAACAAACAACATGGAAGGAAAGCATAAACTGTTCGCAAAGTGCAAAAAACCTGATCGATGAGAAAAGAAAACTTAGGAAAAAGTGGCAAAACACACACGCTCCTATTGACAAACAAAATTTAAACAGAATTACCAGAAGACTTAAAAATCTATTAAAAGAAGAGAAAAACAGGGGGATCCAAACTTACTTAGAAAATTTGACTCCGTCCAAAGACACCAATTATTCTCTATGGAAGGCGACGAGAAAGGTAAAAGGTCCACAAGACGCCATACCTCCTCTAAAAAATGTCAAAGGTAAATGGGCAAGAACAGACACAGAAAAATCTGAGACATTCGCTGAACATCTTTCTACAGTATTTAGTCCATTTAACAGAGTAGTGCCATTAGAACAAGAAGAACCATTTAATTCTTTTCTTGAGGCTCCATATCAAATGGATCTACCAATCACCAAGTTTAATATTAAAGAAGTAAAACAGATAATAAAGAATGAGATACAACCCAATAAGGCTCCGGGATTCGACCTCATAACGGGTAAGATCCTCCAGGAACTAACCAATGACTGTTACAGAATAATCACTATGATCTTCAATGCTATGCTTAGTCTGCATTACTTCCCTCTGCAATGGAAAGTGGCACAGATTATACTCATTCAAAAACCTGGTAAAGATCCAAAAGATGTCAACTCATACCGACCGATTAGTCTACTCCCAGTCATCTCTAAGGTCTTCGAAAAACTTCTACTACGAAAAATCAAACCAATATTGGACGAAAAGTGTCTCATACCTGACCATCAATTCGGTTTTCGTAACCAACATGGTACAATAGAACAAGTTCACAGACTATACACAACAATAAGAAGTAGTCTCGAGAACAAGCAATATTGTACTGCAGCCTTTTTAGACGCCTCTCAAGCTTTTGACAAGGTGTGGCATACAGGACTTCTGTACAAATTAAAGAAAAATTTACCTTACCCTTACTTTAAACTGCTTCAATCATACCTTACAGAAAGGAGATATCTGGTAAAATATAGTGAAGCCTAAACAAAACTCTACCCCATCCTATCTGGTGTACCTCAGGGTAGTGTGCTCGGACCGATTCTGTACCTGATATATATGGCTGACTTGCCAATAAGCAATAACCTAACGCTTGCAACATTCGCAGATGATACTGCTTTCTTGGCCTCTCATAGCAACCCAATAATAGCATCAGAGAGACTGCAACTACATCTGAACAAAACAAATGAATGGCTTAAACTCTGGAGAATTAGAGTAAACCCCTCAAAATCTACACAAATTACATTCACTCTAAGAAGAGGTACATGTCCACAAGTTAACCTCAATGGACATCCTTTGCCCCAAAAGCATGACGTAAAATACTTAGGTATTCACCTTGACAAACGTCTAACTTGGACCAAACATATATGGACGAAAAGGCTTCAATTGGGAATTTTATACAGAAAACTTTACTGGATGTTGGGAAAAAACTCTCACCTATCGATTGACAACAAGCTGCTGATATACAATACAATAATAAAACCCATTTGGACATATGGCTCACAGCTCTGGGGTTCAGCTAGCAAATCTAATATTATGATAATACAAAGATTCCAATCCAAAACTCTGAGAACAATCGCTAATGCACCTTGGTATATCCAGAATGATGCAATACATAGAGATCTTCACGTACTAACAGTCTCTGAAGAGTGCAAAAAAACTTCTGAACAATATCAAAACAGGTTGCGGGTGCATCCTAATACCCTGGCACACAATCTTCTCAACAACCAACAAGCGAAGAGATTGAAGCGACATGACCCCTTGGACCTACCTCACCTATCCTGACAGAGCCTACAGCAGTGGGAGTTACGCCTTCAACAGCACCCAGCCATTGTGATCAGTGCCGCTTTTAGTGCTCGCGTATCAGTGTATGTGCGCATCCTACCGGTAAAAAGCCAATTTGTGTCGTGATGATTTGGTCACTGGACCTTACATCTCTCTGTCATGTAAAGACAAAAAATTTTACTTATTGTTTTCACTGCAAAACAGATTGTAAAAATCTTAAATGTTAATAAAAAAAAAAAATATTTTTGGAGTGGGATTCATACTGAATAAACAATTGAAATCAGAAGTTATAGCTTTCGATCAAATAAGTCCAAGGATATGTAGAATCCGAATTAAAGGCAGGTTTTTTAATTATAGCATTATCAATATCCATGCTCCCTTTGAAGATAAAGAAGACGACGAGAAGGACATGTTTTACGAGAAACTGGAAAGCACTTACAGACAATGTCAGAACAACTACGTAAAAATTATTATTCGTGATTTTAACGCTAAAGTCGGCCAAGACACTATTTACCGATTTATTTGAATGTATGTAACTGATGTGTGCTAGCTTCAACCTGTTTAGAGGATTTGTCACTAGTAAAAATTGATTAAATAGTCTTTTTAGTTGTTCCATATCTGTTATAGGATGTATTCCTTATTCGCCATAACGAGTTGAGACTTTAAAGAACAATATAAGACAACAAGATCTGATGAAGAGACTTTTCTATAAAGATATCACTAAAGCCTTAAGAACATCTTACTTGATACAACAAGCTGTTTGGTAATTTAAACCAAAAAATAACAAGATGTATCTAAAACTTCAATGGGCAAGGGGAAATAAAAGAACAAGGAAGTAGACCTTTGAGCTTTGTACAGCAATATGGTCTATATGTCATTAAAACCTTTTTTTGATAAACATCATCATCATCATTCTGGCTTTACAGCCCTGCGTGGGTCTTAGACTCCTCAAGAATTTCTCTCCAGTTGTCCCTATCCATCGCCTTTCTCCGCCAAGCACGTATTCCCATATTTCTCATGTCTTCACCGTGTTATCAAGAAACCTTGTTCTAGGTCTTCCTCTTCTTCTCTGACCAATGGGTCTATCAAGGAGCGTTTGTCTAGCTGGGTCATTTTGTTCTATCCGCATTACATGTCCTATCCACCTCAGACGTCCTATCTTAATATGTTTTACAATATCAGGTTCCTGGTATATTCTAAAAAGTTCGAAATTGTATCGTCTTCTCCACACTGCATTGTCATCCACTGCTCTATAGATTCGCCTTAGTACTTTTCTTTCGAAACATCCTAACATGTTTTCATTATTTTTTGTTAGAATCCAGGTCTCTGAACCATATGTTAGGACTGGGCGTATTATTGTTTTGTAGAGTTTTATTGTTGTATTTCTAGATATAATTGTGGATTTAAGAAGGAGATTGAGCCCAAAATAGTATCTGTTGGCTGTACAAATTCTGCGGTTTATCTCTGCGGTAGTATTATTTTCAGTGTTAAGGAGCGCTCCCAGGTATACAAATTCGTTCACTGCTTCGATGACGTCGTTTTCTATAATGTAACTGTAGCTGTTTTTGATAAACAGCTACAAAGAAAATGGACTCAATGAATCTGTAACAATGAATAAAGATAATGTTATACCAAAAAATTGGAGCTACCTTAGAAGCCTAGTACTATTTGAAAAAGGAGTTTAAGTTCCACCATTCTCTTATACGTGTTTACCATGACTTATTTCTTGACAGGGGGACTTGTGAGCTTCTTCTTTTTTCAGTGCCTATTCGTTCCGAATATTGGCAATCATTCTGGCTATAATTATTTTATTGACTGATGCTTTAAACAGATTCGTTGTTGTTGTGGAGAACCATTTCCTCAGGTTCTTCAACCATGATATTCTCCTTCTCCCAATTCCTCGCTTTCCGAATACTTTACCCTGTAGGATTACCTTCAGTAATCTGTATTTAGTGCTGTTTCTCATTATATGTCCGAGATATTCCAACTTTCTCCTTTTAATGGTATACATCACATCTCTTTCTTTGTCCACTCTTCGTAATACGGTCTCGTTGGTTATCTTGTCTGTCCATGATATCCTTAGAATTCGCCTGTGTAGCCACATCTCGAAGGCTTCAAGTTTTTTCTCCATTGCTTCAGTTAGTGTCCAGGATTCAACTCCGTAATAAAATATTGAGAAGATATAACATCGTAGGAGCCTTACTTTTATCTCCAGATTAAGATTGTGGCTTTTAAAGAGTTTGGCCATGTTATTGAATGCACTCCTAGCCTTCTCTATTCTACATTTTATTTCCTGTGAGTGATCCCATTGTTCATTTACTGTTGTTTCAAGATAGTTATACTGTTTTACTCGGTCCACTGGTGTATTATTGATAAGTAGTTGAGCGTCTCTAACTTTATTTTTGCTGATGATCATGACTTGTGAGCAGTGGAACTAAATAGAAACGCTGTTGTCTAGCTGGCAATTATAGTAACATAATACTATACTATAATAGGCAAATAGCGATCTCTAGCGAGGAAACTTGAAGTCAGACTCACTGGCGATTTTAGTAAACTGTAAATCCAAGCGTACTAGAAAGCTGTTGGATGATGTTAGGAACATATATATTCCATTAATACATCAAAAATTTACCTATGTAAATCACCATCATTTTTGTACTCTTTTCGTAGAGTAAAAACGTTAACATATAAATAGACGAGTGCATTTCTTTCCAATTCGAGTTCCTCTATTCTTTTTTTTGAGGTGTTTAGATATGTAAGGTATTCAAAATCGTTTTGAGGTTTACCTCTCGTCAGGGAGACTTGTGAGAACTCGAACTAAATAAGACAGCTGTCGTCTAACTTGCAATTATATTAACATAATATACGATGGCGATTTTAGAATTTTAAAAAAAGGTTCAATATACGAAACATGATACTATAAGCTTAAAATAATAACGAGTATTTTGATAGGAACCAAAGAGAAAGACAAAAAAAGGAAAACAAGAAAAACGAAGTTAAGGCACAAAGAAATGCATAAGTAAATAAAAAAAACTAATAAACAAGTGCCACAAAACTTTTAAAGATTAATAATATTAAACAAAGAAAATTATCAAATTGGGACACAAAGAAAATACCTTTTAACTATATAAACAGATAACTTGTGGCAGATCTCTACAGACTCGATAAGAAGTGCATAAGATAGAGAGCTAAGGAAAAATTCAAGTTTCACTTACGTTTAGCCGTGGACAAATATATAAACTGATCAAAAATGTTCATTGACAAATTGAATTTAATTTATTCTCTCTTGAAGTATAGTATGGACTTTCCATAGCTTCTCCCGATTTTCAGTGAGTAAGTCTTAATAAGTAAGCGTTTCACATTAAAGGTGTTACAGACCCCTCTTATCATCTAAACCTCTGGTATTCCTAAAATGGAATATTTTTGTTGAAAGAAATGAATTCTTGAAAATATTCAGGTGATAAGCCATTTACTGTTTTGAAGAAAAAAATCATGGTGAACTAAAACGTTCTATTTTCAAGAAAGAACGAATTTAGAGAATTTAGCATTGTCCCAATTGGGATACGGCAATTTGTTTTAAAAATTTTTCTCACTCCCCGATTTTATAGATTTGGCATCATGTTAAGTTTTTGAAGATTAAATAAAAATAAAATTGATGAGCAATAGTTAAAATGAGGTTGAATAATTGTATTAGGTATATACCGTGATTTTGGTCCTCACTGAGAAATTTTAAGATATTCTGCTCAGAAAGTACAGTTTTTTTGATATTTTTTTTTATGGATGTACACAAAGAGACATCAAAACTCAAAATATTGTAAAACTAGAATCCCAAATATTTAACTGCTGTAACCACTTTAATTTTTTCATTAATAATATTTAAATTTATACTCTCACACTCTCAGTACCAAGCAAGCTATAACTATATTTGTGTTTGGTAGTGAAAATCATTGCATTTTGGTTTTGAATTTACATTCAACTTCAGTGGGTTTTTTAATATTGTTCGGAAGCTATTTCCTTGTGGCATTTTAAAGTAATAATTATTTAAATGGGAATAAGTCACAATTAAAGGTTAAAGTACGTTTATTGACGTTTTCCACTTCGGAAATCGTTCTCAAAATTTTTGAAAACGATAGAATAGGTGTAGAATTCATTAGGTGACCATGTGTAAATCTGGTGTGACCGATACGCAATCTTCTAGCAACAACCATCTCATTTCTTGTTATATCAGGGATAACGAACCGCTCAATCGTCTGATCTATTTGGTGTAAAAATGTAGTGGATTGGTTCCAATGATTCTACCAGTAATTTCGTACGAGTTTCTTTATACTAGTTTTTAGGTCACTGGCGATTTGTATATTATATAGTGTACAATTGGATACAGCAGCTTCTTTGGCAAAGCGATCGGCGTTGTCGCTACCCATAATCCCGATGTGGGAGTGAATCCATATAATAGTGATATGCATGTCGTGGATGATAAGATTTTGGTAAGTGTCATGGATTTTTTCTACAAGAGGGTAATTAGTAAATAGATTATTGATGGACTGGGTAAAGGCAAGGAAATCTGTACAGATTGCAATATGTTGATTGGGTGCTGTGCAGATTTTGAAGGCTTGGTAAATAGCATATAGTTCACCAGTATGAACGCTGCATGTGGCAGGTATTTGACATGAACTAACGACTGTTTCCGTAGTAGTAATTGCACAACTAACCCCCGTTTCACTCTTTGATGCGTCAGTGTAGAGGACCAGATCGAATTTCTTAAAATTAAGAATTTCTAGTAAGGATTTCCTAATCAAATCCTGGTTGGTTTCTGCCTTACTAAACTTTGTAAGTGACACATTAAATTTCGGTAAAGTTTTGGTCCAAGGAAAATTCTGCGGGATCGGGAGAGGGTTAGTTAGGGATAAATTTATATGTGGTATTAAAGTTGGAAGTAGGATGGCGATAGTGTGTATGCGTGGAGTAGGAGGGTGAGTACTATTATAGTTGGGTAATGTCAGAAGTGTGTGTACTGGATTAGAAAGGTTAGCTGAAGTAGAGGCAGCATAAGAAAGGAGGGAATATTGAAAGATTTGCTTTTGATACTACTGATTGTTTGGATCAGTTCAGATTTATCAACTGGTCTTATAAAGAATGAATTCGAGATCTTTTTTGAATCGGGGAGATAGTAAATAGGATCTTGTTGGGGCAAGATAGTTGATGTTATATTTTTACTCACACTAACGAAGTATTCATTTAGATTTTTATGGTTTGGAAGAGAAAATAATTGAGCTGTGTTAGTTTTATTTCGAAGAGCGTTTATTATGGACCAAGGTGCATTTAGATTTAACCAAGTACATTTTTTAGCTGTTTTAATAAGTTTTAGATAGGTTCCTCTGTACCTGGAGATATATTCAGTGACAAAGACGTTTGTAGTAAATTTCTTGATGTACAGTAGTGAACGCATATTCTTGGCTGATATGCGGATACCTCTGGTAGTTCAGGGTTTGTGATGTTTTTACTTAATTGTAATTAAAGACAATGCTTTATTGAAAATACAGACAAGCTTATCTAAAAATCACTAAAATTATAGTCCACGTCCACAGAGGGAAAGTGACACCCAGAAGTCAAGCACAAATTTTGGAATTTACAAAAGTTCTGAGCGGAAAAATCCTACCTAAACGTTGGGTTTTTGAGGATTGTTTGTTAAAAATGTAAAACTTGGTATATACTGCTTCATGATCAGATAGTCCTGCAATAATAATTGAAGAGCGTACATCAAGGGGTGAGAAATCTGAGACAATATGATCAATTATGGTTGATGTTGTTTTAGTAACTCTTTAGGATCTTTAGTTTGTTGTGTGCGATTTGTCCTTGTATACTTATAAATATTCTTGCGCTGAAAAAAGCTGTTCATATAAAAAATGTAATTGGTTTTATATTAGAAACAAATAGATATTAAATGATATTTATATGCGTTAGTGATTGTCTTATAAAGATTTTTCATATATTTAAAAGAAAAATCGAAACTTCAGAGTCAGAGTCATACTCTGAGAATAATGAACGGCTTCTATAAACACAAGGATATTCACAAATACACATGGGTACAACATACAAGGAATCTAAAATCGATCATTGACTATGTAATAGTCAAACAAAGCACTACCTTAAAAGTGAATGATGTAAGAGTACTTAGAGGACCGACGTGTGGTTCCGACCACTATATAGTTAGGACAAAAATGGTATTTCCTTTTAAATCTAACAAAGACAATAACGTTAATGAGGAACCTCAACAAACAGAAGTGATAACGAACAAACGATATAACTTAAACAGCCTTATCAACGAAAGCACAAGAAACCTATACCAGCACAGATTAGACGAAAAGTTGCTACATAATATAGAAGACCAGTCAGTAGAACAAATTTACGAAAACATAACGAGTAGCATCAAAGAAGCAGCAGAGGAGGCCATTGGACTAAAAACTAATTCCGCTAGTAAAAAACTTTGGTGGAATCAAGAAATTGAAGAACTAGTACTTCGGAAGAAAAAAGCATACCACAAATGGCTAAATACAAAACAGGAGTTGGATAGAGAAGAATACAAAGATATTAAAAAAAGAACACGACAACTAGTAAACACAGCTAAACGAGAAATGTGGGACAAAAAATGCAAAGAGATAGACACATATATGGGAGGTAGAAAATGCTCAGAGACGTGGAAATTCCTGACAAAAGTTAAATCAAATGAAAAAAGAGAAACAAACATACAATTAATAACAACAGAGAACTGGATCCGACATTACGAAAATCTATTAACAGAAAACAGAGAGGAATATAGAGAAATGTCTCCAACTGAAATACACATACAGGGAGAAACGATAAACATCGATGAGAGGACTGTCATAAAAACGATACAACTACTAAAAAATGGTCGAGCTGCAGGTCCGGAGGAAATTCCAGCAGAACTAATCAAATGCGGTACTAACAAACTGTTTAAACGATTAACCTGGTGTATAAACCAATATCTAAACGGTGCACCAGTCCCGCATGAGTGGAAAGTATCCTTCATATCATCTATACATAAGAAGGGAAGTAAACTGGACTGCTCAAACTATCGAGGTATATCAGTAACCAGTACCTTAAGTCGCCTATATGGAAGGATACTTCGAGACATTATCGAACAAGAATATAAGGAACAAGAAGAAGAGGAACAATCTGGCTTTAGAGCGGGAAGGAGCTGCACCGATAATGTGTTTGTTTTGAAACAAATAATAGAAAAAAGATCAAGTACCAATCAAGAAACCCACCTTATGTTTATAGACCTTCAGAAGGCTTATGATACTGTACCCGCTAAAAAGCTATGGAAAGTTTTGCAGGAAACAAACATTAACCACACAGTAATTAACGCCCTTAAACAGCTGTATGAAGGATCAACATCGGGAATAAAAATTGGAAATAGACTTTCAAAAAAATTTCCTGTAAACAAGGGACTCTGGCAGGGGTGTTGCATATCCCCCACATTGTTTAAAATCTACGTGGCGAAAGCACTGTATCAGTGGAAAAGAAAGTGCAGAGGAATGGGCATTGACCTGGGAGAAACTTGCCTATATACCCTACAGTTTGCAGACGATCAAGTCCTTATAGCCAATGATAAAGAAGACCTGACATATATGGCCAGAAAACTACAGGAAGAATACAAGAAGTGGGGTTTAGAACTCAATACACAAAAAACAAAATATCTCCCAATAGGCGCAGAACTATCCAACATTCAGATGGACACAACCGAAATTGCATTCTGCACTGAATATACCTACCTAGGAATTGATTTCGACACCACAGGCACAGACAATAGGGAAATTAGAAAACGAATAACCCAGGCCCGTAGAACAATTGGATGCCTTAACGGAGTTCTTTGGAGCTCAGAAATTGGTAAAAGACGAAAATACAATATATATGAATCTCTCATAAAAACCAGCTTAACCTATGGTACAGAGACATGGAGACTAACAGAAAGCAATAAAAGAAAACTCGAAGCAACAGAAATGGATGTATTTAGACGATCACTTCGAATATCTAGAGCAGACAGAATTAGAAACGATGAAATAAGAAATCGGATGGGGGTAGATGGATCACTGGCAACAGACATAGAAAGGAAACAACTTATATGGTATGGCCATGTTCAAAGAATGCCAGAAACAAGACTACCAAAAATCGCCATGAAATGGATACCACCAAATCGTAAGAAACGAGGAAGACCAAAAAGAACATGGAAGGAGGGAATAACAAAGGCAATGAGCTCCCGAGACTTGACCG
Source organism: Diabrotica undecimpunctata (assembly GCF_040954645.1). Lineage (NCBI taxonomy): Eukaryota > Metazoa > Arthropoda > Insecta > Coleoptera > Chrysomelidae > Diabrotica > Diabrotica undecimpunctata. The sequence continues at coordinate 29,171,322 of NC_092812.1, forward strand.
AAGAACAATGGAATGATAGAAATTCGTGGAAATTAGGCATCGGACAACGACGCAAGACGTTTTGAAACCGATATATATATATATAAAATCGAAACTTTTATATTATACACCACATTTTTTTAAAGACTCTACAGATACACGTAATACATTTAACACCAACATAATTTGTCAATGTAAGCATATACATCCAAAAATAATGAGACTATTTCCTCGTACTAGTTTGCTTATTAACCTTAACTACTTTACATCAAGTATAGACAGTTTGAAAGCTGTTCTCTACAAACCATAATCCTGAATTTCAAGTAGGGCTGGATGTATCCCATTCATAGCAGTTAAATGCCATATTACATAATAGGTACATTAGACATCGAGGGAGAATTTCTATTACTAGAATTATCTCTATAACTGGACCATGTCGAGTTGCTATATGTAGCACTCATTGAAAAAGGATTACTCTAAGGCCACGTTTTGATTTTAATTCCTTGTAATATAATATTTAAATCACCATTTTAATTTAATTTACTTAGATTAATATTAAGGGTATTATTTCGTATACCCCTTCAATCGTATAAATCAACTAAGTTACTTATCTGTATCAACAATTAATACTTTTTTTTAATTTTTTTATTAAAATTAAATTAAATTATATTTATGAGTTATTTATAGCTTATTATCCCATGAAACGAAGCCGAAAAATCACTTCAAAAATCGAAAAATTACTGAGCGCTATTTTTTAACTGGAATATCTGGGGGATTTCGATAGAAAGGATGTATTATCTCGTGGTTATCGTAACTTTTAGTGCAATATGATATTTTACCAAAAAAAGGAACTTTTTCATTAATTTCAAAGTTGTGAAAAAACGACGCATTCTAGATAAAAACGTTTAATAGACGACTTGAACTTTTGAAATTATTTTCTCTCTAAAATGAGATTTTTTAAATTAAAAAATGTTTGTAAACAAAAAAGTTATAGCAAATTAAACCCGAAAGTAATCATGTTTTTCAATTGTTTATAATTAATAAAATAAGCAATAAAAACATTTAAAACACATTTCATAAAGTGATTTTTTATGTAGTTACAGTAGACTCAAGATTATCCGAGGTAATTGGGACCGTCACTACCTCGGATACGGAAAAAACTCGGTTAACACCAAGAGTGGTTGTACTGAAAGCAAAACACGTAAATAACAATAACTGTGGTTATTTTAATGAACATAAAAACATTTACCTTATCAATATCACTGTTTAAAAAAAAAGATAACTCAAAAAATCTTTTGAGTTATCTTATATGTATCTTCTTCTTCTTCATGGTTGATGTTTAGAACTAGATCGGCAACTGCGTCAACTGTCAGTTTCTTTTCTTCATCTCCATCCATCCAATCGATGACGTCTGTGTTTCTGATTGGCTAGGTTAGCTATAGTATCAACTTTACAGTCATCAGATTTTTTTGAAGGTTCAGTGTTTTGTTTTCTTTATGAAATAATTATTCCATGATTTTTGAATATTAGACACTTTAACGTCCTCCAATGCAGATGCAATCCAATGGCAAACATCTTTAATAACCGTGATATTTTTAAATGAATTAATTAAAGTCAGCCCTTCATCCAGCCTGTTTAGTAGTACCTAAAGAAGCCTCCGCCGATCATTCCTATTCATTGCTTCTATAACGCCTTGGTCTAGGAGTTGGATAAAAGACGTCATATTGGGTGAAAGAAACACAGCTCTTATGTCGCTACTTATCAATTCATGGTTTTTATAGGTCGTAGGTAAGCAATTCACTTGAATATTTTTGAATGCCATTGGATTTTTGGATTTTCCTGTTAAAAGAGATATTAGTTTTAATAAATCAGAAGCATTGTTTCAGATTATGACTGTCTCTTTGCTTTTCTTGTAACCTTGTGCATTTCCTTAATTTTTAGCAGCTAGTGTTTTCCAAAAAAGCATTTTAAAATTAAGGCCTGCCTCATCACAGTTAAACATTTAGTCTGAAGTCAGTCCATCTTTAAGGATCAGTTCCATGTGTCAATCCATCCCTCACAAGCACAAAAGTTTTCTCCTTCATCCATAAATTTCTTGTGTGAAATTCAATAGCTTTTGCTTGGAGTATTGGAGCACTTATCGGGCTGCTCAATCCTCTCATTTGTGAAAACCACAAGAACAACGCCTTAGATCCATGATCTTCCTTTCTCACCACTCACACTTCGGTTGACCCACTGTTCGATTTCATTCCGTTTACGCTTCCAAACTCCAACAGTTACTTCTTCAATACCTAAATCTGAAGCAACCTTCTTTATTGATTCATCCTTGTCCAACTTACACTGATTAACATAGGAACAATAATTGTAGACAAAACGCGACACAAATTTTTAGAAATAAGATTACCAACTTGGCAGATGAAAATTTCGGCTCGAACTAAAAGCGCATAACTGTTCGCAATTGATATCTGATATCTTTTATACCCATCATCGATGTATTACTTGAGATCTACTATTTGTAATGTACAGGATATTTCTGCTCATGTTGATTGTAGATTATGTATTCAAACAGTTTTAAAATATAATAGAGGTAAGACACCAGCTGAAAGGTTGGCTCAGACTTAAACATAGCCAAAAATAGATGAAAGGCTCCTAGCGTCGTAGGGACTGCGAGAAAAACAACGGAAGGCGAAGAAAATACAACTTTAAATTCTACAATGCATATAAAGAACCAGATATCACCACGTTTATAAAAGCGGGAAAACTGTGTGTGCTGGATAGGTCCTGTAGAATGCCCCAAGAAAATCAAAATGTCTTAGAACGGGTCAAGACCTACAAAGGGATATCATGCTATTAATGATGATGACCTGCTTTAGCTCGTCTCTATGCTTTGAGTATATTCATATTTTGGACATAGTTGTTCATTATCTGAAGATGATTTTTGTGCAAATTTCTTAATTTGTTCTATACGCAGGTCTGTAATACTGGAAGCTTTGTATTTTTCATAATGTCGATAACAGATGTAGGGTCAGAATCATTAAAAGGTTTGCGCAACTAGCTGATTTAATTTTCACTTTTCTTTTTCCTTTATTGCTGCTAGGTGCTTTGCTATATTTTAAGAAGTCCAGAGGCCACGTGGTTTTCTGCAAAATTTGGGAAAATGTTAATTCTTTCAGCTGAATGTTCTAAATAAATTAAATTTATGTAGTTAATATTAATTTTTTATCTACAAATAAATAAAAACACCACAGTTTAGTTCTCCAGTTTGAAAAGGTATTTTAATTATGTGTAAATTCTGTTAATTAGAATTTCTGAGGATTTTCGCTACTTCCAATGCTTATCCCCGCCTGTGTTTTCATTTATGTCTTCTTGGAAGTTAGGTGGCACCAGTAAAGATTTAGTTTGATGTAGTAATGCAAACCATTGTGGAGCGTAACAAGGAGAACTTCGCACTAACGCCTGAGGGGTATATCTTAATTATTTCCTTCTCTACACTCAATTTTATTTGCAAATAGTTTGGAATGCGACAGTATAAAGACTTTATTCGACTTAATAAAAGAGTCTAAGAATTGGGCGGGGTTTTCAACCCGATATTAAGAAAAATGGTGGATTTTCTTATTAGAGTTAAACAATTAATGTGGAACAATAATAAAATTTGAGGTAAGAATTTATACAAATCTTCTAAAAATGCTATTTTTTATATTATCTTAAATAAATTAATAGTTATTTTTTGTTAACTTCTGGTTTATAATTTGATAAAATATTTACAGAGATTATTATTCTCCTTCCATCATTTTTCTTAATTTTCATTTTTAATAAAATATTAAATGAGCTCATAGTTATAAGTAGACTTCGGCAAATATGCAAATAAAAATGTAGAAAATATGCGCATAAATATGCACGTGTTTAACCGAAAATATGCAAATATTTTACAAAATATGCATACAAATAAATAAAAAAATCGTAAAATATTAACAATTTTATTTAAAAAAAAAACGTGTACATAACCAAATATTTCCTACTATTCATTAAGATTTACATTTATTTTAAGGACCTACATCATTTTTAAGTATGAATAAACTTATTTAGAATTATGGTAACAATAAATGACCAAATGGTGTTCAAAATTTTCTAACAAAAACTTGTGGCTTCTGTCTGAGTACATATATTTATATATGGAAAAACTTCGTTCAACATCAACTGATGTAACGGGAGCATTTTTCAAACTAACCAAAACATTTGGTTCTAAATTAATTGTTTCCGAAATATTTCCAGCTAGAACACTGACTACTTCAGAAAGAATATGGTAACCTTTATTTTTTTCCATAGTAGCTTCAAATTTTTTTAAAATATCTTTTCCAATATTACCTCTAACGTTCCGACAACATGACGCAAATTCTTTTATTAATGCTGTACTTTCGAACAATGACAGTTTTGGTGATTCTAACTGAGTAATTGTTTTTTGAACAAAACTTAAATTTGATTTTATAAATGAAAGTTCTTGTTGAAGCAAGTTACTCTAAAAAGTTTGTTTAGAATCCAAAAGAGATTGGGAACTTTCATCTGTTAACGTATCAATTATGTTCTTTATTTTAACAAAATGATCTGCATAAAAATTAGCTGCTTCTAACCATGTTCCCCATCGCGTTAAAATAGGTTGTGGTGGAAGAGGAATGTTAGGTAGCATTTCTTTATAAAGTTGAATTCTTATAGGAGATTTAAGAAATACTTTTTTGACACTGGATATCATGGTATTTACAAGAGGAAACTTTTTTCGTATTTCCTCTGCAACTCTGTTTAATCCATGCGCTACACAAGTAACATGTATTAAATCTGGGAAAAATATTTTTAAATTTTGTCCTGCTTTTACCATATAAGAAGCAGCATCCGATAAAATAAGCAGTAATTTATTAGAAGAAATAGTTGTCGGAAGAAAAAAAGTTGCTAATGTTTCTTGTATAAAACGCGAAATTGTTAAAGCATTTGTTTTCTCAAGTTGCTGGCATGAAATAAGATGAGATTTTGGTAAGGTATCTTCTTTAAGAACACCAATCAACAAATGAGCAATATACTTTCCTGAGGAATCAGTGGTTTCGTCTACAGATATGTAAAAATAATTATCTGCAATTTCTTCCTTAATATTAATTAACACCGACGAGTATAGCCCGTTCACATTATTTCTTCTTAGAGACCGATCACTTGGAACATTAAGTTTGCAATATTTTTTTAGAAACGAACTAAAATTTACATTTGCTAATTTTGAAAGCGGTATGTTTGCAGACACTAATGCGCGACACAAGTCTTCATTAAAAGTTTCTTGCTCATCTAATTTTTTTGAAGTAGATTGGAAACATTTAGCCATTGAAGTTTGATGTTTTCCTCCTATTTTTCCTTTTTTTGCAATGTGTGAAGCAGTTCTCACATGTTGGTCTATCTGAAATTTCTTCTCACATGCTATCTATAAATAAAAATAAAAACCTTTATTTTAACCCAACCTTTAAAATATAAAAATATACAAGGTGTTTTTGGTTAATCAAATAACTGGTTTGGAAAAAAAAACACTCGCTAAGTGTTTTAAATGCAGTATTAATCCACAAATTAGTTTTTGTTACTAACCATTAGTACATCATATAACTTATTTTAAAATTCAACAAAAGTTTTTTTTTTGTTAATTCAATTACAATAAAAATAATTGTGTTTTAGAATAGCTGACTTCATAAAAAAAAGTAAAGGTGAAAAATTTTTCTAAATACACACCATTGTATTGTACCATGGACAATTTTTTCTCACTAAAGGAAGCTATTTTTCATTTAAAAACAACCTACGAGTACTAAATTTCAAGTAAATACGTTTATTGGTTTTAAAGTTATTGTTGTTATTAACTAAAAGAATTTAATTTTTTTAATTTTAACACCCTGTATCTCGAAAAGTAAATAAGTTTGACCCCTCATTAACTATATCGTTTTGTTCAATTTTTCGAGAAGTATCTACAGTCAAACGTTGTAAGTGTCATTTGGAAACACCTTGTATGTATGAAATATTAGATATTTAATAGAAAATATTAGATACTTACAATTTTGCCACAGACTGAACAGTAGATTTTTCCCATATTCATAGACAGCTCTTTATAAGGTTTAATCCAAGTTGAAGCACTGGTTGTTTTAGGCATTATAAAATCATAATCTTCCTTTTTGTTACGCACAACGAGTGTTTTCGCTTTGAATATCAAAACAAAAATGATTTACAAATCTGAGCATCAAATAAAAATGTTTAGGTACCTAATTCAATAAACTGGGAGATTTTGGAAAATCCCTAAATTAGGAACAAAACTATTAGCCGTTTACCTGCTGTTAAGATACAATAAATTGTAGATAGATTTGGGGATTAGATCATAAAATGCAAATGAGCGAACCCTTAGCGATTATCCAATAACTGAATGCCTCAGTGACCGAGACTTTCTAAGAATGTTGAGGGCTACTTAAATTGATCTTCTTTGAAATTGTAAATGTTTTGTACCTGTAGAGGTTACGTACTTAGATCATTTCTTGATTAAAATGACTACAAAATTTTATACAAGAATTGAAATAAATTGGTATGTTTAAAAATTTTCAAATACAGTATAAAAATCTGAACTTTTATGCACTTTATGCAAACTTTTATACAAATATGCCAAAATATGAAATATTTGCATAAAATATGCACAATATGCAAAATATGCAATATGCATATTTGCCGAAGTCTAGTTATAAGTAATGTACTTATAACTATGAGCTATTAAACATTCTTATCAATTATTATACTTTACACTGATTATATTTACAATATCATAGTCGTTTCCCTTATCTTTAGTTTCCTAGTTTACATTTTCATATTCTTCATCAGCATCTTCAATGCTATCAACTATTGTTGCTTCAATGCTCATTATTTTCCTTATCTTGTCAATTTTTTGTTCCAGACATTTTTTGTTTTGGTCATCCCAGTTGCCATGGAACTGGGCAGGCCGTGTAACTAGAATGCATGACACACGATGGATGTGCAAAATTAAAAATGGGAGGCTAAGAGCAGACAAACGTAGAAGAGGAAGACCTCTAGGTCGAAGGGAAAAAGAAAATTGGAAACAAAGAGCACAAAATCGTATAGAATGGAGGAGTTTAAGGGAGGCTGATGTCCAGCAGTGGACGTGATAAATGAAGTCTGGATGATGATGATGATGATGTCATTTGTTATGTCGTTGTGAAGTGTTGGCCTACAACAATGTCTCAAAACTTCATTTCGATCGACAGTAACTTTTGTTTTAAACACACTGTCGTTTGCCAAAACTTATGTCCATAAGTTGCGATGCTTTCGACTATGGCCTTGCAATTCTAATTTTTATATTTTGTCTAATTTTTGTATTCTAAGCACACAATTTGGTTGTTTTGTACACGTAAAAAGTTTTAATTGTCTGAGTAAAAATAAGGTACTAGAAAGTTTACTTTTGAGAAGGTCAATGTGGTTATACCAAGTCAATGTGTTGTCAACTGTTATGCCCAACAATATGACATTATTTTTTTCAACACTCACATCTATGGTGGACGAAAAAATTAAATTTTGAGTTTTGTTATCGTTTAGTTTAAGTTTATTTGCTAAAAACCATGATTGAGCATTGGAATTTATATACTCAGACGTGGTTTCTAAAACTGAACGATTTTTATCAGAAAAAACGAAAGTAGTGTCATTTGCAAATAAAACTGTTTTAAATGGAGCCATGAAATTCGGCAAGTCATTAACATATATTATAAATAATAGAGGGCCCAGAACTGATCCTTGTGGAACTCCATGCTTTATCTGCTTAAATTCAGAGAGACAATTTCCGTACTTGACTGCTTGGTATCTATCCCTTAGGTACGATGAAATTAGTTCCAAAGGAGTACCTCTTATACCGTAAAAATTCAGATTTTTTAACAAAATATCATGAGAAACACAGTCGAAGGCCTTTGAAAGATCACGCAGCGTTATGGCAGAGTGATTATGCTTCTCAAGGCCATCAACTATGGCACTCATCACATCTAAAAGTGCATGTGTTGTGGAACGATCCTTTCTTAACCCATATTGTGAACTAGTAAAAAAGTAATTTGTTTCGAAGTACGATATAAGACGCTTCTTTAAATTTTTTCGATTATTTTACTGAATATCGAAACGATGGAAATTGGTGTATAATTGTCTCACGATCGCCCTTTTTAAAAATAAGAACAATCTTGGAGTATGTAAATGAAGTTGGGAATATCCCGATCAAAAAAATACTATTAATGAGATGTGTTAAAGGTTTAGTAATTATTTCACTAGTGCTTTTGATAAAAGATGCGTTTAGCTCATTAGTATCCAAACAATTTTAATTTTTTAATGTTTTTATAACTGTGGATACTTCTTGTTGATTGGTTGGAGACAGAAAAAAGAATTCGATGGAGCTGGAAATTTTTGATGGTTCAAAATTGTGTCTTCTGGTGTATTTGGACGAGATTTTATAATATTCTTAGCAATTTCAACAAAAAGTTATTGAAAGAGTCACAAGATATGTTGATTGTTGAATTATGTAGACCATTTGTTTTATTTCGCTCAAAAGCGACAACACAAAGGCTACTGGAAACGGCAGAACGGCAGAGAGTACTAAGAAGAATTACAGGAAATACGCTGAGAGATCGAAAGAAAAGTAAAGACATTAGAAGAAAATGTAACGTACAGTGTACAAATGAATGGATACTAAATAGAAAAAAAATGAAATAACCACGTAAGCAGAATGAAGGAGTGTGCATCGCATACGGGCGGCCAACAATAGGGGCGGCCAAAAGCAGTCCACTGATGATAATACTTTTTTAAAATAAAAATAAATTCAAATAATTAAATAGTAATGATTCAGATAATTCTGTGAACTCTAATATTCCAAACAATAATAATTATTCAGTACGTGATAATACTGAAATGCGTTTCATTTATCATGTATACTTCTTTTTTTCATCCTAATCTAAAAAAAATATTATTTAATGTATGAACTGCCGCCCTTTTACAAGTACATTCATAAAGCAGTTTCGGGAATACTTTTTAATTCAAAGCGGCTGGCGGCTTTCGGACTTCAGTTATTTGGGATTTCACACGTAGATATTTTACAAGAATTTAGGCAAGTGGTTGTAAAGTTTCTGTTATAATATTGTTCCTAGGATTATGTTTATAGATGGGTTATTATGTCTTATGTTCAGTCTTAGTTGAGAATTTGATGAATTTATACACGCTTTTGATAAACGATTTTGTTTGCAAAATATAGTAGTGTACCCGTTTCTTTTGCACAATAGGTACTGTATTTCGAAGTAACGTCGAGATCAGAGCAATTTTATTCGTGTACGCGTTACGGCTACTTATTATTTGGAGAAACATTATTTGGACAACTTATTTGAAATGTTTTTGAATTTATTTTGTTAAATTCGCTCGGCTTCGTTCTTAAGTGATAATTTTAAAATGTCCGAAAGAAAAAGAAAACGACTTTCAGGCTTTCAATATAGAAAAATAAAAGAGGCAAAAACTGAGGAGAAAAAAAAACTTAGCGGTGCACTGGAATCATTTTTGATGATAAACATACATGAAAATATAGAAGACTCGGATATAAATTTAGGACCTTCAACTTCAAGCGAAGTCCAAACCATAGAAAAAAGTACCAAACAATTGAATATTCCTGCGGATAGAGACGGAGGATTTGATGACAATTATAGCGATAGTGTGAGTGCTGATGCTGAAACGCCTGAACCTGAAACCACCAACCAAGACAGAACAATTAATGTTCCAGTTAATCTGGATTGCAGTGTAGGAAGCTCCAGCATATACTTGGTTTCAGATGATCCCGGAAAATGGACTGCAAATATGAATCCAAGTGAAGTTCAATTTGTTGTTGAAAATTTTCCTCAGCAAATTACAAAAATTAACTTCCCCAGAGATACAAATAATAGGAAATTTTCAGAAACTTTATTATTATCGCACATTACCTAATTAAGACCAAATTCATCGCCCGTGGTTACTTTAGTCATTATCACTAAATAGTGTTTTTTGTGCACCTTGTAAACTGTTTTGTGGTGATGAAAGCAGCCGACAATTACTTAGTGGAATTAATGGGTTAAGTTATTGGCAATATTTAGCTATTATTTTAAAAAGACATGAATCCGATGCAGCTCATATAAAATATTTTTAAAAACTGTTTAAACTATCTACAGCATTAAAAAAAGGATTAACAGTTGATTCTGCTCATCAAAAATTATATGAACTGGAGAAAAAACATTGAGGCGCTGTTGTTGATTATTATTAGTTGTAAAATTTTTATCTAAACAATGTTTAGCTTTTAGGATCATCCAATAAGTTATTTGAACCAAATAATGGAAATTATTTGCAGTTAGTTGAAATGATTTCTAAGTTTGACGCTGTATTATCAGAGCATCTTCATCGTGTGGAATCCAAGAGTACAAATATACCACATTATTCAGGATGGCAACATCAAAATGAATTGATTGTTTTATTGGCAAACTCTGTTCAGGACGTTATCCTAAAACAAATTCGAGAATCTAAATATTTTTTTGTCATATTAGATTGTACCCCAGATATAACGCACGTAGAACAAATAACAATTGTAGTAAGATGTGTTTCAACTTCAACACCAGTTCAGATATTTGAATACTTCTTGGGTTTTTCTTCTGTAACTGGACAAGGTCTATTTGAATTTATAGAAAATAAACTGAATGAATTAAATATAAATATTAATAATTTGCGTAGACAGGGTTACGATAATGGAGCCAATATGCGTGGTAAACACATTGGATTGCAGAAGAAAATCTTCTGCCATAGAGGTATTCTGCCCTATTAAGAAAGAACCCGTATCTCCAAAATTTGAAAAATTGGGATATTTGCACCATATGAATCATTATGATTTATATAACATATCCACATAGGGAAAAACCCGTATTTTACATTTCTAAATATTTTATGAAAGAAAATAGTTCCCCGTTAACGCCAAAAATGACTATTATGCTTAGTATAAACCTGGCATTTAACGCTTCGTAGTAAGAACCTGGTATATGCTCAGCAGATACGGGTTTTTAACGTAGGATAAAACGATATGCGAGGTTTTTTCTAAGGAATAGAGCAACAACGCTAATAGTTTCCACCACCAAGTGGAACTATCGTTAAAGAAAAAGAAGAAAGTTTATGATTATCATAATTTCGTCGAGGCCGTTAAAACGTGTAATTTGAATCGTGTGGTGGTGAAAGAAATGGGGGTTTCCGATTTTCTTATCTGGAAAGACTTATCATCATTGTCAAAATTAAAGAAAACAGAGTCATGTATTTACCTTATCACAAATTTTTAAAGTAATTGTGAAGAGATAGAGCAAAATTTTACACGTTAAGATTGACGAAGCGAGGAGTTGATAGAGATAGACTTTTTGCAGGCCAGAGTGTTAAAATCTGGGATAAAGGACCCCACACCTGTGACGAAACCTTTTGGGATTGCTAAGAACATGATACAAATACAAACAGATAAGATACCGCGCATGTAGGCGTGGCTTATGTGACGTCAGCTTGTGCTAAATTTTGCCTTATTGTGTTTTGATATTTCTGTACATTTACGGTTCATAGCCAACATTTAGTAAAATAATATTTTGAGAGTGTTAAAGGCTTTAAATTTTTCGCAATATGAAGTGTGCAGTGTATGGTTGTGCCGTTGACAATATGTGCAAGAGTTTTGTACCTGGTACAGCATTTTATAGCTATCCAAAAGACAAGGAAATGCAAGCTATTTGGAAACATTTGTATAAACGCCAGGATAGTTTTAACATTAAATTTGCTTGTTTTTGCTCTAAGCACTTTATTGACAGTGATTATAAAAGTAATTTAAAACATGAATTGCTGAGGTATACACCAAGAGGTTATATATGTCACAAGCTGAAGGATATAGATTCATCTGTAACTTTATCTAGTTCAAATGAGTTCACCTGGATTTCTCATTTAAGTGAAGGTGGTCTTTCAAAACCTACTTCTCGAATAATGGAATATCTTGAAAAACTGGAGAAAATTTTTAATTCTGCAAATAAAGATAATTTATTTGTTTCTAAACAATATTTAAAAAAATTATTAGATGATAGTTTTTCAGTGTTGTGCTCTAATCAAACAAAAATTTTATTTTTTAGATCCAGCATGTTTTTTCGAATTAGACAATTAAATAAATATTTGCATAATTCTACTTTGTCTAGAAAAAGAAAAATGGCAAAAATTGTACATTAAAGATGTTTAAGAAATAAATTCAATCTTTAATTTTACCCAGAACCTACCGACCTATTGATCAATATATATATATATATATATATATATATATATATATATATATATATATATATATATATATATATATATATATATATATATATATATATATATAACAAAAAAAGGTTAATTCGAGTCAACAGAAAAATAAAAGTAGAAGGTGTCGGCATAGCTCGCAACAAAGGAAAAAAATATATAATAAAATAAGTACATACGATGTAGGCAACCGTATATATGTATTTTTCACTATTGGTCGTATGAAAAGGAGCATATTAATATTATTAATATAGTGATATTTTCCCTAATTTAGTGATATAGTTAATATGATCCTTTTTTAACTTAACCGCACCGTACTGAAGACGACCAATAGTCAGATGTCAGATATAGGGTTACTTTCCATCTTATACACATATGTGTATAAGATGGAAAGTAACCAGTAAAAGTAAGTTTTTAAGTAAAAAACATATTTTTTTCTTTGTTGCGAGCTAAGCTGATACCTTCTACCTATATATATATGTATATATATATATATATATATATATATATATATATATATATATATATGTATATATATATATATATATATATATATATATATATATATATTGTGTTAAAATTACATTCCACAGTTTGCAATTTGTGGCATTCGGCCATGGCTCCCTATATCAAACTTCACTCTCATGGGAAAAGTGTTATTTTCTAAAATATACTAGTTTAAATACTTAAGCTTAAATTCACGTAGTAAATAAAACATCTACTAAATTATATTAAAAATATCAACAGTTCGTTTCATCCGCAAGCATGGATACATTTTAAAAATCTAGCACAAGGTGACGTCATGCGCGAGATGTACGAGTCTAGTGCGTGGCAATATCATATCTTGTATCCTTGTATCATGGCTAAGAAGAGAAAAGAACAAATATTAAAAAACTTAGGTCAAATTATACCGGCGAACCACCATCAATTTTGGAAAGAATTGCCAACTTCCGATTAATAATAATTTTCATTTTGTATGTTTAAATAAACGTTTTTCGTAAATACTTATGTTTTACTCAACACATGTTTATAAAAAATATTATTAAAATATTTAAATGTTTGGCTTTCGAGGCAGTTATATAAATTTTATAATAATTACTGGATAATACGTGGTTTTAGCTAAGTAAACTTGACTTAATTATTTGCTTTGTTAGCCCGTATGTCGCATAACGAATGTCCATATGATAATTTTGTAATTTTTTTTTTTTGAAAAAAGTTAACTACGATACTACACACTCTACCCTAAATGATTTTGTGTTATTATTGTACTAAAAACACAAGGGATTAAACAAAAATATTAAATCGCGTTTTTCTCAAAACTCGCTATAGTCTAGATACGGGGTTCTTTTTTAATAGGGCAGTATTAATCTGCCAATAAACAAGCAGAATTGCTTATAAAGAGGAAGAAAAAGAATTACGATTTGTGAAATGACTTTTTGTTTTACAACATTCTGTGCAAACTTTTATTATTAACGTTAAAGTTAAAAAAATATGGGTATATCTGGGTTCATTGTTCAGGATAATTTGATTAGATAATTATTTAACTATGCTAGATCGCTTATATTCTCAATTTGTATCTGTTCCGAAATCGATTAACAAATTTTTCGTTGAGAAATTCACTACATTACCCCTCTTCCTCAGAATCGCATTACAGAGCTCATTAGACGTACTAAATCAATTAGGGAGGTGTAGAAGGTAAATTTATCATCCCTTGTATATAATGATATACAGTAATGGATCCAATCAGAAAGAGGACGAACACACAGAGACGCAGTAATATCCGGGCATAAAGCATTACGGATTCTAACACTTATTAAAGGTAGTGTTCGCAGCTACTGCACGAATAGGACTAAGATTAACTCGAACATTCGACTGAATAATTGTACAGTAACAGACTAAAATAATCTTGGTTAATCTATTAAATATATATATATATATATATATATATATATATATATATATATATATATATATATATATATATATATATATATATATATATATATATATATATATATATATATATATATATATATATATATATATATATATATATATATATATGTATATACAAGGTGAGTTTTTAGTGCGACATTGGTGGATAATTATTCTATTATAGTGCAGAATAAAGTTATTTAAAAAAAATATAGGCCATGATATTCTCCAGGCTTGAAAAATATGCCGAACTCTACAGATTGATTAATAATTACGAGATAAAGCAAACATATCATTTTTTTTTATCTAGAACACTAACCTTAATTTACACTTCCGTAGACACTCACCAATCGTAATATTTACGATTTTTTTCCAATTCCAAAAAAGTAAAACAAAAAATTAAGATAATTTTTAACTAATTTTTTAAATGAACAAAGGAACATTTATATGCCTAAAATATACAAAAAAAATCAAAATTTATTGATCTATGTCACAGGTAACGCAACAAAGAGCACGGTGTTCTGCGCAAAATACTCGTTTGCAGTGATTGCAATGAACTGACGTCATTCTTCTTTTCTTGGAGGGACAGATGTAGCATGTAGTACGTTTGTTAGAAGGTTGATTGAGGTCAGCAACTTTCAAAGGAATTTGAATTAAATCGCTAATCAGATGCTTCACTGAGCCTTGCAAAGTCTGCATCGCAAAAAGCTTTTCAATCCATAATCTTGTGAGTTGTTAATGTAGATTTAACATAAAAGCCTTTCTCGTGATTGCTTTCTGATTATTTCTTGATAAATTATGAATACATTTAATCCAAAAGTTTATACACGCTATGTTGATCACACCATAGAATATACAAAGCGGCCATCTTCGAAATTTTTGGGAACAACTTCGTAGGCCACACATTTGGTCAAAGTGTCCACACCACCCTTTGTTTGGATATATTGCAATATTGCAATATACAACGTGGAGTACGCCAGGGGGACACCATATCGCCGAAACTGTTCACTACGCTTTTGGAATATATATGTAAAAGGGCAAAACTGACCGACAAGGGCATAAACATCAACGGAGAAAAGCTTAGCCTGGCTATCTACTAATAGCTGATAGGATAGATGAGGCCAAAGAACTTTTAAATCAGCTCTACCTTTCCTCGCTAGAAGGGGGATTAAAAATAAATATATCTAAAACCCAGATGATGACAAATCTTGTAGGCAGCGAAGATATATGCGTAAGAACAAGATCCATAGACCAGGTAATGGCCTATAAATAGCTAGGTCATGAGATTCGCATAGGAAAATATAACCAAACCGTTGAGCTTCTCCGTCGTATAAGACTGACTTGGGCAGCCTTCGGCAAGCTGAACCACATTTTCAAATCGTCTGATATACCAATACGCCTTAAAAGAAAAACGTTTAATCAGTGTGTTTTGCCAGTGTTAACTTACGGTGCGGAAACGTTGACCATGACAAGGAGAACAGTTCAAAAGATCCGTGTGTGTCAAAGGGCGATGGAGCATGCTATGTTGGGCGTTTCACTACGAGACAAGATCCCAAATCGCCAGCTACGACAAAGAACAGGAGTGGCTGATGCAGTAGAGAGAGTAGCAACACTGAAATGGAACTGGGCAGGTCACGTGGCTCGAATGACAGATAATAGATGGACAAAGCGGATACTGGAATGGAGACCAAGAGATGATGCCTACCACAGAGGTCGTCCACCAACACGTTGGACTAACGATCTAAAACGTTGTCATAGGAATTGGATGCAAGAGGCACAGGATTGGAGAATTATGAGGGAGATCCATGTCCAGCAGTGGATAAGCAAAGATTGAATGATGATGATTGCAATATTATTTCTGGTTTTTTAGTATTTGGACAAACAACTGATCCTTCGTGCATTGTCGATACAACTAGAACGGTTTTATTCTTTTTGGATTTATACGACACTAACGTCTTCTCTCGGTCAAAGCAAAATCTTGAATTTCCGATTTCTCTGTTTTTACGGTTAATCATTTCAGGGAGTATCTCTCGTTTATTTTGCCGCAAAGTACCAATAATTGTGAGGTTGTAAAGAGGCTTCCAAAGAGTATCCGCAAGGTTCACTAAGGTGAACCAATTGTCTATTGTGACGTTTCTAAAACAATGGTTTCTCTTAACATTTTAACATAGTATTCTCTTAGAGTTTCTCCATTTGTGTGCGTATGTTTGCCGAGGTAAGGATCTGCGTTCAACATGTACTTGGTACCCACGTCGCAAGTCATCACAATTTTAATTCCGTACTTAGCCGGCTTATTCAAAATATACATCCTAAAAGAGCACCGGTCCCTAAAAGCTAATAACTGCTCTTCAATAGTTACATGGTCAATAGGAGTCTTTACAATTTATAATAAATTCCTCCCATATTTCCCGAATAGTTGCAAACCTATCTATATTTTTTTTAGTTCTTGTGGTTTTATTATCAAACTCAAGATTATGTAAAAGAAAACCAAATATTTCGCAGCTCATTGTTGCTCTGTAACCGGAGCCAGACATTTTGGAATCAAACATCCCTCTACTATGAAGGTTTTTTTTGTGCTCCAGAAAATATAAGTAGTCCAAGAGCATTTAATTCATCCCTTGTTACGAGAGAACTAGTATGTATAAAAATTTTAAAACTTCTAGACTTTAGGCTGATTTGAGTATTGGTATGTAACAGAACTTTTTCTAACGTAGAATCGTTTATTAAACACTAAAATACATCTAATGGTGAATTAGCATCTTTTACCTATCCAGATGGTCCTTAAACAATATACAAAATATTCCTTTTTGTAGTAGCTACGTTTTCGAAGATTAAATACAGTACACCGGCTACGACCATTTTTGTCTTTGAGACTCGTAGTCAGATTGGAAGCATGCGGTTCAGATTGGTCCAAAATGTTTTCCGTTTCTCGCTCTTCAACTTGTTGAAAACACACTTCTTCATTACCTTTTTCGTTTTGATAAGGCTGAGTTATTATTTGCTGAAATAAATGGTCTTGTTGAATATCGGTTTCCACAGAAGAAATCTCATACTGAACTATATGAAGTGCTAGTCATAGAAACAGAAGTAGAGTGGTTATAAGGCTTTCTTTTTTCCGTTTTAGGACTGCTACACTCAAAATTGCTGCTTTCATCACCAAAAAATTTAGGCTCGTACTCCGATTCAGACGGGCCAAAAAAATTTTGCACTCTGTCTTCACTTTCTGAATTACTAGAAGTTTCGTCATTTGCTTGTAGGCTACTATCATCTAATTCACCCATCAATATTTTTGTGGCCTCCATTTCCAATTCTAATTCGGTTAAGGGTCTTTTATCGTCAAATTTTCTAGTCAATTTTTAATTAAATTGTCTAAATGAGAAAAGTAAATAATAATACCAAGTATAACCTAAATGAGAGAATAAACCACTACAAACACAAAAAGTTGGAATGAATGCATTAAAAGAAAGGACAGACGAGTTCAGTTAAGGGCTTCCAAATATAATTATTTGAAAGCTAAGAAGGAGAATCGTTTATTTGAAAAATTATTGTTTTATTTGCAATACAGTAAAATACCGCAAAAATACTTTAATAATTAAGAACATTCAAAAAATACTAATAACATTAATTAAATTTGTTAATTAGCTGTAAATAAGAGTTTTCTGATTAACTAATGGAAGGAATTAAAACTTTTGACTACTGCATTGCCGGATTATTTATCGCATTTAGTGCAACTTTTGTTCTGGATTATTATATCCATCTACGAAGTAAATTTTAATTATGCCCTGGGTTATTTCAGACTTTCTTGAGTGTACGTCAAATCTTGGAAAAGCGTCAAATTTCGATGTATGGAAATTATGATTGTGGCTAAGACGGAACTCCATTAGAAATTTAGTATTCTTAGTGCTTTCCATTAAAATTTCTAGGAAAGCGGATTTTCTCCTTGAATCGGGAGATGTACTCGGGTAAAGTTCTTGAGTAGGATGTAACTGACTGTATTATTGTGCGATGTAAAACTATTTAACTATTTTTAGATTAACATACTTTAAATGTTTTCATATGATGTTACGCATTATTAAGGATATTTATTTCTATTTTAATATGCTAGTATTTTTTTATACTGACAACTATACTGCGATATTTGTAAAAAAAACTGGATATCTTAAAATTTTTCACTTTTATCCTGATCCGGTCGGGTAAGGTGGGTCCAAAGCCCGAGACGTGACTTAATTTATCATACATTCATAAAAAACATTGAATTTTCTACACAAGGGTTGGCGTGGAGCCACAACCCCCACGCTAACCTCCACCCAAATCACGTCACCATCGATGGTAAAAATAAACCGTCTTCTGTTCCCAGTAGCAGTAATGCATTGTTTAGTGATTAGTGGAGTAGTGTTTGGGGGCTCGGGAGACCAAGATCTCGGAAGCCCTGAAGAAGACATCAAAGAATATATCGATGGTATGGAATGATATCATTTTCACAATGAAACTCTTCAATATATCAGTCAGATAAGAGGAAAAAAAAGCTAAGAGTGTTAACTATTCTATATATTCCAGAAACGTTTCGTTTTTTGTTTACAAAACAGCATCAGTCCATAGCTGTGAAGAACAAAGCTGCTCTTAGAAGAACAACAGTTCTTTAAAATAAAAGGAGAATGCCGATTGAAAATATGGCATCTCACAAGTAAAGTAAAAAGAGATAAAAAATGTAAAGACAACTTGCATGTGTGTAGTAATACATTCCGTTGGTAAAAAAGCAACAGTTTTACAAAAAATTGGTCGTGAAAATCAAAAAATCACCTGGTGAAAAAAAAATCGTCTTGGGATTATCAGCTCTGTGCTATTAATATTTTTCCAACGAAGTGTAATAAATTCTATATAAACAACCCTATAAAAAGCGAATCTTTAAATAGCAGGCAAGCACTCAAACTAAACTAATTAAAAAAAATACTTGATATTTTTTATATAAACAAAGAGAAGTCCCGACTTCACATTACAAAAAATTCGAAATTAGAATACTGGACAACTGGATCAAAATCAATACAAGTTTCCCCAGTCGGCACGAATAAACTCAAAAAGTTTTCAACTAAAGTATCGCCTAAAACTAGAGTTTACCATTACCATTAAGGATATATACGTGATGCCTAAAATAACTAGTTTCCAATCGCAAATTGAATAGAAAAAGGGTGAAAAACCAATTTCGTCAATGATTTCCAACCCACTATATTAAATAGCCGAAAAATTTGCATACGCCAGCCAGTCTGTGTACAGGGTAATATTAAAGGAGTTTTTAAGAGTATATAGATCCATCTTGACAAACTTATTTAAAGAGCTTTTAATTTATACTTGAAAAGATTGTTAGATTCGTCTAGAAATTTCAAATATCAGCAAATTTATTACATTAATTATATTGTTACTAAAGTAATTTAAAAATTAGTTTTGGATATTCATTATTCAAGAAAAGTCAATTATAAGAAAAATATTATTAAAAATTATAAAAAAAAAGATACGTTTATAAATTAAATTAAGTAACATGTTAAGTAAGTAAACGATGTGATCATCACGAGCAGAATTAAAACCAATCACAATATGAATATTAAAATATGAAACAAAACAAAGAGAGTTCTTCTAGGTATGTCCACACTAAGTCACGTTAGAGTATCTAAGAGACCCTTTGGCCGCTTGACTATATACTCATACAGTTACAGTGTCACCTCGGGGGAACAAATGAGGGTCTAACCACCTTCTGTTGTCTCCGGGTGCTCTGTAGAGGGCTTAGAATATACTCTCGAGAGCTCCTCTACTTAAGTCCATTTTCAGGTTATGGACTTGGAAAATATTTATCTTCGGTGTCTTGCCTTGAAAAAGGCAAGATATTTCTTACATGACAATTTCTTCGTCGAAATAAAATACCAAGTTAAGTTGAAACAATTCTCAGCAACAGAGTACGGAAAATAAATGCAGGAAGCAGAGCCCCGAGAGCACTAAGCTCTCGGAGAGCCCGTGAGGGACTCACCTGGCTGACCTGAAAATCGACAATATTTATATGCGCTGTTCGAGCGATAAATAGGGATTTTCAGGTCAAGAGCCAATGGGAAAATTCGAGGTGGGGCGATGCGCATCGAAATGCGTACTAGTCCACAGACTATGGCATTCGATGACATCCCCCCTCCTCTGGAGACTATGCGGCTGAGAAAAATATTTTATTGATTATAAAATACAAATGTGAAAAAACACATAAAAATATGCATAAAAATACAAGTAAAATGTTCAAAAAGAAATTCATACAACACTGCACTACTTACAGGGGGAGATCAGTGGTGATGACGGCATCTCAAGCTCCTACAGGTCCATCCTCGGTCGGCGTGCCAACTCCCCCAACGGGTTCGTCTTCTTCTCGGTCGTCCGGATCCCATCTGCCATATCCAACGGGGTTTCGTAGGGTACCAGTGTGCCGAAGCCTACGTGGTCGTCCAACCACTTTCGGTAGGGGGCAATGACTGGGTCTACTCCGGGACTTCCATCGGCATCTGGGGCTTCTAACTTCGAATAAGCCTGGCTTGTCAAAGGTGTCTGCACGTCGAAGGCATCAGGTCTGCAGAAGTCCTCGATGTCGGAGTGTTAGAGTATTGCTTTCTAACACTACGTGGTTCTCCCCATTCTTCTCGTGACTTCAACCCATGTTGAAGTCAATGGTGTGTTGCCTTCTGTGAATTCGAGCTAGGTCGTGGGTTTGGATTTTAACCACGTTGTCGGGCGTCATGTCACCTCGGGGAAACAAATAAGGGTCTAACCACCTTCTGTTGTCTCCGGGTGCTCTGTAGAGGGCTTTGAATATACTGTCGAGAGCTCCTCTACTTAAGTCCATTTTCGGGTTATGGATTTGGAAAATATTTATCTTCGGTGTCTTGCCTTGAAAAAAACAAGATATTTCTTACATGACAATTTCTTCGTCGAAATAAAACACCAAGTTAAGTTGAAACAATTCTCAGCCACAAAGTATGGAAAATAAATGCAGGAAGCAGAGCCCCGAGAGCACTAAGCTCTCGGAGAGCCCGTGAGGGACTCACCTGGCTGACCTAAAAATCGCCAATATTTATATGCGCTGTTCGAGCGATAAATAGGGATTTCCAGGTCAAGAGCCAATGGGAAAATTCGAGGCGGGGCGATGCGCATCGAAATGCGTATCAGTCCACAGACTATGGCATTCGATGACAACAGTATGATGCAAAAGTATGGAATAAATTCATTATTTCAGAAACAGATATTAAGAAACAGAAAAATCTTAAAACACGTCAATTTTAATTTTTGAATGACCATCAATTGCTATATTGTGTTGTCATAAGTGTTGACGTAACGATGTAATCAACGATTATTCTAAATACAAACCAAGTTCACGTGACACCTCATTTGGAAGGTCTCCCTATCACCTTTGCAACTAAGCTTAACCAAAACTATGTACTTAATTAAGTAAAATGGAATTACCATAAATGCCAGTCATAAATGAGTTTTTTCTCTATCGCCTCTGTAATTGTCCAGGCCTCAACTCCATACAACAGGACAGAGAACACGTAGCATCTCAATACTCTAGTTCTAATTTCGATGTTGAGTTTTCCATTGCATAATATTGCCTTCATCTTATTAAAAGCCTTTCTAGCTATCTCAATACGCCGTTTTATTTCCGTACTTCTATACCATTCTTCATTTAGTTCGCAACCTAAGTACTGATATCTGTGCACCCTGCCTAAAAGTTTTCCTTTAGCATAAACACTGTCTTCCTCAATCTTGTTCTTGCTTACCACCATGATTTTTGTTTTATTTGTATTCGGTGCCATTCCATAGCTTTGGCAGTATTGGTAATACGATCAACCAAGATCTGTAGTCCTTCTCTGCTGTGCACAAGGAGTATTGTGTCATCTGCGTATATAAGATTATTCAGAAGTGCTCCGTTAATAAATATGCCTTCATCACAGAGTTGTAGTATTTTAAACCAAACCTAAATTTACCAATAACAGAAACATGATCTTACAATATGTCAGTAGGTACAGGGGTAACGTTTAACTGATAGGCATGCATTACGTAATCTCTTGTTCACCATTATGTAATCAATTTGATTGCTTATAATGTGTTGTGGTTGATATTGCGAAGAGAACTAAGCATACAATCGTCTTGGTGGTAGTTTAAAGAACGTATTTAGTATTACAAATTCTTCTTCCTCTACAAATAGTTTATTCTTTCTCCCCCTTCATTTCTCTTCTCCAGACCAAAATCACCAATGAATTCACCGCTATTCCCTTTATCAATTTTCGCATTTAAGTCACCCATAATAATCTTCTTCTTCTTGTGTCACTCCTATCGGAGATTGTAAATCATCAAGGCTATCATGACCTTGTTTACAGCTGACCTAAAGAGTTCATTAGTGGTACAGCCAAACCACTCTCTCAAATTACGCAACCATGACATTCTTCTATGGCCTGGATTCCTTTTTCCTTCTATTTTTTCTTGTTATATATTTTGAAGTAATGCGTATTTATGTCCTCTCATCAGGTGACCCAAATATTCGAGATTTCTTCGTTTGATCGTTGACAAAAATTCTGCGTCTTGTCCTATCCTTCGCATTACTTCAAAGTTTGTGACTCTTTCAACCCAACTTATCTTCAAAATTTTTGGTGTTGTTCTATTTGAGAATCCAGGCCTCTACACCGTATAATAGCGTGTTAAATAAGTAGTTCCTTAGCATTCTTAATCGTAGAGGGATGCTTATATCTCTGTTGCAGAAGAATTTCCTCATCTTTATGAAAGTGGCCCTGGCAATTTCGATACGTCTTTTTATTTCATTGTTTTGGTCTCCAGTTTCGTTTATTGAAGTCCCCCCCCCAAGTATCTTAATACTTTTTCAATTTGAATGCCGTTTATACTAATATATGCTGGTCGTGTCATGTTGTTACTGAAGACCATATACTTGGTTTTTTTGGTATTGATACTTATGCCATAATTGTTGCATTGTTAATACATATATTAATAATCAACTTTAAAGTTTTTAGAGACATTTTTTAAGTTCTGTGATAGGGGTTTCTCTGGATTACGACCTGGGAGGCCCTGTGGTCGAGAGGTGGATCACCTCCCCTGCCGAAATATGGCTTCCGTATTCCATGATTAGTAGCTGTTTCCACTTTAGTTGTAATTGCCATGGTGGCTTTACCAGAGATGTTATCAAGGACCTTTAATGCAGTGGTTTCTCGTTGCCTTCTGCATTCTGATGCCGTTGACTAGTTTCTTGGTTTCTTCCGTCTGGTGGATTGCTTAAACGGCAAATACTCGGACGTCAGAACCTCGTTGGTTATCTAGCAGGATGCACCAGATGGCCATGATCTAGATTATACGAGCAGGTGAGGTTGCGCATTACTATTCCATTACATCCCAACGTGCTACTAGTTCTTATTAAATGACAAAAAATTATATAGAGTAGAGGTTTAGACGCTTTTTAAAACTTCTTTGAGAAAGCTAGAAGCCTTCGAGGTGTGGTGTTACAAGTGCATCTTAAGAATTTGATGAGCTTATTCGTCCATAGAGCGCAAATTGCAATATCTGAGCCATATTATGAGACATGAGCAGATATAATGGCTTGTTGCAACTCGTTCTTCAGGGTAAGATATTATTCTTATTTTGTGTCAGCTATTTGGAATAGCTGGATTATCCATTATTCCGAAGAATAATGGATTCCTTTTTTTGTTTTATGATCGATCTTTGATTATAACTAATTGTTCCGTATTTTTGACCTCTCTTTTATTCAGTTGTTTGTATAATACCAACATTTAATTATGTGAAGAATTTGCTTTAGAGGTGGAATTTGTATTTAAAAATAAATTTTAATTTTTTAATGAATTTATAGTGCTCTCTACTATTTAATTAAAAAGGCCATTATAAATAAAAACATAACTAGCCAAAAATTTAAAATACGTTAATTAAAATTCCTGATAAATGTTCTCTTTAAAAAGTTTACAATTAACGCTTTGAACAACCCTATAGGAAATAATAAATAGCGGAACCTAGGGCTTTCTGCCGCAACTTCTAATTGTTCTGACATCGCCTCAGTCTCCCTAGAGGGTTGAAACGTTGGTGACGCCACATTCTGCAGGTAACACTTCAATGTGCATAAAAAACCATTTAGACTAAAAAAACGCTTGCGCTACACTCAAAATGTTACATACATTTTCAGAATATTTTGTGGTTTATGGCACATTATTTGCAGCAGAATATATGAATTTACCCACATGTGGGACGTTCTTCTCTTTTACTGACAATTGGACAGATCATTTTTTGATTTTTATAAAAATATTAAGATTACTTTTCTTTTATTCAGTATATTTTAAACTTCTACCTAATATTTTTTTACTTTTTGTTAATGTACCTATTGGCAATAAGAAATTCCTGAAATAAAATTTCTCTAAACGTTAATTTCAATAAAGTATTAAGTCCAAACTAAACTAATATGTAGTTTATTACTAATGTGTTTAAAAACATCGATAAATTGTGTACATATCTTGAAAACCAACATAACTAGGACACTTACTCTCTTTATAAACGGTAAATTAATTGTTAAATTCTTAAGCTAGAATATAAAAATCCATGATGTTAGCTCCTAAGTAGTCGGGTGGGGCCTGTGAGACCAGTGACAATTTATTTCTAATGCCTCACTGCTTATTTTATGTCAGAGTGCACTGCGTTCGTCAGTACCTTTCTGTCCACATGTCGAACAACAGTGAACAACGGGGTTTGCATTAGTGTATAGTTCGCTAGTTATTTGCACTTTTGGCCTGTCAGACCCTACGCGACTTTTCGAGTAACTTTTGTGAGTTCGACAAGTAAATTTATTTTCCTATCTTTTGTTGTGAAGTATAACCTACAACAGCTTTACAGCAGATTACAACAGCTCTATGATGAAGTAGAATAAAAAAAATATTGATTTGGAAAGCGAGTCAGAATCAGACTGGTGTGGAGAAAGTGACCGCAATACAGACACAGAAGAATAATGGGAGGAATAATTGCAAACAGAATTGGAGGAAGCATTGTGGGAGGAACCTACAACCTCAAAATATTTTAAAACAAATACGGAAAACCCGCGGCTCTTTTATTATGCAAAAGATGGGGTATCCTGAAGAAAACATGGGCAAGAACAAGCAAACAACAACAAGAAGTTCTAATTTAATTTCATACTTACCAGATTCAAAAGGATATGCTCGTCAAGCAGTTGATCCGTTAGAGTGTAAGAAATGTTTTATTGATGATATTATTCTCGAAACCATTGTACAGAACACAAATATATTTATTTCTAAACTAAGAAACAATTATGCAGATCCAAATGAAGCCAGACCTACAAATACTGTGGAAATAAAGGCGTTAATTGGTCTTCTATACCGAGTTGGGTTTTTAAAGCAAGCCGCCGCAATTGCAAAGAATTTTGGGCTACTTATGGAACAGGCGAAGAGAAATCCAAACTGATGGGGCGCAATTTGTTCCTCGCATTTCCGGTAAATTATTTTGCTGCTACAATCTTCACAAACTTTTGCTCCTGGTTTTTTGGGCAACTCCGATTTGAGCTACTCTACTAGTATTGTTCTTGCCTTGTATATTTCAATAGATATTTCAGTTATTTCATCAAGTCCCGGTGCCTTTCTATTCTTCATTTGTCTAACGGCTGCCATTATTTCTTCTGGTAGTATTTCAGGCCCTGAATTATCTTTAATGGTGGGTTCTTGTATTGTTCTAAGGCCGTGGAAAAGTTTCTCCAAGTATTCTTCCCATACTTTCTTTTTAACTTATTTGGTTATGGCAAGATTGCCTTCATCATCTGTTATGTTTCCGCTGTTGCGTTTTCTGAACTTTCCAGCTATTTCCTTCCACTTTCGATGGACATTGAAGTTATCATATCATATGAGTTATGGTCCATTGTTCCGCCAAAAACCAAAATCGCTTACTCTAAAAACGTTATCAGTGACTAGGTGGTCATCCAGATTGTAAACTGTGCTTGATGTAAAGCAGAACTAGATAAAAATTTTAAAAACACTGTCTAAAATAATATTAACTACCACAGATCGTGAGGAGAGAATTACAGCTAATAATTTAGAAAGTAAAATGGACCTATAGAATGGAGCTATAGAAAGAAATACATAACTGTAAAGAATTTTTGATGTGAACGACAATTTTAAAATCTTAGATTCTAGAAATGGATGTCTTTTCAAATCGGATCCAAAATTTTTTGCAGAAGCCAGTAAATTAAATGCTGCGTACTTTATTGCACTAATGCTTGCATACCAGAAGTGGTAGAACAAGAAGAACAAGCTGTTCGTGATCAATTGATTTAGAGTTGGCGTAAATTACACTCTTCATATATTTTCATAATTTAGATATACCATTCGCAGTTGTATATTTTAACATCTTCCACCGGTGGTCAGTTGACCTTGAGTAATGCTTTGGCGTTTTCAATTTTATCGTTTTCCCATTGACTGTAAATTTGACTGAAGCAGTGAAATAACCTTTAGTTTGCACAATTTTTTTCAACTTTGATTTTTAAGTCGAAGTATTTTAGTTTCATATTTCAATTTCTTCTTTTCTATAGTATTAATAGTGCTTGGTAGACCTTTTAGTGTAGTCAACCAACTACTCTCTAACAGATTGTTTAGTCTATTTCTTACATTCACATCCTATGTCCACTACATAAATTTCATATTGCATCAGTTGGATTTTCCTATATTAGTGGTCAGTTGGACTACTGGTCAATATTCAGTTTATCATATAATTTTTTGAAATGTGTAGATCACTATAACAGCGACTGCCAACATAGTTGTCCTATGTCATATGTCACTTTAACATTTCCGTTAAAACCAGGAAAAACAATTTTAAACCATTTGTCTCTTGTCTAGTGTTAGTTTTTGTGTAAATGTAATTAATGTGTATAACATTCATTGACGTGCTGCATAGCCAACATTTTTGAAGAAATAAGTCTAAAACGTTATTTAAAATTTTTTATCAAATATCAACTTCGAGTTTTTTCGAAGTTGACCAATTTTCCCTCAATTGAAAAAACGTTTCTTGGCTTATTTCAGATGCCTCTGAAGATGCTCTGAAAGCGAAAGTACATAAGCAAGATTTAATAAAAAACTGTGCTTGATATCTGCCTTTTATATGTAAAGTTCATATATTTAATTGGCAAGTTCAGAATATTTTTAAACAATTAAAAAAAATTACGCCATCGTAAATAATTCTACTGCTGATATCTTGAACATTTATATATGCAACTACAAATTTAACTGTTAACTTACACATAGCCACTTAAATTACTGGTTTTTGTTCCCATAACTTCTGCTTTAATCGGATTAGCTGCGAAGTACTGATGTCATGGCAATTTAAATAAAATATCCTATTAAATTTGTTATAAATTTTTATTAATAGCCACAACTAAGTTCGATATTAACGGAAATGTAACATATATGTTTATTTGCTGCTACCATGTTGTTAAAAGCATATAAACTTGTTTTTAAACATCAAATTTGATTTTTACTATACAGTGTGACCGGACGAAAACAAAACAGAGGCATTAGCAGGAACTACTACATTTTTGAAAAAAACTCAGCGCCAGGTCAAGTTTTGATTAAAGGGGGACACATTTTACTGCTATTTTTGATTATTTTGTTTTCATCTCTACACCAGGGTAAAAAATAACTTTCTAATATTCAACACAAGGGTTATTGACGACCTAAAAAATATAATACAGGTAAAGTTAGAAATAATTACAATAATTGATACAGTCCTGAGTCTTTAAGATAACTTATTGTGTTTTTAGTGTTCATGTTTTTTCCTAGGGCTTCCTTTATATTATTTGGGATAGTGTGCTTCTTTCTTGATGCTTCATTTGTTTTGCACTGAGTTAGTATATGCTTCACGGAGAGTGTTACTTGACAATTTTCACACATTGGCGCCACAGTTCGCGTAAAGAGGTGTTTATGTGTAAAGTTACTGTGTCCTAGTCGCAAACGTGTTATTCTCACTTGGTCGTGTCTATTCGCTGTAGGTTGGAGCCACGGTTTCACTAATTGTTTGATTTCCTTGAGTTTATTTTGTGATGCACTCCACTTATTTTGCCACGCACTTAACACTTTATATTTTATTTCTGACTTGAAGTCATCTGAAAAAACCTCATTAATAAGAATGGAGTCTGAAGGATGCTAAGCGGGCTAGTTCATCTGCTTCTTCATTTTTTTATATACCTGAATGTGATGAAACAAACATGAAGTCAACAGTGATCTTATTATTATTTAGAATCTCTACTTCTGATTTGATATGTGAGGCAATTGGATTATTGGTATATAAACGTTTGATAGTGTGAAGTGAGCTTAGTGAATCGGTTATTATGAAACACGGGAACTGTTTCGACTCTTTTATGTGGATAAGTGGTTGTAATATTGCAAACAACTCTGCAGTGTATGAGGAAGTAATGAAATTAAATTTAAATTGTAAGGATGTATTGGATGTGAGGATGACTGCACCAACACCGTCTGAAGATTTGGATGCGTCAGTGTATATCTTATAGTGATTTTTATAAGTTTTCATTTCTATTAAGAATGATTGCTTGATCAGGTCTATTATACTAGTATCACGTTTTTTATATATACTAAGGTTAGTATTAATCTTGGGAATTGGTATTAACCAAGGTGGAGAAGTTACGAATTTTGTTGGGAGAATTTCAGGAAATTCAAGATGTAGGTCATAAAGGTTTCTTCTAACTCTTTCGTAAAATGGTGGATCTAGTCTTTTTGTAGAGAAAGTGTCTTAAAATCGATCTGTGAACGTATTGGTATAAGTAGGGTGTTCTTTATTACTAGCTATTTTAGAAGCATATGAGAGAGAAAGGTATTTGCATCGTAAACTTAGGGGTGGTTCTCCTGTAAAGAATATTGTAAACTTTCAACTGGTGTCGTTCGAAACGCACCTGTAGCTATTCGTAAAGCTATGCTTTGAACAGTTTCTAAGGTTTTCAATACTGATACTTTGCTTGATAAATAAACTATCGCACCTTAGTCGAGTTTGGATTTAACTAAAGATTTATATACATGTAATAGTGTATTTTGATCTGCTCCCCAGTTTTTGCTAGAAATAGTTTTCATAAAATTTAGTCCTGCTTGGCATGATTTTTTAAGTTCTTCTGTATGTTTTTTCCAGGAGAGTTTTTGGTCGAAAAAATATTCAACATTGTTTATTTATATCCACTATAAACGAATCAGAGATGAAACGAATAGCTTAGTTAGGCAAATAAAAAGGGAATACTGGCAGAGCTTCTCAAAATAGATGGAACACGACTTCTACGGAACAAAAAAAGAAATATGGAGAATGATCAAAGTTCAAAGAAAAGAGATGAATGAACTAATAAAAACGAAACACATTGCGTTTTTCTTGTCAGTACTTAGATTAGAGCGGTACAATGTAGTCGTACGAGAAAGAGCAACAAAAACTTGAAAAATATTAGCAAGAAATTCTGTCAGATAAAGAATCGGATGAGTACCAACAAACTGATTCTAATGATAGTGAAAATGAATCGAGTACTCCAGAACAGAATAAAAAAAGAACACGTGTGGCCGTAAATACGAAACTGTTGGGACAAGATGTATCGGCGTTCATCAGTAAAGAAAAAGAATTACGAATTTCGGAGAACTTTTGATGCTGGTATAGAATCTGTCATTGCCCAACATTCTGAAGTCTCCGAATAGGAAATTTTAGAAGAACCAATAGTATCCAATGCAATGAATGAAGCTATTATCTGGAGGCCGGTCAACAGCGAAACTTTACAAAAATTTACATTTGAGGACTATAATTCTGCAGGTTTTCATACACAATTATACCAAAACTTCTACAACATATCGCCCTTTCAATTCTACGAATATTTTGCAGACGATGGTATTTTATCCATGATGGTAGATATTTAATTTATTTTGTTCAACTGTTTTTGATTTGTTTCTAATATTTAGGTCGAAGAAACAAATCGTTATGCCCTGCAGTGTCAGGAAAGAAATCAGAAAAAAAGTGTTACCGCGTGGCGCAACAATGACGTCGCCGAAATAAAACGATTCCTAGGTATAGTTATATGGATGGGAATACAGTAAAACCTCCCTTAACCGAAACCTTTTTAACCGAAACATCGTTTAACCGAAACGGCTGACAGTTTCAATAATTTCGTCAATAAAAAGTAAATGTTTGTCGCGAAACGTAAACAATTCCGTTAATTTCACTCACCAATTGATGTCTATGTGTGTTGGGAAATCACAAAAACCAAGAGCTCTAAAAGATATTTCCGAAAAGGCATTTTAAGGTATAGAAGCCAAAAAAGTTCATAGATGTCGACCACTTTATTTTTAGAATGGTTTGAAAATGAATTCGTCTCAAGTGTAAAATCCTTTTTAAAATCAAAAAACCTTCTCATCAAAGCATTGTTGCTTGTTGACAATGCGCCCTCACCCTCAAAATCTACAAAATGGTGACAATTGTCAGATTTTTGCCACCATCTTTAACAATAAAACATTTTTATTGGTGAGCTGCGTCGTGGGCCAAGATCAAATCCTCAACTTTGGAAAAATGCTGGAACAAACTTTTTGATAAGATTCTGATTGACGATCCTGAAAAAGAAAATGGTAAGAAAACAACAGAAGAAATTAAACCTTTCATTAAAAATTTGCCGGGACATGACGAAATTAACTAAGAAGAGATACGTGACTGGTTAGCAGCTGATGACTCAGAACGTGAATTCATCGACCAGGACATCATTGATATGGTTCTTTATCAAGACAACCTGAGCATATCAGATGACGAAGATGACGACCCAAGAGGCAACAGACGAGATTTTCAATGCTTTAGAGGAAAGAATTTTATACAGTAGGCCTAATTAGTTAGGGACACGATTAGATTCTTAATTTTTGTTGTCATTACATAAAGTTTTGTCCTTTTCAGTTTGCTTTACGTTTCGTCGAACAATCGAATGAGGCAAACTCATGACGTTCTGCAAATTAACGATGGAGGGAGAGAGAAACATTGTTGTCAAACGAAAACGCAAAAAAAAATAGCAGATTTCTTTAAAAAAGCATGTTAAACTTGTTCATTTTCCTTAATTTTATTACTTTCTTTTGGATTTACTTATTAGAAAACATTACGAAATCAACTCATAGTATTTTTTAATACCAATACTTTGATCAAGAATATTATAAAAATGTTATTTTTAACCAAAGTTCTTGTTATCCGAAACGGCCTCCCCCCCAATTATTTCGGTTAACGGAGGTTTTACTGTATGTCATTTTCCATCTTTTCATTCGTACTGGTCAAAGAATAAACTTTATGTGAATAATATGAAAAAAGTAATGTCAAGAAATCGCTTCCAGTTATTGTGAAAAATGCCATCGTTCCAAAGGAAAACGTGTCCATTGAGGAAACTTTAGTGCCTTTTCAATGGCGACTAAAATTCAAGCACTATATTGCCAACAAGAAGCACAAATTTGAGATAAAATTATCCAAGCTTCATCTGAAAGGTGGTTATACCTATGAATTTAACCTATATTGTGGAAAAGAACATGCTGAAGGTAGCACTAACTAATGTAGTGATGAAACTAATGGATGGACTGCTTGACAACGGACAAACACTTGCGATTGATAACTACTACAGTTCTGTCACACTTTCACATGAACTCCTACACCGAAAAACTTATATTATTGATACGCTACGTGTAAACCGCAAATATAATCCCACCAAAGGAATAAAATGGTACAGAAAATTATCGATGTAGATCTTGACTGGCACAGCACGTATAAATGCCTATGTCGCGCATCAAATCATTGCCAATGAAAGCATGAAGATTACCAAATTCAAGGAAGAGGTCATTCTGGGCCTATTAGGAGATTTTATTGTCACACCAGTCATTATAAAAAACAGTCACAAACTCAGCGATGTTGTTTGTGTGCAGGCACAAGACCATATACATGTACAACGTGTTATGCAAAAATGGTAGAAGAGGAGGGAAGGCAAGCAACACAGAGGAAAGCAACCAACACCTCATTGATATGTGATGACTGTAAAAAATTCTATTGCCTTGGCTGTTTTTTTATGTTTTGTTTTTTGATAATAAAGCAAACTATGCCTCAAATGCAAATGCAATACTATGCCTCAAAATATATAATTCCGCAATTGTTACTTTTAATATTATGGGCCATGTAAGTGCTCGTTGACGTCACAGCAGCACAGGCCAAGTATGATTTCTAGACCATCTGGACGGACTCGAAATATCCTTGTCTATTTTAAATGAGTTCGAGAAGCCCCTATTGGGCTACACAGCATTTTCTGACGACCTAGCGCGTGAGTCCACCTCGGCATCACGCGGCTCGTATATACCTTCTTCGTGTGAGTCCGTGTTGGCCTCTCATGGTACTTAACCTGTTGAAGAAGCAGTTGACAGAAGTAGAACTCCAAAACAAGTCGTTTGTGTTATACAGAATACAACTAACATGAGAATTGTACTGTCATCATTGCATGTGGTTGACTTTGTAAAGAAAAATCTCACATAGTAAGAACAATTTTTTATGAAGTAACAAAAATAAAATTTGTTTAATTTATTAATGCTTTCTATTTTCAGAACGATTTCAGAAGTGGAAATGGAACAAACTTATTTTAAAGTAAAATTCTGGCGTACTCCAAATAAAAATGGTAAACAAAGTAAAGAGGTTAACATACCACAAATCTAACATATTTATTGTAATTTAGTGTAGTATTATATATACAAATAGCTTAAATATCGTATGTCGTGACTTTCCATAGTTGTTTTATGAAAACCCCTTTTAAAGTCAATTTCACCCATCTCTTAAGGCAATTAGTTTTATTTTGCTTTATTAATTACAAAATCGCGATAAAATCCTAAAGTTGTTGCGAATGTGCTTAAGTTGCGTGCTCGTAGCTTAGATCCTGATTTTAGTGACGTAAGGCATAGTTCCTTTGAACATAATATTCAATTAGAGTTGTAATTAATTTTCAACATGTCCGTTCCGGTTCGGCAAGAAGAACGAGGGCCGTATCGAGAAAACTTATTGTTTTTGTGGTATTCAGTTAAATGTAGAAATTGTTTTTTAGCATACACCGAATACTAAGTACAAACATTCGGGTAGTTAAGTTTCCATATCGTTTCCTGACGCTGTTCCAAATAAGACAGGGAGGTTGAAAAAAAAATTAGTGCTGGAAGGTAGGTTTTCGAAGGTAGGATTACACTGCTCTACAAAAAAATTGGTATGTTTGCTTGAGTTCATGAGCAAACTCTTACTAGTTTTAGGTTAACTATTGTATTTATATGGGATTAAAACAAAAAATTAGTGGTAATGAGAAAAACTTTTTATATTTGTTTTGACTTTTCTATTGCCAATGCAGAAAATGTTTTCAAAAAAATTTATAAATTAAAAAATTACATTAACTTGTAAATGTTTATCACTTGACAATTTGTGGAAACCCATATAACAGTTGACTTTTTGGCGCCGATCTTGTAGGCAAATATTTTGAGTGAAATAATGATGTATCCTCGGAATGATATCAAATTCTGATTCTTTTGTACTTATGTAGTTTCTTTATTTACTAAGATTTACTAAGATACAGCTGAAACAAATAAACGACATCGAAGATATAAACGCGAGCTGGGAGAAAATTAAAAACAACAGTGAAGAAGCAGCAACAGAAGCTCTAGGAAAATACAAAGTCATACTGAACAAAAGAAACAACAACAATATACCATGGTTCAGAAAAGAAATAAAAGAGAAATGTAAATAGAAACGAGAGGCCTACACGATGTACAAAACATCAAATACTCCAGAATCCCGAGACACCTATAGAAGAATACAAAATGAAACAAAGCAGTTGGTAAGAAGAACAAAAAATAACACTGGGAATAGTTTACAAAAAGGATGGAAAACGACTTCTACGCTAGACAAAAACAAATATGCAGATTCATAAGAAACCAACGGAAAGAAATGACAGAATTGAAGGAATACAATAACATACCAGCAAACAAATGGGAAAGATACCTTACGGAACTGTTTAAAGGAAAGGAAAATAATAATCAACACAATAACGCACCTTAATTAAGACACCAAATAGAAGAGAGTTTTCAGGAAGCAGAGATAGCCATAAATTCACTCAAAAATGGAAAGTCACCAGGACCAGACGGAATAACCAACGACCTTCTAAAACACGGAGGAGAAAGTATAACCCTAGAGATGACAAAACTTATACAAAAACTAATATTGCACTGCAATGGAGAAACGCTAGCCGCATGGAGAAACAGCATAATGATAGCAATGTTCAAGAAAGGAGATAAAGAAGACCCCAACAATTATAGAGGTATAAATCTACTGAACACCGCATTTAAGCTTACCACAAAACTCCTAACCAACAAAATCAATAAAATAACAACTCTATCAGATAAACAACAAGAATTCAGATCCGGAAGATTCTGCGTAGACGCCGTATTTGTACTAACACAAATCACAGAAAAGGCCATCGAGTACAATAAATCAGCATATCTACGTTTTACAGCCCTGACAAAGGCTTTTGATACTGTATAAAAGTAACTTATCAATCAATATTATACAAACCATCAAAAACATCGACTTCCATAATCGAATACAGGCAAAGATAAATGAAAAACTAACACAGTGTATACCAGTACGAAGCGGATTCAGACAGGGTGACCATTAAGCCCACTTCTCTTTAATATAATGATTACGAAATTATACAAGCAGTACGTAAAGGTCATGGTTACAGAATGGGGAGCAAAGAAATTCAAGTATTATGGTATACAGACGACGCAGCATTAATCGCCAAGACAGAAGACGAGCTCCAAAGATTAACACACATCTTCAATGCAACAGCCAAGAAATACAATATGATAATATCAGCAGAAAAAAACCAAATGTATGACATCTAAATACCCACTAAGATGTAAAATCGAAATTGATGGGAACATAATAAAGCAAAAAGCAAGGTTTAGATGTCTGGGAATAGATAAACTTGCGTGCATAGAAATCGGCCCACTGTAAACTTTTGACTTTAACTATATTTTTTTCAAGAAATATTCATCAGATCACAAAAACAAATATACTGTTTGAAAGACAATTTAATATGCTTTAATGTGAGTATAAATTTATGAAAACTTATTTCGGCTTCCTATGTTTAACATAGTGAAATGAATTCATTAAGCAAATTAAGCTTTTTTATTATTAACATAAATAGGGTTATTGACAATTTAAAACTTAACACTTAATTTTTTAATAATGGGTATGACCTCCTCTTGTCCTAATAACATCTCTTATACGATTAGGCATAGATCTAATCAAGTTTGCTATTGTTGCTTGTGGGATGTTAAACCACTCTTCTTCTGCTGCAAGAATAAGCTCTGGGATCGAGTCTGGGGTATGAAGTCTAGCTCGAATTCTTTGTTTTAGCTCATCCCATAAATGTTCGATCGGATTTAGGTCAGGACTGTTTGCTGGCCAGTCTATAACCTGAAAACCGACTTCTGCAATGTAATCTTGCACGATTCTTGCGATTTGTGCCCTTGCATTGTCATGCATAAAGATAAATTCGTCTCCAATGTAGTCGACGTAAGGTACCACATGAATTGCTAAAATCTCCTCGATATATCTGGCAGCCGTTAAACCTCTTCTTCCATGAACACGGTCATCCCTACGAATGAACTCAAGATCGGTTCGTGCTCCTATAGAAATTGCACCCCAGATCATGCAGGAACCACCCCCATAAGCACTCCGCTCTTCAAAGCAGCATTCTTCAAATCTCTCTCCTGGTCTCCGGTACACTTTCCTTCTTCGGTCGCTACCATAGAGGCATATTTTGGTCTCATCTGAGAACAGTACAGATCCCCATTGTTCCAACGTCCAATTCCGATGATCCTGTGCAAAACGCAGGCGTGCTTGCCGATGAGCTGGAGTAAGTTTTGGACCAATCGCAGGTGTTTTAGGGGTCAGGTTATTTTACCGCAGTCTTCGTCTCACTGTCCACTGATTAACAGCCACTCTTCGCACCTCACGGAGCTGTCGTTGCACCTGAACGGCATTAAGGTGACGATTTCTTAATGTTGTTGATACAATAAAGCGATCATCACAAACGGTTGTAAATTGCCGTCTGCCTGTTCCAGGTCGCTTATGAAAGGATCCAGTCTCCTCATAACGTTGGCACACTCTTCGAACCGCTGCGCGTGTCATATCCAATTGTCTAGCAACAGCTCGCTGACTAAGTCCATTTTCGATTAGAGCAATAACTTGGGCGGCTTTTTGTGGTGTAGTATGCATTAAACTAACACACTTGAACACTGCTGAGATTATGAAAAACGAATAATATGCAAATTTCACTTGCAAAGGCAATACTTTTACAATTAGACAAATTTGTTATTTTCGTGACAATCACCACATAAACACGTTTCATTTGTTTACCGGTTACTACGCATGTAAACGATAAGCCTTCTTGATAAATTTATACTCACATTAAAGCATATTAAATTGTCTTTCAAACAGTATATTTGTTTTTGTGATCTGATGAATATTTCTTGAAAAAAATATAGTTAAAGTCAAAAGTTTACAGTGGGTTGATTTCTATGCACACAAGTGTATAACTAGTTACGGAGATGCTGAAAAAGAAGTACGACAACAAAGCTTAAAAGCAAGTAAAGTGTCAGGATCTCTTAATGACACAATCTAGAATAACAAACACCTAAGACAAGACACAAAAACAAGAATCTATAAAGCAGCAATTAGACCTATATTAACATACACGGCGGAGACAAGACCTGACACATCTAAAACGAGAAGACTACGAGAAACAACAGAGATGAAAATACTTATTAGGGATTACTTGTTACAGTAGAGATGATAAATAAATATCAGGAAAAGTCTATTGGATAGAGAGAGAAGCGAAAACATAAGAAGAGCATGCAATATAGCAGACATTAATGGATGGGTGACAAAACCGAAACAGGAGTGGAACGAACACATTAGTAGAATGGCAGAGGATAGGATAGTAAGAATAGCACGAGATAAGTCACCAGAAAGCCGATTAAGAATTGGCAGACCAATAAAAAGATGGTGCGATAGTTTAAACGATTTTGGAGGCTAATATTGAAGAAGAAACAGGCTTTAAAGCCTACATACAAGAAGGAAGAAGAAGAAGATTAGGATGAGGGCTGCTTCTTTGATTTTACTCCTTTTGTTGTCTGTTTATTTCATGACTCTTGATGCATATTTCCATTGTACTCTTACTCATTATCCTAGGCCTCTTTCCATATCTGGGATCTGTCAAAGTCTCTGTTCTTGATTTGTGATTCGTGCCCATTTATGTTAACAATTAGTGAGTGGTCTTAAGATTTCTTCTAGGTAAAAATTATTACATTCACAAGTTATGTTATATATGCAGTTCTTTGATCTATTCTGTGTGTTGTTGAATTTGGTTTTGAATGGAACAGATCTCAATGTCGTGGTTGTTTTAAATGTTGTAATATTATATTTATTTCCTATCTTTTTAAATTTTTCACATAAGCTTTTTAGATAAACTATGACGTTGCTGTTATCTTAAGATCCCTTCTTGTGACCATTTTTTGGGTAATTTTTGTTATTTTATGTTTTTTTTTTGTTTAATCTTGTAAAACTTTGATTTTTGATGATCTTGTTACCAGGTTTTTTCCTCCTAAAATACATTTTTGTTGGAGCAGATATTTTGGGCCCTATAGTGATTTGATGATTCCCTTTTTGATTTTTAGTGATGGCTGGTTTTCTCTAGACTGTGGTTACATATCCTATGTCCTTTTTCGTGACTAACATATCCAGAAAAGGTAGTGATTTGTTGTTTTCTTGCAGTTAATACTCATCAATGTTATTCAGTGCTTCTGATCCATGGTGCCAAATGCAGAACTCATCATTTATAAGCATGGATATATGTATATAAGTCAAGCTCTCGAATAGGTTGGCTCAGATCTGTGCAAATTATTATAGTTTTCCACAAAAGTCAATGTTTACAAATAAGATATTGACTATGGTTATCAGAGGGCAGAAGCTTGGACTCTGAAAGCCCAATTCGTAAAAAAATGGAGTTATTCGAAATGCAGGTATATAGGCGTATTCTTAAAATTCTTTGGACTGCAAAACTCTTAAATAAAGAAGTGTTAAGAAAAATCACACATGGAAGAAAAGACTTGGGAAGAAAGAAGAAATCTTGGCTGAGGAATATCAGAGATTGGATTAACCTTAGTGTTGAACAGTAATTTCACGTTGCAAAAGATGGAAGCGTTTAAAAAAGTAACCTTCATTAGGAGACGGCACAATAAGAAGAAGAATATGTATACTGCAAAGTATTTTTTATGTGATGCCCGTTGCTCTTGTTTTCTTTGCATTAATATTACGCCATATTTTCACCCTCTCTCATTACCTTGTTCAGCAGATTTTGTCATTCTTGTTCGCTTTCGACAATTAATACCATATCGTCGACATATCGGATCTTACTAACAATTCCTTCGTTGACATAAATAACTTCTTGTACCTTATCCAAAGCTCGTGTAAATATTTTCTCTGAGTAGAGGTTAAATAATATTGGCGAGAGTATACTACTTTGTTTAACTCCTCTTTGGAGTTTTATGGTCTCAGTGTTTCCCATCTCTGTTCAAACAAATGTATTATTGCTATATAATAAATAAATCTTGAAGTATAGATATCTTTAATTGGAAGAAAAGGAATGTTGCTTCTTTAAATATTAATGCTTTTATTGGGATCACGTCAGTTTTATTTGAGATTGATACCGCAGCAGGATTGTCACGTTTGTCTTTTATTATTTATAAAAATATTTGTCTCCAAATCTCAAGGTCAGATTAAAATAAACTTTACTACAGGGGTAAGTTGACCAACATATTTTCATTTTTAGTTTGAAATGGGACTTCAAAAGCTTTGATTGGTCGGGATATTTTTAAAAGAGTTTGCTTTCAGGGAACGAGAGAAGTGATGCCTAAAGCGATTTAAAAATTGTCTTAGTATTGAGAATATTTGTTCGTTAAAGTCTGATCGAGACTGCACTACTACAGAAAGTTTTAGATAAATTTCGAAGTATTTTTAAATATAAGTCAAACAAAAAAAATAAAGAATCTGTACGCTATAGAAAAAAATGTCTCAAATAAAAATGTAAGATAATTTTGAACAGAAACTTTTATTAGCATGCATTGTGTAGAATGAACCGTTCTCTCAGAAAAAATGAGTGAATCTATCGGCGATTTTGAATGTCAGTTACGTGCGCGAAATCAGTGGATGCTCAATAAAATTTGTATCAGCTCGACGGTAAAAATTCAATATCTTTTGATTCCAGTGTGCTATCGACAAAAATCAAGGTGCGTTTTAAAGGTTAAGAGCGCAGCTTTCTTATGAAATTTTTTAATTTTGCTGCAATTTTGTTTTTTTTTGAACATTCCATTTATTTACAATCTGTAATAAGGATTACAATAAGTAAATTGTTTAATTAGATTACAAGAGACTTGCAGGAGACTGTCCAGTGACAATAACCTATTATCATAATTTTAGTAACAAAATTATTTGTGACTAATATAATGTTTATAATAATTAAAAAAAAATTTAGATTTAAAAGTTTAAAATCTTGGTGGTAGATCGCTTGGAGTAAGACGCTTTAGCCTTCTGTTTGCCTGGGCCCTCATAAGTTTCTTCGCTAGCCTGTTGGGGTGGTTTTGCAGTTCTGTCATATATTTGGGAGTAACTGGCAATTTCTTCTTTGACAGTTTTCATCTGAAGATCGCCATTGATGAATTCATTGGGCATGTATCACGGTGCATTTGTGATAATGCGGAAGGTCTTCGATTGGAATCTCTCCACTATGTCGATATTGGATCTTGACACAGATCCCCACAGTTGGATCCCATAGCTCCATATTGGCTTTATCACTGACTTGTATACTAGGATTTTATTGTACAAATTCAGTTGTGATCTTTTTCCTATTAGGCAGTACATTTTACTGAGTTTCAGACCCAACTGTTTTCTTTTCGTGAATATGTGTTTCTTCCACGTTAGTCTGCGGTCCAGGTGCATACCTAAGTATTTTACATCATCCTTTTGTTGTAGTATTTGGTTATCTAATGAGACAATTGAGCATGTACCTTTTTGATTAGTGAACGTTATATGTACTGACTTGCTTCCGGTAACTTTAATTTGCCATGTTTGTAATCAAATCTTTATTTTGTCGAGATTGGTCTGGAGCAGTTGTGAGGTGATATACTGGTTTGAGTGAGCAGCAAGGCTCACGTCTATCACATCTATCTTCAAAGTAGTAGATTTTAGGTTATGCCTCCTAAACAATGAGCTTTTGGTACAGTGGTCACACAGTTATGCAGGAACAGTGGCCACTACTTTTGACAAAAAAAAAGTTGTGGCCATTGTTCCTACATACATTTGTAAAAAGCAGTGGTTATTTTTCTTTCTGCAAAAAATATCAAAAATAATTTTTTTCAGATAGTAATATGCCACTTAAAATACCAAAAAATCCCGGTATTGGAAAAACTACAGATGAAAATATGAGAAAAGCGATTTATGATATTCGGGAAGGTGGATTATCACAAAAGGCTGCTGCTTTAAAATAGGACATTCCACGCACTACGTTTAGAGGATATTTTAAAAAGTGCAGCGAAAATAAAAATAATATAAATTGGACTTCAGATGTTCTTAAGGGAGCTCCAAGATTGACCCCAAATTATGCTATGGGAAGAAAACAAGATGGCAGGCTAGTTTTGGTTCACAAGTTTTATGAAATCAAATTCAGAATTATCATTACGATCAGCAAAAGCAACTTCACTGGGTAGGGCAATGGGGTTTATTTGACCAGTCGTTGCAAATTTTTTTAGTAATTTTAAGAAGATTGATGAAAAATATGCATTAACACCTAGTCAAGTATACAATGTTGACGAAACAGCACTGACAACTGTGCAAGATACAGGAAAAGTAATAGCCAAAAAGGTACAGAAACAAGTAGACCATATAGTTTCAAATGAAAGAGGCACTTTGGTAACCATGTGCAATACAATAAACGATTCCGCCGTTTGTAGTGTTCCCTAGGAAATTTTTTTAAAGATTATATGGTTAAAAACGCACCTTCAGGCTCCCAGTGGTGTGCTGCACCATCTGGATGGATGAAAGCAAAATTATTTGAACAGTGGATGATACATGTTGTCAAACATACTAATCCTACAAAGGAATCTCCCATTTTACTAATCATGGACAACCATGAGAGTCGTGTTTCTTTAGCATCTATTAAATTTGCAAAAGAAAATAATATAATCTTGTTGACTTTGCCTCCATATACTAGTCATCGCCTTCAGCCACTAGATAAAGCTGTATTTGGTCCTCTGAAGCAATATTACTCACATGGTTGTCAAAATTGGTTATTGAAAAATCCTGGAAAAGGATAACAATTTGCGACATAGCAGAGATTTTAAGCGACGCTTATACACTTGCTTTCTGTCCCAAAAATGTGGTATCAGCTTTTAAAGCTACTGGGGTATTTCCATTCAATTATAACATTTTTAATGACGATGATTTTATGGCTTCAACCGTAAGAGACATGCTAAACATACATCAAGAAGAACAACAACCAAATAATTTAAATGTTAGCGATATACCACAAATGGACATTCAGTTCCCTTCAACATCAACTTGTTCAGATAAAATATCAGAAACATCCATCGGAAATAACACCTGAAAAGATTATGAAGCGATGGCAACTTCCAAGGACACACCCGAAAATCGATTTATTTCCCCTGTATTACTGTAATTATACCCTAAAGCTACCTTATTGCCATTAAAAAACACAGGAAAAAGAAAACTACTGAAATTTTAACTGATACACCAATTTATGAAAGAATAGAAGCGGAAACAGAAGAAAGAATATCACGGCAAAGTAGAGTGAAGAGAGCTAAGACAACAGTAAAAAGAAAAATTGATAGTTCAATTAAGTCGAATAGAAGTAATGCAAAGAAAAATAAAAGCATAACCAGTGGTGACAGTAACAGTGGCATTGAATTGTCTGATGTTGTGGATTCCGACGATATTAGTCTATTTTCAGAAGTAGATGAAATTTCTGACGAAGGCATATCCTCACGAATGGTGGAGGTGAATTTATTTGTTCTCGTGAGGTTTCAAACAAAGAAAACTTCAAAATTTAATGTTGCACAAGTTTTTTCTTCTGGTCAAGAATACAATGCAAATTTTCTAAGGCGTCACGGAATACAGTTTTCATTTCCTACAATTACAGATTCTGCCACAATTACAAAAATGTTGAACTCATTTTAACCCAACCAAAAAGTGCTGGAGCAACACAACGAACAGCAAATTTATTTACTTTTAAAGGGGAATTATCAGTTTATAATATTTGTTAAAGATTAATATTGCTTTTCTTTTTTTATGAATATTATAAATAAAAATATAAGAATTGCAAGTAATGACCACTGTATCTTACCTTTATGGCCACTGTACCATCTAGTTTGATAC
Organism: Diabrotica undecimpunctata; assembly: GCF_040954645.1. Classification (NCBI taxonomy): domain Eukaryota; kingdom Metazoa; phylum Arthropoda; class Insecta; order Coleoptera; family Chrysomelidae; genus Diabrotica; species Diabrotica undecimpunctata. Next base: position 29,214,213 of record NC_092812.1, read on the forward strand.
AGTGGCCACATTTTTTTAAAAAACAAAATTAGTTACTCTTGCATAACCTGTATTTTTTTGCGATTACACAGTACATTTTTAATTTACCAAGTGCTTTAACGTTGTTTGAGTTGATACTCATTAATATATTATGATTTATAATAAAGTTATTTTGAATTTACTCGAAAGGCGGCCACTGTACCAACCTCTCCTATACATAAATATTTTTATAGAAAATAAAGTCTAAAAATAATCTTATTAGGATATATTAGGTTTCTACATAAAGAAATTATTTGTCTTGAAATCTCAGAATATGTTTAGTCCGGGCCTAAAGATCGGCTACTACCGAAACCACTTACTTTCAGATGCATTACTCTCGGAAGTCGATACACATTTAGCAGTCGGACCAATGTCCATCTTCATTGGCGTTAATTCAATTTTGATTTTAAAGTTGTTATACTGAGTATCGACTATACTGGTTTAATCTAATTATTAACACAATTATGTTAAAGGAATAGTTATGTGTTTACTACCGTCACGTCGGAACTCTCAAAATATTTAATATCTAGTTGATGTGCATAAATATATTATTATTACGGGTTACTTTAATGTTGCCCATTTTATCAAAAGTTTATACACGAATTTTTAAACTGATTTTTTTGAAAATGCTTTAGGATCTCCAGATAAATTGAGTCTATCTGAAACTTACACAGAAGACACATTAGGCTTACTTAATTTATTAAAAGAAATCTATCCCCACATTATATATAAAAAAATGAAATTGCGATGTACTAAAATAATTAATTCAATTACTTGACAACTAAAACCTCATCTCGATAGCGACTCCTCCATAGAACCTTCTACATAAGCTCACATTCAAGTCTATTCTACATTGGAATTTGAACGGTTATTATACCCGTTTAGAAATGTTCTAATTAATAATTGCTCAAAATTTTCCTTCTACAATTTGTTTACAAGAAACTCATTTTAAAAATAACAAAATTCATAATTTGAGAAATTATACAAGCGTATCTAAAATTAGGCAAAATCAAGAACATGCCAGTGGTGGAGTTTCAATTTTTATCGAGAATGCCTATAAATATTGCTGTATTCCTCTAATAACAAATCTAGAAGCTGTAGCGGTGTACTTAGTAGGTCCACTAAAAGTTAACATCTGCAGTCTTTACATCCATACAAGCTCCTAATTCTGATCCAATTATAGCAGACATTTCTAATTTTTTATGTCAGATTGCTACACCTAGATTTATATGCACATAATTAATTATGGGGCTTAAAAAAATTGAAAAAAATAGGAAGAAAAATAGAAACTATCTTAAATAATCTTAATTTAAATCTACTTAATGACGGCAGGAATACTCGATATAATGCAGCAACAGGAGAGTTTTCAGCAATTGCTTTGTCCATTTGTGAACCAAACTTGCAACCTAATTTATCGTGGGATGCTTTACCTGATCTATATGTAAGTGATCACTTTCCAATCTTAGTTAACAATCTGTTGTACCATAAGCACAATACGCACATAACCAAATGGCCCTTAAATAAAGCCAACTAGAAACTGTTCTCAACATTGATTTCTTCATCAGCTATGCATTGTAGAGAAATGTTAGACTCAGAACAAGATATTAATGAGAAAACATCCTTTTTCAGTAAAGTCATCATTGATGCAGCGAATAAATCCATTGGAAAAACAGCTTTTCATCCAAAACATTCACCTGTACCGTGGTGGAACGATACGTGCAAACAGGCAATAAGAGGCGAATGAAACCATAGGTTTCGCAGTCAATATCCCAACCACACACACACACAACAGGCAATAAGGGAATCTAAATCGACTTTTAATAGATATAAACAATTTAAAACTACTGAAAATCATTTGGAATTTAAAAGAATTAGAGCTAAATGTAGATTTATTATTAAAAACAGCAAGCAAGAGTCATGGCAAAAGTTTGTTTCAGAAATCAATAGATCTACTCCAATTTGTCAAATCTGGAACATGATTAGAAGTATATCTGGAAAAAATTCACAGCACTCTAAAGACAATCAGACATTTACGTCCGAATGCAATATATCTGAAATAATGGCAAATCAATATTGTACCGCTTTTAGTGATCAAGCTATTTAATGGAATTCTTAAATAAGAAACGATTTGAAGAAAATAAAGGAATACCATTAATCAACGACACTTCACCAATAAACAATCCTATAAGCTTTACTGAACTTGTTGAAACTCTTAACTCCGTTAGAAATATTAGTCCAGGACCAGATAATATACCTGTGCTTTTTCTACAGCCCCTACCACTAGTAGGCCAAGAACTATTATTGCAACTATTCAATTTTATATGGATCAATAAGGTATTACTACACATATGGCACTCGTCAATCATAGTTCCAATACACAAACCAGGTAAACCTAAATTTGAAGCAGAATCCTATAGACCAATCTCTCTCACGAATGCAATGTGTAAGTTGCTGGAAAAGATCATTGCCAATGACTCATGTGGTATATTGAACATAAACGTCTTATTATACCCGAACAAAGTGGATTTAGGACAAATAGATCAACAGTTGATAACTTAATATCATTGAAATCAGAAATTCACGAAGCATTTATATGCAATCAAGAATGTTTAGCCATATTCTTTGATGCAAAAAAGGCTTTTGATACAGTATGGCGCTATGATATTTTAACTGCACTCCACAATTGGAAGATTTATGGTAACATGTTTGCTTTTATTTCAAACTTTCTACAGCAACGATATTTCTAAGTTCGAATCAATAACCATTTGTCTGAATCTAAATTACAGAAAAATGGAATTCCACAGGGCTCGAATCTAAGCTTAGCGCTATTTTTAATTGCTATTAACAATGTTGTGTCGTACTGCAATAGGACAATTAAAACTTTTTTGTATGCTGATGATCTGGTAATTCTAGCAAGAAATAAAAACATATTATCTGCTCATAATCGCATTGCTGCAGCTCTTAAGTCGGTAGAATCGTGGTCTAACAATATCGGGCTCCAGTTTTCCACCACAAAAACAAAAGCTATACATTTTTTACGAATATCAAATCCACAAAAGCTGCCAAATCTATTTTTATACAATTCTCCTATACAATATACAAAAAAATTTAAATTCCTAGGGATGCAACTGGACTCAAAATTAAGTTGGACAAGTCATATACACTCGCTAAGACTATCGTGCCAAGCTGGACTAAACATTATGAAATCTGTATCACATAAAAATTTGGGATCAGACTTTTTAACTCTAATAAATTTATATAGAGCTTTAATAAGATCAAAACTGGACTACGGATGTGTTGTGTATAACACCGCAAACCAAGCATTGCTCAAAACTTTAGATACTCTTCAGAGTTCAGCCGTTAGACTTACTCTAGGAGCATATTGCACCAGTCCTGTGGACAGTCTACTCTGTGAAGCTGGAGAGCCACCCTTAAACCTAAGAAGAAAATACCTAACTCTATCGTATGTCTCGAATATAAAATCTAACCCAAAAAATCCATCTCTTCATCATGCTGTTGCTAACAGGTTCCAGGAGGTCTATCAAAAAAGAAATAGGGTTCCTGTACCTTTCTATGAACGAGCTAATAGATACTTATTAAATTTTAATATTAAACTACCTCCCATTTATCATATCTGTGAAATAAATTTATTTTTTCCTTGGGTTGTCCCCTGTCCGCTTTGTAGCCTTAAACTTACAGCATATAACAAAAATAACGTCATACCCAATTTTTTTAAAACTCACTTTCTCCATATTCTCACACAGTACAAAAATTACCATTTTATATACACGGACGCATCTAAGACCATAAATGGAGTAGAAGCATGTTTTGTGATATCACATGAACATTCCATCTATAAATTGTCTCCTAAGACAAGTATTTTTACAGCAGAACTATTTGCCATCAATAAGGCTCTAACCTTTATTCTAAAAAACAAACTTCCCAAATCTATTATAATATCTGATTCACTTATTTATCTGACATCAATTTCTCAGATTTCTCCCTCTCATCCAACATTACAGCAGATTAAGTTAATTTTATACCCTATATACCAAAGCAATTTGACAGTAGAGTTCCTCTGGGTACCGTCACACGTTGGAATAGATGGTAACGAAAAGTCAGATAGTCTAGCTAGGTCCGCAGTAACCAATACAGCTGCATCAGTGGAAAATCTAACGGTACATTTAGATTTAAAACCTTACTTAAAATCAAAATTGCTAAATACGTAGCTGACTTGATAGAATTCTTGAAATCTATAAACTTTTTTAATAAAATTTAACACAATACATCAATAATTAAAATATATATTGTATACCTTATTATGTAATTGATATTTTGTATATGTCTATGTACGTCTTTATCACTTTTTGTATTTTCTTATGCTAATAAACCTAAGTGGTTGAAGCAAAATAAATAGAAAAAAAAATTTTTTAAATCACATTAATCTTCATTTTGAATATAATAAACTATTTGGCATAAACCGCTTAGAATATTTAATGACTAGAAACGAATTGTTCGAGAGTAGTAAATCGATGTAAAAACCGCTATTTTATGACGCTATCCGTGAAGACGCCATCTTGTGGCGCTTGTTTCGTGATGCTCTCCTCATCATATTACTATAGAGAAAAAGTAATACAACATCAGTATAGAAGCTTCGCTTGAAAATTAATAAATCCCCAGTATAAATAATAGCGACGTTTTCTATTTTCATATATGTAATAGTTCGTGTTGTGACGATCCACTCTGAATTTTCCTATTGAGAAAAAATATGTCAATATAAAACCTTCGTTTTTTAAAAAAATTGTGACTGAACATCGTACGTGAGGGCGTAAAATATTAATATGGATTTAAAGAGACATATAGAAAGGCTATTTGGTATCAAAAATTGTTCGGTCAATGGGGACGTTGAGTTTTTTAACTTTGCGGCACTTAATCTGATAACTTTCTAACATCTAATGCCTTAATAAAAACTAAAGTTACAGGACATGAGTAGATATTATAAACATTTAACTTTTAAAAAAGTCATCTTCTGTTACAAAATACTTAAAAAATATTTCTGTTATATTAAATACTGCATCAAAACAACTAATAGTAGGTATTGTGATAATTTTCTAAAAAAACTCTGTATCCGCTTATATACTTGAACCCACAAAACCCCCACACGTCTTAGAAATCCAATGGCGTTCGTGTAAGAAGATTACAAGGACTCTCCCGTTTCTACAATGTTCTGTTATATACGAAATTCGTACGAAATACGTATTGTATGTATTGTTGGTTTTATTGGTACCTATTCAGGAAGATTAAAGATTACACTGCTTTAAACGCAGCGTGAAACACACTGCAAACAACAGGCTTGTTTCTAAAGGTTTTGCTGCACAGTGCAGTTAGCAAACTATACATTTTGAACGTTTATTTAGAGAAATGGAATATAGAATTACGAGTATTATTAAGCGTTTTTCAGTAATACATCATATATTTGGGTAGATAGGGTAAGGTAAATGTATGTACTATTGTAGAAAAAGATTCTGAAATTATTTGCTTGTAGCATGTCTAAATTACACATTTTGTTTATGTGCGATTAAGCCAAAATTGATTGCATAGAAAATTACATTTTTAACCAACTAATGTTTGACGTTTATGACGAGCTAGTCGCCTCAGTTTCGATGTTTTTCTAAACATCGAAAAATTCTTATCTTATTTGCAACTTGGCAGCATCAAATTTTTTTGCTTTTAAAGAAAATTGTTTTTTTAGCGCTATACACTGTGCGGCAACTTACCCCACTTCGGGCTAAGTTGTCGCACGGTCGAGGCACGTTGCCACAAAGTTTTTTTTTTTTGAATTTAATAGCCTCATTTTAAACTATGTTTATTTTCTAATAAGAAATACAAATAGGAGATATTATTTAATACACACTTAACGTTATTTACCGTTATCTATTACTAGTTACCGTCATCATTTAAACAAATAATATTTGAAAAATCATTGTTATGGTTTTCACCAGATTTACTGTTTTAAGGGTGTTGAAAGCTGGGACAAGATTTCCCCATAAAGATATACATAAGGGAACTTGGAAATCTCCTGATAATGAAACGATTAACCAAATAGATCATATAATCATTGATGCAAGACACTGCTCTAACTTATTAGATGTTAGGTCTTTTAGAGGAGCAAACATAGATAGTGATCATTATCTAGTTAAAACACGATTTAAGGAGAGAATATCCAATTTAAAAAATGAGATGGGAAGAAGGAGAGAAAAAATCGACATTAATAAACTAAAAGATCCCGACATTGCAAATGTATACAGACAGCAAATAGAAGACCAAATAAGGACAAAAAACTTAGAAGAAGAAGAAGATATTAACCAACTATGGGCAAATATACGAGATATTGTGTTACAGAAATCCGTTGAAATATTGGGCAAAACCAAATCAGAAAAAAGAAATCATTGGTTTGATCATGAGTGCGAAATGGCCACAAATAGAAAGAACGCAGCATATCAAAAAACCATTGACGCAGGTTGTACACGGAGAAAAAAAGAAGAGTATAGACGTCTTAGAAGAGAGGAAAAACGTATCCATCGACGTAAGAAGAGGGAATACGAACAGAACACTCTCAGTGAGATACAAAGTTTATTCGATAAAAATGAAACGAGGAAATACTACAAATCCTTAAATATTAGCCGTCGAGAATTTAAACCACGATTAAAAATTTGTAAAGACACTAACGGTGAAATTCTACATGATAAAAACTCAGTTCTTAACAGATGGGCACAACATTTCAGCGAACATCTAAATATAAACGATATTGAAGGAGAGTACAATATAGAAAATGAACAAAATATACAACGTCAACTACACAGTGAAGACCCAACAAGAAGAGAAGTGTCAGATGCGATCCTAAAACTCAAAGACAATAAAGCCCCAGGAATCGATGACATCTGTTCGGAAATGTATAAAAAAGGTGGTGATCAACTTTTTGCAGCAATCCATAAACTAATAGTACTTATATGGCAGAATGAACGGGTACCAGAAGAGTGGCTGAAGGGAATAATATGTCCATTGCATAAAAAGGGGGATCAACTGGAGTGTAAGAACTATAGAGGCATTACTCTGTTAGCATCTGCGTATAAGATCTTCGGCAATGTATTATCTGAAAGACTTAAACATTTTACAAAGGATATTGTTGGTCAATATCAATGCGGATTTACTGCTGGAAAGTCAACTACACATCAAATTCAAGCACATAGGCAGATTCTAGAAAAGTCACTAGAATATAACATAGAAACACACCATCTCTTCGTTGACTTCAAAGCAGCCTATGACAGTGTGAAAAGAACTGCATTATATAATGCAATGATGGACTTTGGGATCCCACCTAAGTTAGTTAAGTTGACCCACCTAACAATGCAAAACGTAAGCTCATGCGTTGGAATTGAAGGAGAAAACTCTACGTTCTTTGACATTAATAATGGTCTAAGACAGGGGGACGCGTTGGCGTGTCTGCTCTTTAATATTGCCTTGGAAAAGGCAATCAGACAATTAAATATTAGAATGAATGGAACTATTTTTAATAGATCGACGCAAATTCTCGCATTCGCTGACGATATAGTTATAGTGGGCAGAAGTATGAGAGACATGGCGCAGTGTTTTACAAGGCTTGCGGGCGCAGCAAGTGAATTAGGACTTGTGGTAAACGAGGAAAAAACCAAATATATGTTGGTTTCTAAAAACCCTCGAAATATTCAAGAAATAATTCAAATTAACAACCATACCTTTGAGCAAGTCAAAGAATTTACATATCTTGGATCGCTAGTAAACGCAACAAACACGACAAGCGACGAAATAAAAAGACGCATAGCAATAGCAAACAGAACTGTTCACGGCCTCCGGAGACATTTAAAAAATAAAAATATAAAACGTGCACTAAAGCTTAATATATACAGGACCTTAATAAGATCAGTTTTGATATATGGGGTTGAAACGTGGATCTTATCTCAAAATGATAAAAGACTTCTTGGTATTTTTGAGAGAAAAATTCTTAGAAAGATTTTTGGGGCCGTAAATGAAAATGGGCTATGGCGTCGAAGATACAACTTTGAACTGTATCAGTTATACACCGATCCAGATATTGTGAAATTCGTTAAAGTGCAGAGACTTAGATGGGCTGGACACATTGCTAGGATGTCAGATCACTAATACACGAAGAGATTAACATTTTCACAACCAGAGGGCACAAGAAGCAGAGGACGACCACGAATGAGATGGATTGATGATGTGGAAGAAGACCTACAGATTCTAGGGGTTAGAAGATGGAGGGAAGTTGCCAGGAATCGACAGGAGTGGCGACTTCTTTGTGAGCAGGCCAAGATCCACAACGGATTGTCGAGCCACTTATGATGATGATGATGAAGGGTGTTGAAACAGCAAAGATACATACAGTCTTCGTCGTCTTTAGAATCATCAAGCATTTGATGATGTTTTATATGTAACCCTTTCATTACGGATTTCATTGTAGCGAAATAAAACAGTTTAAAACGACTTTAATGATATTCGTTGACACCTGGAGACCTAACAAAGCAATTGAATTTTTTTTACATTGTTGCGTGTCCTTGTATTCTTAGAAAGGACCTGGGACATATATGTCTCATTTTTGTTGAATGGTGGGATAAATAAATCCCATCAGTAAAGAAACAAACTTATATTCAAAATGAAAAAAAGGTATACAAAAAACATTACTTCTTATGAATAATGTGGTAAAAAACAATTTTTGCATAGAGGCACATTGCACCCTGTACAAATAGTTATTCGTCTTTTTACATTTTTAAATTTGATTTCGATCTTTCTAATTCAATTAACTATTCTGCTAGTGGCACCAGAGAATTCAAAAGTGAAAATTCCTTATTATCTTTTTGTACACTTCTTTTATGCAAATCCTTGTAAATAATCCAATAATTTACAATAGGGTACATGACTAATCTATAAAAAACTTTTCTCCACCATTTCGCAGATTTTCGGTCCATATCATATGTGCTAACGTTTTGATCGGCGAGATTTACTCCTCCCATAAAATTATTGTAAAAAATAATTGCTTCTGGACAAGTGAACTCAGCTTTTTTCCAAATTTCAGCTTTCTGATGATCATTCCAACAGTTGTACTGTGATAATTGGACATCAGCATAACTTCCTTCGTGTCTTTCAATTTAGTTGCTAAAATTCTTTCGGATGAAACTAAAAACTCCATCTCACCTTTTAACATTTTGTTATTATCAAATTTAGCTGCATTTACCCGATTGGCCATATAGGTTCCTAAGCATGAAAAATTTAGGGTGTTTAGTAGGTTGAACTAAGAGGAAAATCTATCAAAGCATAGACACACATCTGGTGACCGTACGGTGTAGGCTAGAGTTTCAACAACTCGTTCTCCTAGAGTTCCAGTAGTTGGTGTGGATTCTTTTCCCGAGTATATATTGAAATCGTATATATATCCTGTAAAAGAATCACTTCGTTGTTACAGTTTTATACCTCTTTTTACTGGCTTCATAGGAAGATACTGCTTCAAGGCAGATCTTTCTTTGAACTTAGTCATTGATTCGTCGATGGACTGATGGGAACTCTCAGTCCTCGCTTTTATAAAAGTTTGTTTCAAACAAGAAACCACTTTATCCATATGGTATGTTTTTGATGTATTACCATTTCTTTCAGGATTATTATAGTAGGACTTAGATAGCAGGAATAAACAGCGATCTCTTGAAATAGCTTTTTTATGAGGGAATTCGAAAATGATTCGTTTTGTGATCAGTAGTGTGGGATAGATGGTACTTTGTTGTAACACATAACCATAGTATAACCAATCAGTGTCATCATTTCGTACATATCTGTTTCTTTTATATTTAATTTTAAATGTCTATTTTTTGCGAGTGCTGCTATTCTTTGATTTGTACAGGGAGCAATATGCATAAATAAACTACGCGGAAATAATTTTAGAAAAATATCAACTAGAACTTTTATCAATATTTAGTGTTGTTATCCCATTTCTCTGCGTAGGAATTTCTTTTTTCGGACAAAAGTTTGTATTTGGTATATTCCATTGTGCAGTCAATTCATTTCTTTCAGATTCATCTTGAGATATTTCCGCGTCATCAGAACTTTCTTCCTCGGAAGCAGTAGTGTTTACATCCACACGATCAGTAGTTTCTCAGGTACTTCATCAGAATCTGAGGCAGAATCGTCATCAGGCACATAATCAGACTCTGAGGCAGCATAAGGTTCTTCCTCGGATTCATTTTCAGAAATATTTGTAATTTTGTCAATTTCTTCTTGACGATCTTTTTGTGTTATAAAACGTCTACGTGCCATAGTAAGTTTGTAACCAAACAATACGAATGGGATAAATACGACCCGGTATTAACTACTACTGGGACACTAGAGTCCCGTTTAGAAATAATAGTAAAATCAATGAAAACAATATCAAAAATAAACAATATATATCACTAACCTGTGTTAATCGGCAACTGAATTATATATAATCTGTTAAAAGGCAGAGCTGACACTTTTTCCTTACTAAAATTTATATTATTTATAGTTCTTGATGCACGTGTTTAGTTAACATCAATTTTTGGTTCCAATTTTTAGGTTATAAACGTGATATGTAGGTTGCATACTATGTACTAGGTAATAAGTAAGGAATGTCTTAAAATACGGATGCGTTCAAATAACATGGGCTTTGGAGACAAACAGATGCCAGTACATTTTTTGAAATCGGCTGGGACATATATGTCCCCACAGTAATGAAAGAGATAAGCTTAGACCTTTTTTTTTGGAACTTGTTTATTTTTGTTTGCTTTACGTTCTTGAAATTCTTTTTTCTTGATGGATTCTTCTTGAATTCATCACCTTCTTGACATGCTCTACCTCTTGTTAATGTTTTTCCTGGAACTGCTTGGGGAAGAGGTCTCAATTTAAGAGGAGTACCCTTTTCAGGGTATACGTTCTCTCGTACTCTCAGTTGAAGTGCCTGGCCGATCTTTGTATTCGATAAAATTTTCAGTAGGTGCTTTTTCATCTAAACGTGCTATCCGGGTCTCTTCATTTTTGTCCAAATAACTACTTCGTGTCTTGGGAAGATCTGTGGAACATGATGGCATAAACTCTTCTTCTGAACATATATCTCTACTCAAAGGATAAATTCCAGTCACCATAAACCCGGCTGTAATACTTTTAGGAGTAATAGCTAGAGGAAATGTAGTTGTAACAATACCAGGTATGTCATATATTGACATAGTTGTGCCAAGGTTATTTTGTAATCCAGAAATCACAGGCCAGGTTGAGATATTTTTTAAAAGGTCCCTAAAGCAATCTCTCCAATGGCTAAAATTTATGTGAACAGTGTGCACGAAAAGACAATACTGTCACGCTTTTTTTTAGGAAATCTAAAACAGCAATAGACAAGTGGGAGTCATGGTCATCCAACAATAGTAAAACGGGTTTTTCCGGAGAATACTTTACGTGCTAAACAAAATGTTTACACCATTCTAAAAAATAAGCTTCTATCATCGACTCTGAAGAATTTGCATTTTCAATACTTCCTAGCGAAGCATTGTTTAACATAAATGTTAGCTGAAAATTGATATTTTTTGAGTACCATGTTGTAAGGTAACATCGAACTCTATTACAAAATCCAATTCATGCAAGCCATTACGACAGATGTTCGTATTATCTGCAACGAACTATACCCAGTTCATGATTTACTTCTTAGTTAATTTGATGGGTATTAGTCAGAAATTCGGTATCGATATAATCCACGATAATGCACTCAAAATAATATACCATAGGTGCTTCTCTATACGGCAGTAACAATAAAGTTATTATGCTGAATTTGTATTGGGAAATGATAAGGTAATTATACAGAAACAATTTATTAGGAACTATATTAGATAATCAAATTCATAACTTGGACCTCTATAACAAGAACCTATATGTTTCCCGCAGTGGATCTTTTGGACTTAATTAGTTATTAACAAATTAAGGTCAAAAATGATAAATTTTCGTTCTTTTCGTCTATCAGCAAAAAGTTTCAGCATTTGAAACAATTTTAAGAGTAATAAACCTATAAGTCATATAAAAACCTTTAACATGGAATTCTTTAAATGTTTCTATTCTTATCTGTTGTTTAGAAACTTATAAAATAAGTCAGAAATTTCGGTTTTTTTAATATTATAACTCTTTTAAAAATGAACTAACAATTTCAAAGCGATCGATCAAATAGTTTTAAAGTTATTTTATGTGTTTATTCTAAATCAAATTTCCTTGCAAAAACATAAGTCAGAAAATAACTTAATTACAGTAATTGTACGGGTGCAAGCAAAACAGTTGTTCTATCAATATTATTAAGAACAAATTAAGAAAAACAATTTTCAATATTGCAAAATCATTTTGCAAAAATATGTCGATTTTTTAGAATTAGAACAACTTTTTAACCATTGCTTGCAGGAAAATTAACTTTTCATATTAAAAGCTTGTATTTTTCACAAATGCCATAAAAGACATGTTTTCCTAGGAAAATTTGGGACGAATTTAATACTTTTTTCAAGAATTCACAGCAGCTTTGTTTATCATAACTAGGAGATCTAATTAGTGTCATTGAAATGAAAATACTTTAAAATTTTAATGTCCTAAATTCGAAAAAGATTGGCATACAATCGAATCGTCCACAAAGCTTCAAAATGTGGTGCTCAAAATCTGCCGGATTTGAAACTCGTAGGAGCGATGGAGGGGGAAGGAGCTGTTAACTGTATCTCTAGTTCTTGCTTATGTTGTCTATTGTTTATGGATTTCGGCATTTCTTTTTTAATTTTTATGTACTTTTGTGTAAATTACGAATATGTATTATTTAAATAAATACGTTGTTAAATAAACCATTTAATTTATTTACACAATTTTTTTTCTATTTTTGATTTTTTTTGTAACGTTTGACGTAATTTTTACTGTAAAACAAATATTTATGATTATTATATACTTCTTTAATAAACTTCGTAAATAATTTATTTATAATAGATTTTATGAAAACAAAAACAAATTATACTGTTCAATTATTTCTAAAAATAGTAATGGTTTATATATTGTTTGAAAATAAAAAATCTCAAATAAACTAGATTTTATTTCTTGCTAATCATTTTATTAGTTGTATGAAAAAATTCAGTTTTACAAAAAAGTGACAATATCATATGCAGAAAACAACATTTAAACTCAATCAGGTCAAAATCTTAAAGTGAGACAGGGGTGCATAATTTCACCACTGATATTCAATTTGTACTCGGAGCACATTTTTGAAGAGGCTCTAAAAGATATTGATGAAGGTATCTCAATAAATGTAGTCAAGCTCAATAACCTGCGGTATACAGATGACACAATAGTGTTTTCCAATACCATAGAAGGGCTGCAAAACTTAATGAACAAAATAACGGAAACAAGTAGAACATATGGACTGGATATAAACACCAGCAAAACCAAATTAATGATCATCAGCAAGGAAAACATAACTGAAGCAAATCTGTATGTGAACCAAATGAGAATTGGACGTTTCTCACAATACAACTACTAGGGAACTATAATCAATGAATCTTATCGAAGTGCATTCTTGACTATGAGCTCTGTGTTCAAGAGCCATGACCTCACCTTAGAAACAAAAATAAGGCTCCTTAAATGTTACGTGTACCCAGTGCTTCTGTACGGAGTAGAAACGTGGACATTGAAGGCGGAAACTATCAAAACTTGAGGCTTTTGAGCTATGGTTACAAAGAAGGATCCTGAAGATACCATGGACAGACAGTCACCAATGAAGAAGTACTACGGAGAATGAACACAAACGCTGATTTGCTTAATATCGTGAAGGGCCGTAAGCTGCAGTATTTGGGACATATAATGAAAAATCAAGGCAGATATGATTACTCCAATCCAGTTTGCAAGGTAAAATTAAAGGAAAAAGAGCCCCAGGATGCAGAAGAATATCCTGGCATGCAACCAACAAAGTCATCATAGCCAGAATGATCGTCAACGTTGGAAATTTAGCAAAGGGCAGTTAGTACCGATTAGATCAACAAACCTTCTTATACCAGAGTTTTAATTACGAAGATCATTCGTAAAATAAGGTTCCCGTGCATTTTAAAAATGCACATCTTTATTTTTGTTCTTAGTGTTATTATTTGCTATATAATATTTTAAAAATTTAAACCTACGCTATTGTTCCACATAATCACGATTTTTATACAAACAATTTTGCAGACGATGCAAATAAATTGAGAAATCAAGCAACCTCTTCCTTAAATTCATCATCGGTACTTAAGCGTACGGCACGGCACCCAAGTATTTCTTTAATTTTGGCAATAAGTGATAATTACTTGGTGCTTGGACTGCAGGGGGGCACAACAGTCTAGCCAAAATATCTTAGAAGTTGTTTAGTTTGACATGAGACATGAGATCGAGAATTGTCATGAAGAAGCCTCACATCACTGGACATGAATTGTGGTGTGTGAAGTCTTAGGAATACGCAAAGCAAGGTTACTAATAATACACCTCTGATCTTCAAGAAATATTCGTTTAACTTTTTTAACAATCTTGTCTGAAACAGAAAGCCTTTCGCTCCGATCTTTATCGCGAATTTCTGCTCTGCCTTTACTGAATTCTCTACACCATTTGCGAACATGTTGAACAAATATGCTTTTTTCCCCATAAACTGACGATGAATAGGTGAAATAGGTGATGATAGGTGAAATCCAATTCGCATTTATAAAATCAGAGCACGATTTTTGCATCTGGCGGTAACAGCAATCGAAAGCTCCATCTTCTAGCTGCTAGGGCGACAATAAGAATGCAGTAAGGCAATATTGTCAGATTTCTTCCAGTACGTTGCATTCTTTCTCAGCAGCAAAGGGAATCTTTTTTACGAATGATCCTCGTAAAACAAATTATCTACTCTTTTAAAACTGGCTGCAACAGAATGACCCATGGGTGTAAATAGCTTAGACTTCATTGCAGCAATTTATATGCCGAATGCACTTAGAAGACGTACGAAAATTGTAATGTAGTAGACAGTTTAGATATAGTAGATAGTTTAGAAATAGATTTAGATGAACCTACTCAAAACGAATGCTTGAAAAACGACGATAATTTTAATGTAGTTATGGTTGATGTAAAACGATGTTTCGAACTGTCATCGATGTCATCATATAAGAAACAGTAAGAGAAATAAAAGAACAACACCTGAAGAAAGATACAGAGAAACGAAAATCCTGGATGACCGAGAACTTATGCATCAGAGAAAAAAAACAAAGAAAATCTTTAAGAATATAAGAGAATACATACCATCGTCAAAAGAAAAAAAAGAGAAGCCAAAGAAAAACAAAAAATCAAACAAGGTCAAGAAATAGAGGAGTATCAGAGTCGATATGATAACTTCAATGTCCATCGAAAGGTAAAGGAAATAGCTGGAAAGTTCTGAAACGCAACAGCTGAAAAATAACAGATGATGAAGGCCATAACCAAAGAAGATAAAAAGAGATTAAATGTCGTATCGGAAAGGCAAAAAGTGCATTCTTGACTATGAGTTTAGTATTCAAGAGCCATGACCTCACTCTAGAAACAAAAATAAGGCTCCTTAAATGTTATGTGTACTCAGTGCTTATGTATAGGGTAGAAACGTGGACATTAAAGGCGAAAACTCTATCAAAACTTCAGGTTTTTGAGCTATGGTTATACAGAAGGATCCTGAAGATACCATGGACAGACAAATCACCAATGAAGAAGTACTACGGAACATGAACACAACTGCGGATTTGGTCAACATCGTGAAGGGCGGTAAGCAGCAGTACTTGGGACATATATTGAGAAATCAAGACATATATGAGCTACTCCAATGGATTTTAAAAGGTAAAATTAAAGGAAAAAGGGCCCCAGGATGAAGAAGAATATCCTGGCTTGCTAACCTGAGAGCATGGTATAGAAATACCTGAATACTGCTGTTCCGTATAGCAAGCAACAAATTATTCGACTTCGTTATTATTGTTTGTGTAACAAAGATATAACGAACAAATTACTGTTTTATTGATGGGTCTACGACGATAGAAAAAGATATTATAGTAAAGTAGCCCACTTGGGCCGGTACAAGAAATTGTAAAGCGATTTAAGGAAAGTGGACGAGTAAAAGATTACATTCAACTATTACGTAATGCAATTAGGGAGAGGAGGGTCTTTCAAAACGTTACAGTGTGTTACAGGGGTGGAAGGAGGGTTCGAACAAAGCGGTTAGATAACATTGATTTTTTACTTAAATAAAAAACTATTTTTTTTTTGGCTTTCGATTGCTTGATCTATTTAGTCACGATATATAATAAATACTATGGAATTAAAATCTCCCAAGTTGATCCCTTGCGTTTGTTTTACGGAGAATCGTTACTGCACTACAAACTTGCTGTAGTCAGTATTTTTTATAAAAGGAAAATTAAAAAGCGATAATTACAAAATTTTACTTAGAAATGAAATTGTATCTGTCTTGAAAAACGAGCTTGGAGCCAATTTTATTGAGGTATTATTAGGGTAAGAGAGAGCTCCAACTAATTGTAAATATTTGGCCTTATTTAGATCACACATTTCCTGGATAATGGAGTGGTCGATTAAATCTGACATCGGTGCAAAAATCAAATTTCAAATCTTCATATTACAAAATAGGTTTATCCTTGTTTTAATATAATTTGGACCATCCATGAATCAAAATAATTTTTTATTTAAAAAAAATTGTCTCCGAATCAATAATTTTGATTAGCTTTGAAATGATTATATGCAATTCTGACCAGATTCAAGTCGAAGCCCTTTGAACTTTATTGATTATTAAAGCAATTGAAAAGATTGTCAAGACGATATCAAAAAATATATAGGTAAAATAAACAAGATAAATGTCCAAATAATACGATATGCAGATGACATTACTGTAGTAGCTCGTGAAAAAAGGACAATAAAAAGATTTTCATCCCAAGGAATGTAGGAATTCCGAAAGTAGAAATCCGAAACCAAATTGAGAGGACGATCATTCAATGAAGCAAAAACAAAATGCGTCAACGTCAGCAGGTAAAAGAAAACGCAACTCTCAGAGTTGAGAGTCAATGGATGTAGTTTGAAAAAATGGAAACCTTTAATAAATGTTTATAAGTACTAATGCATTAGACAAAGAACGGAATAAGCAATGCATGAGAATTAAAATGGAAAAGTATGATTTTTTAGGGATTAACTCTTTCGATCACAATTTTTTTTAACTCGGCCTAAAAATTTGAAATTTTAAATATTGGTTATTTGAATTCATTTAAGATTTATGAAGTTTGTTCCAAGTCAAACAGTTTTTCCATTTTTGAAAAATAGTATGTCCACACATGAGACACTGTGAGATAACGGGGTAAAAATACTGTACGTTCGAGAAAAAATAAATACTGAGAACAATGATAATATTTATTTAATGCACATTATACATAGTTTTTCCCTTGCATCCAGGTTTCTTGCAACGCGAAGCATTTTTCGATTTGTCAACAGTAGGTAAATGTCCTACATTGTCCAATCTTACTTCCTTCACCGGTCGTACTTTAATGTTATTTCTTTTAGGTGTTTTCGGTTCCGGCCTTATCGAAAGTGGTCGTGCTCTTATTTATTGACAGTTTTTTCTATAGCTAAAAGAACTTCAGCAATTTTTGCGCGAATGTGCACCAAATCTAAGATTTTTGCTTTTAGATTAGCAAATTTGTTGCTTGCCTGCTATATTCTAGCCAGGTATTCGTACAAGCTAGATCTATACCATGTGTGAACATTCGCAACGTCCATTTACGTGACCTAATAAAGGTCCTGTACAATGTTAGTACGAAATTGAATTTGTCAACACATTCCATTGGCAATGTAATCCATGATTACCTGTGGCCTATTTATTTCTATATAGGTCTTATTTTCTATTCCTATATAATTTGATGCCATTATTACAGGTTTGTTATCAAACCACTTTGTCATAATTACCTCCCCATCATTGCTGATTATTTCTTCTGTAGTACCACGTCAATGATTTTTAATGATTTTATCAGCAGACAGGCTAGGGCTACTGAATCTATTTTGTCGTACAGTACAAATGGCAAAGATATTCTTTTGGCGCAGAGTTTGTAACAACCAATAACTGGAGAAATAATTATCAAAATAGACTTTGCAATTATCCTCTGTGATGCGATCACACAGCTTCAAAACGACAGCTGCGCCTCGCCCAAAAACTGTCATTTGTGTTTGATCCAATTCCGTTATTATAAAATCGAACATCTGTCCACTTGCACCGCAAATTGCAAATATTTTTATTTCCCATGGATTAAGTTTGTTTTTTATGTATTGCTTCACATTGAGTGATCCTTTGAACGGCACCATTTGTTTATGAATTAACCGATTTGTTGCCAAGTGACAGCAAACGGACGCGTATTGTTTCGTACAATGGACGAACTTGTCCTGATGCTCAATGTTATCCATTGTATCCACAAAATGTGAAGTTTTCACTTATTTCATTTAAATAAAAACATTTTCACGACGACACTAAACACGATTGTTCCAAAATATCTGTTTACTAAAGTTGACTGTCTACTTTTAGATTTTCGTACTGCATGTAGTTAAAAAATGTTATAAAACTTTTTTGATCTAATTACCTATACCTTCTACCTATACCTTTAAGGAACGCCCTATTTTCGGAGACAACCTGTATATACATAGAACTTTGTTTCTCTTGCCGTTTTTCTTTAACGTGTATCTGTTTTATATTCTATAAATTTCATTTGGCAAAATTTAAGTAAACCTTTAATATTTACAACAGGATCGAGGGGATAATAAAGACCCAAACTAATAAAATTAATTCACGTGTTTAAGTTTTTTTATTTTCTACAATTTCCAATTTCGTGGATCTCTATTTTATTACCAAATAACATGCCTAAAACTGTTTTAATTAAGGTAGTTTCCAATCAAAATAAAATGCGCAGAATAAAACTCGCTCGCAGTAAACCGTTAAAGCTATTTATCTACACCAAATTGGTGCTAAGGAAACTAGAAAACTAAAAGAATAGAAATTACTCGGCTATGTGAGTAAAATTCGAAAATATATTCTCATAGATGTACTTTAAATCAGATTGTCATGAACAAACGCAGCCACGCTCGCACATTTTAAATATTTACTTCTAAATATTCTTCTTTTATTTTTACTGTAGGACGTGAGAACTCTTTTATATCCTTTAACTTAAAGATATAATATACCCCGAAACAGTGTGTGTAAATAGATGATAGGGAAATTCCTATAGATATATGGGTCAACTGTGACTAAGCTGTAATCAAATAAACACTCAACTGAGGATTCCATACCATGGTACAATGAATACACAAGGTATGATACATAATGTTCCAAAATCGGTTCGCTTTCGCGCTTGACGTAGTCAAGATCACTTATTCCCGCAACATTTGAATGTAGTTGTATAGGAAAGACTTTTAATTTTAAGTTTTTTTATATAATTTGGCTAATTTAATTATAGTAATTATAAAGAGATGATAAAATTATGTTATTATAATATTTATCCTTTATAAAACATAGATATCCTTTATAAGACAAGTTTTAATTATCTTTTATTACACGTAGGTATAGGTTAATTAACTTATACTCCAGAGTTCGATATTTCAGATGTTTAAAAAGATACAGAAAAGTGGTAATGGAGGTACACAAAATTTGTACGTATATATACCTACTGAACTAAACACAAAATCAATATAAATAATGACAAAGTCAACTTTATTTATATCGAATGAGCTAGCTGGCCATCGAATATGAGTGTAGTGAGGGCACACAATATTGCACAACATTTAAAATGACATTCTTGTAATATTTACACATAAAATTATCTTGGTATTGTTTATAATAATGATAACATTGTATATTTTAATAATGATAACATGATTTAACAAAGAAAAATATGTTATTTTGGAAGATGCTAAATTGATTTCCTTCGAAACAGTTCTTATTGCAAATTGCATAGCAGGCTGAGGCTAATTTCTTACTTAACAAATCGATATGAAAAAACCATTTAAGGTTTCATGACTAATAATTAATAAAAATAAAGATTTAGACTTACGTCGTTGACCTAGAAGTAGTAAGAAGCTGCTCAACATACTTTTTGGACTCTCTGTGTTCGCCTCCTTGTACGCGTTTCTTTTGGTTGGTTAAAAGGGTAGCCGATGTTGATTTAGGCAAATAAAGACTAGGTACTGCCTCAGGTTTGAGTTTTAGACCCTTTTTAGAAACGTAATTTAAAAGTTCCTGTTGTAGATTTCTTTGGTAATCTTCAGTTTTAAAATGTGTATAACAAATTCTTGCAGTATTACAATTAAAATTATCCTAGCTACAACAAGATACAATCCACAGTTTTCTGGTCACGCTATCTTTAGGAAATGTATGAAACCTAAAGATTTTATCTTCATTGTCACTATTGCAACAAGCAATTGCACAGCGTACTTTGAAAAAGGTACAAAACCACATATACAATGGCAAATAAAAACTTTCAGTTTTACAAAAAAATACTATACAGTATAAATAAATAGTAACTAAACACCATTTGTATAAAGACACATATATAAGCATATATCTAAATTATTTTTCTATTATAAAATAGATGACTCAGTCAGTATTGAGATATTTTATAATATATTTATTATCTCATAACTTGCAATAGTCACCATTGATAACCGATATTATTGTTGAACTTTTGTTTTTATACAAGCTTTATGTCTTGCCGGTGTAAAGTCGTCTGAAGTCGATATTTATTGTGTTTTGCGTTTGAACTAATTCGTGTCTTATTTTCATATTATTATATTGTTTGATAAGTAAATTTTGCATACAATAATCGGTAGGTTATAGTAATGTGTATATTTTTTATTTTACTAAATTTCATTATAACTCATCTAAAATACCATATTGAATTGTAAAACAGATTTTTTTCTATTGTACTCTATTTTGTTTTTATTTCAGTAAAACTGCTTGGAAGTGAGTGACAGTGAATCAGAATAAGCAAATCTACTACTATTTACCTATTCACAGCATTTCCTCTGCAGAAAATTTTTAAATTTCAAGGGATTTGCATACAAAAAGAGTACTTATATTATTAGTATATGTATGAAAACAAAAATAAATATTTTGCCTGAATCTCTAGGAGAAGTAAAGGTTTTACGCTACTGAAAATATATTTTTTATTCAATTATATCCAAAACAAAACATTTAAAAAAAAATTAGATCACTTTTTAACCATAATTTCAAAATTAATGTGTACGTTAAGCTGTAATAATGGGTTCGAGGTGGTTCAGGCGATCTTAACTACGTCACACTCCTGGGCCAGCTGTCAAATGTCATGCGCAATATCATACCTTGTATATTCATTGTACCATGATTCCATACCACTTGATACAACGTCTGAGGCAAAAATAATAGGCGTTTACTTAATCACAGAGGTCAAAGAAACTTTCGTGTTGGTTACAGCCTGTAATATCTGTTGGTTTTTCGTTTTTAGTTCTATTTTTGGACTTTACAGTAACCGTGTTATTTGTGTTTTTTTATCATGATTTTTGGGATTCTCTTGCAATTTTTTTACAAGGTGACGACCAGATGAGTTTTTGAGCAATTTGTGAGCAAGTTCAATACTGGTATAATAATTATCCACAACTATGGTTCAACCAATATCCAATAAAGTTTTGTACAGCCCCATAACCATCGATGTTGGTTCGCTAGGAGAAGTATTATTGAAGCAAAGCTTTTATAACGATGTAATACTTTTTTCTCTACAGTAAAACGCTGAGGAGAGCGTCACGGAACTAACGCCACAAGATAGCGTCGTCACAGGTAGCGTCATAGAATAGCGGTGCTTGACATCGATTTACGACTTTCAATCAATTCGTTTCTAGTCATCTTATATTTACTCTAAGCAGATTTAGATTAAAGACTGTATAAAAAATAACTAACATAGACATTAAATGAAAAGCAAAAAATTAAAAGAACATCTGTCACTAAAAGATTCGATTCGTAACGATTGTCAAAATTTAAAAAAGTCATAAATGTCATGCGTATTCGTTGGTTTCTTGTACCATAAGATTGGGAAAAAAATCAATTGAATGGTTATCACGCATACCTGCGATATTGTCATTTATATTCAACCCTTACTCGAAAACAGTGAAATATTTCAAATTGGCCACAGTTACCTCATTGCAATTCAATGTACAATAACTAGGTATTAAATCACCTGTATCACTACCGCACTCAAGTTTTCTAATAACACTTTCAATTCTTGAACGTTCTACGTTCAATATAACGCTCCAAGGAATTGTCAAACATCTGTTCATCTGACAACATATCATTCATTAGTTGTTGTAGTTTTTTGCAATTGCCCTGGAAGAAGACAAAAAATTGTATCATTCTGACGATCAACGTGTTAAACACATAGACATCAAGAGCGATGATGCCAAATATTTGGGATCATACTTATTGGGATAAGTTTAACTATGAGTGAACAGTGATCAAAAAAGAGTTCAATCCAATATTGACTAATAAAAAAACTGATTGGGAGAGCTTCAAAAAACCTTGAACACAAAATTATTCTTGCTGTGCCATTGAGAAACACGAGGCAACTTAATGACGAATTAGAAATTTTTATAAAAAATATCATACAGGTAGCTTGGGAAAATACTCTCACAATAACTTCTAGAACAAAAGAGAACAGATATCCAAAAGAAATCAGAGAACCCATAGTAGAAAAAAGAAAGTTAAGGAACAAATGGCAGCAATACAGAGCTCCACAAGACAAAATTAGGCTAAGTAATGCTATACAAGCTACACAAGCTACACATGCTACACATGCTACATATGCTTCACATGCTAACATACTCATACCTATTGAAATGATTTGGGCCCTAGATGACGTTGGAGTGGATATAATACATCAAATTTGTCAAAGAGTGTGGGAGACAGGTAAATGGCCTGAGGACTGGACACAATCACTATATATTTCCATACATAAAAAGGGAGCGAAAGATTTATGTAGCAACTATCGCTCAATTGCTCTAATTGCACATTGCAGTAAGATACTCTTACACATAATTCTAGAGAGGATAAAGCCCTTTTTACTACCTAACATTGCGGAGGAACAAGCAGGTTTAGTCCCCGGACGTGGTACTAGAGAACAAATTTTAAACGTGCGGCAGATTGTAGAAAAATCCAGAGAATTCAACATCACAACATATTTGTGCTTCATAGATTATAGTAAAGCTTTCGATTTGGTCAACTGGAGTAAAATGTGGCAGGTTTTGTTTGAAATGGGAGTCCCCAATCATCTGATACTGCTAATTAAAAGCCTGTACAATAACAATTATGCCAGAGTTAGAATAAATGGGGAACTAACCGATAGTTTCAGGGTCACAAAGGGCGTAGACAAGGCTGCATACTAAGCCCAATTCTATTTAACATCTACGGTGAATGGATAATGCGGAAAGCTACTGAGGACTGGAACGGTGGCATCACCATTGGCGGGAAGAAGATTTGCAACTTGAGATATGCAGATGATACTACTCTCCTCGCTAGTTCTGAAGCTGAATTGATTCACCTGCTACAACGGATAGAAGACGTAAGCTTAACGATGGGCCTTAAAATAAACAGAGCTAAAACGAGAATCATGATAATTGACAGAGCTAACAACAATCAAAATCATCTGCTAATGATAAACAATATCGCTGTTGTAGATAAATTTGTGTATCTGGGCTCATTAATAACCAACAAAGGAGGCTGTACTGAAGAAATAAAGCGGCGGTCAGCAATCGCAAAAAGCGCTATGGCAAAATTAACAAAAATTTGGAAAAGCCATGAAATAACTACCGATACAAAAATAAGAATAGTAAGAAGTCTAGTTTTTCCAGTTTTCACTTATGCATCGGAATGCTGGACCCTTACTGAGAAAGACAAAAAGAACAAAGATGTATTTAAGATGTACTGCTGGAGACGAATGCTGAGAATACCATGGGTGGCCCGAAGAACAAATGAATTCATACTGGATCAGCTAAACATAAAGAAAAGTCTAAGAACACAAATATCAGAACAAATAATAAGCTATTTTAGACATGTGCTTCAAAGAAATGGTCTTGAAAAACTTACCATCCAGGGAAAAGTAGAAGGCAAAAGAAATAGAGGTAGATCTCCCACACGATACACGGACCATATTGTTGCTACCATTGGCGCTCCATTGTCAGAATGTGCTAGAATGGCAGAAAATAGAAAAACGTGGAGGAACATTGGGAAATTTAGCTAATAGCTTCATGATATCACGATACCTGCATCAGGTCAACGATTAAGAAGAAGAAGAATGCTACACAAAAACTAAAGACTACAAAATATAAAAAATTCAACAAATAATTCCTTTTTAAGTATTTTAACACTGACCAAAACACAGATTATTCGTTATGGAAGGCAACAAAAAAAATTAAGAGACCAATTATTCATTCTCCTCCTATCAAGTTGGAAAACGGCAACTGTGTTAGAAGTAACGAACAGAAAGTAGAACGATTTGCAGATCATATAGAAAGCACGTTCAAACCCAACGACAATGGCGTTGAATAACTAAGATGAGAAGAACCATTCCAAACCGAAGAAAGAATAACGTTGACATAATTTAGAGAAGTATCAACAGAGATAAAAGAGAATATAAATCCTAAGAAAGCTCCAGGATATGACCTCATAACAGAACTATTAAAAAATCTACCAAGGAAAGTCATAGTTAAGCTACATAGAAGTTATTATGATCGCTAAACCAAGTAAACTTTCTAATGAAGTGAAATCCTATCGACCAATATCACTCCTTAAGGTGATGTCAAAACTATTT
Organism: Diabrotica undecimpunctata; assembly: GCF_040954645.1. NCBI lineage: Eukaryota > Metazoa > Arthropoda > Insecta > Coleoptera > Chrysomelidae > Diabrotica > Diabrotica undecimpunctata. The sequence goes on from NC_092812.1 coordinate 29,239,187, forward strand.
GAAAAACTTCTATTGCGAAGATTAAAACCAATAATAGAAAGAAAAAAATCTTATACCAAATCATCAATTTGGCTTCAAAAATAAACATTTTACCATACAGCAAGTTCACAGAATAACGGATATAATAGAAAAACATTAGAAGAAAAGAAAGTCTGCTCTCCAATCTTCTTGGACGTAGCACAGGCGTTTGATCAAGTCTGGCATGAGGGTTTAAACTATAAACTAAGAACGTTCATGCCTAAAAAGTATTTAGAAGTCTTAGAATCAAAGATTGCGAGTAGATATTTCAGAGTAAAACAAGAAGCAGTGTACACCGATTTAAGGGAGATCAAAGCTGCGTGCCAAAAGGGAGCGCATTAGGTCCAGTTATAGTGCTATTACGTTATTGCATGTTAGTTGTAGGTCATTAGTTGATACATAAAATAGGAGTAAGCCATATGGTAAGCCCTTAGATTGAAGTATTTGCTGTGTATTAAGTAAGGTCAGAAAATAACTGATAATTGGCCATTTGTGACCAGATAGCAGTATACAAACACCGTACAGGTGTTATACAAAAAAATACTTGGACAGACGACTTACGTTAAAGAAATATCTAGAAAAGAAACACATTTTATCTTAAACTGCGAAAGCGATCCTTATGTTAATCTGTGCATAAAGAAACTATTTAATTTTTTTTTTATTGATACAGTAAATTACTATAATAGTTCATAATATTCCATATAATAATATTTTTTTAATTTGATACGAATAATTTTGAACGGAAAATAAAATCAAAATCGAGCCGTATAACCAATACAAAAACGCGTTGTTTAACTATGATCTATCTGTTTTTATTTATTTCGTTGCATGATGACAAGAGATAAGTATTTTCTGTGAAAATTTAAACGTTTCTACATTACAATCAAGCCGTCTCTTCTCTACAAGATTCAATTTACACTGAACCATCTTGATGGCTAAAATGCTTATGTAGCCCACTATATTCCCGAGAAGAGATAATGCTCAGCGGCTGTGTACACATGTACGAGTTGTTTATTATGCCTACTTCCAGCTCTGTAGAGCGAAATATTAATATTCATTACAATTTTACGTGTGGAGGTCTGATATGAAGGTGTATTCTATGTCGATAAACAGTTAATGTCATTTTTTAGAATAATAATTAATCACCTGATACGTTTAATGGGCGTTAGTGAAAGAAAAATGTTCTACGGGCTTTTTTATTGATCAGCTACGATCCCTATCGCTATCAGCATTTTTGTATTGAATTTATAAAATTTGCGTTTAAAAAATAAAGTAAAAAATCTAATTATGGATCTTTAAAAAATTACAATATGGATCATAAAATTTAAACTAAATTACAGTTTTTCTAAATTAAACAGGCCATTCACGTTCCGACTTTTAGTCCGACTAGTGGTCCAACTTCTGCAGTTGGATCTGAAATCCGACCGTGAGTGGGCTGGTTGGATTAGTTGGACAACTAGTGGTAGGAGTCGGAACATCTAGAGGGACGACTTGAAGGTCCGACTTCAGACTTGCGACGAAGTGGGAGCGTGAATGGTGAAGTTGGAAGTCGGATCACAGGTCGGATCGAAAATTTCCTCAGTCAGTTGACCTTCAGCACCTGTTACGTATGAGATTTCTATGAATTACTTTACGCAAAGAACCCTAGTTTAAATATACAGGTCTGCGACATAAAAATTGTTTAAAATTGAATAAGTGATTTTTATAGTATTTTCAACGCTAATTTTGGGAAAAATAGTGAAAACATTCCATCGCGTACAGTTATTCCACAAACTGCTTGTCTATTTTTAGCTTTTTTCTTTTTGCTTCTACACAATGGCAATAAGTATGCTTCTATGCCAGTTGGACATTCTGTTCACTTGAAAGAATGTTATGAAAACCTCGAACTGGTTTTAAACAAACTCTGCTATTCAGACCATAAATGGACACTATGTGGTGATTTGAAAGTGATCTCAATGCTGCTTGGTCAACCAAGTGGTTATACAAAGTTCCCTTGCTTTCTCTGTGAATGGGACAGTAGAGACAGAAAGCAACACTACAATAAAAAAGTTTGGCCCTTGAGAAAAACCTTACAGGTGGGGGTTAAAAATGTTGAGAGGAAAAGAAAGAAAGAAAAAATTACTACCACCACTCCACATTAAGTTGGGGTTAATGAAACAATTTGTAAAGGCGTTGCCAAAAAAAGGGGAGTGTTTCAAGTATCTTTGTGGACAGTTTCCTGGTTTATCCGAGGCAAAACTAAAGGAAGGACTCTTTGTCGGACCAGACATTAGAAAACTGATGAGAGATCCCAATTTTATGGACAAAATGGAAACAAACGAAAAAGCAGCATGGACATCTTTTAAACTAGTTGTTACCGGTTTCCTAGGAAACAAAAAAGATCCTAACTACAAGACAATTGTCGCAGACATGCTCGACAACTTTAAGAAGCTAGGATGTAACATGAGCATTAAAGTTCATTTCCTCCATTCACATCTAGACTACTTCCCTGCAAACCTTGGTGATGTAAGTGAAGAGCAGGGTGAAAGATTCCACCAAGATATCAAGGAAATGGAAAGAAGGTATCAAGGAAGATGGAACGTCAACATGATAGCGGACTACTGCTGGATGCTAAAACGGGATGACCCTCAACGAGTAAACAGCCGGAAAAGCAATAAAAGAAGCTTCGACGGAAAGCAAAAGCGTTATTATAAGGACTTATGAGCTTTAAAGAGAAATGTAAGTGTACTAGATATGTAGTTTATAACATGTATTATACATGAAATAAAATCCTTTAACTTAAGAAAAAATTTGAAAAATTGCTAAAATTTTGTTATTATACCAAAAAGTAATTCCTTTTTTGTGAGAAAACCTTACGTGATAGAAAATAATGGATTGCATTTTTGCAATCAGCGCTGAAAAATACATAAAAATCAGTTATGAAATTCCAAACAATTTTAAAAAATATTTTTTTTGTAAACCAGTGATATTTAATAGAAAATAAACTTTCAATTGCACGAAAATTACCCCTATTAAAATACACGATTCTTCATCATTATCTACTTTTTGTTAGGGCAAATCATTTTCCTTTCTGTAGATCTATTTTGGACACTCCCACATAGGTACAATTTCCAACAATCCGGATTGCGTACAGAAGAATTATCAACAAACAACGAAAATTAAATCATAGCTGTACTGAAATTAGAAGTGAATGTTCCTTTATATTGTTCTGAAGTTATTTTCTTGTTTCATCTTATTCAAATTTACTATTTTAATTGGAAATAAGCCTGAATATTAGTTAGATATTAAATTTATTTGACGTTTCGACTTCAACTTCGGAATATTTTGATAACGATTTCCGAAGTGAAAGTCCAAACGTCAAATACATTTAATTTCTCACTCATATTGTGCCTTATTCCCAATTAAAATGGTAAATTTACTACAAGATCACTTTGTAACTGATATTTCCTCCCTTTTTATTTCTTTCTATCTGTTTGTGGGATAGCAGTAGTGCTTTATACGTGAACTGAAATGCACGGAAAACAGCCCAACAACAGCTACTGAATCTAATGTTGAAGTACGAAAAAACTGCCAATGTAGCTTCTGTACGTAAAAAATTGACTCTCTACATTCTATCTTCATCAGAGAATATAAAAAACTTCAAGTGAGTGATAGTGGAACTGGTACCGTAGCAGACGAAGTATATGTGCCTAATTGGGTGCACTACAATGAATTAAGCTCCGATTCTTTAGATACACCTCCATCCTCTGAATCCAGCCTAACGACCGTCGTGAAAACAAACTAGAACTGAAGTTGGATAGCAAGTCGGAGTATGAGTGGAGACGAATATCCAACTAGTAGTCCTACTAAGTTCCGACTTGCGGTCCCACTTGATATGTAAACATAACATATCAGTCTTCAAGAACTATCTTAAACAAAATAAAACATTATTTCACTAAGACCTATTATAAAAAAAAATTTGAGATGGCAATAACATAATAAAATTAAGCCGGAATATTATTATAGTCATTTCAAATTGGACCTACATGTTCCAAACAAAGATACTTTTTACAAATCGAACAAAAATATTTCGTTTTTTAATTATTTTTCCATCCACAGTCACCACACCTCCCAATTGCTCCCGGAGTTCTTTGAACTGGCACGATATCTTCATCTAAATGACACATCTCCTTTGGTCGAATTCTTATTGTCTTGGATATATAGACATTTTGGCTTCTATTCTTCTGGTGGTTGTACATAAGGCTAAATGTCAAATTTTTCAAAACTTCTAGTCGGTTCTTTGTGTAATTTGGAATGTTACATTAGTAAATAACAAAGGAATTTATTCCATTAACATTTAAAAGGCTGCACAAAACAACCATAGGCCATCTTCTACTACAACGTTCCACATCATATTGAGCGCATAATTTATCTACGTTATCAACACCGCTGTTTGTGCTGTTATATGCTAATATGATTTCCGGTTTTCCAGTTATAGGATCAACGTCGTCCCAATGATGCATAGTAAAATATAATACAACGTTTTTGTTTTTTTTTTTGTTTATATGACACTACTGTTCCTCTTGAACCAAACCCAAATGCATTAAAGCCAATAGATCGGCCTTGATTGTTAGAGAAATATGCAGGAATTTCTCTTCTATTTACTTTTATTGTTCTCAAAAGATTTAAACCATTTTCCTTCAAGCTTATACAAAGATCAACGCTGGTGTACCAATTGTCGGTGATAACATTTCTCTTAGATCCGTAGAGATGTTCACAGGCCCGTTCCGCCACTGCGTTGGTACTAATGTCTAGATAGTATGGACCACCCACTTGGTTTTTGCCAACGTATACTTCTATGTTACTGATATAAAATAACTTCGCATCATACAGTGCAAATATGTTTATACCGTATCTATTGGGTTTGCTTGGTATGTACTGGCGGAACGAGCACCGTCCTCCAAAATTCTTCAACTTTTCCTGCAAGGTTACGTATTGCGAATGGAAGAAACATCTTTTCTGATTTTCGTTTCACTTGGTAATAAGATCTCTTGTTGGCGCTAATTATCCAAACTAACTCTATTATGCCGTGCATTGATATCATCAGTTTACATGTACCTTAGTAAATTTCTGAATCTCGTGATGTTCATTGTCAGTCGGAAAACCTCTATACCAGTGCCGTCCGTTTTCCACAAGTCTGTTGTATTAAGGTGACTTGCCTTTCTTACACCTGCAAGATATAAGAGACTTAAAAGGGTACGAATTTCATCAATTTTTGTCGGTCTCGATCGCGACTTAACTTCTGCTTTTCTGCTTCTATTTTTGTATTGGTCCTATTAACAATTATTTGCAACATGTCAGTATCAAATATACTCTGTGCCAAAATTACCCGGCCACCTTAAAAATGGGTAATTTGTGATTTCTTATATCTCCTAAACCTATTGTCCGATTTAAGTGATTTTTTTAATTTGTTATAGCCTTAGTCCTTGACAATATCTTTATAATAATATTGTTGCTAAACAGGTAAATTTTCATTGTATACCGGGTGTACGAATCAAACTGTGTTTTTTTCTTAAGGTTTGCAGCACCTTGTGGAATATTCTAGCATTTGTAGAATAGTGAAATTAAATCGTAACTATAGCCTCATGTTTTCCCAACATTTTGTTTTTTGATTGATTCGCTTATGTTGGATAATACAAAAGGTAGGTGCTTTAACAACTTGACATGTTTTTTATTAATTTTTATCTCCGCGGAAGGGAAAAAATATTCTTTTTGAAAAAAAGTCATTTGTTACAATAAAAATCCAATAAATAAAATCTTCGAACAAAAATTCAAATTAACAATATTTTGGAAATCAAAGTCTAATTGAAAAAAAATTGGGTATCAATAATGGGTGTTGTCGCCTCTATCCCTTAGGACTTCTTGGATCCGGTTTGGCAATCCATTCATGATATCCCTTGTATCAGATTGGGGGATATTGTGCCACTCCTCTACCGCAGCTGTCTTCAGCTCTTCAAAGGATGCAGCGGCTGGTACTCTTGCTCTTACCCATATTTTGAGGTTGTCCCAGATATGATCAATTGGGTTAAGATCTGGACTGTATGCTGGCCATAGTAGAACTTGAATCCCGACCTCATTAAGGTACTCACGGGTAGATCTTCCTGTATGGCAACGTGCATTGTCATGCATTAGTCTGAAGTTATCACCAATGAATGGTGCAAAAGGCATGACATGGTCTTGGAGAACTTCTTGCACGTATACTTGGGAACTCACACTACCTCTACCGAACACAATAAGATCAGTACGCGTTTCGTAAAAAATACCTCCCTAAATCATTATTGACCCTGCTCGGTAAGCCACTGTTTCGGTTATAGCGCATGCAGCAAACCTTTCATTTTGACGCCTATAGACACGTTGGCGTCCATCTGGACCTTTTAGGGCTATTCTGCTCTCATCTGAGAACAGTATATTCTTCCATTCGGCCATAGTTAAGTTAGCATATTCTCGCGCAAAATGAAATCTAGCCCTACGGTGTTGTGGGAGCAGTTGGGTGCGCGAGCTGGACGAAAGGCCCTTAAGTTTATTTCTGACAGTCTTCTTTTAATCGTTTGTCTACTCACACTAATGTTTCTCACCTCAAGAAGAGACCTACGATCTTCAGGAGCGGTGCAAAAGCGATTTCTCAATACTTTAGTGAGAATGAAGCGGTCATCTCGAACTGAAATGCATGGTTTTCGGCCTTGATCTGGCCTGCGGTTGTACAATCCTGTCTCCCGAAATCGTCTGATGGCATCTTGTACCGTTGTTCTGGTTACATCAAGTATACCAGCGATATGACGTTGACTGTAACCAGCATCCACTAAAGCCACTGCCCTAGTGGCATCAGTTGAAATGAGTGGAATTTTTAAAATCACAAACAATAAATAAATACTAAAATTTCAACTTAAACAATATTCCGTCACAATGATATAAAATTACAATTTTATTTGTTAATTTTAATTCCAAATTTGATTTTAATTACAAATTGTTCAAGAATTGTTATTAACACGGAAACAGATTTGCAACAACGTCGTACAACGACTATATATCAAAAATCATTCGATGACACAAATTTAGAAAACAAACTGTCACAGGTAATGTAATGTAAACAAAACAATAATAAAGGTGGTGGGGTTAATTTTGCTGGTGAGTTAAATCGTCTGTATTGATGAAAAACATGCGATGAAAAACAAACGTATACAATGAAAATTTACCTGTTTAGCAACCATATTATTATAACGATATTGTCAAGGACTAAGGCTATAACATATTAAAAAAATCACTTAAATCGGACAGCAGGTTTAGGAGATATAAGACATCAAAAATTACCCATTTTAAAGTGGCTGGTTAATTTTGGCCCAGAGTGTATATTGTTCCAGATATCTAAAATATCGGTTTTCAGTCTGACACATTGTTTTGAACTCGGAAGCTGCAGAACAATATTTTCACTTCTAGTTCTAACATTCTTAGAGGCAATATGATTAGCCCATTTTGTTTTATAATTTGCCCAAAAAATATGGACCCATGGCAAAATCTGTCTCATCTAATTTCTCATTTTCCTGTTCTGTATCCTTCTCTCCAAGTTTTCTTCTAAATAATCTTCTTCTCCCGAGTCCTCTTCACCCGTCAAGACTTCTTCAAAAAGTGCTAACAATCTTTTTTACTCGTTTTCATAATCCATAATATCTGAAAAATAAAGTTTTATGATAAAACAATTACTTATAAGTCACAAAATTCTATTCACGCCATCCACAGCACCGGTTTTACAAATTACAAACTTACAGTTCGAGGATCAATACTACAATGATACACAGCTGATAAGTGTACCTATCAAAAGAAGGTACAGAGCCGGAGAAACTCAAAAGGTTCCGACTGGCTTTAATTGACCGTCATTAACACCCACCTGTCTCCTAGACAAGCTGCGTCTACTAAAATGTTAAAAACCATGTGGAGGAATTATAAGATTATATTCTTCCCCAACTCATATTAGAAGTAACTTTGGTCAACTAAAAATTGAGATGATATACGGTGGATCAGATCCAAATGAACAAATTCGCGGCAGTGTAGCTATAAATGGATACTTAGAATAGAGACCTCCTCATAAATGAACGGAGAGTAACAAGAAGATTGATAGATTGATAGGTAAAAATTTGATAGAGCTGATGTCAAACTTATTGCTTACATAAAGATAAAAAGGAAGCATATATAAATCTACACAAATAATTTCAAAAAACAAATGCAATTAAACTTAGATTCTAAAATCCAAAACATCCTTAATTAGTGGGAATAACTCGAGTACATTTAAATATGACATGAGACACTGTGCTACCGAGAACAAATTGAAGATAATCAATCACAAAAAAAAATTCTCAGTGGTTGGCTTCATATCACAATAAAAAAATTGTTGAAAACTGTTATTTTGAAGCAATGAGTCTTGAGTTATTCTATGTCGTATTTCTAACGTCACCCTCTATTCCCCAGAGTTTAAGTATAGTTAAAAATCGTGCCATTTTTGTTTTATATTGGACATAAATTATTAATCATTCAAAACATTTGAATAATACCAACTCCTTTGAAAACAAAATTCTTGTCTTATAAAAGGACTACAAACAACCGGATGAAAAAATAAGTTTTTTGCTCGTAAACGGAAAGAAAATATATCAACAGTTTTCCTAAAATACGGAGCACAAAAAATATATGTTCGAACTTTGTTCTTGATATCGATATATTATTACAAAATTTATAAGGCTTCTAGGGAGCCAAGTAAGCACAGCTGGTAGTTATTATTAACGACCTTTTTTATGTAATCAATATTTTATGCTATGTTATATGGAACTTACATCAAAAACAACTGTTTAAATATTTGATAGGTACCTTTGCTTGCTACGATTAGATCAATTAAGTCTACATAATTATCTACTTGTGTTAAAAACAATAAAAAAAATTGGAAATTATACAGCAGCAAGTTAAAAAAAATCCGTTTAAGAAATCAAAGAGCTTTTATATCTTGTGTAAAAAAATTAACACAATACTTTTTTCTTAGGTACTATCGGCAGATTAACCGTAAAAAATAAAAGTAAAATGTAATGGCATGTCTCACAAAATAGTAAAACAAAAAACAAAATCGTATAAACGATTTTCTGACTATTGGTCGTCTTCAGTACGGTGCAGCCAAGTTAGAAAAGGAGCGTGTTAACTTGGGAAAGGATCACTACAAGAGCAAGCTCCTGTATAGCTATGGTTCTTGGGTTTTCAAAAACAATTTTGTAATCTGTATGAAGATTGTGTTGACCTAGAGCTGAAATTAAATCGGAATTGCGAACAGAAATGGAATGTTTATAAAAAGTATTTTGGATTCTACGATTTGTTTGGCCTATATAGGATCGAAGGCAGTCTGCACAAGTAATTTCATAAACTCCGTGTTGTTCATTTGGAAAGTTGTCTTTGATTGATCGGACAAGAGATAAAAGTTTTTGTTGGAGGGTAAATATTGTCTTTTTTTCTCTTGATTTAAAAATTTTGTCGATTTTGTCAGTAACACCTTTGATGTAACGAGAAAAGCTTTCGTATGATGAGGTGTGGGTCTTTGGGTTAAGATTGAGCAGACAATATATAACTTTGACTACAGCTACAGATGTGCCTGCAGCAGAGACACGGGAAGAAAACTCCTTTGTAATCAAACATATCGGGACTTTACAAAACTGTAGTGGAAACGCAGTAGTCCACACAAATGGAAAAAATCTAGATCGAGACGTAGGAAGTTCCTGAAAAACTAATTCATATTTTGAATAGCGAAAGCCTGGTGAGTATGTTCCGTGTTAATTTTCAATGTTTAGCAAATAAAGTACAAATGATAATTTATTTTTGTTGGAGTTTACTTCGATATTGTTTGCTTCTCAGAGCACTGGCAGAGTGAAGAAGATCTCCGATACATAAACATCGATGGGTATTTACTTGCTAGCAGTTTCTGTATGAAAAATAAAAAACGGTGCTACTGTAATATATGTTAAAAATACTTTAAAATTCGAAGCTATTAACTGTGATACATTTAATATACAGATTGAACGAATTTAAAACGGAACATACAATTTAATATATGTCTGTTTGAACTGCATTTGAAATAGTGGACCAATATAAAACTTGGACAAAAATAAATCCATACCCAGTGATAGACATTGTATAAAATATCGTTCAATTATCTGTCTCCTTTAAAGGAAAGAGGAGCTTGCCTAATAGTCGGAGAGATAGAGCCGAAATTTTGGAATGATCAGTAATATGACATTTCTCTATTGGAATATATTCATTGTAACTGGGTTGACTTTGCCTTACAGGCGGACGCCCCTCGTACAGGGGGTGGCTATACAGGGATGAAGTTGTAATTTTTTTCGGAAAAATTAACGATCGATAATATGGCTGAAAATTTGCCCAGAGTAAGATCTTGGTATAACTAGACGAAATCCCAAAGGGCGGACGCGAGAGTGGATACATAAGGGGTGGCGGACAGGGGTGAAATTGCAATTTTTTGGGGAAAAATTAACGATAAGTAATATGTCCGCCATTTTCATGGCTCATTATTTAGCCCTAAAAACTCTAAATCCAAAAGAGCGGACAGCTGAGTTGGTACAGAGAGCCATAAAACGGGGTCAAATGTACCACTTGCCTGCGCATTTTAGGTCTCGGTAACAATTTTCAAACTGATTTTATTATGATATTTTTATACCGATTGATTTGAAAATTTGTATGCTCACTTCTGTTACTATTCTGAAAAGCGTCAAGTAGAGTTTTCCTCAAAATTTTCCAAAAAAATTTCCGTAAATGAAAATTTTCGTAATTTTTTGAGGTAAAATCTAATTTGTAGAATCCTTTCGATTTTCTGTCAGTTATACCATGATTTTTTTCCAAAAATTTTCAAACGATTTTTCCGATAAGAAAAAAAAATTTAGAAAAACTTTAAAAATTTCGTCATTTTTCTCACTCTCATTGATGTCATCACATTCATCATCTTCGTCACTTTAACTTTCAATAATATCACATTCATTATCTGCTTCATTTTCAATCACTACTTCTCGAACTGATTCTGGCATCTGAGGTCCACTAAACCATTTGAATTTATCTGTTTCATCTTCAAACTCCCAACCATGTTCTTCAACAATCAATTCTGTTGGTACTTTTTTATGAGCATTTGTCCAAATATTTGAAATATAATGGGCTCGCAGTAGATGTTGGTGTAATTCATCTTGACATGGTGGTAAGCTTGAAGCATCGAAATTTTTTAGTTTTTTTTTTAAAGGCTCGTTTACATCATGCAACTTATACTGCCGGTTAAATAGTGAAAATCTGACATCGTTTACTTTTCTTTTTGGAATTGTTCTCGTCAGTCCTGTTCCATATAAGTGACATATGAAAGTTTCTAAGGTTTCAAAAACTTCATTATAATCGAAGTCAGTTTCACCAAGTTGGATCAAAGCATCTTGATACTTATTACATTTAGCGCATGCGTCTAGAATTACTGATCTAAATGGAATGCGCATCATTATTATTTTAATATTTTAAAATAATAATGATGCAAAATTAATGTCCAAACAGAATTTGTAAAATTATAATTAACTAATGAAAAAAAAAAACAATAAGTTAAAAAAAATATTGAAAATATCTACAAAGTAAATTTCAAAACTTAAAAAATTGATAATTCCACTATTAAATTGATTTTTATTAATAATTATTTGTAAAATGTTAAAGGAATTCTACAAATTGAATTTTACCTATTGATAAATAGAAATAATATATTTTGTATTTGATTATTAATGTAATAATAAATCAAATTTTTCTTATATCTGAACAACCATTATTTATGCAATATAAATTTAAAAACCTTTTTATTGTAATAAAAAATAAGTAAAATTACTATTTGTTATACTAAAAATATTTAATAGTTAACATTATAAAATTACTTTAATTTAATAAAATATCAAATATCAAACATTTATTCAATTAAAAATTAATTCGTAAAATATTTATATTTAAGAAAAAAATGTGATTTGTAAAGTAAATATGACTTTAGTTTGAAAAAAAAAAACATACAGAAAATCGAAAAGATTCTACAAATTAGATTTTACCTTTAAAAATTACGAAAATTTTCATTTACGGAAATTTTTTTGGAAAATTTTGAGGAAAACTCTACTTGACGCTTCTCAGAATAGTAACAGAAGTGAGCATACAAATTTTCAAATCAATCGGTATAAAAATATCAGAATAAAATCAGTTTGAAAATTATTACCGAGACCTAAAATGCGCAGGCAAGTGGTACATTTGACCCCGTTTTATGGCTCTATGTACCAACCCAGCTGTCCGCCCTTTTGGATTTAGAGTTTTTAGGGGCTAAATAATGAGCCATGAAAATGGCGGACATATTACTTATCGTTAATTTTTCCCCAAAAAATTGCAACTTGACCCCTGTCCGCCACCCCTTATGTATCCACTCTCGCGTCCGCCCTTTGGGATTTCGTCTAGTTATACCAAGATCTTACTCTGGGCAAATTTTCAGCCATATTATCGATCGTTAATTTTTCCGAAAAAAATTACAACTTCATCCCTGTATAGCCACCCCTCTGTACCACGAGGGGCGTCCGCCTGTAAGGCAAAGTCTTAACCCAGTTACAATGAATATATTCCAATAGAGAAATGTCATATTACTGATCAGTTCAAAATTTCGGCTCTATCTCTTGGACTATAAGGAAGCGATAAGTGGTTTGACAGCATAATAACTGCTTGTGTAGTCTAGTTTTTTCAGTGATTCTAGGCAACCTATTTGGGTGGAGTTTTGACTTGTTCTTGAATGAATTCAGAATCCAGCAGCCCGCTGAAGTATTGGATTTTTATAATATAATTATTTGACAAACTTTTGTTGGCCAACCACCTAGAGCGGAGTTGAGCCGAAATACATTGATTTCGTATGTTCCGTTTTAAATTCGTTCAATCTGTATAACAAACATCTGAATTTTGTGGAATTGTTCTACAAGATATTAACACGGTTGTATTGGCAGTGTATAGATCGAGTAAATGTAGCGCTTTTAAGTCTCTTTTTACAAATTTCTAAAATTTATTAGGTTTCATTATGAGGCCAAACTTAAAAGTAATAGTTTTGGGAGTTTATAATATTAATTTTATTGTGAAGACGACAAATACTAGTGAGCTGACTTCTTTAATATCATCATTTGAAATAAAACAAATAATCCATGACTATACTAGAATTACTGATACATCTACCACTTGTATAGACAATATTATAACAAATGTTGAAGAAGATCAGTTTTGGGAAAATGTTCTTGAACCTCGTTTCTCTGATCATCGCGGCCAGTATATCAGTGTAAGCTTAACATCAATTCAGCAAAAGTCAAATGTTTGCACTAGAGCCTTTACGCAGAATAGTATCTTAAAAATGCGTAACTTTTTATCCGTGTTAGACTGGAACACTTTTAATGATAATCTTGATGTAAATTACCTAGCAACGTTTCTAATAGGTAATTATAATCTTACAGTATCGCAATATTTTACACTAAAAAAAACTGGTTATTAAAGACAGAAGATGTCCGGTCAACTGGTTCAATGACAACTTAAAAATACGACAAATAATTTGCAAACATATAAAATACATGCTCATTCTATAGCGAATATAAAAGATATAAAAATAATTACAATGCAGAGTTGAAAAGAACGAAAAATCTGGCATATGATCACTTGATATTAACTTCAAAGAGTAGATCCAAGACGTGTTGGAAGTTAATTAACTATGAGCGAAATAAAACAAATGGTTTACATAATTCAACAACCAACTCTTGTGACTCTTTCAATAACTTTTTTGGTGAAATTGCTGAGAATATTATAAAATCCCTTCCAAATACACCAGACGACACTATTTTGAACTATCAAAAATTTCCAGCTCCATCGAATTCATTTTTTCTGTCTCCAACCAATCAACAAGAAGTATCCGCAGTTATAAAAACATTAAAACATTCAAATTGTTTGGATACTAATGAGCTAAACGCATCTTTTATCAAAAGCACTAGTGAAATAATTATTAAACCTTTAACACATCTCATTAATAGTATTTTTTCAAGGGATATTCCCAACTTCATTTAAATACTCCAAGATCGTTCCTATTTTTAAAAAGGGCGATCGATACCTTGTAGACAATTATAAACCCATTTCCATCGTTTCGATATTCAGTAAAATAATCGAAAAAATTCTGAAGAAGCGCCTTATATCGTACTTCGAAAAAAATGACTTTTTTACTAGTTCACAATATGAGTTTAGAAAGGATCGTTTCACAACACATGCACTGTTAGATGTGATGAGTGCCATAGTTGATGGCATTGAGAATCATAATCACTCTGCCATAACGCTGTGTGATCTTTCAAAAGCTTTCGACTGTGTTTTCCATGATATTTTGCTAAAAAAAACTGCATTTTTACTGTACAAGAGTTACTACTTTGGAACCAATTTCATCGTATCTCAAGGATTGATACCAAGCAGTCAAGTATGGAAATTGTCTCTCTGAATTTAAGCAGATAAAGCATAGAGTTCCACAAGGATCAGTTCTGGGCCCTCTATTATTTATAATATATGTTAATGACGTTTTCATTTAAACAATTTTATTTGCAGATGACACTACTTTTGTTTTTTTCTGATAAAAATCGTTCAGTTTTAGAAACCACGTCTGAGTATGTAAATTCCAATGCTCAATCATGGTTTCCACTCCATCGTGAACTAGATACTAAGAACTTTAATCAAATAAAAGGCAGATATCGAGCACAGTTTATTTATTAAATCTTGCACAAGTACTTTCGCTTTGAGAGCAGCTTCAGGGGCATTTCGTCAAAATTGGCCTATCCAACAATCTATTCAGAATGTCATAAACATAATAGTTATACAATAACACTACACGACACAAGGACAAACAGTTTAAAATTTTAAAAACGGCGAAGCTACATATTGGTTTGCATCAGGAGAGAGAATATGCTCTGTGATGCTATGTGATGCTGATTTCCGAAGGAAAGAGATACTGTTTAACATGTGTCGATCGTTTCACGCGTTGGCCGGAAGCTTTCCCAATCGTTTGGCACTCCCAAGCGTATCACAGCGGATCAGGATCGACAATTCGACTCACATCTCTTTAAATCAATCTGCAAATTAACTGGAACGATCCATTTAAGAACAACCGCCTATCACCCTCAAGCAAATGGCATGGTAGAAAGATTTCGTCGACAATTAAAAGCAGCAATTCGATGCCATGAAAATATTCGATGGACCGAAAACCTACCTTTTGTTACTGGGCATAAGAGCAACGTGAAGAGAAGATTTAGGTACTTCATCCACCGAACTTGTTTATGTTTGAATTATTGTTTTTGTCGCAAAGAAACACCGAAGACAGTGCTAGCATTTATTTAAACACACTTCGAAACCATTCCGAAAATCTCCGTCCTAAGCAACCGTCGCAACATGGGTCCAAAAGCACCTTTATTTTCAAAGAGATGAAAATCACCACTCACGTGATTTTCCGCCGTGACACAATAAAAAACGGTTTAGATAACCCAGATCACGGCCCTTTGCCAGTAGTTAAACGAGAAGACATACCATTTGTCGTCCGTGTAAACGGAAAAGAAGAAACAACTTCCATCGATAGATTGAAACCTGCTTATGAGGTGAACGTTAATCAAGAACCAGAGAAAATAATAGTGTCCAGAGAAACAAACACCTATAACAATTTTCAGAACAGCAGACCCAAGAGACAAACGAGATTTACGGGAAGTTATCAAGCAAGTATCAGTTAAATCATTTTTTTCAGTAAAAATATTTTTTTCAGTGTAACATTTTATTTTTAGTTAAAAATTCTTTTTCTCGTGTAAAAATTGTCTTTTTTTGATATACCTATTCAATTTCAATTGTAACTATGTATGTATTATCCATTTGTCGAAGGGGGTGTTGTAGCGACAAGCTAATTACGAATAATTATAACTTTTCTATTCAAAAATTAAATAACAGATCTCATATTAAAATTTACATTTTTGCAGTTTGTAATACTAATTCAAAAATATATTTATCTTTTCTTTAATCTTGCAGACGTTACATTTTTCATGTATGGGAAACGAAATATTATATTGTAAGCCATGACATCACAAGAGACCAGGCCGATAATATTTGTGTTTATCCTGTGGCTTTTAAAACAAAGAATGTGTGTTTAGTTTAGTAATCAATCAGTCACAATTTGCATCGGTCCGCGATACATACAAAAATACCTTCCCTTCGAGAATTAATTACATTTTACGAAAATAAATATTATTAACAATTTTTTCTACGTATTATTCGATTTTGTTATTATTTTTATTTTGTTTCCGTGGAATATAAGTTTATCACACACGCATCCACACAACCACGGAACAGATATAGCGTACTTTGTCACAAAAGTTGATCACTCTGTATTCTGTATACAACCAATGTTGTTTCTATTTCTTTTTACATTCCATTTATTTCAAGCATTTTGTGCGGTCTACCTTTTTTATGATTAATTTGTCAGAGATTGTGACAGAAAATGAAAATTTCAATCGCTAGATGATGTTTTAGCGTTTATGACGCATGAAATGGGCATCAACTAAAATATTAATCAGCTTTTGTCACCTTAAACATCTAATACTTTAAATTCTTTACGCCAATTCAACTGTATTTGACAGTTTAGATGGACAATTTAAATTTGTTACACACTTGAGAGTTGCATTTCGTATTTCTTTATTGTCTTCTATTCCCATGGTATACTACACCACACCACGGTAACTCGTTGTTTTTTCTCTTCATATACTGTGGCTCAAGTGTAAAAACTTTCAATGTTATCATCTGGCACTAATAATTTGATCATCCAATGTAAGCACGTTTCATTATTTATAAAAGATTCGTAAGGATGAACGCTGAGAATTGGTTTAGAAATTCGGCAAAAATAAAGCGTCCATAAAATCAACCCTGTATAGGCGTTCTCTCGGTTTTGTGCGAAGTGTAAAACTATTATCGTTGTATGAATATACAAACAATGCTGACAGGAGAAAGTGCTTGGATTTGAAATGGAAATTTGTCTCCAAAATCTGAATGACGGTGGTTGAGGCAGAGGAGCTGCCGTTGCTACAAAAGCCTAAGTCAGTGTGGTCGCTAAAAAAGGTTCATATTATAATTTATATATAGAATATATGTATGTATGTATATATATACATAGATAGAAAATACACGAAAATGTTATATAAAAACTATTTTGGAAGTAATAGAAAAGTGTAATAGCTTAAAAGCATTAATACAAATTCTTCATAAAAATACTAACATGACGGTTAACTCCCAAAATTGATTTATCAACCTAAAGAGCAAGAAGGTTTTATAAAATAAAAATAAATAGGCTTATTACAAAGTCAATGGAAGACAAAGCGATAGCAATGGCCGCTATTTTAGATACAGAAGGGGCATTTAACAATGTTATTTAATAGGGGCTATGAGTAGACGGGTAGATCTGGGAACCTGGGTTGATGACAAAAATGACCAAAGCAGAGAAATCAAAGTCCGAATTGAAACTGCAAGGCAAACATTTGTGAAAATGAAGACAATGCTTACCAACAGAGACCTTCAGTTGCATCTCAGATTGAGGGCTCTAAGATGTTACATATTTTCTATCTTACTATACGGAATGGAAGCTTGGACATTGAAGAAACAACACATAAGGAAAATAGAAGCGTTCGAAATGTGGTGTTACAGAAGAATATTAAAAATTCAGTGGGTTCAAAGGATTACCAATGCTGAGGTACTACGACGTCTAAATAAGGAGTTAGAAATTATGAACAGCATAAAAAGAAGAAAACTAGAATATTTGGGTCACATAACCAGAGAAGAAAAATATGAGCTGCTGAGAATTATTATGCAAGGAAGGATCCAAGGAAGAAGAAGCATAGGAAGAAGACGCATCTCCTGGCTGAAGAACCTTAGAGAATGGTTTAACTGTAGTTCACTACAACTTTTCAGAGCAGCAGCCAACAAAGTGACCATAGCCGTTATGATATCCAACCTCCGATAGGAGATGGAACTTTAAGAAGAATGAGTAGACGAGGCGCACCGGCAGTAATATGCAGATGGATAAAGGCATCCGTGGAGAATAGGACAGGTCCACACAAGGCTTTTACTTTCTAGGATATGCTGATGATATAGTTATCGTTATCAGGCGCAGGTTTGGCCAGGTGGTGTCTGAGAGAATGCAAGCAGCCCTACATATAGATAGTTGACGACTGGTGATAGTCACTGCTCAGAAAATACAAATCGTCAACTTCACCAAAAAAACAGCACTATAAGGCCTAAAACCAACGGTGCTGGGAGGAACAGAGATTTCATTTGCCAAAGAAACAAAATATCTTGGGATGTATTTTGATCTTAGGCTTAAATGGAATACTCACATTCTTACAACCACACAGAAAGCTACTATGTACCTGGGCAGATGTAGAAGAATGTGCGGTAAGGTAATTGGCGACTTAACCTCAAAATGATTCTATGGTTATACACAAGGGTTATCAAGCCAATGATAACCTATAGTTCGGTGACATGATGGACAAAGACGCAGCAAGTGGGGGCAATAGGTCTGCTAGGTAATACACAAAGGCTAGAATGCCTGTAAAACAACTCCTACAGCAGCGTTGGAAGTCCTGTTGAATCCTACCACCACTTCAGATTTTTATACAAGGCAAAGCCAGATCAGTGATGCACAGATTAATCCATAGTTAGCGACATTAACACAAAGTTAATCGATGAGCTAAAAGCTGATATTGTGATGGAGCAGCCTATCGATGCAAGAGGTATGAGATATAGCTTTAACAATAAGTTCACAATTACGATACCAGGCAGAAGATTGGAATGAAGGTATACCCATACAAGCTGCTGCTACTTGGTACACGGATGGCACAAAAATATCGCAGGGTGTGGGAGCCGGCATAGTAGGGACAAATAATTTCCTGGTAAGTCTATCTAAGGATGTGACAGTTTTCTAGGCGGAAATAACGGCAATCCATCACTGAGTGGAAGAAATAGGCAGGGAAGAACGTTCTGTTTAGTTGCTATCTTCACAGATAATCAGGCAGCGCTTAAGGCACTCAACTATGTAGAGATCAATTCTAAGCTACTATGGAATTGTGTGTGTGCCTTAAATAAACTAGAAGACAGTAGCAAGGTTACGGTAACCTGGATAACAGGAAACGAGGGTCATAAGGGCAATGAAAAAGCGGTTGAAATGGCCAAACAAGGCTCATCAATGCCATTCATTGGACCAGAACGCTTCTGCGGCGTTGCAAAGACAGTAACAAGAACGGCTACAAGGAAGTGGGTAGCTCACAAATCTCTGGAATGGTGGAGGAATTCACCAGGACAAAGACAGGGGATCGAGTTCATTACAGAACATTCGCCAAATTTTACGGCAGACCTAATAAGCAAAGACAGGAAAACAGTCAAAGCCATAGTAGGTTGTCTAACAGATACTGTAAGAAGAATAGGCACTTGAAGCTGATTGGATTATTAGATGATGACCTGTGCAGATTCTGTCACCTCGAAAAAGAAACAGCAGAACACATTCTATGTCAGTGTGACAGTCTGGCAAATGTGCGGTTCTTTGAATTAGGAGAAGAAAATCCACCGGCAAATAGCTATATGGATGGCACAGTCTCGAAGCTAATAGATTTTTTAAAAAGAGTCAGGCCAAAGAATGTTATCTAGGACTAGAGGAACACAATAGATCTGAAAAGGTCGCAGTAGAATAGGCCAAAAGGCCACCTCTCTAATTCTATCTATCTAAGCAGATTTTAGATTTAGTAATGTTATAAACGACCATTTCGAAACCACGATCAGAGTCCATTTTTACAGAAATTTAGATATTGGCGCCATTTAAGCTTTTAGAGTAACGAATTCAAGCATGCTTTCATTTGTACAATAGAGATCACCATTCAAAAGATGATAAATGGAAAGGATATAAGTTAATGGAGAATAACCATCAGGTTGATCGCGCTGATGGCTAATAATGATCAGGTTCTGACAATGCTCAAACTAAACGTAGATTGTCACGAGCGCATACGGATAACAATCAGTTTTATTATTTCTACGCGAAGTATTGTTGCTTTGCGGTTTTAATTAATTTCTTTCAAATGAGTGATGTAATGAGAAAATTACGTGCCATCACTCGCGAGGTCGGAGAAGACTGCAAGTGCAGTCTTCTAATGAGTTAAGAGACTACAATGCTCAAAACAAATATTTAATGTAGGCACCTACTGGTAGACCTGAAACCTTGAAGCCAAAGCAAGTTTTAATCAATCTTCCTATAGTTATTGACTTCGGGTAAATGTGAGTGGCTCGTTACCAGATACTGTTGTTTGGTATGAAGCATGTTTTGTCTTTACACGGCGTGACTGATCGTCGTGTTCAAACTATAAAGAAAAATTTGTTTGGATATGGTGATGCCAAAGAAGATGAACGGACATAATAAGTTGACTGATGGAACAAAAACAATGGTAATTAGCTTTATACAGCCCTTAAAAGGAAATCTCGTTATTATTTGCATAGTATCAGTAAATTTTATTTACTGAAAGACTTATCTATCGAATGTGTAATGATTTGCTTTTGTACATGTACCTCTCAGGACATTTGTAAAGCTAACATGGCAATCAATACGGAGTTAAAATAAAATGAATGGCTGCGCTGATAAAAAAAATAAAAAATCACTGACAAGAACACTGAAGACATTAGGGGGTGAACGAAGATTCATTTACGGAAAACTAAAAAGTTTTACTTAAAGAATATAGAAAAGAATCACGAAAAGCAAGACATTGGAAGCCATAACGATGGATTACCAACATCTAATTTTTACTATCGCCGCCAGCTCAACTTCATGTTCTGTCAAACTACGACGAAATTGTTGCCCGAAAGGATGCTAATGATGTTTGTTCGATGTAGCAACACTTTCTTTTAAATAATTTGGTCTCAAACATACGATATCTAATAACTTTTTGTGAAACATATGACATAAACAAAAAAATTTCAGCAATGTAGATTACTTAATAAGTTCTGTTCCGATTTTAGTTGCATACTTTACACGAATGTTAACTTTACATAGAATAAAATAGCGTCTTACTTAGAGCCCTCTATGAGACTCCAACCTCCGCGTCTCTGCGGCAGAGATGTCAGAAAAGTATTACCTAACTTGTATGCCTAAATTCTAAAATCCTATATCAAAACAACTAAAGCGTATATGTCCATCACTTTGTGAGCTTCGGATGCCGCCATATATAATTACTAAACGTTTATTGTTGACTTACTCCTAATTGTCATTCCTAAATATATATATATATATATATATATATATATATATATATATATATATACAGATACTCTAAAATTATTCATTCAAAAATATGATAGTCAATTGTAAAATTCACTACATATTTTTTACTAATATGATTCAACAAGATTTATATTAAATATTTCTCCATAAAAATATTTTTTTGATTAAGATTTTGACTAAAAAATACAAACAACTAGATGAGCAATTTTATATCCTGAATGAGGCAAAATTGATCACATCTTTTTAAGTGACTGAAAATAGTATAATAATGCCGGCCGATCATGTTCACCCCACGTTATTAATATTTTTCAAAAATGTAAGTTTTCTGAAAGATGTATACTGGGGCGAAATTGATCATTGAAATTTAAACCACAATTTGCTTTTCTACAGATTTATAAAAACAAAAATATGCTATTACGCCCTAAATTAGGTTTCACAAACAAAAGTTATCAATGAGACACTGAGACTCGGCGCTGTTTTTCTTAGCTAACAACTACAACTTTCAAAAAGGTAAGTGTGTTTTTTTTGTACTGACAATAATTTATGAGTTATGCCAATCGATTTTTTTTACAATAATATAAATTTCATTTTTCTACGACTTTTCTACGAACTAACCAGGGTATATTTCCTACATAAACAGTAGGTGTACCACAAGGTATGTGATAAGACCAGTCTTGTAGATATTATACACTAGTTTTATCCTGTATTTGGATCATAACACGATAACTACTTTGGCTGATGATGCTGAAATGAAGTCAGTGTACATTTTTAATTGTGTATAGTAATTTAAAATAAGGAAAAACAACACTGCCCTGTTAGTGTAAATAATACTAAGCTACCACATGCGGATTCTGAACAATATATAGGTATTTAATTAGACGCTAGGTTACACTAGAGGACTCACATTAAAAAGAAAATTAGAGCTCAACCTCAAGTATAAAAAAAACTATTGGCATTGGGAAAAAATCTACCCTCTCAATCTACAATAAAATGCTTTTGTACAAACAAATCCTGAAAAGTGTATGGAGATATGGTATCCAGCTGTAAGGTTGTATCAGTAAAAGTAATTTAGACACTATTCAGCGATTCTAAAACAAAGTGCTAAGAAGCATTGTGAACGTTTCCCTGAACCTTTATAAAGACCTAGAAATAAATATTGTGCACCATATCAAAATAAAGACCATAGAAAAATTTGCCAAGAGTCACGAACGACGACTTCTTTAATAAGTCAATGTTGAGGCAATTAACTAAAAAAAACTTACCTCCAATTAGCTACATCCATGTTTAATTAAAAAACAAAACAATGCTATGCCGGTACGTAAACAAACTTTTTAAACGAGAAACTGATGAAATATCTTGATCGATATGTTTGACAGTAAACCCCACAGGTGCTAACTATCAAAGGTAAGTTTAAGTTATCAATTTAAGGAAAAGATCGATTGCCTTTTAAAAGGCATATAGTATGTGTGTTAAGGGAAGTTGCTATTTTCATTTATGTTCTTGCACGTATTTCTAGGTCTGTCACTTATTATATTGGGCGTCGTAGATAGTTAGGTTTGTATGGAGTTTTGGGGTATGACCACGGGCTTTGTTTTAAATGTGCGTATTTTCAGAACAAGATCATCGCCTTCTCTGGTTAATTTGCTTAGTAGGAGCATTGATTATAAACCACCCATCGTGGGTGGTTTATAATCAATGGTAGGAGTTAGAAGTCTTCTGTGCCATATGCTATTAAATTTATTTTATGACTTTATTTTGCATCTTTTAGTAGTAGTTGTAAAGTAGGTTTGACCTTAATAATGCTCTTTATTATTTGGCATTTTTTTGGGTAGATATTTCTTAAATACCCTGTAGTCTAATCAATAACCTCAACAAAACTTATGAATCACATTCTAGAGATAGACGAAAAATAGTTTTATTTTAATATTTTCAAGAAGATTAACTCATTTTTCGTAGAAACTGCACAAAAATGCAATTTATATGCGCATTATTTAATGAGATAATCATTGTTCAGAAGATCAACATTCCAAACACCCAATCCGAAATAAGATTCGGGTATGTCGTCATATTGATATAATAAACTTAAGCAGATGTGCTATAAACGATAATAGCAGAAAATTCAAATGCAAATCCCTAGCACGGATACATAAACAAATCTGAAATGCACCCAAGACGTCGGCCTTTGTCACAAGCAGATTATACATAAATCTGACGGTAAAGCTCAGAGACAAGTAAAAGATTGTATATACAGTGCTGAAAAAAAAAACGTACAATTTCATGTTTAAAAAGTTAGTGCTACTAATATTGAAAT
Source organism: Diabrotica undecimpunctata (assembly GCF_040954645.1). Taxonomy (NCBI): domain Eukaryota; kingdom Metazoa; phylum Arthropoda; class Insecta; order Coleoptera; family Chrysomelidae; genus Diabrotica; species Diabrotica undecimpunctata. Next base: position 29,262,931 of record NC_092812.1, read on the forward strand.
AAAATGTTACTCATAAACACAATACAAAAAACTATGATTTATAATTCATTTTCGAAGAGTATGTTTTTTCAATATTTATTGATACACTAATCATAAATGTATTTGGCTGAATATTAAACAACTCGAAAACACGCCAAAATAGAAATTAAACTAATTTTCTATATTATAAAAATGAAAGCAGGTAGTTCCACTAAAGTATTTTCTCCAATATCTGTCATTTGTTTTAAGTTTGTAAATTTAAAACAAACCATAAATTTAGATCTTCGATTATAATCTTTTAAATTTTTAGCTCTGAATGTTAATAAAAAAGGAAAGATGATTTGAAGAAAAAAATGCCATCTTGGAGCCTATTGGTCATGGAAGGTTTTTTTTGTGTTTTTCACCATATTTCAGTTTTCTTTTTAGTTTAAGCACGTGATATAAAAAATATCAAAGTAATTATAAATGTTTATAACGTTTTTCAAACAATGTAGATAAAATGATGAAAGTTTTTTAATATATCTTAAAATCAAAGCCTAAAAGAATCGATTACGATCTTCTAAATACCTCTAAAGTCACTGTTGTACAGTTGTTTAAAGAACAGTTGTTTAAATAATCGTTCTTCAAGAAAAATAAACTGAATAACGTTTTGATTGATCTAGCTGAGATTGAACTCAGTTCAATAACTCCATAACTGCCGTAATTTTAGGTAGTCATTTACATGTCTTTATGCAAAAAACCAAGTTATTAACATTTTTTTATAAATTACTGCAATAATATAGGTTTTTTCAATTATCTGGGTTAATCTGGGTATCTGTTTATATAGTTTGTTAAAAACTCATTGAAGAACTTTTATTTGAACAATTTTGCTCTAAAATGTATAAGAAGCATTTTGTAGGAAAAAAGTGATTTTTTCACTTTTTATGACTGTTGAAAAAAACAAGCAAAGTACGTCTTCAAGGATTTGATATCAGTTATGTCATCGCATGCCTTAGTCTATGGACCAATGAGCACGTCGATGCTCATCGCCATGCCTTTTACGTTCTATACAATTTACTATTGGCCAAGCCAATGGAATTGGAAACGCACATATCGATACGAAAAAAATGTATAAAAAAGGTGCATTTTCCAAGCCAAGGCAATCTAGTCTTGCTCCAGGGCTCCCATATAGGTTCTTCTATACTATGGGAGTCTCCTTCACGGGCTATGCTCCTCACTCGTCCTTAGACTCTTTTGCTAGAACCTTCTAATACCAAACTGTGATTTGATTGTGAGAAATTTTCTAACCTACCAAATTGGGACAGAAACACAGAGGAAACTTTGATTATGCTGGTTGAAGCCCTCTGCAGAGCACCTAGAGAGCTGATATGGGTTAATTCTTTGTGAAGACCCAAACCTTTTTATGGTGACAGCTATCACTTTAAAAATTTTAAAAACCTTTATTACATTTTTTTCAGCTCTTTCTTTACTGGCCTAAAAACTTGTCAACCACGTCAATTTTCCCTTTCATCTTATTACAGCAAGTGAGTAGCTTTGGTGTATATGGAATCTCTACTCGCAGAGTCAATCTTATTATATTGTAAAAATTCATACTAGAAATTACCAAGAATTTTTTTTTCGACAGTAAAATGCTGGGGTAGTGGAAGTAGAATATTTGGGAAGTAAAGTATCTAGATACAGACGAGTGGAAGAGGAAGTACGACTGAATAACACAAACAGAATAAGGAATACTTAAGGGATAAACAAAATCTGGAATTATAATTTTTAAGGCATGTTAAATGATAAATGATAAAGCTGAATAGGACTTGAGATAAATGTATTTAACCTACATTAATAAATAAGCCAATATATAGTTAGATGGTATGAACATGTTCAAAGAATTATAAAAATGCGCAGAAGTCCTAGAGTAAGAAGCCCAAACACCGATGGACAGCATAAGAGGCAACAGTGCTAAATATATGATGCGAACAAAGAGAAGATACAAGAGTAGTGTGCATTACACTTTATCCTTATCCGACGTTTTTCTGCATTGATTTGTTTTTATATAAGTGAAATATAAACAAGGGATATACCATAAGTTCCTTCTTCTCTTCTGCAAGTGCCCTGTCCGTTGCGAACGTTGGCTATTAACATGGCAATTCTGATCTTGTTTGCGGCGCTTCTGAATAGTTCGACCGATGTGAGCCCGAACCACTTCCTCAGATTTTGGAGCCACGAGTGTCTTCTCCTGCCTGGCCTTCGCTTACTGTCTATTTTTCCCTGGACAATCAATTGCAGTAGACGGTACTTATCGTGTCTCAATATGTGGCCTAGATATTCAAGCTTTCTTTGTTTAATTGTATTCACGATTTCTTTCTCCTTTCCGATTCTTTGAATTACCTCTATGTTGGTGACATGTTCGGTCCAGGGTATATACAAAGAATGCGTCGGTACGCCCACATTTCGAATGCTTCTAGTTTTTTCGTGAGCGTCTCCGTCAGCGTCCAGGCCTCCACACCATACAGTAAGATCGGAAAAATGTAGCATTTAACTAGACGTAGTTTTAGGGGAAGAGACAAATCCCTGCTTATGAGGAGCTTTTTTATATTGCTAAATGCTGCTCTAGCTCGTTCTATTCTCGCCTTAATTTCTGTGGCCTGTTCCCGATTTGCATTTACGTTGGTGCCAAGGTACACATAAGATTCTACATGGTCAATTAGTATGTTACTTATCCGTAACTGTCGAGCAGGCTGTTGCTTCCTGTTTATCAGCATCCACTTTGTCTCTTTGAAGTTGAGGCTCAGGCCGTATTCCTCACTAACTGAATAAACTCTTTCCATTACCTGCTGTAATTCGTCTATAGTACTGGCAAGGATCACCGTGTCGTCGGCATATCTTATATTGTTCGTTAACTCGCCGTTTATTTTTATGCCCTCATTTGCATTTTCCACACATTTGTTAAATATTTCTTCGGAATAAATATTGAATAGGAGTGGGGATAATATACAACCCTGACGGACACCTCTTTTGATCCGCACACTTTTAGTGAGTTCGTTGCCAATTTTTGCTCTTGCTGTTTGACCCCAGTATAGGTTTGCCACAATTCGAATGTCCTTGTCGTCAATACCTATCTTTCGCAGAATATCTATCAATTGTTGATGATTGACATTGTCAAATGCTTTTCTAAAATCCACAAAGCACAAATACACGTCCTTTTCAACGTCTCTACACCGCTGTATAAGCACCTGGAGAGCGAAAATTACTTCTCTAGTTCCAAGTGCTTTCCGAAAGCCAAACTGCGATCTATCAATATTTGACTCACATTTATCATATATTCTTCTATGAATGATCTTAGTGAACGCTTTAGTGACATGACTGATCAAGCTTATAAGCCGGTAGTCATCACAGATCTGGGCATTTGGTTTCTTCGGGATTGTAATAAATGTTGACTGCAGCCAGTTCTCCGGGATTTTACCGCTATTATATATGTTGTTAAAAAGTTCAACTAGATTATCAAGGAACTATTTGTCTGATTTACATAGGATCTTTAATATTTCGCAGGGTACATTGTCCGGACCTGCTGACTTATTGTTTTTTAGTGCTGCAATGGCATCTTCTATCTCCGATTTAAGGATTGAAGGTCGTGTTTCTCCTTCTCCATATAGGTGATCATCAGTCCTGTCAGATGCAAATAATTTTTCTATGTATGATTTCCATGTTTTTAAGATCGTTGATGGCTCCGAGATAAGATTTCCATCGCCATATTTTATGCTGTTGGATGACTTATTGAATTTCCTCTTGTTTGTCATTGATTTTATTTTTTTGTGCATATTGTAACTGTCGTATTGTTCTATTTCCCTGCATTCGTTGGAAAACCATTTTTCTTTGGCTTCTCGAATTTTCGTTCCTATGATTTTGTGGATCTGATGGTATTTTTCTTCATTTCTATTCTTGAAGTTCCTTAAATGTCTAAAATCAACAAAAAAATCAAAACCTGTAAGTCGTATCTGGTGATCCAAGTAAGAGAAGCCATGTTACTAAGAAATAAAGAGAAAGTAAAAACCTAGAAGGAAAGATCTTCATAATAATCTTTGCATAAAAAAATTCAAGAAGGAGAACATATTCTTCCAAATTAACATGGGAAGAACATATTAATAACTGTTTAATTAAATGCGAAAAAAGCCTAAATATTTTAAAAGTAGTTAACCGTCACCAATGGGGCGCTGATACTAAGGTTAATCTAATGTTTTATAGGGCATATACCAGGTCAGTTCTTGACTATGGTTGCTTTTTATATGGGTCTGCTACAAATACTAGACTTAAAAAATTAGACCGAATCCAGTACAAAGCTCTACGTTTTGTTTTAGGTGCACTTAAATCTACACCTACTGAAAATCTTTTAGCCGAATGTATGGAACCTCCATTACATTTAAGACGTCTTTTTTTAGCTGAAAAGTTTATCCTTAAATGTCAAAGTAATAACCAATCCTACCTATTGCAAAAAATATCTGACATATCTGTGTCTAACTTAGTTGACAAATGATGGCATAACAAAAATTCTTCAACTTTAGCTATAGCATTTCCTAATGTTTCTTCCTATTTAGAAATAACAGCTGAAACTAATTTTTTCCAATGTAATTTCAATATTCTTTATTCCCAAACCAAAGTTTATTTCCCTACTTTTGATGATAACGGCATTCAACTTCAGAAACAACTTGCCAAATTTGATAAGCCATACAGGATTTTCACAGATGGGTCAAAATCCATTTTGGGAGTAGGTTGTGCGGTATATATCCAAAACAATCAAGAACACATTATGTTTAAATTGAACCAACAATGTTCCATTTATTCCGCAGAAATGTTTGCAATATATCAAGCTCTGAAATGGACTATTGAGAAAAGAATGTCTGATCAACAAATAGTAATCATGTCGGATTCAAAATCTGCGTTGTCTGCTTTAGATAATAATTCGCATAAGCATTTATATAAAAACAGTATTATCGTCAAAATTATAGAAAATCAACTAAAGCTACTTAAAAGAAATAATTCAGTCTCTTTCATTTGGATAAAAGGACATGCTGGTATCCCGGGTAACACCAAAGCAGATTATTTTGCTAAAGAAGCGGCTTTAAAAGGATTAGAGATTATCTGGCTCAATAAAAGTTATTTAGTCTCTCTGCGTAAACAAGAATTCAAAGAAAACTGGGAAATTGAATGGAATGCTTTTTATAACAGAAGTAACAACATTTATACAAAAGTCACCCTGTTTTACCTACTGCTCCTTTTGCTGCAAGAAGTCATCCCAATAGAAGAGTATATTCAAGGTTTGTTAGATGCCTTGTTAATCATGCTACTGTGAAAGCCTATCTTCATAGATTTAATTTAAGTGAAGCAGAACTTTGTGATTGTAATGGTAACATTGACGATATCAATCATTGGATGTTCGGGTGCATATATAATGATGCTGCTATTAAGTATCTATTGGAAAATCTGATAAAAGAACAAATACCTCTTTCTCAGTGTCAATCTTCCATTTTATATATCTCTCGTCATAGTATTAGGCTTAACCAAATTTTTTGGGAATATTTAAAAAGGACTAAAAGACAAATTTAGGATGGAATGTGTAATGTGAATGAATAAATCTAGCTTTGTTCCCTCTGTCTATCCTTATGTTATATAGTTACCACCTAGCCGTTGCCTGTCTTGTGTTGTAATAAAGTCGCTATGAAAGGCACCTTAGCGTAAAAAGTATCCCTATATTATGTAATCCCTTGTTGGTTCTAAATATTCACTTTAAGTAAGTTAGGGCATTGAATGGAACGAATAAATGTATGATCTTTATCAATCTACTGATTCTTGTGATACTGATGTTTACATTATATTTTTAATTTACCTCTATGCGAAGTACTATTTTGTTAATAAATGCAATAGGTCAACACATCATTAACAAATTCAAGTAGTCAAATACATTATCGTGGCTGAATGGATCAAATTATCCAAAGGCATTAATTAAATAAAAAAAAAACATATTCTTACTTACTTATTTCTATCCTCTGCAGTCGTTTGTAATGCAGGATGTTCTTACCTGAAACAAAAATTCATTATATCAATACATTGTTTGAAATAAATGAAAATAAAGCCTTATTTTAAAATGTAAAAGTGGTTTTAAGAAAAGCATGTTTCAAATTTCCCAAGTGTGGAAAAATATAATAATCTCACTTTCATATTGTGCGGTACCGATCTGTGACAGATACATTTTCGAACCTCTGGTCGACAATTTAGGTACTAGAACTTTCTCGAATAATTTTGTATGCCTATAAAATCAGAGCGATTGTCATTTTAGGATTACCCTGTAAATATATTTTAAAAAGCAATTGTAAAAGTAAATAAATAGTGTATATAAATTTAGTCATGTAATTTGTAATATGAAAGCAGTTAATTCCCACGATTGTCTGTTTGTGACGTTATAGTCGATAAACTGTATAACAAGTATTCATGCATTTAGCCTTCAATTAAAAGTAATTTAGACGTTTATACTACTAATGTGAAAATATATTTTATATTTTTAAAATATGCCAAAATGCCATCCACTAAATAAATAATTTGTAGAATAAGTCAGGAGGTATCGGTAGAGAGCAATATTAATTGTGTACTAAACTGCTAGCCATAAGTTAGGGATATAGCTAAATTAAATAAACAATAATACAACAATTATACAACTGTATAAATCAATTAAGTGACTTCTCTTTTCTCTACATCAACAGTGAACACTTTTTTTTTATTTACAGAAATAAATATTTAAATAAATTAAATTTATAAGTCGTTTGTAGTTTATTATCCCAAGAAACGAAGCAGAAAAATTATTTGAAAAATCGAAAAATTACTGGGCTATATTTTTTAACTGTAATATTTGAGGAAAGTCAATAGAAAAGGCGTATTATCTCGTGGTTATCGAAACCTTTACTGCGTCATGACATTTAAGCAACAAAAAGCGACTTTTTTTATCATCATCATCATATAACGGGGGTCCTACGGCGATTGCCGCTTCCCGCATTTCAGCCTCCATCTTTTCCTATCTCTCCAATCTCCCTCTTCTAAGCCTCTAGATTGCATTGCTTCTCTTTGGTGTTTCTCCAGGAATTTGGTGGTCTTCCCCTTTTCCTTCTTTCTGAAGGAACATGCATTAAGGCTTTCTTTGGCCACCGCTCCGCCTCCATTCTCATCACGTGACCATATCTGTACGGTTTCGTATTTTCTCATTCCTGATTCTTTCCATTCTCGATACTCGACATGACCTTCTAAGATAATCCATTTCCACAACGTCTACTTTATCTCGTTCATTCTTTGTCATCGTCCAACATTCAGCACCATATGTGGTAATTGGTTCTACAATTGCTCTGTATACGCGAAGTTTGGTATGCATCTTTATTTTATTAGACCACAGTAATGAATTCAGTATTCGTATGCATTTTTTCCCTTGGGTTATTCGGTTTTGTACATCTATCTTAACTCTGCCATCTGCTGATATGATGCTTCCTAGATATTTATACTGGTTGCAGCCTTTTATGACTGCCTTTTCAAGCCTCAGATCTGTGGTATTTCCTCCAATTTTTAAATATTCTGTTTTGCTTATGTTTACAGTAAGCCCCCATTTGGCATATTCCTCAAATAATTTTCGATTCATATAATTTATATCTTCCTCATCGGTTGCAACCACCACCTGATCATCTGCAAACAACAATGTATACAGAGTTTCTTGTCCCACTTCGATGCCCATAAATCTACATTTATTTCTCCAATTCCTCAATGCTTCTTGGACGTATATTTTAAAGAGTGTCGGTGACAAACAGCATCCTTGCTTTAGGCCTTTAGTGACTTTAAATTCATTTGAGGTTCTGGTTCCAATTTTTACACAACTAACTGCATTTTCGTACATTGTATATATTGCTCGGATATACGTCGAATCCAATCCGGACCTTTCAAGGACCTCAAACATTTTCTTTAACGGGACACTATCATATGCTTTCTCAAGGTCTATAAATACCAAATGGGTCTCTCTACTTCTTTCGACACGCTTTTTAATTATTTGTCGTAGAATAAATATATTATCAAGGCAGGATCTCCCGGTACGAAGGCCGCTTTGTTCTTCAATATCTTGTATCTGTCTTTCAACCCTCTTCTTTAATATTCTGCCGTACAACCGGCCCACAGAGCTCGTCACACTAATACCTCTATAATTGGAACAGTCTCTTTTATTCCCTCTCTTATATATGGAGATTATATAAGATTTATTCCAATCTTTAGGAATTTCCTGGTCTCCACACATACATTTATTGAAAAGGTCTACTATTAATTCTAAAAGTGCAGTCGGCCCATATTTAACCAGCTCTATGGGAATGTCTCCAGGCCCTGCGGCTTTTCCGTTTTTAACCTCTTTTAAGGTTTCCGTCAATTCAGATAATGTTATTATAGGGATTTAATGTCTTTCGTCTCTGTTGTCTATTAATTTCCTTCTCTTTTCCCTACTGTACTCTACTCTATCCTCTTTCAGCAGTTTCGTATAATATTCTTCCCATTCATTTAACTTTATGAGAGAAATGTTGTCTTCATTTTTCTCATTTTTCCTAAACTGCTTTAATATTTTCCATGCTTGTGCCACTTTTGTTCCACCCATAAATCTGTCCAGTTCATCACACTTAGCCTCCCAGTTTATATTTTTCGCCTTATCCACGTCTTTTTTAACTTCTCTATTCCATTTAGCGTAAATTTCTCTATCTTGAGGATCTTTGGATTGAAGCCATATATGATATGCTTGTTTTTTCTTGAGAACTTTCTCTTCTAGTTCCGTTGACAACCATTCAGGTTTTTCTTTTTTCCGATTTTCAACTTTTCCCAGTGCTTCATTTGCCGCTTCATGAATATATTTTTTAATTACCTTATACAGACTTTCAGGGTCTAAGTCCTTTGTTTCTATATTTTTTATTTTCTGAGCTATTCTAATTTTATATAAGAACTTTGTCGAATCTTGTTTAACGCTTTCCAGGTTATATTTTATGTTTTCTATGGTTGTTCCTATGTCTGTTACTTCATCATTTTTGTGACTTGATTGTTCTCACTTAAATGTCACCATTACTTTTGCAATAATCATATGGTGGTCACTTCCACATTCTGGCCCTCTAAACACGTTCACGTCCTTCGTTTTTAGTTTAGAATCTTTACGCTGAATGAAATAGTCAATTATTGATTTTAAATTCCTGATAGGCTGCGTCCATGTAAATTTGTGTATATTCTTATGGGGGAAGAAACCATTTAATATTTTCAAAAAAAATCTATTAATCTTTGACCATTGTCATTCAGAATGTCTTCTCCATATCTCCCTATTATTTCACTGTTGAACTTTTTTTTATTCATTTCAATATTGTGAAAAACTAAGCATTCTAGATAAAAACGTTCAACGGACGACTTTCTTGAAAATACTTGCTCTTTAAAATGAAATTTTTTAATTTAAAAAATGTTTATAAACAAAAAAGTTATTGCAAATTAAGCCCGAAAGTTAGCATGTTTTTCAATTGTTTATAATTATTAAAATAAACAATAAAAACATTTAAAACAATCTTCATAATCTGAAATTTTACGTAGTTACTACTTTTGCGAAAGATAGTCACAATCGGTCAAGTGGTTTTTAAACAGTTATATTTGTTTATTCCATTTGAGAGAAAAAAAGGTCATTTTCAAATAGCTGTACAGGTGTTTTGTCTGTACTTGTTTTTTTGCTCTGATTCCCTTTATAATTGTTTAAAGGAGAATACATTTGAATTGTGGTCCATTATTATCTATATGAAGAATGTTACCGGCAGCAACTGAGAAATAAAATTGGATTTTGGCTTTTTTATAAGTTCACCTTGAGATAATTAACTTTTGGGAAGGGGAAGGGTAGTATAGTGTAAAATATATGTTCTCTTAAAAAAATATTTACATTTTAACTAAATTATGAGTCAAAACCGATAAAATTTTAAAAATGAAGTGAAATACAAGAAAACGTATTCGTGTATGTGAACGTGGAGATGTTGTAAACCAAATGGATCACATCTTGATAGAAAAGCGATAGGAAACAAGCATTCTAGACGTAAAAAGTAGAAGAGTACCATGCTGTGGCAAAGACCACTTATACTTCAGGTACACTTTAGATGTAGGATCAGTCGACAGGCAAAATAGAATAAACCAAGAGAAGAAATTCTAGATCTGGGAAATTTGAAAAGATCCGAAACTCAAAAGAAATTTGAAGATGAAATAAAGAGAAAGCTGACTGAATATAAAGAAAATAGAGAGATCATTAGAAGACCAGTGAAACCTAATAGGTAAAACCACATTAACTGCAGCAAAATCGATGCTAGGGAAAAAAAATGGTTTGATTCCGTAACGAATGAAGAGATTTGATGAGGAAGTCCGGGGTTTGAATTGGACCGTATAGCTATAGGATGGATGGAATATATCTCGTATAAGAAAAAGGATAAAAAATGTCTTGATCATTGATCAGTGGACACAACAAACAATAGGGTAATACCAACGCAGATTTAGAAAGGGAAGATCAGTTACTGATCATGTTACTGACTTCGTCCAAAGAAAAACAGATAGGATGTGTTAAGAAAACAATATTCTTTTATATATGACCTTTATAAACTTTAGACATTACTATGACACAATGAGCAAAAAGCAATTGCTAAGAGCGATGTAAAACCTGGAAATACCAAGAAAGCTAGTAAAACTGGTAAAATGGTAATAGCGAATGTTGTGATAAGATCCGATATTAGGTATGCTTTTAGACCGTTTGGTAATAAAACAAGGATTAAAACAAATAAATGCTTTGTCTGCAACTCTATTTAATATAACGCTGGAATTAATACTTGACTAAATAGAAGAGGCATTCTAAAGACGAGTTTCGAAATTCTACGCTACTTCTAGGCATGCACTTTTTCAAATTCACTGCAGAAAAAGTGAACCTGAACTGAACAGCATTAACCCGCTAAGTATATAGGTTTTCATTTTATTAGAACGTTCCTCTTTTCTTTTATGTGACCACTTTTTAGAGAGGTGAAGAGCTGGGATAGTGAGAGGGATAAGGTTCTTAGTAGTTTCTAAGACCTTGACGATCGTGGTGTTCACCACATGAAATTTTTCATCATCATCAGTTGGCGCCACAGCCCTTCGTGAGCCTTGGCCTGCTTCAAAACATTCTTCCATCCTTCCCTATCGAGTGTCTGTCTTCTCCAGCTCCTCACTCCAATCTCCCTCAGATCTTCCTGTACATCGTCCAGATATCTGAGTTTAGGTCGCCCTCTTCTTCTTCTTCCGACCGGCCTGTTTAGCATAGTTATTTTAGTGGGATCACTCTCATCCATCCGCATAACGTAACCCACCCACCTTAGGCGGTTTATTTTGATGGTCTTCACAATATCTGCATCACCAAAAAGTCTATAGAGTTCAAAGTTATATCCCCTTCTCCACAGACCCTGTTCGTTTACTCCGCCATATATGGTCCTCAATACTTTTCTTTTAAAGACTCGAAGTAACTCTTCATCTCAGGTCCTCATTGCCCATGTTTCCGATCCGTATGTGAGCACTGGGCGTGTTATTGTTTTATAAAGTTTGCACTTTGTTGCTATTGACATACTTCTCGCTCTTAGTTGAGGGCCCAGGCCAAAATAACAGCGGTTAGCCACGCATATTCTTTTTTTTATCTCGTTGGATGTGTTATTTTTGTAGTCTACCAGTGATCCTAAGTAGCAGAATTCTTCTACCATTTCTATCGTTTTATGTTGCACCTCTAAGTTATTTTGTTGAATTCTTGATGTGGCCGGCATATATTTAGTTTTCTGGATGTTAATCAGAAGTCCGATGATTTCTGCGGCATTTTTGATACGTGTAAAAGCCTCCACTGCTTCATTTTGGGTTCTTCCAATTATGACGATATCATCAGCGTATGCCATTATTTGTATACTACGGGTATATATCGTACCTTTTAAGTTTATTCCCAAATCTCTCATAACTTTTTCTAACGCTAGGTTGAACAGCGTGCATGATAGCGGATCTCCCTGGCGCAGTCCTCTGTTGGTTTTAAATGGTTTTGAAACATCCCATTGTACGCGCACTTTACATTCGACTTTCATCATTGTCATTTTAATTAATTCTACCAATCCTTTTGGTATTCCTAATTCCATCATCGCCGAATATAATTGGGGCCTGTCAATAGTATCGTACGCTGCCTTAAAGTCTACGAAGATGTAATGGCAGTCTATGTCATACTCCGTCGTTTTTTCTAATATTTGTCTGATGGATGATATGTGATCAATGGTAGATTTATTTTTCAAGAAGCCTCTTTGGTAGGATCCTATTATATTGTCAGTATACCGTGCCAGTCGTTCGTTAAGTATCAGGGACACAATTTTTGCTTGTTGCAAATATTTTTTAAACCTGAGTTGAATAAGATGATAATCTTGAGAATTAAAAGTGAATGCGATGGGTTCATCACTACAGCTGTTTCGGCAGAGTACCTTCTTAAAAGAGGCTGTAGTGATAAAAAATTATAATAAACTTTGTGGAAGTTTTGAAAACAAAAGTTGTCGGTGTTTTATTATTAAATAAAATGTCGAATCCATCACTTAAGGCAGTAAAACTTATTAAACAGAATAATGTAGCGTTGAAAAAAGTATAAGCGTTTGTTACTCGATCTTACCTATAATAGACTAGCTATTCTTTTTAAATGGGGGTTTAAAAAAATTATGAACACAGCCAATATTGGTGAAAAGTTCTTGAATTTGAAGGTCATAACACAATGCAATCTTTAAAATTTTCCAGTAAAACGGACGAAGAGGGAAAAGTTTGTTTTAATTAACACAAACAATCTGCGATTTTTACCTGTGCCACATACGCTGTATTAAAATATATATCAAAATAACAACTGAATGCATGCAAACCAAAACAAAATCTAAAATAGTTTCTGCATATGACGTTTTCCCATTTATATGCACAAATTTATTCGCGTATGCAGTATTTTTGTAAAAAATCCTCTTGTCTCAGGCACATAAATGCACATTCAAAAATAAATGCTTTTTATGAGTTGTAAATGTAGCTATAAATTATTTAAGTTGTTTTGATAAAAAATAAATTAAAATCTGAATCTGGTAGTCAAGTCACAGTTTCTTAATAATAATAGTAATAATGCGTTTATTTCCTATAGGCTTACATCTAATCACAGTAAATGTAGACGATATACAGCAAATACATCTACAGCAACTAAAAGAAAAGTTACGTTTTTTATTTCATATTAGACAGAATTGCAGTATCGTTCTATTCTACGTTTCATAACGAATTAAGTGAAGCCAGTAAGTTGTCGCAGTATTTGATACTTCATTTATTGTTAAACCATTGGCTCAAAATAAAAAGTCTGTACTCAATTGTTGTGAAAGGTCATTTATAAATATAAAAAAGAGTAAGAGACCTGAGTTAGAGTCTTGAAGAACTCCGGTAAATTAGTTTTTGTAACTTGTAACCTTCATACTATAATGCTTATGCTATATGCCCATGCTCATAAGAAATTATTTCAATTGGGTAAGATGATAATAATGATTAAAGTGGATTCAAGAATCTTATAGCGTCTGACTTAACCAATGCAAAGTATCTTGTTCTCCAGAAATACGAGAACCGTCAAACGACACTGAAGTCTTAATCTGCCGACTGCTCAGTGTTGAGTCACATCAGTCAGTCACTTGACACTGAGAAGTAGGCAGACTGAGACCTCAGTGCCGTTTGACGGTTCTCGTATTTCTGGAGAACAAGATACTGGTACGAGTGAGGGGAGTAAACAGATTGGGACCTCGAACTCGAAACGAACCATGTATCTTTTGATAATGGCTCCAAAATGGGTGCTGAAATGTCGAGTTTTAAATTCTCTACGCGGTTCTTTCCGAAAACTTACTAATTTTCATTTACCTGACCGCGGAAATTAATCAGAACATCGTTTATAGCCTTCTGCGCCTTCCGGTTTCCAGTCTTTATTCACGTCTATCGAGTTAGTCTCCTGGTCGTAGATCTCTCTCCGACATTGCCTTCTGGACACCATCAAGCCATGTTATTTTCGGTCTTGCTCATTTTTTTCACTGAGGTGGCTGTCAACCCAATACTATAGTCGGTTGGCGATATGCTGTAATTTTCTGTAGATGTTCGTACCAAATAAGCTGATTTTGTTGTATTTTTTTTCATTATTTAGATTAAGAGTACAAAACAAGGAAATCACATGCGAGAACAAATAAAAATCCTTTGCTATGCAGACGACGGAATCTTAATATCGCATAATGAAAATACCTTACAGCGCATGGCACAGACATTCAATACAGTGACGAAGAACTACAGCATGAAGATATCAACAACTGACATCAGATCCCTGGTAGTGACAAGGGAACCCATAAGATGCAAAATAGTAATTACCGATGAAATAATTGAACAATCTTAAAGAGAGCGTCTAAAAGTAGGTAAAAATAGCGGCTTACGTGTCAGGATGTTTGAGGGATGTAATCTGCAGAAATAAAGATATACGGCTGAAAGAAAAAGTGTGGATATATAAATCAAAAAAACCATAAAACGGAAACCAATAGAATATTAAGAACAGTGGAAATGAGAACGTTTAGGACAATAACTAGGAAAAACCTGAGAGATAGAATACCAAACGACCGAATAAGAGATCTCTATAACGTAAGAGACATAGTATGCTGGGAAAGACAGAGAAGAGAATGGAATCGGCATGCCACGAGAATGGGCAAAGAGGGAATTGGCCGAATAGCAAGAGATTCAAAACCAAAAGGAACAGACCACTAGCAAGACCCTTTAAAAGGTGGCGAGATGTCTGGCAGTCAACATCAGAGCTACAGCTACATACAATCTCAAAGTAGGTGAATAACAGGCCAAAGGGCCTAATATCAGAAAAAGTAATATTAAGTATAATTACACATAATAATTTATGGCAGATTACATATAATCTGATTTCAGATAATAATAACTTTTAAGTATAAATTTGTATATGTAAAATAGTATTTGAACAGAATACAGAAAATATATTAAAATTTAATCCAGAGAATTTATTTTTAAATAAGTAATATGGAGATGATCATCAGGTAGTAACTTTAGTGTTACTAATAGGTTGATTGATTTTTAGTACCAATAACACTGTATTTGCAGATAATAGCTTGAATCAGTTCATATATCAATTAACAAATTACATTAATACGAATTCATAACTATAATAATGTCACAAAACCGACAGTAATAATAAAGGGAAACTTATGATGACCCAACTAAAAGAATACAATTTTGTGAAACGATGATGGGTAACTGTTACTGAAACCCTTTCTTGGTACAAAATATTATTTTTTCTGATGAGGCTACATTCACATTAAATGGCGAGGTCAACCTTCAGAATTATAGATACTGGGCTAAAGAAAACCTCAACTGGATGAGGGAACACCATACATAATACCCGCAAAAGGTAAACGTATTGGCTGGCATTGTAAGAAATCTAATCATCAGACCCTACTTTTTCGAAGGTAATTTAAACGGACCAGCATACCATCAGTTATTAAGGGGGTATCTTGTACCTACTTTAGTTAATTTATTCCCCAGTAGAATTAATCCTGGAGATTTTGATGAAAGTTTATGGTTTCAACAGGATGGTGCGTCTCCGCATTATATTGAACGGCCAACAAGGTCTCCAGACCTCAATCCTTTGGATTAATCTATGTGGGGGCACTTAAAGAATGTTGTTTATAAAACAAAACCTGCCAATATTAAAGACGTAAAAACAAGAATTTATAAAGAACAATAAACAATATTTCTCAAGAAACCATAAATAAGGTTCTACAAGAATTTTTACAACGTTTGTGTTACTATCAAATACAACAAGGGCTACAATTCGAACATTTAAGATAAAGTCATGTATTAATTACTGGATAGCTTACAAGTTATTTATTATAATTTACTTATAATTAATTAGTATTAGAAAATAACAAAAATCAATTTTCTAAGCGCATATCTTCCAAATTATATCCGTTAGACCCCGAGTAGACCAAGGTCGATAATTTTTGAAACCAAAAAAAAATATAGTAGAATGAAATCTATTGGAAAAGGAAGAGAATATGCTAAAAATGAAAGAAAAAATAAATTCCACTCCATCCGTGGTCGGGAAGGGGGAGGGGGTGAGTTTTTAAGGGTAAAAATTGGTTTATCGCGATTTTTGGCGAAACTCAAGTGCTATGGAAAAAAGTTAAATGGCAAAGTTGTAGGTAACAAAAAGATCTACAACTTTTGTATTTACGCTGTTTTCACATAAAATTAAAATTTTTGTGGAAAATTCAAAAAACTAAGTTTTTGGTTTTTTATTTTTATCTTTTACAAAAAAAAATTTTTTTTTACGAAATTTTACGAAAACTTGCCTTAGTATGTACCAAACACACTGTGATTTTTTGGAATTGAAAAATTTATTTTTTTTACCTGATATTGATTTAATATCGAAAAAGCACCCTAATTTTCAATCGAAATTTCACGGGTCAAAATATCAGCCTTTTTAAAAAAGTTGGTGATCTTTTTGTTTGTTGAAATCTCTACTTTCCGATATGGTAAAAAAAATATACATTACTATGGCAAATGTTTTCAAAAAACGCAAAAAACAAAAAAACTCAAATCGAAAATCGAACAAAATTTTTTTTCATCATTATATACAATTTTGAGATATTTCTTATAATTATACTGTAATTAGTCATGTAGCTTAAGATTTCATGATACATTTAAAAACAAAAAAATTATAAATCCACAAAACATTAAGATTGCAAAAAGACATGTGAAAATAACTGTTAAAAATATTCAAGATAGGATATAAAGGGAATTTCATAAAAAAAAATGTGACTGCTATACGATTTTTTTTACAATTAAAAAGCTGGTTTATTAATGTTTAATTACATTTTTGTCATGGGCAATCTTACAATATATATATTCATTTATTATAATATTTTTTAGGGCACTAATTTTTGCCTCTTTGATGGCATTCCTTCGTCGCCTTCTGATTCTAGAAGATCTTCGAAATCTTCAGGACCATCACCGTCTTCATCTCCAATATTGTTTCCTGTCTGCGTTACTTCCTCATCCACAATTTCATCAGAATCATTATTATTAGTTTCTTAGTAGGCTTTTTCCTTCACATTAGAGCATTTTTCTGAGCCGTGACAACTTGAACATAAATTTGTGCATTTCAAACCATGTTTTCGGCAACCACATTTTAAATTGTTACATCCAGTTTCACACCTGCAGCCAATAGTTTTGAGCAGTATTTCCAGGATCAATTCCTTTTCTGTAAATTTGGGCATAATGCCTCGTTGATGTTGTTTCCAGCCCCAATCTGTTGCTGTCAGTTCGTTTCCCAGCCATGTTTGAAGCTGATAATACGCCCTGTAACAATGTTGTTCTGCTGCACCTTCTGTGGATGGGAAAGATGATTTGATTTTTGCCAATTAATATTTTTGAAATCGTAATTGATTCAGCGTTAGCTTATCATTTTTGCACTGATAAATAGATGTGATTAATTGTAATCCATTTTTTGCGATATCTTGTTTATTTGCATCTTTTTCATAAAAAATGTTAGACAAACTTGACTAATTTTTAGCGTCTAGTAATGAATTTACGATAGTTTTCTTTCCTTTCCCGGCAAATCCAGATGTTGTATCTCAACCTGAAAAACAATGCAGAAATGCAATAATATTTTTGCAAGATTCATATTTGAAACCATTCGACGTGAGAAATTGATCTTTTACAGTGTCAATATTATTTTCATTTTTTGAATCAAAAGGACCAAAAGATCAATATCTTGACCCACAACAATGACAGTTTTATTTATATCTCTGGCAATTTTTATCGTCTTAGTCTAAGTCTTAATTATATCAGCATCTTCTTCTGCTTGTTTACAGAAAAACCCTTGTGACTATAATATTCTTCGTTTTTTGCGTTTTTTGAGAACATTTCCCATATTAATGTATATTTTTTTACACTATCGGAAAGTAGAGATTTCAACGAACAAAAGGCCTACCGACTTTTTTAAAAAAGCTGATATTTTAAAGCGTGAATTTTCCATTGAAAATTAGGGTGCTTTTTCGATATTAAATCAATATCAGGTAAAAAAATAAATTTTTCAATTCCAAAAAATTACACTGTATTTGGTACATACTAAGGCAAGTTTTCACCAAATTTTGTAAAAAAAAAAATTTTTGTAAAAGATAAAAATAAAAAATCAAAAACTTAGTTTTTTGAATTTTCTACAACAATTTTGAGGTTATGTGAAAAAAGTGTAAATACAAAAGTTGTAGATCTTTTTGTTACCTACAACTTTGTTATTTAACTTTTTTCCATAGCACTTGTAGTTTCGCCGAAAATCGCGATAAACCGATTTTTACCCTTAAAAACTCACCCCCTCCCACTTCCCGACCTCGGATGGAGTGGAATTTATTTTTTCTTCTATTTTTAGCATATTCTCTTCCTTTTCCAATAGGTTTCATTCTACTATAATTTTTTTTGACCGTTTACCTTTTTTAAAGGCTTCGACACTGGTCTAGAGTATTATAGTTTTTTCGTATCGGCTCATTGCTATCGTTCTAAAAATGTAGTTTATGTTTTAAATAAAAAAAATTTCACATATTATCGAGAGGTTTTTATTAAAAAAAAAATATGGTATCTTTATTTTTATGGAACAAAAAAATGTCTAAAGGTCTTCTTAGTCTCCTGGCTATTCGCATGCAACTATGGCTCTCGAGATAATTTTACTAAGCACGCGTTAAAATTTATTCCTTTTATAATAACCTGCACCATAAGAATATACCTACAGATACACCTCGGGATATACTCGTGATTTATGAAGCGTTTATTTGGTGCCGAATACACATAAATTTAACGTAAATAAGAACTATTTTACAACGACAATGAAGTATTTATGAATATGGCGTACAACCACGGAAAAATCTATTTCTATTTTATGTGAAATATTCACCGATTGAAAGCAGCGTTAATTATGATGTATATTGCATATTTTCTTTACAAATATACTTACAGTGTGTCCAAAAAGACATACTACTGAGTAATATGTACGGATTTAGGAAGATACAAATACATTTTTATTATTTTTTTTTATTACAGAATAAAATAGTTTCGGCTTTAGAAATATTTGATGCCTATAAACAATTGAACCACCAGTTAGTAGATTTTAGGGAAATCAATAAAAACTCTTCTTCTTCTTCTTTCGTTTTATGGCCTCCACCTCTTAGGTACGTGGCCAGCTCATGTATATATTTTTATTTCAATTATAGAAGGGAATTCTCCTCACAGAGATTCTGAAAATAACCATATTCTACCATATGCTACCAAAAATTGCGCTAGAGGAAAAACCAGCTGGCAAGCGACCACCGGGGAAACCACCAAGAAATAGAGAGGTAGCAGGTAGTCTCCTCTCAAGAAATAGTTCAGCAATAAAATTAATGGATCGTCAGATCTACAAAAAGTATAGAAAAGAAGAATTTTCGTGATTTCTTTATTATGTGTACCATGTTTTGCACCATATTTTTTATATGATGTTTTTTGCCTTTTAGTATATTAATAACATAAAGTATAATGGCCTAAGGTACTGTTTTGTTTATTTTTATGACTATTGCTGACGTTCTCATTCTGCAATACTTGTTTCTTCGATTTCATCCATATTTATAATAGATTAAGTTATCAAAAATTCGGAAGAATTACTTACTGTAATTCAATAATACGCCACTGCACAAACTAACAATCAATTTACGTAGTGTCAGAAATACAATACTGTAGTTGTTACAACTCATATTTATTCTGTTGTAATAGAGCATTAACATATAATAAGTTGTGATCCCATTTTTCAACTTGACATATATTTTTAAAACGTAAGCATAAATCTCACCGACAAAATTTTATTTATTGCTTCATTTTCTAATTTCAACGGCTTTACCTCACCCACTACTCATATAAATCTAACTTAACTAAGCGGACAACAATAAATTTATTAAAAAACCACAATATAATACCCTTGAGATCTGTTAACAATATTGTAGGGACATAATCAAGCAAAATACAATAAATAACCTAAAAGAAGTCAGTCGACGGTCAGAAGAGACTCAGTGGGGGATAAGCTACACAATGCAAATGTAAGCTATTTATATGTTTAATAAAAGAAGATTTGTGCTTATTCTCGAATAATTATATTAACAAAAAAAAATAAAAAAGCAGTTAAAAATTTGGTTTTATATTTGTATTTCATAAAAACTGAACAAAAAGCAACCTTATTTAAAATATGTCACCAATTATCGTCTTAATACTTTTCAGGAAATAGACAAAACAACAATAAACACGAAGAGTGGTTTTTTCAACATAAATCGGGAACAATTGTTGTCGGGTGGCTATTGAAGGACCGTCTAGGACCAAAATAGGTTTCATTATTTACTGGAGACCTATGTTCAACAGTTGACGGTTGAAGATACATCTGTAACGTTGAAACATATTTCGAATATGAAGGCTGAATTTGCTTCGTGTGGAGTTGAATGCCCCAGAGGTAAACTGCAGAATTTGCACGGCCAACAGATGCTATGTTGGGCTCAATCTCCTCCTGAAATACACAATTATATCGAGAAATACATACAAAAATATAACTGTACAAAACATTGATACGCCCAGTCCTAACATATAATGAAAATGTGTTAGCACGTTTTAAAAGAAAAGTAATAAGGTGAATCTATGGAGCAGTGAATCACAATGGAGCGTGGAGAAGACGATTCAACTTTGGACTTTATAGAATATAGCAGGTACCAGATATCGTAAAACATATTAAGATAGGACATCTCAGGTGGATAGAGCATGTAATGAGGATGAAACAAAATGACCCAGCTAGAAAAACGCTCCTTGATAACGCTCCATTGGTCAGAGAAGAAGAGAAAGACCCACAACAAGGTTTCTTGATAACATCAAGACAGAAGAAATATGGGAATACGTGCTTGGCAGAGGAAGGCGATGGATAGGGATGACTGGAGAGAAATTCTGGAGGAGGCTAGTACCCGCACAAGATTGTAAAATCAGAATGATGATGATGAAGGCTGAATTTGCAATGGTTATAGCCAACCTTCATTAGTGGGGTCGATAGTAGAAGAAGAAGAGAGCTGATAAATAAAAACAAATATAACATAGTGTTTTATACTGCAAACAAATATAACAAACATCTTCAACAATATTTGAAGACACGCCATATTCACTGATACACTTTCCTCTATACACTCCATTTATACTACATCAACCAACCATTCTCTCGTCCAAGATATTCATGCCACATTTTAGCTTCTTACAAACCAAAAAACAACAGTCAATAAGAATACCATCCCATGTCAGAATTAGTGGTAACGAAAATTCCGATTGCCTTGCCAAAAAAGTCACATCATCCATGGACATATACAAATTTGCAACGATTTAAATTCTAACCTGAAAAAGCTTAACCCTTGAGTAACCAGCGACAATGTCGGATCGGCTGCGTTCGTCAGTCCCTTTCCTTCCACTTGTCGAACAACGGGGTTTGCATTAGTGTATAATAGTTCGCTAGTTATTTGCACTTTTGGTCTGTCAGATTCTATCCGACTATTCGAGTAACTTTGTGAGTTCGACAAATAAATTTATTTTGATATTTTTTGTGAAGTATAACCTACATAGAGTAAGTATTTTAATTCATATGGTTATATATAAATATAGTAATGTTCCAGCCCTTAATTTTTTCTCTTGTATTTTAGTTTTTAGTGATGGATCCTTATCGGAAAGAAATTCAGCTCTATGATGAAGTAGAAGAAGAAAATATTGATTTCGAAAGCGAGCCAGAATCAGACAGGTGTGAAGAAAGTGGCCATAACACAGACATAGAAGAAGAATGGGAGGAAGAATTGGAAACAGAATTGGAGGAAGGATTGGAGGAGGAAACAAATACGGAAAAACGCCGGCTCCTGGAAAAAATTCTCTTGGAGAAAACATGCGCCTCTAAAAAATGTTCGGATAAGAAGTTCTAATTTAATTTCATACTTCCTTGGTTTACAAGTTACGAAATTGTAAACCACATGCTGGAGCAGCACAAAATTAACAAATTGTTGGAAAAATTCGAAAAAATAAAAGGGAGATTCCAAAGAAACTTCTTGATCTCAGCAGACCACAGTACTCGTCTATATTTGCATTTTTCAGATCCATTACTTTGGTGTCGTATATCTCAAAGAAAAAAAAAAGTCGTGACAAAATCGGGCGTTGACTCAGTCGATTAGAAATGTGCGGATTATAACGTAGGCAGAAACATTAGAAGATGACCAATGGTCATTTTTAATAATTTACTCAACATTGCAGGCATAACCTCTCAAGTCATACATAAATGTTTTGCAAATTAAAACGACCTAATTTCGGACCGAAAATTGTTTCTGAAATCAATTGGCTTAGCCTTGACAAGAGAGAACATGCTAACCAGAGCAAGAGACCCTTATTTACAAAAAGATAGAAATATCGCCCAAAAATTAAACGGAGTACATGCATATCAAGCGTCTCCGCGTCCAAATACACGAAGTCGTTGCGCGTATTGTCCAAATCGTAAAATACGATATTTTTGTGTCAAACGCCAAAAATGGCTATGCTTAGAGCATGTTAAACCGATTTGCGAAGACTGCAATGAAAATTAGAAATTAGGATTAGAATTTTGTTTAATGAATGTAAGAGAAGAACTGTGTCAATTTTTCCATTTTTGCATTTTCTTAAAGATGATGTTTATTTTATCATTGGGTTTATATAATTGGTACATATATCAAATAGTTTTATTTTAATCTTTTCTAATGTATTGTGTAAAAAAATGGGCCTCAGAGACTCCACCCGACTGTGAATGTAATTTGCATGTACCCGATTACTCAAGGGTTAATATACATCCACCTGGCAAATTCACTAAAATAAAATGACTCCGCTGCATGAAATTAAACCCTCCTCGGTATTAAGCCTATCCTCAAAGAGGTCCTAAATCACAGACTAAATCAACAAGCCGATCAAATTTGTTGAGAAAAACCAACTGTTAAGCAAAATATAAATATTTTTTATATATATAATGGCTATACACCCCAGTGTGGGGTTAAACCGCAAATGCTTTCTAGATCCGATTTCTTAAGTGGATCAGTCTTTTTTGTTTATCTTATCTTCTTGACAATATCTCTCCATTTTTTCCTGTCTCTAGTTCTTCCTCTCCATTCTCTGACTCCTGCCCTTTGGAGGTCTTCTTCAACTTCTTGCAGCCACTTTGATCTAGGTCTTCCCCTTCTCTTTTTTCCTCCTGGATTCCATTCCATCATTGTGTATGTCACTGCCTCATCGCCTGCTCGCCAAATGTGACCTAACCATCTAACTCTGCATTGCTTTATTTTAGTTACGATGTCTTCCTTAAGTTCTTCCTTAATTTCTGCATTTGTTCTGCTTCTATATTCATTTTGCTCTGTTCTGATTGGTCCTAGTATGGTTCTCATAATCTTTCTCTCTGCTATTCTTAAGTCTTCTTCATATTTTTTAACCATCGTCATTGTTTCTCCTGCATATAATAATATTGGCCTAATTATGGTGTTATAAATGCTCATCTTACTTTTTTTAGTCAGTGTTTTGCTTTTAAGTAATGTTTTGTTTGCAAAATAAGCTTTATTCGCTGCTAATATTTTTTCTTTTATTTCGGATTTCCTTTCTCCGGATTTACTTATTGTAACTCCTAGGTATTTGAAGTATTCTACTTCTTCAAACTCAGAACTTCCTATTTTGATTTTTTCTTTCATTGGTTTTTTCCCTAATCTTAATATTTTTGTCTTTTCTTGATTTAATCTTAGCCCCATTACCTCCCCTTTTTCTCTTATTTCTTCTAGCATTTCTTTCATTATTTTTCTGTTCTTTGCAATAATAGCAATATCGTCTGCGTATGCAATTATTTGACCACCTCTTGTTCTGAGATTTCCTTTATTTATATTTCGTAGTACATATTCTAATGCTAAATTAAATAGCGTTGTTGATAAGGCATCTCCTTGTTTCATCCCTTTATTTATAATGAATTCCTCTGTCTCCCCTCTTTGTGTCTTTATGCTTATTTTTGTAGTTCTCATTGTCATTTCTATTAATTTTCTGAGTTTATGTGGAATTTTTAATTTTTTAAGTGCTATCATTAATTCGTTCCTTTTAATTGAATCAAATGCCTGTTTGAAGTCTATGAATAACATTTCCAATTCTAATTTATACTCGTTTGCTTTTTCCATTATTTGTTTTATTGTGTGTATTGCATCTATTGTAGATCTTCCTTCTGTGAATCCACATTGGTACTGTCCTACTGTCTTCTTTGTGATCTTTGATAACCTCTTTTTTATTATTGATGTCAATGTTTTATATGTTGTATTTAGTAACGGTATTCCTCTATAATTTTCACAGATTTGTTGGTCTCCCTTTTTATGTACTGTTATGATCTGCCCTACCTCCCAGTCCGCTGGCATTTTCTCTTCTTTCCATATATTTTTCAATAGTGCCAGTATTTTTCCTCTTAGTTCCCTTCCCCCGTATTTTATTAGTTCCATATTAATGCCATCTTTACCAGAGGCTTTTCCATTTTTGCTTCTCTGTATTACTTCATTCAATTCCTCTAATGTTGGTTCTTTTGAAATTTCGATATCTACTTCATCTGCTCCTTCTTCGTGCACCGTTTCCTCCTCATTATGCATTTCTTCTTCTGTTGTTTCCTCCGTCAAGAGCTCTCTGTAGTAATCTCTCCATACTTGTTTGTATTCTTGGTCCTCTATTATCACTATTCCCTCTCTATTTTTTATTCCGTTTGTTTTGCCCTTGTATTTTTTGTTTTGTTCTTTAATTTTTTTGTAAAAACTTTTCGTATTTCTGTTTGTTCTTTCCTGCTCTATTTCCTGCAGTTTTTTGTCTACCCATCTTCTTTTATTTTGCCTTATCACTTTCTTAGCATTCCTTCTTAATTTTTCATATTCTTCTCTGTCTTCCTCTTTATTTGTTCTTAGCCATTTATTTCTGGCTTGCACTTTTTTTCCTGTTATTTCTCTACATTCTTGGTTATACCATTCGTTTTTTGTTTTAGCCTGACTTTTACCTATCTGCATATTTGCACCTTCTTCTATTGATTTTTTGATCGTCTCCCATTCTGTGTTTATATCTTCTGCTTTATATTTCTCTTTTATTTGAACTGTTACTGCCTCTTCATATTTTTTTCTTACTTCTTCATTACTCATTTAATTGATATTCCACTTTTTATGTTGGTTTTTTTTGTTTTGTTTCAATTTTAACTTTTTGTCTTATAGTGGCCGTGACCATGTAGTGGTCTGAATCTGCACACGCACCTCTGAACGTTCTTACATCTTTTATTGACGATTGCTTTCGTTTATTAATCATTATGTGATCAATTTGACTATATGTTTTCTGATCTGGTGACCTCCATGTTACCTTATGTATTTTAGGGTGTTCAAATTTTGTTGAGCTTATTAACAAATTTGTTCTTGTTGCTAGGTTACATAGTCTTTGCCCATTGTCATTCGTGTTTTCGTGTATTGTATGCTTTCCTGCAATTTGTTGTAAAAGTCCTCTTTTCCAATCTGGGCGTTGAGGTCTCCTAGTACAAATATGACATCTTCTTTGGGTATTTTTTCTATCTCCTCTTCGACCCTATCATAAAAGATTTCTTTTTCGTCTGCATTGCTTGTTTCTGTGGGGGCGTATAAATTCAAGACTGATATATTAAATGGTTTGCTGTTGACTCTAACATAGGCCATCCTTTCGCATATTGGCTTGAAATTTATAATTTTCTCTCTTAGGTGCCTTAGTATCATGAATCCCACGCCTTTTTGCCCTTGTTTCTTTCCTCCTGAATATAACATTGTAAAGTCTTGTTTGTCAATCTGTCCCTGTCCCTCCCAGCGTAATTCTTGCAGTGCTGCAATATCTATTTTATACTTTTTGAGTTCTTTTTCTATTTCTAGCATTTTTCCTGGAGTTAGCATGGTTCTTATGTTCCATGTGCTTATTTTCAACTCTTTATTTTTTTTGTTCTGTTTTCTTCGTTTTTTATTTTTGTTTTCTTGTCTATCTTTCTTTATTGCACTTTTGTTGTACCCCGGTTTATCTGCAGTCATTTCCTGTTTCTTTGCCTCGTCCGTCAACGAATAATGCATCGTCTCATCCCTTGCTAGTTTTTTAAACCACCTCCATGATGGTCCTCCAACTGGTTGGTGTTTCTATTCCATCTCCTTTCTAGACCATCTATTATAAGTTTGTTGGCTTTAATTTGGACACGTTTACCTTTCTTTATTTCATCTTTTGCTATTCTTCGTATTTCCTTCTGTATTTGTAATTCCTCTGTCGTTAGATCATTGTTTATATATATTTTTTCTTTTTTCACTTCTTTAAGTTTACTTTTGTTTTCCATAATTTTTGTTTTTTCTTCTTTGTTTGGCAGTCTGACTAAACATGTTTTATCTCCTAGTTTCACTGCTTCTTCTATATTTACGGTAATATTTAGCTCTTTTGTCATAAAATTTCCTATTACTTCTTTTAGTATTCTTCTATCTCCAGTTTCTATTGTCATTCCCTGTATTATCACATTATTTTCTTTTCTTATTCTATCCAGCCTTTCAAGGCGTCCTTTTGTCTCATTCAGATCCTTTTTGATTTGTTCATTTTCTTTCCAGATTTCACTATTCTCTTGTTTTAATTCTGCTAGTTCCGTTTTGAGTTCCCTCATTTCTTCTCTGTATTGTTTTTGTTCCGTATTGACTTCTTTTATATCAGTTTTTAATTCTTGTAACTCTATTGTTAAATTTTTTATCATATTTAGTATTTGATCTATTTTGCTATCATCTTTGTGACTTTTAACTGGACTTCTTTGTACTTTTTTACTGGGACCAAATAACAGTCCCTCTTCTTCTCTATTTCTTTTCCGATTGTCCGACAATCGGAAAAGAAATGTTTTTTAGGCTATATTATTTGTAGTATTCTATACCTTGTAAACTGTAACTGGTGACAATGATCATATATGTCACATACACGTTAATTTAAATAAAAAAAAATACTTATTTGTTAAAGTACAGATATTTTTCGATTTCTCGTCATTTATATATCAGTCTGACAATTTTTTGATATTTTAAAATATTTTACGTGTAATTGATTCTGAATATGCCTACATATAATCGTGTCAGCCACTGCGTATGGTGTTCACTTGTATCAAATCCTCAATGACTAATAGGTTTTCGAACAATGAGTAACACTCACGACTGCCCAAATCCCTACAAATATTTTAAGTTATTTTAATGCCTTCAGACTTTGCATAATGGACATATATTAATAAACAAATGAGCATTGTCTGTTTGAACAAGGCATGTCATGCTTTTGTATTACTTCATCAAACCAGCCAGGTGTGATACATAAAGAGAAATGTAGCCTTTTTATATGTATTGAATAGAGATTTTTTGTTGAGTTTTTCTGCACACTTCATTTAATAGCTTTGATAACAATAGTAGAATTATAATAATATTATAAACTAGTAATTAAACATTAGTTCCTCGTTCAAACTACGATAAATTTCAATATATACTGTGCCTCATCAGTCAGTAGTAGCAATTTAAGTCATACTCGAGAAAAGACAATATTCTTAACCAAGTTTGCCACTTTACAGAGTAAACACCTGACAGCATTTCTTATTGTGAACGAAGTATAGACTTTTATGGAAAAAAGATAAGATAGGCTAAAAAAGATAAAGATGCAGTTAAAAAACTAGCCAAAAACAAATCACGCGGAATAGATATAATCTCCCAGCTGAACTATATAAAGAAGATGGTGATGATACCATAATCGCATTACAGCAGCTTTTAAAAGAAATATAGACATAGAAATCCCTCCTCAACGGATAGTAGGAAAATACCAGACTGGTTTCGGAGGTGGTAAATTTTAGAAAAAACACTGGAATATGGCACTGATACTCCGCCGCTATTGTAATATTAGTATTAATATTGACATAAAGGATATTTGACTGAAGTTTCTTTTTTGCCGCCAAATCCAAGATTCTTTGGTTATGCACCAAAAAGATGGTTTTCTTAACCCTATTTTAAGAAATCTTAGATGCGTTTTAGTGTTATCATTAATAGTGAAATTTTACCACAGTGCCCCGCATAAATATACAAGTAAGTGGTACAGTAAAAGGAAGTCTAGATTATGTGTTAGATGGGTGTTCAATAACTAAAACTAACATATGAGTATTTTTAGTTGTTGGACATCTGTCCAATAACTGTATTTTGCAAAGTTTATACAGTTTTTGTGTGAAATATTCGGGCGTCTTCTTTTTTTCCGTCACTTCGATTTTGGTGTAAATATTCACAGTGTAGCCAGTTATTGGACGCCTGTTCAATAACTGGTCCACAATCTTTCCTAAAACTGAAACATTTATTTACACAGTTTTTTTATGTGTCTAGTTTGCAATCATACCTAAGAGAAATGAATATAAAGCGGAATCGATGGAAGCTGCCATAAATAAAGTCAAGAATAATAATATGTCATATAGAAATGCGTTAAAAAAATCGACGCTGAAATTTAAAATCAAAAATCCTGGTCATAAAGACACATGCGATCCAAATCCATTTCTTTCGGCAAGAGAAGAGTTTGATCTTGAAATTTAGTTAAGTTAATTTAGTT
Source organism: Diabrotica undecimpunctata (assembly GCF_040954645.1). Taxonomy (NCBI): domain Eukaryota; kingdom Metazoa; phylum Arthropoda; class Insecta; order Coleoptera; family Chrysomelidae; genus Diabrotica; species Diabrotica undecimpunctata. The sequence goes on from NC_092812.1 coordinate 29,291,713, forward strand.
AGGCAAGATGATGAACTGTGTTAAATGACTGTTTTTATTTTTGCAGGTGAATAGAAGAGCTGGCAACAAAAATATTTCCTAGGAAACGAGAGGATATTTAAAATAGTGTTCAAACATTTTTGACTAAAAATCAACGGCCTTATCCCTTTAAAAACAGCAGACCTGGTGATAATTGGTTCAAGGTAATCAGGTAAAAAAAGATATTTATAAAATAGAGGTGACTAAAATAGAACTTTATATTTTAGGCTTTCTTAAAATGACATCCAACAACTGTACAGCGACCAAGTGAAGCAGTAAGTTGTGCGAGCGCTTGTGTTTTAAAAGCAGACATTCGAAAATAGTTCAAAGATATAAACAGTTATCTTATTTCCAAAAATTTAATCATTAACGACCCTTCAAGAATTTATAATGGCGACGAATCCGATTTTCAGATTTGCCCAGAAACTGGCAAAGTTTTTGCTAGAAAAGGTGCGAAAAATATTTATTCTGTGAAAAATGGATCATCTATGGAAAGCATTACTGTCATGTTTTCGTTTTCTGCTTCCTGAATAATTTGTCCACCTATGATCGTTTATCCTCACAAGCGAATTCCAGAAAAAATAAGCCAGACCGTCAAAGATCCTGATTGGGGCATTGAAAGATCCGATAATGGGTGGATGATGGTAGAGACGTTCTATGCTTATGTGAAAAATGTATTCTTGTTAAAAATAATATACAGTTCCCTGTGTTATTATTTTAAGATGGCCATAAATCTCATTTAACTTATGAATTAAGTAAACTTTGCAATGAATTAAACATTGAAATTATAGCGTTATATCCGAATGCAAACCGAAACCTTCTGAGGTTGCAGTTTTCAGGCCCGTAAAAGTGGGATGAAAAAAGGCCATCAGGAAATTTTACGAACAAAATCCTGGAGAAGTTTTAAATAAAATGACATTTGCTCCACTATTGGCGAAAGTAGTGGCGAATAATATTAAGAGGGAAAATAAGCGTCCTGAGGTAATATTATAAAAACTTTTTTATTTATCTATAAGTTAATATCACCTTATCACATTTTTAGATAAAAGAGGGGATTCCCCCGCGGATGGACCATACAACATTCGTGAGTTTGGCTGGAGAAGATTTAATCAAAAGATTTTAATCTTTCGATAATCTTTTGGTTAAGGAAGGCATTATTGAAGAATTTTGACTTTATACAAAATATGGGATTATTTTGAAAAACCAAATTCGTGGCCAGATAATACAAAAGTTGACTTGGACATAAGAGACTTGACATGATTCGATAATCAGGTATTAAACTCGACTGAGACTAAACCTCGATTACATCCATCTAAGAAGCAACCTTTAGGTGTACCAGATATTAAAATAAATTCGGATGCTAAATTAAATCCATTTGAGAAGCAACTTTCAAAAGACAAAAAAATTAATGTAAATCAAAACATTGTTATAAAACCTGGTAAAGACATTATCTATAGTGTGCCATCTACAAGTAAAAGTATAGGTGACTACTTAATAGTTCCAGAAAAATCATCAAGAAAGAATAAACGTAATACCGAAAGAGTTTCCTTTGCTATAACATCAAGAGAGTATCAAGAGAGTTTCGAAAAGAAACGTGACTTAAAGTTGGAAATAGAAAATGAAAAATTTGAGTGAAAACGAAAAAGAGAAGAGAGTGCAGCAGGAAAAGCTTTAAAAAATACTAGCCGAGATACTAACAAAAATTATTCATGGTTTCTGTGCAAGGTTCGGACATTAAAAAATAATTACCTAACATGTAATAGCTGCAAGAAAAGAATTCATTGACGATGTGTTCCGAAAAAATATAACGTACACGTTCCTGAAGAAGATGATGAGGATTTATTCAAGAGTCACATGTGCTATACTCAGGAAAGCGATATTTCAGAAATAGAAAGTAAAGAAGACGGCGAAATGTATAATGCAAAAGAACTTGACCACAGAATGTGTAAAAAATTTTAAAAAATAGGAAGTGAAGAAGATATCGAAAAAGATTACAAAACAGAATCAAATCTCAAAATATGTGAGGAGCCGAAAAAAATAGAAAGCAATAAGGATTGCTCCGATCAATAATCAAGATTCCAAGAAATTGGAAAAAGAAAGATAATGAAGGAGAACGATTTGAACCTTTGGCGAGGTTGGACGTATTTAATTACCAGTCTAATCGCACCTAGTTTTTGTGCTTTTATTTATATCCACTTAATAATTAAAGTGTTGTGTTATTATAAATAAAAATTAGTGAACTTATTGGAGAAAATCTGTAAGTAATTTTAATCTAATTAGATACTTACTTCACAACAAGTTCATATTGTTTATATTACCTGATGTCATTAAAAAACGAAAATGGATGATGTTAATAGTCCAGGGGCGTCGAGGCCCCAAATGTTATTGACATCACATAAAACTTCTTCATATTCTGCAGCGTTAATCAATTCAACTCCAAAATTCCCATCCAAGAAACAAGCTATTTTATATAATGCTCTGGAAAACGCCAAACTTGAGGAATATCTACTTGCACTGGCAAAAATTATAGAACCAAGATATATTATTTTTTCATCACGAATTTCAAATCACCGTATTTGTATTTACCTAGCTAGTGAAGAATTAGTAGAAACTGTCATGAATGCTGACAACGGAAGAATAACCATCAATCAACAAATAATTTATGCTCGACGCTTAATTACACCAAATGAAAGATTACTGATCTCTAATGTTTGCCCTAGTATTCCTCACACTTTCATAGAATCTGAACTTATAAAGTTAGGCCTCAATTTATTAACTCCAATTAATTTTTTACGAATAGTAGTGCCAACTACTACTATAAATACAGTAGTTAATACTCTTCCACATGACGTCCCGACCACATCAGCATCTTCAGCGAATTCCTTTTCCTTACAATCCTCGACTATACCTTCTTCATTAACTACACCAATATTAACTGCATCCCAAATATCACCCTCAACATCATTCCCAAGTTCTCAAACTACATGCACAGATACAAATATAACAACTACCCAGTTATCAACAACACCTAATGTTTCACAACCTCATACATCAATCCCAAACTCTTCCTCAACACTAGCATGCCCTATCAATAGCATATCAATAGATACCACTGATACACTTGAAATAACTAATACACCTAGTAAAGAAGTAAACACAGCTAAGCGCAGCCTTGATGAAATTTTATCCCCACCATTACAAGAACCTAAAGAAAATTTCACAAAACCAATACAAAAACTTAAAAAATCCAAAACTATTGATAATTCTGAGACTATTGCTAACAGTATGGAACCCGTAAAAGATTTTATTACTAATAAACTTATAACACCGATATTAAATTTTGAACAACTAACTGATTTTTTTGAAAATGCTTTAGGATCTCCAGATAAATTGAGTCTATCTAAAACTTATACAGAAGACACATTAGGCTTACTTAATCTGTTAAAAGAGATCTATCCTCACATTATATCAAAAAAAATGAAATCGCGATGTACTAAAATAATTAATTCAATTACTCGACAACTAAAACCTCAGCTCGATAGCGACTCCTCCATAGAACCTTCTACATAAGCTCACGTTCAAGTCTATTTTACAGTGGAATTTGAACGGTTATTATACCCGTTTAGAAATGTTACAATTAATAATTGCTCAAAATTCACCTTCTATAATTTGTCTACAAGAAACTCATTTTAAAAATAACAAAATTCATAATTTGAGAAATTATATAAGCGTATCTAAAATTAGGCAAAATCAAGAACATGCCAGAGGTGGAGTTTTAATTTTTATCGAGAATTCCTATGAATATTGCAGTATTCCTCTAATAACAAATCTAGAGGCTGTAGCGGTAAGCTTAGTAGGTCCACTAAAAGTTAACATCTGCAGTCTTTACATCGCACCTAATTCTGATCCAAGTATAGCAGATATTTCTAATCTTTTATGTCAGATTCCTACACCTCGAATTATACTGGGAGATTTTAATGCACATAATTCATTATGGGGCTCAAAAAAATTGACAAAAATGGGAAGAAAAATAGAAAATATCCTAAATAATCTACTAATGCTGCAACAGGAGAGTTTTCAGCAATTGATTTGTCAATTTGTGAACCAAACTTGCAACCTAGTTTATCATGGGACACTTTACCTGATCTATATGGAAGTGATCACTTTCCCATCTTAGTTAACAATCTGTTGTACCATAAGCACAATACACACATCACCAAATGGTCCTTAAATAAAGCCAACTGGACACTGTTCTCAACATTGATTTCTTCATCAGCTATGAATCTTAGAGAAATGTTAGAGTCAGAACAAGATATTAACGAAAAAACATTATTTTTCAATAAAGTCATCATTGATGCAGCGAATAAATCCATTGGAAAAACAGCTTTTCATCCAAAACATTCACCTGTACCGTGGTGGAACGATGCGTGCAAACAGGCAATAAGGGAATCTAAATCGGCTTTTAATAGATATAAACGATATAAAACTACTGAAAATCATTTAGAATTTAAAAGAATAAGAGCTAAATGTAGATTTATTATTAAAAAAAGCAAGCAAGAGTTATGGCAAAAGTTTGTTTCAGAAATCAATAGATCTACTCCAATTGGTCAAATCTGTAACATGATTAGAAGTATATCTGGAAAAAATTCACAACACTCTATAAAGTACTTAATAAAAGACAATCAGACATTTACGTCCGAATGCAATATATCTAAAATAATGGCAAATCAATATTGTACCGCTTCTAGTGATGAAAACTATTCAGTAGAATTCTTAAATAAGAAACGATTTGAAGAAAATAAAGGAATACCAATAATCAATGACACTTCACCAATAAACAATCCTATAAGCTTGACTGAACTTATTGAAACTCTTAACTCCGTTAGAAATACTAGTCCAGGACCAGATAATATACCTGTGCTTTTTCTACAGAACTTACCACTAGTAGGCCAAGAACTATTATTGCAACTATTCAATTTTATATGGATGAATAAGGTTTTTCCCACACATATGGCACTCGTCAATCATAGTTCCAATACACAAACCAGGTAAACCTAAATTTGTAACAACAATGTGTAAGTTGCTAGAAAAGATCATTGCCAATCGACTCATGTGGTATATTAAACATAAACATCTTATTATACCCGAACAAAGTGGATTTAGGAAAAATAGATCAACATTAGATAACTTAATATCATTAGAATCAGAAATTCATGAAGCATTTATATGTAATCAAGAATGTTTAGCCATATTCTTTGATGTAAAAAAGGCTTTTGATACAGTATGGCGCTACGATATTTTAACCACACTCCACAATTGGAAGATTCACGGTAACATGTTTGCTTTTATTTCAAACTTTCTACGGCAACGATATTTCCAAGTTCGAATCAATAACCATTTGTCTGAATCTAAATTACAGAAAAATGGAATTCCACAGGGCTCGAATCTAAGCGTAGCACTATTTTTAATTGTTATTAACAATGTTGTGTCGGACTGCAATCGCACAATTAAAACTTTTTTGTATGCTGATGATCTGGTAATTCTAGCAAGAAATAAAAACATATTATCGGCTCATAATCGTATTTCTGCAGCTCTTAAGTCGATAGAATCGTGGTCTAACAATATTGGGCTCCAGTTTTTCAACACTAAAACAAAAGCTATACATTTTTCACGAAAATCAAATACACAAAAGCTCCTAAATCTATTTTTAAACAATTCTCCTATAGAATATACAAAAGAAATTAAATTCCTAGGGATGCAACTGGACTCAAAATTAAATTGGACAAGTCATATACACTCGTTAAGAGTATCGTGCCAAGCTGGACTAAACATTATGAAATCTGTATCACATAAAAATTGGGGAGCAGATTTTCCAACTCTAATAAATTTATATAGAGCTTTAATTAGATCAAAACTGGACTACGGATGTGTTGTGTATAACACCGCAAACCAAGCATTGCTTAAAACTTTGGATACTCTTCAGAGTTCAGCCGTTAGACTTGCTCTAGGAGCATATTGCACCAGTCCTGTGGACAGTCTACTCTGTGAAGCTGGAGAGCCACCCTTAAACCTAAGAAGAAAATACTTAACTCTATCGTATGTCTCGAGTATAAAATCTAACCCAAAAAATCCAGCTCTTCATCATGCTGTTGCTAACAGGTTCCAGGAAGTCTATCGAAAAAGAAATAGGGGTCCTGTACCTTTCTATGAACGAGCTAATAGATACTTATTCGATTTTAATATCGAACTACCACCCATTTATCCTATCTGTGAAATAAATTTATGTTTTCCTTGGGTTGTTCCCCCTCCGCTTTGTAACCTTAAACTTACAGCATATAACAAAAATAACGTGATACCAAATTTTTTTAAAACTCACTTTCTCCATGTTCTCACACAGTACAAAAATTTCCATTTTATATACACGGACGCATCTAAGACCATAAATGGAGTAGGAGCATGCTTTGTGACATCCCATGAACATTCCATCTATAAATTGTCTCCTAAGACAAGTATTTTCACAGCAGAACTATTTGCCATCAATAAGGCCCTAACCTATATTGTAGAAAAAAAACTTCCCAAATCTCTTATAATATCTGATTCACTTAGTTGTCTGACATCAATTTCTCAGATATATCCCTCTCATCCAACATTGCAGCAGATTAAGTTAATTTTATACCGTATATACCAAAACAATTTGACAGTAGAGTTCCTCTGGGTACCGTCACACGTTGGAATAGATGGTAACGAAAAGGCAGATAGTCTAGCTAGGTCCGCAGTAACCAATACAGCAGCATTAGTGGAAAATCTAACGGTGCATTTGGATTTAAAACCTTACTTAAAATCAAAATTGCACGATGTTTGGCAAAACCAATGGAATAGAAGCACCACTAAATTGATAGAAATAAAATCTTCCATTCTTCCATGGAACTTCTGGCCTTCAAAGCGACAACATCAAGTCCTAATAACACGTCTTAGATTAGGACACACTTCTACAACACATGAATACTTGTTGAAGAAAGAAGAGGAACCAGTGTGTTTTGTTTGTGAATGTAAAGTGACAGTGAAGCACATTTTGATTGAGTGTCCAATATACTCAGTGGAAAAAATATATCATCACTTTCCAAAAACATTAAAAGAACTTTTAGGAGAATCTAAATACGTAGCTGACTTGATAGAATTCTTGAAAACTATAAACCTTTTCAATAAAATTTAATAGAATACATTAATAATTAAAATATATATTGTATACATTATTATGTAATTGGTATTTTGTATATGCCTATTTATGTCTTTATCACTTTTGTATTTTTCTTATGCTAATAACCCTAAGTGGTTGAAGCAAAATAAATAAAAAAAAAAGATAATGAAATAAACGTTCAGAAAAAAAATTACAGCAATTTGGGCGACGAAATGAAACAAGTAGAAAGTAGCTAAGATAATGAAACCAACAACAAAGTTTATAAAAACCCGGGAGAAATAGAAAATAAAGAAGGGATCGAAACAGACCACCCAATAAAAACTGAGAGCAAAATGTCTGAGAAACCAAAAGTGGCAAGAGAAGATCTTGAAAACTATGATACAACAGTGGGACAGATGTCAGAAAATAATGCAAATGCCGACATGGACGTCGAAGATCTACCAAAATGAAATGAAAAATATTGTGATTGTGAAGTGATTTATAGTGGGCAGATTTAATAAAAGTTTTTGAACAGTGATTTCAACTTTTTATTTGTTTTTAATCATTATTTTTACAGAGTCCAATAACTGAAAATTTTTTGTCCAATAACTAATTTTTTGGAACCGTTCAGGTCTTTTCGTTGAAAATTAAACCAGCGGCAGAGTCTTGAAATTGAGAAAAAGCTTAACTGTCTATAAACTGGTGTCTTTTTCTTATTTTTCACCTTCCCGTGTAAGTATTTATTACTGGCAGCCATAATAATTATGCGGTTTAAGCACCTTAAGTACCTACAAGTATATTCTCTTTACTTTAAAAATTGCGGTTTGAAATCAAAATCATTTTCTATTAACTGGCTTAACTAAATATTAACTATAATTTACTTTAATGGCCAGTTAATTTTTATTGCAATAGCTAACACGCTATTATCTAATCTTGCAAGTGAATATTAACACCTTCAACAACGGGTTAGGCACATCGCTGACTGATGAAAAGATTCAGATGAATGCGTCAGCCGCGTTTTCGGGGATGAATATTAAAATTTAATATGTATTAATAATCACTCAAAAATTGAATAAATTAAAATCAATTCACAATTTGTAGTAGTTACTCCAGCATTTGGATGAATTGGTGTGAAATTTGAAGTATGATGTAAAAATTATAAAGAAACTGATATCATTCAAGGTCAAATTATATTATTCAAGAACATAGTTTTTTATTTTTTGTCTAAATTATTTTTTGTACCATCAAAATGCTTATTAAGGGTGCAATTTTTCACTTTTTCAAATCGTTGTGTATCTTTTTGTTATAATAATTGGTAACCTCGCCTTAGATTGTGTGAATTTTAACTTGCCAGAATCTTCATCACTCGAGAATTCTTTGCAACTGCTCATATCTTAGCTATATTTTATTCATACGATGTAAATTGATTGCAAAGCTTTGCTTATTTTAAAAAATATTTGGAGACGCCACTGGAATACCTACACATGGATACCTGATAAATAGGTCAAGATTTAATGTAGTATTGTAGAATGGGCCGGTTAAAAGCTCTGATCGTAAAATGTATTCTTTGTGTAGGATTCATCCCATTTTACAATAAGATAAATATTTATTCAACCATAAACAAATTTTGGAGATACAACAATCTTCAAAATGAGATGTCAGATCAAGAAGGCAGTGAGAACTTCAAATCAATATATATTATATTTTGAGAATACCACAGAATTTATTGGATTTACAGGATATTTGATTTATAATACGTCTATAAATAAAGTAATAGCTACTCGATATAAAATGAATTGCCTGATTTTTTAACTGTGTCAGACTCGAAGTCTCACTAACTGTTATCTTGTAGTCCTTAGGTACATTCACATATATTTTCTTTTTTGTCATGAAATAATTAACTTGGGATTGATTTTGTTCATTTTTATATGTAATAAGTTGATTTTCTCCCTTTTGAAAGAATATCTTAAAAATCGTCATGTTTAATACTGTTTCTAATTCCAGATATCGTCTTCAGCTTAATTTTTAGTTCCAAGGTTTAGTCCTTCTTGTAATGATTCATATTCTCTCTTGAATTGGCCATTTTCTTTTTATTATGGTGACTAATCATTACGAATATTGGATACTAACATGGCTATTATGACTTTAATAAGTTATAAAGCCAGGATGTTCTTCTTTATCCCGGACCTCTTTTTCCATGCACCTCCCAACACTCAAAGACACTAAAAACTTCCCACTTTTGTTTTTGGTTATTTTAGTTTAGTTCCTCGCCACCAAAGCAGGTGGCACTTCTGTACCACCACTAAACCACTGAAAATGGGAAGATTTTAGAGACATTACTTGTACTTTTGCGGAATCAGCTGGAACGGCTGACGAGGTAGAGATACTGATTCCGATTCAGACGTGAAAAATTTGACTTCCATGCCATAAAGTATTGCTTTTATTTCATATATATATATATATATATATATATATATATATATATATATATATATATATATATATATATATATATATTTATATATATTCACAATAAATCTAATGCCTTACTAAAACTCCTTTGGCAAAAGAAAACAATTGATTCAAACACTAAAAAGAAACTCTCATCACCCTATAAAGTGTTCTTGCTAAATTCTGCACCCTCCCTAAAATCCATAAACGTACTTTAACTATGAGACCTATAGTTTTCTCCATAGGCTCACCAACTGAACATATTGCGGACTTTCTCACTAATATTTTAACTGAAGCTTATGATTCAAATAATGATTACTACATCAAAGATTTTTTCCAAGTTGTCGAGTTGTTTAACAGAACTGTCTTACCACATAATTATGTTTTTGTCAGTCTGGATGTGGTCTTCCTCTTTAGTAGTGTTAACTTAAATGCCATTCTACGGTCTATTCATAAGCATTGGGATAAAATTTATGCAGTATATAGTAGTGATTATGGTATGTTTATTGAGATGATAGAGTTCTTCTTTAATTCCACTTGTTTTTCTTTTAAGAAACAAATTTTTGGAACTTCTATGGGAGCCAGTATCTCCCCAATTCTGGCTATATATTTAATGGACGATCTGTTGGATATTGTTCTTCAGGTTCTTCCTTTTAATAAAAGTATGTTGATGATAATAAAATGTCCTGTCCACTAGATTTAGAGACTGAGCTTTTAGACATTTTCAATAGCTATGACCCCCACATCACTTTACTCTTAAAAAAGAGGATCAAAACCAATCTGTTCCTTTTTTAAACACAATGTTCACTAGAGATCTGAATAACATTACAGTAGATTGGTATAGATATAGAACTGTAACTCTGGCAGATACCTTAACTACCATTCTTACCACAAGTCAAGCATGAAAGTTAATCTAGTAAAACAAATGACCACAAGATTTCTGGCTGGCCCTGTTTTTAGAAAGAAGAATATCAATATCATTTTACAATTGTTCCTAAATAATTCCTACCCCGAATCTTTACTCAAGAAAATCATATTTAACACATCGTTTGTTATACTTAACACACAAGAGAATCCTCCCCAAAATACAGGTGCTATGAAAGTTAGCTCTAATTCCCATTCACTGACTTACAATATTCCTAAAATCTCTTTTCTATCCCTTCCATTTATTAAGGATGTCACTCCCAAATTGACCAACATTTTTGCTCAATACTTACCAAATGTAAAAATTGCTTATAAAAGCACTCTATTTTGGGGGATCTTTGTACAAGTCATTGAAAAACAAAGTACCAAGCTCAGATAAAAGTGATATTGTATACAAACTTAGTTATTTAGGCTCTGAAGGTTCTTCTATAGTTCACACCTCCCCAAAAGTTTTCAGCCTCCAGTTTGACTCTTCACAAGAGTGACATTAGGTTACACCCCGATAGATGTTCCCTAGCCACACATGCTATCCAGGAGAGTAATTATTCAAAAAGATTATTTCTCGAGGTGGCATTCATTTTTCAAGAGAAAGAAACCATTAATAAAACGACAGATACCAACAATTTGAGCAACTTGTACTCATTATTGTTAACTTAAGACAACTAAAAATCTATAATAGAGGCAATTCGTCAAATGATCGTCAAAAGTTTCTTTATATACATATGTGATATATAATATCCCTTCTACTTCATAAAATAAGTCTTTTTTCCTCTTTTTTTTTTCAGAAAATTCAACACCTATCAGGTATTTACTATACTCTACTTATACATCCACAAAGAAAGCTACAGCTTCTTAAGGAACGGAAATGCCAAACGTTTAGGGCGTTTCAAACAATAAGAGAAGGTTAATATGAGCTCATAGTAAAATAAAGGTAGAAAGTATCGGCATAGCTCACAACAAGCGGAAACAATAATGACATATGTATATAACATAGAAGACAACCGTAAATATGAATTTCTGGCTATTGGTCGTCATCAGTTTGATTCAGCCAAGTTAGGATTCCAGAATATTAATTAATAATCACTGCTAATTTTAGGAGAATCTGAGGTTTTTTAGGTTTCTGCTCCTGGTATTGAATATTCTCCATGATTGCGGTTGCGCTACCATTGCGAGTCCATAATAATATTACTGCAGAGCTTTTATAGCTTTGATAGCTTTTAGTTTCTTTTTAATCATATTTACTTTCGATTTTGTGCTTTGTTCAAGTTCCCTTTTGCACAGTAGGGAGAACTGTCCCACAGTGAATCATGTCCCACAGTGAACTTTCCACAATAGAATCCACAATAAAATTTTCCACTCTAGTAAGAAAACAAACAGCGCAGGTCAAGCGTCTTCCATAACAGCCTCTATCGAGCGATCAGTGCATTCCGAACACTAGACGTAGTAGTGTGTGTCTCAGCCATCAATTGCTCGATGGTCTCAGCCCAAGGAATTTTATAACGTAATTAACAAAAAAAATTAACTTTATATAACTGTTCCTTTTTCATTACTAAATTATATAATCCTGCTGTTAGCACACATTTTTGAATATTATTCTATTTGGAACATTATTCAATAGAGCATAATTGATTAACAAAAATAAATAGGTTTCATTTCTAACCTTAAATCATTATGTGTCTAATGTCCAACAGTGAACCGAAGTCAAGTCGTACATAGTGAACCATGGTTCACTGTGTACTATCATGGTTCACTGTGTACCACTTTAATATAGATATTGATAATGAAGTAGTGTTTATTTATTTTACAGCATGACACGGAAATATACTCCTCGAAAAATAGAAACCCACACAAAAGAAAACATGGCGGCAGCTTTGGAGCTTATTAACACTGGGGAGACAATCAGAAAAGCTGCTAAAGTTAGAGGAGTTCCCTATCCCACTTTAAGAAGGTATTATCTAAAAGGTAGAAACGCAGTAGGACAGGATATTTCGTTAGTTCCGAACTATAACGATAATCATCAATATAACGTTAAAAGCTCGACCAAGAAAAAATTAAAGAAAAATAAAAAAAGGGTGAAAGTATCATAGTAATGGACACTCCCGAAAAATAAGAGATTGAAAGAGAAAAAATAATCAGAAAGTGAAAAATAGAAACAAAGAAATGTAACAAAAAAGGAAAAAAGTAGTGAGAAAAGTGTTACAAGACGCTTCCGAGTCCGAATCTGATGGTTTTATGATCTTAGAAAGTGATAAGGTTATGTCAGATGAAATTTCAGATGAGGACAATATGCAAATCGCTATAGAAGAGTTAGGATACATTACGAGAGATCCTGTTAAGAGAGAATTTGTTTTGGCACAATTCCAGGGAAGAAAGGATATAATTTACTACATTGCAAAAGTTTTAACAATCGATGATACAGATTGCGAAGTTAGTTTCTTGAGAAAGAAGAATTCATCACAATATTGTTTCATTATGCCTGATATTCCGGATATATCTACCGTTTTGGCATGTGACTTGAAAATGATATGACCAAAACTTTGGATCATGCACCTAGCATTTCAAGAAGCAAGACTTCTTTTTATTCTTTTAAAATAGACTTTACAGATCTCAATGTTCGGTAATGTGTTACTGCGCTTTTTCTTTTTTAAGTTAAGTAAAATATTTTTTCTCTTGTTATGTTAGCTTAAATAATTTTGTTTGGTTTTGTTAATAACATGTTTAACATGCAAATATATTACAAATTGTTTGTAAATTTACGAGAAATATCTTTTTGTTTATATATTTGTTTTATTTATGTATATGATTCACTGTGTACTGGCTAGTGGTTCACTGTGCCCACAACATAGTGCACAGTGAACCATTCAGGCTATTATATAAAAAGCTATATATACATAAAAATGCTGGACTCTGAACCAGCGGGAAACGACAATATTACTGGTACTACTTAAAAGAAAGATACTGCGGACTATCTATGGGCCTTGCAGAGAAGAGAAAATAGGAGAATGGAGAAGAAGACACAATGATGAACTCCAGACAGTATATGGAGATGAAAACATAGTACGCTACATTAAAGCAAACCGAATAAGATGGACAGGCCACGTACTAAGATCGAGTGACGAAAGACTCCTGAACGCCACAATCTGGGAAAGGCCCGATGGTAGAAGGTCAGTTGGTCGCCCAAGAAAGAGATGGAAGGACGCAGTAGTCAGTGATCTACGCTAAATGGGAATACAGCAATGGGAAATAGCTGCTCAGGACCGACAACAATGGAGGGAAATAGTGAACGCGGCTAACACTCACATAGAGTTGTAGAGCCAAATGATGATGATGATGATGATACATAAAAATAATTATTAGGTAGTAAAATCATAGTACAGATAAAGGATTAATATGTTATCTTTCTATTTAATAATTTTTCTGAAATATTACAATTAACATAAAGTAGTACTAAACATCTATACAAAAAGTGGTTCACTGTAGGACAGTTTACAATACTCTAGGTTTTTTCTTTTCAAGTGTTGATAGTTGTTGGCAGACTTTTTCAACAGCTTTTATTATATCTAATTTAGGAAGTAATTATTGTACTCTATTTTTATTTAATTAAAAAATTATAAACTTTTTATTCAAACAGGACAAACCAAAACTTTTTCTTTTTCACTTTTACGCATATTCTCATTGAAACAGTACGCCCCTGGCAAACTTAAAACTTGCAGATATGTCGTTTCTACTCAAACTAACAAGTACACGCTCCTTCCTGTGCTTTTAGATATCCTAAGCTGTAACATTGTTGATATTCTCTATGCAATTAAATTTAGAATAACTATTATTAATTTTTAACTATGCCAATTTACAATAGTTTATACAAAAGTACGTAAAAGTCAGTAGAAGACCTGCAAGCCATTTTAAACAAGATAGTCATAGCTAGTGAAGAGAAAGGGTTAACAATGAACGTCAAGAAGACGAAATTCATAATTATTTCAAAAAAACAAAGATTGAATGCAAACCTGTCTTCTTCTTCTTCTTCTTCTTAAAGTGCCTATCCGTTCCGGACGTTGGCGATCATCACGGCTATCTTCACTTTGCTTATTGCAGCGCGGAACAGTTCAGTGGTAGTCGTGTTATACCACTTTCGCAAATTTTGAAGCCAGGAAATGCGTCTTCTTCCCGGTCCTCTCTTACCATTTACTTTCCCTTGGAGAATCAGCTGGAGAAGGCCGTAACGTTCTTGGTTTCTCAAACCTGTACATTCACAATAACGAAATCGAACGGGTGCACAAATATAAATATTTGGGAACAAGCGTTAATAACAACAATGACATCACAGAAGAAATAAAAACTAGAATTGGAAAGGCTCGAGCTGCTTCTGTTAATATGAAGGACATTCTGGGAAGTCATGACATTAACTTAAACCTGAAAATGAGATTGGTTACATCTTCTCGATACTGCTGTACGGAGCAGAGACTTGGACTTTAAACAAGAGCAATACCGATAAACTAGAGGCTTTCGAAATGTGGATATACAGAAGAATTTTGAAAATACCTTGGACAGACAAAATAACAAATAGTTCTTCGACGAATGAACAAAGAACGGGAGCTGTTGATCACCATCAAGAGAAGAAAGTTGGAATATCTTGGTCATGAGAGGGAAAAAGTACCGATTGCTCCAGTTAATTATTCAAGAAAAGATTCAGGGCAAACGCAGCGTGGGAGGACGACGTATATCTTGGCTGCGCATTTGCGCAATTTAAGAGACTGGTTCCAGTGCACATCTAACCAATTATTTAGAGCAACAGCTTCAAAGATACGAATAGCAATGATGATTGCCAAACTCCGTAACGGAGAGGGCACTTGAAGAAGAAGAAGACGTAAAAGTAGAAGTGTTGTCTTTAAATCAAGTTGCAAGAAAATGCCACTTTAATTTCCTGCCACATATTTGGCCAATATATTCCTGGAAACGATCAAATTGATCTTGAATTATTATTATATTTAAATTAAAAATGTTATGAAAAATACAGAGCCAAAAATATGTTTGTTTACAGTAGGTACCTCTATGTCTATTTGATTTTTACAGATTACAATTTCTTGGATTTTCTACATGCCAATATTGGGGAGCATCCTGTAGACGAAAACTAACTAATATGTAATAAAACTCTTTAATATGCTATGTAATATGGAATATGCAATATAAGGAATATCATTGATTCAAAATAAATAATGTATTATTAAAACCGATGAATATTCAATAAGTAAAAAATAAAATTGGATTTTTATTTTAATATCGGAGTTTTATCTTTGAACATCGCGGAAATCGAAGTTGTAGATGTAACTTCACATATCCATTCTTTTAAAGTGGGTATAAAATCAAAGTTCACTTAGAAGGGCATTTTCTTTATTCAGATTTTATAATTTAGAAAGAAAATAGTTATTTTGACCCCAAGGTGAGTTTTCGTTCTTATTAAACGTTCTCTCGGTATCATTAAACCACAGATATTTTACAGGTAAAAACCAAAATTTTGCATGTAAAATTAAAATCAAATTACTTGTTTTAGGTACATGTAAATTTCAATATATCACAAACTGGAAATAAACGTTAATGATACACAATTTGGTTTTCGCAAAGGCCTAGGAACGCGTGAAGCTCTTTTTCACTTAATATACTGATACAAAGACGCCTGGACGTCAATCAAGATATGTATATACGTATGTTTTATTGACTATAATAAAGCATTCGATAAAGTACGACATAAACAATTAATGAATGTCCTGAAATCAAAGAAGATTGACTACAACGACCTCAGGATCATGTCAAATTTATACTATAAACAGCGAGCAAAAGTGCGTATTAACGAACAGCTGTCGAAATTGAAATAAGATGTGGAGTGAGACAGGGGTGCGTATTATCGCCAATTCTTTTTAACGCCGACTCCGAAGAGATCCTGAAAAATGCTCTTGAGGGTGAAACAGCTGAAATAAAGGTAAATGGAGTTCCCATTAACAACATTAGATATGCGGAAGACACTGTGATCTTAGCCGAAAATATTGAAGATCTTTAGAGACTGGTGACCAGAATAGCAGAGTATGAAAAAAAATATGGTCTATTCTAACAATTAATATCAAGAAGACGAAATTTATGAGAATATTGAAAACTCAAAGAAATAATGAGAATCTTCTAATAAACGGAACCAACGTCGAACAAGTGGACAAATATGCATATCTGGGAATAATGATTAACTCCACAAATTATTACATTCAGGAAATCAAAATCAGAATAGAAAAGGCTAGAGCAAATTTCAACAAAATGAGAAAAGCGCTAATACACAAGGGATTTAAAATTAAAACTAAGAGTTAGGTTGGCGAGGTGCTATATTTTTTCGAGTTTATTTTATGGAATGGAATCTTGGACCATGAATGCGACATCAATGCAAAAACTGAAATCATTCGAGCTGTGGGTGTATAGAAGAATTCTGAAAATATCGTGGACAGAACACGTCACAAACAAAGAGGTTCTGAGAAGGATGAATAAAGAAATGGAAATTTTAATTATAATTAAAACAAGAAAATTCTAATATCTCGGACATATTACACGTGGAGAGAAATACACCTTGCTCCAACTGATTATGCAGGGAAAGATCCAAGGAAAGAGAAGCATAGGGAGGCGTAGAATGTCATGGCTGCGCAACCTGAGAGAGTGATGCGGATGTACATCAAATGAACTTTTTAGAGCAGCCGTCTCAAAAGTCCGAATAGCTATGATGACTGCCGACCTCCGCCGCGGAGATAGCACTTGAAGAAGAAGAAATTTCCATGATGAAAAACCCAACTTTCTAATATCTGTGGAATCCTCACGATCAAGTTTTTTTAGATATACTTAATGTGTACCTATACCCTTATAAGTTTCAATATTTATAAGTGAATTTGTTGTATCAGTGTCGATAGTGTTTAGTAACAAAATAATTAAGATCATGACTACAAGCAGACGTGCTTGCATAAATCAACTAATCAAACAAACGTGTTTCCTACCTTGTAATAATAGCTTATCTTGTCTATTTTTATCGTAAACTCAGGAGACCATGATAATTCTTAGGCTCCACATTTAGTATGTAAAACATGCGTTGAACAATCGGAAAGAGGAAGTGCCTAAGGTTTGGAGTCCAATGATTTGGAGGAAACCAAGAAACTATCACAATGATTGTCTTCTTTAATTGTTAGTATTGACGGTATCAAGCGGAATATATCCTGACAAGTGAGCATAACCCGACGTAGATTCAGCAAGAAGGCTAGTTCCTTATTCTGAAGAAACACCTATTACAATATTAAGTAGTCTACCTGCACTCTCAAAAGATGGCAAAAAAACATTAAACAGTCTGATGAAGTTGAGTATTTGTAATCAGATAAAGACAGTGATTTTCAAGCAAATCCGAGAAGCTCCCAGCGTATAATCAACAAGAACTAAATGACCTTGTCACCTACCTATCTGACGTGGCTTCTGAATTAATTGAATGTATATTAAAAGAAAAGGATATACTATAATAGATCTAGGGACTAATATTATATTTTACCCTTAAGAGCGTAGGCGCAAAATTTCGGGCCAATGCTTTTTAAATGCAACCATTTTTTTCGAATCCTAAAAAAACTAATAAGTATTTTTTTAAAATTTAAACGCAGAATGAAAGAATACATTATTACTGAGGGCCGAAATTCCCTGAAAACTTCTATAATATTTATTTTAATAAGTTACAGGGGTGAAAAAAAAAAGAAAATTTAGTGTGATTTTTAATTTCAAATATCTCATTCAAAAAAATTTTTGTTTATTCTAGGGGACTTTCGGCCCTCGGTAATAATGTAATTTTTCATTCTGCGTTTAAATTTTTTAAAAATATTTGTTAGTTTTCTCAGGATTCGAAAAAAATGATTGCTTTTAAAAAGCATTGGCCCGAAATTTTGCGCCTACGCTCTTAAAAAATAGGAATCTGCTGCCTTTTTCACAAAAATAACCTGGTTTTGCAAGTACATAAGAGGATAAGAGTACTGCTGAAAAAAATAAGTTTATCAAAATACACAACAGATGAATCGCGCCTTTTTGTCCTTCAAGAAATTGTTTGAAATGTGTCATTTTACACAACATTAAGTTCTGAAATAAATTATCATGTTCATACTGTACACACTGCGTAAACTGAACTGATATATTCTTATAGGTATGTGCTCCCTCTATAAATATGACCAAAAGGTGAACATTTTTTCACAAAGACCGCTTTGTGTCGATTATTCTTGAATCTCTGCAAAACCTCGGTATATGCCTGTAGCCAACCTTTTAAAACTAAATATTCTGACAATCCCAGGAAACCTAAAACTTTCGCTAAATCCATTTATAAGGGTTAAACGATAAAGCAGAACAATGTAAGCCTTATAATAAGATTTAACGGTGTTTGTTTTCTACGATATTGCATGTACTCTTGTAACAAAATTTGACATTTTCGTTCTTACAGATTACACTGAGAATTTGCCACTTAAAAATTATATGTGCACTGATATTCCATTTGACTATTTTACTTACAAAATACTATATTTTGTATACATTGGTTTTATTCAATATTTAAGGGGTAGGGATTCAACAGTTAAGGCGTAAGGGGTAGGAGACATTTTGTGGTGGGCACACAATAGGTGTGCAGATATATATGTGAATATTGTTAGGTATATGTAAAATGAACAATTTTTCAAAAAGATTCTCCATTTCAATTTATTTAGTTTCTCTTTATTTTTCTAATTTTGTGAAATATACGGTATCTTCAAAAGTTTCTTGGTGGTACTTTATCACGATATTATTTTTATAACTGCAAATTTTAAAGATAGTAAAAAATTTCATTCATATTTAAAAAATCCCTTTTTTAATTGTAAATTTATAGTCACATGTTTACAAAATGCCCCCATTTTGTTGACAAAATGAAATGTAGCATATGACCATGGTTTATTTATAATTCTAAAATAATTAAGTAATAATACAATATTTTATTTGTCACCATTCTATTTCTAATTTCGAATTTCTGAAGCGGTCTAATAATGTCAATTCAAATGATCTCAATAACTTGAGAAAATCTTCTATAAAACCCATAGTAATGTTTCAACTATACTAATTTTTCTTTTATTCTCAAGCTTGATACTTCTGCTCAGTATGTTACAGTATTAATTTGTTGTTTTTTGTTTTTTTTTCATGTTTTTTTTCATATTTACACTGCTCCCCTCTGAGTATCCTAATTAGCAATTCTATATGTAGACCCAGGATGGCGGAATCGACAGTACTATTCAGCTGTACATAAACCCCTCAAGAAGAAATAACGTTCTACTGTCTTTAAAGAGCACGACCTATTCAGATTAATGCAACACACAGTAATTCGTACGCCGTTTTCTTAGAAGATCACTTCAAGCATGCTTCTCACAATTTTGCAATCCAAATTTTTAGTATAGCCAAATGTTTGATGTCATAATTGCACACGATTTTCTTCAAATTAGTTAGAGCACGCCATATGTGCTCGTATTTTACCTTGTCTGTATAAGACTTTATGGTCACCAAATACAGCAAAGATCGAGGGCCATCTTCTAATCGAAGTATTCTACCATCTTTAGGCTGCTGATTTTTTTAATCGTCCAAGCGACCGAAAATTGTTTAATTTTATATGAACCTTTCCATTGTCTTTGCAGTTTAATAGACAAGCATTCACGACGTGGATTATAAAGACAAACAAGATCATTTACGTCAAAGCATTCATTCTTGCATCGAGAATCATATTGATCTTTCATTCTATCACTGACTAACTAGATTTGTTGTAAGTTCATGAATGTTGCTCATTCTTAACTTCAGGTGGTCGACATATTCAAAATCAGGCAAGTTAGAATATGGCCTATAATTTTATTCACGGCCGAGCAGTAGGCAACTAGGAATAAATGAATGTGCTGGTCCCAATCTCTTTGACGTTCAGATACAACTTTAAACAGATGTTTATCTATCGTTTGATTTATCCTCTTGACCATTATATCTGATTTAGGATGCAGGGTCGTTCGGGTCTTATTGACACCATTCAATTTATAAACATTTTAGAAGAGAGTTGACTCGAAGTTTCAACTTTGGTCGAAGTTGATCACCAAGGAAACACGAAATCGGCTGATTTTTAACAAATACCGCTACAATGGTAGTAGCTTCTTGATTTGGTATCGCATAGACCTCAGTCCATATCGTTAAATAATCCATGGCTACCAGGATATATTTATTTTCATCATCTGTTTATGGAAATGGACCTACAATGTCGATTGCTACTCTTTCCATAGGACTACCAATATTACACTGTTTCATGGATGCTCTCTTTTTACCAACGGGACCATTACCGGTTGCACACAGTTCACATTTCCGGCACCATCTTCTTAAAACATCTTTACATTTCATCCAATAGAACCATTTTCGAATCTTTTTGCAGAGTTTTGGTAATACCAAAGTGTCTACCTGACGCATTGTCCCAATGATTCTGACACTTTACTTTTAGGAACAATCAATTGAAGCTTAAATTCTGCATCATCATCATTCTACAAGGTTCTATACAGAAGTTTATCTTTTAGTACCAGGCAATTCCATTGGCTCCCGAAAGACTTGACTTCTGGACTACATACACTAATATCCTGCCAAGAAGGTCTCTCTCCACGACGCATCCAATTTAATATTCTTTTTATACATGAATAATCTGCTTGGGCGTCTTGTAGCAGTTGAGGCTGCTATTGATCAGTAACAACAGTGGTTCGTCTCACGGGGCAAAGTGGTTCCTTTAATTTAAGACAGTGATTTTAATGTACATTGGATGGCCGTCTTGACACAGCATCAGCATTTAAATATACTTTTTCAGTCCAGTGTTCGATCTGTTCTAGCTTCCTGACTGTTGTATTATTTTCTTGCAATTTACGACGAACGTGACCCATGTCGCCACCATTCCAAGATCTGGGCTCGCGTCTCTTTGGCATCGTGTTTCGAAATATTTTTCGTACGATTTCCTTCAGTCGTTTATCGATTTATTCATCGCCTGCTTCAGAGGTTCCTACTCGATATCTCCGTGATACTTGACTAGCTGTTTCGTGTTCCAAGACAATGGCGAGCGCCTTATCTAAAACATTTGGTCTTGCTAGCCGTAAATCTTTCTGTAGTTCACTGTCTTTCAACCCATTGACGAAGTTATTTACAGCAATTTCTTCCAATATGTTGTCTGGTGCCTATAGATAAGCCAACTGTGCAAAACGAGCAACACATGCTTAAAATTCTTGCAAATTCTCACTTGCTCATTGAATTCTATTTATTATTTGTACTTTGTAGACTTGTTGTAGATGTGCATCTTCATAACGTTTTTATGGTCCAGTAAACAAGGAAATTTGCAGGCTATAAGATCAGGTAGAAGGAGGATAGATGGAATGAACAGGTGTTGTACTCGAGACCCTGGGAATTAGAACGACGCAAAAGAAGAACACAGATGAAGTGGGTAGATGATTTAAAGGCACATGTTCTGTCCTTTAAGTCAAAGAGGGAGGTCTGTATCTGAAATTGGATAGAAAAAGGGCCGTACATAGATAGATAAATATATGTTACTAACTTAAGATTTATTAAAGAAATAATAATATCAAAGTACATTATGTGTAATATGTTAAAAAGTTGTAATAGCGCACTAATTTTCTGCCTTCGTGAATTATTTCTGTTTGAATCAGCCTGTAAAGTAAACATTTTTTAAATGGAGTAATTATTCGTTTATGCACAATTCTTTGATTTTGAGATACTTTTCAAACAAAACGTGCTTTTACCGTTTAAAATATTTTAATTTAGCAATGAAGTTATAAAAATAGACGTCGTATAAAATTTTCCGAATAATTGAACTGTTCGTGCTTTCTAATTAGCCAATATCCACAAATTTGAAATAATTAAAGCAAATACCGTGAAAGAAAATTTCCTCCTCATCTTTATTAAGCGCTTCATCCCGATTCCCGACCCGTCAACACTCCCAATCAATACCAGTAACTGATTGCCGCGTTATGATTTTTTCCATCATAAATGCCATGATTTTGGATTGGATTCAAACACACTTGTTCGTCCTTCATAGATAATTGGATTTTCAATAATCACACTACGAAAATTTAAAGATTTAACAGGACACATGTCAAAACCAATGTACTCAGAATAATAGGCAAATTATTAAGAGGTTATTTAAAATCAAGTGTAAGATATATACACTAGAAAAAATATTCGGAATCCATAACATTCAGTATGAGAGCACACTAATGGCTTTTCACTTACATATCCAGTAGCGTCGGTTTTATTATCTGTTTTAGGTGTTTTCTTCACAAAAAGTTGGCGATTACTTTTGCAAACTCTTGTTTGCCTTATAGGTGGCTGGAGCCATCTAAACCAGTCCATTCATTGGTGTTTCTTAGCCACGTAATCTACATATCACATCTGTAACCTAAAAATTGATGTTAACTAAACACGTGCATCAACAACTCGTAAATTTTAGTAAAAAAAAGTGGCTGCTCTGTTTTTTAACCGATTATATATAATTTAGTTGCTGATTAACACAGGTTAGTGATATAATGTATTGTTTATTTTTATATTGCTTTCATCGACTCTAGCGTCCCAGTATTAGTTTATACCGGGTCGTGTTTATCCCATTCGTACTGTTTTGTTGCAGACTTACTATGGCACGTAACGTTTTCTAACACAAAAAGATCTTCAAGAAGAAATTGGAAACCTATCAAATATTTTTAAAAATGAATCCGAGGAAGAACCTTATGCTGCCTTAGAGCCTGATTATGTACCTCATGATGATTCTGCCTTAGATTCTGATGAAGTACTTGAGAATACTCCTGACCGTGTGGGTATAAACATCACTGCTTTCGACGAAGAAAGTTCTGATATGATAACGAGGAAATATCTGAAGATGAGTCTGAAAGAAATGAATTGACTGCACAATGGAATATACCAAATACAAACTTTTGTCCGAAAAAAGAAATTCCTACCCGGAGAAATGGAATAACAATACTAAATATTGATAAATGTTCTCGTTCTGTTGAAATTTTTCTAAAATTATTTCCGCGTAGTTTATTTATGCATATTGCTTCCTGTACTCACCAAAGAATAGCAGCACTTCCAAAAAACAGAAATATAAAATTAAACACGAAAAAAACAGATATGTACGAAATAATGACAGTGATTGGTTGTACTGTGGTTATGTGTTACAATAAAGTATCATATAATATCTCACACTACTGGTCACAAAATGAATCACTTTTGAACTCCCTCATAAAAGAAGCTATTTCAAGAGATCGCTGTTTATTCCAGCTATCTAAGTCCTACTATAATAATCCTGAAAGAAATCGT
Source organism: Diabrotica undecimpunctata (assembly GCF_040954645.1). Lineage (NCBI taxonomy): Eukaryota > Metazoa > Arthropoda > Insecta > Coleoptera > Chrysomelidae > Diabrotica > Diabrotica undecimpunctata. Next base: position 29,315,678 of record NC_092812.1, read on the forward strand.
AATACATCAAAAACATATTACATCGATGAAGTGGTTTCTTGTTTGAAACAAACTTTTGTAAAGTCGAGGACTGAGAGTTCCCATCAGTCCATCGACAAATCAATGACTAAGTTCAAAGGAAGATCTGCCCTGAAGCAGTATCTTCCTACTAATAATAGTAACAAATACCTACTAGGAGAAGGTGCTTTAGATGTTTACAAAATAAATCAGAAACTCGAGCTATGACTATTTGTACAACGTGAAATTTATCTTTATGCAAAAATTGTTTTTTACCATATCATTTATCTTTACTGATGGGATATATTTATTACACTATTTAACACTAATGGGTCATTTATGTCCCATGCCCTTTCTAAGGATACAAGGACACGCAACAATGTAAAAAAATAAATCGCTTTGTTAGGTCTCTAGGTATCACCGAATATCATTTAAGTCATTTTAAACAGTTAATTTACAATGAAATCAGTAATGAAAGGGTTAAAGTTCATGTACTCTATTTGACACAAAATACAGAACAAGAATCTCTGGCAAGAATTGAAACTTATACGTAAGCTGTTTGACCGGTAAGTTTCCCATTTTTGTCGAATAAAAATATTTGTTTAGTATTTACTTATCGTATTTCAGATATCAAGTTCAAAGACCTCCCCAAATCAATCTTTGACAAGAGATCCTGGCAGGCTCTCTGGCCGACATTTTCTTGCTGCAGTTCCGGATAAAAAAGTTAGAAGATGTGTTGGTTATAGTGAAAGTAAGATTCAGACGAAAAATAGAAGTGAATCGAGATATATCTGAATATAGAACTCCACCTTTTAAACTCTACCATATGAAGCAAATGTTTTAATTAATACTTTTTCAAATAACTTCGTTTTTTTTTGTTACTTCAACAAGTGTTACTTGATGGCAAGAAAAAATCCTTGAGACTCTATGACATGCATAGTGCTTTGTTTGCAAGTCTGAGACCTACAGGATTATAAATTATACAGAACAATATGAAGTCCTCCATCTGATTACTCACGGCAAAATACGTGGAAAGAGAGGCTCGAACTATATTTGTTTTTTTGGATTGGTAAAAAATTTGACAAAAAAAAATTAATCCTAATCCTAGGGGTATCTTTTAGTTTATAAAAAATAATTATTTTCCTTATGGTCAATTAAACGTAGTATGTTGACGTGTAGGGCCGCCATTCACTTTGTTTATTCTCGCGCCTGGCAACACAATGAAAAATATAGTATATCACAAGGTTGTTCCATGAAACTCATCGGCACGAGCGCAATTCATTTCGCTTATGGCTACTTTGTTGCCATGTGAATTTGCTTTTTTGAACTTCTATTAAACTTAATTTAATCTTAATACAAAAAAGTTAATACAACTCAGCTAATAATATAACAGAACATTTATTAATTCTAAAGAGGTAGAAAGTTCGCCGGGTTAGCTAGTATTTGTATATTTAAATGGGTTATTTTGTTTAAATTTGGTCCCATTTTTATGGAACAACTATTTCCTGACAAAATGTAATAAAAATAGCTATTATAAGCGAATCAATTTGTATCTATCAATCTTGATTTAATGTAATCAAAACAAACATTTCCTATATTTCTAGCTTGCAGACATTTGCTATTTAAAGTTTTTCAGTACTTTACATAATACAATTTTTTAGTATTGAGACCAATCCCTATAATATAATATCAATATTTATAAAATATTGAAATATGAACAAGGCAATAAATATCAATAATGTTTTTAAGTGATTTGTTTCATATACCCATAAATCAAATGAATGAAAGTAACAGATGTTTGATTACATAGTTATTTTATATAAAAGTTTAATTTACAGTCCAATTATTTTATTATATTATTCTTACTGCTTGATTGTACGATAAAAACAGATCAATTTTCTGGATTTTACAAATTTTCTAAAAGTAACGATGTCTTTTTTTCTTTGTAAGTCGACGGTTCTACACCAGTCATACTGCAGCTAATAGGCTTATTATACACCTTTAGATCTGCTATAGGATCCTGGCTATGATCTTCTTCTTCTTCCTTTGCCCTATCCGTTTCGGACGTTGGCTATTAACAAGGCTATTTTGACTTTGTTTACGGCACCTCTGAAAAGTTCGGTAGATGTTAGTCCGAACCATTGTCGCAGGTTATGCATCCATGAGTGTCGTCTTCTTCCCGGTCCCCTCCTACTGTCGATTCTTCCTTGGACTATTAACTGTAGCAGCCGGTACTTAGTATGCCTCATGACATGTCCGAAGTACTCAAGCTTCCGTTTCTTTACGGTGAAGATTATTTCTTTGCTTTTGCCTATTCTCTGCATTACTTCCACGTTAGTGATGTGGTCTCTCCAGGATGCCCGAAGAACACGGCGATATATCCACAGCTCAAAGGATTCTAGTTTCTTCAGGGTGGCTTCCGTTGTGGTCCATGCCTCTGCTCCATAGAACAAGACCGGGAAGACATAACATTTGACCAGTCTTAATTTTAGTTCCATTGAGATTTTGCTTGTGAACCACTTTTTCATATTGTTGAACGCGTTTCGCGCTTTTTCAATTCGTGATCTTATTTCTGTTGACTGGTCCCATTTTGTGTTGACTGTGGTTCCAAGGTATGTGTATGTCTCCACTTGTTCTATTTTTCGGTTGTTTAATGTCAATTGCATCGGAGGTTGTTGTGTTCTGCTGATGAGCATGCATTTAGTTTTGGTTGTATTGAGTTCTAAACCATATTCTTGACTTGCTGTGTGTATGCGTTGCATGAGTCTTTGAAGCTCGTTGCAGTCATTTGCGATAATAACTGTGCCGTCAGCATATCTAATATTATTGATTACCTCTCCGTTTACTTTGATACCCTCCGAAACTTCTCCCAGTGCTTCTCTGAAGATTTGTTCAGAGTATATATTGAACAGGAGCGGCGAGAGGACGCATCCCTGTCGTACACCCTTTTTAATATCTATCTTCCCACTGTGTGAGTTGCCCATCTTTATCTCAGCACTTTGGTTCCAATACAGACTGGTTATTATGCGCAGATCCTTGCCATCAATATGCATCTTTCTGAGCATTTCCATGAGTTTATCATGTTTGACCTTGTCAAATGCCTTGGAGAAGTCGATGAAGCACAAGTGGACGTCCTTGTGCATGTCTCTGCATCTTTGAATTAAAACTTGCAGACTGAAGATCGCCTCTTTTGTGCTCAATGCGCTTCGGAATCCGAACTGTGACTCCGATATATTTGCTTCGCATTTGTTATACTCGTATATTCTATTGTGTATGATTTTGGTGAAAACTTTGGTAATGTGATTTATCAAGCTTATTAAGCGGTGTTGATCACAGTGTTTTAGGTATTGCTACAAAGGTCGATCGAAGCCATTCCTCCGGAATCTCCCCTTTGTCGTAAAAGGTGTTAAAAAGGCCTGTCAGAAAATCGAGGAAGTGGTCATCCGTTTCGCATAGGAGTTTTATGATCTCGCCCTGTATATTGTCGGGACCTGGTGTTTTGTCGTTTTTTTATCGATGAAATGTCTTTTTCCACTTCAGACCTTAGTATTTCGGGTCCAGTCATGTCGTCATCTTGGTCCACTGTCACTCTGCGTTTATCGTTAAAAAGTCGTTCTACGTAATCTTTCCATGTGCCAATGAGCTTCAAGTCGTCTGATATAAGGTTACCGTCTGCGTCTATTAGTGTCGGGTGGGGATTATTGGGTTTCTTTTTAGTTATTAATTCTTTGATCTTTTTGTGCATGTTGTTGGCTATGATCATTGAAACTTATTCGAGGGAAACACGAATTCCACAACTAGGGTTTTATTTCTATACTCAGAAGAGTCAGGTATTTCCTAGCCCTCTTCTAGTTAATCTTCTTTTTCTCGTTTTGTCTTTGTGTATATTGTATTTCCATGAGTGGGAACGAACTGTCGTCAGGGAAGAAAGTGCGCTTATACTTTACCAAGGCTATAATCTCACAGAGTTCTCCAGCTCTGCTGAGCATCTACTAGACAACATTTTCTCTCCAGGTACTATGGATACATAGACATGTTCTTGGATGGTTTGGTTTCATAAAGTTTATAAATGTTCCACAAATTCCAGAAGGGAAATATCATAAAGTAAATAAGCTCTAGAAAATAGAGTTGACTGGACCACACAGTTCGTAGACCCCCAAATTACATTGCCAGGATAGCGCTGGATTAAAATGCTCAAGGCCGACGTATAGTAGGCAGACCTTAGAAAACTTAGAAAATGACAATACTGGACGAAGCTAAAGAAACGAAAAAATCGTTGTTTGAAATTAAAGCGAGAAATAGAGTTGGATGAAGACATTTCGTGGAATCTCGACACTTTATGATATGCCTATGAATACAATGGAGTTATACCTTGGGATTAAGGTCACAGTAATTGCATAACAAATCTCATCATATGATTAGCTAATAGATTTTCAGCTGTCTGATGGTATGTCGATTGAGCATGTGCAAGTGTATATATGTATTTAAGTCTGAATAGGGGGGAGGGGGTGTGTTTTATATTTAATAGATAAACATATAATTATTTGTTGATTCACAGACATATATTTGGTAATATTATTAATATTTACTAACAAAGAAACCTACAAGTAAAATGTTCTCTTAAACTAAGTGATCATACTGCAGTACAATGAAAGCATATTATGTCACAATGGATAAAATATAAAAAGTATATAAATAATATGAAATATCCACCCAGTCTGTCCTGCGTGTAATAACAAACTGGTATCTTAACAATGTCATGTGGATACATTGGTGTCAGGGTTTATAGGTCAGTGTTTGAAATTGTTTCTATCTGCTGTTTAACTGTTGATCAGTTTAGTGCTTTTATCGCTTATGGTGCTAGAGGACTTTAGTTATATCGAAAAATACATTTTTTTGTAGAAACTGAATAACTCTTTATTTTCTTCTATAAATTCTTCTCGAATTGGCTTTTTATAAATTTACACCGATTCTGCTTGGTCTGAACAGAAAATATTCCCTTCTATATACTTATACTGATGCACGATAGTATCAGTGGAGGGAAAGAAGGTGTATATTGGAATTTTATGGGTTTTGACATGGTTTTCCGGCGAAAAAGGTATTAAGAGGCATAAATATGAGTCCGCGAGTGAAGGTATGCTATTCCTGAAATAGATCTGTCCTCTGCTAGGATCGCAAAGGAGTGTATTCTCGCTATCCTTAGTACTTTATCCAGAATGTTTTCGTATTTTTCTTCGTATTTAAGTATTAACATAGCATTTGCATATTTTTATATTGGTTTTCAATAAATTAATCATGACGTTTGTATGTCCAATAAAATTAGTCTTATCCTTGGCATATCTGTTTGAGCTATAGAAATTCAACTCATATCTTAGATACATAAATTATAACAAATCCACACAAAAAAACAATAAAAATCATTTATTGAGCCCGATAACCAAATTTGACTTATCATAAATTATTTTTCTTCGTCTACTTTTCGATATTTACGAACTACTTGTTAACATTTCATTCATGTCAAATACACCTGGTGCCAACTTAGCTGAACCTAACTCAACGCACTCACACTCTGACGAACAACAGATCAATACACCTAATGCCATATCGAATTTAAATTTAAAATTTTAAAAAATCGTTTATAAATAGTTTTTATGAATAATAATAATACCTCCCAATATGTCGACACCTATCTATAGAATGTACATTGTATACTCATGGACAAAAATATGGAATAATAATTTGAATTTACCGTAAATATGTTTAATATATAAAGAAAAATCTGTTTAACACATTTTAAGCGAATAATTTTAAAAAACTAACCATTGAAATTTTTGGAATGAAAACAAAAAATAGCCTGAAACTAATTATTACTTCTTCAGATGTCATATTTTATAAAGTTTATAAAGTTTTGTTTAAAAAACAATATAATTATTAGCGAGTGTTCCCTCCTCGAGCGTTGACTACTGCTTGTCTATTGTACTGCCATCTTGGAATGATCTAGATTAAATCTTGAATATATTCTTGAGGAATTGCATTCCATTCTTCTTGTGCTTCAGTCCGTAACTCTCCGAGTCTCATAGGAACAAGATTTTTTTTCTGGATAAGACGTTTTGAAGTGTCCCACAAATGCTCGATCGGATTTAAATCCGGGCTATATGGTGGCTATTATAATCTTTCAAATTGAACCTCATCAAGGTAAGCATTAACTATTCTAGCGACGTGAGGAGGTGCATTATCGTGCATTAAAGTTTTGTTTAAAAAACAATAAAATTATTAGCGAGTGTTCCCTCCTCGAGCGTTGACTACTGCTTGTCTATTGTACTGCCATCTTGGAATGATCTAGATTAAATCTTGAATATATTCTTGAGGAATTGCATTCCATTCTTCTTGTGCTTCAGTCCGTAACTCTCCGAGTCTCATAGGAACAAGATTTTTTTTCTGGATAAGACGTTTTGAAGTGTCCCACAAATGCTCGATCGGATTTAAATCCGGGCTATATGGTGGCTATTATAATCTTTCAAATTGAACCTCATCAAGGTAAGCATTAACTATTCTAGCGACGTGAGGAGGTGCATTATCGTGCATTAAAGTTTTGTTTAAAAAACAATAAAATTATTAGCGAGTGTTCCCTCCTCGAGCGTTGACTACTGCTTGTATACTGTACTGCCATCTTGGAATGATCTATATTAAATCTTGAATATATTCTTGAGGAATTGCATTCTATTCTTCTTGTGCTTCAGTCCGTAACTCTCCGAGTCTCATAGGAACAAGATTTTTTTTCTGGATAAGACGTTTTGAAGTGTCCCACAAATGCTCGATCGGATTTAAATCCGGGCTATATGGTGGCTATTATAATCTTTCAAATTGAACCTCATCAAGGTAAGCATTAACTATTCTAGCGACGTGAGGAGGTCCATTATCGTGCATTAGCACGAATCTTTCATATCCAATTTGGCCGGCAAATGTAAAAGCATGATCTTCTAAAATGTTTTCAATTTACCTGTCATTCATTCGCCAAATAAACTCCAAAAGTTCGGTATGTCTTTCCCAAGCAATACCGCTCCATAGCATTATAACGCCGTCGCCAAAACTAACATTCTGTATGACGTTACAACTGTTATACCGTTCACCAACTCTTGTGTAGACGAAGTTTTATCCATCTGGCTCCCATAATTGAATTCTGGTCTCGTCTGAGAACAAACCATTTTTCCACTGCATAAAATGCAGTGATCTACGGCATTTTTCGTTTCTTTCGGCACGTTTTCTTTCCTGACCCAGTCCGTTCCAGTTTCCTGTTTTGAGATACCTTTTTTAAACTTTTAACACATCAAGTTGGGTTTTATGGAAGAGCCTTGCAATATATTATTTCTATACCTATTCTAGATACAATTTGTACTAATACAACTTCATTGCAATGTCTGACTGCTGGCATCAGATGGTTTTGAAAAGTGAAAAAAATGTAAACAAAATTCGATTTATGTTTTATTAGCGTCACTTGAAACTACTAAACTACCAATAAATCTTACAATTTTGAAGATGTACATGTTTTATTTTAATTTCACTCTCTAAAATTTGTAAATATTCAAAATAAAATAATGAAGATTATTTTTTAAGTAATCTTTAGCTAAAGATTTAGTATTTGGTTTATTTTTTATATCGTTTCTATGTACATTAATTCGTCTATGTAAATATTAATGCGCCTGGCCAATGTAGCATGAGTTACAGTTTTTACAATGGAGGTGCAAAATTATCTCTTGGCTGTGTAAAGTTTTTCAACGTAAAAACGAATACTACTCTCAGACTTCCGGTAGCTATGGTTTCACCAATTTCGGAAACAATTGTAAACTTAGTAATGGATGTATTAGAAACTTTTCTAGACTGTCTTTGCCGATTATGGGAGAGAAGATTCTCTCTTCCGACTTTGGTTTTAAATTCTTCTACTATTACTTTAATATTATTTTTGGGCATTTATCGTACTCATGATCCAGTGCGTCACTGAACATGTCATTTTGATCCTTCTCTTTTTCTTTGCGTGAATATTTGCAAACGAAAAAGAGGGAGCCAATGGAGTCTATAGAAATAAAAAAATAATAATAATGCAATAAATGATAAAAAAGATGTCCACAAAATATATTTCAATTTAAATTAAAACGCCTTGGATGTAAAATAATTAATTATTTAAATGATAAATCAAACATCAAAAAAACAATATTAAATTTAAAATATATTTTTTTAAATAATTTTAAAAGCATCACAATTTTAATATTGCGGTTTTTACTCCGCAACTGTCAGACCATAATATCAATTCAGTTACTTAAGGTGTTAGGTTCTCTTGCAAATATTTTAATAAAACAGAACCTACCTTTTGTGCTCCTTTTCCTGTTGTGCCTTCGACAGAAACATAGCAATGGACTCGCCCAGACTGCCTTTTGTAAAATACAATGTTCGTTGGAATGCGTGGTAGAGGTAAAGTTTTTTCCAAATTAAAAGTCAATACCTCTAGATGTTCTTCATTTTTATCTATTTGGATATCTGAATTCATAAAATTTGTAGCTGCTTCTGCTACATCATGATGAGTGTCTCTTAGTCTCTCAAATTATTTTTCTTTTGCTCAGATGTAGAGCTTTGGATTTTAACTGCAAAGTTATCGCATTTATTGCATGTGTCCTTTTTAAATCGTTTCCATTGCAAATTAAAACTGTCATAAATATGTGTTTATAGGAAAAAAAAGAAACACTATCCTGATTTTCTTCTTTATACAAGTTAAACATTATATCTAGGGTTACATCACTGTTTAAAAAAGTCGTTCACTTTGGTTTCTACAATAGTGTGACCTATATTTTGGAAATTTGCTGATGTGATCAATAATTCTTCGTTTCTGATCTTCAGGCATTTTTCGATGGGTACCTGTCTTTTCTCCCCTATGATCTTTAATGACTTACGTTGAACCAACTTTTTTTAAATATCACTCAACTCTTGGCGAGGATATTCTCAAAGTTTGAATAAACATTTTTAAACGTACTACTTTACCAGATAATTTAACTCTTTTTCTTTTTGGTGATAGCTCTAGATCTTTAGCTTGATAGTTATTAAGTGCCCAAAATCTGCCTAGTTTTTACGGGTTTGCCCTTTTGACTTACATACGGCTGATTGGTTTCACACAAAAGTTTTTGAGATTGCCGGGATTGATTTTCAACTCGTCTCTTGCGACCCTTTCTTGGTCTTCCTTTTTTCTAGATTCCTCCATGTTTTCTGTTTCTAATCTATTGGCATTTTCTTTATTTTCATATTTCTCCAAATTTTCTTGCTCTCTAGCAGCTTCTGTACGACCTTCTCCATTAGATTCTTCTGAGGATTCTTCATTATTTTCGTGTGTTAGATTTTTTATTTCTAACCGAAAGGCTTCCTCATTTGTTACGTCCATTATTTCTTGCACTTGTTGTGTACTACTTTTCACGTTTTGTTGTAAGTTGAACTGGAAATTTTCGGCTGTAACTTGCTCGGATGTAGTACAACGTAGTATAAGGTTTTTGCTATTTTTCATATCAACGATCAAACTTCTGTCCCCATACAACACATCAAAAGAATGCGGACTTATTAAATGTTTTGAGATATACAGGTTAGAGGAGGGAATAGTCACGTTAGAATAAGATATACATATCCAATAATACTGAATATCATTTAGTGACGAGTTTATTGATGTGTTCATTGGAAACTCACTTGCCTCGTATGCTTTTTGGACCTAAAAAAGTACCTAGTTACTTAAAGTTACAATTTAAGAAGGTATTATGTATTAAATAATTATTAAAATTAACGGAAGATCTATTAACAATATAAGATATGCAAATGACACCGTGATTATGGCAAAGTATGTTGAACAACTCCAATTACTGCTAATTAAAACAAACAGTTTTTTTGAAAAATATGGATTACAAATAAATAAAAAAAAGACCAAATACATGATAATCACATAGAAAACAAATATACAAACAGAAATACATTTGGAAAATGTACCGATAGAAAGGGTTGATAAATACAAATACCTAGGACCCTATATTTCAGACAATAATGAACAAATATCAGAAATAAGGGCCAGGATAGAAATAGCACGAGATGCGTTTGTTACAATAACACATGTTATTGTAACATTTATGTGTTACAAAAGAACACATAAATAAGCTACAATCCTTTGAAATGTGGTGTTACAGAAGGATGTATAGAATAGCATAACCACAGAAGAAAACTAATACGGAGGTATTGCGAGAAATGGGTAAAGAATACGAAATAATAAACACAATAAAAATAAGAAAGTTACAATATCCGGGACACGTAAAGAAGGAGAGTGTCCTGGTTGAAGAATTTAAGGGACTGGTTCAAATGTACCTAGTTCTATAAAACTCTTCAGAGCAGCAGTAGATAGAGTAAAGAATAAAGATAATGATGATGATATTCAACCTCCGATTAAGAGACTGCACTTAAAGAAGAAGATGTATTAAATGGACTCACTATATAAATGTTATTATATAATACGTACCTCTGGCTCTGGTAATAAATTTTCATTCTTTTCTAAGGAAAAAGACACTGCAATATTTTCTATAGCTGTACACATCAGTTTGTATCTTTTAGAACTAGAACTTTTATTCATTAGGCTTAGATTATTATTCGTTTTGATGGAATAATAAATTAAATCTAATTTAATTTTATTATGCACGTGTAAACTGGCAAAAAATGACAACACTATTATCGCTAGTTGGTTGACGACTGATGCACAATGCCCAATCATCCATTAAGTGCTTGAACTTTGTTTTAAAATAACGAATTATCCGACAAACGATGTCGCGTAATTCGATCTCTTGAAAGCTAGACAATAAATATGTTGTGTTTTGTAATAAAGAATTAACCGACTATTTGTGGCCCTTGATTCGTTATTACACTTAGAAGATAAGGATGGTATTCATTTGACTCTCGACCTGTAAACATCGATACGAATTAGGCGAAAGTTTATAGTGGTGATTAAAAACGGGCTCCGGCCGCGTTTTTACCGTCATTATCGTTCAAGTGGATATACTATTTATAAACTATTTAAAAATTAAAATATACAGTTTTAACAATTAAAATGAGTGCTCCACCAGATTTATCGGTGAGTGTTCCTTTTTATACTGCTACTGTTAATGGTCAAATAATAAATACTCAATATCAGCAACAGCAAATTCAACCAGAATGCCCAAATGTCCTTTTTCCACAAAATTTACAACCAAATTCAGCACAAATTTTAAATAACCCACCAACAACAATATATTATGTTCCTAACCAAGTACTATCACAATCTTCCTCAAACTGTCAATACAATCCTAAAATAAATCCCACATTATCTTCACCTCAAAATGGAGCTTACGATTCGATTGAGATGACACGTACATTACAAAGTGAAGAATCTTCAGGGGAAATCAGCGACATTGAGTCATCGGACATCCACGAATGGCAAACTATACAACATAGTAACAAAAAACGCAAAATTAATCCTCCGACACCAACAGAAAACGAAGACACAGTAGTAACTAGCAATAAATTTCAGATTCTACAAAATGAAAACGAAAACGACAACAATAACAGTACAGAAAATACCAACGAAACTCCAGCAACCTCTAAACCCCCACCAATTTTTATATATGGTGTTACTGAATACAATAAAATGGTTAATAGCCTATCGGAAGTAACACAAACAGAGACATTCTATTGTACAGCATTAAAGAACAACACAATAAAAATAAATTCCCGTGACTCAGAAACATACCGAAAACTGGTAAGACATTTAAACAGCAAAAAAATTGTGCATCATACGTACCAAATGAAAGAGGATAGAGCATACAGAGTTGTAATTCGTAATCTACATCATACAGTGCCCATTAATATAATAAAAAGCGAAATAGAAAAACATGGGCATTTAGTACGCAATATTGTAAATATAAAACACAGAGTAAGTAAGGACCCTCTAATGATGTTCTACGTCGATATAGAACCTAATCGAAATAATAAAAAAATATATGAAATTCAATTTATAAACAATGCGAAAATAGTTATTGAGCCACCGTATAAAAAGAATAACATTGTCCAGTGTACCAGATGCCAATTGTATGGACACTCTAAGACATACTGTAATAGACCTTATCACTGTGTCAAATGTGGAGGCAACCATATGTCAGCTGATTGTAAAAAACCTAGAGACACACCCGCCATATGTGCTCTCTGCAATGGAGCACACACCGCAAATTACAAAGGATGCATGGTATATAAAGAGTTAATTAGCAGTAGAAACAGAGCAAGAGGAGTATCATCGCACACTCCAGCGAACAATCAACTACAATATAACAGAAATACAGTACAGAATAATCCGCACTTAAACAATCAAAATCACGCGACTTACACACAAGCAACGGGTGGAATAAATGTAAATAATGTCCATAAAAATACGAACTCATACAACCAGAATCATGCAACTTACGCTCAAATAACAAGTGGAACACATGTAAGTAATACAAACAGTGACATTGGAGAGATCATGAAGAGTTTCCTTAACGAATTCAAAGCTATGTTTTCACAACTAATTAATCAAAATAGCGTGATCTTAAACATGCTTTCCACAGTAATAAATAAAATTAGTAATGGAACTTAAGTCACTACGAATTGCACAATGGAATGCCAACGGCCTAGGCAACCATAACACAGAAGTTACTAACTTTCTTAAACATAACAAAATTGATGTTCTACTCATATCCGAAACCCATTTCACTGACAGAACGATGTTCAAGATCCCTCATTATTCTATTTACAACACCAACCATCCTGATGGAACAGCACACGGTGGCGCTGCTATTATTGTACGTAACACTATACCACACTATGAGGAAATAATGTATCAGACGGAAAAAATACAAGCTGCAATAATCTGTATCAGTTCTCAATCATGGTCTTTTGACATTGCGGCAATGTACAGCCCTCCAAGGCATAATATCACCACAGCAGAATATGAAGACTTCTTCAAACATCTATCAAACAAATTCGTAATTGGAGGTGACTGGAATGCCAAGCATACAGACTGGGGATCAAGACTATGTACGACAAAGGGAAAAAATCTCAGACAAGCCATAGCTAACACAAACAGCTCTTACTTATCTACAGGGCAACCCACCTACTGGCCATCAGATCCAAACAAAATCCCAGATCTACTCGACTTCTTTATCCTCCATAACATGGCCTTAAATTATTTTGACATACAAGCATCCTGGGATCTGTCCACCGACCATACTCCCATAATTGTGACACTATCTACGCAAATTATAAAACGTCCGAATATCCCTAAGTTGACAACATCAAAAACCAACTGGAATATATTCGAGTCTTACATAAATAAAAATTTAAATTTAAATATAAGATTAAAGCAACCAGACGATATCGATAATGCTGTGCTTCTTCTCACCCAAACTATACATGCAGCCGCTGAAATAGCTACACCCCCTCAGAATGACAAAGAACCAAGTGACACCAACATACCCGTATATATAAAACGTCTTGTTGCACAAAAAAGAAGAGCCAGGCGCATATGGCAAAGAAGTCGCAATCCTATAGATAAAAATAAATACAATAGATTAACACGGCAACTTAAAACTGCTCTACAAGACGCGAGGAATGATACATTTGAACTATTCATCAACAGCCTGTCAAAAGAAGACCACAGCATCTGGAAAGCAACGAAATCATTCAAGAGACCTATACAGCACATACCACCTCTAAGGAAAGCCACGTTTCTTCAAATCTCTCACACGTTTTTGGTGCACCTGAACTTAATAACAATAATAACGAAGAACAAGTTAAAAACTTCTTAGACGCTCCATGCCCAATGATGCTACCAATCAAATACTTTACTCCTAATAATGTCAAAGAACAAATTTCTAGATGCAATAACTACAAAGCACCAGGCTTTGACATGATCACTGGGCTAATAATAAAAAAATTACCGAGAAAAGCAATTGTCCTACTAACAATGATATATAATAGTATCATAAGATTAGCCTACTACCCGATTAATTGGAAGTTCGCACAAATAATTATGATTAGTAAACCAAATAAACCACCAAATATTACTACTTCATATAGACCAATCAGCTTACTTCCAATAATGTCAAAAATCTTAGAAAGACTTCTGCTCCAAAGATTCTCAGAAGACATCGGAATTAATTCAGTGATCCCCACACACCAGTTTGGTTTCCGCGAAGCCCATTCAACTCTACAACAGTGTCATAGGATTGTTAAAAACATTAATGTATGCCTCGAAGAGAAAAAAATTTGCACTGCTGCCTTCCTGGATATAGAACAAGCCTTCGACCGTGTTTGGCATGATGGTCTCCTGTATAAACTTAAATCATCCTTTCCCACTCCTCACTATCTACTCTTAAAATCATACCTCACAGAACGTCACTTTCAAGTCAGATTCCTTACAGAAACCTCTCATTACTATCCCATAAAATCCGGTGTCCCTCAAGGAAGTGTCCTGGGTCCCCTCCTGTACCTCATATACACTGCTGATATTCCAACAACAAATACGACCACAGTAGCCATGTTCGCAGATGACACCGCCATAATATCCATCGATGATGACCCCCAAGTAGCATCAGGAAACCTTCAAATACACATGAACCTACTACAAGACTGGATGAATAGATGGAAAATCAAAGTTAACCATACTAAGTCTAATCAAATTACATTCACCAACAGGAACATCATATGTCCAAGAATTAGACTGAACAACACATTACTACCAGTAAAAACAGAAGTCAAATACCTGGGAATGACACTTGATCAAAAGCTCACTTGGAAAGCACACATCTTGGCAAAAAAAATCCAAATCAACATGAAAATACGTCAAATGAATTGGTTAATAGGCCGAAAATCACAGTTATCCACAGATAATAAACTTCTCTTGTATAAGTGCATAATAAAGCCTATATGGACATATGGGGTGCAACTATGGGGCTGTGCAAAGCCTTCTAATACCAAAATCATTCAGAGGATCCAATCCAAAATACTCAGAATGATTTTCAATGCGCCGTGGTACGTTAGTAATGAAACACTACATGATGACTCTGGAATACCGTTCGTTGAAGACGAAATCAGCAGACTAACAAGAAATTATTTAGAACATCTACCAGCCCACCCCAACGAGGAAGCAAGACAACTACACCTACAACCAGAAGTCAGACGAAGATTGAAGAGACAGTGGCCAACAGACTTTATTCACTAATTTTAACTTTAATTTTAATTTCCATTTCAATTCTAGTTTCAAATTATAATCCTACACTGATTTTATTTGTTAGTGTTAGTATTGGGAGTGTTATCAGTGGATAATTTCTCCTCTCATGTATTTGCAATACGCACATTTACTAATAGCTTGTAATAGCAGATTGTAAATTTACAAATTTAATAAAAAAAAAAAAGAAGATAAGGATTTTTGTTTTTGACAATGGATTATGTACTAATATTGACGCTTGATTTGATATTCCAATTTTTGTTGTAAGAGTTTTTAATTCTCTAAAATCAACTTGGCATTTAATTCGATATTACAAATCTTCATGTGAGATTTTTCTTAATAAAATAACCAATTATGCTTAATACAGGTTCTTAAAAACCGCTTTATTTTGTACTTTTTTACAAAAAACATATTTTATACATAGATTTGCACCCTATCTGCTAGATGACACTATTATCTCGATTTTGAATTTTTGGCGCTTAATCGGTTATTACATAACGCGGTCCAAATGAAGGTGATTTATATAAAAATAAAGCCCTGAGATTTGTTTTTTGTCTATGTTTTGATTTGCTTAATTATTAAAATTTTTTTTGATTAATTAATTAAAGTAGTTGACTCCCATCAACACCAATAGGTTAAAAGCAGATCATAACAATATATATTTATAGGAAATGTAGAATAAAGGCACCATCTGTTTTTCTATGACTATAAAATAAATACAGCAAGTTTAGTGAACTTCTTAAAAGCAACCATAATATTTACGATTCCTATACGCTCGAATGAAACGCCTTTAAAAAATGTTCATTGTTGTGCGGCGTGTAAAAGTGAAGATTCATTGGCCGAATACGTCAAGCATACAGAACAAAAACATAAAAATCCAAAGTGTCCCAATGTCACTGATATCTTAAAGCGGTTTCTGTATCCATAAAAGATATAATTACAGTTTTATCAGCGCCGTAGGCCCTCCAATAATGGTACCATATGGTACACTAATAGGTACTACCTTTCAAAATAAGAATCAAGTCGAAATTTCCACAGGCCTAATTAGTTTCACGACCAATATGAACAGACAGTTGTTTGTGAGTAACTCGGGGCATATTTAAATCAATAAATAATTTAAAAGTCTCACAGATGGTTTGTGATATTCATCAGTAAAGTGAAATGTTTTCATGTAGGCGTAGGTATGGAATGCTGAATAGTGGACACGTTCAACGTCGTCAGGCCTCTCACTATTTCTTTCATTTCTTAAGAATCTCTTGAATTAATAGTTCAACAATCAGTTAAGTCTTTGCTATAATTTAAACACGGAGTATACAGAACGATATTCAAACTAATTGTAAAATGCTTTAATTCTTGAAAAATAATTACAATGTTAATTTAATAATATTTGAACAATATAAAATTTTAAAGCTAATAAAAATCTAGTCGTACAACATATTAACCCGGCGTCACCCAGGTGAAAAATGTGTGTATAATAACCCAAGTTAAGTATTATTGGCCCCATTTAAAATTGATTAAAAAAACATTCGAACACGAATTTATTTTTTTAAATATCTTATTTGACTATCTAAGTTTTCATAAATAAAAGCAGTTTTTACCACTGGATTACATTTGACCGCATATTGTCCTCGACGCATCAAGGAATTTGGATATCGGTTAAAATACTTGGGAATTCCAAGGTTGGCCAAATCAAAATTTCTAATTGATTCGATGCAGGGAAATTCCACTTTCGCTACGTAAAACAAAGGATTTGTTTTACATAAAAGCAGGTAGATTTTCTCTCATCGGTCAGTCGAGCTTGCCTCTTCTTACTGTAGACCTAGTCGGTGCTTTATTGTATCAACTTGAGCTATTGTTTTATTTCTGATTTCCTGTGTACCTTTTTATTTTAGCATTTGTCGTATATTCAGACCTTTTCAGGTTAGAATATTACTATTGTTCATGTATTGATTCATTTACTATTTATTTGATTATTTTTGATTGTTTATATTTCTTGTATTTGTGTCTAAGTAGTTCTTTCCGGTAAGTTAAAGAACTCTTAGAAATATTTTTCTGATATTTCACTTGTGTTTCATTGTGTGTCTAAGTCGTTCTTTTCCGGTAAGTCAAAAGAACACTTAGAAGTATTTCCATATCTGCACTCTTATTTCTGATATTTCGTATACTTGTCTCTGTTATTTTCATTTTCACACTAAGTCGTTTCTTCCGTAAGTCAAGAAACACTTAGCTATATTTCTATATCTTTTCCGCATTTTATTTTCTTATTTTCTATTACAAGTTGTTTCTTCTGTAAGTCAAGAAACACTTGTAAATATTTGTATTCTTATTTTTGCATTTTATTTTTTTCCATTCTATATTACAAGTCGTTTCTTCCGTAAGTCAAGAAACACTTGTAAATATTTATATTCTTCTATTGCATATTTGATTCTCTTGTTGTTTATCTGTTCTAAGTTGTTTCTTCCGTAAGTCAAGAAACACTTAGACATATTTTCACATATTGTTTTATATTTACTTATTTCATTTGTTTATATTCCTCTCTTAAGTTGTTTCTTCCGTAAGTCAAGAAACACTTAAGAACATTTCTGCATTCTTTTACCTTGTGTATTTTTACTCATATTTCTGCATTTTTCTATTCTTTGATCTTGTACATTTTTACTTTTCATTCTAAGTTGTTTCTTCCGTAAGTCAAGAAACACTTAGAAACATATTCTTTGCACTACATTTATCATACCATTTTATTTTATTGTTTACCAAGTTATTCCTTCCGTAAGTCAAGGAATACTTAGATTATTTTACCTGTTCTGTTTTCCATTTTTATCTGTTATTTTGTAACTGTTCATTGGAACCGTTACCGGTAACAGATACTTGTCGCTGTAACGGTTATTCTGTAACGGCAACAGTACTGACCCATTTCACTAGCAACAAACGAAGATGGTAAACACCCGTTCCAATTCCGGAGACAGGAAAAAGTCCGAAGAGCCGGCGATGGGTCCTACAGGCCCAAATGCCCCCTCTCAGCAACAATATTAGGTAAACTTTACAAAATAATAAAATTCCTACAAACAAAAAACAATAGATACATAAAAAATTCACAAACAAAAGATAATAATCTAAAATAAGATATTTTCCAAAAAAGTTTTTTCAAAAGGTTAAAATAAAAATATAAAAAACAGAACATTGGACATCCAAGCTTGAAAAAAGTTAGGAGTCCCGGAATTGGATACATTCGTCGCAAATGCGATGAATGTGATCTAAACAATAAAAGTTTTGGCATTGTTCGCACGTTTGTTTGGTACACTTTTGACACCATCCACGTCCCGTACGTTGCTTTTTCGGAGGAGCTTGGTCACTTTCTCCCAAAACTTGAACTATTTTGGATCGTAAATGTTTTGTAAGTCGCGGATTACTTTTTCGTTCTTCCATAATTGGCGTAACTAATGCTAATCCCAGATCTTCCAGGAATATACGACGTTTCTTTGAATAGTCACTAGTGTTTGTTCTGTAAATTACCTGGCTGTTGAGTCCAGCTGTGTCCATTAATGAAAAAAATATTCTTAGTGGCCACCTTCTATAATTATGAGCTACACTGTAACTTCTTGTCAACTCATCCACCGTATCAACCTCTCCTTTTGTAAAGTTATAGAAACTTATTATTTCTGGTAAAAGTTTCTCGCCGGTAGATTTATCTATTTCATCATTGTGATGAAGCGATGATAATAAAATCACGTTTTTCCCTTTTTTTTTGTACAAAGGATACCATAGTTATATGTTCCTGAAATCCAAATACCGAGGACTGTGGTTGTCTGTTCTTAATCTGTATAAATTCTGAGGGAACCTCTCGCTTGTTTTTCCTCAGAGTTCCTACTGAAGTCAAACTATGTCGTTCACGCAAAATTTTCATAAGTTAGTAAGAGGTATACCAATTATCGAAAGTGATATTTCGATTTTTACCAGAAATTGGTGCTATCAGTCTTTGGACAATAGCAATAGGTTTATTGCTTATTTGGTACGGCCCGTCTGGCTGGGTCCCTGCATAAATTTCCATATTAAAAACATAAAAAGTAAGGGAGTCTACTAGGACCTAAATTTTTATTCCGTATGTCGCGGGCTTGTTCGGAATATACTGCCGGAAGTAGCAACGCCCACGAAAAGACTCTAACTTCTCGTCAAAAGTCAAGTACTGTCCTGGTGAGTAAGCTTGTTGACAATTTGCGAAAATTTTTTCAAAACTTCCCTAATAGACGCCAACTTATCAGACTGTTGCCTTTTTTGTCGATTGTCCACATTATCGAAGCACTACAATAAAAATGTAAGTCTATTGAGTGCCATCACTAAACGAAATATATCGATTCCTGTACCATTTGTTCGCCAAAGGTCTTTTAGATTACGATGACCATTTCTATATACACCCGCTACGTAGAGGAGGCCAAATAATTCAACAATATTGGTCCTGCTACAATATACTTTATTTTTGTAGGCTAACGCTTCTTTATCTATCAATACATTGGTACAGACCGTGATACCTTTAAGCATTTCTTCATAAAAAAAAGCAATTATCTAAAAGCAGCAATCTAAAAGAATCTTAGCGTTTTTAGCATATGGTTCTGATCCTGGTAAGTTCGAAATTATGTTCTCTGTCCTCGTTCTAACTGCTTTATTACTATGGTGTTTTCTCCATTTTGTTTTGGAATCCCTACCTAAATAATAAGGATATTTTTCAGATTATATATCAGACTGATTACTTATGTCATCAATTTCGTTTTCATCGTCGGAGTCCATAATTTCGTACTCATCATCTTCGAGTTCCTGTCAAAGAGCTGATAGTTTGGCTTGTTCTTTTTCGTAATTTATTCTAGAGAAAAAAGTTTATATGTACAACAAATAACGCCACGAATTAAAATTGTAATAGTTAATTTGCGAATTAAAATTGTGTCTTCGTCACCCAGGTGGGGTCTAATCGGATTGCAGAACACTGTACTCACTTTAACGATCAACTTACAACTGAAATGAGTTCAGCTTCAGAATACCCAGCGGCAACATGTTTTAGGAAGCTATAGGCAACCAATAAAACATCCGTGTATTACCCATAGAATTATGCTAGTTCTAAGTGTGGGGTAATGGGGGCACCATTAGACCACACGTGGGTGACGCGAGGTTAAGAATATATGATATCTTGAACTTATCATTCGTTTTTAATATCAAAGTACATATTAATAAAAATAGTTAAAGATAAGATCACATATTTGAAAGAAGCTGTTAAAAATAAAATAACTTTTTTTGTAGGCAATCTTTTTTAGTTTTAAGAGTCACCAATTGCCAATTTTTCATACACCAGTATGCTCTGTTATAGAACAAAACAAAAATCAATTTACCAACTTTCTACATGCCCATATATATATATTTTTTTCACAGTAGTTAGAGCTTTAAAAATATATCTTGAACTGAATGGGAGACTTGAGACTGAACCGATTGCAATAAAATTTTGTGAAAGTGTATTTGTTGGTCCAACTTAGGAGATAGGATATTTTTTATCTCGATGAATGACTCTTATTTTTTTTAATTGTAAATTCGAAAAGTTTTATACAACTTCACTTCTACAGTTTTAGTTCTGTTGCGTTCTGCACATACGATGACCTCAATATAACAATTTTGGTCATCCTGAAGGGGGAGAGAAGATATTTTGTTCAATCTAGAACTCGCTGGTTTCCCCCTTTTTAGATTGGGTATGTATATTAAAATAAAAGAAATGAAAACAAGTGGACTGTATAAAACTCTATTTTAACACGAAGTAAAAGCAATCATAAATATACATAACCCAATATACCTACAATTATAAATAAAGAAGAATAAAAACTTAAAAGAAGAAGAATATATGTAGTACAAACTTACACACAAAAAGAGAACCATAAACAAAACAAAACTGTCGATTGTATATATACCACGTTATAGATAGAAATAATATACAAAAAATAAAAAATATGAATATATATGTCATATAAAAACAAATTATTAAACTCAATGCAAAAGTATACTCATAATACACATTATGAGTTAATATTAGGTAATAAAATACACAACACTGTGATATATATACAAAAAGAATACTGAAATTATTATAATATAAAAAATATACAAATCTACATAAAGGTAATGAAATGTTCTCAATCAAGTTCAATCGCGATCGCGGCACAACAGATAAAAGTTCGAAGCAAATATGACATCTATATACCAAGTAAACGTACTTGATATATGCAGCAACAAAATTATGGTGTATTGTAGCTTACCCCATAAATCACAGCACCAACCGCTGTCCAACGACGTCTTCATCGACGAATAACAGGAACCACCAAAATTTCTAATTTCAACTTTTCTGCATCAAACCGACTTCCTCGGTCAAAGGACCGCTGGCAAGTGTCGTAAGGTACTCTTAACCCAAACGCACACACATGTGTGTGGTTTGAGAGATAAAACTCGACTCTGATTGTGTAGATGCATCGCTTATCTCCAATAAACATCTGTGTCATTTTGCAGATTGCCCGTCTCGTAGCATGTAGTTTTTTAACCCAGATGCACCCTTATACATGAAATCTTGATATACGGGGAGAATCAAAACTACCATAAAGTCTTAATATTTAATAAATGTTTATTAACAGTTGCGAAACTGCAACAAGTTCTTTTGATCAGTTTGACGGCGAATTTTGGCGGCGAAAAATGTTCTAGATTCAAAATTTGTTGCCAGGTGATCTGATATCTTTTATATCTCTGATAATTGATAAAATATTACATGGACAAATCGACAGCTCTCAATTAATAGACATCATCCTTGATAGTGCCAAAAAAATCGGAGGCACGAAACAAAAAAATGAATAAAAAACTGTCCAAGAAAACTAAAATAATGCTAAAACAAAGAAGAAAAATGGAAGTAAGTGGTAACATACAGAGAATACAATACACAGAACTTTGTAAGACAATAAGGCAGTGTTTCCCAAAGTGGGGGTCGCGACCCCCTGGGGGTCGCCGAACATTTCCAAAATAAGACAAAAGCACCACTTTGTTAGATCATGTATTTTTATTTTAACAACGCCGTAAATAGAAATTAACAATTAATTATCAGACGAAATATAAAACTAAATATTAAAGTCCGTAAAAATAAAAGAGTAAAACAAAGTCAAATATTATAATCTTAATGAGAGCTATGCGCCTGTTTCTGTGAAACTAATCTTTCAAATCTAGGCTGTGTATTTGAGACACACACAATTATATCATTTTCAAGTACGAGACGATTTCTAACTCTTGTTTTAATGGCAGTCATAGACGAGAAACTTAACTCACACAAATATGATGTTACAAATGGAACCAAACATTTTACAGCTTCACTCGCCAACTGGGGGTATTCCTGCATCTTTTCGGTCCAAAATCGGTCCGAGTTCTGGGAAAAAAATTGGAGCTTCAACATTCCATCACTTGATATTTTAATAAGTTTTTCTTTCATGTTTATTGGTATTTCAACATGCTGAAAGGAATCGGCTAAAAACGGATTTAGTATCCATCTGCAACTGTTGTAACTGTTTCGAATTTCTTCGGGGAAATAATCACAGAGCTGCCCTTTTTAAATTGAGCAAAGTAACATGCATGTTAGCAAAAACTTGTTCAAAATTTGTAGCACTGTAATTGGATACATTTTCCATAATTTCCTGAAGGCACTGGAATGAATCGAGTTGTTTTTTGCCAAGTGAGGTCGACCATAAATCGATTTTTCTTAGACACGCCTTAATTTTATCTGTGGCTGTAATTATATTAATGTCGCGACCTTGTAAATTACTGTTCAAAATATTTAATTGCTCGAAAATATCAGCAAGGAAAATAGCTTCAAATACATTAAAAGCTCTGCTCTTAAGTGAAATACTCTTTTTAAGACGTTGCCCCTTAAAAGCCACCTTACTTCGGTGTGATAGAGAAGATTTTCAAATAAAGCACCCATGTCTTCGCAAATTTTTCTAAAAATACGGGTCTGCAAAGCTTTTCCTTTAATGGAATTTACAACTTTAATGATGGTTTTCATAACACAGTCCATTTCAGGAGGTAAAGCTTTGGACGCAAGAACTTCTCGATGTAAAAAACAATGTCTCCATTTGGCATTATTTCTTGTAATTTGACGACAAGACCAGATTTATGTCCTGGCATAACTTTAGCGCCATCTGTGCATATAGCAATACATTTACCCCAGTCAATATCATATTTACTTGTACGTTTCACAAAAGTGTCGAGTAAACATTTTCCAGTGGTATTGGTCTCCAATGGGGAACAAAATAAAATATCTTCTTGAATGCCATTATTTGTATCATATCTTACAAACGTAATGAATTGTGCACAGTTAGATATATCTGTGGATTCGTCCATTTGAAGAGAGAAGTACGTGCATTTATTTTTATTTAAGATTTTCCACAACTTGCGCTTGAATATATTCTGCCATATCACTAATTCTTCTTTGGATAGTATTATTTGACAGAGGTATTGTATTTAATTTTGCAGCCTCTCTTTCTCCACACATTATATGTACCATTTCAACAGCTGCTGGAAAAATCAGATTTTCAGCAATTGTGTGCGGATTACTAGTTTTGGCAACACGATACGCAACTTTATAACTTGCTAATAATGCTTTTTCATTAGTAGTGGTTGCCAAGGGAAAACTGTCTTGCTGTTTGTGAAGGACGTTCAGCTTTCTTTCAAAGAATTCTACGGGTTTGTCTTTTTTATCTGAATGTTTGCTATTTAATTGTCGAAGTAACTTTGATGGCTTCATGCTTTCTTTTAACAAGACTTGTCCACAAATAACACATTGTGGTTTATTGGAAATAACGGTAAAACCATATTTAAGATATTCATCAATGTAGAATCTATTTTTCTTTTTATTGCTGCTACTGCCACTTTCAGACGTAGACGGTTCTGCACTTCTTTTAAAAACTTATCCATAATTTATAATTTATCATAGACGTAAATACGTAAACGAGAATACGTAAGTCGTAAAATATTTACTCATTACTCAACACCGCGTTCGCCACCATAGGCTGTTTGGATTCGAACTGAGGTTTCGTTGCGCATCGCCGCTTATATAAAGCCAAAACGAGGCTACGAGAACGTTCCAGAGTGCCATCTAGTAGCGAGCGCTTTCGCGATTATCATGGAAGAGTTTTGCAATGTAGACACAAGCTAATATGTCGCGGTGTACAATGTGCAGTCGACTTCTTATTACTTATTTTTATTGTAAATGCTATTCTGGCAGAAGTACCTACTACTAATTACTAGTGGGACAGATCGCAATCATTAAAATAATTGTATTAAAATAAAATAATTGTTTTTGATTTAAACTTAAACAGTAAAGTAAAATTAAATTTGAGAAACCATCAGATAATTGTAAATTAGGCAGGCTATTTCTATCAAATAATATTGAATAAATGAGTGGGGGGAAACTGGGGGGTTGCGAACAAATTGTTTAGCAAAAAGGGGTCGCGGTTTAGATAAGTTTGGGAAACTCTTTAGGAAAAATGAGAAAAATGAAGATAACATTTCTCTCATAAAGTTAAATGAATGGGAAGAATATTATACGAAACTGCTGAAAGAGGATAGAGTAGAGTACAGATGGGAAAAGATAAGGGAATTAATAGACAACAGAGACGAAAGACAGGAAATCCCTATAATAACATTATCTGAATTGACGGAAACCTTAAAAGAGGTTAAAAACGGAAAAGCCGCAGGGCCTGGAGACATTCCCATAGAGCTGGTTAAATATGGGCCGATTGCACTTTACGAATTAATAGTAGACCTTTTCAATAAATGTATGTGTGGAGACCAGGAAATTCCTAAAGATTGGAATAAATCTTATATAAGCTCCATATATAAGAGAGGGAATAAAAGAGACTGTTCCAATTATAGAGGTATTAGTGTAACGAGCTCTGTGGGCCGGTTGTACGGCAGAATATTAAAGAAGAGAGTTGAAAGACAGATACAAGATATTGAAGAACAAAGCGGCTTTCGTACCGGGAGATCCTGCCTTGATAATATATTTATCCTACGACAAATAATTGAAAAGCGTGTCGAAAGAAGTAGAGAGACCCATTTGGTATTTATAGACCTTGAGAAAGCATATGATAGTGTCCCGTTAAAGAAAATGTTTGAGGTCCTCAAAAGGTCCGGATTGGATTCGACGTATATCCGAGCGATATATAAATTGTACGAAAATGCAGTTAGTTGTGTAAAAATTGGAACCAGAACCTCAAATGAATTTAAAGTAACTAAAGGCCTAAAGCAAGGATGCTGTTTGTCACCGACACTCTTTAAAATATACGTCCAAGAAGCATTGAGGAATTGGAGAAATAAATGTAGATTTATGGGCATCGAAGTGAAACAAGAAAATGATCAGGTGGTGGTTGCAACCGATGAGGAAGATATAAATTATATGAATCGAAAATTATTTGAGGAATATGCCAAATGGGGGCTTACTGTAAACATAAGCAAAACAGAATATTTAAAAATTGGAGGAAATACCACAGATCTTAGGCTTGAAAACGCAGTCATAAAAGGCTGCAACCAGTATAAATATCTAGGAAGCATCATATCAGCAAATGGCAGAGTTAAGATAGATGTACAAAACCGAATAACTCAAGGGAAAAAATGCATCCGAATACTGAATTCATTACTGTGGTCTAATAAAATAAAGATGCATACCAAACTTCGCGTATACAGAACAATTGTAGAACCAATTACCACATATGGTGCCGAATGTTGGACGATGACAAAGAATGAACGAGATAAAGTAGACGTTGTGGAAATGGATTATCTTAGAAGGTCATGTCGAGTATCGAGAATGGAAAGAATCAGGAATGAGGAAATACGAAACCGTACAGGAATTAGAGATACTCTTTCAGATAGAATACAAGGAAGGCAATTACAATGGTATGGTCACGTGATGAGAATGGAGGAGGAGCGGTGGCCAAAGAAAGCCTTAATGTATGTTCCGCCAGAAAGAAGGAAAAGGGGAAGACCACCAAATTCCTGGAGAAGAGAAATTACAAAAACAATGCAATCTAGAGGCTTAGAAGAGGGAGATTGGAGAGATAGGAAAAGATGGAGGCTGAAATGCGGGATGCTGAAATGCGGGGGTCCGGGGGGAAACTCTGCAATAAAGAATATAAATCCCATTAAGATTCCACTACACAGATTACACAGTCCAAAACTTAGGGATTTCACACATTTTAACGAGAAGATAACAATTTCAACAATTGTTTAATTTTTAATAAATGAGCTATAGATAACAAAAAAGCAGAAAAGGGACCTATAATATTTTAATTAAGCAGTTACAGAGAGAACCGTCCAATTGCCTTTTCCTGGAACTTCATCGTGCCCCGCATTATTGTTTTTTTATAATTGAAGCGTTATCGTTTAAAAACAGCAGGGAACAGTGGGTAGTCGTTTCTAATGACTGTGACGAAATATTTATATGGTAATTTGAATACCGTTTATCCGTCTAGAGTCGACCCTCTATGTTTGTTATTCACATATGGATGTCGGACGTCAATATATAATTTTGTAGGAAAATCAAGACCATAACGAAAGTATAAACTGTTAAATGAAATGTTAGCAGATAATTATTTAACATTTTTCAATATATAAACAGTTTCTGAACAACCATTAGCATATATTTTTTTGTTACATCATATACCAATCTCGTTTATTTTAAGTACAGTACCATCGTTTGTAGAAATTTAATGTTCATTTGTTAATATTAAATTTTTGTGTGTTATCTAGATGAATGAAAACTATAAGAAAACTAGAAACAATGTAAAAGAAAACAAAGAAGGCATTAACCAAATATAAAATTAGAAAAAATAATTCATTGTACCAAATGCAAGCTGCATCTTCGTCTTCTTTAAAAGAGCATTCACAATCGTCTTCAGAACTACTTATAGTTGAAATACAACCTTCCCTTTTCACTTTTCTGGTATCTTGTTTCTTTTTTTTTTGCTTCTTTTGCTGCAATTGAATCTATTATATCTACATCCCATCGTTCTTGATACTTTTTCTCCATAACTTCCAAATCTTATTGGAATCGTTTGCCTGCTCATCTTACAGTGCAATAAGACTTTGTTATCTAACTCAGAAAGTTATAGTTTATTAGTGTTGGTGTATTTTGAAAAAAGTTTTTAACATTAATTTTTTTACACCCTTATACTACATCAACAACGCAAGGTTATTAATAGGACTACAAACACAACAATTTAGATCTATTAAATTAAACAGAATACTACAATTTTGTATATTTTAAATAATTTCTCACTGCTGGAATGTTTTCGTTCAGTCATTATTTTTTAAACTGCACCAACCCCTTGGGTTATTAGCGGCGTGGTTTATTTTTATTTTAGTAAAGTTTTTACATTTAGCATATGAATATTTACATAATAAACTTTGATCAAATAAAAGGCAGATATCAGGCTACATTATAGTTGGCATCAAGAGAGAGAATAATAGGCCAAAATTGACGAAATGCCCCTAAAGATGTTATAGGAAGAGAAAGTACTTGTGCAATATTTAATTAATAAACTGTGCTCGATATCTGCTTTTTATTTGATCAAAGTTCATTTATTCGAGCATTCAACATTATATCAATTTACATAATAGTTTTTAAAAATACAAACATTAAATCTTCTTTTATATTGTGTGGTATTTTCGCTGTCGATTTTGCTGTTGAGTACACTGGACACTCTACCATTATATTTTGCACTCAAATTGGTATTTGACAGTTGTGGCAAATCGACTGAGGGTCCTTGGAGATGATGTATTTCATTTGTAAATTTTGTATGACCTAATCTCAGTCTGTTAAGGTCTACTTGTTAATGCCTTTGAGCTGTAAGTGGTAACAAAGCAGAAGTAACATCTGGTTTGATAATATTTAGTTTTGCTTCTGTTTGGCTCTATTTTACTTGCCAGGTTTTGTTGATGTATATTTTTGTTAATAACTTTTGGTCTGAAAATAGTATGTTTTGCATATTATAGGGACTGTCATATTATTGACAGTTTCTGTTGCTGCTTTATCAGTTACTTCATTACTCTTTATCCCAACATGGGATGGTACCCATAGGAATTTTATGTTTTTGCCACTTGATTGGGCATTATATAGCATGTTTTTCATTTGTGATAAATTGACATGAGTAGGATACATCAGTTTGATACCATTTAAGGTACTCAGAGAATCTGATTTAATAAGAAACTTTAAATCGTTGCTGGTACGTTGGATCAGTGCGTTGGAGATTGTTGTAGATATATGCTACATTTCTTGGCTAGGCGGGTGGCAGAGGTGCTATCTTCGTAAATAGCTGCAGCAACTACACCATTGCTTTTTTTGAAGCATCAGTAAAAAGTAGTTTGAAATCAGGATATCTGGAGATTATAGACTGGAATTGCTGTGTTATTTTAGAAGGATTGTGTAATTGTTTGAGATAGTTTAGTGAGGTAAAATCTACTTTTGGTATTTGAGCTTTCCGATGAGGATACTGGTTTATAGAAGTAGCTCTCAATTGATGTGTATAATATTCAAATTGATAATTGATTTGTCCATTCATTGAAAGGTAAGTTTCTAAGTACATATTTAAGTACAGATTTGGAGAGTTTTTCCTGATTAAGCTTGTTATGAAGGGATTTTCATTTGAGCTGAGATATTTATTGAAAAATATGGTCTTCTAAGAATTAATGGCGGTTCTTGTATTAGGACTTGAAGGCTACTAATTGGCTTGGTTCTAAAAGGTCAGAAAATTATGCGTAATTGTGTAGATTGGATGTCCAGTTTGTTCAATTGACTTTTAGTAGCAGTTTCGTAGGACATACATCCGTAATCTAGTTTGCTACTATTAGAGCTTCATATAATCCTAGAAGAATAGTTGTTTCTGCACCCCATTTGTAATTAGAAAGGACATTTAGAAGGTTTTTTCTCTGTTGGTATAATTTAATTAGTTCATTTATGAGCGATGTCCATTTGAGTTGAGAGTCGAATGTCATTCCCAAGAATTTAATTTCGTTAATTGTTGTAAGAGTGTGTTTGTTTAGTTCTAAATTTAAGTGGTGTTGTGTTTTCTTTTTGTCCAATACTAACACTTTAGTTTTTTGGTTGAAAATCTCAAGCTTATATCTAATGACCACCCTTCTAATTTATTTAATGTATTTTGTGATATTGATGCAGCTAATTTTAGGTTTTTTACTTCTCATATATATTACAAGATCATTCGTGTAAAAATTTGCTTTTACTGGAAGCAACAAATGGTTAGATACGTTATTTATTGCTATTAAAAACAGCAGGGGGCTTAATACAGATCCTTAAGAAAGTTTTTGGTGAAGACCAGAAATCTGCCATCTATTTTCTTGCTTTTCATTGTTTTTAAGATGTGATATGTCCACTTGGTGTCAAAAATGCTTTCAGATTCATGTATTTCAGATTCTGGTGCTATGATATTTTGTAGACCGTTCTGATCGGTATCCACTTTGGATGGATGTAATAACATTTTTTATTTAAAAGTACCGTTTTAATCTTTTACTTAGAATCTTTTCCATTATGTTACAGATACTACAGGTAAGAGATATTGATCGATACAAGGAAGATAAGTTTTTCGGTTTATTGCCTTTTAAAAATGGTATAGTAATTGCTTCGCACTAGAAAGACAGCAATTTATGTGTCGAATAAATTTTGTTGAAGATCTCTACTAAAGTAACCTTCGCGCCCATAGGTAGTTTTTCTATAAAAATTGGTGGTATGTCATCAGGTCCAGGTGAGATATTTTTGGGGTTATTAAGACTTCCATTTAATTCATCAAGTCTTATGCAAGTGTTTAGTGGGCAAGCAGTATATTCTATAATAATTTTTGATGCTTCTGTTTTTTTTAGGTTCTAAGAAAGTAGGGTGGTACTGCTGATTGCTTGAATACAATTGATGGTGTTCTACTAAAATTTCAGAGATTTCGTGTTTATTTGAAGTTTTTAGAAGTTTAATGTTTTTGAACCTTGTATTTTTTCTATTTTTTGCCATATATTCCTTATGTACGTCGACGAGTCAATTGACGACACTTAATTGGTCCAGCCCTCTTTTTTTTTGTTTAATTTATTAAAAATTTAGATCTGGTCCTTAAAGATTTAAAATTGTTTAAGCCATTAGAAGTGTTGTAATTATTGTATATATTAAAAGCGTGTTTTGTTTGCTGTAAAGCAGATCTGGGATCTGTTTAAGTGGAGCTAAAGTTGAATCACTGATGGATAAGTCTATGGAAGAAAATGTGCCATTATATGCATTGAGTCCAATAGGTGTTCCTGTATTTAATAAAACTAGGTTTATGGTAATAATTTCCGTCAGTATTGGTTTGTGGTCAGATGCGATTCCATGATTCCATTCCATTCTTCTTTATTCCCTGAAAAATGGACAGCCACGCAATATATGTTTTAGCGTCAGTGGAATGGATATATGTATATATATATATATATATATATATATATATAAGGTTCTTGAACTCCTAAGTGGAGCATAGAGCTTCAGTGAAAACGCGCCATCGGGTTCTATTTTGCGCTAAGGCCTTCACCTCATTCCAAGACTTTCCTTGGCCTCGTATCTCGTCCATGATTGATCTTCTCCAAGTTTGTACTGGGTGACCTCTTTTTCTTTTCCCTTGGGGATTCCACTCTAGGGCAGTCTTTGCGATACTGCAACTATTTTTTCGGAGTGTGTGACCGATCCAACCCCACTTTCTGGACTTAATTTCATTTGGAATGGATATGGTTAGTAAAAATTTTTGCAATAAAAATTTGAAAATGAAAAATAATTTTTCCCCGGGCAATAGCAAAAAGTTTAGGTATTCAAATTGTTTATAAGCAAAAAATTACAATTTTTTGACAATCAAGTTTGCAATAATGGAAATGATTTTTTCTCACTTTTTTCAAAATTCTTTTAATAGAACAACTCACTAACTTCCTTTTGCTATCCGTAGAATCATCGTTAGTTTATTTTTTGCTGGTTTATGTTATTGCAAAAAAAGTTGTTTGGGATAAATAAATTGAATAACTTTACAAATAATTGATCAATCACTCTGAAACTTTAACCACATAATATACTGGGGTGCAAAATTAACCGGACACTCAATTTTTTTTGTTTTTTGTTGGTGTTTAGATCGAAACTTGTTTAATTTGTTTGAAATTGTATTTTATGCCTTATTAGCGACAAGTTTTATTCTTGTTTGAACCTGTTTAAATGTTTTTTGCGAACAAAAACACTTTTACACATACGTTTTGTTATTAATGTAAAATATTGGCTTAGTATTAATTTAAGTTTATTGTGGTACTGTACCTGATTATAAGTTCGGCTGTAAGTTTTTGATTGTCTCCTGTTTAAAACTTGCATTAAAAAAATTATGACACCAGAAGAAGTAGCACAAGCTATTGCTTTACAGGATGATGGGCGGAGCATTCGTTACATCGCAAATGCTTTAGGAATTTCTCGAAGTACAGTGTTTGATGCAATACAAAGATTTCGGGAAACAGGACAATACACTAGGAGACCAGGTCAAGGTAGACAAAGAACCACAATTCAAGTTGAAGATCGCTTTCTTAGGTTACAAGCATTACGCGATCGTACATTATCAGCACCAGTACTTGTTCAACGATTAAATGATGTCTATAGAAACACAGTTTCCGTTTATACCGTTCGAAGACGCTTAAATGAATATGGATTAAGGTCCAGAATACCTGTCACGGGACCTCTATTAACAGCAGATCATCGGAGGCAAAGTTTACACTTCGCTCGCGAACATCTTAATTGAAGTGTTGACGATTGGAGTACTGTGCTTTTCACGGATAAATCAAGATTTAACAGATACTCATCGGATGGACGGCATAGGATATGGAGAAGAACTGGTGAACGTTATCAGCAATGTTGTTTTGCTCCGAGAGTTCAATTTGGTGGAGGTGGTATAATGGTGTGGGCAGGCATTTCCCTAGAGGTTCATACAGAACTTGTTACAATTCAAGGGGGCAGTTTGAATGCTGAACGGTATATTCAGCAATGTTTGGAAGATCATGTAGTGCCATTTGACCCATTTATTGGAGACAACTTTGGTCTAATGCAAGATAATGCTCGTCCGCACATCTCAAGAATAACACGGGATTACTTGGATGAAGTTGGAATTCGTTCATTACCATGGCCGCCAAGAAGTGCAGACTTAAATCCAATAAAGCATGCATGGGATATTCTGGGACGACGTATTTGACGTAACCATGGTGAGTTTAAAACCATGAATGATTTGGAGCAAGCAGTTCGTGACGAATGGGAGCAAATCACTCAAGCAGACTTTGCTACCTTGATACGAAGTATGCCTGATCGAATAAGGGCCGTAATTAGGGCTCGTGGAGGTAATACACTCTACTAAACATTGCTTTCCATAAAAATTGTTTATATTAAAATAAAAAATAATATTTTTTCTTTGCGGATTTTAAAATTGTTTGAATTGTTTATTGTTTTTTCTGAGTAACATTCTTGAGTAATAAATTTGACCTTTAAATTTTTTTAAATTTAATTTTTTGCTGTTTTTTAAATTTTGTCTATTATTAAATACTCAATTGGGAACATCTTAAACTCTTTTAAACTCCAGTTTTTAGGAAAAATCATAAGTGTCCGGTTAATTTTGCACCCCAGTGTATTTAACACTATAAGGCACAACTTTGCAATATTAAGGACGTTCATTTTACCATATTTTTTAACATTCATTGAAAATTAAGAATTCTTAGGGTTTGTACAATCTTCTAAGCAACAAATGATTAAATCAACATTCATAAATCGCCATTTTAAAGCTTTAAACATGATTTATTAAATAATTACCTCAAAATTCGTTAAAAATGCTTTACTTTTGACTGATAGACGA
Organism: Diabrotica undecimpunctata; assembly: GCF_040954645.1. Taxonomy (NCBI): domain Eukaryota; kingdom Metazoa; phylum Arthropoda; class Insecta; order Coleoptera; family Chrysomelidae; genus Diabrotica; species Diabrotica undecimpunctata. The sequence continues at coordinate 29,348,924 of NC_092812.1, forward strand.
AAGTTCTTAAAATATTGTGTTTTGGCCTAAAATTGTTAATATGTAATACGCACATAAAGCCTACCGAACCCACTAGAGGAAACATAGAGGTTTTGGTTATCGAGGTCCATAACACTCATGAAACTTGTCATATACCTGGCTGGGTTAAAGTCCCTTACAGGTTACTTTTTTACCTTATTTCTCTGGACTATAATACCAAAAAAGTTTATTTCATATTGCTCGTTGCTTAATTATTCATCGGCCGGCGCCGGCGTAAAATTGGGATCTAAATTTATTCAATTGTTTATGTACAGATTCGATACTACTCGTGAATCGTAAAAAATCGGTGACACGTCTTTACAATATCTATAATAAAACTTCAAAGTAATAATGAGATTCAACCGGTTGTTAGGTTTTGACAAATAAGGTAATAATTGTGAGTTGTAAATTTGATCAACAATCAAGACCGTTAAACCTTAAAAACTTTCTTGTTCGTGTGAATATTTGCTTACATACAATAAATCAACAGGAAAATCAATAAAGCGGTTACCAGTTTGTTTGTGTTCCGTATTTTTAATATTTTTAGTCTTGGTTTTTGTTCTTAAATAATATAATATTAAAATATTACCTACTTTTGATATATAATCAGTTTTTTAATAATAATAATAATAATCATTATAATATTCACGGGCGACATCCTAATGAGGTCAGTCAAGACCACGTCGACAATAAAGCGTCGAACTATTGGCTGACATCAGGAAAGTTGTTCCCTGAAACAGAAGGTTCATTACTCGCCATTCAGGATCAGGTTATACCAACAAAAAATTATCTGAAATATATCGTCAAAGACCCTCAGGTCCAAAATGACAAATGCCGATATGGATGTCAAGCTCAAGAAACCATCCAACACATTACCGGGGGTTGCCAGGCATTTGCTGCAACTGAATATATGGAACGGCACGACTCAGTAGGAAAGATCCTTTATCAAGAGATAGCCATCAAACTGGGACTTCTCCAAACAAACCATCTCCCATATTATCAATACGTTCCTGAAAGTATACTTGAGAATGATAACTGCAAGCTATACTGGGACCGCACTGTGCTCACAGACCAAACAGTGGCACATAATAGACCAGATCTCATACTAGTTAATAAACTAAAGAGACAAACAACACTAATTGATGTGGCGATACCCAACAACAATAATCTTCGTATTAAACAAAACGAAAAGATCGCCAAATACAGGGATCTGGAAATTCAAATACGAAGACAGTGGAGAATGGAAAGTACCCAGACAATACCTATTATTCTCTCTACTACTGGAGTTATTCCGAAGAACCTCCTAGAAAACATAAGAAAGCTAGGTCTGAATGAACATCTCTACAAGACCACGCAGAAAGCTGTACTTCTCTCAACATCCAGATGTGTACGAAAATTTTTGGGAGATACTCCAGCATACCAAGTCACCTAGGGCTCGATAACACGGAAAGAGTCCCACCAGAGCTCAATCCTTTTGATACCGTAGGTATCTGGGATGAGTGAATTTTCACCTTAGAGGGAGTGAGAGCCGTATGGCTAAATCTGGGATAATAATAATAATAATAATAATAATAACAATAGAGAAATGCGCTTAAACCATCTGACTAAGCAAGAAAAAATGCGCACCTGGATGAGTAAACCTCTCCATGGACGACATCAAGAATATGTCGACAATAAAGCGTCGAACTATTGGTTGATATCAGGAAAGATGTTTCCTGAAACTGAGGGTTTCCTACTTGCCATTCAGGATCAGGTTATTCCAACAAAAAATTACCTGAAATATATTATTAAAGATCCTCAAGTCCAAAATGACAAATGCCGATATGTATGTCAAGCCCAAGAAACCATCCAACATCTTACCGGTGGCTGCCAGGCATTTGTCGGTACTGATTATAAAGAACGCCATGACTCAGTACGAAAGAATATCCACCAAGAACTAGTTGACAAACTGGGACTTCTCCAAACCGATCATCTTCCTTATTATCAATACGTCCCTGACAGAATGCTTGAAAATGACAACTACAAGCTATACTGGGACCACAGTGTGCTCACAGACCAACCAGTGGCGCATAATAGACCGGATCTCATACTAGTCAATAAACTTACTAGGAAAACAACACTTATTGATGTGGCGATACCCAACACCAATAATTTACGTGTTAAATACAACGAAAAGATCGCCAAGTACAGAGATCTAGAAATAAAAAATCAGGAGACAATGGAGAACGGAAAGTACCCAGACAGTACCTATTATTCTATCTACTACTGGTGTTATTCCCAAGAATCTCCTAGAGAACATGAAACAGCTGGGTCTAAATGAACATCTCTATAAGGCCATACAGAAAGCTCCTCGCGACGTCCAGATGTGTACGAAAATTTTTGGTAGATACTCCAACATACCAAGTCACCTAGGGCTCGATAACACGGAAAGAGTCCCACCAGAGCTCAATTCTTTTGATACCGTAGGTATCTGGGATGAGTGAATTTTCCCCTTAGAGGGAGTGTGAGCCGTATGGCTAAATCTGGATAGAGTTTATTTATAACAAAAAAATGCTTCTTCTTCTTAGAGTGCCATATCCCTACGGAACGTCGGCGACTACCATGCTTATAATATTGTTATACTGATCTCGGTCTTGCGCTACGTGTAGCAATTGGCCCGCTGTAAAACCTGTGCACTGCCGCAAAGTCCTCAACCAAGAGAGTTTCTTCCGTCCTATCCATTTCTTTCCTTCGATTTTACCGTTGAGAGTTAGCCGAAGGAACTCATATCTTGGTCCTCTGATTATATGTCCAAGATATTCTAGTTTACGCCTCTTAATGCGTAAAAAAATGAATTACAATATAAATTTACATATTTTATACAATAAATAAACCCAGTTTCTCACAGAAGTTGTTTGTCACATGGACTACAACTTGTACGTGAGGGTTGAATTTTTTTTTTAACATATTCGCATAAATTACAATTATAAATTTTTTTGGTACTAATATCGTTAAGTTTCTATTTCTAGTTCGATGTGTATGGTGGGTACAGTTCAGAAATGATTTCTCTCTGTTTAAATATAATAATGATTTGTAGGAGTACAACTGGTTTAAATCCATGAAATGACTGTCTGTAAATAATTGGTCCACTGAAGATCTTATACCCCTTCTATATATTATTCTAATTATCCAATGTTTTATAACGTTTAGATTTTTAAGGTGAGCATCGTACGCTCCACCCCATCCCATAGGTTAATTGTGATTGTACCAGAGAATAGTATAAAATCTTCAAGTGGTGAACATCTAAGAAGTCGCGAAGATATTTGAATTTTGGGAGTAAACCTCTTATTTTTTGGACTACATATTTGATATGATGGTCCCATTTTAGGTGTCTGTCTATTACAATACCAAGGTACTTAATATTTTCTGCTTCTGGAATTGTTGTATCGTTGTCAATTTCAAGTTGGTTGAAGTTTGGTAACCTAGTGGTGTATGACGAAAATGGCAAGTATTTAGTTTTTTCAATATTTAATGTTAACTGGTTATGTTGAAACCATTTTTTTACTTTTACAAAGTCTATTTCGACATTTTCCTTTAACTTTTTTCAATTATTATTGCCATAAAAAATAGCTGTATCGTCAGCGAAACTTATGATCTGGCCTAAAGTCAACAATGTAAATAATGTATTTATATAAATAGTAAATAAAAGCGGCTCCAACACCGTTTCTTGTGGGACTCCGTAAGTTACACTTCTGGTCATGCTGATTTTACCATCTACAAATACCTTTTGCTGTCTGTCACTTAAGTAGCTCTCTAACAATTTAAAGGCCACACCGATGGTGCCGTAATTTGTTAGTTTATGTAACAGTATCTTGTAGTTTACAGTATCAAATGCTTTAGAAAGATCTACAAATATACATAAAGAAGCTTTTTTATTATCCAAAGAATTGTAAATATTTTTGCCAATTTACCAATTACATCTTCTGTAGACCTTCCCTCTCTAAAGTCATATTGACTTTCAGATAATATATTGTTTCTTTAAAAAATTATTTAGACGAGATTTTATAAATTTTTCGATTTGTTTTTCGAAGTCAAGCTTATTGGTCCATAGTTTCCAAGTTCACTACGATCTCCACCTTTAAAAAGCGGTTTAATGATACCTGTTTTTAATACATTGGGAAATATACCTAATCTGAAACAGTTATTGATTATATAGGTCAATGGTTTAGCAATTTATTCTGCAACTTCTTTTAACAATTCTGATCTGAGGGTATCTATACCTGGCGATTTTTTATTTTTTAGTGTATGTATAGTTTTAATGACTTCATCTTCACTCGTTGGAAATAAATATATGCTATTTTTTACATACTCAATCTCTTCAAGATAATTGAGAGGTGTATCAATTTTCTCAGCATATTTTTTCCCAAATCACTGAAATAGTTATTAAATAGATTTGCAATTTGTCCATTAAATTATCATCTGTCTTTATCTGCTCAATTTCTGTTTTAACTACTGTTCCACCACACAATTCTTTGACACATGTCCAAAGAGCCATTGAAGTGCAAGTATTTTTATCAATTAAGTCATTAAAATATTTCTTTTTTGCTTTTGTTAATAATCTACTGAGATAATTTTTGGATAATTTATATTCGTTACTGATACTCATGTCACTGGATGTTTCTTAGATTTTTTATACAAATTATTTTTTTTGCTCAATAGCTTTTAATAATTCTAAATTAATCCAAGGCTTTTATTTTTTGATTTTTTTCGAATTTGTACTTCCTTAGTTGTTATGTCAATATTTCGTTGCAGTGTGTTGATAAACTCCTCAGTTGTACTATTTATGTTTGTGGAATTATAAATAGAGATCCAGTTTTCGTCTTGTAAATTTAGCTTTAATTGTATGTAATCTGTATATTTTTTAAACATTGTGTTCTTTTGTTTATTTGTGGGGCTAATTGAAGAGTTGAAATTTTCTAATATTATTGCAATGGGACTATGATCAGTTATTTCGTAGTTAAAAATGTAAGAACTAAGTTTGTGTTTACTTTTTTGTGAATAGCAATATATGTATAATTTGAAATAGGTTATCTGCCTGATTTTTATACTAATGTATCAATCATAGTTATAAAGTAAGTAATATAATAATTAGACCAGAAAACTAAGGATTTTTCGGTGACATCCGTTAAAACAGGTATCTAACAATTGCTTTTAATAATTTTTGTGATAGAAATATGTAACAAACAAAATATGCAAAAGATATTTTGACCCCAATAGCTCTTCACAAACTACTTCTCTACTCCAATTCTGCCTTTGCCAATATGTCTTTATCTTTAACGATCAAATTTATAGACAATCAGAAGGTTTAGCAATGGGATTTCAAAATCCATTTACTTTTATTCAACTCTATGGGGTTTCTAAATTCTGTATGTTTCTAAACGATCTTGTAACGATGCTGTAATGATAATCTATCTAACGCTATAAGAATTGCATTTTAATTTCGAAGGCGAACACAAACTAAGCATTTGTTTACAATAAGGATCTTGAGCATATTATTGATAGCAGTGGACAGATAACTATTTGACCGGCAAAATTGCGTTGTTGTGTGGGAATTGAGAAAAAGTACCGATCCAGCTTTCAAATAGGACAGTAATGATAGTATTCTTCTACCTTCTAGGGGCTTTGAGCCCGTAAAAATAACAATTTCAGTTTATTCCATTGGAAGTTAAGTAGAAATTTTCTTCTGGAAGTATGGGAGTGAAATCTATCTAAACCGAAAAAATTATTCGGTTATTATTGGAAAAGCCTTTATTCTATTTAATGAGTCATCAAGTCTACAGTGGAAGCAAGTTAAGTAAAGCAAAGAATCCGCAATAAGTTTTTTTTTTAATTTTTATTCTGCAAATGCAGGAGTACATGAGAAAACGCCTGGTACATTTTATGTACCCAGTGTCGTGCAGTCTTAGTTTCTTTAGCTAAAAGATGTTTCTTTGGGCGTGTTGGACCAAAAATAGCAATTTTAGAATATAAGGCTTAAGTCTTTTGTTTACAAAGAAATTGTACAAAGAATTAAGAAAGTTTGTGGTCAGGGATAAATATATAATAACTGAAGTAGTATTAGCTATATTATCTCTAGAAACTTGGAAACAAAGAATAGATCTTATTTATGTAAAATTTGGATATACCAAGGTTTTGTGATATCATAATAGCATTGAGCTTTTGTTTGACAAGTCACAGAATTTGATTGGGCGAAAGGGATGGCGTGGTATGTAGGATGTGTGTTTCTGATTGGTGAAAAGAAGAAGGAGGGATTGAAGTAAACGAAGTCATGTTTTGCTCGGCAAAATGAAAATTACTGTGATTTAAACGTCGGAAGAAGGAAGTTGTTTTTGTTCCATATCCTGCGGTGAAATTTAGCAGAGTTCTTGTCAAATAATAATTGTGAAAGGTGTTTTGTGTCTGTGGAACGAGCCCCAACGATTGGTAGCAGTGGACAACGAAAGTACATCCTGTAATAAATACACAGGTGTATAGTATATTTGGTACTAGTCGATTAAGTGAAAATCTTTTCGACTAAAACGAAATTGGGTTCCTGTGAGATAGGAGTATCGTAAAGGAGCTTTTAAAGAGACTGTCGCGGCGATACTGTGTGCGAGAGCTAGCAGAGGATATAGCAGGCGGGTGTAGAGCAACTGAGAGTACCAGCAAAAGGTGGGCAGGTCACAGTCGTAAGAAGAAAAGGAGCCAGTAGAGAATTCTTGGAAATGAAAAATTAGTTCAATTATCTGCGTTTTGTCGACGACATATTACTTATTACCGAAGATCAGGGTGAAGCACAACAAATGGAACAAGAATTAGAAAACGTATCTTCAACAACAGGTTTAAAAATTAACATCAGTAATACCAAAAATCATCCAAAATCAAGTGAATTGACAGAAAATACATATATCTTGGTCATGAAATCAGAATAGGCAAGGACAACCAGACCTGCGAATTTCAACGACGAATAACACTTGCTTGGGCGGCGTATGGTTCACTAAGATACATCTTTAAGAGCAACATCCCGATAGCTATGAAACGGAAGACATTTGACCAATGCGTTCTTCCTATTATGACATACAGAGCAGAAACTCTCACGCTCACAAAAACAACAGCACTTAAAATGCGAGTGGCACAAAGGCGCATGGAAAGATCAATTCTCGGCGTGACAAAAAAAGACAAAATAAGGAATCAAGACTTAAGGAAAATAACAGGTATGAGTGATGTCGTCGAACGTATAGCCAAGCAGAAATGGAATTGGGCAGGTCACATAGCGAGACTGAAAGACACAAGATGGACCAGAAAACTAATTGACTGGTGCCCACGAGAAGACAAACGCAGCAGAGGACGACCACTAACACGCTGGATGGACGACATTAGACGAATATCCAAGAAATGGCAACAAGAAGCACAGAACCGTAAAGAGTGGCTAAAAATGGGAGAGACCTATGTCCAGTAGTGGACAGAAGAGGTTGCATGATGATGATGATAATGAATGAAAGATTAGTTTGCCATATAATCAACAAAGACTTTCAACCACGATCATAACTAGATTATAATTAATTTGGTTTTTTTTTTAATATTTTATTCAGTGATTTCATTTCACAATGAATATAATCTTTAATTTCAGATATAAAAAAATTAAAAGATGTAATATTTCTTGAAAGAAAATTCTTTGTCTAGATTTAATTTAAAAAAGAAAATACAGAGACGAGATCTTTGATTTGAATACAAGTCCAAACAATTATTGATAATGTGTATAGGAATTTTAATGAATTTGTAATTTTAATTATACAGATTAGGGCATAAGATATATGATTGTGATTAATTGTAAAATTGTCTGACTTGAATATTTTTTTGATTATTTTTTAATGAATTATTTAATAGTTTAGTATCACAAAATTATTTTGTTTAATTTATTTTCCTATTGTTCATCCATTCCTCAAAGGCAACTACTTAAAGAATACTTTAAAGCCACTAATTATAACTAACGATAAAAGTAGCCCTGAGATTAAGTCTTAATTAAAATAAATTTATTTGTTTTTGCAAAATTAAGCCTAAGGCATATTAAATAAATTAAACATATAAAAGGTCCAAATTTGCACATCCTAATATATATAAAAATACATGTACATATGTAAAAGTAAACCTATGTTTATTTTAAGGGAAACAGCAGGGCTTAGTTATTTTTAGTTATTTAAAGTTTTAGGTTGTATAACTGTTTAAGTTTTATTGACATTGACATATTGTAAATTGTATGGTACAATTGTCAAATTACTTAATGGCGTAAGAAATAGCATTGTTCTTGATTCTCTTTTTAGGTTTGTATATTTGTTAAGTTATTTTAGTTATGTTATTATTGTTAATAATTTATATTGTAGAATTTTAACGATAATAAACTCTTTTAGACGAATTCAAACTGCTATCTCTTCACATGAATAAGGGTATGATATTACACTTATAAATCAAGAACTTAAGCTGATAAAAAAAAATATAGTGATAACTATAAATTTCCAAGCCGTTATTTGGATAAAACGATATTTAAGAATGAATTTTACATCAATGAGAATTTGCATGGCTATAGAAGCAAACAGTAGTGATAGTAAGAAAAATGTATATAAATTTAAGTGGCTGCAGCCAACAGGGTCCCGTTTTTATTATGAAATCCCCTTTGAAAAACAACTTCAAATTGATCATTCTGAACTATTTCATCTGAAAAAAGTGAAGAATATATTAGCATCTATGAAAACAAGAGGATCCTTTAGAACATGTACTATAGCATTAGAAGACAATTTGAAGGAGATTTATTTTGATTCAGATGGTGATGTGGTTTATCAAAGTGAGTACTTACAACAGACCTTATTACCAGTGTATGAGAAGATAGAAACAGCTGAACAATTTCCATCATTTGCTGAGTTGCTCCAGAAATTTAATGACACAAATTTACCTAAAGTTGAAAAGAAAAATTTAAAAAAAATAAAAGATGATTTTGTACTTCGAAATTTTGATGGAAATAATGTTCCAATGAATTCATGGCTCAAGACCTTCGAATCAGAATGTTTGCGATGTGAGGTGGTTGCTGATGAAGACAAGATTTTGATTCTACGTTTGTTTCTTGATGGAATAGCAAAAGAATGGTTTGAATCAAAAATAATAACATTAGGCTTAGATAACAGTTTTGAGGTATGGAAAATTAATTTTTTAGATAGTTTTTGTGAAACAGGTTGGCATAATCATAGGCAAGCTTATTCTTTTAGGTATATAGGTGGTAGTATTGTTGATTATGCGTTTCGTAAAGAAAATTTATTGCTAAATATAAAGAATGATTTTCCCATTGATATACTAATTGATTTAATTGTAACAAATTTGCCAATTTATATACAAGATAATATTAATAGAGCTGACGTTACAACAATGGAAAAATTGGTAGGTGAATTACGAAAATTGGAAAGTTTAGTTATAAAAAAGAAGAATAAATTGGAGACAAAACCAAATTTTTATCAAAAATCTACTATAATACCAGAAGAACAGAAAACTACTTGTCAATATTGTGATAGAAAAGGATTCCCTGGGAGATTTCATCTAGAGGCAATATGCCGTTTAAAGCAAAAAGATAAAAATGTAACAAAAGAAAACAAATCAAATGATATTAAATATATTAATAATATTGCTATACAGGAGACATTAAATGAAACAGTAACTGAACAAAAAAACTAGATTTGCTGCTATTGATCAAATTAAAAGTATTCCTAAATAATAAAGAATTATGTGGAGTTTATGACCCAGGCTCAAATGTTACTCTTCTGAATTCGAAGGTGGCAAGAAAGTTAGGATTAGATATTCAAGAAGATAGGAATATGTTTAAAACGATAAATGGCAGAACAAATTTTACAGGAAAACTAATTGCAAAACTGAAAATTAATAAAATTGAGAAAAATATTAATCTTTTTGTAATTAATGATGAATATTTTGAGTACGATATTCTACTCGGATTAGATTCTATTTTAAATTTTCAAATGAAACAAGATTTTGATTTAGAGATTTATCAAAGATTATACGGAAAAATTGAAGAAAAAATCGAAAAATTTAATTATAATATTAATATTACAGAATACTCCATAAACTTTAATAAGGGAATTCCCACAGAACTTTTTGAAGCAAAATTACAACATTTATTGCCATATCAGAAAAATAAAATAGAAATATTACTAAATAAATATGACAATATTTTTGCAAAACATAAATTTGACATTGGGAGGTTCAAAATAATGAAGCTCAAATTAAACTTTTAGAACATAAATTTGTTGCAAAAAGACCCTATAGATGCTCGATAGAAGACCAAAAAGAGATAGAATTTCAAATAGGACAATTATTAAAAGCAAATTTAATAGAAGAATCATCTTCACCTTTTGCAGCACCTGTTACATTGGCTTTTAAAAAAGATGAAGGATCTAAAACAAGATTGTGCATTGACTTTCGTGAGTTAAACAAATTAATTATTCCTGAACCCCAACCTTTTCCTTTAATTGACGAGATTTTGACCAAAACAAGGAATGCTAGGTTCTTTACTACTTTAGATATAAATTCTGCTTTTTGGTGTATTCCAGTTCGGATAAAAGATAAATACAAGACAGCCTTCGTTACCCAAAGTGGTCATTGGCAATGGAAATGCTTACCTTTTGGGCTTAAAACATCTCCCGCAATATTTCAAAGAATTTTAAGTAATATTATCAGGAAGCATAATTTAAATTCATTTTGTATAAACTACATAGATGACATTTTAATATTCTCATTATCATTTGAAGAACACTTAGACCATATAGAAAGACTTATGAAAGCAATTATTGAAGAGGGATTTAGGCTCAAACTTCTAAAATGTAATTTTGCAAGAGAAGAGGTTAAATATTTAGGACACATTGTGGGACACAATTCAGTTCGTCCGTTACATGATAATTTAATATCGATCAGAGATTTTCCAGCACCAGACACGAGAAAAAAAGTACGACAGTTTTTGGGAAAAGTAAATTTTTACCACAAATATATAAAAGATTCAGCTAGGTTATTAGAGCCACTACATAATTTACTTAGAAAAGATATCAAATTCCACTGGTCTTTAAGCTGCCAAACAGCTTTTGATAGGGCAAAGAATATCCTCTGTTCTGAACCTATACTAGCCATTTTTAACCCAAATGCTCCTACAACTATATATACAGATGCTAGTGTTCTAGGAATTGGTGCGGTTCTGAAACAAAAACAAAGAGATGGAGAAATGAAACCCGTAGCATACTTTTCAAAAAAATTGAACAAATATCAAAAAAATAAAAAGGCTATTTTTTTAGAATGCCTGGCAATTAAAGAAGCAATAAAATTTTGGCAATACTGGCTAATGGGAAGAAAATTTCTCGTTATTACTGATCATAAACCCCTTGATTCATTCGAAATGTGGGTGTACCGACGCATTCTTCGTATATCCTGGACCGAACATGTCACCAACACAGAGGTAATCCAAAGAATCGGAAAGGAGAAAGAAATCGTGAACACAATTAAGCAAAGAAAGCTTGAATATCTAGGCCACATATTGAGACACGATAAGTACCGTCTACTGCAATTGATTGTCCAGGGAAAAATAGACAGTAAGCGAGGGCCAGGCAGGAGAAGACACTCGTGGCTCCAAAATCTGAGGAAGTGGTTCGGGCTCACATCGGTCGAACTATTCAGAAGCGCCGCAAATAAGATCAGAATTGCCATGTTAATAGCCAACGTTCGCAACGGACAGGGCACTTGAAGAAGAAGAAACCCCTTGAGGGAAGAGAACTTCGTACAAGACCAGATGAAGAATTAGGAGATATGACACATTTTCTTTCACAATTTGACTTCCACATTAAATATGAACCTGGAAAAGAAAATGTAGAAGCAGACTGCCTTTCTAGAAACCCAGTGTTGGAAAATATGAAAAATGCAGAAACATTCATAAGAACAGTAAACCTAGTCACATTAACTGAGATAAAACAAGACCAAAATAATAATCGACAAGTTATAGATACAATGAGAGGAACAATTTTGAACCAAGATATATTTTATAAATTAAGGAAGAATGAAAAAAGAATAATTTTATCCAAAGATTTTGGAAAAGAGTTAATAACAAAAGTTCACAAATTTTATGGTCATATTTGTGCTGGTAAAGTAACAAACAAAATTAGAAATTTTTACTACATTAAGAATATAGATTCACTAGCAAAGGATATCTGTCAAAAATGCGAGATCTGCTGTAAAAATAAAACAAGAATCGGTCCAAAATATGGTCTTCTGTCACAATTGGGTCCAGCAAAAGAACCTTTTCAGATAATGTCCTTAGATATAATAGGAGGATTTGGTGGCAATCGTTCGACAAAAAAATACCTCCACTTACTTGTAGATCACTTCACCAGATATGCGTTTGCAGTTACTTCTAAAAATCAGACCACAGATGATTTCATAAAATTAATCGCCAAAATTCAAGATAAACACCCCATAAAAACATTATTAACAGATCAGTATCCAGGAATTAATTCCAAAATATTTAGAAATCATATGAAACATTTAAATATTCAATTAATTTTTACAGCAGTAGACTGTCCATTCTCGAATGGATTAAATGAAAGACTTAATCAGACATTAGTTAACAGAATAAGATGCAAACAAAATGAAACTAGAATTCGAGCATGGACAAAAATAGCTGAAGAATGTATAGAGGAATACAATAAAACAGATCATTCTGTAACCGGATATAGCCCAGAATATTTGCTTTTTGGAAAAGCAGATCCGATTGTTCCCGAGGAACTGTGTGAGACAACAAATGTATCAAAAGATAAAGAAATAGCCTATAAAAATTCGGTACGACATCATGAATATAATAAAAAACTGTATGACAAAAATAGAAAATCCTATGAATTCAAAGAGGGAGATTGGGCATATGTAGAAAATAAATCAAAACTAAATAGAAAAAAACTTGACGAAGTAAGAGTAGGTCCATTTCAAATAAAAAAACAAATTTCAAATACATTATATGAAGTAGATATTGGATACAAAAAGAATGATATGAATTATTTCCATATTTCAAAATTGATGCCTTGTGATAAACCATATACTTAGATGGTTTATCATACCTTTTTGGTAGGGGGATGTAAAAGTAAACCTATGTTTATTTTAAGTGAAACAGCAGGGCTTAGTTATTTTTAGTTATTTAAAGTTTTAGGTTGTATAACTGTTTAAGTTTTATTGACATTGACATATTGTAAATTGTATGGTACAATTGTCAAATTACTTAATGGCGTAAGAAATAGCATTGTTCTTGATTCTCTTTTTAGGTTTGTATATTTGTTAAGTTATTTTAGTTATGTTATTATTGTTAATAATTTATATTGTAGAATTTTAACGATAATAAACTCTTTTTAGACGAATTCAAACTGCTATCTCTTCACATGAATAAGGGTATGATATTACACTTATACATATATATCAAACGTTGTCTTTACCTTTTTTGGATACATTAACTGACCTCTCACACGGAAACAACAACTGGCCATCTACCGATGAGAATCAAGTTGATCAAATGGGTCCGGTGTATAAACTACGTTTACCGTCGTACGTCTGTAAGACTTAACCACAAATAAGGGTTCGTTCGAATTTTAAATGTTTCATGGAGGACACAACAAAAGGGCAGAGTCCTTCAATTAAACTAACCCAAATTCATTAAGGGGATTTTATGAAGCTACTTTTAACGAAAGTTATTCAGCGCAATTGACAAGGATTTTCTGAATGTGTACTCTTAAAGCCGTGGGTAACGCTTTTCCAAGTAAATATTTGGGCTTTTTTTTTAATTGTCGAGATACCTTCTTGAATAATTAATGCTTCTACAGCAGGATTACTGAGACTAACGTGTGTAATCGTATTGAGATTAGTTAGAATGTTTGTGCAATTAATATATTAACTTCATGATTATATTACTAGTTTGAAAATACTAAGTAATTACATTCATGGGCATTATAAGGATCATTTAACATAAAGCAAAAAAAAAGAGTTCCGAAAGATGTATCCGAAACATAAATAATAAAATACTAGTTGACGAAAAGATGTAAAAAGGATTAATAATAAGTACTTTGACAGTTTATTAAATGAATAATGATTACCAAAATAATAAACAAGGAAATGATGTGGACAGTTATAGTAGAGGCAAGACCAAGTTGGATAACAGATTTATTTAATAGAATTATATTATGGAAGAGTGTTGTATTATGTTCTGACTTTTTACAATAATTGTTGTTTCAAAATTTCCTTGTACCATTCGGTAATGTTGATAATTATCCACGAGCTTTTATGACTCTTGTACATTGCAGGCTTGGCATTGTAGGCATTTCAGCTACAATGCTTTAAAATATATACGAAAATAATAGACAAGAGACTGAAACAAGAAGTAGAAATGGTATTGGGAGAAGAACAAACGGCATTTAGACCGGGAAGGCAGACAAATGATAACATATATCATTAGAAACCTAATAGAAAGAAGCATAGATACGGGGGAAAAACTAGTATTGGCATTCATAGACCTAAGAGCAGCATTTAACACAATAGAAAGATATATAATAGGGAAATGTTTGAGGAAAATAAACGTACCTAATGCAATGATAAAAATTATAGAAAGTACTTACAAAGAGGTAAAAGGAAGGATACAAATAACAGGGGAAAGATCGGAAGCATTTAATTGGAAGAGAGGTATTAAACAAGGAGATAGTCTCAGCCCTTTGCTATTCATAAAAGTAATGAACGAATTGATAAGAAACACTAGAGTCAGAACTAATCAACTACAGACAATAATAGGTTACCGCAGATTACAACCGGTAACAAGAGAGTCCTTAATGTATGCAGACGACATAGTACTAATAGCAGATTCCGAGAATAAAATGCAGAAACTAATGGATATATGGGTAGAACAAATAGAAGAACTTAAAATGGAGATAAACGAGGAAAAAAGTAAGATAATGATAATCAGCGGCAAAGGAGTTAAGGAAGATAATCAAATAAAGATAAAATGTAGAAACTCAGAATTTACAATAGTAAATAGTAACAACTTACGAATACCTGGGAAGTATAATAACTAATGACGGAAAAATAGACTGGGAAATAACAAATAGAGCAAAGAAATCAAACAAGTTATATTATGCGTTAGCCCCAATAATGGGAAAAAGAGAACTTACACGAGAAACAAGAATAAAAATATATAACACAATAGTGATACCGACTGTGCTCTATGCAAGTGAAAACTGGACAATTCTGGAAAAATATAAGAGCAGGATAAACGCAATGGAGGAACCAGGAACCGATAATGAACAAAATAGCAAAGAGACAAATGAACTGGTATGGGCATCTGATGAGGATGCAATCCAATAGAATAACAAGAAAAATTTATGAAGCAAAAAACATCGGAAAAAGAAAAAAAGGCAGAAAAATGGATACAGCAAGTAGTAGAGGCGGGAAAACTTAAACAAAAATCACTCGAGGAATTAAAAATAATGGCAGGAAACAGAAAAAAATGGAAGAGGTGGGTAAATGGAAATTAAAATAGCTAGCCCAAATCCGACACTCTGATAGGATAAAAGGAAGGGGAGAAAGAAAGAAAGAAAGAAAGTACATTGCAGGTAGCTCTTTAATTCTTTCATCGCGTGTCTTTACTTTTTTTCGGTTACTAAAAGATCTAAAAGGCATGAAATCCATACTCGTAGTGGCAAACTCAGTGCAAGCTGAAAGGATGAAGTAGCTGATATACCTTCTTTTATTCGTCAACTGTTGACCGAGAACGTTCCACTATCATAGTGATGCACATTTCCACATTTAGTATTGAATTCAACGGTCGTTTCCATGAATTTTAAAAGAAATTTTTAATTTTTTTCGTTACAAAGTGTTTGGATGTTTTGTATAGCACTGTATTCTAGAGAAAGCACAAGAAAAACTAATAAATTGGAGTTTTTCCAGGCTATAGTATGTAACAAAGTAGTATGGAAATAATATAGAACATTCTTGTAATGAATTTTCAATGAGTTAGTTGTTATTAATATCAGATTCACTCTAGTTGTTTATTTCGGTTTTGATTGTACAGTATATTGTTTTATATCCACAATATATCTCTTTCATATGATCACGTAGACACATTTATTTAAAACAGAATAACAAAAATGTTATTGTTGCAAATGATATATGTTATATTAAATCGATTTAGTACAGTAGCTCTAATTTTTTTTAAATAGGCGTGATAGTCAAGGCAAAGTGAAAATCTATACAATTTTCTAGAGATACTAAAACTAACAATGATGGAAAAATGTTTTTTGTTTAATACAATAATAGAATAAACAGAAGAATATAAGTACGTTAATGCAAGGTAACTGTAAGATGCAAAGTCAAAGCACTAGATGAGATGCATAATAGAAATAGTAATAACCACTTTGATAAAAATGAAAAATTATTTATTACAAGAAATATATCGACTAATTTTAAGTTGCTTTAATATAGCTAAAAAATAGATGGATACAATTTGTAGACTACCTTGATTTGTGACTTATTGTTCGTGTAGAAATAAAGCTTAATACTCATTTTAAACTTGGCATCATGAAATTCTGATAATCACTTAACCAGAATCCCATAGTTATCATTTTTTTATTACCGAGGAAATTTTGTATAATATATTTTAAAAAGACCCATGCAAATTTTACAATTACATATATTCATTTTAATTTTAAATCCTTGTTCGAGTAGAAGGGCTCGAATTTGGACCCCCTAGAACAGACCTGCTTTGATCTTCTCGTATAATAACGCCGGAAAGGTGGAAACTATACGTTGAAAACATTACTATTTCTGTTCAATGCTTTAACAAATTGCTTTATACGACGAAGTTTCAAGTGTAGTAACAGCAGTTCAGGTTAATTCTTATGACTACAATATGTATCTCTAGCTCTAGCCAACATTAACCAACATAATGACAAACTCGAACATATTCAATGGATTGGCCTCTGAATCAATCAACTTAAATCTGCCATTATTTAAATCCACAAAGGATGTTGACAATGCAATGGTTGCAGACAGATAATGTACAGATTTATGAATCTAAAATCAGGTTTAAGTCCAAAAAAAACTTCATTTCTCTAAGGAAATACTATGACTGGTACGGATGTATGATATTTAAATCTGAGAAACTGCCAGTAATATAAACATGCAGAGACTACAAAGATTCCAATCCAAAGTCTCTAGTGATGTCTGCAATGCCCCATGGTATGTGCGAGACTATGTTATTCATCATGACCTAAATTTTGAAGCCATTAAAGAAGCAACCGTCACTCAGTGTAGAAACTATTTCAAAAGAATATCGTCTCATCCCAATCCAATCGCCAACGACCTCTTGACTCTACCACTGCTATTAAGACTAAAAAGTTTGGATCCCCTAGATCTCTCCATCGCCAGAAACTAGATAGAAGTTACCTATTTATATAAAAGTCAGAGATTTGGTAACGTAAACTAAATATAGCTAAAGGGTGATCACCACTAGGTGTAGCTCCTACTGTGGTATCTTCTCTATCTCTTTCAAACATATTTATAATTATATGGATAACAAGTTCCAACAAATAAATGAAGTTGAAAAAAAAATCTCTTTGCAAATCTACACATATTATTCTCAAGATTCTGTAACAGCTTAAATCCTGTGTTTATGTTATTATACTCTTCTTGTATATGTACCTACTGAATGACCTATTGGAGCCGAAGTGACGTCTACATCGCTAGGAATCCTATCACTGTTGCCGAGAGGGGGCGTTTGGGCCTGTAGGACCCATCGCCGGCTCTGCGGACTTCTTCCTGTCCTCGGAATTAGACCGGGTGTTGACCATCTTTGCTTGTCACTGATAAAATGGTTTAATACTTCTACTGGTATAAAATAACGGTTACCGTGACAATTATCTGTTATAGGTAACAGTTCCAAGGAGCAGTTACAAAATAACAGATCAAAAATAGAAAACAGAACAGGTAAAATAGTCTAAGTATTCCTTGACTTACGGAAGGAATAACTTAATAAACAAGAAAAATAAAATGGTATAAAAGTACAATGCAAAGAAAATGTTTCTAAGTGTTTCTTGACTTACGGAAGAAACAACTTAGAATGAAAAGTAAAATACACAAGATAAAATAATAGAAAAGTGCAGAAATATTCCTAAGTGTTTCTTGTCTTACGGAAGAAACAACTTAGGACAGAAATACAGATAAATGAAATATGTAAATATGAAACAAGGTATGGAAGTATTTCTAAGTGTTTCTTGACTTATGGAAGAAACAACTTAGAGTGAAAACAAACAAGAGAATCAAAATATGGAAAAATAAGAATACAAATACTTATAAGTGTTTCTTGACTTACGGAAGAAACGACTTTAAAATACGAAAAATCAAATACAGAGAAGATGTGGAAATATTGCTAAGTGTTTCTTGACTTACGGAAGAAACAACTTAGCATAAAATAGAAAATGAAAGAGACAAATGTATTAAGTATTTTCTGAACTTAAGGAAGAAAATATCTTAGATAAAATATCGGAAATAATAATGCAACAATGATTATGAAAATATTTCTAAGTGTTCTTTTGACTTACCGGAAAAGAACGGCTTAGACGCACAATTAAAATAACAAGTCAAATATTCAGAGAAATATTTCTAAGAGTCATTTGACTTACCGGAAAGAACTACTTAGATAAAGTACAAATCAAAATATAAAATAGAAAAAGCAAGATAAATATTTTTAAGTGTTCTTAACTTACGGAAGAACAACTTAGACACAAAATACAAGAAAAATAAACAATCAAAATATTCAAATAAAATATCAAACAATCAGTACATGAACAAATATAGATCAATGTATTATTCTAACCTGAAAAGGTCTGAATATACAATAATGCTAAAATAAAATGGTATATAAAAAAAATCAGAAATAAAACAATAACTTAGTAGGAACAATAATAGCACCGACTAGGTCTACAGTAGAAGAGGCAAGCTCGACTGATCGATGAGAGAAAATCTACCTGCTTTTATGTAAAACAAATCCTTTGTTTTACGTAGCGAAAGTGGAATTTCCCTGCATCGAATCAATTAGAAATTTGGATTTGGCCAACCTTGGAATTCCCAAGTATTTTGACCGATATCCAAATTCCTTGATGCCTCCGGCACGGCTGTCACGCCTCCGGAGGACATCACTATAGCTCGTATTATAAAAATGCGTTTTCTTTGCCAATTTTGCCTAGGCAAAAATTTAGTTTGGTTTTGTTGCGTAGGCCAAAAAGCAAAGAACAAGAAATACGCTAAGAGATCGAAAGAGAAGGGAGGACATTAGAAGAAAGTGTAACATACAGTGTACAAACAAATGGACACAAAATAGAAAAAAGAATAGAATAACTACATAAGAAGAATGGGGGAGACTCGTCTCGACAAAATAGCAAGAGATAAGTCATCAATTGGCAGAAGAAGTATCGGACGACCTCGCAGAAGATGGAGTGAAAACCTTCCATAGATTTATTAATCCACCAATGAATAAGCAGAATTGCTTAACAAGAGGAAGATGAAAAAGAAAAATGTTAAGATGTCTGCCTTTTGTGATGTTGTAATTTAGTATTAGCAATTTTCGGAATGACGATAATCTGATCCAAACTATTTACTCTGGTGTTGGAAAATATTCTCGTGTCCCTGGCTAATTGTCTCAAATATAGTGAGTAACTCAACACCAAAATATCTTGGAGTGACTCTTGACAGAACTTTAAGTTTTAAAGAACACCTACAAAGAACGGCAGCAAAACTGAAAACGCGAAATAATATAATCCAAAAGCTATGTGGTACCACATGGGGGTCCTCAGCCTCCGTACTCAGATCATCTGCTATCGGACTTGTATACTCGACAGCTGAATATGCTTCCCCAGTATGGCTCAATAGCAAACACACGAAGATTATTGACACCCAATTAAACCAGACAATGCGAATGATTTCAGGTACAATTAGACCAACACCTAACTATTGGCTTCCCATCCTGAGTCACATTCCACCGCCGAAACTACGAAGAAGTCACTCCCTTCTCAGAGAATATCGAAAAATCCAGTCTAACCATCAACTACCCATCCACCATGATAGGCGTGATATCGAAATGAACAGCGACTGCGCTCCAGATATCCTGTCATGTTAAGGGCCACCTCCTTACATCAGGAACATTTCGACCTCACCAACGCTTGGAGAAGACAATGGCAGCGCAACTCACCACAGGAAGCACAGCAAATGGCCTATATCTAACAGAAACCGCCAGGCTTTGAACTGACCCGGAGTACATGGACAACGCTAAACAGAATAAGAACAAGAAGCGGTAGATGTGCTGACAGCTTACATAAATGGGGAAAAGCCCTTACTTGGGAGTGTGACTGTGGTGCGCAACGACAGACCGTCCGTCACATTGTTGAAGAATGCCCCCGAAGGCGGTTCCCTGGAGTTTTTGACGAGTTCCTGAATGCGACCGAAAATGTTTTAGACTATATTAATGCATTAGATGTTCGTTTGTAATAGTTCATGTAATGTTTTATATTGCTTTTTAAATATGTGTTCTTATTGTATGCCATACGATAAATAAATGTCTCAAATATATATATTTTTTAATTTTACATCTAGAATTTTACTAATCTGGCATTATTATATAAAGATAATACTATCTCTCCTAATCCCTGCAAAGTATCTCTTAAGCTGAGTAAAAGGTAAAAGTTTCTAAATTCCCAAGTTTCATCAGTTTCAATAAAACACAATGAATGCTTGTTTTGGAATACATTGAAATTAAATCGCAATGGCATTTATATTATGAGACACGATATGTATTAAAAGACCCAAAAAGCGTTAATACGGGAATTCTAAATTTTTGAATTTCGGGATTAAGAGGTCTACATTCTTCTTTCTTTCATCGTTTCTCGCAATGTGCAACGCGAGCAATATTTCCACTGTGGTAGGTAAAGCAAACCTGCACTCAAAGCGAGTTATCGATTGGCAATGAGAATTTTACCATCTGTATTTCCGAGAGCTTTGGAAATATTATTTTTGAAAGTAAATTTTAATTTAATCCTTGCTTCAGCGTTTGGTGAATTACTGTAAATTTAAAGCAGTAATGTATTTTGGACAAAAATTTGACAAATCGTATTATTATATTAAAACGATTATTATTTAAAAAAATATTTATACTCAGCATGTCGATGCCTACAAATAATATTCAAAACTACGTTCTAATGTGTGATATTTCATTTGATGATTTCAGAGTTATTTTACTCATATATCTGAAAAATAAATAATATGCTCTTTCAGATAGATAGACTTTTGTCATTTTACAGAACTTAAGAAAAGAAGTTGCAGATTTAAGTTGCAAAGAGAGATGGTTGTACATTTTTTTTAACGAATATAATATAGATTTAATATATTAAATATATTTTCAGATAATATATTTTTAAAAATTAATGTAATGGAAAGGAAAAACTCTAATCATCCACTTTCAGTGCCATTTAGTGTATACGAATTAGAAATAAGTCTTAAGAACAACAAAAACACTTCTCCGCGAATAGATAATATACATTATATTATGTTGGCAAATTTACATCAAAAAGGAAAAGAAATATTATTAAAAATTTTTAATCAAATATGGCAATCAGAAGATATTCCAGGTAGTTGGAGAGAGTACCGGGCGATTCCCATTCTTAAACCAAATCGAAATTCTGATTCGGCAGAATCTTATAGAGGTATTTCATTAAGCTCCTGCATAATAAAAACACTGGAAAGAATGATAAAACTTAGATTCGGAAGATGGTTAGAAAAAAATAATAAAATATCACAAACACAATTTGGATTTCGAAAAAATCATTCTACTGTGGAAGCAGTGAGCCACTTGGTAACAGACATAAATTTAGCGTTTACGTCAAATTCTTCAGTAACAGCTCTTTTATTAGATGTTGAATCAGCATACGACAACGTTAAGTTAAGTATACTATATAACAAAATGACACAAGTAGGTCTTCCCGAATGTTTCTGTCAAAAAATAATAAAACTATATGACTGTAGAAAAATTTATATATCGGTAAATGGTAACACAATTGGTCCAAGGTTAGCGATGGATGGTTTACCTCAAGGAGGAATATTAAGCCCGTTGTTATATTTAATTTATACTGCTGATCTAGTAAAAAATTTAAACTCCACAAGAATTTTACAATTTGCCGATGATATAGTCATTTATAAAGAACATATTAAAATAGAAAATGCAGTCAAATCCATTGAAGAAGGAGTCAAACATATTAAAACATGGAGTAAATTACATGGACTAAATATACCGGATTCCAAAACTAAATTATGTATTTTTACAAGAAAACGAAAAGAGATACCCAACTACATCTTAATAAACAATATCTCTTATCCAGTGCAAAGTTATGTTAAATATTTGGGTATTAATCTTGATAGACAGCTTCTCTGGAAAGAACATATAGACAACATAGTTAAAAAAACAGAAAAGGGAATAAATCTTCTTCGATTCGTGTCACACTTACGGTGGGAATCAGATCCAAATATTTCTTTGTTATTATTTAAAAATAATATAAGAGCTATTATCGACTATGGATCAATATTATACAGTGACGCATCACAGTGTCATTTAAACAAAATAGACAAAATCGTTAATAAATGCATTAGATTGTGTATAGGAGCCCTAAGAAGTACACCCATTAGTAACCTACAAGTCGAATGCTGTAAAATTCCAATGGATATAAGACGAAAAAAACTTGGCATCAGACTTTTAGTTAGATTGTACGAGAAAAAGTCAAGTTTAATATCCAAAATACACCAGCTGTTCTTAGCAGACTTAACAGAAAAATATTGGATAAAAAAGAAAACTCTAAATATAGTAGATTTCTATTCAAAAATGACAATATATGATAAACAACTATATAAATATGACTTAAACCCAAATTACAATATTGACTTTAACACTCTGGAACAAGTTCAGGTATACTTCTTAAGGGATTACAGCAATTTACCTTTATCTTTAAGAAAATTAATGTTTATATCTGACAGTTCACAATTGTTCAAAGGTATTATATACTATATACAGATGCATCCAAAAGTATTGAAGGTGTGGGATGTGCATACTGGGATAACAATAATAAAAACAGTAAAATGTTTAAACTCAATTCCATCATGAGTATATACACAGCTGAATTAATAGCTATAGTTGAAGCACTAAAATATTTATCTTATATAAATCATTCAAAGTTTATAATTTATAGTGACAGCAAAAGTTCTTTAAGTAAAATTGGTGCCATAAATCCTAAATCAAAAGTAAATTACATTGAATTATATATAATAAATAAAATTAAAGAACTTCAGCAACAAGGCAAAACTGTTAAGTTGGCATGGATTAAAAGCCACTGTGGAATAACTGGAAATAAAATAGTAGATGAATTGGCAAAAAACGCGGTTACACAAGGAGTATTAACTCATTATCTTTGTACGTCTAGAGATATAGAATCAGACATATACAAAGAGCTTAAGAAAGAATGGAAAGAAAGGTATATTAATGAGAATATAAATACAGGAAACCATTACAAAGCAATTAGAAACTATATTACGGATAAATCTTGGTTTTCTAAAATGGAGTCGACAAAGGATATATGACAAGAACTATATGCAGAATGAGATTTAACCACTGTCTTACACCATCATATATGTTTAAAATGAACTTAGCTGACAGTCCACAATGTACTTCAGATAGGTAACCTACAACATAAAATTTTGGACTGTTCTCTTATATCTAATAAGATTAATAATTTTTTAAATTCGCTGTATTCTTTTACCGATGTCCACCATCCCATTAATTTAAATTATTTATTAACATTAGAAAACAATGAGTTTTTATATAGATTATTGTATAAACATGTTTTAGATATTAAACTCAAATTGTAATTGTAAATATAGAGTAAGTATTTCTTTGTAAATTGTTAGAATAAAAAAAAATAAAAAAAAATAATAAGAAAAAAGAAAATTAAAAAAAAAATAAAAAAGTAAAATAAAAAAATATAAGAAATAAATAATAATTAAAAAAAATAAAAAAAAAATAAATAAAAATAAATAAAAATAAAAAAATAAAAAAGAGAAAAAATGAGGAACTTGGACAGTCCACAGTAAAGTAGCTATTGAAGTAAGTAGATAGCTGCAGAAGAGTTTGCTGTGGAACTCTGAGGACCTCATCACCTATTTTATATATAAATAACTAAAAAGCACCGGATAGAAAAAAAAAAAAAAAAAAAAAAAACTAGAAACAAATTACCAAAAAAAACGACTATGTATTAGAGATCAATACTACTTAGTAATAGATTTAGGATAAGATTGTATAAGAAACAATGACTAATGAAAAATGAGTAAAAATTGTAAGATTGGCGAATGGATTTAGTGTCCGCAGTCATATAAACCCAAACAAACAACAACAACAATATAGATTTCTTTACTAAGTGAGTGGAACAGTAAATACACATCAAAGGGTGAATTTCTGGTGGAGTAGTCATGATTGGGTATTGCTGGAAAAATATGTAGGTGTTTACGAATTAAGCAAAAAGTTTCTCAAATATATAAGGAGTGAAAAGTTAAAATCCCGTGATTTTTTAAGTAGCTTCTGCAAAGTGTTGTTCTACTGAGGCCAAAAAGATAGGTTGCTGTACCAGAACCCCAAAAGGGAAGACCATATCGAAAATGAGAGTCTAACAAAGAAAAATATGTTGTTTTTTTTTATTTACAAAAAACCCGCTTTAATCTTGTAAGTAATTACTATTTAAATGGGAATAAGCCACAATTAGAGGTTAAAGTACGTTATTTGACGTTTCAATTTCCACTTCGGAAATCGTTCTCAAAAATGTTTGTATTTTTTATTCGTGTATATTTTAAATGTTTCTACTCCCAGGTATGTAAACTTTCCAAGTATGTATATTTCTTGATGTACAGTAGTAAACGCATATTCTTGGCTGATATGCGGATACCTTTGGTAGTCCAGGGTTTGCGATGTTTTGACTTCATTGTAATTAAAGGAAATGCCTTATTGAAAATACAGACAAGCCTATCTAAAAAATCACTGAAATTATAGTCCACGCCCACAAAAGGAAAGTGCCACCCAGAAGTCAAGAACAAATTTTGGAATTTACGAAAGGTCTGAACTAAGTTCTGAGAAATTTCATAGAAAAATAACGCTTATTGATAAAGCAATACAGATAAACAATATGTGTTAAAATAATGAGAAAATTGCTAAGTATAGAGTTCTTGAGGTAAATATACAAAAACAATGAAAAAAGAAAACCTATAAATCTGTCAATGAATCTGTCATTCCGTAAGGCCTATTAGAGATTGTCAAACACTTTGGTAAGCTCCTCACCTCTAATGAAAGTTTATCAAAGGTTCAAGAGGAGAGCCTCCAGTAAGTATGAGGGGCAGATATTTTTTTAGATATTTTTGTTTTGTAGAAAAATATATTTTTTTTTTTATTTCAACTTTAACGTGCTCGGCTACTATGGCCACTTACACAGGTACTATAACATGAATTTTCATTACACAAACATTAAGTGTTACATTAAGAATATGTTACAATAATACGGAATGATAATAATATGTTATACAATGTCTAAATTAAAATCTAATTATATTTTTTGATATAAGTGTTCATCTCTAAGAAATTGTAGCACAACTTTTATTTGGTCAGGGTTGTTTAGGATATCTCATACTTCACTTTTGAGTTTATATTGTAATCTTCTGGCCGAATGTTGATGGCATTCAGTGAGAATATGTTTGATTCTCAAATATGATTGGCAGATGACTGGTTATTGACGGTTGTATTTCGTGTAAGATCGAACGGTTAGAGTTCCAATGCTGCTGCCAAAGGAGTCTGGTTCTTCTTTTAGTATATGATTTTAGGTCCTTACAAATTTGAATTTTATCGGTGATTTCAGGTGATGCTGTAGCAAGTTTAGCATAGTGATCTGCAGTTTCATTGCCTTCTATACCAATATGAGATGGTAGCCAGATTATGGTAACTGTTATGTTTTGGGACAAGATAATTTGGTAAGAGTCTAGGATCTTTTGGACGATTGGATGATAAGTAAATATATTTTTGATAGAATGGATTGATGCTAAAGAGTCTGTGCATATGGCAACCTGCTTATTAGGTGGAGATATATGGTTAAAAGCTTGCAATATACTAAATAATTCGCCAGTATGAACGCTGCTGACGGCTGGTATAAGTGATGACTTAATTAGTAAATGAGAGGTTGTAACAAAGCAGCCTACTCTTGTGTCATTTTTTGAGGCATCCGTGTATAATATTAGGTCGTATTTATTTGTATCTATAATGTCTTTAAATGCATTTATAATGATCTCTTTCGGATGTTTATTTTTATCGAAGTTGGTGAGCGAGGTGTTAAATTTGGGTGTGGACATAATCCAAGGAGGAGATGGAGAGAGATAAAGTGGAAGGGTATGTGTAAGAGAGATATCATTAAGTGTCTGTGCTAAAATTAGTGGAATAGGTTTTATTGGTGGTAAGGTATTGGTATTGTGTAAATTATACGTGGACATTACAAATAAGGGATGCACTGGATTAGACCGGGTTAGCTGATACCGATGCTGCATAAGAGAGTAGCAGTTGTTTTCGTCTTATACAAAGAGGAGGTTCGTTAGCTTCGCAATAAAGATTATCCACAGGACTAGATCGAAAAGCGCCAATACAAAGACGAAGGGCTGTGTTGTGAATTGAGTTTAGAAGGTTAATATATGTTTTGGAGGCGGATATATATATGTGACAACCATAATCTAGCTTGGAGCGTATTAGTGATCTGTATATTTTAAGAAGTGAGTTTTCGTCAGATCCCCAATAATGATGTGATAGAGTTTTTATTATGTTTAGTCTTATGCTCGTTTCTCCTTTTATTGCAAATATATGTTGCTTCCAAGTTAGTCGTGAGTCAAACGTTAATCCGAGAATTTTGCATTGTTTAACAACAAGAAGAGGGACATTGTTGATCAAAATAATTGAATATGGAGAAGGGAGACGTCTACTAAAGTTTATAATTTTAGATTTTACATAGGATAAAGATAACTCCATGTCACTAGTTTTTTTTTAAAGTGTGTCAACAGCAGTTTGAATAAGCTTCGAGGTGGTAGAAGAGTTTTGTCCATGACAGTAAATTACTAGATCATCAGCATACATGATATGTTTAATAGGGGAAATGAGGTGAGAGCATAAATCACTTATTGCTAGATTAAAAAGTGTAGGACTTAGTACCGATCCCTGAGGTAAGCCATCAGTTTGAGTATGAGTAGAAGATAATATACCGTTGACAGAGACTCTGAACGATCTAGAAGATAAAAAATTTCGTATGAAGTTAAATATATTACCATTAATATTAAGAAGGATAAGTTTGTTTAATATACATTGCCTACTTATAGTGTCAAAAGAAAAATATTGAAGACATCTTATTTAAGGTATCTGTACAAAATATGTATTCGCTCATCTTCCAATTAATCTTTTTATTTTTCTTTTTATTTGCTTAATGTGTATTTTTCGTCTAATTTAACTACTTTAAAAAGTATAGACAAAAGAGTTTAACATTTTAAAAACTATGAGCTGACGAAAGTTAAAAAGCCGTAGATTCGGAGAAATTTCCTGCAATTTTCTTTAACTAAAGATCTATAATAAAGTAGCGTCGGTTGATTAAAGTATCAGGAATTTTCAAAAGCTGGAACTTGATCTTAATTAAAATTAACTTTATCAGGGACAATAGGGATGCAAAATTGACTTTAAATAGGAGTTCTTAACTTGCTCGGGATATTCGAAAACTTTGACAAGAAAAGTAAAGAGCTAATATTTAACTAATCTTAACTTTTATCAAATGCATAAGTGAATATAAGATGATGAAAAATCTGAAAATTATCTGTTTTACTGATATTTTAGATCGATGAAAGAAACAAGTTTTTACAGGGAAGATTATATATAATATAGTTAATTTTAATAAAGTAAAGGGTGAAATTGAGAACTGTGATTTGGGGTAACTGTGATTTTTCTGGTAATTGTGGCACCCCTTTTTTCCTGAAAACCGTAAATATTACACCAGTCTTCCTGCAGCCCATTGATTGATTGAACATCTTCTATTATCTATTATACAGAGACTTCGGCAGGTCTGCTACAGATAGCAGCCGACAGCTGATGCAACTTTTATTTGACTCTGGTATACTCAAGACTCTTGTATTAAGGCGATATCAAACTCTCCTGTAGCAACAGTAGTGTTTTTTTTTTAATTGCTGTATTGCCAGATTCCAGTAAGAGCCTAAGAAGGTATCCACTGAATTCTGACAGGCAACGGTGGGGGAAATCTGTTTTGGACATCTACGATACGAAGCAAGACACCCTGACATCTTTCGGCCGAGTAGGATACTAGGCCAGAAGACCCCAGGGTAGTGCCGGATAGCACCTCAGAAATCAGACAGTGTACTTTTCTCCATTCTTTTTCTCCCCTCAACATTATGTTTACAACGTTTTTTCATCCCATTCGCCTCTCGAAATCTCCCCTCTCACTTGCCCATCTCTGGTAGTTAAAAATGTGGGCGGGAGCGTCCGGTACCCCACAAACAGTACAGTCTGCCGAGGCAGGTATGCTTATTCTATTTGTGAAGGTGCCAAAACCACTACCATGTCCGGTCAGAAACTGCGTTTAGTTTAGCAGAAGCTACCTTACTGTGCTAAAGATTCACATCTAGGACCCCGATTGAGCTGATTGAGATATATTTGCTGTAGATAGAGCTTCTGCGACTGTGGTCACCTCCCTACTTGTTCTTTTAATATTTTTATCGTCGTCCTCTTAATATACGTCGTCGGCTTATCTAATGTTGCTTAGACGCACTCCGTTGACTAATACGCCATTCTTTCTGTACTTCTCCCAGTGTTTGTTCGAAGATATGTTCAGAGTACATGTTAAGTAACACCGGGGACAAAATGCATCATTTTCTCACTCCTATATCTATGGAGATTGCCTCTCTCAACTGGTCATCCACTTTAATGTTGGCAGTTTAATGGTTATATAAGTTATATATGATTCTTATTATCATCATCATTACCCAGCCCTTTGCGTCCACTGCTGGACATAGGCCTCCCTCAGTTTTATGCATTGTGCTCTATCTTGAGCACTTTTCATCCACTTTCTTGACATTTTCTTGAGATCGTCAGTACAACGAGTAGGGGGTCTTCCTCTGCTTTATTGTCTAACCTCAGCGTCCACTCAAGTCATCTCTTCGTCCACCTTACATCACTGATTCGGGCGACGTGTCCGATTCAGTTCCATTTCAGTGTAGCAATTCGGGAAAATACATCGGTAACTCCTGTTCTTCGTCTTATGTCTTCATTTCTAACTCGGTCACGAAGCGATATACTCAGCATTGACCTTTCAATTTTCCTCTGAGCTATTTGCAGCGTTTTATAAGTTGTAGCTGTCAATGTCAAAGTTTCGACACCATAGGTCACCACAGGCAACACACATTGGTCAAATTTTTCACGTTTTAAAGAAATTGGTATATCGCTTTTAAAAATGTCTTTTTCCACAGGCTGTCCATGCTAGGCTAATTCTTTTTCGTAGTTCACATGTTTAGTTGTCTCTTGTAATCTTTATTTTGTGTTCAAGGTATATGTTTTTTTCCACCAGCTTTATTTCGTTGTCTCCAATATTGATATTTCCGCTAGATACTAGGTTTGTCATGAATTTTGTTTTAGAGATGTTTATTTTAAGACCCACCCTGCACCTCTGTATAAGCACCTATACAGCGAATAAAGCTTCTCCTGTGCCTAAGGCATCGTGGAAGCCAAATTGTGTCAAAATTAATACATCAAGATTTTCATCTTGGGTTAAAAATAAAACACAGGCTACAATCAAATTGCTACCAATGCTATAATCTGGAAGGTGGGCAGTGCGGGAACAGTATGAGCTCCTAGAATCACAGCAGACTTTGGAGAGCGAAAGATGGACTTCTATATAAACTGGATGTAGCGCCTGTTCGTTCAGATAATGAATATTACAAGTGAATTACCCAATAGGAGCTAAAGTATAAGATCGTACAATGCGATTTGGGTTCACTTAAACCGTTAAGTTATTCCTAGGGAAATAGGCCTAAGTACCTAGGGAAGTGATGAAATTAGGTCGTAACTTTCGTCACAGGACCGTAAGTTTAGAACTAAAATGAAAAGGACACAATATACTGAAGATGGTCGCAGAATTCCAACGTGTTTTCGGGTATTAAGAAGATCAATAATGATGAAAAATACTTCACGTTATCTCGTTCGAAAAGGTAATTACATATTATATATCTGATATTCAAATTTGAAGTATAGATCTATAAAAGGTAACATGAAATAAAAATCAAAAAAATTAAAGAAAAGTTTTGTCTGCCATATCAGCTAGGGGGATTTCAAGGCCTTAGCTGTTGGCCGGATGAGAGGTGAGGCATTGGACTTGTAATGAAGATTTTGCCTACCACATAGGGTATTACTACAGGGGGTTGAAAATTGGGGACAGAAGTTACTGGGGTGTAGATAGGGCAAGCAAAATGAACGAAACTGTTGCGAACGGCTCTCAGGATTTATTTGGAGAACTGGGTCGTGGATAAGTGAATAAAACAATCGGATTGGATTGGGGCAATTACAAAAATGAAATAAACAGGTACTTACATGAGTTTCCTGGAACAAACAAAACACACGAAGGTCCTCTAGCTATTTAAAATGAAATGCCGCATGAGAAAACTTCCTGCTGGGTGAAAGAAAAAGGCTCTTCCCTCATAAAAACACAAAAAAGGATTTAGAGACTTTTTTAAAATAAATAACCAAAACGGTTTAGGGAAACAAATTTATTGTTTATTTATTTACACATTTATTGTTGTCTCACCACAAACAGTTACAAATACAGGGTGTTTTAAAAAAAGGTAACCCCGTCTCTAGGGTAGGTAAAAAACTGAAAAATAATTGGGGTTTGCTTAGTAAAAAATTTTTGTAACGCCATCCGTTTTCAAGATCCAGGACGTTGAAGAAAAAAAAATTTACGCATTTTTTACGATTTTGCCGAAATTACTGGCAACATTGTAATAAAAATTTTTGTAAAATGTTTTGGAAGCTGATACATCCCATGAATTTGTTTTTATATCTGATTCTCATAGGGGGCGCTAGTTACACGGATCGTACTAAGTATTAGTCAATATAACTTTTTTAAGAGTATAATTATTAATCAAAATTTCAAGTAAACTTAAACATCATTTAATTTTACACGAAAAAGGTACTATTGGTAAAACTCGATACTGTGTACCGTTTTCGGAATATTTTGATTGAAAATTATGAAGTAATAATTGATGCTGGTAGTAATCATAAAGTTGTAATAGGTATACCTCTATTTTCTCCAAGTGTGCCATGGAAAACTGACATTTATTGATTGTTATGACGATAAATCAACAATAATTAGAGTTTTGAAACCTTGTTATTTGTAAAATCAAATCAAAATGTACTCAAATGTTGAATACACTGACATGTTATTATCCTTAGGCGAATGTTTAGGAGGTTCTAGTGCAGCTGTGACAAGTTATGCAGAAAAGTTTCCTAGAAGAAACTTACCAAGTAAAAAAACATTTAGAGCCGTTGATCGACGTTGTCGAGAAACTGAAAATGTGAGACCAAATAAAATAAATTCTGGTAGACCAAGAACAACAAGAACAATTAATAAAGAAAATATTATTTTAAATTTACTTGATCAAGATCCAACAGTTAGCGTAAGGAATATAGCAAGACAAACAAATACTTCTTCTTCAAGTACTTGGCGGATACTGAAAGAACAGCAATTAGATCCTTATCATTACAGACAAGTCCAAGAGCTCTTGCCAGATGATCTACCGGTTAGAGTGGATTTTTGTGAAACATTACAACAATCAAAATTTTTTAAAATGCATTCTTTTTACGGACGAGGCCACCTTTACGCGACAAGGTATGTTTAACTCCCATAATGCACACTACTGGTGTGATGAGAATCCACGAGTCAAAAGGGTATCACATTACCAATACTCATTTAAAGTTAATGTTTGGGCAGCAACTTTAGGTAACAAATTAATAGGTTATCATATTCTACCTGGAAATTTAAATGGTGATATGTATCTTGATTTTTTAAACAATTCCTTATTCGAGATATTAGAAGATTTAACGCTAAACGAGCGAAGATCTTAATTTTTTATGCACGATGGAGCTCCACCACACTTTGATAGAAGGTGTCGTAATTGGTTGAGTAATCATTTTCCGAATCGATGGATTGGTAGAGGTGCAGAAGCTCCGATCCATTGGCCTTTTCGGTCATGCGATTTTAACCCTTTGGACTACGCAGTTTGGTCGTATATTAAGGAAAAAGTCTATGCTACAGAGGTAAATTCACGCCAAGAATTGGAAGAAAGAATTCAACGTCAATTTAATGACATCATAGCTGATCCTCTACCGCTTAGAAGGTTAATGGATTCTTTAGAAAAAAGAATAGACTTGTGTATTCGCGAAAACGGAGGGCATTTTGAACACTTAATGTAATTGAATTTTATTTTATGTTCTTAGTCATTAATTTATTTTTCTTCTTGTGAGTTTTGTTTAATTACTAACTATTTTATACCAGCATCAATTATTACTTCATAATTTTCAAATCAAAATATTCCGAAAACAGTACACAGTATCGAGTTTTACCAAGAGTACCTTTTTCATGTAAAATTGAATGATGTTTAAGTTTACTTGAAATTTTGATTAATAATTATACTCTTAAAAAAGATATATTGACTAATACTTAATACGATCCGTGTAACTAGCGCCCTCTATGAGAATCAGATATAAAAACAAATTCATGGGATGTATTAGCTTCCAAATTATATTCGTGTAAAATTTCATTACAATGTTGCCAGTAGTTTCGACAAAATCGTAAAAAATGCGTAAAAATGTTTTTTCTTCAACGCCCTGTATCTTGAAAACGGATGGCGTTACAAAAATTTTTTACTAAGCAAACCCCAATTATTTGTCAATTTTTTACCTACCCTAGAGCCGGGGTTACCTTTTTTTGAAACACCCTGTATAGATAATACGAAAAAATATATTAATAGTTACAAAAGTAAATACAAAATAACAAAGAGACACTTACTATTGTTATTGGGCTATAATTTATAGCAGAAATAAATCATTACGAACAAAAAATTTATCTTTTTAAATAAAACCATGCATAGTGGTTAACCTTCTTCAAAAAAAACCAAAACAAAATCTCAAATATGATTAAATACTATTTACGAGATGTCAAAAATAATAAAGCTACCTGTAATATGTCAAAACTAAATCTTAAACTGAGAACAAATAAAAAGGCAGCTAAGCTACGCCCTAAGATCTACACTTTTAATTATTACAATTTCTTTAAATTATAAAAGCAATTATTAATGAAAAAATGTCTATCTTTATTTTAAAAGTTCAAACAGAAAAAGTTACCTGGATTTCACTAAAATGCACTTTTACTTAATTTACTCAATTTCTGAGGTTGGGAACTGGAATAATACTGGAAATTTACAGCTACGCAACGAACTGCATCTCACGCTGCGAATTGTATTCTAAAACGGCTTCTTAGGACATACAAATTTGAGGTAGAAATTGGGACACTGGACACAAACTCTAGACTCGGCTTCTTAAAAAACTGGAACTATGTGGCTATTTTTCTAATTTGTTGTAAACGCCGTTCTACAAATATCTCAGATGAGAGACGGCTTACAAACAAAAAACAGTGATTACTCGTTCAGAATTGACACATTACATTGAGTAAAACACTTTTTTCACAAATTTGCCGTTTTTTTTTTTCTACTGAACTAAACGACGTCTGTTCTCCTTGACCAAATCTTCAAACCTCATTAACTGCACATGAAACTGTTACTATACTACACAATTTCCCATGAAAAAAGGCGAAAAACACAAAACGTTACAAATTTGAATGAAAATTCGGACTCCAATACAACTAAACACGCCTTTAACAGCGGCCGGCCTTACCGAGAGTGAGTAAATTCTTAAAAATCATTCGCTTAACTTCTTCTTCTTGATGTGCCTATCCGTTACGAATGTTGGCAATCATGGCAATCTTTATCTTATCTGCAGCAGCCCGGAAAAGCTGCACAGATGTTGTATTGAACCAGATTCTGAGGTTCTTTAACAAATATGTGCTTCTTCTTCCTAGACCTCGTTTTCCAAATATTTTTCCTTGCAGGATGGCTTGAAGGAGAGCATATCTGGATTCATTTCTCATAATATGTCCGAAGAACTGCAACTTTCGAGATTTGATGGTGGTCAGTACTTCTCGATTCTTATTCATTATTCTGAGGACCTCCTCATTTGTGACTCGGTCAGTCCACGGGATCTTAAGCATTCTCCGATATAGCCACATCTCAAATGCTTCCAGTTTTCTGGAAGTTTTCTTAACTTGGTATAAGTAAAACATATAAACGGGAATATTTATTTGAAACGCAGAATATTAAGCGGTTTCGATGAAACAAAAATACCAAAGAATATGTATCTGTGATATATTTAAACAAACTGTAAAATTTGCTTATATCAACTCGTCGACGCAAAAAGGATTGAAAACTTTTTCGGTATTTTAACACATACCATTTAATATATACCAAGGAATTTTAAAATGCTACATACTTCAATATTTATACTAATTCATTACACATCACGTTATTGATGACATTATATTTTGACCCGACCTTGTGTCTTGTCACTACTCTAATATTAAAAGAATTTAGTAACCCACAACATCCCATTTGTGAACAAAAATGACAACCTTCCAAATGTACCCCAGGCTCATTTAATTGAAGATTTTTGAAAAATTCGCAAATTGCACCATCCCGAACATGATGCGGAAAGTTAACTGAAAATTTTATATCATTAAAGAATATTTACCTTTAAGCATAATTTAAATTGTGTAGTTATTAAGGGAAACGTTATTAAAAATATTAGTTGAATAAAGTTTACCATTTTCTTTAAATTCTTTATTAGTATTTTTCTGAAAGGTTTTGTTATAAACGTTATTAAAGTTGCTGTAGTAAACTTCTAGTTTATACAAATAATATACGTGCATAATATGATACCAGTAATTGGTAGAAATTTTCATTTAAATAAAGTTCTTCCTTATGCTAAACTTGAGACACACAATTTTCCTTCGCCACTCTGAGATCTGCATTGTTATTACTGAAGACATCCAAAGTAAGCGCTTGTTTCGTTGCTCTGGAGTCTACCTTGCAATTTTTAAAATTTGATACAATTAACTAAACCAGAGGATTTTCAATTATACGCGGTGCCCAGTGGCGTTCGGATTAGACGTGAATACTCGGAATCTCGTTTGTCTCTCAAAACATATTACCTGAAAGAAACTGTGTAAGCATGTTATTCAAGTCAAACAAAAGTTATTCGAAAGTGAACAACTATTGATATAATTTCTGAAGAATTAACGATTGGTATTTAATTCTTCAACATTTATGGTAGGTATATAATAATATATTTTTCAATATAAAAGGAAAGTAAATATTAAGTAAGTAAGTGCTGTACAAGAGTGTAATAGAACAAACCTACTTAGCAGACCACCGCTACCAAAAATAAACTCTTCTAAGAAATTAGGTGCTCTGTTATAAATTATGAATACTGAATTGTGAACACTGAAGTCCTGCCCAATTAATATTATGTCGTAGAAGCCCATACATTAGAAAATATTTATACGCTGATTTACTGTGCAGCTAAAGTAATTAATAATGTTATGGGCATTAAGATCAAAACACGACGGGGTACTAAAATCGGAATAATAGATAACAGAGTTGCACCTTGGAAAAAACGGCTGCTAAGGAATCATTACGTAGGGACATTGGTCAAATCATGGAATATCTTTAAGGAACAAGTCGAATAGTAATCAGAAGATCTGAAGAAATATTGCTAACCACCGCAAGACAGTCACAATATGATCCAAAAACAACACAGGACAGCAATGCTTAGATACATTAGAACAAAATCTCTCCATTTTTTCAGACCGACTAAGTAGATACAAAATTAGTAACAAAAGAGAATCCGACAATAAGCTTTTTGAAAATGCCGGGAAGGCGTTCTATCAGAAACTCAATTTTATTGCAGGAAATGCCAATAAATCGTATACAAGCCAAGAAATCCATAAGTTTTGGGGAAATCAACTTTCCACACCAGCTGCTCTTAACACCTATGCTGGATGGATCGAAAATACGGCGCACAACTGCCAACACTACGTGACTGCTCCCTACGAACCCTTCACTACTAAAGAAGTTTCAAATATTATCAAAGAGCTTCATAATTGGAAATCTCCTGAACCAGACGACGTTTAAATCTTCTGGCTTAAGAAGTTCAGGAGTATGTATGAGTACTTATCAGCATTAATTATTCACACTATTACAAGAGTTTACAATAATTTGAAAAAGACAGAACTTCATTGAATTTTGTAACCAGTGCTACTTTTAGGCTGTTGGGTATCTTGAATATCGCCTTGGCTAAGGTGTACTCTGGACATTCTATTATTATATGGTTGACTGTGAAAGGTGTTTGGCATCTTTGGCACATTGGTGGTGGTTCGTTGGAGATTATGTAGCCGTGCGTAAGTCATGTATGCCCAAGTCGGAGTCTGCTGATAATTACCTGGTCTTTTCGTTTTGGTGGTATAGAAAGATTTTTTGAAGATACGTCTGGTTTGATGCTTTTAAGATTTGTGTTTGTTTGATCCCATATTTCTTGCCAGATTTTATTCACATCAGTCTTGAATAAAGTCTTAGTATCTGATATTGGTATACCTGTTGTAGTCGGAATGTCCACATTGTTTATTGCTTCAAACGCTGTTTTGTCTGCTAGCTCATTACCAGTTATTCCGACATGGGATAGGACCCACATAAATGATATGGTTTTCCCAGAAAATTAAAGCTGTTGCAATGCGTCTTTAATTAGGAATAGATTGATGTGTGTAGGATAAACATGTTTAATGGCCTGTAAAGAACTTAATGAATCTGATAATATTAGTATTTGTTTTTCATTTGTGGTTGTAATTTAAGTTTGTTTGTCTTATACATATTGATATTTTAAAGATATATTATAACGTCTAGGTCAAAAAATAAACATGTACTACAAACTTTCATTTAGGAAATTTAATTTAAAGAAAAAATGCTGATTGATGTTGTAGATTAGGGGTTTTCCCATTGTAAAAAAAACTACGTCTATGCTCACGATTGTTTGATGTAGCTTGGACGATTCATGTAATTTCTTTGCTTTGCTACACAAACCACGTTATTAGTTTTATTCCAACATTTTCTTTCATTTAGTTCATATGTCTGTGTTTTCTATTTTTTCTATTTCGTTATACGGAGTGAAAAATGTTATGCGAACAATTTAATTTATACTAGCGATATAATGTTTCATACCTTTTATTTATATAGCAGTATTAGAGTAATTGCAAGGGATGAAAATAGGGTTTCTTCTACATCATTGTTGGTATTTAAGTATTATATTACTACTGACATTTACAGGTTGTTTGAAAATGTATTTTAACGTTTTTTATCAACCAAGCGCTTTAGTTTATGAGCGATTTAATATTCACCTACTTTTAGTAGAATCTGCTAAACAAATACAGTTACCGGAGTTGTTGTGATCTAAAAAAATAAGTTCGATATTTCCTGACCGAGAATTTTCAATAATACCTACCTACAATTATTCTTCTACTTCTTTTGGTGACATACGCTATGCAGCTTGTAAACGTTCATGCTGGTTGAATTATGCGCTGGTATCTTCCTTCTGCTTTTCTTGTTATTGTACTGATATCAGGTATGTCGCACCAGTTTCCTATATCTCTGAACCATTAGTGTCGTTTGCTACTTGGTTTTATCCAAGTCTTTCAATTTTGTCTATTGAAATGGTTTTTAAAAGATTTTATTTGTCGCCTCTTAAAATAATGAATAAAAAATATGATACCTTTTGACGTTTAACGATATTTTGCAGCTCTCTAGCTGAGACCTCAAGGAGCTTTGCATTGACAAAGTTAGGTATTGAATCTAATAACAGTACTTCTAGCTGTTGCTTCTCGTATCTTTACTTATTTTTCGCAGAAATACAGATAATTTTTTTTAACTAAAACTGTTTCTGCAGAAAAATTTACATTTTTTGAAACGGTTTCAAATACACTAAGAGAGTTGCATTAGGACGAAATGACCGAGGGGGTTAGATCTTTGACACTTCGTTTTGTCACAGTCGGCGTTCAACTTAAAACCTCTCCTCTATCACTACAGACATCAGGATTAAGGATTGCTTTTGCTAGCAGATTCTTCAGAGCTCTATTCGTATTGAAAAATTTTTGTAAAATATATTATAGATAGGTATTCGATAGGCAGCGATGGTTCGTGGAGAATTAAAATGAACCACTAGCTGGACGAACTAATGCAGAGCGCAGATATTGTTAGATTTGTAAAGTGACAAAGACTAAACTGGCTTGGTCACCTAGAAAGAATGCCAGATAATCGAGCTGTAAAAGTAGTCCAGTGATGGAAGCCCCAAGGAAACAGAACAAGAGGAAGGCCCCGTAAAAGATGGATAGACGACGTAGAGAGTGATCTTAAAACCATGAACATCAGGCAGTGACGAAGGAAAGTATCCGACAGGGCAGAATGGAAGAACATTGTTAAGCAGGCAAAGACTCACAAAGGGTTGTAGCACCATTAGAAAAAAAAGAAGAAGAAGGTATTCGGTATATAATTAACATTCTTACTAACTGATAAAATAAAATGCTTTATTTATAAGCTAACTGGTCATAGAGCTTCAAGTTGTACAAATTGTCAAACACCAGTGTTCTTCAATCTACCTATAAACAATTATCGGCAACAAACCATCAAACTGCCCTAGAACAATTATCTCATAAGCCTATACAACGACAAAAAAAGTACTTTTTAGCTCACTTAGCACACCGGAATGCCACTCTCTTGACCAACTTATATCTTCTTCTTCTTCTTCTTCGCGCGACTAGGATTACTCCTGTTTGTCTGTCTCTTATTCTGTTTCAGTCGTTGTTGACTGTACATTATCTTTCCACCTTTTTGGCGGCCTTCCAACGGGTCTTCTGCTATACGGCTTGTTGTTTTTACAGATGTTCGCTAATCTATCTGGTCCCATTCGGTTTACATGTTCGTTCCAGTTTTTTTTTTCTTGTTTTTATCCACCTGTTAATATTTTGAATTTTGTATTGTTCGCGTATACTTCTGTTGGTTTGTCTGTCTCTTAATGATATGCCCGCTATTGATCTTAATACTTTCATTTCGATATTGTTGATTTGTTGTTTCATCTTTCTTGTATCGGTCCTTATCTCTGCTGCATATTTTAGGATTGGTCTTACTGTTGTCTTGTATACTTTCATTTTACTTTCTGTGGTCAGATATTTGTTTCTCCATATGGTTTCTCGGAGACAACCACTTACTTTTGCCGCTTTTGATGCTTGCCTTGTGGTCTCTCTTCTTATATCCCGGTCACTAGTGATCTCTACTCCTAGGTAATTGAATTTCATTACTTGTTCTACAATTTTGCCGTCTATTTAGTTTTTTCTACTGATATTCTCATATTAAGTTTGTTTGCTGTGATATTGAAGGTGTGAAGCTGCCTTTGTAGGTTATCTTCGTTATCAGCAATTAGTACTGCATCATCGGCATAGCATAGTATCGTGATTTTATGCGCTCCCATGTGGTATCCGTGTCGTTTTCTTACTTCGTGAATTATTTGATTCATCACCATATTGAATAACAACTGGCTGAGCGAGTCTTCTTGGCGGATTCCTCCTTTTAGTTCTATGCATTCTGTTTCCCCTGTTGGCATTATAACTCTGGTCGTGTTGTTCTTGTTAATTTCATTAATTGTCCTTATTATCTGATGGTCTATTTGTTCAGCTTGTAATAAATTTAAGATGTTATTTCGCTTCACCCTGTCAAAAGAACTTTTTAAATCTACAAAGCACATGTTTGCTGGTTTTCCATATTCAATAGACTTCTCTATTATTTGTCTGATAATAAAAATTGCGTCTATTGTGCTGCGGTTCTTCCGGAAGCCTTGTTCATTATCAACTTATATCTAATTCTCAAATTGAAAATTCGTCATTGATGCCTCCTCCTAAACATTCTATGAAAAAATACACAAAACACGCGAAGAAGTCAAACATTGATCCCACAAATTAAGCCAAAATATTAGATAAATTAAAGCAAATAATGAGGGACCTCTACACCAACAATTTACAAATCTTCTCTACTCCACTAAATAATCTGATAGCCTTTCTTGAGAACATCCCAGTGAGTAGTAACCTCACAAAAGAAGCCCAGCATATTACTTCTGAGATTTATACACTCTATATCTGGCATGTATATACAATTTACCTACACCTAATAAAGAGATCTGCAACAAAAATGTTCACAAGAAAAACTCAAACTAGAACAGCCTTCGGAATAAGAGGATACAGATAGTCTAGTATTACAAACATCTCTTGGTACTTCCGACAATGATGACACAACCAATCATTCACAAAACCTGAAAAATCCAAACATTGACAATTTTTACAGTTATTCAGTGGAATTGTAACGAATTCTTTTGCCTATTAGAAAGACACTGGGCCACTGACAATTTGTCAGTGGCACCAATCCAAATATATTATGCCTACAAGAAACCAATTTCAAAAATATTATAATATTGTTTCTAGGGTTTTGAAGGATATCATCACGTAAGAACAGAATGCCTCAGAGCAATTAAAGGAATCTCAATTTTTGTTGAAAAATACTTTTATTAAACACAGTGGACTTTAGTCACAAGCCTAGAAGCAATCGCAGTAACCATATGGTGCCCTAAA
The DNA here is from genome assembly GCF_040954645.1 of Diabrotica undecimpunctata. Lineage (NCBI taxonomy): Eukaryota > Metazoa > Arthropoda > Insecta > Coleoptera > Chrysomelidae > Diabrotica > Diabrotica undecimpunctata. Next base: position 29,390,008 of record NC_092812.1, read on the forward strand.
AAAATAACTACTTGTAGCTTAATATACACTCAGATGCAAAAAAAAACGTAACGGAGAAAATTTTGGTCAAATTCAAAGTATTTCAGTTTTTTTTATTTCTAGCCCTATTTTGATGATTTTTTACCACACTATGTAAAAATTTATAAATTTTAATATAGTATAGTGAGTTTTTTAATAAAATTCTGAGTTTGACTTATTATACGGGGCTAATCAAAAGGTGTTTTTTTATCTTAACTTATGAAACATCATGCGGAATAAATTCGTTTGCAAATTTTCGTAAAACCTTGTTTTTCGGTTGTAATCATGTCTTTTAAGTATTATGTTTTTTGTTTCATGTGAAAATATGGATTGGTTCATTTTTAGAAGCGAAATGACTTTGCCACCCACAATTTAGAAGTTTTTATATTATTGCCATTATTTTTTGTATAACGTACTTGTAATACTACCGACAATGGGGGCTTTGGTAACTGTTATCGAAGGAATGTCACATTGGAGGCCTTCGAAATGTGGACGTTGCGAAGAATGTTCCGCATACCATCGACAGATAGGGTGAGAAACAAGGAAGTCTTAATAAGAAAGGCAAATACTGAGAGAAAACTACTCAATTTGATCAAGGTACGAAAAATTGAATACCTCGGCCATTCTGAGAGAAAAAAGGTGCAATCCCTCAACTAATCATCCAGGGAAAGATTGAAGGCATTTTAGGAAGGAGTAGGTTGCAAATAAAGGTAAAGAAAACCTCATTATTTTTAAAAAACTTAGTAGAAATAGGTATATCTTAAAATAAGATAAGAAACCCCCATTAAAGAACTACATTTCCATCATATCTCATAATACTCCCCCTTCTAAAGAAGAAAATTAATCAAATGCGGGGGAAAATACGCACACAAGAATTTCACTATTTTGCATAAAAGTAGTAAAGTAATCGATGATCAAGAAATCGTTGATGTAATTACCGAAAATTTCTATAAACGGTTTAAAAATAAGAGTGTACTCAAACAAATAAATCCCTCTGTACAATAATCATTCCAATCTCTCAAATTTTACTCTACTGTCTTAAAAGCGTAGGCGCAAAATTTCGGGCCAATGCTTTTTAAATGCAATCATTTTTTTCCAATCCTGAGAAAACAAACAAATATTTTTGAAAAATTTAAACGTAGAGTTTAAGATAACATTATTACCGAGGGCCGAAATTCCCTTAGAATAAACAAAAAGTTTTTTTTGAATGAGATATTTGAAATTAAAAATCACACTAAATTTTCTCTTTTTTTTTCAGCCCCGTAACTTATTAAAATAAACATTATAGAAGTTTTCAGAGACTTTCGGCCCTCAGTAATAATGTATTCTTTCATTCTGCGTTTAAATTTTTCAAAAATACTTATTAGTTTTTTTTAGGATTCGAAAAAAATGAATGCAATTAAAAGGCATTGACCCGAAATTTTGCGCCTACGCTCTTAAACACTCCTTATACACTTCAGGAACTCTTAAATGTTCTTCCAACTTGCAAGAATTTAGCTGCAGTTCCTGAAAACATCCCCTTCGTATTCCTCAATGATCTATCCATATCATTTATTGTTTTTTATTATTTTGTGTTCTCTATTTTTCTGGTTATTATAAATTATAATGTAATGTCAAATTTACAGTAATAAAATTTACTCAGTGTAAATAACGTTGTAGTTGAGACACAATAAATTAAAAAAACCATTCTTACTAGCGGTTATCATGTTTGATTCAAATGTCTGTCGATATTTGTTTATATGCTATAGCAATTTGTGTCTTAAACCTCGCATATTTCGTAAATATTTGGCTTATTTTTGCAACATTTTGTACTTACCTAAATGCTTATTTTGAGTTTTCTCTCATGCTACCAATTTAGTCTGTAAATTTAACAAAATGTTAGTAGTACATTAATTTTGTCATGGAGTTCATTTAAAAGTGATGAAAAATAGAAGTAATCGTGAAAATATTTCCTGTAAAGTGGTATTTACAGAAAACTGAAAAGGGTCTGTAAAATTAGGCACCCATCAGTTTTAAGTCCCTCTACTCTAAGGAAAGAAAATAAGCAATAATTTTAAGCCGTCCCTAATTCTATACAAAATTAAGGAGAGAACTTTCCTCAGAGACAAAGTAAACAAAGCTCCCATTTAGCTAATATCAAAAGCAAATTTCCATTTATTTAGGAAATGAGAAAAATGTAAAATGGAAATACCAAAAATTTAATATGCAATTGGGTCTTTCGCGCGAGCCTGATTAAACTGAGTGTTAACTGTAATTGTTAATTTTAGTTTTTATTTGAATACTGAAAAGAAAACAATCGATTTTGGACTTTGGAGCGCCGCTAGTTTTCGAATTTAAGCTCTTTTCTAATTATTAAAGGACCAAAAGTCCTTTAATAATTAGAAAAGAGTTGATCTTTTAATTGAAAAAACTCGGTATTTTTAAATGCATTTAATTCTTTACAATAGGTTAAAATTATGCGCTAAAATTATGAATTGCTATGACATTTTGTTTAACAATAATGCCAGTCGGTATAATATTAATAATAATTTTCGATTTAAAGGAGCGGATGGGAGCGATAGTTTTTGCTTTTTCGAAATCTATTTTGTGGCCTGTCTGAATATAATGTTGGGCTAGGGCTGAACTAGTATCGGAATGTTTGACTGAAAGAGAATGTTCGTAAACACGATTATGAATTCGTCGGTTTGTCTGTCCTATGTATGAACGTGGGCAACTGGAACAAGGTATTTTGTAGACACCATGGTCTTCATTGGGGATTTGGTCTTTTACGGATCTCGTCAGATACCACGATTTGTACCACAAATGAATATTAATACAATTACCTGAATATAATGATACCGTTTTTGTTGCTAGAAAACTGAATGTTCCACGGAAAATTGGCAAGACGTCTGTTGAACCAGACGTCCAATGCTGTTAATGTTGTCATTGATGGAATATATTCATTAAGATAAGCCGCACAACAATTTGACGTCAAATTTCAAACCCTTCGGAGATATGTGCAGAAAAAAACAAATAATCCTGAATACCAATCACTATGCAACTAAATTATTCGGTGAACAAAATTTTTACAGATAAACAGAAAGATATTCTGTGTAATTACATTAAAACTGCAGTAATATGGCGTACGGCCTAACCACCGTATCTGTAAGACGCATCGCATTTGATGTACCTAAATTAAAAAAATTGAAGGTACCAAAATCATGGACAGAACGTAGAATGGCCGATATCGACTGGCTTCGAGCATTTATGAAAAGAAAAAAGTGGAGCATACGACAACCTGAGGCATGTAGCTTGGTACGCTTAACTTCTTTCAACCGACACAACGTTCAGCTGTTTTTTGATAATCTTCAAAACATCCTAAACAAATATCCAATTTTATATGAGAGTTCACGCATTTTTAATATTGATGAGACTTACACAAAAACTGTCTACGATCCCAAAAAAGTTGTTACTGAAAAAGGCATTAAACAAGTAAATCGCTGCACTAGTGGTCAACATGGTGTACTAGTTACGACCTGTTGAATAATATCCGCCCTTGGCACATACTGTCCACCAGTGATGTTGTTTCCACGTAAATTCTTTAAAGAGCATATGCTTAATGGAGCGCCTCGTAGTACCTTGAGACTAGCTAACCCTTCAGGCTGGATGACAGCAGAACTGTATTTTACAAGTATTAGAACATTTTATCGTGGAGAAAGAAGACGTCAGATTTGTTCTTCCAAATCCAACGCCATTTCGCAATAACAGAAACTACCCAGAAATTTGTAACTGGCTTCTTACCCATCTCGGATAGAGTTATGATGGTAACACTAAAAACAGCTCAATCCAGAAACAATATAATTCAAGTATATGCTCCCACGGCAGAAAAGTCGAATGAAGAGCTCGAACAGTTTTATAATGAATTACAACAAGCTTTAGAAGTAACCAAGTCTAGAAACGTTACAATAGTCATGGGAGATCTAAATGCAAAAATCGGTAAAGGAAGACAAGGTAATTTTATTGGAAACTTTGGACTAGGTACCCGTAACGAGAGAGGAGACAGATTGGCTTAATTCTGCCAAGAGAAGCCAAATTGACTACCTTCTGATCTGCAAACGATACCGAAATTCCATCAAATCAGTAAAATCATACCCCGGAGCTGATGTGAGATCAGATCACAATCCAGTTGTAGGAAGGTTTAGAATTAATCTAAAAAAGCTTGTGGCTTAAACTAAAGTAGAGAGGATACAAGTATCCCGTTTGAGAGATCCATCAACAAAAGAGCAAGTCACACTAAAAATTAAAGAAGAGCTTACCAAAATAGAAATTATTCCTACTGAAGATGCGAACAGGAAATGGCATATGTTAAAAGATGCTCTTATATGCACATGTGAGACAATACTAACACCTCAGCTGATCAAGAACAAAAATGAATGGATGACCGATGAGATTCTGGATCTCATGGACGCAAGGAGATCCTATAAAACCAAAGACAAAAACATGTATAATATTATACTAACAAAAATAAGGAGAAAGACCAGAGATGCCAAGGAAATATGGTATAGTGACAGATGCGAAGAGATTGAACAGTTGGTGGAGAAATATGATAACTTAAACCTTCATAAAAAAATTAGGGAAATAACAGGCACTAATATTAAGAAAAAATCAAACACACTGCTGGATAAAAACGACAAAATAATCAAAGACGAACGAACTGAGATAGTACTAGAGCAGGAAAAGTTCGACAATGGCCCAGACATAATAGAAGATAAGGTATTAGAGGCGATAAAGTGAACAAAGAACAACAAGACAACAGGTCCTGACGAAATACCTGTAGACATAATACGGTTAATAGAAAAACAGCAAATTGGAATATAGGTCGACTTATTCAATACAATATACAGTACAGAAATCATTCCCAGAGATTGGCTGATGTCAACATTTATAACATGGAGAACAAATTAAAAAGTTGAAAAATATAAATATCTGGGTACAATAATTAACGAAAATAATGAGTACACAGAAGAGATTTAGGCAAGAGTAGGATAGGTAAGAAATTTTTTCAGCAAACTGAAAAAAGTACTCTGCAGCAGCATTTCAATTTCTTTAAAGATAAGACTTCTGAGTTGGAGGCTTGGACATTAAAGAAAGATGTTTCGGTCAGATTAGAAGCCTGCGAGTTATGTTCCTACAGAAGGATATTAAAAATAAGTTGGGTGGATAGAGTCACGAATGTCGAGGTGTTGAGAAGAATGGGAAAAGATAAAGAGGTTTTATATACAATTAAAGTCAGAAAACTGCAATATCTGGGACATGTCATGAGGGGCGAGCGTTATAGCTTGCTGCAATTAATAATAAAGGGTAGAAGGAGTCACGCATCTCCTGGTTAAACAATTTGAGAGCTTGGTTTCACTGCACTTCTGCTGACCTCTTTAGAGCAGCGGTACCGAAAGTGTGAATTGCCAACCTTCTTAGAGGAGATGGCACATGAAGAAGAACATATTGACTATTCTTTTATTTTATTATCGAACTATGGAATATATCATGTGTCTCACTGTGTAATAGTAACATGTCTCAATGTGTATACATTGAGTAAAGTGATACATAAAATACCAAAAATCATTATGGCTAAAGCTGTTCTTATCGATGATTAAAAAAATTATATCGCCAATAATTCATTTTTTGTCTCACTGTGTATCACCTTCCCCTATATATATATATATATATATATATATATATATATATATATATATATATATATATATATATATATATATATATATATATGTGACATTTAGTTTGTATATCAAAATTTTCCGTTAAGATCTTATAAATATCCAATTTTTAAGGTAAAAATGAACAAAATAGCAACAGAAAATCACTTTTCATTATTTAATAGATCATGAATAATAGCAAGCTGAAGAAGATCTAAATAAATTGGATATTTCTGTAAAGATTTACAAAAAGATGTTACCACATAATTGGATGCAGTCAGATGTAGAAATTAGTAGTGCAACAAACTTTATTGCTGATCTGTTTAAATAATTTATTTCCAATACAACTGATTTAAGTGAAGACGAAATTATTCCCACGTCGAAAACATATCACGCAATGACACTAATTATCAACGGTAAGATAAGAACCGGAATTATAGTGTTTTTGACAATTACTTATGAACATTTTAATCACGTTTTGTATATGTGTCAGTTTGTGGGTTTGTTTACGGTACCCCAAAGTACCTTTTTTATGAAAATGCATCCAGTTGATTATTTATATAACAAAACTGTCAAAATGACAATATATGAAAAATTCCGTTAAGATCTCATATATATTAAAATTTGAAATTTGGTTAAGTAAATGGATAAAATAGCAACAGAAAATCTCATTTTGTTACAGTTTTTATAAATAATACGACTTTTGATCCAAAATACAACAACAATGATAATAATTTTGATGAAAAATGTGAAACATTCAATTTTTTAGATAATGTCTGGGAAACTGATTTTAATCAACGATGGAACTATAAATCTAATTAATATAATATAACTCAATGGTTACTGTCAAAAGCCATTGTACGACAACACTTGCCCCTTACCAACCCGACCTGAGGCAGCGTGGTAAGGTATGCCTCGCGACCCCTTATGAATAAAGGAAAAAGAAAGCCACGGCCCTCATTCTCCGTAGGCCCAACTGACCCCGAGATGGGTAGTTCTCGGGAACCAGTCAGGAGGGCAGAGGGTGCTAAGAATCTGCGGAGTCTAAACCACTACCCAGCCAGATCAACAACACTATACGTAGCGACCTATAACTGCAGGTCGTTAGCGAACCAGGCAAGACTCATAGAGTTAGAAAATGAAGCAGTCAATATTAAATGGGATGTCATCGGAATAAGCGAAGTAAGACGAAAGGACGAAGAGTTAATAGAACTTGAATCGGGCAACATCCTCTATCACAAAGGAACAGAAAATGGACGAACAAGTGGAGTGGGGTTCCTAATTAATAAGAAATGGAAGGATAGGATAGTCGACATAGCAAGCACCTCAGACAGAGTAGCTAGTCTAAGTCTAAGACTATCCAGAAGATACACCATCCAAATTGTGCAAGTATATGCACCAACCATATCCCACTCCAATGAGGAAATAGAGGAATTCTACAATGAAATAACTGAGGTGCTTAACAAGAACAAAAGCCAATTTAAGTATCTAGTCGGGGACTTTAATGCCAAAGTGGGTAAACAATCAAATCAAGAACAATGTGTCGGCAACTTTGGCATTGGAGAAAGAAATGAAAGGGGAGAGAGACTGGTTCAATACGCACATTACCAGAACCTCTCAATCGCCAATACCTATTTTAAGAAGAACCTCAATAGGAAATGGACATGGTTAGCTCCCAATGCAACTACCAAGAACGAAATAGATTTCATCCTAACTAATAAGCTGAAAACCATAAAGGATGTAAGTGTGCTCAACAAATTCCGAACAGGTAGCGATCACAGACTAATTAGATCTCGGGTCGTTCTAAACACTAAACTAGAAAGAATGAAATTACTCCAGAAACCAACTGCAGGGGTAAATATCACTAACCTAAGCAACAACTCGGAACGCTATCAAAATTTAATTCAAGAAAAATTACAAGACCCAACGAATAGCACACACTTAATGGAAACAATCTTAAATTGCGCCAAAGAAGTTGGAGGATCACAAGCACACAACAGCAATAGAAAACTTTCAGATGAAACAACAGCTCTCCTGAAACAACGAAGAGAAATGAAAATTAACTCCAATATTAATAGAATTGAATATACCGAACTGTGCAAAGTAATACGGAAAAAAATCGCAGAAGATATAAAAACCTACAATGAACGACTTGTACAAAATACAATCGAAAACCGTAAAAGCTATAGGAAAACCAAGAGGAAGTTGGCAATCGGTAGAAAGCAAATAATAGCATTGGGAAACAACAACGGAAGGATCACAAATAGGGATGAAATAATAAAACATGTAACCGAATTCTATGAGGGTCTATATAAAGCTCCGGAAGCACAAGAAATAGGCGAAGAAGAAATTGCGGTTCAAGAAGATGTACCAGATGTTCTCGTGGATGAGGTAGAGACAGCTCTTAAGAGCATGAAGAACGGCAAGGCAGCCGGTAATGACGGTGTTACAGCCGAACTTCTAAAGATTGCTGGTAAAACAACTTGGAAAATCCTACCAAAAATATACACAGACTGCCTAAAATCGAGACATATTCCAAAAAAGTGGAATTCAGCCAACATAATCCTTATTCACAAGAAAGGTAGCAAGGAAGACATTAGAAATTATAGACCGATCAGCTTGCTACCTGTGATATACAAGGTATTCACCAAAATCATTAACAACAGAATACAGAACACACTCGACGCTGCACAACCCCGAGAGCAAGCAGGCCTTAGAAGTGGCTTCAGCACAATGGATCATATTCAAACATTAAGGGAAGTAATGAGCAGAACAAAAGAATATGATCTACCACTGGCGCTACCATTCATAGACTTCGAGAAAGCATTTGACTCCGTATACCCAAGAGCAGTCATAGAAGCTCTTGTCGACCAAGGAGTAGATAAACCATATGTCGAAACGCTAGCAAATATATACAAAGAGGCCACAGCTAGAGTAAGCATATATGAAAATACCCCAGAATTTCCCACTCAGAAAGGAGTCCGACAAGGAGACACCATATCCCCTAAGCTCTTCACTGCAACCTTAGAAAATATCTTCCGGAAATTAGACTGGAACAACCAAGGTCTATGTATAGATGGAGAATACCTAAACCATCTTAGATTCGCTGATGACATCATTCTAATTGCTAGAAGTCCTGAAGAATTACAACTGCAAATTAATGACCTTAATACAGCCAGCAATGAGGTAGGCCTAAAAATGAACCTAGCAAAGACTAAAATAATGTGCAATGATCTGATCGCCAACGTGGAAATAAAAATTAATGAAACCTCGCTAGAAGTAGTAGATGAATACATATACCTGGGACAGCTCATACATAAATCGGGATCACTACTTCCGGAAATCAACAGACGAATAAAACAAGCGTGGTCAGCATTCGGACGAAATTCCATAGTCTTCAAGTCCAAAATGCCACTATACCTCAAGAAGAGAGTATTTGATCAATGCATATTACCCGTCTTGACATATGGATGTGAAACTTGGATATTAAAGAGAGAAATAACGTCGAAACTCCAAGTAACTCAAAGAGCAATGGAAAGATGTATGCTAGGGATAACAAAGAGGGATCGTAAAAGAATTGAATGGATACGGAGGCAAACCCAGGTGACTGATGTAATCCAAAGAATAAAATCCCTGAAATGGCAATGGGCAGGACATATGGCAAGAAGAACAGATAACAGATGGACCACTAGAACAACTATGTGGTACCCCAGGAACGCTAAGAGGCCAAAGAGGCGCCCAAATCTCAGATGGGATTATGATATTAGAAAATTAACAGGAACAACGTGGTCTCGAATAGCACAAGATAGAAAAATATGGGCGCAAATGAGCGCAAATTATTAGAACAACGAATAACTAAGACATCGTCGAATAATAATAAGAACATAGAATAACATTGAAATAAGGGAGGCTGCACCGTAATTGAAAACGGTTGATAAAGCTGCACATGATGATGATGATGATGATGATATATATATATATATATATATATATATATATATATATATATATATATATATATATATGATATATATATGATATATATATATATATATATATATATATATATATATATATATATATATATATGATATATATATGATATATATATATATATATATATATATATATATATATATATATATAGTAAACTCTTAAATATTGGGGAAATCTGCAAGAAATACTCTAATGTGTATCAATTGTTTCGCCGAACGTTTTCGCCAAAGAGAATTAATTTGGCTTCTTCAGGGCTGAAAGAGAATAAATTATAATTAGCTACCATATATTATCTATTAAAACATTATTGATCTTACCGTAACTTAGAATTGTAGAGTTAGAATATTAAAAAACTTTGTTAGTAACATAGTGGTGTTTTTTGTTACTATGTGCAAAAAAAGTTTTTTATAAGAATTGAAATGTATGGTAGCTTCGAACTTGACACGTAAAGGCTTACCCAAGGTTAATCGAAAAACCCAATGCAACTACATTTAAAAGGAGGTAATTCTTTGAAATGTCGGCAATAACTAAATTTTGATTTTAAATAGTTAAAAGTGAGGTTCTGTTTAAGCCAGAACGCAAGCGCTGACAACTTCATTATAATTGGTATGAATCTTTATGTCGTTAAGGTTCATTGGTAAAAAAACGAATAAATTTAAATCCCAGTAAAGGGAAATATAATTGTGATTTTCTTTATTTAATTATATTATATTGTTCATGTATTATTGAATCTTATTGAGACGTATCTAAGAAAAGCAAGGGAATGTTATATATTTTTTGTTAATGAAAATTAATTATAAAGGTATGTTAGTTGTTAATGGATATATCAGTCAAATTAGTAATCTGTGATATAGTATTGTTCTTGGTATCTGATTTAAGTAACAGGTGGTATATATCGCTTAGATTCTTGATGTCACTCTTAACATTAATGGAGAAATCGTTAAGAAAAATATAAGACATTTCAATGAACTCTCTTTTAGATTTATTGTTCTCACGGTGGAGAATTGTGGTGTTGGTATAGTCCATGAGATGACCAGTGGAATGGACATGTTTGGCTAATGCACAACGGTCAGGGTGAAGTCGAGAATCACTTTTGTGTAGTGTAATACGTGATTTCAATAATTGAGATGTTTGACCGATGTAGGAATTGTTGCAAGAGAGACATGGAATGTTGTAGACAATATTACTAAGCCTATCTATGGGAGTCTTATCTTTTATCTTAGAATAAAGATTATTAATTGTTAGGGCTGATCTACAAGCTACATTAAGTTTAATGTTGTTATTATTATTGCCAAAGCTATTTTCAACACTTTTCAGAATCCTTGTTAACCCCGGAGTGATATCTCTCCGGGGATATCACTCCGGGGTTAACAAGGATTCTGAAAAGTGTTGAAAATAGCTTTGGCAATAATAATAACAACATTAAACTTAATGTAGCTTGTAGATCAGCCCTAACAATTAATAATCTTTATTCTAAGATAAAAGATAAGACTCCCATAGATAGGCTTAGTAATATTGTCTACAACATTCCATGTCTCTCTTGCAACAATTCCTACATCGGTCAAACATCTCAATTATTGAAATCACGTATTACACTACACAAAAGTGATTCTCGACTTCACCCTGACCGTTGTGCATTAGCCAAACATGTCCATTCCACTGGTCATCTCATGGACTATACCAACACCACAATTCTCCACCGTGAGAACAATAAATCTAAAAGAGAGTTCATTGAAATGTCTTATATTTTTCTTAACGATTTCTCCATTAATGTTAAGAGTGACATCAAGAATCTAAGCGATATATACCACCTGTTACTTAAATCAGATACCAAGAACAATACTATATCACAGATTACTAATTTGACTGATATATCCATTAACAACTAACATACCTTTATAATTAATTTTCATTAACAAAAAATATATAACATTCCCTTGCTTTTCTTAGATACGTCTCAATAAGATTCAATAATACATGAACAATATAATATAATTAAATAAAGAAAATCACAATTATATTTCCCTTTACTGGGATTTAAATTTATTCGTTTTTTTACCAATGAACCTTAACGACATAAAGATTCATACCAATTATAATGAAGTTGTCAGCGCTTGCGTTCTGGCTTAAACAGAACCTCACTTTTAACTATTTAAAATCAAAATTTAGTTATTGCCGACATTTCAAAGAATTACCTCCTTTTAAATGTAGTTGCATTGGGTTTTTCGATTAACCTTGGGTAAGCCTTTACGTGTCAAGTTCGAAGCTACCATACATTTCAATTCTTATAAAAAACTTTTTTTGCACATAGTAACAAAAAACACCACTATGTTACTAACAAAGTTTTTTAATATTCTAACTCTACAATTCTAAGTTACGGTAAGATCAATAATGTTTTAATAGATAATATATGGTAGCTAATTATAATTTATTCTCTTTCAGCCCTGAAGAAGCCAAATTAATTCTCTTTGGCGAAAACGTTCGGCGAAACAATTGATACACATTAGAGTATTCTTGCAGATTTCCCCAATATTTAAGAGTTTACTATTTAACTAATCTGCAAAGATTAAATTTCTTTTCTATATATATATATATATATATATATATATATATATACATATGTCTATGTATGTATAGTATATTAATATGAAATATTGAAACTTCTCTTTTAATTTAATGTGTCTTATATTAAACGAGCCCTTTCATTTATTTTTACTCCTAGACGTAATATCTCTTTATTACAAAAACATATCCAGTTGTCCCAATTTGTCCGCCGAGGGACCTCTGAATTCCTTTCTCATCTTGAGTTTGGATTTCCAGCGAAAATGTCTTTCGTCTCAACGGCCCTCGCCCTATTCCCATGTTGACTTTTTTATACACCTTTCAACCGTCATAATGTCTTTGTACACATCACTCTGCTCTTTTCCCTAAGACGTCTTAAACAACTGTTTTTATTCTGAGTTTTCGTGGATTCTCAATAAATTAAAAACAACGAGTGGAGGAATATTTGTCAGGTATTGTTGCCAAAATCAATTCTCAAAAATATTTCACTCATAAGTTCACATAATCAAAGGAAATAAAAACATAATAATCTTAAATATATATAGGATGTACCCACCTTAAGAGTGTTGAGACACATAATTCAAATTTTTAATGTTTGTTTACATCGTTTTGGAATTACGGCACAAATAAAACACATAGAAACATACAACAACCAAACAGCTCACGTTTTTTCTTTCTTTTTCCTAGACTTAAATTATTCTTTATTATCTTTTTCGGTTAGTTTTGAATTATTATTTTTTAATTTGTGTACAGAGTGATTCTAAACTCAAACAATTTATTTTTTTCTTAGTTTCTATATAACCACCTTTCTAACGATCTATAAAATGTCTTTATTCAATATCTGCAATATTTCGTTTTTCTCGTATTTGTCTGTTAGTTTCCTTTGTTTTCCTATTGATTTCTTAGTGTGTTTGATTCAGTTCTCTGCTTTTCGAGTTTTTTGTTGGAAAATTTTTTTTTGTTATCTTTTTTTCCAGTCGCAAAGCATTGATTTAGTTTTTAAGTGTACAAATATTGTGTTAGTCATAGCAGAAAGCAGCCGACGACTCTTTGAATAGAAGAGAAATGTTCAAAGCAATGAAAGAGCTAGGAATACCAAATCAGTTGGTAAATTTAACAAAACTAACTCTTGACAAAGTTAAATGTAGAGTACGAATTCAGGGGGAACTGTCCGAACATTTTAAAACAAATAACGGGCTGCGCTAGGGAGTCCGTCTTCTGCATACTGTTCAAGATGGCTCTGGAAAAAGTAAAACGTGTGTCATAAATCACAACCACTGGATCAATATATAATAAATCAGTGCAAAATTATTATGAGAACGGAAAGCGCTGTACGAGAAGCGTATGTAGCATTAATAGAATCAGCTACAAAAATGGGTTTATAATAATTAATACCAACAAGACGAATTATATGAAAATAGGCACGCATCCACAAATCCTACGAACACTTGTTATAGAAAACGACGTCATCGAAGCAGTGAACTAATTTGTATACCTGGGAGCGCACCTGGTCCTGGGGCCCTTTTTCCTTCAATTTTACCTTACAAAATACATTGAAGTAGCTCATATCTGCCTTGATTTCTCATTATATATGTACCAAGTACTACAGCTTACGGCCCTTCACGATGTTGACCAAAGCCGCGGTTGTGTTCATCCTTCGCAGTACTTCTTCATTGGTAACTTTGTCCATGGTATCTTCAGAATCCTTCTGTATAACCACATCTCAAAAGCCTGGAGTTTTGATAGAGTTTCCGCCTTCAATGTCCACGTTTCTACTCCGTACAGAAGCACTGAGTACACGTAATATTTAAGGAGTCTTATTTTTGTTTCTATGGTGAGGTCATGGCTCTTGAACACAGAGCTCATAGTCAAGAATGCACTTTTTGCCTTTCCGATGCGATATTTAATCTCTTGGGTATTGTCCCACGACTCATTGATTATAGTTCCCAAGTAATTGTATTGTGAAACACGTTCAATTCTCATTTGGTTTACATACAGATTTGCTCCAGTTATGTTTCCTTGCTGATGATCATTAGCTTCGTTTTGCTGGTGTTTATATCCAGTCCATATGTTCTACTTGTTTCCGTTATTTTGTTCATTAAATGAAATATCGTGTTCAGCTAACTATAATTATTATTGGGGATTTTTTCAACATCTTCGACATGTTTATTGGTGATGTAGGTAGTTAATGAATCTACCTCCGTTTTTGTTTTTTAATCTTTCATAAAATATTTTGATCAACATCATACATCGGCTACTTTTGGATTAATTAGTATTTTTAGTATACTTGTATTTTTTGAATTTCTTATAGATACCTTCATTATTTAAAGCCATTATATTGAAAGAATGATATCTTATAGATGCATTTATTTTTTATAATATCATAAGTGCCAACTTTAAAAAGAACGCCGTGTACATGTTTCGGGTGAAGTGATATACTACTACTAACTTAAGAATGTAGTCAATTAATTAGAAACTAATCTGTTTTGTACACTGTAGAATAAGTGAACTCTTTGATGAAATTGTTAAGTAAGTTCTTAAGACGCTATTAAAGTATAATGTAGCCGCTAAGATGAAAAAACAATTAAAGATACATTGAAATTGCCTACTACTTCCTACAGATCACTTCATTCTTATTTATTGGATATAAAATGAATAATTAGGCGTCGTTAACATTATAGCGTACTTTACGTTTCAGTTTTTAGTTTAGTTTTCCAAAGATTAGTTTGAAAGTAATTTATCGAAAAATAAGGGAACATGTGGGTGTTGCAATTTTTGACGATAATGTATTTTCTAAGCGTCCAGCTTCTTTAAACGATATATCGTGTGAGTATGTAGGTACATTTTCTGCTTTGGTAAAGGCAATTTTCAATTAATTTTTTAGACCTATTTGATAAAATGTTATTATTTTGTTCTAATAATTATTTATAAACAATTATATTGGAAAATTTAAGCACTGATTTCAGAAAAAACTTAATTTTTCCTACCAAATTTCGTCTTTCGGTCTAACTATAAATATTGATAACAGGATTATAGTTAAACCAGCAAGTAGCTTAGATAATATTTTAATAAATATATACAATTATGCAGGATGATCAAAAATATCTCGTTAAAAGAAGTGGCCATTGTAAGAGTTCATAGATACATATGGTATTATTAGTTGCACCTCATTGGATATTAATAATGCTGCGGCAACAAAAAAAGTCAAGATAATTCAATCCATGCTGTGTACTAGGAATATAATTACATGTGTCAAAGTTCAGTTGAATAATATAAGAGAAGTTAAATATAGTCCTTGCTCAGGAATGATATAAGAGTTTAGACCTATAAATATAACAGTAGTGGGAGTCAGAATTAATCATGCTGCGCTGGTTTGGTGAAAAAAAAAAAACAACGCAGCATAGGGCAATAAAAGAGATGCAAAAGGTTCATCATCATCATCATTCTGGCTTAACAAGCCTGCGCGGGTCCTAGCCTCCTCTTCTCTAACCAATGGGTTTATCAAAGACCGTTTTTCTAGCTGAATAATTTTGTTCCATCCGTATTACATGCTCTATCCACCTCAGACGTCCTATCTTAATATGTTTCACAATATCAGGTTGCTGGTATATTCTATAAAATTTGAAGTTGTATCGTCTTCTCCACACTTGATTGTCATTCACTGCTCCATAGATTCGCTTTAGTACTTTTCTTTTGAAACATCCTAACATGTTTTGGAGTCCAGGTCCAAGTTTCGTTTGAACCAGTAGTTGTGATTTGTAAAATGCTCATTACTTTTTCCAGAGCCAGATTGAACAGTGTACAAGAGAGAGGGTCTCCTTAGCCAGCCCGTTACCTGTTTTAAAAGGTTCAGACAGTTGCTCCTGAATTCTTACTCTACATTGAACTTTTTCAAGAATTAGTTTCATTAAATTTACCAACTGATTTGGTATTCCTAGCTCTCTCATTGCTTTGAAAATTTCTCTTCTATTCATGAGTCGTAGGTTGCTTTGTAGTATATAAATATGTGATGAGTATCAATGCCATATTCCAGTGTTTTTCAGAAATTTGTTTCAGGGTTGGAATTTGATGAATTGTCGATTTACTACCTCTGAAACCAGCCTGGTATTTTCCTACTATTTATTCTGAATATGTTGCCATACGGTGACACAGTAATGTGGAAAATATTTTATACAGTCCATTTAGAAACGTAATTCCTCTGTGGTTAGAGCATTTAAAGATTTCTCCTTTTTTTTGTATGGTGCAAAGTATTCCAATATTCCATAATTGGGAAAGGGTTTCTGTATCCATATTCATAATATAAGCTGCTGTAATGGCATTATGGTACCATGGCCACCTTCTTTATATAGTTCAGCTAGAAGATTATCTATTTCAGGTGATTTGTTTCCAGCTAGTTTTTTAACTGCATCTTTAACTTCAAGAATCGTTGGTGGTTTCTCTTTCCTCTCGCCTGTTCCCCTTATCGCGTTTCTTTCGTCTTCCAGGTTTTCTTCTTCTTCCCCTATATTAAGTGCCTGATTAAAGTATTCCACCCATCTATTCAATACATCATTCCTTGTTGTTAATAGGTTTCCATTCTGACTTCTGGATTATCTTGTGGTTGCCTTGAATTCTTCTCTGTTGATGTTAACTTTCTTATAGAATGCTCTGAATTATTTCTCTATGTTTAGGTTTTCTATACAGGGTGTCCCATAATTAATTGGACATTAGCTAATGGGTGATAGCTGACATCAAAATAAAGAGTTTGAGCTCAACTTGCTTAGGAAAAATGTTGCTAGTTTTCGTTCTACAGGGAGATTCATTAATATTTTTTTATATTATTTTTATGGATATATTGAAAACTATTTAACCGATTTAAGTGAAATTTGGTATCTTGCTATTATTTAGTATGCTTAATAATAAAATGATATTAGTTTTACCATTGACACTAGGTGGCGCCACCTACTGTAACATTGGTTTATTAATGGGGCCATAATTTTTTTGTCCGCCCTGTTTAAACATTCTAGGAAGAAAAACATGAAATAACATTTAATTCTACACAAAAAAGGTATTCTTGTTTCAAATCAAAAAAGTACACCGTTTTCGAAATAAACATATTTTGTTTTTCTCAAAATAAGCAGGTACTTAGGTATGCTGTGAACTTAATGGCAAAGTCAAGGCGTAAGTACGAATTTGTTTACTATTTGTTGTCAAAGTGCAGTGCGAGTCTATTATTAAAAAAGAATATGTGTGTACTTTGTACGCAGGTAAGAAGTTATACTTCTATTATATGACTTCAACGAAATTAATATTTTAAACAGTTTATTTGTGTTTTATTTAAATATTAAACTAATTTTAACTTACAAGTTTCGTAAAAATTTTCTTAAATAATACCGAATATAAAAAAAAGTAAGCAAGGCAATAACATGACATGTTATATTCCTAAGCGGTCACCCATCCAAAGTATGATCCCGGTAGACAGACCCCGGTAGACACTGCTTGACTCCCGTTTTCGAGCGACAAGTGGTGTAGCCAGTGTGCTATGGCCGTAAAATTCATACTAAAGTGAATTATTTTGACAGATTATATCTACAAATAATATTAAGATTGCCTTTTAATCTTCTTATCATCATATTTTAATATCTATTATCCTATATCCGACGAAGACAAATTCAAAGACACAAAATATATAAAATATATTTTTTTCACACTTTATTTGCACTGATACATACGTAAATGCAAAGATTTAGCAACTAGCACATTTTTATAAAAACTCACTATCAACATTTTTCCCAATTGCACCTAAAGAAGTATAACTTCAAAAACATGAACTAACATTCAATTCTACACAAAAAAGGTACCTACTCTTCTTTCACATAAAAAAAGTACACCGTTTTCGAAATAAACGTATTTTGTTAATGATGCATGTCTCTATTTAATTTTTTGCAAAACAAGTATGCTTTGAACTTAATGACAACGTCAAGACGTAACTACGAATTTATTTATTATTAGTTGTCAAAGGTATCTACGAATTTATTTATTATTAGTTGTCAAAGTGCAGTACGAGTCATTATTTGTCAAAGTGCTATTAAGTTTTTTATAAACCACTTAAGATAAAGGAAAAATGCCACGTCATAGTGAATTTTCTAATGTAGAAATGCGCGATATGATCTGTTTGTATGCCCAGGAAAATTTTTGTTCTCGTAAAGCAGCTGAACTCTATTTCGAACTTTATCTCAATTGAAGGCAACCAAACCATAAAACTATTAGATCATTGTTCGACAGATTAGGTGAAACAGGGTCATTTCATCCCAAAAACAGGAATGCTGGAAGACCGAGAGTAATTGATGCGGATATGGAGGATGAAATTGTTGTGCGTGTTGCAGAAGATCCAGAAACCAGTACAAAGCTTGTTTCTGCGGCCACTGGTATAAGCAAATCTACGGTGTCAAGAATAATACGGACAGAAAATCTGTATCCGTATCGTTTTACTCCAGTACAAAATCTTTTACCACAGGATTTTCCAGCAAGGCTCCGATTTAGTCAGTTTATGATGGGGCGGCATTTAGACGATCCAATGTTTTATAATAAAATTTTATTTACTGTCAAGAGTTATGGCAAAATATTGTAGAGGGAGTTAACGTAATTAGGGCCCAAAGAAACTCATTATTTAAAATAAGACAAGACTTACACAAAAGATTTAGATTATGTAGTTTATCTAATGGTGCACATTTTGAAAACTTATTGTATTTTTTTTCGTTTCTTTTTGAATTATTCACTTTGTTAATTGTTTTATAATTACTTCATTGTTTAATTTAATTTCTGATTTTTTAAAAATTTGTTACTGAGTCAAAGGTTTAATAAAAATAATTGTTTCAATCATATGCATTTTGTTTGCAAAAATTATTTACTACTAATACATTTAATATTCACTTTTATTTAAGACCTTTTTAATAATGTTTGAATTTACATAATTTTTTGTAAAATTTTTTTATTTTATGCACGTCTCTAAAAAATACGTTTATTTCGAACACGGTGTACTTTTTTGATTTGAAACAAGAATACCTTTTTTGTGTAGAATTGAATGTTATCTAATTTTTTTTTTGTAGAATGTTTATACAGGGCGAGAAAAAAAATTATGGCCCCATTAATGAACCAATGTTATAGTAGGTGGCGCCACCTAGTGTCGTCGGTAAAACTAATTTCATTTTCATATTAAGCATACTAAATAATAGCAAGATACCAATATTTACTTAAATCGGTTGAATAGTTTTCAATATATCCCTAAAAATAATATAAAAAAATATTAATGAATCACCCTGTAGAACGAAAACTAGCAACATTTTGCCTAAGCAATTTGAGCTCAAACGCTTTATTTTGATGTCAGCTATTACCCATTAGTTAATGTCCAATTAATTATGGGACACCCTGTATATTTAAGTTCCTTATTTAAGTGTATCCTCTTTTCTTCTCTTCTCAAACAAACCAATAATTTTTACGGGCACAAATTTCTGTTTCTGGTGCAAAAGGTTCACTTGTATAAAAACCCCAGTTAAAATGATATTGTATCCCACTACACTCTCAAGGTAATGATACTTTTTCACTTTATGCCTGTTTTCGTATGACATTTAACAGGTTCACTGAGTATGTTTTCGACCGGTTCATTGGTTTCTTTTTTATTTAAAACAAAAAACCGCATCCTCCTAAAGGATATTAGCGACATAACGATTAGAGTAGATTTGAATGCGACAGTACTTACACGATTAAATTTTATGCAGTATATTTATAGAAGATAGACACCCTATTAGTTTTCTGTGGTCAAAATTATTTGCAACTACCGTTGGCAAGCAAAAAGAAAAGAAAATTTAGAGTTGAACTGGGTTTGAAGTTTAAGTCATAACTAACACCATTAGTCTTAGACTTACGTCACAATATGACGTAAGTGAGAAAATCATAGCAGCACATGCGATTTTCTTCACATAGGAAAATTTAACTTTCACGCAGACTTTCCTCAAAAACATAAGGGATAAAATCGTAGCTGAATGTCTATTGAAATCGGAGGGTCTATATACCTACTATGGCCCAGTCTGAGACGTGTTAGGATTACTTGAGATCTTTTGCTTGTTGCTGTTGATTGCCACGGAGAAATGCTACTATTAATCTATTTTAGTTTCGAAACCGAATATAGACACTCCCGGTTCCACGTACTTAATACTTTATTTTATAAAACAGGCTTTTAAGTCACTTGCAATTTCCCATATTCGACCCCTGATTCGTTATGACCAATTGCGCCGCTATGATCTGCTAATTGATTGCCTTCTTGGGCTTTTTGAAGTTTTAATTTTATTATTTTCTGTATGCGATGTTTCGGGTAGAGATTTTGCGTGGTTTTAATTGCACTGAGGCAGTCGGATTGGCACTATAGGAGATGTTTTTGGTTGTAACATAATGTAGGGCTTTGAACAATGTAAAACATTCCGGTGAGTACTTTTGTGCTACAATAAGCATAAAAGTCACATTTTAAGGCAACTTCTGATGTAATTATAGCTACATTAATTCCCTGTTTGGTTTCTGATGCGTCGGTAAATATTTTAGGCCAGTATTGGTACTGTTGATTCAAGATAAGCTTCAGTTCTGCTTTAAAGATTGCCGGATTTGGTTGATCCTTAATATTTAAGCTTAATAATACATTGATTTTCAGTTCTTGTTTAGACATAAATTTTATTTTCTTAAATTTAGGTACTTATGTAGTGAAAGAGTTGGCAAGCCTGTTATAATTGATGTAACGGCTGTCATATTGTAAAAGCTCTCTCTTGTCATGCAGCAGTAAATGCTGCATGACAAGCAGCATGATACACACGTCTCCTTATTTGATTGAAGTTTTTATGTACTTTAATATTAAATGATAAAATCAGGAATAGAGTCAATCACCATTGATTAACCAGAAGTTTATATATACTTAGTTTTTGAAAATTGACTATTTAATTCAGAACAGTACATTTGAATTCTTTCATAGTAAGGTTTACATAGTAAAGTAAGGTCCACGGGCCGTAAGCCGTCGATATCCAATAATACGTGGACTGTAATTCAAGAGCATAAAACTAGATACGGAACAAACGATGATTACAAAGCGTTATCAAAAGAAATCAGAAAACAGTGCCGCAAAGACAAAGTTGATTACATCTCTCACATATGCAGACAGATAAAGGAACAGGGCTGTCGAAATGAATCGAGGGATTTATTTCAGAAGATCAAACTCCTTACCAGAGAGTTTAAATCTCAAACGTGGTCTGTAATAGATATTGAAGGTAATCTAAAGACCGATACTGACGAAATATTGAAAACATAGCGAAACTACTATGGTGAGCTATCTAAAAATAATGAGGACCAGCAGAAAATCAGTGGTCTTTTGACTATCCTAGAGAACCTAATATCTTACTCGCTGAAGCCAAAGATGCAATTAAATTGCTTCCATTAAGAGGAATAAATCCTCAGGCATTGATTTAATACCAGGTAAAATACTACAGTTACTAGGAAACTAAGGATTACATGTCATCTATTCTATCTGTGTCCCTATCAATTTATATCCCGCTACACAAAAAAAGAACTGCTACCAGATGTGAAAACTACCGCACCCTGTCACTAATAACACATGCTAGTAAAATCTTATTGCATATGATCAGAAACAGATTAAAAAACCTTTCTATATTACCAAATACCTTAGTAACAAGCGGGGTTTGTAAAGAGGAAAGGTACACGGAAACAAATCCTGAACCTAAGACAACTCATTGAAAAGTCTAAATAATTTAAAGTACCTATGATTATATGCTTCGCTGACTACCAAAACGCATTTGATTATGTAAGCTGGATAAATTTGTGGTCCATTTTAATAGAAAGTGCACACCAATGCACCTGGTGACACCTAGTGACACCTGGTAACACTTAAAGACATTAAAAATCTGTACGAGTCCAATATTGTAACAGCACGACTAGATCAAAAGTTTTTAAACCAATTCAAGATCGAGAGAGGTGTTAGACAAGGATGCGTGTTGTCACCTGAGTTATTTCACATTTATGGTGAACATGTCAAGAGGATGGCTTTAGATGGATGGGTCGGTGAAGTAACAGTAGCTGGTAGAAAAATCTCCAATTTAAGATTTGCTGATGACGCTACACTTATAGCAGCAAATGAGCAATAAATTTTTAATCTCCTGCGAGGAGTTGAGTACGACAGCAATAAAGTTGGTCTGAAAATCAATAAAGCTAAGACAAAAATAATGGTGGTCGATTCCACACTATTTAACTGACTAACATGTTACAGGAATAGGAACAGGAATTTTGTCTATCTCTAACTAACGATGGTAACTTGAAATTCGGAGACGTATTGATATGGCCAAAAATGCAATGAGTCGTTTAACTTAATTCAGAAAAGACCGATCTATCTCTCAAAATATCAAGATGGGACTGGTGAATGCTCTTGTATTCTCAATATTTCTATACGAGGTAGAGACTTGGACTCGCAGACGCGAGTGCCAGAAAATTGATGCCGTTGAGATGTGGTGCTGGAGAAGAATGCTGCACATACCCTGGACACCTCTTAGGACAAACGTTTCCATTCTAAATTAACTCGACATTAAAAAAAAAGCTGTCCACAATAGTTTGGAAAGATTTTTTGTTTCTAGAAACTTTTCGGAAAAAAGATCAAGAGAACGATCACCAACTAGCTGGAAACTCATTCTGCAAAGCTCTCAGAACAGCTGAAGATAAGGGCCAATAAAGAAAAATTGTTACGAATATTGGAGGAAATCACGATTCTCAGTAATGAAGAAACGACAAGAGAGAGAGAGAGAGATAGTAAGGTTTTGGTGTGTGAAACCTATTATTGAAGATATTGTTATATAAGGGTTTATTAGGATCTGAGGCAGTAGAATTTGAGTGAAATAGTATTAGGATACATTCTACGGTAAATTAGGAGTAGCTTCTCGGCTTCACTCAGTAAGCTTTCGACGGGAGTTATCTGGAATGATCCAAGAGCAATTCTAATGCCAAGATTATGCAAACCTAACATAACCTAATCTTTTGGTTTTTTATCGACTGATTTCAGTCCATTAGCACCTCTTAGTTTGTTATTTTAAAATTCAATATGTGCCTGTTGGTATAAATTAATTATTAGGTACTTAATTTTAATCCACTTTGTATAATTAATTAGACCTACTATTTAGATTTAAATATTGTTCTAAAACATAAATTTTTATTACAAATAGTTGTAACCTACACATTTTATTTGTAGTTTTATTCATTGGCTAAAAATACTTTTGAAATATTGCAACAAATACTTCACAGCACGTTTTCATTGCTCCCACACAGCAAAGTCGCAAACAAAGCTAAAAGGACTATAAAGGTCCAAGATTATTGTAATTTATCACCGAAGTAGTGCAAAATGAAACAATGAGATTACTGAATAAATCTGTTTCTCCTTTAGTTCTTGTGTATGTGCTTGACGGTTTTCGTATGCATTGTCTTTTTCGCATTAATAATAAAAATGCATATACTCACAATGTCGGGATATACAGGGATATAAGGTAGGGATATAATATGCATGTGACTATTAGATAACAATCTGTTTATTTTGGTTACACGAGTTGTAAGTGTGTTAACAGAATACAGATTAATTTAAAAACTTAAATCATGCAAAGTTTTTGGTATATAATTTATTCAACTATTAAAAAGACTACTAGAATCTTCTCTATTTGTTATGTTTGTGTTCAGACCGAACGTATGAACATAAAAAATGAAGATAGCAAACGAAAGGTGGTTGTATAAAAGTCGAAAGCTAGACTCTGTATACGAGCAAAGAGAAATTTATTTTTCATGGTACTACAACATGGACAATACTGAAACAAAAATAAAGTTATATCAAGGACGTAGTGCTAAATGCAGGAAAAGAACAGCTGACGAAGAGAACAAAAGTAAAGAATAAATAATGGATGACTGATAAACAATCAAAAAAGAATTGAAGGGAACCAAGAAGGTACGGAAATAGGAAAAATGTAAATTTATCGAGAAACTCCAAATGAAAGACAACTATATAAACATCCACAAAAAGATTTGAGAAGCCACTGGTCGCAACAGGAGACCCACAATCCTCCTTATGGATAAAAACGGGAACCTGGCGATGAGAGTTGAGGAGAAGATGGCCACCAGCATCAAAGAACTTTTCCGGGAATACCAAAGCAACTTTTAGAAATGAAATTTGCATGACTGGTGTGTCAATACTAGAGAGCGAGGTGAAAGTGGCTCCAGTAGAGTCGAAGAACGATGAAGCCTCAAGTCCGGATGAAATGCGTGCCGAACTTATGAAGGTGAGGCGTGAGGAGTAAAGTGAGTACCAAGGAGATAAGTGAACTTTTCAACGGCACCTACGATTCACGTAATTCCAGAGGAATGGTCCAGTTCTGGACCATCGGCGTTATGAGTCATGCACTTAATTTTTTTCTTAAACTCATAGATGCCAGGATTTACATGAAATGTTAAGATAATATATGCAACATGGTTGCACAAAAAACACTTTCCATTTCATAAGTTCTGCTGCAGAGACGCCGTGACATCAGCTGCGACTTCTAAATTTGCTTTATTGACCATATCAAAGCATTTGACCGTTGTTAACACAGATGATCGCATAAGAATCGTCTGTTGTATTATTGAAAGCCTTTTTGTGTTTTGCTACACGTTTGAAAAGTTCTACCAGTTAGACTGATGTAAGTTTTTGGACAGTCACCACATTTAAGTTTGTATACATCACTGTGTAAGTGCATTTTTTGGCTCTGGTTGTGATTAAAATATATGCCTAAGTTGTTGTTTGTTATAAGAGAAATGTTCAAAGCAACGAAAGAGCTAGGAATAGCAAATTAGTTAGTAAATTAAAAAAAAACTAACTCTAAATCCACAATTATATCGAGAAATATAAAAATAAAACTTTACAAAACGATAATACGCCCAGTCCTAAAATATGGTTCGGAGACCATGACTCTAACAAAAAGTAATGAATACATGTTAGGATGTTTCAAAAAAGAAAAAAAGGCGAATCTATGGAGCAGTGAATGACAATGGAGTGTGGAGAAGACGATACAACTTCGAAGTTTATAGAATTTACCAGGAACCAGATATCGTAAAACATACTAAGATAGGGCATCTGAGGTGGATAGGGCATGTAATGCGGATGGAACAAAATGACCCAGCTGGAAAAACGCTCCTTGATAGACCTATTGGTCAGAGAAGAGGAAGACCAAGAACAAGGTTCTTTGATAACATCGATGAAGATATGAGAAAAACGGGAATACGTGCTTGGCGTAGAAAGGCGATGGATAGGGACGACTGGAGAGAAATTCTTGAGGAGACTAGGACCCACACAGGGATGTGAAACCACAATGATGATGATGTAGGATTGAATTAGTGCTCAGTGATTAGTCCTTATTTATCTTATTATTTTGGTAACAGATGGTGATTCGGTATTCTGAGTTCGGACATGTTTCACGCTAAGACGCTGATCGCCCAATATAAAGTTGTAGGAGAAGAAGACCAAAGAAGACTTGGGGTAGGCGCTTAGGCAGGATATGTCAGTAAAGGGTCTTGACATTGCTATGACTCAAGATTAAAACTTATGAAAAAATACATTTGGAGATATTAACCTCACGTAGGGATAAAGGCAGAGGGAATAATGATTACAGAATACTTTTATACTTTTAAATGAATTGACTAAGGGGGACAAATTGTTAGAATATTATGCTTCAGTCTATAAATCCTGAGTAATTATACCTACATGCAGTGAGGTAATATCAATTATCCATGATATTCATAAGACTCAAAAACATTAACAATATTCTAAGACTTTTTTTTAAATGTTTTAAAGATGGCACACTTATATAAACAGATGCATCTAAATCGACAGAAAAGATTGATTGTATTTATTAACACTGGCTGAATGACAAGTATCTATGCTACAAAAAGCTCTTAAATATCTTGTAAAGACTTAATTTTATTACTATAAATCAAGAGTACTTAATTTCGTCAAAAAATTAAAAAAATATATAAATAACTTACCGGAGTAAAGATTTAGTCAGAGGTGTAGAATGAAGAAGATTGAAAGCGTATTTTTTCTTTTATATTACTGAAACACCTTAAACATATGCCATACCTAAAACAAAATTCAATATATTTGAAAGTTTTATAAACGATGCAGATATATTGGCATCTTATCAGCATTAAGTATTCTGGTAAGACTTATGATGCATCAGAAAAAATAGTTAATTCATATGAGGATGGATAGTGTCAATATGACACCAGACATTATAACACTCTATTTTTCAAATAGTTAAATAAATTTATTTAAAGTAAAATTGTGGATTCTTTCCAACAAACTATCCATCATCTTTATACTAGCTCTAAAACTTAATACAGCAACATCCAAAAGGTTATATTCTTCGAAGTGCCACAGCAGACATCTGTTAAACATATTTTCTGATAACTTACATAGCCTCCATGTTAATGAGATTAACCTTTAAGATTTAAGAGCATTTTTAGGAACATTTTTTTATTAGTATAATATTTAACTTTACACAGCGAGAGGAGAATTATTTATTACATCATATCTCACTGTAAAGCTTAAGCAGTTTGGATTTTAGGAATATGTTATGAATGAATAAGTTAGTTTGCTCTAAGTCAAATTTTTATCACTTTTTTGTAGGATACACATATGCTTTGAATATAAGTTATGGTTGTAAGAGCATTCAAGTCACAACAACTATTTATAAACAATACAGATTTTATAAAAAAAAAATGTGGTTTACATATTTTGAAAAAAAGATGAAAAAAAAATCGGCTCCTCACAAGGTATTTTATGTTTTTCTTAAATATCTTGGTAAAAAAGTCAAAAAAAGGTCAAAAAATCATCGAAAATGGTCAAAGAAAGAAAGCTTGTAGATTTGTTGTGCCCATGGTATGAAGAGAGCAAAAAATCATTCAGATGATTGTTATTTTTTGCGTTCCAGCGTTGATGTTTCTGGATATAAATCCAAAAATAAAAGAGAAAAAACTAAGAAAATTCTTTCAGCTATTCAGCTGGTAGCTCTTGGACCTGGATTTCCGTATCTGATCCAATGTAGTGTTTTGATGATTTTTTAGTTCAATGAATTTAAATCTAAGGAAAATGTACCTGATGATGATTAGTTTAACAGGTTAAGTAATTATTTTTGTTTTGTTCATATTAATCTTCCGACCTACGGAGTCTAGTCCGACCTCCAAGGAAACGTGATATTAAAGCGTCGTGAATAGCTTTGGACAGACGGTATCTCCTTGCCGTACTCCTCTCTGTATACAGAATTTATTTGGATTCAGATAGTAGCTAGCTGTGGCATTTTGGTAGATATATTTGATTATGCTAGTGTAGCGATGGTCTATTCGGCATTCTGTCAATGCTTTTAACATTTTATGATGGCTTATGGTATCGAATGCTTTCTCGTAGTCGACAAATATCAGTGCCAATGGTTAGTTGTATTATGCAGACTTCTCTATCAGGTTCTTTATTACTAATAAGTGGTCGTTAGTGCTTTATTCCGATCTAAATCCAGCTTGTTCTCTAGGCTGATAGAAGTCTAATTTAGCGTCCAGTCTTTTTTTGATAATTTTTGTGAAAAGTTTATCTATGTGTGACAGCAAACTGATTAAGGACAGTAGTTTTTTAAATCTGTTATATCTCCTTGCTTGTATAATAGAATAATGACTGCATTGTCCCTTTGAGAAGAAATTTTTCCTTGGTAGATGCATTTGGTGAAAAGCTTGGCCAAAGCCAGGATAATTTTATTTCCACCTAGTTTGATCGCTCCGATCACTACTCCGTCATCGCCAGAGGATTTGTTATTTTTATTTCTAAAAGTGCCGTTTTGATGTCGTACGGAGTTATTTCTGGCAATAATTGTAATCCCTGGTTTGTGATTTTCTGCATGATGGTACATGAGAAGGTAAATGAAAACTTTAGCCTAATAATTAAACAAAAAATAATACTTGTTACGTGTTTTTATTCATATTTATGGCCCATTTACCTAACTTTATATTATAAATATATAAATATATAAATATAAATATAAGTCATATTGCAACAAACTCGAGGCTATACAAACAGAAACTAATACTAGAAACAATTTTAGTACGTACAAAAAATTTTGCAGCATCGATTTAAAAAGTTTTTCCATTTTTTCTGTTTAGCTATGTTATTAATTGTTTGATATGTTTCTAATAAATATGTAAATAATTTTTAAAACTGTATTTTAGGGAAAATTTCATGGAGCTGTTTTATCTATTTTAATTTCGGATCTTTCAAATTCTAAAAGTGCTACCAAAAGCAGGCTGAGTTAAAAATTGAGAGAAATAAAGCTTTTGAGGATCTGCAAATGTAGATTAGTACGATTCTGAAAAGGATCAAGTTTTTACCGGTCAACTCTATATCACAGATAGCCTTGTAGAGGAATTCCATGATTCGTGTAATGAAATATAAGCTTGTAGTGAAGAAGAACGAGATGAATAGCAAGTTGGTGACTCATTTTTATTGGAAAAAGAAATTCACAAAGAAATATGTAATTGTGAAAATTATTTAAAGTTTAAACAAGTATAATGAAAAGTGTTCAATAAATAATAAACTGTGTTTGTATTTTATTTTTGGTAGAGCTCAAAAATATAAATAATTGGTGAAAAACAGATACAATGTGCCTTATTACGCAAGTATAAAATGAAGAAAATTTGGAAGTGTGAAAGATAAAAATTGTAAATCCCTTAGACGATTTAAAAAGTACATATTCATATTAATTTGCATGTGATAAAATTCACAAACGCGCGAGCGGGTGCTTAATGACGCGTACCACTAGATGGTGCATATATCATTCGAACTTGCAAATGTTGTTTGTAATATCTGAATGATCGATTACTTCATTAAAATCGCTATATCATTGCCAGCCCGCTTATTTAAAAAATATTATGTTAATATTTCAATCTACACAGTAAAAATTGATTTAGATGCTGTAAATCATTCATAAAGTTATATTAGATATGACCGTTTACGATATCGTTCAGAACATCTGACCTAGTGCGATTCTTTGTGAATACTTCGCCACTTTTTAATTGTTTTAAAGGTATATTAGAAATTATTTTTGTCAGTGGTGGTCTTCATAATTTTATTTAGCACTATGTAGCTGTGAAAAAAGTGGTACAGTAGGCGGTACTGTACAGTAGCGCACCCAGAATTTGCATGTGGGGGGAAGGTTTCGAATTTTTTTTAGGCTAATTTTATGCTAAGTATTTTCTTTAACAATATATTTTAATTATATCAAAAAACTATATAAAGAATACTTTTTTATTGACGTTGCGAATGGCAATATTAGGATTATAGATCTCCTATTATTGCCACCCATGTCAATATTAGGCACTGCAGACCTACAGTTAACAGTAACACATTTTTTTAAAAAAACAAAGGCAATTAAATAATATAAATGTAACAAACATTTCTAAAATATATAACTTAAGAACAGTGAGGGCAAGTAAACTTTTCTTTGTCATCTTTAGTCAGTCCTACACAGGCCTCGTGAATATAACGATAGCGCACTATGACAAGCGCATAAATCTTCTTTACTGCAGATTTTACATGGAAAACAATACCAAGATTCTTCATTACTTGATTTTTTTGTCGTACTGCTCGTTGCTTTTTGACAACTTTGATTGGATTATTTAATTTTGGTATTGGTGCTAACAAATCTTTGGTAACTTGATGGACTTTACTGTTTAAAGCTGGCTTTCTCTTTACGGTGAATAATTTAATTTCTGGTGTAATCAGCAGTCCTGTATCTTTAAAAGAACTGTTTAAGCATTTGGAGTAAGAAGTTTTTACTTTTACTTGATTAGAACCCGGATTACATTTTGTTTTTTCTTTTGTAACCGTATTGCCTCTCTGTTTATATTTTAATTCAATTAGTTGACTGTCATCTTCAGAGCTGCTGCTCCTCTTAGATCTTTTCATAGGTACATCTTAACTAAAGACATCGTCAAGTGAGTCATCGTAAAGACTAAAATCTGATAATAACTCGCTACTTGAGACTTTAATTAAACGCTTCTATTTTTTGTTATTAGTTTTCTCTGCTTGTTGATATCCGCTGTACTCGTCTCGTTTTTATATGCGCGTTAAACTAACTTGCTAGAACTTCTAACAACATCTGATAAATCTTGAAAGCTACTGTGATTTACTTCGTCTTCTTCTCTGTGAGTGATCAAACGTGGTGCAAAGGCAGCTTCAGGTATAGTGTTTGGTTTAAACGGATAAATGCCAATAAATTCAAAACCGAAGATAATGTTTGATGTTGTCATTGTTTTTACCTAAAATAAAGTAAAAAATTTCACCAAACCTCATTTCGGTAATCGCCTTACCAGGGTATGTTGTTAAAAACTGTAGAACTTCTTGGTCCCAAAATGTCTTAAAGCCTAAACACTGATTTGTCCATAGGTTGCAACTCGTGTGACGTGTTGCTAGGAAGACAAAATAAAGTTATGTCCATAAACTTAAAGCTCCATCCAATATTAGTAGGGTAGGACCAGGGTTTCTGAATGAAAAGAAATGATCAAGCCACATAGCAAATGCTTTGCATGTCGTGCTACCTTAATTTGTGACAATAGCTTTTGAGCCAGGGGGCAAGTGATCAGACCATTTAGGTTTAAACCTTTGGCTTTTAAATGGCACAAAAGGCTGAACAGGTTGACCAAGCGCATTTCCGCAACCTACAATTGACATGTTTTCTCCGTGCTCGGGTGCGGTTAAATGTACCCGTTTTGCTTCCATTTTAACAAAAACAATTTGTTGCTTATGGATTGTCAACCTGCATCCTTTTATCGTCCGTAATATATATGCTACCAGGTTTGTCAAATAGGTTTAGTTTTTCTATGGTGTCTCTCAGTTTATAAAAGAAGTCACCAACGAGTATTATATTCATTTTTTGGACTCGAGCCGTATTCATTAGTTGAGCTTTTCGCCTAGCTACGTCCAGATGGCCGCACAATAATCACTTAAGCCATATTCAAACAGCTTTATTTGACTCTTCAGAAAAGGGATTTGGTATATGATTTGTTGTAGCGAAAAAACACACTTATCATTAGAATCTTGCTTGTAATAGGCATACCTACTTCAACTAATGTGTATAATATTTCGACAAGATCATTTTCTTGTGCTGCAGACAACGCCGGTGATCTTCTAAGCTTTCTTACGGGATTATGTGTTCTGTGGTAAAGACCTAGCGTTGAACGAGGAATGTTATAATGCTTGGCAGCCCTTTTGATTGACATTCCGTTCGCTATGATTTGCAGCGCTGAGAGTAGATCTTCTTCTAATCGCTCAGCTAGTTTTCTTTGTATTCTGCAAAAGAGTTTAATATTTAGTCTCTAATATTGACGTTCAGAAAAAAAATCCGTAAGTTAAAATTTTATTTACAGTAATTCACGCAATTCATAAAATAATAACCAATGAAATGTATTTACCTAAACTTAATTACAAAAATCCAAAAAAATTTAATATATCTTGAGTGGGGTCAACGGGAAAAGCAGGATTATTTAAAACGATGACACGAAAAACAAATAGCGAGCTTCTACATCTGATGGATACCATAGACTAAAACCGCCGAATATAAAACACGTTGCTGATAGACAAAGACACTTGCCACTGTTGCCACTTTAGTTGCAGCGTCGATACTATCTGTAATACGGGGGTGGCACTATTAAGAACAGTGGCAATATTTAGAGCACCTACATCGCACTGTCCATCTATTACACTCCAGCATTGTGTGAGTAACAATGTCGGAATATTCGCAAAATAGGCATTTATCTGTATCTGTCTTTCTGAACCTATGAAGATACGCCCTAAAACAGACAATCTACCCAGTCCCTAAGTCTCGGGATCAGCATCTTGGTCCACATCTTCCTTGTTATTCCACTCTTTTTCCATCTTTCCTTTGATCTTTCCCTTTCTTCTTTTTTTTATAGCTGTTGTCAAATGCTCTCTTCTCTCATAGAGATGTCTCTTTTAAACTGCTAACACATGCAGAGGAACACAACCTGTGATAGTCCTCAAGGCCGCCGCAGATACAGTCCTGTAGGCGCCTACTACTCGCAACAGACTCGTTCTGTCTACTTTTGTCATGAGCCTAATATTAGGTATCTATATCTAAATATAATAAAAAATATTAATTATTGTGTATTTATACAATAATTATCGTATTCTACATATTTAAAGTGATAATTTAATTATTAAATTAGCGTTTTTTTGTATTGTGTGTGAAAGACAAGAAAGAATATGTAAGGGAGGCTATACTATAATCGGTAGCGTATGCTGAGACTGATGATGATGATGATGATATTATATAATATAATGTATTCCACGAGGTATTTCAATATTTTACAGTTTGGTATATGGCATAAAAATCTGTGGTCAAGATGGTTGTTTCTAAGAAATGTTTGAATATAAGAATGAATGTTGAGAAAACTATAGCTAAACCTACACCTATACTACTATGGATGAATTTAAATTATTCTAGAGAATATTTAGAAGGGACAGAATTAGAAATGATGACGTGGAAGCGTATAGGAGTTAATGGCCCATTAATAGCATATATTGGAAACAAGCATCTTAAACGTATATGTAAATCTTAATGTAGAATGAATGGACTAAAACAGACTGCCCCAACTGACCCAACAATGGATATCTACTAACAAACAGTAGAAAAATAGGAGGACTAAAGAAAACATGGAAAGAAAGTATTTGGCGCCTAACAACGTTTTTCGACATCAAAACGTCTGTTTTGAAACAGATTTCTTACATAAAAAGAGGCTTCAGTTCTCTACAAGTTATAAAATAAACACATTATTGCACATTCTTAGTAGGTATTCTTGTTGAAAATACAAATATTATAATTAGAATTGGCTGCAAAAGCTTCTGACTATAACTCTGATCTCACTTAGCGATATTATTTATTTACTTGTTGACATAGGTATTATGCAATTGTTTTATATGAAAGTATGTAAATGGTGTTGTGTGTATCCCAATAATGATAAAAGTAATGTATATAATCAACATTTCACTCTGAATAATCGGTTGCATGTAATTAAAATTAAATTTACAGCCCTAAAATTTAGTCTGACGACTAAAGCGTACAATCCGCACGCGTCCATGGCAATAAATTCGGACCTTACACGTTAATCTTAGTGAAATAATTGCACTACTGCATACCTCCTACTTTATATTTTGGGTATATGACCACACGGGAATCGTTAAGCAGGTAAATCATTATGGTTTTAGCATAAAATTACGATTAAAATTATACCAGCAGGAGAGAAAGTTTTTGAATATAAATGTTCCTAAACTTCACTCCAAAGTCTTATCTATTACATTGCTTTATTATATCCTTGGGTCATTAGCAAATAATGACAGAGAAGGGTGTATGGTAGTTCCTAGACATTCGAAAACATATTTCTCTGGTGTCTAAAGCATCGCAACGTTTCTTTCTTATACTCTATTTTGAAATGCACGAGAGCATAGTTTTTAGAGCGTAAGATTACAATGATTCTTATACAGGACTATTTAAATAAGAAAAATTATAAATATCGATACCTTACTATCCCAGTTTTTTTTAAAAATATATAAAATTACTATGACCACCCACACAAAGGAGAACAGCAATTTTGTTGTCTCTAATCTGTGACTTGTTTTTAACTCTCTTCTCTAAACTTTTGGCCTCTGCACCCAAAAATAACCGAAGATTTTTTCTATCTCATCAACTTTTTTATATACAGGGTACAATTAAATAAAAACTTACCAAATATATTGTTTAAAAAAGCATTTACTGTAAGTTAAATTGTTTTTATACAAATAATTGTATAAGTAACGAATAGTAATTACATATTAAAACAAAAATTTTCGCTTGCAGCTTTTTATGAAATGTAAAATCTAAGATCACAGCTACCACCAGTACTTTGGTACAAAACGCAATAAACAAAATAGACACCTGGTCTACGCGTGCGGGATTTGTGTTTTCAGCTCCTAAATCCAAAGTAATTCACTTTACCAAAAAGCATAGACCTAATCTACCTTCTATAACTCTAAACGGACTTCGTTTACAAACAGTTAATCATTTGACACTTCTTGGTATCACCTTTGATAAAAAGCTTATCTGGAGATAGCATATTCAGAAACTTAAAGGAAACTATATCCAAAGAATCAACTTACTTAAATCTCTTGCTAGCTTCTCTTGGGGAGCTGACGAAGAATCTCTTCTTAAAATATATAGAGCGTTAATTCGCTCTAAGCTAGATTATGGCAGTATTCTTTATATGGCATCTAGTAGCTCCCTTCTAAAGTCTCTAAACACGATTCAAAATACATCCGTACGACTATGCCTCGGAGCTTTCAAATCAAGCCCCGCTGAAAGTGTGTGCGTTGAATCTTCAGAGCCACCACTCCATCTAAGAAGGCAGCAGCTTCTACTTTCATACTTTGTTAGAATATCAGCAAACCCAAGTAACCCGGTAATAAATCTAATCAATCCCGTAGAACCTCCCCCAGCAAACGCTTCCAATTGGTCTCTCACATTACCACAAATATTATCTCCTTTTTTAGATTCCATCAACCTTTCCAATACTACTTCTATTTATACCCCCAAGACAGCTCCATGGATGCACTTCTTCTTCAAGTGCCGTCTCCATCAATGGAGGTTAGCGGTTATGGTGGCAAACGTTTGTCTATCTTCAGCTGTTCTTAAGAGTTCCTCAAATCCAAGTCCTGTCCAGTTTCTGATATTACGTAACCAGGACAATTTTTTTCTTCCAATTCCTCGCTTTCCTTCTATTTTGCCTTTTATTATCAACTGAGGGATGTAGTATTTCTCGTTGCGCAACAAATGCCCTAAATAACTGGTTTTTCTTCTTTTGACTGTTCTCAATAGTTCTTTTTCTAAATTGAGTCTAGCTAGTACTTCTTCATTTGTTTTTCGTGCTGTCCAAGGAATTTTTAAAATTCTACGGTACACCCACATTTCAAATGCCTCGATTCTATTCAGGCTCTTTATTTTTAAAGTCCATGTTTCGACTCCGTAAAGAAGAACAGACCAGATAAAACATTTTACAAGTTTTAATCTCAATTTAATATTTATATGTGTATCGCAGAATAGAACGCGCATCTTAAAGAAACTATCCCTAGCTTGAGCAATTCTCGCTTTAATTTCTTGTTCTGGGTCCAGCTTGCAATTAATCCAACAGCCAAGGTATTTGTATTGGTTTACCTGTTCTAAAATATTCCCATTTATTTTTATAGGTAAGGGGATATTCTGTTTTCTTTGGATCACCATTACTTTTTTTTTTTTTTCGTTGATCTTCATTCCAAACTCTCGACAAGCATCCTTAAGGTGGTCTATAACCCTCTGTAAGTTTGTGTCTGTATCAGCCAGTAGGACAGTGTCATCTGCATATCTTATGCTAGATATTGGTTCTCCATTAATTTTTATTCCTGTGGAAAGGTTTTCCAAGGCTTGCTTGAATAGTAGTTCCGAGTAAAGATTGAACAGCATAGGGGATAGTATGCATCCTTGCCTTACTCCTTTATTTATACTAATATTTCTAGATGTATGATCGTCGATCCTAATCTTGGCACTCTGCCTCCAATATAAGTTCTTAATTAATCGGAGATCTTTGCTATCCAAGTTGATGCTCTGCAAGGAATTTAACATTTTATTATGGTTTACGCGATCAAATGCCTTTTCAAAGTCTACAAAACATAGAAAGACATCCTTTTGTTGGTCGTAACACTTCTGCAGCAGTACTTGTAATGAAAACAAGGCCTCTCTGGTCCCCATTCCGGCTCTGAATCCAAATTGATCGTATCCAACTTCTTTTTCACACCTTTTGTATACCCTATTGTGAAGTATTTTTAATAGAATTTTAAGCATTTGGCTCATATAAGACTTATTAATCTAAAATCTGCGCATCGCCTGGAGTTAGCTTGTTTTGGAATGGGAATAAAAATAGATTCTAACCATTCCTCTGGTATTTCCCCAGTATCGTAGATTGTATTAAACAAAATTACTAACAAATCAATGTTATTACTTTCGATCAATTTAAGTATTTCAGGATAAACTTCATCAGGTCCAGGGCTTTTATTGGTCTTTAATTGTTTAATGGCATATTCCACTTCGACTTTTAGAATTGGTGGGCTTTCAGTGACATTATTTATTGTAATGTCTATTCTTTCATCTCGGAACAGCTGTTGTATAAATTTTTCCCATTCTTCTATTTTATCTTTGGTGTTATGAATTAACTCTCCGTTGTTATTTACCAGTGGGCAATGTTGTTTTTTGTGGATGAATGAAAATTCTTTCACCTTCTTGTACATATTAAAGTAATCATGTCTATGTTCTAATTCTTCTATTTCTTTACATTTTTCTTCGAGCCATTTCTCTTTTGATTCTTTTATTTTCCTTCTTATTTCTGTATTTAATCGTTTGTAGTCGCTTGTGTTCTTATTTTTGTATTTCCTCCTTTCGTCTATCATCTTTAGAATAGCTGGTGTCATCCAGTCTTTTTTTGCCATTAATCGTGTATTTGGAATTTCTTCCCTTGCAGAATTGACGAGGATGGATTTTATTTGTTGCCAAGTTGTATTTATATTTTGGATATTTATTTGGGTTCGGTCTATTTCTGAGAGTTTTTCATTTAGTTTTACAGTGGTTTTATCTTTAATCTGTACATCTTTTAGTAGTTCCATATTAGGTTTGTTCTTCGGCTTTGCATTTTTTATTACTTTAATTCTTGTGCGAATATTTGCTACTACAGGGTTGTGGTCGGAAACATGGATGCACAATCTTCCAATATTCAATACTGATTTATGCAGATTCGACAAAACAGAAACCCCAAACTCAATATTTAGAAAATCCTTCCAAAACATCCTTAACTTAAAACAATTTGATGAAATTTTATACACCGATGCGTCCAAGAATGAAGACTGTTGTGGCTTCGCTGTGTCCACACTGACGACGACAATAAGCTCTGTGCGATTGCCTAAAAGTTGTAGTATCTATACCGCAGAATTATATGAAATACTCCAAGCAATAAAGGCTTCAATCCATCCTACTTCAAATGGAAGCATAAAAATCGCCATTTGCACTGATTCTCTTTCCTCGATTCAT
This sequence comes from Diabrotica undecimpunctata, assembly GCF_040954645.1. Taxonomy (NCBI): domain Eukaryota; kingdom Metazoa; phylum Arthropoda; class Insecta; order Coleoptera; family Chrysomelidae; genus Diabrotica; species Diabrotica undecimpunctata. The sequence continues at coordinate 29,427,512 of NC_092812.1, forward strand.
TCCATAAGATGCATTTTCTCGAAAAACCCACTAGTCCAAGAAATCCACACCATCTGTAACCAACTATATTCTGCTAACATAAAAGTCATAATGATCTGGACTCCATCTCATGTTGATATATTGGGAAACGAAAAAGCAGACCAAGCCGCTAAACCAGCATGTTCTTCTGACATAGCCTTCAAAGAGGTCCAAATGCATACGGATCTTAAAATATTGATAAAACAAAAAATCCTCAGCTCATGGGCGGACCAGTGGAGTAAAACAAAAACTAAGCCGCATGACGTTCAACCCAACTTATCTCGCGTCAATATCTCCTCTATGAACAGGAAAGAAAAATCAGTTATTCACCGACTACGAATAGGGCATACACGTCTCACACATGGATACCTTATGGCATCAGAAAACCCTCCAGTATGCCACTACTGTAATAGCGTCCTTTCCATCAAACACGTGATAGTGGACTGCTGCCAGTATGATTCTTCCAGAAACAAGCACAGCCTAAAAGGAAATCTAAAAGACATTCTCAGTGTTTCAAACCGTTTTGACAGTGTTCTTAGATTTTTAAAAGAAACAAGTTTAATTCAGCTAATATAAACACTGCATAGTGATAAGCTTTATTGTTTTAACCTTTCTACATAAAAAAATGTTCATATCAGACTCTTGTACCTATATAAAATATGAAAAATGTTGTAAACTGTACCTGTGTCAATGACCATAAGCTGTCGAGACACGCTAATTATAAATAAAAAAAAAAATCCAAGAACATTCTCACTTAATGCTCCAACAATAGTCAGCCATTATATGTACATCTTAATCTACCTTGAGACCATGCCTCCATGACCTTTAAATCTTGAAGGAATCAGTCACTCTGCTTATCATTGACTGTACCAAGCTCTCCAAGAGTTGTTAAACAATTTCAGCGTAATTCTTTTTTGGTGTATTTCCAAGAAAATTTTTAATAACGTTTTTGAAAGCTAACCAAACATTTTTTTGACTTTTTGATATTGTGTCGGTAAAATATCCATCTTTAAGTAGCTGTCGAGTCTGTAAAGCATTACAAACACCGGCCTGTATTATTTATGACAGGCTGGAAAGTTTTGACATGAGGCTTTAACAAATTGTTTCATGAGACCGTGAGAATCTTATATGCAGAGGTGGAAATAGAATGTTCTTTCCCTTTTCTTTGCGTGTGGTAATCGTCAAGCTGTTTGACGAATTGACTTAGAATTACCAGTATCAAATTTGTGTTTGAAAACGGTAACTCTTCTTGTCTTTTCTCCTTTCGGTAAGAAAATATCACGACACCGCCGAAGAAATTCTCATAATTTCCTATTTCCAACCTGATTTAGAGACTGGCTAGCAATTGCAATCATTTGCTCGAATTTGTCATTAAAATTATCGGATGTATCGTCTGACGGATTATATATACCTATGACTTCACATTTACACAGGTTCCTATTTTTGTCGTTTTCTTGATGGTAACTGTGTAGTTATAGACATCGATAAGTCTTACAGGAATTTCGTTAGCAGAAGTCAGCAATTCCTTTCCAATTATAATTACTCAGCCGACCTCCTCGTCATGGATCCAAGGCTGCATCATAACAGGTGTTCTTTCTTCCGGAATTTCCTGCAGCTGCACTACAATAATTGTTTAACTTCTCGCAGATATGACTGCATCTTCTTTAACGGCTGATTGCATAATGCTGTCATCATGTGGATGAATAAATAACTCCTCGTTACCAACTTTGATTACATTATTCTTAAAATCCATGCAAATTCATTAGGTCCGTTTCCAATACCACATCCTCTTTGATGTCAGCAAATATGACAGTATGGATGAACTTTTCTGTCCCAATTCCTAATTTTAACTGGATTATCTCATGGATGTTGGCGTTTTCACCTATAGTAATCCGGAGTCGCAACCTCGTTGGTAGAAAATTTTTATGGCTGTTTAACTGTCGGACATATTTATAATGGTCCTGTTTCCTTCGGTATCCACCATCAACGTATGCTTTGTACCATTTATTTCTCCCTCTATATATATATATATATATATATATATATATATATATATATATATATATATATATATATATATATATATATATATATATATATATATATATATATATATATATATATATATATATATATATATATATATATATATATATATATATAGATATATGAGTCCGCTAGATGCAAAACTCTGTATTTGCAAAAATTGTAAAAATTGAGTTTTAGCTGACAGTTATTTGTCACATGTTATAGCTATCTGCTGATGTAGAAATTCAGCAGCAAAGTAAAATATTTACTAAGAAAAGGGCATTAGAAATCTTGAATCAGACGCAAAACTCTGTATTTGTCAGCTTATGTCAGTTGCATAACTGTGTAATTGCAATTGGCCAATCGCTTACTTTGCTTGAGTCACATGACACGTCTCATGTGCACATGTCAATTATTCCATCATTCGCCATTACCGGTTTCACTGTTTGTTATTTGAGTACTAAAAACACCAAGTTTATTGCAAATAATTAACATTATGGATCTTCATGTGCATATTAGACCTTGTGAAAAAGGAAAAGGGAGAAAACGAGTTGTACAATCAGAAAAATGGAAAAGAAATGTAATGAAACTTAAGAGGTAAGAGGTGTCTACAATTAACTAGATAGGTTTGGGACTTATTGTCAATATTTTTAGGCATAAACCTAAGGATTTACCCGGTTTTCCCACCTGTAACCATACAAAGAAAGTGTATTGTTGTATAGATTTAAAGATGCGAGACATTCAGCGTTTCCATAATAATCTGTATTCAACAACTGACAAAATAAAACAAGATATTTTTTTGCTGAAATTTTGTGAAGGTCAAAAGCCCAAGAGATCAGGTACAAACCTACATGGAATTTCAATTAAATATTTTGTTCCTACAGTAGAGGGTGGACTTTTAAGAGTATGCAAGACAGCATTTCTTGGAATAACTCATTTAAGTTCTGAAAGAATAGAGCGTGTTGTAAGAACGTTTGTTATCCGGGGTGAAATACCAAAAGAGAGAAGAGGGGGAGATACAACAAAAGGTAGATTTGATCCAATAAAATTATCTATCCAAACATTTATGGGGCGTTTGAACGGTGCAGAGAGTCATTATAATAGAGGACGATCGACTAGATTGTATTTACCATGTGATCTGAATTTTACAAAGCTTTACAGAATGTATTGTCAACGTCATCCACATCATTCCGTAAAGTTATCATATTTCCGAACATACGTTAATGAACACCACAACATATCATTCGGCACTCCCTTAGTAGTTGCTTGTTCTGCGTGTCTCAGAGCGAAGGAAATTTTGAGAAAAGAAAATTCAGAAGAAGAAAAGTTAAAGGTTATAACAGAGCAGAGAGTTCATACGTTAAGAGCTAAAGCCTTTTATTCTTTGTTAAAAAATGAATCAAATCATAACATACAAATATTTTCTTTTGATTATCAAAAAAATCTTTCTTTGCCAAAGCTTCCCGACCAGGCGGCTTATTTCTCACAGCAAATAAATTTTTATAATTTCACCATCGTGGCTGGAAATTCGAAATCCCATCTTTCTTCTGCAAATGTGACGTCATATGTGTGGCTGGAGTTTGAACATCCAAAAGATTTAAATGCTGTTGCCTCTGCTGTACATGATACTCTCATAAAATTCAACTTTAAAAATCAAATCGAAAAAGTTCACCTATTTGCAGATGGATGTGGTGGACAGAACAAAAATAGCACGATGATGTCTATGATAATCTACTGGTTAGTTTATGAAGCACCTGGTCACATCAAGGAAGTGGAGTTTACGTTTCCTGTTGTTGGTCATTCCTTTTTGCCACCAGATAGGATTTTCGGTATGATAGAACAGGAGATAAAAAAGAAGAACGTTGTAATAAACAGAAAAGAATATGAAGACATAATTGGAAAACACTCAAAGGTGCTGAGACTTGGTAAAGACTGGCAGATATCAGACTGGAGAAAGACGAGTGACGTTGTTAAAAAACCTTCCCAGTGGCATTTTAAATGTAATGCAACGAAACGATTTATATTTTCTAAGGACAAAGATTATATGGCTACGGTAAGGGGGGAAATATTTTATCGTTCTGACATAGGGTTCAGCAAGTCTATAATACGAAAAGGGAAAAAGATTTCTTTATTGAAACCAAAGTTACAACAGATTGGATGTTCATTGAAAGGAGATAAATCGTCCATAGGCACTCTCCTTAGAAACCATTTTGGTGAAAATTGGAGAGACCAGCCGGATCTCAAATTTTATAAAATTATAGATACTGGCGTACAAGCAAATAATAACGAGAGTGCTGCAGAAAATGATCATATTGATGATGAGGACCCAGAGGAACTTAGAGCTTAGGAATTAATATAAATATATATATATATATATATATATATATATATATATATATATATATATATATATATATAATAATATAATAACGGATTTATTACGGCTGTCGCCGCTTCTCCGCCCCCAATTTCCATCTTTTTCTGTCATATGCAGTTGCCTCTTCTAAGTCTCTTGCCGCCATTGCTTCATCAATATCGTTGCGCCAACTTCTCCGTGGTCGTCCTCTCTTTCTTCTTTCAGGAGGGATCCATTCCAGTACTCTCCTAGGCCGCCTGTACTCTGGCATTCTTTTAACATGTCCGAACCAGATTAATTGTTTTCTTTCTATGTCATCATTGATATTTCTCTCCATTTTCATTTCGTTTCTTATTTGTTCGTTTCTAACTCTCTCCAGTTTCGATCTACCGCAGCTTCGTCTCAGATAATCCATTTCTGTCGTCAAAAGTTTGTTTCTATTAGCTTTGGTGACGTCCCATACTTCCGAACCGTAAAGTGTAATATTTTGGACTATACTACCGTAAATGTGTTTTTGGTTTCTCGTCGAATTGTTTTTTGCCAGAGAAGAGAGTTTAAGGCACGGGTCGCTGCTCTGCCCTTGTTTATTCTTTCCCTGATTTCATCTGCGCTATTTCCCTTCTTGTTGAAAATGACCCCCAAATATTTGCAGGATTGCACGCCTTTGATTTTGTCGTCTTCCAAGACTAGGTCACATATTTCATCTGTTCCCACTGAGAGATATTCACATTTTGTCATATTCATGTTTAGATCTGCCACCTTATATTCTTCTTGCAGTTTTCTTACCATATAGCTAAGATCGTAGCTGTCTTCGGCAATTACTACCTGGTCATCCGCAAAGAAAAGTGTATATAGCTTGTTTTCTTCCACCGTTATTCCCATGTTTCTACATTTTTTTACCCATTTCACTAAGGATCTGTCCAAATAGATTTTAAATAAGGTGGGTGACAGACAGCAGCCTTGTCTTAGTCCTTTTGTTGTTTGAAAAGGAGAGGTGATTTCTTGTCCCATTTTAATTCTTGCAAAGTTTTGTTCGTAATATTTTTGAGTGGCGTTAATAAGAATTGGGTTTATTTTCAAGTTACCCATTTCTATCCATAGTTGGGAGATCGGTACACTGTCATATGCTTTTTCCAAATCTATTAAAGCTATATGAGTTTCTCTATTTCTCTGCACTCGTTTTTCCATTGCAATTTTTAATGTGAAGATATTATCCATAGTAGAGCGTCCGGCCCTAAATCCCGCTTGTTCTTCGGGTTGTTTGTCTTTGATATCATTTTCTATCAGGTTTCGTAGTACTTTTGAGTATAGTCGGCCTATAGTAGCAATCACTGCGATCCCTCTATAGTTTTTAGGATCCATCTTTGTGCCTTTCTTGTGTATTGGAGAGATATACGATTGTCTCCATTCTTCTGGAACTTCTTCTCCGTTTAAGCATCTTTCGAATAATTTTCGGATCATCTCAAACAGTTTTGATGATCCATACCTAATCAACTCTGGATGTATTCCGCCTGGGCCTGGAGATTTTTTTAATTTCATTCCCTTAACTGCTTCATTCACTTGTTCTATTTATATTTCGATTCTTCCTTCTACTTCCACTTGTTCATTTGTCTGTTTAAACCTTTCTCTTCTCTCTGTTAATAAGTTCTCAAAATGCTCTACCCATGTGTTCTCTGGTATTCTATTTATTATGACTTGGTTTTTTGTCGTTGTTCTCATCGTTTTTATAGTTCTCCAGGCTTCAGAGCTCTTTGTCCCTCCTATATGGTTGTCTAGGTAATGGCATTTTTGTTCCCATGTACTATTTTTCTTTTTAACCACTTCTCGTTTGACTTCTTTATTCAAGTTTTTATATTGTTGTTTTGTATGTTCGTCTCCCTGTTGTAATAACTGTAGATATACTTCCTTCTTTCTTTTTATCTTTTCTTCCACTTCTTTATCCCACCAATATGGTTTATCTACTCTTCGTACCTGTGGCCCTAAGGCTTCTAGCGCTGCGTCTTTCATGCAGTTTTTTATATGTTCGTATTCATCCGTCGTTGATCTGTGTGATTCCTGTAGTTTTTGTGTTAGTCTCCAGGAGTAAAGTAACTGTGTGCTCTCGTTATCTAGATTATCTAAGGTCTACGTAGTTCTCTCTATTTTTTCTCTGTGTTCTTTGTTGATGTCTGTGTGGTTCCTGTCTACGAATGGTGTATATATTTTTCCTATTATCAGGCAGTGGTCCGAGCCGCACTCTGCTCCTCTATTCACCTTTACGTCCTGTACTCTTAACTTAGTTTGTTGTCTTGTTATGAAATAATCTATTATCGATTTTAGACCTCTTGTGTGCTGATACCAGGTGTATTTATGTATGTTCTTGTGGGCGAAAAAACCATTCAAAATCTTTAACTCATATTGTTGGCATATATTTATGAGTCTTTCTCCGTTGTTGTTAACAGTTTCTTCTCCATGCATGCCTACCACTTTACTTTGAACTTGTTTTCCTACTCTGGCATTCAGGTCTCCTCCGCATATAATCTCATGGCTGTTAGGAATTTCGTTCAGGATTTTTCTAAAGTCTTCTTCAAAAGCTTCCTTTTCTTGCACTGAGTAGTCATCATTTACAGCATATACCCCCAGAATTGTTATTTGTGTTCCTCTTAGGAGAACCGTCACTTTAATAAAACGTTCGTTGTATGCTTCCCAAGATTTAATATATTTTTCAAATTTCTTGTGTACAAATATTGATATCCCTGCTCTTGCTCTTTGATCCTTTCCCACTCCTGAGAAGAAATGTAGATAGTCTTTTAATTTTTCGCTTCCATTTCCTTTTTTCTTGGTCTCAGAGAGAATGGCTATATCTAATTTTCGATTTACAAATTCCTGCATAATTTCTTGTTGTTTGTTCCGGATTCCCTGTATATTCCAGATTCCGTAATTCATGGTCCATTTTCGTTGCTGTTTTCGTCAACTGTAATTTCCGTCCGGTAACCGAGGCTCATTGGGTATTTTAGCACTGTAGAATTTTCACAAGTGTAAGGTCGCTGGCCTTACGACTTAACCCCCATCCTTGGAGGACCGAATTTTCTGTTGGGGTTTATTCCCCTAGCCGATATGTTCCAGTTTTTAGGCGCCAGAAACTCGCCTTTTACCCTCTCTCGTCTGCTACATAACGTACTCCCATTGTACGCCATGCACCCAGTGGTTACGCGACATGGTATGTCTTCGTGGACGTGAGAGTAGGATTTGCTGGCAGAGCTGAGTTTTATTCCTAAAACCTCCAACTCATTCGTTGGAAAACAGTGGGCATTTCTTAGCGTTTTGTTACGTCAAAAGCATCGGCGGCTTCATGTCGCCCCCAAGACCCCTTACCAGCCTTTAACCAGCATATGTATATATTTATATTATATTTAATATAAATATATACATATTATAATTTGTAATACCTTTTGTACTTTGGATAAAAATAAACTTTACTAAAAGTTTACTTCCACATGCTTTCTTCCTTATTCCTAACACACTAGGTTTAGAAAACAGACTAATATAACAACTACTAATATCGTTAATGGTTGACTATTATCATGTATTTGCAAATGTTAGCTACATAAATCTGTATTTACATAGTTCACTTGCAAAACTCGGTATTTTCAAATTTTACTTCCTTTTCTAAAAAAACCCAATAACTTTTCTAAGAAAAAAATCATTATATTTTACCTAATAAAGCATTTATCTATCACAAAAAAGTTCCATTTATTATGTCTAAGGTTTTTTGCAAAATTTATCAGTTTTTTGTAAATAACTCAGTTTGACTTATACAGTTAATACAAAGTTTTGCATCTAGCGGACTCATATATACTGTCTTCACGACATTTCAAAGAAGCTATTAATACTAGATGGTCCTTGGAGAAGTTTCTGGTCGAAGCTGCCCCCTCAGGTATTTCCTGCTGGCAAGATCCTTGATTTGTGTTGTATTTAGGGTATTTACTTGAACTTCGTGGGCGACCTTTTTCACCACAATTACAGCAACTTATGGTGTTCGTTTTTGGCTTGTTCCTTCCTCACTTCTAGTCTTTTTGGAATCGAAAAATTACAGAATCCCTTTTGTTAGTCTAATAAGAATTAAGTGGGAGATATAAATGACATATGTTTTTATTGTTCCAAACATCAAAATTACACTAAAGTAGTATCAAAATTATTGTACATTGTCATTCTTATTCTACAGTCAATATAGGTACTACTTTATTTGACAAATCAGTCTATGACCTGTTAATTGAATTCTTTATGAAAACAAAAATATGTATCCACAATATAAGCTTTTTGTATTATTAATACAAATTTACAATTTTTTAAAAAACATACTCACTTATTAAAGGGTACGAGATATAGCTTCAATTCAATTCCTACAATGCGATCATTACTACTACGATTTGTTACGTAAGACCGAAGCCAAACGATTCTCTACATACAATTATTTAAATTTCAAAAACATCCTGTAAATCTCTCATCTGAGAAAGATCAATATAGAAGCCATGACCTGCAGTTCACCTTGCGTTATTGTATGCTTAACGACAATGTCAAATAACCCATTTTAACCAAATATTTTAAAAGACATTCTTTTAAATCCCAACTGAGTCATTTAACATAGTTGTAAATACGTTGTGAAAATATGTAAACGAGTTTTATCTATCTGTATAATGGTCTAATATATTATTGAAAAAGATTATCTGCCAATGTTTTTGGCGCCAACGAATGTCTATTTCCGAGAAAAAATCATCGGCTGCATTTGAGTTAGAAAAGAAAGAAGAGAAAATATACATAGCGGTTTACAGCATATAAGACTAATCAACCTACACTCTAGTTTTGTGTGGGCAGTTGAAGTTGAACCGCCCCAGAGCACACAGAAAGACAACGTTCTCTCTTGACCAGAGACGTACCAAACCATAAATTATATTTAATATTTTTTATATACCATTGACTAATAACACCGTTTCAGCCTTCGATAAAAACTACACTCACGCGCATTCTACACAATAGTATCTTTTTGTTGCGTTTTTTTTTAAACTCTTGTCATAAAATGGTTTAGCCTATGTTACAATAGTTACTTTTATATTATAAAAGCAATAAATGTATCAATGAAATATTAAACTAATGAGTTTCAACCTATAAATCTATAATAAATGCATATGCATTGCTTGACGAAGAAATATTTATGTCATATTTAGCTTTAACACGAGTATTATTCAATTTAAACTACGTTTAAAATCTGTACTAGTGTTTGAACTCATCTCTAGAGCTACAAATACAGGCAATGTAGGCAAATAATTGATTATATGATTGATTATTCTACAAAGTATATACCAACACAACTAATAGAACTGATAAAAAAATCTCTAAAAGTAGAAAGTAGAATCCGGATACAAAATGAATTAAGGGAAACAATAGATGTGAAAAAGGGACTACGCCAGGGAGACGCTCTATCATGCATCTTGTTCAACATCGTACTCGAGAAAATACTGAGGGACACAACAGTCAATACACAAGGAACAATCATTAATAAAAGCGTGCAAATACTAGCATTTGAGGATGATGTTGACATAATCGCAAGATCAAGAAGAGAAATGATAGAGGCATACAACCAAATAGAACGAGCTGCACAAAATAGTGGTCTTAAAATCAATCAGACCAAAACAAAAAATATGCAGGTAAGTAAAAACTCAGAAATAAGACAGCCACAAAATATAACAATAGGAGAATACAACATAGAGGGGGTAAAAAACTTTATATACTTGGGATTCCTAGTCACGTCTGATAATAACGTTACGGAGGAAGTGAAGAGGCGAATATTTATTGCAAATAAATGTTACCATGGCTTAATTAGACACTTAAGATCAGATAACGTCGCAAGAAAGACAAAATGCCAAATATATAAAGCCCTAATAAGACCGGTACTCACATACGGCTCAGAAACCTGGACACTCACTAAAAGAGAGGAAACGTTGTTAGCCACCTTCGAAAGAAAAATCTTGCGACACATATATAAGGGCACAAAAGAAAACAGAATATGGAGAAGACGATACAACTCTGAACTATACAAAATATACCAGGATCCGGATATTATAACATTCATTAAAATAGGACGGCTGCGTTGGATAGGACATGTAGAAAGAATGAAAGAAGTCGAAATACCAAACAAAATATTCAAACAGATGCCAGTAGGAAAAAGAACAAGAGGAAGACCGAAACTGAGATACTTAGAACAAATAGAAAATGATATAACAACCTTAAAAATAAAAAACTGGAGAAAAAAAGCACGAAACAGATCAGAATGAAGAAGAATCCTGGAACAAGCCAAGACCCAAAGAGGGTTGTCGAGCCAGTGATGATGATGATGATTCTACAAAGTGGATTAACTTAGTATTAACTTAACACAAATATATTTACACAACTAAATAGTTGTTAATTATTAATTAAAAATTGTTACCACTCAAAATTTTAACATTAATAACTATAACGAAATGATTTCCTTACCAAAATGTTTTTAGTAATAAAACGATGCCTTCGTTATTAATTTGTACATTGAAAATGAACGTTCAGCATAGGCAGATGGAATGAGAGCATATTTCAGGGCGGATAACAAATTTGGCTCAATTTGTAATTCCTCATATTTTATACCATCTCTTTAAAGCCTGATCTATATATACAGGGTGTATTTCTCATTGCTACTCATAGTTGTTTACTGGGCACGCTATCATATGCTTACTCCAAGTCGATAAAGGTCATATGTGTTTTAATATTTTTCTCTTTGTTCTTTTCTACCACTTGACACATTTTAATTGTATTATCTAGACACGATCTAGCCTTTTCGGAATCCAGCTTGTTCTTAGCCCTAATGGTTCACGAAAACGGCTTACTCATAATGGGAAAAAGCCGAAGAAATTACCTAAAAATGTTACTGACTCATTTACCTCTTTACTGAATTAACCTCTTGTCTTTCTAATAAGGCAATCATTATCAAATTCTGACATAACAATTTAATTCTATTTCACTACAGTATTCAATATAGTCAATATAGTCTTCTGCAGATCATCATGCAGGGTAGAGTCGATGGCAAAAAGGGAATAGGTAGAAAGAGAAAGGCATGGCTGCGAAATATTCAAGACTGGACAAACATGACTGTAGACGAATTATTCCACGTTGCAAAAGACAGAGAAGCTTTTAAAAATGTGGTCGCCAACCTCCGTTAATGGGACGGCATAAGAAGAAGAAGACAGTATTCAAAGTAAAAAACTACTTCGAGCCATGTTTCTCACATTGTAATTACTGGCTTAGGTAGTAAAGGAATACCGGGAAGTCTTTCTTTATATATCTACACCCTCAACCGAGCCTTTACGAAAACATTTTTCATCAAATTTGTAAAATAAATCTAGAGCTCCTACTACAGAAGCACTTCCCAGGATTCACAATTATTCATGAGCAGACTCAGACTAAAAACCGACAATAACCTGAATGTCCTAGGCAAGAACACTGAGAATTTTCTGCTATAAACATCAAACTGAAGAATGAAAAGTGGGTCATAAACCACTCTGATGAAATCTCCAAGGAAGGATGGAATATTTCCTGCCCTACTACAAAAAGGCTTGGACACCTTATTAGCCATCCTAACAAAAATCTTTAAAGCTACCATAGTACTAGGTTATTTACCAAAGACTAGGACAACTGCAGGGAACGACAGAATAATGACCTACCTAAATCCTATAGTCCAATCAGTCTTACATCATTTCTCTTAAAGACAATAGAGAAAATTCTTGATAGACATATTAAGAAGGGGACATTGAGAAATAATCCTCTCAATAGAAAACACTGAACACTATACAAACAGCACTGAATTGAAGTAGTTCATAAAACCAGTCACTCCATTAATAATTTCTAGATATAAAAGGCGTATTTAATATTGAACTACCAAATAGCCGTTATGATGTAGCAGCATCAGAAGGGATATCCGCGACCATGTGCAACTGGATCAAAGACTGATCATAACAGACCTACAAGGAGAGATGTTAAGGCCAAAACTAGTAAATTACTTTATCTCGCTCATCGACAGATGATCTAGTAATTATGGTAAGAAGAAAATATAATAATGTTTGATCCAGCACACTCCAAGGAACATTAAAAATCCTTACTAAGCGGTGCGACAGGGAAAAACACTGTGTCAATACTAAACTAGTAAAGCAGCAGTACTCAAGAAGTACAAGAAAATGGAACTCAGATAACATCTAGATGATCACTGTGTATGCAGAAACCGTTAAGGAGGTGAATGAGAACAAATATCTAGGACTAATACGAATCCAAAGGGTACCATGATCAAATCTGGAGAGATAATTAAAAATCATCCAGAGTTGGAAAGGGTACCAAATGCAATGCAACCTAAATGTAATTTTAAAAAGCGTTAACCGTTTTATTTTTAAAAAGAGACGAATAGGAGTGAAATGAAACCATCTTATAATTGCCAATCAATGCTGGTGCACAGACGATTCTAAAACTGATAAAGGAGTTACTAGAGTCTACACAGGGAAGCCAAAGTTAGGCCTTGGTGAAAGCTTAGGTTATCTTCCTACTGTCTTCCAAGCGGAAATGTATACTGTATAAATGTGATTGTAGGAACTAATAAAGGCTCAATACATTTGCATTATCAACTAGAGCTCTACGACTTCGTAATTTCGTAATAGTGTCAGCTAAGGCCATAATGGACTTTTTTAAAAAGGCTCAGCTAAAGAGACAACTTCAATCTAGATGTAAGTCACAATATCTTCTTAGATCTAGTAAAAAGGTGCTCAAGAAGCCACTTAAAGTAAACCTAACCTAACCTCTTCTGGACCTGTTGCCTTTCTCAGAGTTCTAGGCGGTTACAACTAGAGCTTTTTCATAATATCTTAACAGACGTAGATAGGACATGATGTCAAATAGAAAGCTTGCCTTTCATTAAAATGTTACATTTTTCTTTCAAGAAGCTATTTCCTTATAATACAAAGTGGACCTATAAATCAGAATCACAATCTAGAGTGACATGCAAGTACCAATTAACGAAGAATCATTTTTAACGAAGGTGGTACTTGTTGACACTTTTATCAAGAAACACACACATTCCAAAAGGTGTCACTACACAAACCTTAACTTATTTTTATACTCGTTCTCGAGCAAACGTCCGGTTTATGTTTTATTTAAATTTATTCAGACTATAGAGTGACACTCAAGTTAATATCTTATCAATAAACGATGCGAATGCTAAAAATGCATGTTTACGTTTTCTCATCAGCCTTCAAATTAGCCGTCAAACACTACTCGGTAATAACATTTCCAGTTTAAACGGCTTACTTAGCTCTTTAGGTGCTTCTAGTAGCAAAAATACCTTGGGTTATTTTCGAAATATTTTAATGAGTTGGATTTCACAAATTCAAATGGAGTGAATAAGAATTTGCTGAATTAGCCTTTTTACGAGACGTGCACGGTTCTTTGGTGGTAAGAGTTCTTTAAGGCAATAAAGAATTTAGTACGGTTAGAAAAATTTTTTTTCTATGACTTCAAGCATCAAAAATATTCTTAATATTATAGAAGATTTTAAAGCTGTGATCTAGAACCTATTTAACTCAAATACAACAAGAGACATCAACTATACAAACATTATAATATAAATCTAGTGCATTAAAAAAATCACTTTTAGATAATATAGTCCAATAAACTGAAAAAAAAATGCTACTGTAGATGTAGCAACGATTTTTTTTGATGCCCTGATTTCAAAAATGTAGATCTAGATTTTTATAGATCAAAACCAAAATTTTGCAGGTAATATTAAAATCAAATTCTCTATGGAGATTTAGAAGGCTATGGAGCACCAGATGTTTGGTGTCTCTTAGTGAGAGACCGAATTCCAAACGAAGAAATACGTGGTAGAACAAAAACAACATACGCCATCGATAAAAAACGCGTCGCTTAAATGGAACTAGGCAGGATACTCGTATTATCAAACAACCGATGGACAAAATGTATTGTCATACATTGTGATACAGATTTTACTATCTGGGCTGTATAAGTGCTTAATGTGTACCTAGATCCTTACAAGTTTCCTAGAAATTCGAAAACGTCCGTAACTTATTTTTCTTCGAACTATAGAGATTATAACTTTTGAGTAATTTTTCAAATTATAGAAAGAAAATATGTATCAAAATGGCCTGCAGGAACTTATTGATTAAAATTTCGAGTAATGGAGGTTTTGGAGCTTGAACGGAAGAAACAAAACATTTTTTCGAGTTTTGGATGTTTTTGACTTATCCAGGTTCGACTTAAAGTCTTTTGACTTTGACTGACGATTAACTGGTCGAGCTGGGCTTGCAAAATTCTCTCCCATTCTTCACGAGCAGCATCTTTTAGATCTCAAAGTGTAATCTTTTAGTTCTCGAAGGATTGTTTCGCTTCTTGATGCGTGTTTTGAGAATATCCCAATCATGTTCAATAACGTTCATGTCGGAGGAAGTCGAGGGCCACTGTAATGTAGATATTCCTTCTTCTTCCCAAAATTTTGTACTGCTGCTGTTCGATGAGAAGGTGCGTTGTCATGTATAAACACAAATTCATCACCTACTGCCCCGTGGAATAGACGTAGATAGGATTTAAAACTTCCTCGATGTACACAGCACCAGTGACTCTTCTCTCCAGAACCAGCAGTGGCGTGCGTATACCACTCATAATACCACCCCAAACCATAATACTGTCACTTCACCAGGGCTTGTCGTCCTGGGGCCGTCCAAATCAGTGTTCTTCGCGAATCAGATACCAAGTCAATTTTTGACTCATCAAAGAACATCACGTCATTCCAGTTAGGACCATGATGCACCATTTCTCTAGCCCATTGCAACCTTACTATTTTGTGTTGGTAGGTTAGTTTAGGAATACGTAGCGGTCTTCTACGATACAAATTTACCGCATTTAGTCTGCGTGTTATTGTTTGCCGTGAAATATTCAGTCGTTGAAGCCTAGAAATTTCTCTGGATATACCACTTGTAGATTCCAGACGATTTCTACAAGCTATCAATGTTATTTGCCGGTCTTCCACTTCTGGGACGATCCTTGACGTCGTTTGTATCTTGGAATTTTTTTTTAATTTTCGATACAGCACTCTGAGTAACATCAACAATATTCGTGATATAACTTTGACTAAAGCCCTGTTGTAAAAAAGCAATTAGTCCAGATCTGTCAAAATGAGATATCACATTTTTAGGAATTCTAGAAGGCTCAATTCAAATTTAAACAAATACTGAAATAATTTGTAAATACGCTAATCAGTTGAATGTGACCAAAATCATACAAAAACGATTCGAATTTTTTATCATTTTCATTTAAAAACGCTCTAAAATGAGTATCAACAACAGTTTTAAAACCACTATAAGCGTAGGTATATTATTTGTACGTATTTCAAACTTTTGGACATGTATATATAAAGTGACTCGACACTCGAGACTGAGGAGTAGGCAGATCGAGACCTCAGTGCCGTTTGACGGTTCTTGTATTTCTACCGAACACGATACGGTACGTCACGAGTAAGCGGAGTATGAAGAATGAGACCTCGAACTCGAACGGAACCGTATCCCTCTTGATAATGGCACCAAAATGGGTGCCAAAACGTCGAGCTGCAAATTTTCGTTTTTCCTGAGAACTTAATATTTTCATTTACCTTACCGCGGAAATTTATCCGAACATCCGTATTTTTTAAATTCGTGTCAAAATGTCAACATTTTGAATAAAAATATTAACTTCCTATATGTTGGTATGTCTGAGTTATTTTAGATGGAATTCTGGTAAGTAAGGACGAAGATAACCTATAAAAATAATTTTTATTAAATTGTTCATTTGCAATCTATTTCTATTTAATTTTGAGTATTAAACAAATATGTTAATGATGATGGTTTGTGAACCGACCTGTGCCGATTCACATTTATTCATCTAACCAGGTCTTCTGGCCACCGTCTCTTCAGTCTTCTAATTATTGCTGGAGCATTGACAAGGGAGGTGATTAGTTCACTATCGTGGTCCAAGTTTGTATTTTTGTGTTTCAGATTTAAACATATTTCAGACCATCTATAATCTTTTTCAGGCAAATTGAAACAAGATTAAATTTCCTCAACAGAAGAGACACCATTCATTGACATTAATCTTGCAATAACAAACATTTCTATGCAAGGAAACTGACTGTTTGGACTGTAATTCTGGGATATCTTGATGTTGGTTCTTTTGTTGTTAAATAAAAAAATTAAGTGCATAATTTTTTCCAATATTCTGTACATTCTACTGATCTTTAGAACGTGGCTGATCAGACTTATTTGTCAGTAATTGCTGCAGGTCATGGCACTGTATTTCTTTGTTATTGTAAGAAAATTCAACTCAAGCCAATCAGTGCTTAATAGTGTCATAAATTTTGATTGAGGGATCACCCAACGCTTTGATCCCCTTTTTACCAGCAGCTTCTGGTAGCGTATATTGATTTGGTTGAGTTCCTCATATTTGTTTTTATTTAGCATATTTAGATGTATTTTAAATTTGATTTATTAAAATTGTTAAATATAAAACACTTTGTTTATAATAAGTAACCCTACGAAATTTTTTGTGTACCGGTTCTGGATCCGAAACCTAATTATATATTTTTTCCATTCAAATAAAATTCGGGTGATAAATTTTGGGTAATTTGTTTTCAATTATTAGGGTTGCGGCAAACTAATACATTCCCTCTATCAGTACTTCACTTAAAATTCAGTTCAGAAGAAAATTACATAGTTGGTATGTACAAGTTGTTTTGAGAAACAGACGGAATGCTAAAGAGTAAATGCACATTTTCTGGAGTTGAACACAATGTGATGTTATCGAGAATTGCAGAAAGTTTGTGCATACTAAATTGGATGCTCCCTCCATGAGACTTAAATCGGAAATATAGTTGATTGATATTTTGTGAAACTACTGGGACAAACTGGGATATTAGGAAATGATAAATAATGGAATTTATGGCGTCTAAAATAATATTAGTGTATATTCATAAATTATAAATTCATTAAAGATTTTCATTAAACAAATAAATAAATTTCAAAGCCAGATAAACGATATACAAAAAAGGATTTAATCTCTTGTAGTGAAAAACTTACAATGTACCACTTACATTTAAAATAAATTAGTATAGATAAAAATAATTTTTAATAGAACTAATAATCAGTATTTCCTCCATTGGCCTGTATGCATACCTGTAGGCGATTTGGAGTGTTGCCGATTAATTGGTCAAGCTGAGTTTGCGGAATTCTCTCCCATTCTTCACGAGCAGCATCTTTTACTTCTCGAACTAGGTCTGGAGTGTTCCTATTGCTGGTTAACAAAATGTGAGTGAGAGTCAGTGGAAGTAAGTATTTCGTATCAATAAGTATATAAATCAATTTAACAGATTTTTTTAAATACTTTTTGTAACCGAGGAAAGGTCTCATTATCATCATCACTGGCATTACAGCTTCTTATGAGCCAAAGTATTCTTTAGAAAAATCCTTCATTCTTCTCTATCTCAGGCAACTCTTCCCCACCCATTAACTCAGAAGAACTTGGACTTGTAATTCAGGCATCTAATTAAGCATCTAATACCTATTAATATTTGTAAACTAAAATTTTCTTAACTCTCTTCGATTTGAATTCACAATCTTTGTGGAAATGTCTATTACATCATTGATAGCTAGTATATTTTAACATGGAACATTCTCCTTTAGCCGACGTGTCAAGAAATACCATCCGGGTAAACATATATAACTAGGCAGTATCAGTCAAATCGTTGGACACATCAAACTGAATTAAAAATATATAGATCCCATTATATCCCTCGTCAGCTGGTATTTCAAATCTTTGCTCATGATCTCGATTCATCTGGTAATAGTTGAACGGGATACCTGAGCCTCTTTGATAGCAGATATAATCTGTGTTTTATTTTTTTTAAGTCATCAAATAATACATTAGCCGTTTCAATAAATGTTTCAACTTCTAACGGTTTCTTGTATTATGCCAGTATGTAAGGAAATGTTTAAATACGAGATTATTACAGCTACTGATTATCTGGCTGGTCTAGAGAATTGCTCTTCCTTTAAACTACTTTTTAAATATTGTTATTTTTTCTTAACTTACTCTTTGATGGAAAATCATTTTAATACTTTTTGTGCCTCTGAAGATCGACAAACAAGGAAAATGCACTTATCATATAACAAAACAAACAAAAATTTTTCTTCCTAATCACTACTAAAATGGTACGTTTTACTTTTTTTCCTGCACTCATGGTGCGTTTTAAATATTAATATTTTACATAGAACTTCTACTTATCGTAACTAACATAGTACTTACAGACATAATGCTCCGTTACCGCAGCTTATTATACATGAAATAAACATTCCGAGAAGAATCGGTAACATTCGTCAAACCTCGTGCTGTCGCATTGCCTCAGAAGTTTGAAATATTTCAACCAGGTCTGATTAGTTTTGAATTTTTTCGCAATCGACTTTAAAAGCTGTCGCAATCGACCGCTTGGGCATCGCTGCTTTAACTCCTACAGATTTTATGCCTTGTTCAAAATTGTCCAGGTTTCGGTCTTCCTTTTACTCGTCATTCCACCGGTACTCTCGGTCAAAATCTTTTGTGGTTGTTATATCTTTTACTAGTCTGATTAAGAACGTATTTTACGATGTAAGACTTCTTATAACTTCTATACAATGCCCTAAGCATTTAAGGTCCTTCTGTAAAGGTCCTCTTTACTCCTTATTTTAACACTGCCTTTAGTGGTCTTATATATGGTCACTTTGATTTTTATTTGTACTTCTGGGATCATTTTACTTTTAATTTCTTCACTGACTTTAGTCTTGTTAGTTGTAATGACCCTAGGTATAAAAAGGTGTCCAAACATTCCAGTTTATCATCTATTGATGTCAAAGATGTCAATCATCTATTGCTAGTCTAGGTATCCAATTAGTAGACATAGAAAAGCACATATATTTTGTCTTGTAGGCATTTATTTGCTTCTTATTTTGCCTTAATAATCGAAATAATTCCCTAAGAGCTTCTATGGTAATGCAATGATGCTTCTATGCTATCTGCATATCCAACCACTTGAACAGATTTATTAAAAATTGGAACATTCTTATTAATCCAAAAATCCCAAATTACTTTTTCCTGCGCAAGGTTAAATAGAAGACACAATATCTTAGTCCATTTTTATAATGGAAGAGCCTAGAAATCTCATTGTGGTTTCTATTTTATGTACTTCAGGATGAGCAGGATGAGCATTAATTGAACAAGCTGAGCAGGTATTTGAAATTTCAGCAAGATATAAAGTAATTTACGTTTACTTGCTGAGCTTTTATGCTATATGCAGCTTTGAAATCCACAAATATATTAATAAAAAGTTATAAAGCGGCTTGAATTAGTACTATGAATTAGAGTTAGTATAATAAAGTAATTTCACCCTTGAGTAGTCAGGTGGGGCCTGTGAGACCAGCGACAATTTATTTCTAATGCCTCACTGCTTATTTTATATCGGAGTGTGCTGCGTTCGTCAGTACCTTACCGTCCACATGTTGAACAAAGTGAACAACGGGGTTTGCATTAGTTTCTAATAGTTCGCTAGATATTTGCACTTTTGTTCTGTCAGACTCTACCCGAAAAGATTGGGGAAGGAACCTGCAACTTCAAAATATTTTGAAACAAATACGGATAACCGGCGGCTCTTTTATTATGCAAAAGATAGGGTATCCTAGAGAAAATATGCGCCTCCAAAAAATGTTCGGACAAGAAGTTCTAATTTAATTTAATACTTACCAGGTTCAAAAGGAAATGCTCATCAAGCAGTTGATGCTTTGTATTCTTGCTTTTCTTTACTTTTTCTTAGGCGATTTGTATTCTTGCTACGCTGCTTGCGTTTTGATGACGTAAATACTAGAGAAGAAAGAAGAACCATTGACAAACTTGCACCAATAAGAAACGTTTCTGACCAATTTAATCAGAAATGCAAACTTAATTACGTTCCTGGATCTTACTTAACATTAGACGAGATGCTTTTTTGCATTCCGTGGACGTTGCGGATTCCGCATGTACATCCCTATTAAGCCAGCCAAATATGGCATAAAAAATTTTCCTAAGTGGACGCGAAATGTTTTACACGGTAAATATGGAAGTATACGTTGAAGCTCAGCTTCCAGGGCCATATCGCGTTAGTACTAAAACCACCGATTTATTGAAAATAATATGTGAGCTTGTATCTGAAGACCCTACCCGACTGTTCATGTAGTTTGCATGTATATTTGACAGAATATTATGAGTTGTTAGTTTGCTAACCTGCTTTTTATATTACGTTTTTTAATATCGTCGAAAAATCTAGTTAAAGGGAGTTGTACGAAATATATTTTTACTCAAATTTTGATAAGTACACTCATTCAAATGTAACGACCATATATTCTCAACAATGAACAAAATTCTGTAGTTAAACTGTATCCCACTAGAATAATAAACAATTTTACTAGTCTGTACTGTAATAATAACCGAGGAAAAATTTCGCCAAGCTGTTGTATATTGCAGGAAGTAAAATGGCTCCAGTAATTTCTCTTTCTAAATTCCTCTTTAAAAATCTAATAAGAAATCACTATCAACTGATTAAGGGAGCGTAGTTGTTTCAATGCTTTTTCCACGCGTCGCCTCGTCTCACCGTTTGGAAGAGAATTTAAGTGATCGGATATTACTTTTTCAATAACACGAAAAAGAGAAAAACGATCAAACTAATTGTATTATAGTAACAAAGACGCACCTTTCAAATAAAAATTTGAGTATGCTTTGAAGACATAACATCATTAGCTTGCTCGGAGATTAAAGAGGAATAACGGCATAGGTATTGAAGCTCTTTTTGGATTTCAAAATTGCTTGCTCTTCCTAATAACGGCGGAAATTGGGATGTGAAAGTATAAACGGTTTGTCCCATAACTCGATACTTTTTATGAGACATTGTTTACAAGATGTGATATATTATATAAATAAACAACTGTACATATACATGGATTTATATATAAATATATATATATATATATATATATATATATATATATATATATATATATATATATATATATGTTCGGAAAGATTTCCGCGGTTAGTATCCTTCGAATATATGGCCTTCCCAAAATTCCAGTAAGTTTTGATATTGTCTCACTCTTTACAAACATTCCTCTAGATGAAACTCTAAACATTCTGAAAACTAAATACAGTATCCAACAGGACCAC
Organism: Diabrotica undecimpunctata; assembly: GCF_040954645.1. Taxonomy (NCBI): domain Eukaryota; kingdom Metazoa; phylum Arthropoda; class Insecta; order Coleoptera; family Chrysomelidae; genus Diabrotica; species Diabrotica undecimpunctata. The sequence continues at coordinate 29,449,224 of NC_092812.1, forward strand.
TTATCTCTCAATAAACATTGTATGTCAAACACCTATATTATCTTTCAAAATCAATTCTACAGACAAATAAATGGTGCACCAATGGGCTCCCCTCTATCTCCAGTAATTGCCAATATCTTCATGGAAGACTTCGAGACCCGAGCACTATCCACATCAATGCTCACACCCACATGTTGGCTACGATAATGCGTTGACGATACATTCGTCATTTGGCCCCATGGCATGGATGCTTTGATGTCTTTTCAAACCCATCTGAGTGGTATACATTCTATCCAGTTCACGATGGAGATAGATCCCTACCGTTTCTCGACGTTATCATAAATAAAAACCAATACCAAGGTTTTTATTACTCTATTTATCGAAAACCCACACATACCAATCCTTACTTGCATACCAACTCTCACCATCCACCTTCACAAATTAATTCAGTCATTAATAACCTTGTCTCCAGATCAATACGCCTTTCCGATGATGCAAGTAGACCCTCTGAGCTCTCTTGTTTAAAACAAGCCCTCATACAAAACGGTTACAGCGAAAATCACATTAATAGGAGCATCCACAGACATCAATCTCCCACTCAATTTCAATCCAAAGACTTATCATATGAAAGCTTTTCTTCCCTACATCAAAGGTGTCACTGACAAAATTGACAAAACTCTTGAATCAAGAGGAATAAAAACAATATTTACCCCCCAACAAAAACTTTCATCCCTTGTCCGATCAATCAAAGACAACATTCCAAATGAACAGCACGGAGTTTATGGAATTCCTTGTGCAGACTATCCCCGATCCTATATAGGCCAAACAAACCGTAGAATCCAAAATAGGATTTATGAACATTCCATTTCTGTTCGCAATTCCTATTCAATTGCAGCTCTAGGTCAACACCATCTTCATACAGGTCACAAAATTGATTTTGAATACTTCAGAACCATAGCCCATGCGCTTCTGTAAGCCAAGAATTATCCGAGAAGCCATAGAAATTGAAAAAAACACCAAATTATCTTAATAAAAGAGATGACGGCATATGGTTACCTTCGACTTGGAGACCTCTCATAAAGAAAATACCATTCGCTCCACCCGTCAATCAAAATCCTACTGTCAGAAATTTTCGTGCCAACCCCCTGCCAATCCCCAGGCTAACCCCACGCCAACCTCCACCCAAACCACGTTACCATCGACGGTATAAACGACCCGTCCTCTATTCCCAGCCCAAGTAATGGATTGATTAGTGTTCAGTGTAGTACTGTCTGGGGTCTCGGGAGATTAAGACCTCGAAAGCCCTAAAGAAGGCATCGAAGATTATCTCGAAAGCTCGGCGCAATGATAATTGACGCGGTTCAACCCGAAAGACTGTTGAGTTTAATATTAATTCCAGCAATAGTATTAATCTTAGCTCTAGGTTTAATTTATATATATATATATATATATATATATATATATATATATATATATATATATACCAACAGAGAATAAACCATAAAATATTTATTAAATGTATTCTTTAATATAGTGGAATCTTCGTTTTAAAAGGGAAAGGCTTTAATTAAAGAAACGGAGTACCTACCTTTAATACCATAATAAGTCTCTTACATCCTATTATAAATGTACCAATTATCTTTGTAAATGAGTAGTTTAAATAAACAAAAAATACATCAATTTTGATATTACTAACTCCCTCTCCCTCTCTTATTATACGACACATTTCTGTTTGACAGAGACCCAGACACAAAGCTCCAAAATAACGGCTTATCGGAGAGGATTAAGTCTCAGCTACGAGAAATGTATGTTCACATCATGACAATCCTCTTACCTATGACAGACGTCATTTCCAATTACTACCTGCTGGTAAAATTTATATTATCGATACGCAGTATCGCCAACTACTTTAATTTTGCATTTTATTGAGATTTCGGCAGCCGATAGGGATACGAAACCTAAAACTCTGTTTTAACCGATCGTCGTTCATTAATTTCGTCGGTTATTAGCATATCAGTATGTTCGATGAGCTTTAAGTCGCTCAATTTGATAAATCTACACTGAAAAAAGCTTTTTATGACTACCTAAAAATTAATTATTCGCGCAGCAGAAAAATATTTTTTTAAGGTCGTCTTTTATAACGGACAGGTTGCTTTCTATCTATAGAAGTTTTTTATAATTTTCTTCCTGTTTTCATCACATAAAATCTTTCTTCTTAACAAGTAATGTATAAGGAGGTACTGAGTAGTATAGAACTTTAAGGAAGAAGTAAAAGACAAAGCAGAAGCTAGATGTTGCAACCGAAACCTTAAAAATTTACTAAATAATAGATAAATGCAATACAATACAAAGTATAGAGTGACCTTAGACGAAGACACAGATTAACAAAGGCTACTTAGATCTTAAAATAAAAATGTATCACTCATTGACAGGTTAATGTAAAAAAGTTTACCGAGAAGAATGGAAAAGTACTTTTTCATCGTAAAGAAGAAAAATGAGAAATTGAAGACATAAATCCTGAAACGAATACTTAAAAGAAATATTAAATTTTTCAGTCAAAATTGAAGGGAAAAGTGAAAGGTGTTATATAACATTCGAAATGTATTTTATAAAAAAATCGTCATATGTTTTCTCTACAGAATAAGTATCTGATTCAGGGCAAGCCAGTGAAGAGCACCATGAGAATATTAAGATAAGACTTAACTTGATGAGTAATGACCGCACTAAAGCAAAAAACGATAATACTGTGTTACATTACAAAGGATTTGCAGCAAGCTATGCCTTTGCTAAAGATAACTATTTTTATTAGCGCCAAATATGCTTGTATAACTTGGGTATTCATGTTGTGACAGTAAATGGACAAAGATCTGTTTTTCAAACATGGACAGAGGATGTAGCAGGTGGTAGCTCTGAAATTGGAAGATGGATATGCCATCTAATTTGTATTAAAGTATAAATTATCATTAAATACGTTTATTTTACACACTGATAGCAACATCTGAAGAGGAGATGTCGAGACTGATAAAGAGAGTAGAAACCGAAAGCAACAAGTGTGGGCTCAAGATTAATAATCAGAAAACAAAAATCATGATTGTGGACCACACGAATATCCTCCAAACAACAGGCGCCCTAAATCAATTCGAGAAAGTAGACGAGTTCACGTATCTAGGATCTTCCTTAAGCAATGCAGCCTCCTCCCATACGGAAATTTGCAGATGAATAGGGATGGCCAAGAACGCGATGAGTCGACTGTCAAAAATATGGAAGGACCGCTCTTTATCCAAAAAACTCAAAATGAGACTGGTACGGACACTCATTTTTTCAATCTTCATTTACGGTGCCGAAACATGGACAATAAAATCAGAGGATAGGAAAAGGATTGACGCATTCGAAATGTGGTGCTGGAGACGAATGCTACGCGTCTCGTGGACGGAGCACAGATCCAATCAGTCGATTCTCGAAGAGCTAAACATTCAGACCAGACTCTCCTCTCAGTGTCTTGCAAATGTTTTAAAGTTTTTTGGCCACATTGCGAGAAGAGACAATGACAACTTAGAAAGACTAATTGTGTGCGGAAACGTAGAAGGACGTAGAGGCAGAGGACGCTCACCTATCCGATGGTCAGATCAAGTACAGAAAGCCACTGGAGAGACGTTTTCCGAGTCCATGAGAGCAGCCCAAAATCGCAAGAGATGGAGAGAATTGACAGCCCGCATTGTAGGAAATCACGATCCTCAGCAATGAGGAAACGACAAGAGAGAGAGACGTTTATTTTACTTAATCAGATTTTAATGCATGAAATGCTTAAATACGTGTTTTTCTATTTTTTCACTTAGGGGTAGTTAGCTAAAAACAGTCTCATTATTTGAGATTTTAATTTTCCAATAAGAAATCGAACCAACTGGTCAACAAATCCATACAACGAATGTGTTCAGTGTTTACTTAACCAATCCGCCCAATAGATATTTCAGCATTTGTTATTTGTTTGTCAATATTGCTTATCACACCCACTAATAAGAGCACTAATCACCGAACAGTTTATCAGCTTTTTTAATATAGTCACGCCCAGAAACAAATACCTACAAATTTTTTGTCAAGTCGCCTAGTTTACTGTTTTATAGTGGTAGCTAAAAAATATTATTTAGTCTAGTTAAAAGTAATTTTTTCACCTGACATGAATTATTAGTCTTTAAAATATATTAAAATTAATTTTTCCATGCATTTGAATCTATTCTTAACACATTAAGTGCCAATTTTTTTATTTTTATTTTTGAGATTTATGTTAGTAGTAGGTATATTTCATGAATTTGCCACTGTTTTGGATTATTGCTAGACACTCGACAGCCAATGGTCCACTCTAGAAGTTTTATCTTTTTTGTTCAACATATTTTTAGTTTATATTTATCTATAAAATATTTGTTATAGCCAGATTAATTATTATCTATTAGATATCTATTGAATCTCTTATAGCCAGTACTTCGATTAAGAAACTAATACCTTATTTTAGCGATACTTCCAAACCTTTGCAAATGAATGGTACTCTAATAAGTTTGTCATGGTAGTACTTGAGATTGGAAAGACTTTATTTGTGTATTAGCAAAAATAACAAGACGTCTTTTAGATATTCACATCACATACCTATCTAACATTGTATCTCTTACCGTAAGAAGTGGAGAGAGTTTCTAGTGCCTCGTGCGTTCGGGCCTTAAACTAAAACACTTGGTGGCAAATTCAAAAACATGTGTTTTTAAATCATTTGCTACTAAAAATTTATTTAAAAGCAATGGAGAATGAATATAGCCACAGAATAGCAAATAAAAACTATTTCTGTGTGAAAAAATAATTATATCCTCTCTGTCCGAAAACATAATTTTTCTGCCCCCTTATTGGTTTGACCTAACAGACAACACGCTCACTTAATTTTAAAAAATCGGCTTCAAATATTTCTTTCCATCTCTGTATTTAGTTTATTATTTATACATCAATGACAGTAACTCAAACAGGAGTGTGGTTCCGTGAATTTACTATATATAAGAATATTTTACTGGTTATCTTAAGTTCATAACATTTGAGACTATAATTTTCTACCAAAAGAAAGCTTAAAAAAATTATCAGTAATAAACATAAAATAAACAAGAACAGATATATATATATATATATATATATATATATATATATATATATCTATATATATATATATATATATATATATATATATATATATATATATATATATATATATAAGAAAAAAGAAGTACTTGTGACTCGTTTGGAACAAATATAACTGTTTTGGATGGGTTGGAGTCAATAAAAGGGCTATTGGTTAACTATTTTTTTATCTTGACCTTTCAATTGTGTTAACAATTATTATCAAGAGCTAAAAAAGACAAAATATCTTACAAGGTTGAACTAAAAAGAAAAAAACAATTTTTGTTAACTTACCAAATAAAAATTAGTTTAGTATGTAAAAATTACTGCTAATACATCTTAAAAATAATTAAGATAAAAATGTTTTAATCTAATAAATGTTGAAAATTTTTATAATTTTGAAAACATTTTTTTAATACAAAAATAATCGAATTTATAGTTATTTATAGAAATAATTGAAGTTAAAATAGCAACCAATTACAAATAAGCTTCAATCTCATAAATGCCAACATAAAATTTTTATTTTTGACAATTATATTGCCAAAAGTAAAATTTCGTTTAAACATTCTTTTTTGTTTAGTAACAAAAAAGAAGAAGATTTATTCACCGTTGACAGATGTCTGAAAAAATGTAACAGATATATGGAGAATTAAATATGACATTTTACAAGTTTTATATATAAATCATAAAGAAAGAATATAATTATAAATTTTGAATTTCTGATCTTTTGTTTAAATTATTATCACTTTTGCTAATACAAACTATTTCCAAAAAAGTCCTTTTAAATTTATTACTTTCACTACAGAAAATTTTAATGTTATCAAAATCCATAATATGGTCTTTATCGATTACATGCTCTGCCAAAGCACAAGATGGTTTTTTAATTCTGCAATCACTTTTGTGAGAAATAATGCGATTTGAAAGATTTCTGCCGATCTCACCAACATATTCAGCCTCACACTGAGTACAACTAATGCTGTATACTAAATTCGTTTTTTCAAATTTGTCTATAGGATATTTAGTTTTAGAATATAAGGATGAAATAATTTTGATGTTCTTTGTTGCTATTTTTATATTGTCAATAACCTTTAGTGTTTGTATTAATTTAGGTGTTAATGATGGTATAAAAGATAGTGAATGATAATAGATGTTCTGATTGTTAGATACAATGTTTTGAGATTGAGCAAAAAATGGTGTTAAGTTATTTATATTACCAATATTAGAAAAAAGCATCCTATGTAGCATATCTGGAGGATAAGAGTTTTCAATTAGAATATTTTTTAATAATTGAAGATCTTCTTGTAGATAATCTGGCATATATACAGCATTAGTTGTACTCAGTGTGAGGCTGAATATGTTGGTGAGATTGGAAGAAATCTTTCAAATCGAATTATTTCTCACAAAAGTGATTGCAGAATTAAAAAACCATCTTGTGCTTTGGCAGAGCATGTAATCGATAAAGACCATATTATGGATTTTGATAACATTAAAATTTTATGTAGTGAAAGTAATAAATTTAAAAGGACTTTTTTGGAAATAGTTTGTATTAGCAAAAGTGATAATAATTTAAACAAAAGATCAGAAATTCAAAATCTAAGCAAAATTTATAATTATATTCCTTCTTTATGATTTATATATAAAACTTGTAAAATGTCATATTTAATTCTCCATATATCTGTTACATTTTTTCAGACATCTGTCAACGGTGAATAAATCTTCTTCTTTTTGTTACTAAACAAAAAAGAATGTTTAAACGAAATTTTACTTTTGGCAATATAATTGTCAAAAATAAAAATTTTATGTTGGCATTTATGAGATTGAAGCTTATTTGTAATTGGTTGCTATTTTAACTTCAATTATTTCTATAAATAACTATAAATTCAATTATTTTTGTATTAAAAAAATGTTTTCAAAATTATAAAAATTTTCAGAGAAACATTTATTAGATTAAAACATTTTTATATTAATTATTTTTAAGATGTATTAGCAGTAATTTTTACTTACTAAACTAATTTTTATTTGGTAAGTTAACAAAAATTGTTCTTTCTTTTTAGTTCCACCTTGTAAGATATTTTGTCTTTTTTAGCTCTTGATAATAATTGTATAAACACAATTGAAAGCTCGAGATTAAAAAAATAGCTAACCAATAGCCCTTTTATTGACTCCAACCCATCCAAAACATATATATATATATATATATATATATATATATATATATATATATATATATATATAGTTATTTTATACATAAATATATAGTTATTTTAAAGATTTTTAATTAAACAAAAACCTGCGTTACAAAGTCAATAAACAAAGCTCACATCTTCAGCATTCATACACATAATATGGAGAACTATAAGAAAATACACTGGCGAAGAACAACTTGTGAAGTCTAGGGTGTGACCAACTCACAACGGCCACAATACATGACATACAAGTTACACCTACAGTAATTCCTAAACTGTTTCACATAACAGCAGCAAAACGGTGGTTTTCTTTATGAGGCATTTAAGACCTACTTGGCTCGTCTGTTTTTAAAAAGAACTCGTAAATTTATTTGCATAGTATTATTTTATTTTGCATTAAGTTTATAAAAACAACTTTTACGCGTCCATAAAATATTTTATAGAAAGTTATCTAAACTAAGAAATTATATATATATATATATATATATATATATATATATATATATATATATATATATATATAAGTATATTTATACATATATACAATATAAAATTGCAGTTAGTATAATTGTAGTTAGTATTAAAAGTGTTTCTTGGGTTTAGGTTCAATAAGTAATATTAAATTTGTTTAATACTATGCTAGTTCATTTAATACACTAGATTTTATTGTTCATTGAAATCAACGTTTCGGCAGGAAACCCTTGCCTTTTTCAAGATTCTAAAATGTACAAGAATACTAGAAATTCAACCGAGATGTACACCAAATCTTCGTGGACTTTCAGCAAGCTTACGATTCAAGCAGAGAATCATTGTGGGAGACCATGGTAGAAATGGGAGTACCTGAAAAGCTGGTACGAGTAGTACAGGTGAGCACAGAGAACGCTTCCGCACGGATCAGAATTGGCAGCGCCACTTCGGAGAAATTCCTCATTGACACCGGGATTAGACAAGGAGGACACTCTCGCCCCCCTGCTATTAAATTTTGCACTGGAACATGCGGTAAGGAAAGCTCAACTACAACTGACAAACAGATTTGCCGTCCAAGGATCAAAAATACTATTGGCGTTTGCGGATAACGTGGACGCAATTGCACAATCCACCAGAGATGCAAAAGAAGTTTTCACCCTATTCGAAAACGGAGCCAAGAAAGTTAGTCTGAAGGTCAACGAGGACAAGACCAAGTACATGGTGGTTACGAAGAACCCAAGACCAAGGGTTAGACAAAACGTAACAATCACTGAACACAACTTTAAAGTCGTCAAAGAATTCAAGTACCTGGGAGCGATCATAACATCTGTAAATAAATATGAAGAGGACGTGGCAGCCAGGATCATTGCAGGAAACATGGCATATTACTTATTAATGACCGTACTTAAATCAAAAATACTTTCAATACCAGCAAAAATAAGAGTGTACAAGACAATAATTCGTCCCACAATAACCTATGGAAGCGAGAGATGAACCAGCGGGAAACGACAAAATTACTGTACTGGAAAGAAAGATACTGCAGACTATCTATGGGCCTTGCAGAGAAGAGACAACAGGAGAATGGAGAAGAAGGCACAATGATGAACTCCAGACGGTATACGGAGATGAAAACAGTACGCTACATTAAAGCCGAATAATATGGGCGGGCCACGTACTAAGATCGAGTGACGAAAGACTCCTGAATGCCACATTCTGGCAAAGGCCCGATGGCAGAAGGTCAGTTGGCCGCCCAAGAAAGAGATGGAAGGACGTAGTAGCCAGTGACCTACGAAAAATGGGAATACAGCAATGGGAAATAGCTGCTCAGGACCGACAACAATGGAGGCAAATAGTAAACGCGGCCAAGACTCACATAGAGTTGTAGAGCCAAATGATAATGATGATAAAGTGGAGATATGTTATGACTTTAAGAGGCTTTTATGGTGTTATATTTATTATTATTATTTAAATCAGATTAAAATATATTTTGTTTAGTTTCTGTGTATCTTTTTTGTCATTAATTGCGTTGGTATTGCTTTTATTTCTGTTGATTCGTATATAGTTTTGTTCTTTTTCCAAAATCTACATATTTTCAAAATTAAAAGAATGACTATTATCCACAGAATGCTTGACTAAGGCTGTTGTGTTTAATTTCTTGCTTTGTAGACTGTTTGTGTGCAATAACTCTTCTATGCAGGTGTTGGTGTGTTTGCCCAATATATGTTGAATTGCAGTCTTTACAATTTATTTTATAAATAACATCCGACTGATGATATGTTAGAAGACTCTAAAATGAACTAATAATAATGTTAGAAGATTTTAACATTATTGCCACAAATTGGTCGCATTGCTGCTGTAGTGATCCTTACCTAAGTTAACATGCTCCTTTTCTAACTTGACTGCACCGTACCGAAATACGTATACAGATTGAACTAATTTAAAACGGAACATACAATTTAATATATGTCTGTTTGAACTGCATTTGAAATAGTGGACCAATATAAAACTGGGACAAAAATAAATCCATACGCGGTGATAGACATTGTATAAAATATCGTTCAACTATCTGTCTTCTTTAAAGGAAAGAGGAGCTTGCCTAATAGTCGGAGAGATAGAGCCGAAATTTTGAACTGATCAGTAATATGACATTTCTCTATAGGAATATATTCATTGTAACTGGGTTAAGACTTTGCCTTACAGGCGGACGCCCCTCGTGGTACAGGGGGTGGCTATACAGGGATGAAGTTGTCATTTTTTTCGAAAAAATTAACGATTAATAATATGGCTGAAAATTTGCCCAGAGTAAGATCTTGGTATAACTAGACGAAATCCCAAAGGGCGGACACGAGAGTGGATACATAAGGTGTGGCGGACAGGGGTGAAATTGCAATTTTTTGGGGAAAAATTAACGATAAGTAATATGTCCGCCATTTTCATGGCTCATTATTTAGCCCCTAAAAACTCCAAATATAAAAGGGAGGACAGCTGGGTTGGTACAGAGAGCCATAAAACGGGGTCAAATGTACCACTTGCCTGCGCATTTTAGGTCTCGGTAACAATTTTCAAACTGATTTTATTATGATATTTTTATACAGATTGATTTAAAAATTTGTATGCTCACTTCTGTTACTATTCTGAAAAGCGTCAAGTAGAGTTTCAAGCCTCAAAATTTTCCAAAAAAATTTCCGTAAATGAAAATTTTCGTAATTTTTTGAGGTAAAATCTAATTTGTAGAATCCTTTCGATTTTCTGTCAGTTATACCATGATTTTTTTCCAAAAATTTTCAAACGATTTTTCCGATAAGAAAAAAAAATTTAGAAAAACTTTAAAAATTTCGTCATTTTTCTCACTCTCATTGATGTCATCACATTCATCATCTTCGTTACTTTCACTTTCAATAATATCACATTCATTATCTGCTTCATTTTCAATCACTACTTCTCGAACTGATTCTGGCATCTGAGGTCCACTAAATCATTTGAATTTATATGTTTCATCTTCAAACTCCCAACCAGGTTCTTCAACAATCAATTCTGTTGGTACTTTTTTATGAGCATTTGTCCAAATATTTGAAATATAATGAGCTCGCAGTAGATGTTGGTGTAATTCATGACATGATGGTAAGCTTGAAGCATCGAAATTTTTTAGTTTTTTTTTTAAGGCTCGTTCACATCATGCAACTTATACTGCCGGTTAAATAGTGAAACTCTGACATCGTTTACTTTTCTTTTTGGAACTGTTCTCGCCAGTCCTGTTCCATATAAGTGACATATGAAAGTTTCTAAGGTGTCAAAAACTTCATTACAATCGAAGTCAGTTTCACCAAGTTGAATAAAAGCATCTTGATACTTATTACATTTAGCGCATGCGTCTAGAATTACTGATCTAAATGAACGCGCATCATTATTATTTTAATATTTTAAAATAATAATGATGCAAAATTATTGTCCAAGCAGAATTTGTAAAATTATAATTAACAAATGAAAAAAAATTCAATCAATTTAAAAGTTAAAAAAAATATTAAAAATATCTACAAAGTAAATTTCAAAACTTAAAAAATTGATAATTCCACTATTAAATTAATTTTTATTAATAATTATTTGTAAAATGTTAAAGGAATTCTACAAATTGAATTTTACCTATTGATAAATAGAAATATTTTGTAATTGATTATTAATGTAAGAATAAATCAAATTTTTCTTATATCTGAACAATCATTATTTATGCAATATAAATTTAAAAACCTTTTTATTGTAATAAAAAATAAGTAAAATTACTATTTGTTATACCAAAAATATTTAATAGTTAACATTATAAAATTACTTTAATTTAATAAAATATCAAATATCAAACATTTATTCAATTAAAAATTAATTCGTAAAATATTTATATTTAAGAAAAAAATGTGATTTGTAAAGTAAATATGACTTTAGTTTGAAAAAAAAACATTGTCATAATATCATTTTAAAACTACAAAATATTCTATAAAAGATTCAGACGACGACGTAGAGTTTTATCAAATGCTTTAGAAAAGTTTTTCTAAATTTTTTTTTTCTTATCGGAAAAATCGTTTGAATATTTTTGGAAAACAAATCATGGTATAACTTACAGAAAATCGAAAGGATTCTACAAATTAGATTTTACCTCAAAAAATTACGAAAATTTTCATTTACGGAATTTTTTTGGAAAATTTTGAGGAAAACTCTACTTGACGCTTCTCAGAATAGTAACAGAAGTGAGCATACAAATTTCAAATCAATCGGTATAAAAATATCATAATAAAATCAGTTTGAAAATTGTTACCGAGACCTAAAATGCGCAGGCAAGTGGTACATTTCACCCCGTTTTGTGGCTCTCTGTACCAACCCAGCTATCCGCCCTTTTGGATTTAAAGTTTTTAGGGGCTAAATAATGAGCCATGAAAATGGCGGACATATTACTTATCGTTAATTTTTCCCCAAAAAATTGCAATTTCACCCCTGTCCGCCACACCTTATGTATCCACTCTCGTGTCCGCCCTTTGGGATTTCGTCTAGTTATACCAAGATCTTACTCTGGGCAAATTTTCAGCCATATTATTAATCGTTAATTTTTCCGAAAAAAATGACAACTTCATCCCTGTATAGCCACCCCCTGTACCACGAGGTGCGTCCGCCTGTAAGGCAAAGTCTTAACCCAGTTACAATGAATATATTCCAATAGAGAAATGTCATATTACTGATCAGTTCAAAATTTCGGCTCTATCTCTTGGACTATAAGGAAGCGATAACTGGTTTGACAGCATAATAACTGCTTGTTTAGTCTAGTTTTTTCAGTGATTCTAGGCAACCTATTTGGGTGGAGTTTTGACTTGTTCTTGAATGAGTTCCGAATCCAGCAGCCCGCTGAAGTATTGGATTTTTATAATATAATTATTTGACAACCTTTTGTTGGCCAACCACCTAGAGCGGAGTTGAGCCGAAATACATTGATTTCGTATGTTCCGTTTTAAATTCGTTCAATCTGTATACGGTTACCTTCCATCTTATACACTTATTTTATTATATTTTTTTCCTTTTGTTGCGAGCTATGCGGATACTAACTTCGATATTGTGAAATATAAAGGTACTTTCTATTATGTTGCTTATGAGGTTTTAGACCATGCACAATTTAAAAAAAAAGTTGTAAAATTAATAATGTTAAATAATGTTGTTAAAAATTAGTACCAGTGGGGTACTTATTGGTAAAAATGTAATTAAATAATATATGCAGACCTGTATTATAATTAAGAGATTATTAAAAGATTTATCACGAAAAAGTAATTTAAAGAAGAAAGAATACTGCTTACTCATTGGCTTTAGAGCAACTACTTTCAACCTGTAGGGTGCGCCCCCCTACTAAGTTCAGCGAAAGCAGTACGGGGGCCAGCAAATGTCTTAAAATTAACCAAATCAAATGAAATTACAGACATTTTAAGAAAAAATTTGGAAAAAATATATCCTTTGATTTAATAGAATTTAAAATAAACAACAAAGTTTATTCCTAATTTTTGGATATCTGTGCTTATTACATTTCTTTAGTATTTTCTACCATCACATTATCAGAAATCAGCACGTAACCCCATTTTAAAACTCATCGATTTAAACCACAGCAATTATTATGTAGATTTAGGTAAGTATTATAATTTGATTTATCTATTTATCTTTGCGTGTAAAGGCTTTTTTACATTCTATCCTTACTTTCTGTCTAAACAAAGGATGTTTCTTTCTGAATATGTTTGTGTTAGTAACCTTTCTCTTCTCGATAGCTTTTATGTGCTTCTTTTAGGTTTTTTTTCTGAGCTTTTCCTGGATTTCTTTAATATTGCCTTATTCTAGCATGCTCTAGTATTTCGTTCTTCACAAGTTTCTCTAATTTTTTTGTGGAAATATTTCGTCAGTCCATCCAGTTGGTGGGTGTCCTCTGCTGCGTATTGCTTTTTGTCTTGGTCTCCACTCGACAAAAAACGTATGTTTTGTCCATCAGTTGTCTAATAATCGGTCTTCGTCTGGGATTCAGTCTCTCAGAGAAACACCCAACATCTGGTGCTCCATAGCCCTCTGACTCACGCGAATCTTAGTCATTATCTTTTTTGTGAGTGTTAATATTTCCGCTCCATAAGTGAGTACAGGTAACAGCCATTGGTCAAAGATTTTCCTTTTGAGGCATATAGGTAGCTCCGATTTAAATACATAGTTTAATTTACCAAACGCTGCCCATACTAATCCTATGTGACGTGGGAGCTCACATATCTGGTTATCTCTGCTCAATCGAATTTCATATCCCAAGTACTTATACGATGTAGTCTGTACAATATTCCTTCCATTAAAAGCAATATTTCAATTTAGCACCAGACTAGTCATTATTTGCCATTTAGCACCAGATTTGTCATAGTCTTGTTCATATTAATCTTTAGTACAACCTCCAAAAAAGCGTGATATAATTTTTCAAACATTATTATTGCATCATCCATACAATCAGCTATAAGGACGATGTCATCTGCATATGTACATTATTATCATAATTTTATTACACTACATTTATTATCTTAATGTCATTATCATTGGATATATCATGGATGTGATAGGAATTAAACGTCCTAGAGCTTTTTAGTAGATCTATCTTTTAATATTGAAGCCAGGGTCTATGGGGTGGTCTTTAGTATCACAACTGTAGAATATTATGTGGTTTCTTTTTTTATACTGCCAATTTCAGTCCATCTAATTTCTTGTAAAGCTGTTATATCCATTTTATGTTTGTCTAGTTGTCTGAGTAAATCTTTTAGACCTCTTATATGTATATTTATCAAATATTTTATGTAAGTCGCAGTCCGTAGATCATATATCTGTTTTTCGCGTAGTCGTCGTCGCTTTTAAAGGACAGGGTTGTGATTTCTGCGCTCAGCCCCCAACCTGAATGATTCCGTTGATGTTGCCATACCTTAGTCAAGAGAGCTTCAGATTTAAGGCGCTAGAAACTCACCATCCCATGCTGGGTGGGATTTGTTACTGTCATCAACGTTTGTTGCCACTTGGCATGGTTTCTGACACCATAACCATCTACTAACCATTTACAACTATCCTTTTTCCTTCACGCTTGGGACTAGCAATAGCTGTGCCGCAGTACCTGCAAACTACCTTTGCTCCATTTCCTTCCTTCCTGAAATACAACCTGAAGAGGAGGAAAATATTTATAGATACTTGAGCTGCCCATACCAGATTGGTATTGGCAGCCAAAATATCGTATCTGCCTAGTAAATCCTTTAGAAAAACAAAATTACTGACGCAATATGCAATACTAATAAAAGGAAAGCTCCTGTTATAAGATGATAACTGAATTTGTCTTGTGTCAATTACCACAAAATGCGCTTCTCTGTTAACATATATCTACAACGCGGTAATAAGACTGGGATATTTTTCTTCACAATAGAAAGTGACAAGTTATTTTAATCCATAAAATAGGCAAACCTGTAGAATCCGTAACTTAATGCGAAATTATTAATACAAAAATTGAGTTCTTGCCTTGAAGAAAACTGCTTAGTTCCTGACCACCAATTTGGTTTTCGACAAAGACACGCTACAGTTGATCAAATGCATAAAGTTAGTTATATCATAAATCAGGATCTGTAGAAAAAGAGCCTTAGTTCTGCAGTCTTCTTGGACATTAAAAAAGCTTTTTTGGTAAAGTGTAGCATTCAGGTTTGCTGTAAACCTAAAAAAAACTTAAACAACAACTACAATGTGAATACTATAGGATATTCAAATCCTACATAACAGAGATAATTAAAAATAAAATACGGTAGATCCAGAGGACCTCAAGGTAGTGTGCTTAGTCAACTCTTTTACCTATTATGCACGGCTGACCTACCCTCTTCTGATCAGTGCTCCTTAGCAATATTTTCTGATGATACCGTCATCCTTTCTTCTCACATCTAGAAAGTTACAATAATACTTAAACGCCATTCAGATGTGATAAATGGGTCCTGGTAGACGACAAATATCCCAGCTGAAAAACAGTCGCGACTGGACCGGATTAAACACATAGATGCTTTTATGAATTTATTGTCTTACTTATTTTTAAAAGCACGAAAGTGATACATACCATCATGTCTTGGAGCTTTATGATTTTTTATTTCTTTTAAAGCTCTATCTTTTCTAATCCGTCTATATTTGGTAGTACCTTTGATCCCACGTTTTTTATCTTGCTTTTAACGTTTGTTTTGTTGGTTCATTATGCTGGCTTTGCGAGCTGCACAAGGTTTTGTAGAAGTCTTTAACTATCTTTGTTATTTTATATTTGTCCATCTCTTCCTTGTTATTGATGTATTTATTTTAATAATTTTCCCAACACACTGATATTCTTAGATGTTTTCGGTGTGCATATCATGGATAATAAATTGTACGACCTTTCACAAATAGAAATCCGTATACTTTAAGTTATCAGCCTGACATATTCCTTTATTATATCGTCTGCTGACGAATCTGCATGCCTTGGCTAATACTTTTAAGTATTTACTGTTTTTGTTTTAACCTGTTGTACACGAATGTATTCGCCCAAAAACTTGCTTACGATCTGAATAAAAATAGTTAATGTCTACTTTACTAACACATAAAATAAAACAGGCGGTAATTGCATAATTATAAAAACTACACAGCAAACATGTTAAGTTTCATTGAATACAGCATTAAATATAAATGCACCACGCTTAAGGTCTTTTTAGCATTAATACGAGTACTTAATAAAGGTTTTTTAAAATGTTCTCGACAAATTCTCTTTAGCCTCATTCGTGTCCTGACATAAAGTAGATAGTAACAAGCAAGTCTAGACACTTTTAATATTTTTGTTATTAAAAAACATGAATTTCGATGTAATTGCGGCTTATTTCTTGAAATCGTGAATTGAAAAAACACTCATTTGAATTCAGAATACATTAATTTGCTATAAGTGCACGAACCAGCCTTGTAATGTATATACAGAGTGACCAAAAGTAATGAAGGCCATAAAACAGTAAATTTATGTTATTTGCTATTAAAAGAGCTTACACCGCCAACTTCTTAAAAATGGTGCATAATTATGCAGTTTATTACTAAAATATACGGAAGGCAATAAAGTATTTAGACCTATAGCATCTTTTTCTGCGGTGTTTTATTTTCCAGTGTAATATAAAAAGTGTAAGTTCCTAATAAATTAAGATGACATTATGCACGACAAAGAAGAAAAGGCAAATAAGGTGGATAAATAGTTCGAGATGAATCTTGTGAGTGGATTAGATCCTAATCCAAAATTCCTATTTTATGGATATTATTTTCGCGAAAAATATTTTCTAAAACTAAATTAACACGTTGCTACAATCCGTTCACAAATTGTTGAGAGCACGAAAGGTGCCCCAAAGTCATAAAACGGTCGTAAAATTTGTATCATCATAGGCGTTCCTGAGGTGTTTATTCATTAAAATTAATTCGTTTTACATTTATTTTCCTTTCCAAAATGTTTATCAATATTAATAATGTTTTAATACTAATATATTTAGCAAAAAACAATTAAAACTTTCACGGCTAATGTTGGTTATTATATTATATTAATAAAAATAAGAATTTAACCATTGTCAATTTTGTAAATAAGAATACCTTATCTCTTTGGATATTTCAATAATAATCTTCGCGTTTAATTACTTTACTAGAAAACCTGGAATTCATATCCGAAGGTACTATTCGTTGCTAGATAATTAGGATGGAATTCCCCAGCTTTTTAATAATATAATGGGTATAAAGATGCCGGCTTTGGCCAGGTGCCTCGTCTGTTCAGTTTATATTCGAAACTTAACTTGAAAGGGTGAAGTTATTACGAACGAAAACAGTTTTTTTGTTTAGTACGTTTTTGATCGCATGTAATTTACGGCTCGTCGGTGTTTCCGCGTCTACGGCAGTAATTAGCGTCTCGAATATTTCTTTTGAGAAGTATATGCAGTGCGTGAGTGATTTTTTATTCCATATACCTACGAACATATACGTACCTTTCGCTCGTGCTCGTTTTGTTGGATTGTTTGTGATGGCTTCATCATCAACATCATCAAGTTTTACACCGGTACTATTGCGTACAGTCAGTAAGTCTGTCTATTTACCAAGAGAGAAGACTATTGTCCTAAATGTTCACGATGCTCTGGTTTCTCAGAATCCCACAAACACTGTTCGCAACATAGTCGAAAGTTGTGCCAACATGACTGGCGTAGGGGAGTCAACTATATATAGGTTCCTATCAGGAAGAAAAAAACACGGTATAGCTAACCCAAACACAAACGAACACTTAAAGAGAGGGAAAAAGCCTATTGAAATTGATAAATTTGCCAAAAATGGTATTCGAAGGAAAATTCATGGATTTTTTTTTCAAAAAAGAAATACCAAACCTAAACAAAATTTTACAAGAAGTTAGAGACGACCCGGATTTGCCTCATATCGTACGAACTAAATTGTGGCAAGTTTTAAAAAAAATTAAATTTCCGGTGGGAGAAATCAGACCGAAAATCACTTTTGATTGACCGGGAGGAGATAATATGTTGGAGAATAAATTATCTAACATCCATACGAAAATTCCGGGCTGAAGGAAGGTCAATCTTCTACCAGGATGAAACGTGGGTAAACTCAGGTCATACTCTAAAAAAAATTTGGTCAGATAAAAATATATTAAGCTCCAGGCAAGCTTTTATGGAAAGTTGGTCTACTGGTATCTGACCACCTTCTGGTAAAGGTAGTAGATTAATAATTTCTCACATTGACAGTGAAAAAGGATTTGTTAAGCATGGTTTGTTGGAATTTCAGTCCAAAAGCACAAAAGACTATCACGAGGAGATGACAGCTGATGTTTTCGAAGAGTATTTTGAGCAGATGATTGAACACATACCACCAAATTCAATTATAGTATTAGATAATACACCTTATCATTCACGACTAGTAGAAAGACTTCCAACGACTGCTTGGAAGAAACAGGATATTCTTGACTGGCTGCGGAATAAGTATCTGCCTTACGAAGATGGAATGGTAAAAACAGAACTTTTAAAAATTGACCGGCAACACAAATCTAAGTTCAAGAAATACGTAGTTGACAAAATGGCGGAAAGGCGAAACATCACAGTCCTTAGACTTCCACCCTACCACTGCGAAATAAATCCAATTGAACTCATTTGGGCACAAATGAAAAGTTATGTGGCTAGAAAAAATACGTCTTATAAAATATATAAATAAACATCTTATTCACGTTTTTTTGTTTCTTTATTGACAAATATTAATGTGAAATTTATATAAGATAAAAACTTTTTTTTCTATTCTATAAAAGGCCAATATCAGCTTTTCTTCAAAGCCATCCTAAAAACTAGAGCTGCAATGGAGAAAAAAAAGACGTTTTTAAAATCAGAACAACAAAATATTAACATTCTTAATTCTCTGGTTACGCACTTTTACCGTTATACAAATCCCTGAGACCTGTGTTAGTTCTGATGGAAATCCCTTCTTTCAAATATTTATTTTCCTATATTTATTAACAAGTTTATTTTAGCTCAATAGCTATGTACTTTGTATCACAGCGCTGAACACTAAGGTTCCATAAAAATTATCGTCACTATCTGAATGGGGCAAAGCATGTACATTTATTTTATCCACTATTTTAGCCATACCCCTAGATATTCGTATAGTATTAAAATGTCCAAGGCAATGCTATAAACTTCACTATTTATGGTGTTTTTGTCACACAAAAACGTCAAATCATACCATAAAATTGCCAGTATTTCTTTAAAGTGCAATATACGTCGATTTGCGTTTTGAAACCGTCCATTAATAACTAATTTCCTGTTATCTTTGTCAAAATGTCCTTCTATTTGTTTCCTTGCCTTAGGTAATACGTGACATTGTGCTGTAAAATCTTGTGCTTAAAAAATATTAACACGTTGACCGCGGCAACAATTTTTTAAAATTCAATTAGTACCTATGCGATATCAGTCGTTTATTTACTGATTATTACCAGTACTCAACTAGGCAAAATGACTTCTTCAGAGTACCAAAACATAATACAGCACGATTTGAAAAATCCCAGTATTATATGGGTATAAGACAATTCATCATCTTCCTAACTTCTTCTACTTCTAAGTTCAACCATCTTCCCAACAGTATTAAATCTGAAACGAATTTAAATAAATTTCGAGGTAAATTAAAACCTTTTCTATTGCAAAATTGTTTCTACAGTGCAAGTGAATATCTGGGTGATGTAAATAATTAATCCTATGTACTTTTTATCTTGTAATTTTGAAATTGTGATGTTTTTTAAGTATTTTATATTTTTTAATCGACTTATCCTATATCATGTTAATGATCTTTTAGGATAAATAAATTATTATTATTATAATTATTATTATTTACCATACCGTACTTATCCCATGATACTCCTCTGTTAAAAGTTACATCTTCTAGCGAAGGCTGGATATCAGCTACATTTCAATTATTTACTGTATTTTCCACGGGTAAACAGGTATTTTCCACCTTCTTTATTTGAGTTAGAAGTTAGAAGTTAGTTATAATAGTTAGAATATAGTTATAATAGTTATAATAGTTATAATAGTTATTATAGTTAGAACTACAGAATAACGGTCTGATATGTAAGATTGCAATATTAGAAATCATTAATATTGGTGGGGAAGATTTTTCTTAAATTTATTAGAACTCCGGTGTGCCAAACCTTGTTGAAAGCTTGACTAGTATCTAAAAAGGTAGTACATCTTGTTCTCCAAACCAAACAGACCACGGAAATCAGGTTTTTTCAGGATAAACATTTAAAAAACGCCATTTTGAAGGTTTTTATATGATAGACGAAAAAAGTAAAAATTTACTGTGTTTTGACCTTAATTTGTTAATACCTAATTAAGTCCAAAAAATCAACTACAGGGAACATATAGGTTTTTGTTACATAGTCCTGGCCGCTTCAGTGTCACAAACGAGGTACTTTCTTTGCTTATTTCCCTGGTCTAAAATTCAAGTTCTGGCATTAAGTGTCGCTCTATGAGGATCGGCTCCAACTGTTTTATGAGAATTTGTTCAAATACTTTAAGGATCATTGATAGAAGAGTTACAGACACATACGATGTCAACTCATTGGTAAATTTTCCAGATTTCAGTGTCATGAACTAGTGCAAAATTTATAGTGATTTGCATAAAATTGATGATAAAATAAAGCAAGTAAAATTTTTTATCAATAAGAACACTCTTATTCTTCTCGTAGAACTACAACTGGGGTGGGTTTTGGCTGACTGCACAACTTGCTTCCATCTTGAACGGTGGTCCATAATAGTTGGGTCAGTGGGTAGCCGCATTGTTCTTAGATCTGACCATATATTGTCTCTCCATCGCATTCGTGGACGTCCTAAGGGCCTTCTTCCCGTGGACGCTTCCTCCCATATTAACTTGGCAAGGCGGTTATTAGGGAGTCTGTGGACATGGTTAGCCCATCTTAGACGTTGGGATTTAATCTCTTGGACTATATCGCTCGCTCTATACATCTGCTTAGCCTCAGCATTTGTTCTCATTCGGTATTGGTTGCTATTATTGTCGTAATAAGGCCCAAAGATTCTTCTGAGCATTTTCCTCTCAAAACATCTAAGTTTTCTTTCAGTTTCTTTGGTCAGGATCCACGTCTCACACCCATACATGAGCACCGGTCTAATCACCATTTTATATATTCTAATCTTTGATGTTCGTGTTAGGCTTTTAGGTTTAATAGTATTGTGGAGGCTGTATATACATCTGTTTGCTGCCTGAATTCTTCCTTTAATCTCTTTCGCGATTTCGTTATCTGCAGTGATTGTTGCTCCGAGATATTTAGAACTCTCCACTCTTTTAGTTATGTGGGTCTAACATTTTGCCCTATTCTATCTGGTCCCTTTTGTCTGTTGATGTACATGTATTTGGTTTTCTCTTCGTTTACCCTTAAACCAGTGTTCTTTGCCTCTACCTCCAATTTATTAAAAGTCTCCTTCACATTGGTGACTGTATTTTCCACAATGTCAATATCATCTGCAGATACTAGTAGTAATTTTGGTCCATTTACTGTCAGTAATTTTCTGTTTTAAGTTGTGCTGCTCTTACTACTTTCTCCAGGATGATATTAAAGAGGAGAGGTGACAGCGCATCTCCTTGTTTCAGGCCACTGCTTATTTCGAAAGATTCTGAGACTTTGTTACCTATCCGTACTCTGGATCTACAGCTATTCACACATAACTTAACAAGCTGGATAAAATTTTTTCGAACTGAAAGTTCAGCCATTGCATTCCACATCTGATCCCTTTTAATGCTGTCGTACGCTTGCCATGAATTCCTTGAATTCTCATCCTTTTTCAAGCAGCTGTCTTAGAGTAAAAATCTGATCTATGGTCGATCTATGTTTTCTGAAGCCGGCTTGGTATTACCCCATGAAATTTCCTACAAAAGGTGTCAGCCTACTTAATAGAATGTTCGATAAGATTTTATATGCCGTATTAAGTATGGAGATGTCTCTATAATTAGAGCACATGGTTTAGTCTCCCTTTTTATAGATGGGGATTATTACACTTTCGTGCCATTTTGTTGCTATTTTCTCTTCGTTCCATATTGAATAAGTGTTATTAGTTTGTGTATTTGTCTATGTAGAGTTTCTCCTCCGTACTTAAGGAATTTAGCCAGTATATTGTCAGAGCCTGGAGCTTTTCCGTTTTTCAATTTGTTAATAATTACTTGCAATGTATCATCTATTTTGGGGTCCTCTACCGGTAGGTCCACCCCAAAATATATATTTTCTCCATGTTCTTCCTCTTGATGTATATTTAGTAAAGTCTTGAAATATTCTTGCCATGTTTGGAGCAGTTCTTTTTCATTTATAATTAATTCATCATTTTTTCTGAGTACAGACACGCATCTAAGAATAACATTGTTCGATCAGAATATACAAAAAAATTATTCTCTTATTGGTTCCTCCGTCCGTGAGCACACTGTATGCGAGTGAAAGGTAGACATGACAGAAAAATCACTAAACAATGGTTCGTGTTTTTTATCTTAAACAAAAATATCCGATTTAACAGTATCCTTAAATATATAGTTATCACTATAATAATATTATCTAAACAGATTAAAAATAAGAATGTTAATATAGATAACGGCAATAGATTGTTTTATACCATAATGAGTTTGTTATACCTAATAAAACGGACGAGACGTGACAATAATATTAGTTTTGATGGAAGTAATTAGCCTGTCCAATCTGTTTGTCTAGGGAATTTCGTGCTCTGCGATCATAAGTGATTGTTATGAAAAATTTCGGCTATCTATTGTTATAACGTGCAACTATGTTCCCAAGCCGGTAACCCCAAAACAGTTTTTTTGATTTAATATAATTAGAGTGTAGGATTAATTATTAATATTGAAATCGTGAAAGTTGTAAAATAACGAGCAGTTATATCAAATTAACAAATACCACGATAAGATAAGTATATAATTATAGTATTACGAATTGACAATAACTAAGAGATTATAATTTACGAGAAGCAGGAAAATGAAGGCTGTATTATTAAAAAATGGAACGCAAAAGTTGTTTAATTCCTTGCTTATATATTTACCAAATGCGTAAACGATTAACTACCGGTACTGACTTTGGACCCAATTAAATAAATGCATCCTGAAAATGGATAGTAATATTTATCCAGGAATTTCTGATAGCAACAATGTGCACAGAATACCTTCTCCAAACCATCTAATTTGACCACCTACAAGGTATGCATCCATAATCAACCAACCAAGTTTTACCAACATTTTCCATCAAGAAACCAAGCTATATTTGACTCAATATAGACTTACAAAATAGAAGAGTGCCCAACTGCTCTACAATACAACTAGTAAACATCATATTATTTTGTTCTGAAGCTGCTTTCTTGTGGCATCTTAATACATTTTACTAGTTTTACGGGGAATAAATAATTTTATTTTAAAATATGTTTATTTTTACGTTTCGATGTCCAATTCGGACTTGGATTCGGTTTTGGTAGACAATATATAGCTAAGTTAACGGTCCAGTCTTTTACAACTACATTTGGGACTTGAACTGAAAGGCTTGGTTCAATAACCGTCCACGTACACATTGCATAGTTTTGAGAAAAATGAGAAAACGTGTCATTTAGTCAAAGTTCAAAAATACTGTGCATTTTTTTATTTTACATTTGTAATTGAACCAAAAACTCACCTTTTCTATCAATATATTATTATGTATATGTTCACTTTGTTTTTTTGTTGAAAGTTGATGTTACTTAAATGTTGCACATTGACGGTTATTGCTACCAAAATAAGAAACATTGTCTGAAAAAATACTAAAAATGCTGTGTTTTTGCAAAAAATCTTGTTTATTGGGTAAAACAGAACTAACCAAAGAACAAAGTATGTAATACAATAATAAATTCCACTATACTATCACTGTAATAATGCAGAAAATCAAAAATAAAATAAAAGAGGACAGTTTCAAACACTCTAATCAGAATAGTCATTTTTTTGGCAATCAGCAACTACCAGTTTGATTGTATCATAAAATGTTTGGCAAAAAGGGGGAACATATTTTTTCACTAAAGGCATAATGCTATCGTATTTTGCTGATTTCAGTGGTGTCTTTTCCTTATAAGCCTTCGTTTAGGTCAATAATCGTTCCTAAACTTTTATTTAAAGCATATGACGTTAAAGAGAAAAAATTATGTGCTTTAGTTACCGAAATATTCTCATGGGATGCAGAATCATATATAAATAATCTATATTTCGATAAAGTAAAACGGCGCTTTTTGCTAATAACTTTTTAACCATAGCGGATTTGTTAAAAAAAGGCTCGAGTATGTTTTGAAATCAAACACCATGTCCTGTATTACACGTTCCACCACAATGAACTTTTCACCACAGTTTTCAACTAATCAATACCATTCTTTGGGTAGGTACATACAAAATCTTTCGTACTCTTTTTTTTTCAATTTCTGCAAAATCTAGGTCACACGGAAAGACGCTGTAACCTGGCTCGGGTAAATGGTGTACTATTTTTGAAAATTTTTCGTTTTTTGCTAAAGTTGAAAGGTAATGGATTATACCAGCTTTTTTTGCCCCCCATAGTTGTCATTAAATATATGCAGAACAGTAACAGAACTTTTAATATACTTCTGTATAAAATTCCACAAAAACGATACAGTTTCTATGAAGCCTTTCTTCGCAACGTTTTCGTCAAACATATAACTGACTGATTTATTATTAGAAGAAGAGTAAAAAAGCTGATTTTAAACCCAAATCTGCCTAGCATAAAATATTTCCCCCGTAGTCAAAACATGAAATGACAAATTTTTTGCTGATAATCGAAACAAATAGTCTCCAGTTTCGTCGATTTGCGCCATTTCAGTTTTTTCTTTTAAATCATCGGCTTTCCGGAGATAAACTTTTTGAAGGTTCAGTTGGTGCTTAAGTTCGTCCGTAGAGGCAGCATCAAGTTTTATTTTCAATAGATTACAAGTAGCACAAGTGTCCGATCGCGAATAACGAAATGACAAATGAAAATTTTCTGTGAAATACCTATAATAGTAATCATACGTAACTGTAGGTTTTATTTTTTCGTGCCTTTTCAACAGAAAATATTTCTCGGGATCGTATTTTTTTAAATAAAGTTCGTACAATTTTCGCATATTTAATTCTGCTGATAAATATTTCTTTTTATTTTCATTTCGAGAACAGTGTGATTTAGGCACTGGAAAACTATTTATGTGCTCATCAATCTGTTTCACAATATTTTCCTGCTTTTTGTTTGGTCGATTATGGTGTTTACCACGAGAATCCTATTTATGCGCCACACCAGAAACTATTGACTGTGCAATTTTCAATAGTTTTGATTTGTGAACCGCATGTAACTAAAAAAATACTGAGCGACACACTTTTACAGATTTTGTACCCATTTTAACACTATAGCGATAAGAATACTTCTTCGTTTCACGTACGTTGGTTTTTCTCCTTTTCGATACTTTTCTTACATCTATGAGCGACCCTAAAAAACTGTCTTGAATATTCTTATCTCCCATTGCATTCTTCTTCTTTAAGTTCCATCTTCTATCGAAGGTTGGAAATCATCATGGCTATGCGACCCTGTTGACTGCCGCTCTAAAAAGTTCTTCACTACTGCATTCAAACCATTCCCTTAAGTTCTTAAGCCAGGATATTCTTCGTCTTCCCACATTTTGCCTTCTTCGGATTTTGCCTTGCAAAATCAGTTGTAATATTGCGTATTTTTGCCCTCTCATCACATGTCCTAAGTACTCAAGTTTTCGTCTTTTGATAGTTAATATTATTTCCGCCCCATTTCCTATCCTTCTAGTTACTTCCACGTTTGACATTCTTTGAATCCATGATATTCGTAGGATTCTTCTGTAACACCAAAATTCAAAGGCGGCCAACTTATTCAGATGGACTTGTTCTAGTGTCCACGCTTCCAAGCCATAAAAAAGAGTAGAGAACACGTAACATCGAAGCATTCTCAGGCGTAGTTCTAACCTTATATCTCGACAACAAAGAAACTTTTGAAGTTTAATGAATGATACACGTGCTATTACAATGCGTGTCTTAATTTCTTTGGTTTGGTCTACATCTAATGTTATGCATGTTCCTCAGTATTTATAGTTATTAACACTCTCAATTGCAGTATCTTCAATAGCCAATTGGATATTTGCATGTGCAGATTTAGTCATGATCATGCATTTAGTTTTCTTTAAATTTATCTTCAGTCCGTATTCATGACAGCGTTCACTAGGGCGTTGCATTACGTTCTGTAAATCATTGTTGTTATCCGTCATTATTACTGTATCGTCTGCAAAACGTAAGTTATCCAAAACTTCTCCATTGGTAGATATACCTTCTATTGCGTCTGAGAGCGCTTTTTGAAATACCGCTTCACTGTAGACATTGAAAAGTAGTGGGGACTGCACGCAACCCTGGCGGACTCCTCTCTGTATTTTGATATTTTGGGTGTACTGTTTGTCAACTTTTACCTTGGCAGTTTGATTCCAATATAAATTAGATATAATTTTCATATCACGACTGTCAATATTTTTGCGTTTTAATATATCTACAAGCTTTTTATGTTGAACCTTATCAAATGCCTTTTCAAAGTCTACAAAACATAAGTACATGTCTTGATTCATGTCCATGCATCTCTGAGCCAGCATATTCAAGCCGAACAAAGCATCTCTTGTACTCATACCATTTCTAAAGCCAAATTGTGTGTCACTAATTTCATATTCAAGAGTTTTAACTATTCTGCTGTGAATTATTTTCAAAAATGTTTTAAGTGTGTGACTCATTAAAGCTATTGTTATGTGATCTGAGCAAGTAGTTGCACTTGGCTTTTTGGGAATTGCTACAAAGGTCGATTGCAGCCATTGTTTGGGGATTGTGGCTGTCTGATATATTAGATTAAAGTGTTCAACCATTACATCAATAACATCTTTATCGTTAGTTTTAATAATTCGATTGGCACATCATCTGGTCCAGCAGCATAGTTATTGAACTGGTAAGTTTTGATCGCCATAGTTGATTTAGCTCGAGGTTGGACCCTTTTTTATTTTTTATTTTTACGTTTGTATGATGTGGCAATAAAAAATGCATCAAGCCCTTAATGTTCACCCCTTTATTATAACCCTTTTTTATCAGTCATATTAGTGTCACAGAATTAGTTGCCATACTTCTTCGAAACGGCTTGACCGATTTCTATGAAATTTTATATGTATGTTCTGTTAAATATACAACTCTGAATTTTTTTCTAGGAAAGTTTTTTTCGTTCAAATTAGTTGATACAGTTATAAATCAGCATGATGTAGTCAACTATTCTACCAAATTTTTGCAGTCATTGGAATTGCCTGGACTCCAACCTAACATAATAATTTACAATTAAAAGTAGGATCAGTTGTCATTATAATGCGTAACAATAATCAACATTGACTGTGCAATGGATCGGGAGTGACTGGGAAAATGCTAATAAATAATATCATTGAGGCAACGACCATCAAGAAAAAATACAAAGGGAAGGCTGTCTTGATCGCGAGGATACCGATGGTTCCATTTGTTTTTAAACGTTTACAATGTCTTGTCCTTTTGGATTTTGTAATGAGAATAAACAAATCTCAAAGTTAACCGTTGAATGTTCGAGGAATTAACTTAGAGTTTCCATGCATCGCGCATGGACAATTCCTTGCGTGACGGAAAACCGTCATTGCTGTAAATTTATGCAAAGAAAAAAATAAAACTATTGTTTATCAGATATCATTAAAATGCTTCAACATTTTTCATGCATAATATGTTTCTTTTTGGTTTTATTTCTCGTTATTTTTTAGACTTTATTTAATTCTCAGGCAGTGCGAAGTTCGTCGGGTTAGCTAGTATAGTATTGCAGTTAATAACAAACAATTCTTAATGTCTTGAAATTAATTTTTATAGTGCATACATGTCTGCAAACGTTTAATATCCTATAGAGAGAAATTCTAAATGAAACTGTTTCTTAAATAACATAAAACTTGTCTTGAGCCATTAAAAACACTCTTTTGTCACAAATACTACAGATAAGTACCTGACACATGACTTGAGAGAGAATGGGTATCATCACTAACAGGCGAGTACCTATTCTCACAGTGTAAAATTCTTCCTGGCCACCAACGATCGTGCGTATAAGTATATTTTAGAGACTAAAGTAATATAAAGTATGAAGTGGAAAATATTTATGGCTTTTTCAATTTAAGTACGTAGTGGGCAATTTTTAGGCGTGAATAAAATTTATAAACGCGATAAA
The DNA here is from genome assembly GCF_040954645.1 of Diabrotica undecimpunctata. Taxonomy (NCBI): domain Eukaryota; kingdom Metazoa; phylum Arthropoda; class Insecta; order Coleoptera; family Chrysomelidae; genus Diabrotica; species Diabrotica undecimpunctata. The sequence goes on from NC_092812.1 coordinate 29,477,877, forward strand.
ATGGCGCCTTTGTGATTTACTTCTTAATTTTTTCATAGGCATTTTAAAAGGTCAAGAGGATTAAAGAGATTTTATTTAACTACTCTGCTGAGAAATCCAAACCCTTGAATTGTTTATTCTGATTGTTTGTTTATATAGATCTATAAAATTTAGATTTATATTTATTCTATCTGCTGACCAGCTCAATAACTTAGTTAACTAAGTTATTTATGGTCTACAATTTTCCCTGTTGCATGTTTCCACATCAAGGTTCGTTTCATTATTTTAATGGATGTCCTACAGTTCTTTCACCTTTATTTAAATAAATATTTTGACACAAATCTAGGGGGACAAATTTTGATTTAACTCACAACCAAACAAAGTTTTAAATAAGACGTGGGACCATTTTAGGCATTAATAACCATCGAGACGATGATTATTGAATTACAATCTGTTAATATATAACCAATAAGCAATTTTATTGTAACCTAAATTAGTGATAATCCTTCAAATTATCAGCTTTGTTTATGAGATCTCTAAACCAACAAGATAAACCACTATTCCAGCATTCACATACGAATAAGCACTATGCTTTTCATCATCATCATCATTTGGCTCTACAGCTCTATGAGAATCTTGGCCGCGTTTATTATTTCCCTCCATTGTTGTCGGTCCTGAGCAGCTATTTCTCATTGCTGTATTCCCATTTTGCGTAGATCACTGGTTACTGCGTCCTTCCATCTCTTTGTTGGACGACCAACTGACCTTCTGCCATCGGGCCTTTCCCAGAATGTGGCGTTCAGGAGTCTTTCGTCACTTGATCTTAGTATGTGGCCCGCCCATCTTATTCGGTTTGCTTTAATGTAGCGTACTATGTTTTCGTCTCCATATACTGTCTTGAGTTCATCATTGTGTCTCCTTTTCCATTCTCCTGTTGTTTCTTCTCTGCAAGGCCCATAGATAGTCTGCAGTATCTTTCTATCCAGTACCAGTAATTTTGTCGTTTTCTGGTGGTTCAGAGTCCATGTCTCGCTTCTATACGTTATTGTGGGACGAATTATTGTCTTGTACACTCCTTATTTTTGCTGGTATTGAGAGTATTTTTGATTTAGGTACGGTCATTAATAAGTAATATGCCCTGTTTCCTGCAATGATCCTGGCTGCCGTCCTTTTCATATTTATTGTTAGATGTTATGATCATGTTATGTTATGCTTTTCACTATCACTCAATTAAAACCTTGATATCTAGCAGGCCACTTTATTGCAACTCTCTGATAAATGAACAGTACTCTCCCAGAACTCCCAGAACTCTCCCACCTGAATAGAATACATCCCAGTATTCAATTCACGATGGAAGTTCAGTCTGAAGCGTCTTTGCCATTCTTTGATGTTCTTATTCAAAAACACTCACCTCAGAGATTTTCGTATTCCGTGTACCGGAAACCCACCCATACAAACCGTTATCTCAATGTCCAGTCACCTCATCACCCCACCCAACACTCTTCTTTCCCGTTACATAAGCAATTTTGGAAAGACGAGAAGAAGCATTGAATACTACTACTCCTGCAATAAAAAAGGCATTTTTCCTATAATCCGAGCTTTAGTGATATTCTTGTTATTGATAACTTTTTTTTAAACTAATTATTGTAATATTTTACTGCATTAATTTATTAAAAGTTTTATTGTGACCCTATATTGTTTCGACATTATAATTATTTTCTAAATATTAATTTTGAATACTACCTCTGTAACAAAGTAATCGCTACCTCAAAATGAAAAAAATTCTCTAAATTGAGAGAAAAGCTGACCTAATTAATGGCTCAAGAGAACTGTTGAATATTTCATCATTTCCTAGAAAAACAAGAAAATATTGCCTAGTAAGCGCACTAACTTGTAATGATGCTTTTAATTATTAATAATAAGTAAATAAGTAAAAAAAAATAATGTTAATTTGTGAATCAATTGGTAAAATGACTCCTGGACTATATTAACCTTGGATACAGACATTTGCAGAAGGCATGGAGTAAATTGATTCGGAGCATTATTGTTGAAGACGGTCGACATTTTCATTTGTCAGTGATGATTGGTCGTCTGAGCATAAACTTAAGATTTATATTAATATATCACCAGTATTAAAAAGAAAGAAACCTACACACCTAACTTATCAAGACGGTCAGATTTCGATATCGAAGGTGGTAATGTAAGTAGTAGATATTTCTCAGGTGGTGTTAAGTATAAAATAAAACATATATTAATGCATACAAATAAATCAATATTTCGTTTCAAGGCAGACAATATGGTTATAAATTGTAACTTCTCTTTTTTAAATAACTATATATGATTTTTTATTATAATAATTTAAACGAAGATCATTCTCATTCTTCTTCTTCTTTTGCGTTAAATTTTATAGTTGTCTGCTTTTTCATTTCCGTAAATACCTGTATGTGAAGGTACCCAAATAAAAGCCGCTTCCTTTCCTAATGATCGAAATTTTTCTAGTTCGATTTTTATACTCTGTATAATAGGGTATTTAGTATATATTTGTTTCAGTTCCACTAATGCATTTAATGAGTCTGTTACGATAATGCACTTCATCGTTCTACTCTTTTCGAAGAAGATTAGGGCTTCCAAAATAGCTGTAGCCTCACCTGTTAGTATACTGCAGTTGGTTGGTATCGATATGCTATAAGAATTTTCTTTACAGTAGTAGGCAGCAGCGTGACCATTTGGGGTTTTAGAGGCATCGGTAAAGATGTGCAAATAATTAGGATAGTGGTCTAGAATTTCCATGAATAGAGATTTAATTATTGTGGAATTTGTAGTTGATTTGGGATACTTGGTAAGTGTTACGTCAATAATTAATGGGTGGCTTGTCCAGGGGGGATAGTTTGCATTTATATTTAGCGATACATTGAGATGATTCATATCGAAAGTTGTGAGCTTTATTCTTTCTATGAGGGGTGTAGAGTTTTTGGTCTTATTGTTAGGAGGAAGTCCAGGGTTGCAGATGTGGAAAAATACAGGATGCTGTTTCTGGGATGATATCTTTGCAATGTAGTTCAAGAATAGTTGCTGTCGTCTTATATGTAAGGGAGGTTCTCCAGTTAGAACTTGCATACTACTAACCGGACTAGTTTTAAAAGCTCCCAGTGCTAATCTCAAAGCTGTAGATTGAATACTGTTCATTTTTTTAGAGTGGTTTTACATGCAGCATCGTAACATATGCAACCATAGTCGATTTTAGTTCTAATTAGCGATTTGTAAAGCCTAATTAATATTTTATGATCAGCACCTCAAATTTGTTGGATAATATTTTGAGTATATTTAATCTCTTTTGACAGGAAAGCTGTAGTTTATTTATGTGCGAATTCCAATTTAAAGCTCTCTCAAAAGTCAGACCTAGAAAGTTTATTTCTTTTGACTGTTCTAAAGGTAAATTATTTAATGTTGTGTGACTGTTGTAGACTAGTTGTGAGGTGGGTTTTATTTTTATTAAAAATAATGTATCGTGTCTTTTCGGTAGAAAAAACAAAGCCCGTTTTTATCGTCCAATTACAAAGCTGATTTAGGAAACTCTGTATAATTTTATTTGCTGTCATTACATTATTCGATTTAGTTTAAATAACAATGGCATCTGCGTAAAGATTAGCTTTAATGGGTGCTTTAATTACATCCATAATACTATTAAAAGCGATTAAGAATAAAGTTGAACTAAGAATCGAACCTTGAGGAATTCCATTATCTAGTATCTTAGATGAGCTTTTAACACCATTTATTCTAACTTGAATCGAGCGATTTAAAAAAAAAATTATAAATGCAAGTATGTGACCTTGAATGCCAGTATCTTTCAATGTTTGTAGAATACAGTGTCTCCATGCTCTATCGTAAGCTTGGGTTATATCGAAAAATATTGCTATTAGTGTTTGCTTATTTGCAAAAGCTTCATTAATTGAAGTCTGTAATGCAACGTGATTATCTAATGTGGACCTGCCTCTTCGAAAACCACTTTGAAAAGGAGTAAGAAAGTTATTATTTTCTAAGTACCATATAAGGCGGAGGTTTAAAATTTTTTCTAGGATTTTGCACATGCAACATGTAAGAGAGATGGGTCGGTAAGAGGTAGGGTTGTCTTTTGGTTTGTTAGGCTTAATAATGGGAATGATAATTGCTTTAGACCAAAGATCTGGAAGTTCATGCTTTAAGAAGCAGGTATTAAATAAATCTAACAGAATTAATTTGACGCCGAGTGGTAAGTTTTTTATGAAGACTGGTAGAATATCAACAACAGAAATAAGATCACGAATTGAAAAAGCGCGAAACGCGTTCAACAATATGAAATTGTGGTTCACAAGCAAAATCTTAATGGAACTAAAATTAAGACTGGTCAAGTGTTATGTCTTCCCGGTCTTGTTCTATGGAGCAGAGGCATGGACCACAACGGAAGCCACCCTGAAGGATATATCGCCGTATTCTTCGGATATCCTGGACAGACCACATCACTAACGTGGAAGTAATGCAGAGAATAGGCAAAAGCAAAGAAATAATCTTCACCGTAAAGAAACGGAAGCTTGAGTACTTCGGACATGTCATGAGGCATACTAAGTACCGGCTGCTACAGTTAATAGTCCAAGGAAGAATCGACAGTAGGAGGGGACCGGGAAGAAGACGACACTCATGGATGCATAACCTGCGACAATGGTCGGACTAACATCGACCGAACTGTTCAGAGGTGCCGTAAACAAAGTCAAAATAGCCTTGTTAATAGCCAACGTCCGAAACGGATAGGGCAAAGGAAGAAGAAGGTAGAATATCATCTGGTCCTGCAGAGGTGTTTTTTATATTTGTAAATTTTAAATTATTGTTCTTCTGTATTTTCTTGTCTGTCTGTAAGCTTTCCCCTTAAAATTGTATAATTTTCAGTGACAATAATGCATATTTCTATCCTATTCTATTGTGCTTCAAGCACTACACTTTTCTTATTAGCCATTAATAATATTGCACAAGAAATAGATTTATCATTAAAAGCAAATTTATATGCTGACGATCTAATAGTCTAAATTAGAAGTTGTAATATCTCTCGTGCAACAAAAATCCTTCAATCATTTCTTTGCAAACTAGAAATATAGTCCCAAAAAAGTACTTTTGATTTTTTCAGTGAAAAGTCATATTTATTAATCGCTTCATTGCACATTCAAAAAAAATTGTTAATGTTACTCTCCTGTTTTTTCAGATTCATGTTTTGAGTTCACTTTTTATTATTTTACCACAATTCTGTGTTAAAATTGCAAAAATTTGATTTTACCGAAGTATATACCTCAGCGAAGTATATATAGCCTTTGATTAATTTTCCAAAATATAAGATATAAAATAAAGAACAAACGTGCCGACGAATACCAACATGTAAAACAGAAATCTATCCAGATTACTCGTTAATTCTAATTCCCTCATACAACCCTTAGAATATCAATAAAATCCTTACATTTCAGCACGAGGTTACTACTCGGGAAAGGTCTAAAGGTAGCCCTGTCATAATATTACGTAGTTACGACATTTGATGAATATTAAGGATGCCCCATTTAACCTGAACTCCCTCCCGCCAACCTGAATTTTGCATATAAGTACACGTTACTGTGGTTGGATAATGAAATATTTAATTAAACGTATTATCTAGGAGATGGAGTAGTAGTGAAAAGGTTTTAAAAAATTTAGAGGCTTTATATGTTAACTAAAGTAGACCAAACGAACAGCGTTATACAAACGATTTATTATCGTTTGATATATACGTTAAAATATTCTTATTGACATATATTTTTTTACGTACATTTTTAAATTTGATTTATATTGTTTTTACAATTAAGTTTTGTTATCTAAGAATCAAAGTCAAATAAGGTTAGACGAATGTAATCATAGGTTTGGCAGTTAATATGTCAATATGCAATAAAATATGCCAATCAACCACTTTAAATAGTGTATCTGTATCTGTATATGTAGAGTAGGGAGGGCGAGTTAAGTTTCACAGCACTTCGGCCACAATTGACCCATTGTGCATCCTCCCAGGCAGCTGTCACCCTTAGCTCATTGTCCATCCTGCCATTTCTAGGAAGGTGGACAAGTCACCAGGAGACATCTCTCTTATGTGGGCAGGTGTGGGCCAGGACTCGCCGAACGCGTACTCTCGTATTAACGATAACTCTGGGCATTCACATAGGACATGCTCTACAGTTTCGTCTTCTCGTTCACACTTCCTACATAGAGGTGTGTCTACTAGCCCCAGTGTGTGGAGGTGTTTGCTTAGTTGACAATGATCAGTTAAAAAACCAACTGCCAAACGTAGATTTTTCCTGGTTATTCCCAAGTACTTCTTTGATGTTGACTCTACAAGGTTACTTAGTGTTACCCTGGCAAGTTTACTTCCTTTCCCTTCTTCCCATCTTTTTACGGTTTGCGTATGGGAGTGACATGATTGACAATTTCCGCGATTGTTGTAGTTGACCAACCAAAAATATTCCCAGGTCCTAAGAGCCTTAGGCCTGCCGCCTTCCTAGATAATTAGTCAGCAATGCGGTTGCCTTTATTCCTATTGTGTCCTTTAACCCACCTCAGAATGATGGTATTACCATCCGAAGCTTGAGTTAGTGACTCGTGACACTCCATTACTAAACCTGATGTGACACGTGGTCTGTTCAAGGTTAGTAGCGCTTGTCTGCTATCTGTGTAGATCATTATAGTTTTCCCTGCTATATCTTTTTGGGTTATCTCTTTTGTGGCTATGGAGATACCAGTCAGTTCTGTCTCAACTACGCTAGCATTTTTGCCCATACCCCACTTTATTCTTAGGTTCAGTGATCTGGAGTATATCCTGCATCCTGAGCCTTCTTTCATTTTGGAGCCATCGGTGTATATGCAATAGGCATTTGCTACGTTTGTCTCCATACACTGTCTTGTTTCAATTTTGTAGGGTTTGTTAAAGACAAACTTTGGTTCAATTGAGTCGCAGCCTGCCTGTAGCAGTGGTAACGCATCCAGCTCTCCCCGCCAGAAACGAGTTCTCAATTGTCCCATTCCTACATCAAATTTTGCACCAGCTGAGGGCAGTTGCATCATTGTCACTAGCGCCACCTCTTTGACATATATATCTAGAGGCGTGATGCCAATGATCAACTCCATTGCAGCAGTTGGTGTTGTTTTCATGGCACCTGTTATATTTATGCAAGTCATCCGCTGAATATGGTTTAGTTTGTTAATCGCTGTTGCCTGTAGCACTTTTGGTACCCAAGCAATAGCTCCGTAAATAAGCATTGGCCTAATGACAGCGGTGTAGACCCAGGCGATTACCCTGGGCGTGAGGCCCCAGGTGTGTCCGACCGTTCGTCGACACTGCTCATATGCAATATATGCTCTTTTAGCTCTACCATCTAAGTGTGAGTTCCCTGTTAACTTCCTGTCAAGGGTAATACCAAGGTACTTCACCTCGTCAGAAAAATTTAGACTGTAGTTTAGAATCCTTGGGGGTATTAAGACCGTGATCCTTCTTTTCCTGGTAAAGAGGACCATCTCTGTTTTCTTAGGATTTATAGATAATGAGTGTTAAATAGTGTATTTATATGGGTTTAAATTACAAATGATAGTAAAAGAAATTACATTTTACGTTTGTTTTTGGCGTTTAGATTTTTACTCTGAAAATGGATTTCAAAAAGATTATTTTTAAATGAGGAGTTGTTATAACTCTTTCTTTTTTGCCCTCAGGTACTCTCCAATCAATACTGTTGACTAGTCTATTACCTTACATTGTTTCTAGATGTCCGAGCCATTCTAGTCTACTTTTTTTTCTCAATACTTTTGTTATTAGCATACAATTAATACACTTCTATATTAGTTCGTCTTCTCCATTCTCCCTCTACTTCTTTTCCACCAAACATTCTGCGAAGTATCTTTCTTTCCCATGCTTCCAATCTATTCTGTGTGGTTTTGTTCATAGTCTATGTCTCTGCAGCGTATAGCAATGCGGATCTAATTATAGTTTTGTATTATGAGATATATCTTTGGTCTTAATTATTTTGTTTATGGCCCCAGCACATCTGTTGCTCTTGGTCAGTCTCAGGTTGATTTCAGTTTCTTCCTTATATGTCTGATTAATAAGGGTACCTAGGTACATATATTCCTCCACCTTCTCGAATTCTACAACTGATCCATCCTCTACCTCTAATTTGAAGAAGCCCTGGTGTTAATTTTTTTTCTTCGGGGTTTCCATGTGTTTGGATTTCTTAATATTACTTTTAGCTCCATATTAAAGCTCTCCCGAATCAGTTTTTTTGCTATTCTTGTCAGTTCTTTTCCATTTTTTGCAATAAGGACCACATCATCAGCGAAAACTAAGCATTGGTGCTCTTTGTAGAAAAGAGTTCCGGATTTATTTACTCCACTAACCCTTACAATATTTTCTAGAACTATATTGAATAGCAAGGTAGACGGGACTCCTAGGCGAACAACTTTTTTCACTTCGAATTCTTCTAAGACTGTGCCACTGCATTTCACAGCACAAATGGTTTTTCTCATTGTCATTTTTACCCATCTTACTATGTTTTCTGGCGCTTGGTATTATTTTAGCATTTCTATTCATTCATTTCTGTGTATTGTATCGTAGGCGGCTTTGAAATCAATGGAAGGTACTTGTGCTGAAACGTTGCTATGTAGCAATTGATCAGGATTTGTTTTAGCATAAAAACTTGCAACTCCCGCAAGAATTTTTCAGAATTGGTGCTATGTAAACTATGCTCAGAAATATTATCATCAATATCCTGATCGGACTCGAATTCTGTCGGAGCTTTTTAGTGCCATTTTAGCCAAAGTGCCTCAGTTGTTGGTGACACCGCCATTTCTATAAATATATTTACGTACATTAACACACTGGCTGCCACCATAAGAGTGTTAGGTACGTTCACCAGGTGCCAAAGTAAAAAATGCTTACAAAACAATATTTATTCATACAAATGGTTAATAATACAATGTAAGTTTACATTCTTACAATTTTTTTTGAAAAAAATAGCAAGATCACGGGTGATCCTAATGGCACTGCACTAACATATTACACACGTATGTGCCACTAGTATCACCGGTGATCGTGAACAACTTAATGCTTTTTAGTGAAACATGTCACACAGTAAAATTTTTCACAAACATTACAAAATGTAGAAACAAGTTTGGGTTTCTTTTGAGCTTCTTTGCTGCCTTTTGTTGCAACTGTTTCAGTGTAACATTGGTTACAACGTTTTCTCTTCTTCCTATTGTTTGTAGTTTTGGCGTCAACTGTAACAAGCATATGCTTTACAGTAGTAATAGGCTCAGGCATCGGACTGTAATTGACTAAACTTAGGATTAGCATTTCCCGAAATGAGATCACTTGTTGTTTTGGTGTGTTGAAGGAATTATATATTATCAAACTATTGATGACAGCCGTATTTAATAAAACTTCAATTGCAGCTTTATGGTACCAGCGAACACTTTTTCTCAGAGGTGAGAAATAGCTTGCGAGTTGATCTGAGACATCAACACCATCTTTTCCTTTGTTGTAGTCTATAATTGCTTCAGGTTTAATTATAGCTACACCATCTTTCTTATGTTTACCTGTCTCTTTCATGTCGATTCCATGTCTGGTCGCCAAGAAGAGGACATCACGTTTATCGTGCCATTTGCCTATTACAATGCCATCACGATGTTCCTTTCCAATTATCTCTCCTTTTTTTAATTTTGCGGAAAGTATATCTTCTGGAATATATTTTCTATTTTTACGTAGTGTCCCTAATAAGTGACTATTAGCATCTAATAATTGTTTTGCTAAAGGCACAGACGTATAGTAATTATCTGTTATTAAAACTCTTCCTTTTTGTAGATAGTCTTTTGCTTAATCTAGTACAATTTTTCCCGATAAATCCTGCCCTTTATTAGCCATTTTTCCGGTATACATAATCATTTTTAGAGTATAACCTGCAGGATTACATAATTTAAACAGTTTCAAGCCATAGCGGTGACGCTTTGAAGGTATATATTGTTCGAAAAGTAGTCTTCCTCGAAAGGGAATCATACTTTCATCAACAACTAGTATTGAGCCAGGATTACATTGTTGGGCAAAACGTAATTGTGTCATTTCAAATAATTTTCTAATTTTATGGCAACGATCGTTTGGTAAAGCAGCCGTGTTATCAGCAAAATGCAAGAATCTCAAAAGAAGCTGAAATCTGTTTCTAGTCATTACAGAAGAAATAAAAGTAAAATTATACAATGGTGACTTACTCCAATAATCAGCAATTTTGGGAAGCTTGACAACTCCCATATACATAACACAACCCAAAAATTTTAAAATTTCTTCTTTATTGGTAGGTTTCCATGCATGAATTCTGGATGATCTGCTATAACGTTGTGCATTTTTTACTTGTGCAGCATTTCTGTTAGTCTCCTCTACAATAAGTTGTAAAATTTCATCATCGATCAGTTTCCTGTATACATGAAAAGGAGTTAGTTCGGTTCTATTTTGAGGATACCTATTATCATAGACATATGATTCATTACCAGGAAACTGTATATCGAGACGTAAATAAGTACAGTCAACTTCGTACCATTTATCTTCATTATTTTGCTGGTCGCTAGATTTTACCGATTGTCGTGCATTTTCATCTAATAAGCTTGAATCACTGTTACATTCATCTTCTATATCAGATTCTTCTTCGTCACTCGGGTTGTACTCTGAACTGGATAACACACATTCATCAGAATCCTCCTCTAACAATTTGAGCAACTCCGCCTCTGTCAACTTTTTATTTTTATTTGGCAGACGCTGCATTTTACTTGTACTTGGTAAATTATCCATGATCTGAAAGACAAATTCCAATTAAAAAAAGTAACTTTACTATCACCATTTTTCATTAATTAAATGTAAGCAAAAACATTTGAGGTTATGTAAAATAAATACTGTAATATTTTGTTTATCCTTACAAATATTCAAGCAACAAGATTTTAAAACGAATAAACTACATATACTTACTTCATATAACTTCAAATTCACCAAAAAAACTGCTAATTCCGTAGAAAAACTTGATAATAAATGCCACTAATCGTTTCTACAACGCCTTATTATCAACTGTCGTTACAAGCTATTTACGACATTATCGCGCCTAACAAAATAACATAAGCTAGCTATGGGTTCCTAGTGTGCCACAGTAAAACTAGTTGAGCGTCCTCACAGTGCCGACCGTTATAATAATTCTGAAAGTTAAATACGCACAAGTAACACCGGTGATCCTAATGGCACAATTGTAATCTGTTAGTTAGGATCGCCGGTGATCCTTGTGGCAGCCAATGTGTTAAATCCAAAAGTACATAAAATTGTCAACGCTTATCTAAACATTCAAATAAATGTAATCACTCAATTTCACAAACGTAAAAGGTCGCGTCGTTAGATTTTACCTAACCATTTTCACATAGATGAACACTCCCGCGTTATGTATAGACTATTTTTCACCTTCATTTAGCAATCGCATGCGCAGACACGGCACTGTAACATCTCTACAGCATTGCAGAAACCTGGAAACAATTTTTCAAATTTTGAAGAAAATTTGTATACTGGATAATTTTTTGTTAGATTTTATCTAACAGATATAATTTTTAAATAAAATTTTGGTTGAATTTTTGGTTGAATTTTTCCATTTAACAGAAACATTTTCGAGGAGCTCAGTTCATATGTTACGGATAGACCACCAGTTGCCGAAGAGTCAAGAAATAATCAAAATACCTCCGAAACTAATAGTTCCTCGAATATTTCTGTAGAGGGCCTAGGAAAGCCTTCAGGAACAACTAGTATGTTTAATGATCCTAGTTCTTCCTTAGTGCCCAATGAATTAAATCAACATAAAATCCCCGAACAAATTCGCCTGTTTCCCAAGGCAGCTGTGAGGAAATTTACGAAGAAAGAAGGTAAGAAACTAGGGCGCTGTAGAATAGTTACAGATACTCCAGAGAAGAACGACATTGAAATGATGGCGATCCTTAAAACCACGAAGAATTTTGTTTAAAAAAAAAAACAAAAAGCAACCAAAAAGGTTCTTGATAGTAGTTCTGATGAAGATGTAATAAAAGAAAACGAAATAACGTGCGACGACTCACTAGATGACGTGGATTTTGCCAATGCAGAAGAGGAAGATAAAGATTTTCTTGAGTCTGGCAACAAGCCCTACGTGGGAGACTTTATTTTAGCACAAATTGCAACAAAAATGACAAAATGATATTTTGTTCCTAATGTCGTCGTAAATGATGACGGGTTTAAAGTTAGATACCTAAAAAGAAGTACCTTTGCCGCCAAATTTCTTTTCGAAAATGACACTGTCTATGACTTGCCTGACGAAGATATGGTGATGAAACTAGGAGCCCCTTCAGTAGTGGGGGCACTGCCAGAAGAAATACCGAGATGACATTTTCTATCGATTTATCTGCATTTAACGTCCAATAAATAAGCGTTTCAAAGTACACATATTTATGTTCCAAGTACCTCGGTGTGTACTTTGAGACCTTTAGGATATGATGAATTTTTCTGTATTCATAAGCATATTTGCCATCAGAATTAATATTTTATTTTTTAAAAACTACTAGTACAAGGATCTCCCCTATATATATATATATATATATATATATATATATATATATATATATATATATATATATATATATAATTTAATATAAAAAAGGAAAGAAGGAAACATAATATTTTTATAGTTTATTCGCTTCTATATCTTTTTGCCAGAAATATAATTTACTGCAAACATCTTCTTGCTTGATTTTATTAATTGTCCATTTTTATGCAACAATATAAAAATTAATCCAATCCCCACAATACAAAAATCAAAACAAGTTTATCTTAAGTAAGCAAAAAGAAATAAAAACTATCTTCAGGCCGTAATTTGTACATTAATGAGTACCCACGTCTTTTATGGCAGGTACATGACCATAAATATCCATATCTTTATAAGAAAAACTACCATGTATTCTTTTCCCATGACACCTGTAAAAATAACACCAAACAGTTTGTTGACTTTGGCCTATTCAGTAATCGCACCAATATTTAACATAGCGGTTTCAGGGTTGGGTTCGAGGATGAGGATTTAGTTAAAAAATACATATATGAAATGAAAAATACGTTAACCTGAAAAGGTAGGTTTCGTATAGACAAATATTTGATATATTAAAAAGTTTTTCCACAATACTACAGCAAAATTAATAAAATAGAATGAATATGTATTTTCTTTACACGAAAATTATTTTCTGTTGAATATAAATATCATAAAAATAAAACTGTGACTATCTAAAACGAAATGAATAGTTAAAGAATTAAATTGTATCGTTCTTCTCATAGTCCACCTCATAGTGCCCTAGTTTTTGCTCATACCTTCAGTAGATAGCGACAGAAACTAATAGGTCTGTGATTATTTATCAGAAAAAAATTAACAGAACGCATCCATATAATCCACATATATTGTCCTTCTTTTTATATTAGATCTAGTTCTTGTGCGATCTTAAGGCTGTAGTCATAATTGTGACTATAGCGGCTTACTTGGTTATTTAATATTCCGTCTCTTTTTTTTTCAGAATTGATCAGTTTTTATCAAAAAATTAGCGTAAAGAAATTAAAAAGGTACTGCTAGGCTCAAGTGATAGCGATGCGCAACGAATAGCCTTTCCTATCCAATTGTCAACCCACGCCAACAAACGAGGCTCTGACGTCCGAGCGGTTGCCGATATAAGCAGTCCCAAACTTACTGAGCAATAGCTTTGCGTGAAAGAGTCGGTAAGTGAAAAAGCACCTTCTTGTCCTAAAAATGGAAAATCATTTCTAAAGGCGACCAAACCAGAAATGGCCAATGTCATGGAGATGCATAAGGCAACGAGAAACCAATGTATTAAAGTCTCAAACAGCATCATTAGTTAATCATCATGACTGACAAAAACATAACCAAGAAAAACAAGACTACAAGGCTTTCTAGTCGTCAACATGCCAAAACTTTGCAAAGTAGCGACTTGTAATGTTAGAAGCTACATTAAGCTGGAAGTGTGCATAATGGATATATCCATATGCATATTAGACACCCCAGTATTGCCCAATTATGCACAATTTTTAGGAAAAACTTTGATTTGATTTCACGCTCCCGTATATTACAAATGACTGAAATACTCATTTTTACCTAGAATTTTACTTAAAATCTTACGTGATAAGAAGCTCTTACCGTCATATTCATGTTCAGAGAGCAAAAGTTAACAAAAAAAAAACATTATTTTGTATTCGAATCGCAAATTGGTTGTAAACTAGAATTTCAGTTTGCTTCAGGGGTAGCTTCATTTTAGTTTTAATAAAGTTATATACAAAATGAAATTTTAAAAATTCTGACTTTTTACAACAACTATTTTTGTTTTAATCATCATAATTATCTTTACCTCCCATGCCGGTCCTGCTGACATTTACATAAAAAGATAAATCAGAAAGTTCTTGTCTAATATTTGGCAATGTATAAGGAAGATGCGACTTACTTTTTTCGTATGTATTTAAAGCCAATATTTAACCCAAAATAAACTGAGAGAATGTGTTGCCGTTTCAAATTAGAAATGATAACAAATATTTAAAATAAAACAACGCATATTTTCTATGAGAAGATCTGTAAGTTTTAAAACGATATTTATCAATGAACCTTTACCATGCTGAGACAAATAAGGAATGAAAGAAATAAATATTGTATTAACCGCCAAATACATTTTAAAAACTAAATAAAACGTCTTCGTCATCAACAAACCATCTACAGTACTGTACGAATTAATGGAATCATAGGTTGTTTTAATCAAAAAATAGTTTATTTAGAAAAAATTAAATATTGACAAAACTATAAAGGTAAAATTGCATTATTTAGTAGGAAATACGAGGTCTGGCTATTAAATAAAGAGACTGCGCGCAGAAGGCGTCCTAGAGGGGAAGAGTGGGAAACGAATGCAGCATTGGATAGCTGGAAGTGTCTACTCTTTCAGTACAAAAACACTTGTTGTCGCTGTAGAGTATTTTTTCTGTAGAGGTTAGAAAAGAACGTGTTTTTTTTTCTCGTGCCAATAACAATGTGTAACGAAAAACACGAGCAATGGATTGTGAAATTTATCGTTAAATTAAAAAAAACTCCGACTGAGTGCTATAATTTGTTGAAAGAGGCCTATGGTGAGAATTCTCTATCTCTTGCCCGTGTTTTCGAATGGTATAAACGGTTTTCTGAAGGCCGAGAGAGCGTCGAAGATGACCAACGTCCAGGTCGACCTGTCTTTGTTTCAACTCCGCAAACAGTGACCAAAATAAATGAAATTGTGCGCGGAGATTGTCGTATGAGCATTCGGATGATTGCTGACTGAGATTGATGACTGAGACTGTAAACGCCGATAAAGAAACTGTCAGAAAAATTTTACATGATGAATTGAACATGAAGAAAGTCTGTGCGAAGTTGGTCCCAAAAATTTGACCTCTGACCAAAAGCTCGTCCGTCAACAGATCTGCTCAGATTTTCTTGAGAGGTTACATAAAGAGCCTGAATTAATGGAAACCATTATCACTTGCGCTGAAACCTGGATACTCAAATACGATGTTAAAACTAAGCGATAATCCATGCACTGGAAAACTCCTGCATTGTCAAGAATGTCAAGAAAGAAAGCCATGCTAATGGTTTTTTTTTCGACATTAACGGTATCGTGATGACTGAATGGGTTCCAAACGGACAAACTGTAAACCAAACTTACTATTTGAAAGTTTTGGCAACGCTGCGAGAGCCAGTTCGTAAGAAACGGCCGGAGTTGTGGAAAAACAAGCCGTGGATCTTGCACCAGGTCAACGGACCTGCCCATAACGCGCTGTCTGTGAGACGTTATTTAGCCGCTAAAGGCATTCCAGTGCTCGAACTCCCGCCGTACTCGCCTGATTTGATACCCTGTGACTTTTTCCTGTTTCCGAAGATCAAGTCTGCCTTAAAAGGAATCCGGTTCGAGTCGATAGAAGAGGTGAAGCGAAAAAAAAAGCTCTAACAAAAGAAGACTTCCAGCATTGCTTTCACCAATGGAAAAAACGAATGGAACGGTGTGTGGCGAGGAAAGGGGAATATATTGAAGGAGAGCAATCGATTGTAGAATAATTTTTAAAATAAAACTCTTTTTCATAAGCAGTCTCGTTATTTAATAGCCAGACCTCGTATGTCCCCCTTTGGCTGCAATTACAGCTTTTGCCCCTTTTGGCATAGATTCTACGAGCTTCTGACAGTTCCCAGATATCCTTTTATCTCGAAACCAAACCGCTTCTATCATTTTTATTTTGTAGTACAGTCGATTTTGAGCAGTCTAGCTTCGCAAATTGCCCATAAATTTTCAATGGGTTTGAGATCCAGCGAATTACCGGGCTAATCTACAACACTAATTTTCTTATTTTTAAAAATTCCATCGTTTGCTTTATGCATTGTGCATCGTTTCACTACCAAATGTTGTGTTAGACCGGCTTCCTTCACACTGAATACCCATAACGTTACAAAACTCAATGCAAAAATAAAACGTACTAGCTCCTGTAGTAGCACAAGTAACTGTACATATTGTTCCATATTTTGATTGCTTTTCTTTGACTAGACAATTTTTTGGTTAATTTTTATATTCTTGCTGAGAAACGTCCAAAATATTAGTATGGTTTTTTTCAAGAATCTGCAAATCCTTAGCTTTAGAAGGATTTAGTGCCAATGAGGACTCATATAATTATTTCAGTTCCAATTCTTTGGGTAAATTCCGTTTGTTTCGTATATTGATTCTATACCATGGATCTGTGTATCCATATCTAACTAATACATGTAAATTCTTTACTCATTTTAATCATTCTAACTTCTTTTAATTTCATTGCTGGTGTATTAAAAAATACTTCTCAGTGGCTTTGTTTTTATTTAAAAAGATATCATGTGTAATTGTGTCAACTTTGTATGGAGATGGGTGTACCCGAATATTTTTCATTATACTGTTCTAATCTTCTTAAATCTCTGCAGAACACTTCCTTTTCTTAGTACCAATTAGACTAAAATCTCGGTCATTGGGTAAATATGTATGACCCCTAATAGGAAACACATATTTAATGTATAGTCAAACAGACCGTTGTACCAAGCAGTAAAGAAAAAAAAACCATAACATAATTTTTGTTTTTTCTGACCATCCGAACCGTATCAATACTAAATTACTGGAATGTATTTCATTGTGATAAATATATGAATAATAATGTTGTGATTTTGGCCTTTCTTGCCCTCTGTTTGTAAACTGTTTAAAACGACATTATTTTTCCCAACATCATGAATCCCAAATACACACATCCACAGCTGGCGACAATAAAAAAACATCACTGGTAAGTATGTGTGGCAAAGGTAGGTTTTGCATATAATCAAGGTGAGCAAATTAACCTTCTTCAAATGTAGTTTGTGCTCAGTTTTAATTACGTTTGATTTTTCTAAATTTACCAACTGAAGTTCAGTTTATAACTATCGTCACATGTGGGACATGTATCAGTTCGTGGGAGACCAAACTATATTATGAAACCTGTATTTGATACATTGGTTAAAATAAATTATAAATTTGATTTACTGAAAAATCCTTCTACAGTTGGGGTTTTTTTTAAATAATAATGTGATTGTCTTGTATTAAAAGACTTAATATGACAGCGGATTAACTTCAAAACTTCTTCTGGTGTTTTCTTGTACCGGTTTGTCTTGTGGTTGCCTCTCTTGTCTTTAGGGGTCAATATATTACAAGAAATAATATCTTGAAGCCTGTTGCGACCTTTTGTCACACCACGTATATTACAAAAGGCATTAAGGCATAGAGGCTGTTCATTTACATCTATACGAATCTTATAGGAATAAGTGTCCATTCGAAATGTTGTAGGTGTTTTTGTTGAACATCTTTTTGAGTAAGATGATAAATAGGCATCCTGGTCTCTTTTTACTCCCTAAATATTGAAATTTGTCAATGCATTTTAAAGTTGGTCCAAGAAAATTTTTTCATAACATTTATATAGCTTGCATCTGAAATAATATAATACTGTGTGTAGTTAAAGGAGAGAAGATATTTTAAAAAATCAACACTAGTATTAGTAACAGATACCTATAGGAACTTACATTGTTTAGCTTTCTTCATTTTTCTTACATTTTGCCTGTTCTCTTTATATTTTTGTTTTTTATTTACTCTGGAGTTACTTATTTGACCATTCATTTTGATCAAAAACATATAAATGTATAAAGTTATAAACTTATACTAAATTTTGAGGTTAGGTTATATTATTTGACAGCTTGACACCGACTATAGATACATTTTTCACAAAAAGTACATAACTGTTCAAAATGTAGTTTTTGCTAAAAAGTATTGATAGATACGTAGTTTTTGTAAAACATCGATATTTTCGCCCTTTATATTTAGCGGCCTGTATCGTTTTTGTAAAATCTTTTACACTATTCGATGTGCCTTAAAACAAAGGGTGGCTTAGAACATTAGCTCAAATTTAGTAAAAATGTGAGTTATATAATTTTTGTAAATAAGTCTTCAATTGTAAAACTGTTCTGTCTTTAAAAATTATTTTTTAATGTATAGTTACCGAGATATAGAAACGAAAAAGAGCAAAAACCTTGAATTTTTCTCATTTTTTTCACAAATTGTCAAATAAAATATTTAGCCCACCTTTTGAAGTGTACCTACGCATAGTTAAATTATCATTTCTAATAATCTTTCAATGCGATTGAAGCAAAAACTAGGATCATAAATACGATTCATCCCAGTGTGTTCGTTTTAGAACAGATGCCGCCTGGATTATAAATAGACAAACAATGTTTACAATAATAGTACATTTTAAAGTACCTATATAGAGTTAAATGGTTACATTTGCTAAAAAATAATGACTTTAATGCTCATAAATATAAAAAATTAGATCTATTCTTATTATTAATTAAAAATAAAGAAATGACCAGCTCAAAATAAATTTGTTAAAGCTTTAGCTCATTATTGATATCCAGTCTTCACACGACGCCTAAGAATATTTATGTTTTACTATTTGACGGGTAATAAATAACAAAAAGAGAGGTATTCTCTCAACTAAGGGCTAAAGCCGATACTGAGTGAATTAAAAAAGGATGACTGACTTGACAAAAGGTCATAATTTATTTTGCAAACATGTAGTCCAACAATGCAGGCCTTAGTATAAATATCTGCATCGCAGACCACTTTATTAAGTTGCATATGCCAAATAAAAATCTGCACAGACGTTTTACATAATGACTAGTCATTTCTTTAGGATGATAATTAAGTCATAAAATTGATAGGAACTAACATTCTTGAAACTTTGTTTTGTTTTGGTACTCACCTCGGGGTTCTGTTGTCACTGATTTCTAATTATTTAACAAAGAAAGTAGTACTGAATCCTTGCTATCTGAAATTACTTTTTCATATATACAGGGTGAGTTTCTATTGCGACATCCGTCGATAATTCCATTATGGTACAAGATATAAAAAAAACTTATTTAAAACAAATGTAGGCAATGATATTCTCCATACTTGGAAAATATGTGGAATTCTACAGGGTGATTAATATCTACTTGGTACAGCAAACATACAATTTTTTAAATGGGACACCCTATATACTTTTTCACATTTATATTGCCCTCTTAATTCTTCTTCTTATAATATTAGGCTTTGCATTACTATACACAGTATTTAACAAGTTATGACCATTTTTATTTCGAAATCCCTATGAAATCAACACCATGTATATAAAAAAGTAACGCATAAACAATTATTTACTTTATATAATAAGGTAAACGATATATTGCAGTTTTTAAATTAATTTTAGTTGAAATCTTTGACTAAAATTTGTATACAGGGTGAACTACAAAATAAAATTACGATTTTCTCAATTTGTTTAATTGGATCACCTTGTATTTGATTTTTTAGAAATGTTGTACTTTTCCATTTTTATATAGCCCCATACCTACACTCATCATTTTCCGAGATTGAGTATTGAGTGATAATATAGCAAAATTTTTTTTATTCAATAAGTAACTAACAAAAAATATAAACCATAATAATATGCAATGAATGTATCAATAAATGTGATATTAAGAAAAGAAGTCTAAAGTAAATGTTCAAAATGTCCACCTTCAACGTCTATACAAGTTTGTAACCGATACTCAAATGACTAAGCCACATTTCTTAACATTTGTAAATCAATTGTATTAAAAGCTTCTCTTATTCGATTTTTCATATCATCTGGACTTGTTGGAGGCTTCTGGTATACAAGGTCCTTTATATAGCACCAGATCAAAAAATTAATTTTAGAAAATTCCGTTGATTGCGGTGGCTAAACAGTTGGTCCTTCTCTGCCAACTATATCCACCACTCAGGAAAGTTATTATTTAGTTGATTGTGAATAGGAACAGTGTGGTGAACTGGAGTACTGACTTACTGACAAAAAGCTAATCTGCGTTGATAATCATCGACTGTTAATTCTTGATGTAACTGTATACGGTAAGCATACAGTTTGACTAATGTCATGTTGACGTGAAATTTCACAAGCGTTGATGTGGGGATCTTCAGTAATAGATATCAGTACATCATATTCCTTTTCTTTACTTTGAACAGTTTTGGTTCTCTTATTTTTTTCATATACAACTGACCCAGTGCAAACAAAACGATCCATTAATTTTTCAAAAGCTCTTGCGTTTGGCTTTCTCCGTTCAGGATATCGCTCGTGATATATTCTGGATACAAGTAAGCAATTTCTCTAATTTTCTCCTAATATCCAGATCATATCTGTTAACTCTTCTACAGAAAAATTCATTTTTAACAATAAAGACAAGCCACACAGACCGATTAAAAAGGTAATAGGATAAAAACTGTCATTTTCAAAATCTACCGTTTACGGTTTAATAATATGAAAACTGCCATTTTTTCAAAGCCTACTATTTTACCTTTATAAGTGACACAAATTGTCTTTTACGTTGCGTCACAAACGATGCGTCACAATCGGCAGTTAGAAATGTTTCATTAAAAATTCCTGGATTAGAATACTGTTGATATTGTAGCATTTTTAAATTCTTTGGTATATATTGAAATCCCCTTGTATATGTTAAAACACTGAAGAATATTTTCAATGTATTTCTGTTTCGTATCGTACTTATTACAACACCGGAATATTCTTTCAATCCTTTTTGCGTCGACGAGTTGATAATAAACACATTTTTAAAGTTTGTTTATATATCACAGATGCATCTTCTTCTTAGAGTGCCATATCCCTACGGAACGTCGGCAACTACCATGCTTATAATATTGTTATACTGATCTCGGTCTTGCGCTACGTGTAGCAATTGGTCCGCTGTCAAACCTGTCCACTGCCGCAAATTCCTCAACCAAGAGAGTTTCTTCCGTCCTATCCATTTCTTTCCTTCGATTTTACCGTTGAGAATTAGCCGAAGGAACTCATATCTTGGTCCTCTGATTATATGTCCAAGATATTCTAGTTTACGCCTTTTAATAATATTTAATAGAGTTCGTTGATGTCCCATTCTTCGAAGAACTTCTTCGTTTCTGGTTCTGCCAGTCCATGGAATTTTTAGTATCCTTCGATACAACCACATCTCAAACGCCTCGATTTTATTCATGATATCGGCGTTTAAAGTCCAAGTTTCACATCCATACAAAAGTACAGACCACACGTAACATCTTGTAAACTTTTCACGGATTTCCAAATTTAATGAGTTATTGGATAATAGAGGCTTGAATTTTTGAAATGAGTTTCTTGCCTGTTCAATTCTACATCGAATTTCGAAGGATGGATCCAGATTTTGGGTAATCCAACATCCAAGGTATGTCCACGGCATCCACAGATGCATATTTGCTCGGTATTCTTTGATCGTTAAGCCGCCTAATATTGCGCGTTAAATAAATATTCCCGTTTATATGTTTTGTTTATACCAAGCTGGGCAAATGAATTTTAAAAATAATTATATCATTCTCCGTAAAGCCGCTGTCAAGAGCAGTTGGTTTCGTTGTAGTCTAAATTTAGCTTCAAATTCGTATTGGATTTTCGTTTTTCTCCTTTTTTCATGGGAAAATGTGTAGCAGTGTAAAGATTTATGTGCAGTTAATAAGGTTTGGAATAATCTTTGAAAAGAGAACACGCTGTGAGTGTCGGAGTCAAGAACCGGAAAATTTGTTAAAAAAAGTGATTTATACTCAATGTAATGTGTCAGTTCTAATAAGAGTAATCACTGTTTTTGCTTTATGTCGTCTCTCACCTAAGAGATTTGTATCTAAGAGATTTGCGACGTTTTCAACAGATTTGAAAGATACCCACTGCTGTTCCAGTTTTTTAAGAAGCCGAGTCTAAAATTTGCGTCCCAGTGAACAACTTCCAGCCTCAATTTATTTGTCCCAAGAAGCCATTTCAGAATATTTTCGCAGTTTGGAGATGAATTTGTTCGTGTGGCGGTGAATCTAACTCCAGTTCCACCCCCAGAAATTTTTGTAAGTGCAGTTCCTAACCCCAGAAGTTTTAGTGAAATCCAGGTAACTTTTTTGTGTTGATTTTTAAAGGAATATGTTAGGAAGGTATAAATAAAATTGTAGATGTTAGGGTGTGGCCTAGCTTGCTGTCATATTAATTGTTCTCAGTTTTAAAATTTAATATTCACATCTGACAGCTAGCCTTATTTTTTTTTGTCATTTGGTAAATATCTAATCATAATAGAGATTTTGATTTTGATTTTTTAAAGAAGGTTAACCTCTATGCATAGTTTCACTTAAAAAGATACGTTTTCATTTGTAATAAATTTATTTCCGTTACAAATTGTCGCCCATCATCAATAATTCTTCTAGAGTTTGTAAGATAAAACATAGTAAGTGTCTTTCTCTGTTATTTTATATTTATTTTTGTAACTATTAATATAGTATTTTTGTACTATTTAATTTTTGTAAATGTTTGTCGTGAAACAACAATAAATATAAATTTTTTTCCTAAACCAATTTGTTTATTTCTTTTAAAAAAGTTTCTAACCACTTTTCTGTGTTTTCAGGAAGGAAGAGCCTTTTCTTTCATCTTTTGTTTCATTTTTGGTAGTTACTCCATTTCAGTCCCCTTGTCATTCACTTATCCACGACCCAGTTCTCCAAATAAACCCTGAGTGGCCGTTCGCAACGTTTCGGTTTGTTTTGCTTGCCCTATCTCCACCCCAATAGTTTCTGTCCCCAACTTTCAACCCCCTATAGTAATACCCTATGTGGTAGGCAAAATAATCGTTACAATATAACAATCTAAAAATTGTTACATCAATTGTATATTATTTTGCTTTCTGTTTTGTGTTTGAATTTAAATTAACTATATCATTATTATCATTCAACCAACACCTGATCTACCTTTTTGAGAACAAATTTTGTAAAATTGTATTACTGAATTTTTATTAGCTACTCAAATGACAGTAGAATTATTATTATGAAAAGTCACTACTTATTGCCCCTTCATCAGTCATTATTTTACAAAAAGAAAACTTACAATATCAAATTAAATTGGGAATGTAATTAAAACTAATAACGCAAATAAGTTTTGGGGAAATGAGCTAATGAATTTACGTAGATTAAGTTTTATGTAAATAATAATAACCTTAAAATTATTTACAAATACCAAATTTTGTGTTCAGCAGTGTATTATCTACCTATTGCTTTCCAACAATTGTATAAATCGTTACAAACTTCTTCATAAAAATCGTCCGCACTCGCTCAAACATATTGTTGACAAGCCAAAAACCAGAACTTATCTTTGCCGTGTATAAAAAGGTCCGGTGACAATTTATGGGTGACAATAGTTGCATGTAAGTCAGCTTTAAAGCACTAAAATGGGTTCCGAATATATACGAGTACTCCCAGACTATGAATGTCTTATGGGTACCACAGTCTACAGCATGTTAAGTTACCTTGATATGTAAAACATGTGGCGCCGACTTGAAAATGTTGGGTCTTTATTTATGGCCATCGTTTAATTGATAATTAATCGTGTCTTCATAATTACAATCTTTATTTACACTTACCTTCGGGATATCGCAGTGATTTCTCAAAAACAATCATACCCAGCAATATTTTTAACAGATTTTTTTTTGCCGACGAGAATGACATTGTTAAAAAAGGTCTTAAAAAACATTACATTGAAACTGTTGTTTCTTATATTTTATAAATACGTAAATAAAGAAATGTATAGTTTAATGCGTCTAATCCAAAATCCATAACGTAGATTATAGATAAAAAAAATAAAGATAACGAAGGACAACAAAAAACAAGTGGAAAAAGATCTAAATAACCAGTGTATTAAAAAAATACATAAAAACGAAAGGTGTAGAATGGAAAATGTTTAAAGATAATATCTTAAAAATAATAGAAAAACATACTAAAAAGGATCAAAGACAAAAAACAACAATGGATGACCAACGAAGTCATTGGATGGATGGGGCAAGGCAAACAACAAAGAAACAACAGGGAGGAATATAAGAAAAAACAGAACTAAATAAAACAAAAGAGAAATATCGCGAAATAAAAGTGGATGGAGGATCAATGCATTAATAATTAAAGAGATGGAATACACAATTCAATAAATAAATATGATAAATTCAATATGTCCAAAAAAAGCAGATAAACCGACGGTCTCTATCATAAGAAATCTTCCCATACAATTGTAGACTCGATAGGGAAAATGATAAATGAATAATAAATTCGAAAAATTTGGTACGTGTAGATAAATGAACTATTTAATGTTGTCAGGCTAGAAGAACAACAAGTATTAGGTGAAGACTAAGTACCAGAAATACTAAAGTTAGAAAGTCCAATTTCAGCTCATGGTGGCACCCTAATTTTTTCTGCAAATAATGATATCTCTCCTATAACAAAATATGACTTTCTTCTGAATGAATCCTTTTTTGAGTTTTCATTGGTTACAACAAGAATATACTGGTATAATAAGAATCTGAATCTATACAATCTTTGCATTTATAGATCACCTGATTCTTCCACAGAACTATTTTTTCAGAACCTTTTAAATTTGTTAGACGAACTGCCCAAAAAAAGCAGAAAGATTCTATGCGCTGACTTAAATATTAATTACGATGTTGCTTGTGCTACCCAATTATCCTTGGTCAATATATTCAAATCGTATGGTTTCACCATGCACGCTAACTCTCCTACAAGACTTACTAGAACACTATCTACCATATTTGATTATATTATTGTCTCAGATTTTTCACCCCTTGATGTACGCTCTACAATAATTGGGCGTACATCAAGGGCGTGGACGGGATCGGTAACTACACTAATCTTGAATTTCTAGTCATGAAGAGTAATCATGATTAGGTTTTGTGGGAAAAACATGTAGGTGTTTAAGCAGAGTTAATTAAGCAAAGAGTTTCTAGAATATATAAAGAGGGAAGAGTTAAAATCCCTTGATTTTTGAAGTAGCTTCTGCAATGTGTTATTCTACTGAGGCCAAAAAGATACCGTATTGCTCTTTTTTGTAGTTTAAAAATAACGTCAGATTAGGCAGCTGTACTAGAACCCTTAAAAGGAAGGCCATATCGAAGATGAGACTCGAACAAAGAAAAGTATGTTATTTTGGAAGATGCTAAATTGATTTCCTTCAAAACAGATCTTATTGCATAGCAGACTGAGGCTAGTTTCTTACTTAACAAATCGATATGAAGGGACGATTTAAGGTTGCTGTCTATAAAAATACCAAGAAATTTTACAGAATCAACGATACTGATCTGGTTGTTAATAAGAAGCAAGGGTTGAAGAGCTCCTTTTTATAGTAAAATGCTACTGTCACATCCACGTTAAAAGAGAGTAAATTAGAGTCGGACCAGGTTTTTATTTTAAGTAGATCAAAAGTTATAATTGCATGAAGAGTTGCAATTGTTACGATAATTATCCTGGCCTAAAATAACCGTAAATATTATGACTAATGTGTTCTGTTTTTAGATTTTACGAGAGTATTCTATTAGCCGGCAGAAATTTACCTGAATGGACCTTCCAGAAACGGTCGAGCCGATGTAAAAATACCCGTTTGCCTTACCGTTATAATTTCGTCGCTAATCGAGAAGGCTGTTCGATGATTCTAGCGTAAAGGCAATGGCATATATAAAGGACATTTTATTTGGAAGGAACAGTTAATTCTGAACCCGCGCTCGCGAATTTGTTACGTTCGCCTATAATAAATTATGTAATAATTAGTGGTTAATAAACTTATATAAATTATCGTGCCTTTTAATAAATTAAAGTAGGAACAATATAATAAATTAGTAAGACATTATAAATTAAATAGACATTGAAATAAAATCATAACAAATGGTGTCAGAGTGAGATCGAACATAAATTAGACTTATAATAATAATACAAGTGAATATAAAATAAATTGTGAAAATGGCTACGATTTATGAGCTGACAGTGACTAATTTAAGGAGACATCTTGAAGACAGAGAATTAGCTTCTACCGGAAAAAAGGCTGAGTTAGTCCAACGACTAAAGAACGCTTTGCTAGAAGAAGGACTAGATCCAGAGACTTATATATTTGAAGATGCTGTCCTCTCGTCGATTTCGAAAGTTTCCGGCGACATCGCATCATTAGAGAACAAAGTTTCCGACGATATTTCGAAAGTGTCTTCTGATGTAGCCAAAGTTTCCGGCGACATCGCATCATTGGAGAACAAAGTATCCGGCGACATCGCTTCTTTAGAAAGCAAAGTTTCTAACGAGATTTCTTCTCTGGAAAGCAAAGTTTCTGCTAACATCTCTAAAGTCACTTCTGAAATATCTGCTCTTGACGATAGAGTGTCTTCGCTAAAAAACCAAGTTGCTGCCGATAAGTTGGCCTTCGAAGAAAAGATTAAAGAGATGGAAAGGAAGATGGAAGAAACAGGGACAGCAGAGAGAGGTAACAATCCGATTACAGTGGAGATAAAAGAAGACGAGACGAAATTTAAGTTGGAGACACGGCCGAAATTTGAAGGAAGTGGAGGTTCTATTCATGTTAAAGTCCCAACTTTCGACGGAAAATCATCATGGAACAACTACATGAAACAGTTCGAATCAGCCGCAAGAGCAAATGGATGGTCTGAAAAAGAAAAGGCTGTAAACCTGACTATCGCTCTTCGAGGAGATGCCTTAGATGTGCTTCAGACCATAGCCGTAGAGGAGACCGATGATTTCGAACAACTGAAGAAGAGGTTAAATATGCGATATGGCCACGAACATTTGGAGCATGTATATCAGTCACAGCTTAAAAATCGTAGACAGAAGAAAGATGAGGCTCTTCAAGAATATGAGGTAGATATTGCCAGATTAGTACGATATGCTTATCCAACAGCTCCCGAAGACATGATGGAAAAATTGGCCGTTCAAACGTTTATTGATGGTCTTCGTGATCATGAAATGCAGAGAACACTACGATTAGCTCGTCACAAGACGCTGGTTGATGTCCTATCCGCCGCCCTCGAATACGAGTCAGCTACGCAGGCCTCTGGCGGGTACAGTAAAGTTAGGACTGTAAAAGAGGAAGGAGATGAAGATAAACTTGACCAGCTCGTTAATATGATGAAAAGCATGACATACAAGAAAACGAAGACCATCAGATGCTGGAATTGTGGCGAAATAGGACACGTACGAAGCTCCTGTAAGCACCCTAGGTACGACGCAAATCAAGAAACTCACCATCAGGAAAACTAGAACGGGTCAGCCTTAGGGGGGCAGCTTCGACCCAAAACTTTTCCAAAGACCCTCTCATACTAATAGCTTCTTTGAAATGTCGTGAAGATAGTGTATATGTAGATGGAGACATAAATGGTAAAAAGCATACGTTGTTGGTGGATACCGGAGCGACCAGAACCATTATACGCCCGACAGTTATAAACAGCCGAAAGAAACTGTTACCAACGAGGTTACGACTTCGGACCGCTACAGGTGAAAATGCCAACATTCATGGAGAAATCCAGGTACAATTGGGAATTGGGGCAGAAAAGTTTGTCCATACTGTTATAGTTGCTGACATCGAAGAGGATGTTATATTAGGAATGGACGTAATGAATATGCATGGATTCCAATTGGATTTTAAGAATAAGGTAATCAAAGTTGGCAACGAGGAGGTATTTCTCCATCCACATAATGACAACACTGTGCAAGCAGCCATTACAGAAGATACAGTCGTGCCTGCGAGAAGCGAAACGATCATAGTAGCGCGACTACAGGGAATTGTAGACGAAGGGAGACCTGTTATGATGGAGCCTTGGAACCACGACGATGAGGTTGGCCGTGGAATCATAATTGGAAAGGAATTGGTGACTTCGGCTAAAGAAATTCCTGTGAGACTTATCAATGTCAACGACTACCCAGTGACCATAAAGAAAGAGACAAAAGTAGGAACTTGTGTACCTGTGACATCCATAATTCGTCAGGCGACAACATCTGATAATTCCAACGACAAATTCGACCAAATGGTTGCAGTTGCAGGACAGTCTCTAAATCAGATGGAGAAAAGGAAATTAAGGGAATTTCTTCGGCAGTATCGTGATATTTTCGTACCGAAAGGAGGAAAGACGGGAAGAACTACCGTTGTTAAGCATAAAATTGATACTGGTAATGCTAAGCCAATTCGTCAAACAGCTCGACGATTACCACAGGCGAAGAGAGAGGAAGCTGAAACGATTGTTCAGGAAATGAAGAAAGACGGGGTGATAGAACCTTCTACGAGTCCATGGGTCTCTCCGGTGGTCCTGGTTAAGAAGAAAGACGGAACGACGAGGTTCTGTGTGGATTACCGTTTGCTGAACAACGTTACCAAGAAAGATAGTTATCCTCTGCCTCGGATCGATGACACATTGGACACATTGGCTGGAAGTAAATTGTTTTCTACTTTAGATTTGAAGTCTGGATACTGGCAGGTAGAAATGGACCCAGTCGATAAAGAAAAGACAGCCTTCACCACAGGATCTGGATTGTGGCAATTCAACGTTATGCCATTTGGACTTTGTAATGCTCCTGCGACATTTGAGAGGCTTATGGAAAATGTGTTGAGAGGGTTATCTTGGAAAACATGCCTGGTTTATTTAGATGACATAATCGTCTTGGGGGAGACATTCGAAGATCATTTGAGGAATTTAGAAAACGTTTTTAATCGACTTAAAGCTGCCCAATTGATGCTAAACCCCAAAAAGTGCCAGCTATTTCAAGGTAAAGTCAATTATCTGGGTCATATAGTCAGTAAAGAAGGAGTGGCCGTGGATAAGGGAAAAATCGATTCCATTAAGGAATGGCCAAAACCAACTGACAAACATCAAGTGAGAAGTTTTCTTGGACTATGTACTTACTACCGGAGGTTTATTAAGAAGTTTGCAGATATCGCTAAGCCATTAACGCGACTTACAGAGGAAGCAAGAGAATACCGCTGGGATATAGACTGCCAAAATGCCTTTGAAACGTTGAAAAAGCATTTAATAACAGCACCAATTTTGGGGTATCCACTGCCAGAAGGAGAGTTCATCTTAGATACGGATGCAAGTAACGTGGGAATTGGAGGAGTGCTGTCTCAGATTCAAGGAGGACAGGAACGAGTCCTCGGATATTTTAGTAAAGTCCTTTCAAAACCTGAGCGGAATTATTGCGTCACGAGAAGAGAACTTCTGGCAGTAGTGAAATCAGTAGAGCACTTCTATCAATACCTCTATGGAAGGAAGTTTTTAATCCGAACCGACCATGCCGCCCTTAAGTGGTTGATGCAGTTTAAGAATCCAGAGGGTCAGATAGCCAGGTGGATCGAACGACTCCAAGAATACGATTTTAAGATTGAGCACCGAGCCGGAGTTAGCCACAGAAACGCTGATTCTCTTTCCAGAAGGCCATGCCCAGCAGAGTGTCCTCACTGCAACAAAACGGAATCCAAGGAAGCAGCAGTGCTAAGAACGACGATTGTCAACGACGACTGGACGCCTACTAAGATAAGGGAAGAACAAGAGAGAGATCCAGTTATACAGAAAATCCGAAAATGGAAAGAGGAAAACCGTCGACCACCTTGGCAGGAAATATCAAACCTATGCTCAGTAGTTAAGACGTATTGGGCCCAGTGGGACTCATTTATCATCGAAGATGGCTTGCTCAAACGAGTCCTGGAAAATGATGACGGTTCAGAGAAAAGAAGACAGTTGGTGATCCCAAAGAGCAGAATAGCCGAAGTACTTCGTCAGTTACACGACAGTCCATCGGGAGGGCATTTTGGTGTAAGGAAAACCCTTCAGCGAATTCGGGAACGGTTTTATTGGATGAACAGTTCCGACGACGTAAAAGACTGGTGTAAGAAATGTACTATTTGTGCTACGAGTAACGGGCCTCACCGGAAAAGGAGAGCTCCTATGAGACAATATAATGTTGGAAGCCCGTTTGAAAGAATAGCTTTGGACATTGCAGGGCCATTTCCAGAAAGTGAAAATGGGGGCAAGTACATGTTGGTAGTAATGGATTACTTCACTAAGTGGGTCGAGATTTATGCACTTCCAGACCAGAAGGCCGCCACCGTTGCAGATAAGTTGATCCAAGAATATATCAGCCGATTTGGAGTGCCTTTGGAGATCCATAGTGACCAAGGCAGGAACTTTGAAAGTGATCTATTCCAAGGAATATGTGATAGACTAGGCATGAAGAAAACAAGAACTACCGCGTATCATCCGCAATCGGATGGTATGGTAGAACGAATGAATAGGACAGTTGGCAAGTATTTGACAAAGATGGTGTCCGATCATCAGCGAGACTGGGACCAATACCTTCCGTTCTTCACAATGGCCTACAGATCTGCTGTTAACGAATCAACGGGCCAGACACCAGCCAGAGTCCTATTCGGACGCGAAATGCGACTACCTTGTGATCTAGAATTTGGGTGTCGACCTGGAGAAGATGTAGCAGGTGAAGATTATGTGATCGAATTACGAAGAAGAATGGACGATGTACATGAGTTGGTCCGTTCCCACCTTCAGATCGCTAGCGACCGAATGAAGAAACGGTACGATACACAAGCCGAAAAGGGTTGCTTTAAGAAGAACGACAAAGTATGGCTGTATAATCCCAAGAAGCGAAAAGGTTGTTCTCCCAAATTGCAGCAGTTTTGGGAAGGTCCATACCTCATCATGGAGAAGATCAACGATGTCATCTACCGAATAAGCAAGATTCCGAGGGGAAAGCCGATGATAGTACACCATAACCGGCTGGCGTCTTTCGAAGGTGACCACGACGTAGATGAAGAAGTGGGAGTAAACCAAGTCCAAGACGTGTCTGACCTCACGTTTGAGGAATTCATGGGTGCCTATGGAGGTACCGGTAAAGCAAGACATGGTGTTACCACTGAAGAAAAGCAAGATCTACTCGCGCTCCCCGATGACTACTCGCTGGCCCTTACCATCCCGGCCAGTATCAAAGACGCACCAGGGTTGGCATCCGTCTTTCGAAGGAAGTTTGGTCGAGTTGCAGAACTTCAATGCCAGGTGCCAGCTCCCGGTAAAACCTTGAAACTCCAAGATGCATCACGTTACCTTTTCTACCTGGTAACAAAAGACACTGCCCGTGACCAACCTACCTACCGAGATGTGTGGGAAGCCTTACTTCAATTGAGAGAGCACGTACTAGAGTCCGACGTGCAAAAGTTAGCCATGCCAAAGTTGGAGTGCCGCCAATTAGATTGGAGGGTTATCCGAAATATGGTGGAGGAGATCTTTAAAGACACCGAAGTCCAGGTGTTAGTCTGTTGCAATCCGCATAGTTACTGGTGCGGAGAGAAAACCGTCCCTTGTCATTTTTATACAACTGGAAGTTGTAAAAGAGGGTCCAGTTGCCGATACCAGCATACAGTTCCGGTTTCAGTCCCGACAAGGTTCCAGGAGGAACCATCTTTTAAGAGGGGGGCAATGTTACGATAATTATCCTGGCCTAAAATAACCGTAAATATTATGACTAATGTGTTCTGTTTTTAGATTTTACGAGAGTATTCTATTAGCCGGCAGAAATTTACCTGAATGGACCTTCCAGAAACGGTCGAGCCGATGTAAAAATACCCGTTTGCCTTACCGTTATAATTTCGTCGCTAATCGAGAAGGCTGTTCGATGATTCTAGCGTAAAGGCAATGGCATATATAAAGGACATTTTATTTGGAAGGAACAGTTAATTCTGAACCCGCGCTCGCGAATTTGTTACGTTCGCCTATAATAAATTATGTAATAATTAGTGGTTAATAAACTTATATAAATTATCGTGCCTTTTAATAAATTAAAAGAGGAACAATATAATAAATTAGTAAGACATTATAAATTAAATAGACATTGAAATAAAATCATAACACAATATTATAGTTTCTCTAGGTAATACTTTTATCATCAGCAAAAAGAAAAATTTCTTTATCGATTTTCAAGTTAGTAGTGTCATTTAGAAAGATAAAAAAAAGTAGAGGACCCAGTACTCAACCTTGTATCTCAATGTATAGATTAAGATTCTTGTTATAAACCAATGAAAACTCAAAAAAGAATCCATTCAACAGAAAGTCATATTTTGTTATAGGAGAGAAATCATTATTTGTAGAAAGAATTAGTGTGCCACCATGAGCTGAACTTGGACGATCATACCTAGCAATTGTGGTATATTTTTCTATAAAAAAAGGCTTTCGGTAACCGCAACTATAAGGGGAAATCCTAATTTCTTTAGAAACAAGAATAATTCATCATCATTTGTTATATCTTATCATCAGAACCATATAATCAGAACCATGCTAAAGTAGTCATCATTATAATAGTTTGAAGTTTTTATTCCCACAAAACACATCATATTATTTAAAAAATTCGTTTTGGAGAGGCATCGGAATAGCAGTTTCGGTGACTTTCCCTTGATTTTTCTAGGGGAATAATTCTTTCCGAAGTAAGTAAGGGCCTAAAGGCAGCAAGATCAGCTTCCACTTCAGTTGGACCAATTTCCTAGGCATCATTAAATTCTAGAAGGATTTTTCGTAGACCTTCAGTCTTAATGGGAAGTCCTTCGAAAGCCAAAAAGAGTTTAACGCATGTGTTGGTAAATCCTTTGTAACATACTGAAGCAGGTTGGTCGCGTAGAAAAGCAAGATGTAGTTTAATGGCTTTCAAGGTATCCGGTTCCCTTAATCTTAAGAAGATATCGACTGTTCGAGTTATTGGTTAATATAACTCTTGGTGGGGTCAAAGGATTCAGATTTATCGATGGTTCCAAAATGTCCTCCTTGTTCTGTAGCATAATAAATTTCTTAGTATTAAAATTTGTAGTACGTCCCTGGGCCAAGTATAATATTTCGCCGATTCTGGTTATATTGTGACTTAAAGGAAACACCCCAAATTCCAAATTCCACTTATAACTATAACAAAAATATGGTTTTATTGATTTGTACGTGTTATTTCTACAATTTGAAAAGTTGTTTGATTCAAGGTCGTTTTGCAAGATAGTCTGAAGTGGTCTAAAACAAAAATTCCGGTTGCGAAAACAGGTAAGAGACGCAAAACTAGCCCCTGCCGGTATTAGATTGAGGGTAATTCAAGTCAAGTTTTAAATGGGTAACTAGAGTATGCAGACGTTTTAGTGTGTCAAAAATAGTGAAATATACTTTATGTAATATGTCAGTTTAGAACAGAGTCATCACTATTTCTAATTTTTTAAGTCCCTAAGGGATTTGTGTTGCCTGCAACAACTCCGAAAGTTAACCACATGTTGCCGTTGTGTCCTGTTTTTATGAAGCCCAGCCCAAAGTTTGTGTTCCAAACTTTCAACCTCAAGTTTTTATTTGTCCTAAGAAGCCTTCTCAGAGTACCTCTCACAGTTTTGAGATGGATTTGATCGTGTGGCAGAGAAGGTAACCACAGAAATCTTAGAGTGTATACAGTGAAATCCACGTAACTTTTTTGTTTGAACTCTTGAAGTAAAAATAAACAGTTTAAAATAATAATTGCTTTCATAGCAATTTAAATTTTGATAATTAATATTGTAAATCTTATGACAGCTAGTTTTATCATTTTTGACATTGGTTTGTTGTGTTTTTTAAATAAAGGTTAACCTCTTTATGAATAGTTTTATTTAAAAAGATATTTTTTATAATTTATTTCTGCCACAGTTTATAGCCCAGTAACATGTGTAAGTTTTGTAGCAACGAATTTTGTAAACAAATAGGACATATGTAAGTTTTTTTTCTTTATTATTTTGGTATAAATCTCTGTAACTATTATTATAGTATTTTTTGTGCCATCTGTATTTTGTAACTATTGAGACAGTAAAAAATGTTTAATTTATTTCTCTGAACCATTTTGTCTTTTTATTTTAGAAAAGTCTTCTAACCTCCTTTTGTATTTTTTTAGGACGGAAGAAGTTTTGTATTTCTTTCCTCCAGCAGGAAGTTTTCTTGAAGCAGCGTCCCATTTCAGATAGCTAGAGGGAACTCTTGTGTTTTTCCGACCCCTTGCCATTCAACTTATCCACGACCCCAGCTCTCCAAATAAGCCCTGAGTGCCGTTCGCACAAGTATCGTTTATTTTGCTTGCTCTATCTCTACCCCAATAATTTCTGTCCCCATTTTCAACCCCCTATAATGATACCCTATGTGGTAGGCAAAATATTTCGATACAGTTCAAATGTTTTTTGTTTAAACTAATACCCAAAACAAGTTTGTAGCATAATTTCAAAATGAAATTTTTTTAATACAATTATAAAAATCTATAAACTCAAATTTGCCCATTATATGGTTAAATTTCTAAGATTTGTTAGACAAAATTTGCCCTAATACTCGATACACCACTGTATCGATTGCCGGTTTTAAAAATATTCGTATCACTAGTACAACTCTCATATGTGACACTCTAATTGCTGCGGCAGTCTTGTGTGTGGCATTTCTGAAAACTTTCAATAATTAACCTTTAAACGTCATGTTATAATTCTTTTTAAAACACAGTGTATAAATTTTTAAATTGCTGTAATTACAAAAAAATGATGTAAAGAGTTTAGTGGCCGAATTACCGAACTATAAAATTACCATATAATCTATGTACTCTGTTAAACAAAAAAGAGAGGGCAGGCTTATTAAATAAATAACCCATTATGTTTCACAAATTGCTGCTTACATTATTTTACCAAGTTTTTTGTAATAAAAGCAAGAACAGAATGTCACATAAAGCAGATATAAGTTAATGATAACGAAATATCTGTTATAAACTTAAGCAATTATTTATTCGACCCTTATATATATTTGATATTTGAAATTATTTCTAAAGAATATATTGTTCTAAACTTTGCTTCTTGTTCTTAAAACTGTTTCGTCTCCTTTTGTCAAATATATATTTGATATAAACCGTGTGATCCTTTATTCGAACATTTAAGGGAGTTTATATTGTTTCCGAATATTTTATACGTAATTTATTACATTTTTTATTTCTTCTTTACTTCACTAGATTTAGGTTTTGACAAAATAGATCTTGATATATCGGTTTTTAAAATATTTGTTGTGTTTAATAAGCTCAATGCTTTCGTCTTTTTATCGATACTTTCATATTGAATTTCCAACACCCTAATTATACACTCAGGTGCAAAAAAATCGATCCATGGGTATTATTTGCTGAAAAAAGAAAACGTTTGAAGATATTACTTTTAAATCACGTATATATGTAAAAGTATATGTTAGATTATAATAATTTTTACAGATTATCCAAAAAATCATTTATTTATAGAGACATACGCTAAAACTAAAAAAACCAAAAATATTCAAAACTCTCTGAAATTAAGAAAAACATTGATAATAAATCAATATCTAGTGTTTCCCCCTCGGGCCCTTATAACAGCCTGTACACGTCTAGGCATTGAGGTAATTAACCTCTGGATATCAAATTGATCCAATTGGTCCCATATTTCTTGAAGAGCCGCTGTAAGTTCAGCCAAGTTGTTTGGACGGGGTACTCGTGCTCGAAGACGTCTTCCCATCATATCCCATAGATGTTCTATGGGATTGAGATCGGGACTGCAAGCTGGCCAGTTCATACGGAAAATTCCCACCTCCTCTATATATTGGTTGACGATAAATAAAAATAAAATTAGGTCCAATGAAAGGAGCAAAAAGTACCACATGCTGATCTAAAATACTTGTTATGTATCTTGCAGCAGTCATAGAACCTCTATCTACAATAACTAAATCAGTATGGGCTTCTGAACTGATACCAGCCCAAATCATAACGGAGCCCCCCCCCCCCCCGATAACTTATTCTTTCCGCAATATTACATTGAAAATATCGCTCTTCGTGTCTTCTCCAAACCCTTTCTCGGCCGTCTGGTGACCTTAGACAAAATCTGGACTCATCTGAGAACAATACATTGCTCCAATCTGCATCACTCCAGTTTTCATGTTCTCTTGCAAAAGCAAGGCGAGCTCTGCGATGTTCTATGAGTAGTATTGGAGATAGGACTGGCTTTCTGGATAACAAATTACCTTCTACAAGTCGTCTACGAACTGTCCATCTGCTTACATCCACATTTCCCACTTCGCTCAGACAATTTGCCAGTTTAACTAAAGTTAGATGCCGATTTCTCAAATATGATGAGACCAGAAATCGATCATCTCTTTTGGATGTTACCCTTCTACGACCTCATCCTGGTCTTCTTGTGCAGTTACCGGTGTTGCTATAACGCCGAACTGCTTTTTGAACCGAAGATCGACTAACACCCAACACTTCAGCTGCATAATATTGACTACGACCATCTTGAACTAAAGTCACCGCCCTTGCAGCATCTGTCGGAGTTAGAGACATTTAGGAAGGATAATTAAATAAAAATATAACACGTTTTGCAAATAATATCACTACACTAGTATGGTTGTTGAATTAAAAACAACATTCAATAAATATATACTTGCTTCAGACCCTTTTTGACAAAAACCTGAAATACTAATTTGTTTTAAGAAATATAAAAAGCAATATTAAAAATATTATTTTATTTCTCGTATACGAGGGTACACCTAAATTTACATACGTAATTTAATGTCTCTAAAATTATACAGCTTCAATAAATAAGAAATAAGGAATGGATCGATTTTTTTGCACCTGAGTGTAGTTGGTAGTTGGATTTTTGTAACTTACTTTCAGGATTTTGGATTATCAGCTGAACTTCGACAAAAACTATTATTTTTATTGATGTTTGTTGAATGATTTATATACTTATCTATATCTTAGCATTCTTGTTGCTTCGTTTCTAGTTTCCTTGTATATTTATTTGCCTTTTTCTGAGTATTTTGAAAGTACCTGTGATATATCTGTTTTTTTTTTCAAGCACTGTATTTTTTACTTGTGAATTCAATTGTAATATTTTTTTCTTCTTCTTGTTTTCTTTTTCTTTTCTATGTTTTTA
Source organism: Diabrotica undecimpunctata (assembly GCF_040954645.1). Lineage (NCBI taxonomy): Eukaryota > Metazoa > Arthropoda > Insecta > Coleoptera > Chrysomelidae > Diabrotica > Diabrotica undecimpunctata. The sequence continues at coordinate 29,515,384 of NC_092812.1, forward strand.
TTCCCTCTAAAAAAGTTTAATTCTGAAAAATTAAAAGTAATTCCAAGGACCTTACAAGAATTAAATTCATTTTGATTTATAATTGTCTGTATTGCAGACTCTCAGTTTACCCTCAGTTTACCACCGTATTAAAATAAATGACACTCGCTTCTATAATATTGTTACGCCAAGCCCCTGCTACGTACCTGATCGAACATACTACGCGACGATTCTACGATACGCTGTTCTAATATCGCCGAAAAAATTGTACTGGGTTCTGGAAATGTGGCAGAAATATATCTATAAAAGCAATTTATTGCATATTGCGTTGGCGAATTATCTTAAGACCAAATGTCTTTTATGAGGTGCAAAAATTACCAGTGTTATTTATACCTGTCTAGTTCTTTAAATTTCTGTAGCCACGACCTACTCATCTCCTGCCCTCAATCTGTCCTTGAATAATTAGTTAAGGGATTGCGTATTTCTTTTCTTTCGGTATATGGCCCAGGTATCCAATTTTTTGTTAGGCTAATAAATCAAAGCGTCTCCGACGCTTTTCAACGTGTACTCACAGGTCATATTCAGAAAAGCCTTATGGGAAAGAAAAGAGGGAATAAGAATTGGTGGAGAAATCATAAACGCCATGAGATTTGCAGATGACACGGTAATTATGGCTGAGAGTATAGAAGAACTACAAACTTTACTAGATGCAATAAATAGTGACTGCATTCAAATGGGACTTGACATCAACACAGATAAGACCAAATTTATGATAGTATCAAGGAGTCCAATAAATAATGAACAACTAACTCTTGGTGGACAGCAAATAGAGAGAGTGACAAAATATAAATATCTGGGAGCTTACATCAGACACACATAACACAGAATTAGATCCAGACCAAGAGATCCGAGTACGAATAGAAATGGCAAGGGCAGCGTTCTTAAAATTCAAACAATTGTTCTGTGACAAAAATCTGAATACTGCGCTGAGACTGAGGTTTGTTGAATGTTACGTCTGGTCGCAACTATTGTACGGGGTAGAAACATGGACACTAAAAGCGCAAATAGTTAAAAAGATTGAAGCCTTTGAACTTTGGGTATACCGGAGAATGTTAAGAATTCCATGGACTGCCAGGGTCACCAATGAGGAAGTGCTGAGAAGGATGGGTCGAGACAAAAAATTGTTGAGAACGATAAAAGTACGCAAGACTGCATACCTTGGACACATACTAAGAAATAATAAATATAGTCTTCTGCAGGTCATCATGCAGGGTAGAGTCGATGGCAAAAAGGGAATAGGTAGAAAGAGGAAGTCATGGCTGCGAAGTATTCGAGACTGGACAAACATGACTGTAGATGAATTATTCCACGTTGCAAAAGACAGAGAAGCTTTTAAAAATGTGGTCGCCAACCTCCGTTAATATGGACGGCATAGGAATAAGAATAATAAATCAAAATATAAATAAAGAAGGCCAGACAGATATAGACTCCTATTGGGCCAGAATAAAGGAAGACATTGAAGCAGCAGCGAAAGATGAAATAGGAACAGAAATTTGTGCCCGTCAAAATCATTGGTTTGATGATAAATGCAAGCATGTAACAAAAGAAAAAAATGGAGCCTACAGAAAGATGCTTACCCGACTTGAACAACTGTAGAGAAGAGGAGAAACGAGAATGCACAAAAGGAAAAAACTAAACCACTTAAATTAGGAACTTAAATATATAGAAAACGTCAACAGAGAAAAAGAATTCAGAGCTTTCTATAAGAACTTTAACATCAACAGAAAAGAATTCAAGTAAACCACAAAACAATGCAAAAGTCAGAATGGCGACCTATTAACAACAAGAAAAGATGTATTAAATAGATGTGTGGAATACTTTTACCAGACATCCAATATAGGGGTAGGAGACGAAAACCTGGAAGACAAAAGAGATAAGGTAAGGGAAACAGACGAGAGGAAAGAGGAACCACCAATTATTCTTGAAGTTAAAGATGCAGTTAAAAAACTAGCCAGAAAGAAATCACCCGGAATAGATAATCTCCCAGGTGAACTATATAAAGAAGGTGGCCATGATACCTCTTGGTCTCTTGGAATCCCTCTTCAATGATTGGAATATTGGAATACTTTGCACCATACACAAAAAAAGGAGATATCTTTTAATGCTCTAACCACAGAGAAATTACGCTTCTAAATGCAGCATATAAAATATTTTCCACAGTACTATATCAACATATGGCACCATATGCAGAGCGGATAGTCGGAAAATACCAGGCTGGTTTCAGAGGTGGTAAATCCACAATTCATCAGATTGCAACTCTGAAACAAGTTTTAGAAAAAACACTGGAATATGGTATTGATACTCATTGCATATTTATAGAATTTAAAGCAGCCTAGGACTCTGTGAATAGAAGAGAAATGTTCAAAGCAACGAAGCTAGGAATACCAAATCAGTTGGTAAATGTAACAAAACTAACTCTTGAGAAAGTTGAATGTAGAGTACGAATTCAGGAGGAACTGTCTGAACTTTTTAAAACAAATAACGGGCTGCGCCAGGGAGACCCTCTCTCCTGTATACTGTTCAATCTGGCTCTGGCAAAAGTAAATCGTATGTCACAAATCACAACCATTTATTCAATATATAATAAAACACTGCAAATCCTTGCCTATGACGATGATATCAATATTGTTGGGAGAACGGAAAACGTTGTACGAGAGGCGTATGTAGCATTAAATAAATCAGCTACAAAAATGGGTTTAATAGGGAACCTGGGAACCTGGGAGCGCTCCTTAACTCTGAAAATAATGTTGCAGTAGAGACAAACCGCAGAATTTTCACGTCCAACAGATGCTGTTTTGGGCTCAATCTCAGTCCTGAGATATGGTTCAGAGATCTGGACTCTAACAAAAAGTAACAAAAACACGTTAGGATGTTTCGAAAGATGTCGTAAAACATATTAAGATAGGACGTCTGAGGTGGGTAGGGCATGTAATGCGGATGGGACAAAATGACCCAGCTAGAAAAACGCTCCTTGATAGACCCATTGGTCAGAGAAGAAAAAGAAAGCCCAGAACAAGGTTTCTTGATAACGTCGATGAAGACATGAGAAATATGGGAATATCGAAGCACGTGCTAGGCGGAGAAGGGTATGGATAGGGATGACTGGACAGAAATTCTTGAGGAGACTAGAAAACACATAAAGTTGTAAAGCCAGTTGGCGGAGGAAGGCGATGGATAGGGACGACTGTAGAGAAGTTGAGTAAGTCTTTCTCAGTGTTTTCCCTTCTTTAGACTTCTTTGTTTCTCACCCTATCTGTCCATAGTATGCAGAACATCCTTTGCAAGATCCACATTTCGAAGGCCTCCAACTCCTTGTCTCCAGGCCGTATATCAATAGGGACCATACATACGATTTAACCATCCTATAGCAGAGATTGAAGGAAAGATAGCGATTTAATAGTAGCGGCTTAAAATTCTGACTCCATTTGTATGGGTTTCTGATTGCCGCTTTCAGAATAGAATAGCATTCCATTGCTTGTGGGGCATTTACCATTACTCAGCCATCTGATCTAACTAATTCGGAGAACATTAATTTTAGTCCGGCCATTTCTTTTTCTAAATATGTAATCTACCAGATCGAAGAATACTTATTTCGTGCTATGCTCCAATTTTTAAATTCCTCCCGAAAATTCTTAGTACCCTCTCACTATCAAAGGTATATTATAAAATAATATAAAGAAAATATATTTTCTTGTGATCTTGTCATCTCTCGTATCGCCCCATATTAATCTGTAAATGGATTGGCGGTACTTCTTAAGCAACTACATCTTGTTTATTGGAGAGGATGTTTAATGTATTAAATTTTGTAATGTATTTATTTACTAATTATTTCCACACCAAATTGTGTGTAAATTGTGGACTCACTTTTTTGGAATTACGTTAAAAATGAAGTTTATAAAATACCTTCAACAACAAGGGGTGAGATGAAAGATAGAATACGAAATTTATTTCGAAGTGTTAGCGTACAAATGCTTCGTAATGTCACTTATGACTTTTTTTGAGGCGTGAAAAAATGTTTTAGGCCATTTTGAACATCTTACGTAATTAACTATTAATAATATTGTATTAAAAGCAGTTTTTAATTTTTCCATAAATGTGTATTTTGTGTTTGGGTTTTATTTTGTAAAATTTATTAATAATAAATTATTTTTCTTTTTTTATTTGGTAAATTTACATTGATTGCCGGATTAATAACCAGTGGTTGTGATTTGTGGCATACGTATTACTTTTCCCATAACCAGATTCAACAGTATACCTACAGGAGAGGCTATACTTAGGCTAGGCTTACCTGGCTAGACATCCCTGGTCTAGCCAGGTAATTATTTAAAAGGTTCCGATAGTTCTCCTCGATTCGTACTCTACATTCAACTTTTTCAAGGGTTAATTTTCTTTAACTTAGCAACTGATTTGGTACTGCTAGTTCTTTTATTGCTCTGAAAATTTCTCGTCCAATTACAAAGTCGTAAGCTGCTTTATAGACTATAAAAAGTGATAAATCTAAAACACAATATCGACATTGTAAGGTACAAAACATAAATCATTATTCAACCGTTCTTTTGATAATTTAGTACGCAAAAAATAAAAATTTTTACTGAAGAAAATGTTAAAGTAAAGTAAATTATACATATTATCTGTTATGTGAAAAGTGTTGAGCGACAATAAATTTACAAGGTTTTGTATTTTTACTTAATAAATACTTAATTGGAAAGGACTATTTAACCAATATTTCAGATCCTTGTTTGGTTGACATCTAGGTATTCCGTATACAAACAGTTAATTACCAGTTTTCCCATAATGCATAAATAGCTAATAAAATTAACAGAAGACGTGTCAGAAGTTATCTTTTTTCCAAATATGGAAAGATGTCCCGTATATGTTTAGTTTGGTTGAACTTTTTCAAGTAATAAAAAATTAATTAATTGATATTTAATTTAAATAAAAATGTCTGAAATTTTCATTAATTTGTTTATCTATACAGCAGATAAATATTTACGAAAACTGAAGCGGTAACAACAGATTAAAATCTAAGAAATGTTAGGTATAAAACAAATGATGCCAGTTTAAAGTCAGAGTAATGGAATCTACAAGAAAATGGCATGCATTTCATAATTTTAACTTTGGATGCGCAGCTACGATGGAAAGCTTCCTACAAATCTGGGGCAAATAAAATCGTAATTAAACAAGGATTTGCTTGTAACACAAAACAGTCAAAGTGCATATAGTGTTCCTGATGAAAACAAATAAAATCTATGTAGGATCTAGAACATTAACCTGCTTTTAATAGGTATGATTTCTGCTTAACTTAACATTTGCTTTCATCAATAGTGGTACAAACCAAAAAATAGCACAGAAATGAATCTCTGTAATAACAAAAAAAAATATCATGAATATCAAAATCATAAATAAGATAAGAGAATTTTCATTCGAACATGAAAAGAATAATGCTATTAAAGACTTTTTTCAATGTTGTTTATCGGGATATGTAGTGCTATCAAAATCTATATTACAATACTCTAGTTTAACTTTACCATTTGGCTCTGGTATTGATAACATCATCCACTATATAATAAATATAGAACCAAAACAAGCGAGTTTTATCTAATCTAAAATCTGAAGAACATTCACCCAAGCAATATTGACAAGGAATTCAACGTTTCCATCCAAACAATTAAAAACGTATTAAAAACAATCATTTTCACATTTTTATATAAATTCCCCGATTGTTATCAGGCAAACTACCTGAAAATAAAATCTTATAAAACTGAAACACCCTAGTTGCGTTACCAAATGAGCATACATTTAATTTGTCTCGCTAAATTGCGAGATATAATTTGATATCGTCACATGTTGACCACAGGCGTGAATGCAAATCTGAAAAATAATTTATTAACGCTACAAAAAAAATACAGTGGGATTTTAACAGGACCGGACTTGCACAATAAATATGAATTCAAATTTAACTTAATCACTTATAATTTGTTGTAACATTGTTGTTGCGATGAAGAACAAAATTTTGCTCATTAGCAATAATATTTTCATATTAAAGAATTTAAAAACATACAATATATTTTTGAATAACAACAATACTAGTAAAATTCTCCAGCAACTAATCTATAACCTAGACTTATATGACGAGCAATATTATGACAGACCAACAGATAGCGGAATCTGTTAAAAATTGATAATTTACCCTACAGAAATGGGTTAACAAATAATATAATTAAGCTGCTCAGTGGAATTCCTAAAATCAAAATAGCTGAATATAAGAGCATAGATTAGATTAGATTTAGAGAGGTGGCCTTTTGGCCTATTCCACTGCGACCTTTTCAGATCTATTGTGGTCCTCTAGTCCTAGATGACATCTAGCCTGAACCTTTTTATAAAATCTAGTAGCTTCGAGACTGTAAATTCCATGTAACTATTTGCCGGTGGATTTTCTTCTCCTAATGCAAAGAACCGCACATTTGCCAGACTGTCAGACTGACACAAAATGTGCTCTGCTGTTTCTTCTTCGAGATGACAGAATCTGCACAGGTCATCATCTGATAATCCCATCAGCTTCAAGTGCCTATTCAGCTTACAGTGCCATGTTAGAAGACCTACTATGGCTTAGACTGTTTTTCTGTCTTTGCTTATTAGGTCTGCCGTAAATTTTGGCAAATGTTCTGTAATGAACTATTTCGCCTGTCTTTATCCTGGTGAATTCCTTCACCATTCCAGAGATTTGTGAGCTACCCACTTCCTTGTAGCCGTTCTTGTTACTGACTTTGCAATGCTGCAGAAGGGTTCCGGTCCAATGAATGGCATTAATGAGCCTTGTTTGGCCATTTCCTTTGCTTTTTCATTGCCCTTATGACCCTCGTGCCCCGGTACCCAGACTACCGTAACCTTGCTACGGTCTCCTAGTTTGTTTAGGGCACACACGCAATCCCATAATAGCTTACAATTGACCTCTACAGAATTGAGTGCCTTAAGCGCTGCCTGACTATCTGTGAAGATGGCAACTGAACAAAACGTTCTTTTCTGCCTTTCTATTTCTTCCACGCAGTGATGGATTACCATTATTTTCGCCTTGAAAACTGTTACATCCTTAGATAGACTTATCGGGAAATGTATCCCTTGATTTGTCCCTGCTATACCGGCTTCCACACACTCCGATGTTTTTGAGACATCCGTGTACCAGGTAGCAGCAGCTTGTATGGGTACACCTTTATTCCAGTCTTCCCTGTCTGGTATCTTAATTGTGAACTTATTGTTAATGCTATATATCTTAGCTGTTGCATCGATAGGTTTCCCATCATAATATCGGCTTTTAGCTCCTCGGTTAGCTTCCTGTTGTCAGTACCATGCGTCTAACTTATATGTCGCTGACTATGGATCAATCTGTGCATCACTGATCTGGCTTCGCCCTGTATAAAGATATGAAGTGGTGGTAGATTCAGCAGGACTTCCAACGATGCAGTAGTTGTTTTTATATTCCCCGTTATACACAGGTATGCTAACCTTTGTGTATTACCTAGCAGCCTTATTGCTTCGACTTGCTGCGTCTTTGTCCACCACGTCACCGAGCCATAGGTTATCATGAGTCTAATAACCCTTGTGTATAACCATAGAGTTATTTTGGAGTTAAGTCCCCAATTCTTACCGCACATTCTTCTACATCTGCCCAGGGACATAGTAGCTTTCTGTGTGGTTTTCAGAATTTGAGTATTTTATGTAAGCCTATGATCAAAATATACTCCAAAGTATTTTGTTTCTTTGGCAAATGAAATCTCTGTTCTTCCCAGCACCGGTGGTTTTATCTCTTATTTACAAGACTTTAAAAGCCTTCTGTGGACAGATTTCTGAGGAGATCCTCTACCAAGGTTGCCCAAAGTAGAGGGAACAGAACTGCTCCTTGTGGACAGCCTCCGCCTATTTTTATGTCCTATTTTTACTGTCCTATTCTCCAGGGATGCCTTTATCCATCTGCATATTACCGCAGTTGCGCCTCGTCTACTCATAGCTCCTATCAAAGAGCTGGTGGTAACATTATTAAATACGCCTTCTATATCTAAAAAAGTGGCCATTGATATAACAGCATATCAAATTAGAGCTAACTCGAATCTTAAAAGCCAAACACCGCTTTTAGATCAAAATCATCTCATTTACCAACTTTCTTGTCTCGAAAAACGAAATATCAACGAAAAAAACCGTCGTATGTCAAAATGTGACAATATCCGGATCGAAAGAAAGGACCAAAGATTGCCGGATACTCCGTACTTTTGAAAAATTTCAAGAAAATTTCTTACCACATGCTAAAGTGCCAGTAAAGTGAACCGTAAACTTTTAGCAGCCATTCATAAAACGATTTAAGATTTAAAAAGGTAATATCTTAATACGACTGAGGATTATAAAAAAAGGAATAAGCAATGATCAAAATTTAAGCGCATACCACTTAACTGTGCCAAAGTGAAGTATAAAAATTAAACCTGTATAACAATAGACACTTTAGAAATAAGTGAATAGTTTTAAAACTAAAATAAAGGGACATTTCTAAAGTAGCTCGATATTTAGTCGGTTTCCATTTAAAGAACGGTTTCTTGTTGGACCACTTGTTAGTTTGATGGAAAATAGAAAAGTAATTTTTCGTTTTATGTTCTCCTCCAACTCATTCCACGAATTCGTAAAGGGATGAGAGTTCCTGAGAGATAGTTAAAAGTTTGAAATTAAAATTAAAAATTTTCCGTATTATAAGCAGCTGTTTATCAAATTTAATGAACAATTTATTTTTATAAAATCTCTGTTCACTTAGTATATACATACATATATATATATATATATATATATATATATATATATATATATATATATATATATATATGGATACCTTTTCGCTATTAAACTGTTAACTAGTGGAAATTTTTTTCGTACTTCCTCCGCAACTCTGTTTATTCCATGCGCTAAACAAGTGACATGTATTAAGTTTGGATAAAATATTTTTAAATTTCGTCCTGCTTTCACCATATATGGTGCGGTATCAGATAAAATAAGCAATAATTTATCATCAGGCACAGCAGCAAGAAGAAAAAAGTTTGCTAATGCTTCTTGTAGAAATCGTTATACTGTTAGAGCGTTGGTTTTTTCCACTTGCTTACAGGAAATTAAATACGATTTTGGAAAGGTTTCATCGCTAAGTACACCAATCAATAAGTGCACAATGTATCTTCCTGACGAGTCAGTGGTCTCGTCCACACATATGTAAAAGTAATTATTACCTATTTCGGATTTTATGTTGTGGATAACTGAGGAGTATAACAAATTGACATTATTTCTCTTTAGAGTTCGTCCCTGGGAATGTTTTGTTTGCAATATTTTTTTAAAAAGGAACTAAAATTTTCATTAGATAATTTTGAAAGCGGTATATTAGAAGATACTAATGCACGACACAAGTCTTCGTTAAAAGTTTCTTTTTCGGTTTGTTTTTTTGGAACTTGACTGAAAGCACTTGGACACTGAAGGTTGATATTTTTCACCGGATGTGGTTTTTACTTTTTTAGCTAAATGTTTCGCGGTTCTGACATGCTGATCTATTTGAATTTTTTTTTTAGATGAAATCTAAAAAAGAATATAAATATTCTATAATTGTACCCATTTTTAAAATCTAAGATTGTAGAAATACACTAAAAATGAACCGTTTTTGCACAACAATTAAAATATTTAAATTAAATCAAATAAAAATCGGTGTAGTAATCTTGAAAATGTCAAGAAATTACTATACAAGAAGGAAGAACCCCTAAATATTTACAAGAGGCTCTTGGTCTTTTCTGTTTACATTTAAAGAAAAAATATTGTGAGCATTAATTAAAAGCACTTAATTAATTAAGTCCAACATATGATATGTTTTTGTTTTTAGCAAAATTAAAGCAAACTACGCTATTGTTAAAAAAAATGTTAGCGACCTTTCAGTAGACTATTGAATGATTTGAATTTTAAATAGGTATTCTATTTTGTATCGCAAGGGGTTTAAAAAATGCTTGAAAAAAGAAAAAATACATCGATTTATTGCGAACTAGGCTTGTGTCGTTACTTTTCTTAAACATAATCTCCAATTTTAAAATCTTTGTTAGTACCACCGTGTAAATTTTTAAAATAAAATAAAAAATAATACGTATGTACTTACGGTTTCGCCACAACATGAGCAATAAACTTTATCCATTTTCATAGATAGCTCTTTGTAAGGTTTTATCCAAGTTGAAACATTGCTTATTTTCGGCATTTTCAAAGCACAATTAGAAATACACGTTTTTTACGCCTCCAATTTTACAACAAAAGTGAAACCAAGTGAAACTGACCGTCAAAATAAAAAATTTTACCTAGAGACATAAACTGGCAAACACAAACCCTTAATTCCAGGACAAAACGTGACAAAACTCTAAGCTGCTGTCTTTTATTAGTTACTATACCAAGAATTTGAATACCAAGTGATTATAAAACAAAATTATATATTGGCATTTTCATGCTATCTGTAAGTTTGAATATAAAAATATATAGTTAAGACCAAATTTTCCAAAATGGTGCAATTTACCATATTTGCCTAAGTCTAGTCATCATCATTCTGGCTTTACAACCATGCGTGGGTCCTAGACTCCTGAAGAATTTCTCTCCAGTCGTCCCTATCCGTCACCTTTCTCTGCCAAGTACGTATTCCCATATTTCTTATGTCTTCATTAATGTTATCAAGGAATCTTGTTCTGGATCTTCATCTTCTTCTTTGACCAATGGGTCCATTAAGGGACGTTTTTCTAGCTAGGTCATTTTCTTCCATCCGCATTATATGCCGTATCCACCTCAGACGTCCATATATCTTAATATGTTTTACGATACAAGGTTCCTGGTATATTCTATAAAGTTCAAGTTCGAAGTTGTATCGTCTTCTCCACACTCCATTGTCATTCACTGTTCCATAGATTCGCCTTAGTACTTGTCTTTCGAAACATCCTAACATGTTGTCATTATTTTTTGTTAGAGTCCAGGTCTCTGAACTATATGCTAGGACTGGGCGTATTGTTGTGTAGTAGAGTTTTATTTTTGTATTTCTCGATATAATTGTTGATTTAAGGAGGAGATTGAGCCCAAAATAGCATCTGTTGGCCGTGTAAATTCTACGGTTTACCTTCTGCTGAAATTTCGACGCAAGTTTAGAAAAAAATGTTAATTGAAAATTGAATAAGCCATTGTATTTCTTTATTAACTTAAAAATTGTACAGTTGTTTAAAAAATTCCCTCATATAGATTCTCCTATTAAAATAATTTCAATGATTTGACTCTTATTTGACAGCTTAAATACTATTTTATACTTAAAAACTTTTATTATTACAGAATAATAGCATTAAAAGATTAGGTATTATTAAGAATGACATTACAAGAATTACATTATTCACATATTCTTGTCAAAAATATTCCAAGCTTTACTTATATACCAAACCACTTTTCCAATAAATTTAAATAAAATTCGAGCAAATCCATATTAACTGTGCTCACTTACTTTTTTTACGTTCTATAAATAGTTACCAAATATTTTATATATTTTAAGGGCCAAACCACCTCTGACCGCTTGTAAATAAAAATGGAAGTGTCACAAAATCTGTAAAGCAAGATTTTTGTCTTGTGGGTACGTTTTAAAAGAAGAGAGCTCAATGTAACTGCTTCGGATACCGCCAAAGTTTAGCCAGAGGCACTAGGAATGTAATTTTTTATGTCTGCATGTGAAGAGCAGTTTTATTATTTTAGCTGCAGTATGAAAACAATCTGCTTTTAACACATACTGTACTTGCACTCAAGGACGTACTTGCAAAGTTATTTTCAAGGATGTTTTACGAAAAATATTTAATCTGTCTGCAACATCAACATTTGCGGACGCAGTGTAAAATTTGTTGATTTTTACCAGCTTAAATATTCGTTTACAATGGACGAAAAGTTAACTAAAACAATTAGTGAATAATTGATAATTACAGTCAGAAAAGTTTAAGCAACAATTTTAATTAAAAAATATATTTTTTATACAATTTATACATATAAATTAGATTAAAAATATTTAAATAATATGAGGTAATAAATTGTTAGATGTATTTTAAAAAATGTCACCAATAAGAAAGTCGCCATGTTCATAAATGCCATGATAGGAGTTAGTCAATTAAAAATTCCTTTAACGGAAAACAAATTGTCAAAATGATGCTTCGTTATTTCCTACCGATAAATCTTACTCCTTTGGCTTAAATTGAGATAAATTTCAATTTAAATCAATAAAATCGTATTTATTTTGCTTTTAATAGGACTCCTTTGTCGAAACCTATTTAAGACGCCAGGATCATCTCGATCTTATATCCAGCCAAAATGTTTTGCTTGTTTGGGAAGTACAGTTCTTTGTGATAAAGCACTGTTTGCCATAAAACGCAGTCAAATTCATGAAATCTTCCGTTTATTCGATAAACGTCTACCGACTAGGCTTGAAACCATCGAAATACCTATCTAGTCCATCTTACAATGGAATAGGATACTTTATCAAGAAGTGAGGATATCATTACCTACCTCGATATTCAAATTTTCTCTTCCAAACCCTTAAAATCTAAATAAATACCTAAATAATGTGATTAAAACTATATCAACTATTTTGCCACAGCAAGATCCCATCTCCGATCTGCCCAATTCAAAAAAGGTCTTGAATTCATTGTTTATAAGACCAGTTGATAAATTTGAACTTATCCAGACAATCAATAGTATCAGAAGCAAATCTTCCTGTAATACTGATGGACTATCCATACAATTTTTCTTAAATCTCGCAAAAAGTATGTTGGAATAATATTTTTATTAATAAAATAAAAATACTTTCTATATCCGTCTTTGTATTTTTTTCAGTTGTTGAAGACCTTATCTCTTATATAACTTCAGTGCTTTTTTTTAAGTCTTGAAGTCTATTTAGTACTCTTTTTTTTTATCCTCCACCTAGGTTTTTATCAGTGATGCTTCTTGTTGTTATGGGTTGAGAGGAGGAGGTTATTGGGAGCAGCTTGCTGTAGGTTAGTGAAGGTGAGGATCAGAAGGGAAGTCCTGTTCCTTCCTGTAGGTTGGGGAAGGACTTTTTTATCAGTGATCCTTTCTGTAATTTGGCAGTGGAGCGGAGAAGAGACAGGACTTCCCAGCCCGGAAGCCAATAAGTTCTCCGCTTCACCGTTAACTTACAACTACTCCTAGCAGCACAAGCTATCAAGATGTGATGTCACTATACTTTTTCGAGGGACTCAGCTTTCTAAGGAAATTATTTACAATGTGATTGGCTTTAATACCATTTTCCCCAATCCTCCATTTCTCTGCAGTGTTGTGTTATTTCATTGAAACAGTTAACATTTAAAAAAAAAACAAAAAGTAATTATAATACTATTAAGAATATTAAAGTAAGTTACTCCAATAAAGCAGGCAATTCTAAGATTTAAGTAAAGCCATAGAATCATCCAACGCATTTAAAGCGAACCTCGACGATGATCCCACACTACATGAAAAAGAAAATCAATAACGTACGAAATTTTATTTTAAAGCTCAGGGCCAAAAGCATTTCGAGTCCTTAGATTAGGTTTTCGTAGAATGTGAGAAAAACAATGTGAGTTCTTGTTTAATATACCCGAAAGCAAAAAGCTCTACGTCTCTGCTCGAAACGATTACAGCATTTGTATTATCAAGAGAAAATATTTTATGTCTTAAGGAAGGTTTGATGGATTTATGTCTTGATGGAAACACTTTCTTTATTTATATCCTCACCACTGATTTTAAGTTTCTTAATTCTTTATGTGGAGTTAACTTGGATAGGTCGTAGAAAAAGATATAACCTAAGAAGGTTATATATATATATATATATATATATATATATATATATATATATATATATATATATATATATATATAAAGATGTAATAATTAGATTAATAGAAAATATTCCGGATAAAGGCGGAGCATAAATTTATTCTGTCATGTGAAAACAAAAAAAAATATATTATAAAGATTACAATGTAACAAGAATGTAACCTGCCTTTTTCATAAGTGAGTTGTATCGTAGTACCTATACATGCACATGCAGCTAGCTTTTTTTGACTTAACAGCGCCAGCGGCTAGTTTACTTCTCTACTTTAACTTCTCTTGTACTTGTTTGCATTTAGTACCGAATATTTTGATAAATTTTGCACAAAGTCCATATTTTTGGTATGTAATTAAAGTATTTTATGTGTACTTTATGTATTTACTTAAGAACTGAGCCAATAAATGTATAATAGAAATTATTCTAAAATAAATTTCATTTTATTGTAGGCTATAAAATTCCGCGAACGTTTGAAAATTCTGCAGACTGTTTTTATTACATTTGTAATGAAACTATCCTGACAACACAACCAATTTAATAACAGGTGTGCTCAAATAAGCCTATTAGTTTTAGAGAGAACAGAGTGTGGAACAGATCACAAACTTGTGGTGGCATAGATGGAATTCCACTATATCTGGACAAAACAAAAACATACATCGATTGTTACAACGGGAAAGACAATAAACGAAAAGAGGCTCAAATTACATCTATTGCAGGAAGAATCAATAAAAGATTTATACAAAAGAAGACTAGACCAAAAACTAGAAGAATTCAGATATGACACGTTAGATGAAATGCATGAACACATAATAACCTGCCTGATTTCAGCGGCCTTAGAAGCTCTTGGAGAAGAAGTCCAAAGGAACACCCATCAGAATATCAAATTAAGGGAAGACACATTGAAATGCATAAAAGAAAAGAAAAAACTACACATAAAATACCTAAACACCAAAAAACAGGAAGACTTAGACCTATATAAAGCGAAAAACAGAGAGGTAAAGAAAAGAGTAACAAATGAAAAGAACGAACGATGGGAACAAGCATGCACAGAGATAGAACGACATATCGGAGGAACGAGAAATTCAGAATCATGGCGAATATTAAAAGCACTTCAACGAAATAAGACAGAGAAAACCCAGATCGGCAAAATTAGTGAAAACGAGTGGCAAGAATACTACGTAGAACTACTTACAGAAAACCGTCCCCAATTTCAGGAAGAGAATATAGAACATGCAGGAAATGGGGCATACGACCAGATAGAAATAAGCCTGGCAGAAGTTAAGAGAGCAATCAAGACATTGAAGAACAAAAAAGCCAAAGGACCCGGAGGAATACCAAACGAACTAATTAAAAACGGAACGGAAAAGCTATTCCGCATGCTACATAGAATGTTCGAAAGAGGACTAAATGGAGAACAAATACCTGCGGAATGGACACAAGCATACATCACATCCATACATAAGAAAGGAAACAGGAAAAAATGTGAAAACTATAGAGGAATTAGTATAATATCGTCGGTAGGTAGACTTTACGGGAAAATTATTAAAGAAAAACTAGAAACTGAAATAATAGGAAAAATTGGAGAAGACCAAGCAGGGTTCACAGTAGGAAAATCATGCCTAGATCATACGTACACATTAGAACAACTGATAGAGAAGAAAATGGCAAAAGGTAGACCGGTCCATCTGGCCTTTGTTGATCTAAAGAAAGCATATGACTCAATACCTAGAGTCAAATTATTGGAAGCAATGAATGATCTCGGAATCCGAGAAACACTAATAAAAGCAGTTAAAGCACTATACAAAGAAAACAAAGTAGCTATTAAATGTGGAAATAAAGCCTACAATCCATTTAAGACGACAAAAGGACTTCTACAAGGCTGTGCTACGTCCCCTACTCTGTTTAAAATATTCTTGGAAAAGACACTCAAACCATGGAGGAGAAAGTGCGAAGGAATGGGCATACCAGTAAGAGACGAATACCTATACACCTTAAGTTTTGCCGACGATCAAGTAGTCATCGCACAAGATGAAGAATATCTCAGCTTTATGCTCAAAAAACTAGAAGAAGAATATAAAAACAACGGAATGGAAATAAACTTAGAGAAAACCGAATACCTAACAACAGAAAACAAGGATATGAGAAACCTAGAGATAGACGAGGGAAGACAAATAAATGGAACAGATAAATTCAAGTATTTAGGAACCATAATATCGAACCAGGGAACAACAGAAGAAGATATAAACAACAGACTGAGACAAACAAGAAACTGTATAAGACAACTAAACTCAGTGTTGTGGGATAAGAACATTACGATAAAGACAAAAAAGAGAATATATAATACCCTGACAAGAAGTATCCTGACATATGGGTCCGAAAACTGGACAATAAACAAGAGAAATAGAGGTAGAATAAGAGCAGTAGAAATGGAGTTCCTGAGGAGAAGCTGTAAACTTACAAAAAGAGACAGAATTGAAACCGCAGAGATTAAGCGGAGAATGGGAGTGCAATCAGACATAATCGACTATATAGAGGAGAAGAGACTATCCTGGTACAGCCACGTCAGAAGAGCGGACAGAGGACGCTGGATAAACAAAATCACAGAATGGAGCCCGATTGGAAGAAGAAAGAGAGGAAGACCCCGAAGGTCATTCAGAGATGAAATCGACGAGGCTATGGAGAAAAGAACCCTGCGAGATGGAGACTGGAATGACAGGGAAAATTGGAGAAAACGGTTGAGTGAACGAAGACAGTGAAAACTGTGGAAATCCTTAGTAGTAGTAGTTTTATTTTGGACTTCCTATCAACGAAAAAGATAAAATTATGCTGTACCACTTGCTCAATAACGTTGAGAGGTTACGTTGAAGGAAGTCACAAATTTATGCCATTTGCAATGCCAATGATTTGTAGTAAACCTCAAAATCATAAAAATGATTGCTACTTTTGTATGACATCAACACGAGAAGTCACGAGAAAAAATAAAGATAAAATTATATATCCGAACATCACATCTGTAAAAAGACGAACTCCTTGTGATAAAGGCACTATACTTCCGAATCTTAAAAAAACAGAAGATGGATGGTAATAATATTTCTCGTCTACAGACTTAATTGAGTTTCCTTCCTGAATGTACTTCCTTATCTTCATACACTTCTTATTTATTATTATTATTATTCTTAACTGTACACTTTATCTGGATTTTCAAGTCTGTCAAAAGAACCCTAATTTTTAAAGCAATCCAATTTGGATGACCTTATTAGAGATTTAGACCTATCAAAATCTTAGATTCAATTATTAAAAAATTAAAACAGTGGAATTTGTTAGACAAAAATACAAGAATCTCATATTTTTGCACAAGGCACTTCCCCTTGCAGAATCAGAACTGTCAGAATCACCTGCCTGGCCTCACCTGAAAGGTCTCCTGATCTGTCAATCGTGTTCTCGATTTGTCTTGGCAGTATCCTCTCATACAATTTCTCGATGAATGGGAGGAATC
This sequence comes from Diabrotica undecimpunctata, assembly GCF_040954645.1. Taxonomy (NCBI): domain Eukaryota; kingdom Metazoa; phylum Arthropoda; class Insecta; order Coleoptera; family Chrysomelidae; genus Diabrotica; species Diabrotica undecimpunctata. Next base: position 29,532,807 of record NC_092812.1, read on the forward strand.
ATATTATGGGGCAATACTTTTCCCCAGTTTTGAGACGCAGTACCTTTAAGCCTCAGGACATATCTGTTCTTCAAACAATGTATTCAAGTGCTCCAAACTTGAATCTTTTGTCCAGTGGCATGTCGTATGAGTAGTAGGCATTGAACATTTCCATTGCGATTCTATGTTTCTGACCAGAGATGTCCTCATCCAGTTTATCACACAGTTCCCTCCAATGCCTTCTTTTTTCTTTACGCATCTTTCTGTAGAGTTCTCTGCTTTGTGCGTGGTACTATATTTGATTTGCTGGATTTACTGTACAAAAAGAGGGTTTATCTATGCTCTGATCTACATCCTCGTTATTCTTTTCCTCATGACTATGCATTCATCTCTGAGCTCTTCGATGTTCGTACTCCACCAGTACGGCATCCCACATTCTAGACCGGTGTTCAATACTACCAAATCCAAAGTACATAACCAATCAGATAACATTCTACCGCGAGTATAGGTAATGGGGAACCCCATTCCGCCGCTTTTCCGTTGAAATCTCCCAACACCACGTATTCTCCTCTCATATTGATCATCTTCCATGATCTTATCCATCTTCCTCTCATATTCACCCACGGTTATGTTAGTAGATAGTCATAAGACCTAAATTTGCATATTTATGTATGTGAAACCTGGACGGTGATAATAAAACAAATGAGAAGCAACTAAAAATGTAGAAAAAAATGCTTAGAGCGATATATGAATTGGTTAAAGATGTCATCACAAAGCAATACAGAGTGCTAATCGGTAATTAAAATAATTATACAACGAGCCAAATATAATAAAAATAATCGTTAAAAAGATGGAGACAGACTCGCTATATCAAGAGACAAGATCAGCCTATTGCCAGGAAAGTTGGTACTATAGAAAGAGATTCCGAAAGTAAAACGGCCTATGAAAAGACCAAAGATTCGGTAGAGAGACGATATTGCACCTAATGTCTTTTTCTTTTATCTGTTGACTCTTGAAAGAGTATACGGATATAATGTCTTGGTCACTTGGACCATCAATTTCTTTCTTTTTCTGTCTTAAGCTGACAGAGATAAAAAAAGAGGATATATGAGACTATAGTAAAAAGTATCACTTTATATAGCTATGAGGTATGGCCACTGAAAGAAAGAACACTGTCAACGCTGAAAGCGACGGAAATGGATTTTTGGAAAAGAGCCGCAGGAAGATCTAGAAGAGAAAGGATTACCAACGAACGCATTAGAGAAATAATGGGAATCAAACGAACAATCACAGATGACCTAACAACAAAACAACTTATCTGGTTCAGACACATACAAAGAATGGACGAACAACGAATGCCAAAAGAAATACTAAAGTGGCAACCAGAAGGAAAGAGAAAACAAGGTAGACCGAGAAAAAGTTGGAGCGAAGGAATAAATAAAGAACTGAGAGAGAGGGCCATAGAAGAAGATCTATGGAACAACCGGTCTAAGTGGCGATTGGAAGTCGGAAAACGGCAGAGAACGTTATAAACCTACAAGTAGTAGTAGTAGCTGACAGAGAAGTTTTATGTAGACCATGGCCAATAATTCCTCTAGCTTAATCCGCCCAGAGAGTCGAAGACTTTCCTCGCGATGTTTACAATAAATTTTATCCTTTACAATCAGATTTTCTAAGTCTTCTGTTCTTCGCCGTTTGTCTGAGTATCTAAGGTGGTACTAATTAATTTTTGTTGGAAGTCCAAGTAGTAGATTTACGTACCTAACGAGAAGGGGAACTAATAATCGACTGCAGCAAATGATGATAGATTGTGAAATCAGGGAAGATCCACTCTGGGTTGTAATACTATAGAAAGACAGAGAGAGAGAGAGAGAGAGAGAGAGAGTGAGAAAGAGAGGAAGAATAATACTTTCAACGGATTAATACTTTTTACAAGTATCGCGTTAATATGGAAAAAAAGTTTGAATACTCCATCGAAATATGGAATCATATTCTACATTATGTCATTAACAGATTGTTTAAGGGAGGAGGTTGGGAACCAATAGATATCTTTTATATGTTAAAAAGCGTCTCTTTTAAACAAACATTTATCAATTTTGACATTTTTTCAAAATCCAATAAATACTGCCTTTTATCAGAAAGGACTTTTTCATGGTCCACTCTGTATATACTGTATTTAGCCTGCAAGGTACTCAGTATGTTATAGTACTGTAATATTTGTTTTTATGTTGTGTAAATTATTACGTAAAATTTTAAAGCAAAAATTGTTTCTTTCTAAAGACATTCTTTATTAGCTATTCGTGGAAAATTAAAATTCCTGCAATATTTTTTCTAAGTTCTTGCAACTAACGTGTAAAAAAGCTCCGGTATAATATGAATAATTAAACTTATAGTCACATCTGGTTAACGCAAGGAACACTAATATTCATTAAGAGAAAAATGTAAAATTTGTGTCCCTTATTATGTTTAATTACTCCTATTTTTAGACGTGTAAATTTCAGGCAATTTATCTTGATCAGATTGTTACTTTAGGTATTTTTCAAAGAAAATAATCGCGTGCTCACTCACGGTTATCTGCAGAGAGGGTTCGAGTTAATTTAAAGTCAAGAACTTAGTGAAAAGTACAGAAGGGAGGGTTTAAGGTGAATTTACACGGGTTTTCGGTAGACATAATGAAGACCTTAATTTAGAATTGGGCATACAATCGGATTAATTAAGCCCGTGTTTATTGTGTTGCAAATAAAATTTTTTAGATGTACGATATATTGGTTAAAACTACTGTTTTCGTTGTATCTTAGTTTTTTCTTATTGGTCAGAATATTAGGTTTAAAAAAAGCCTAGAAAAGCTTGAAAATGTTTCAAAAAAATTAAGTATTAAAAACCAAACTGTTTTAACTTCGATGATGTGTTTTTGTGTGTATGTGTGTGTGTGCGTATGAGAAGGTTTTTGACAGAAAATCTTTCTGTTGTGTAGTTATACCGAGCCTTTGAAAAAACCTTTCTTATTTTGGATGATTACTCGCTTATTCACAGACAATAAAATGGTAGAAAAGATTATTTAGACTGTTAGGCTTACTTTTGTAAGATAAAGGGTTATTTGTCAGTAGTGTGTTGGAGGAGAGAGAGACGTGATCCTTCCGTTACATTTTTTCAGATAACTTTTTTTAAACCGATCTATAACCTCGATAATTTAGTAGAACATTACAAATTTATCACAGTTTTGGGTATTGTACACCCGAAAAGTATACTGCTAATAAATAAAAAGTTTTTGTAGAATCTAGAAATAGTTAGAAACTAATCATGTCTTCTCATACTTCGGGAGACTCGATTATTGTGTATGGGTGACTTGATTATGCCTTCCCACATTTACTATATTAAATAAAACCAAAAATTGGATGCTGAAAACTAACTTTACTCAGTCATGACTTATAACAAATAATATTGTTAAAAATATAAACACTTTTTCGTAGAAAATTATACCCAAAAAGTTATAAATGTGGAAAAAAAGTTATTGTTGAATATTGAACATTTTCAGTGATTTAAGGAAGACAAAACATCCTATGCCCTTACTGGGACTTCTGAAAATCGCGGGTGGTAACTTCTTTAAAATGTGGTCATGTGCGACTTCATCCATGTCTTGATGTTAAAATCCTCGTTCTTTTTTCCCTTTACCTGTTCTACGTAACAATGGACTAAGTTTCTTTAAGACACCATGCTTACAATTACCCAATCTTGCACACTCAATTCAAACTAATCACCTTCTGCTTCTGATTCACATTCAGTATGTGTCTGTAATTGTAGTTCATCAATAGGATCATATTCAGAGCCTGACGATTGTAGTATAATAGTATAATGTCACTGCCCCCCCCCCCTCAGAAGTTGAAGATTCCCTCAAATTCTTGAGTTTTTGTTTAGTTATTTTTTTTAGTGCTCTTACTTTGGAACCTTCCTCTTTTTCTAATTTTTTCTCTTCTTTAGTCTTACCTTCAGCTTCAAGCGCAAGTTTTTTTGGTATAGCTGTAAGAATTTTCGTAGTTGCTCGCTGTCTACCCTTTGTTGAAGTCTGGGCCCGGCTTTGGGATGAGGTCTGATCATTTCTGGGCTAGTAAAAGTGACAGAAGTAAAAGGCTGGTTATTGTGCTCTATTGATGTTTGTTGTAGCTGTTCATTTTGTGAAGTATCTCCATATACAAGATGTGATATAACTATTTGAGGTGCCAGTAGAAGGAGAAGGCCGGTTTTTGTCCTCTATTAAAGTGTCCATCGTAGTTTTTGATTACGTGAAATCGATCCAGTTGAGAAACAGTGTCAAATTATTTCAAAGCTGGTGAAAGTGCGAGTGAAAATGGAGGGAGGGTTATTGTTATCTATGGCTGGTTGTGCAACATCAAACTGAGATAAAGTGGAATTGTTTTCCGGATCTTCGTGATCAGTAACATACGCCGACATAAAATCTTAATCAGCAATAATATTGGAATTGAAAGGCGATATACCCGTAACAATGAATCCACTCTCAATATTACGTGGAGTAAAAGCTACGGGAAAAGCGTAAGCTAAGCATCCTCCGACTATGATTAAATATTTACTGTCGGTAGTACATCCATCCACTTTCATCAACCACGTCGGTGGTCTCTGGTGGGCTATAATCAATTGATCTTCTTTGTCTTATGGACAGTTGAAAGTCTAGTTTCGTCCACGCTTGAAATTGTTTCTGATCGAATTCCATTGTTCTCAAGAACTGTCTTTAAATTTACGAAAAATTTTGATAGATGGTTTTTGTTAAAGCTAGTTGCTCTAGAAAGACTCGTTGCTTCCGGATAGCGTAGTGGTAAGGTCCTCATCCTCTTTAGAAATCCGTATAACCGTTTAACAGTCGTAACTGGTTTGCTTATGTTTATTTCACAAAGCAGGTATTTGTTTACTATTTCTTACGGCAAACTCGTACGCCAGTTCTTTTGCTTGTTTAGTTGTAAGACCATGGTGTAATTTGCTGTGAAATCTTTTTACTGCCATAACATTTATTTGATATCAACGTGCCGTTCCTTTAAGAGAGGTACCGTTATTATTAACATCTAAAACAGCTTCTTTTAACCTCTGGCTATCGACTGGTGTTCTTTTCTTGGCCCCTTTTCTTCTTTTGTATTGACGTGGCATATCTATAAAATAAAAAACACTCCATCTATAAGGAGTTTCTGAGAGACTTGATCCCGGGACCATATCTAGCAGAAAAAAGGGAATAAGTCTCCTCCGAAAGGCCATTTTAATATTTTAGTCTATAAAAATAATGACAGCAATCTAGAACTCATTGCAAACTGCGCAAAACTTAAACTGAATGATTATGGTGTTAAATAAAAATAATACAAAAAACTCACGCGTGCATTCTTACTCTCAATACCTTATAAATTATCCAAAATGTTAACCGCAACTGTAAATAACCACAAAATATTTACATGTTCTCTTTTTTGTTCATCGTGGTGTCTTAATGTATATTATTAATAAAAATAACATACAACAATAAAATAACACTTTTATTATTAATACCCATTCAAAATTAGCTGGTACTTAACAATATATTAATCTCCTCTAATGCGATGTAACCTCCAATCTTTCTGTCTAATATATCTGTACACACATTAGTGTTTTTTCAAAAGCACTTAACTACTTATCTTAGTGAAACTTTTATTCATACAAACAATAGTCCATTGTGTACATTGTTTGATGTCGTTTATATTTCACAAGTATTACTTTAGAAGTAATTATCTTACAGGCACGCCACATGACACTCGATAATCAACTATATGTTCCAAGAATAGTGTATGGGTTGTATCTGATTAGTAACACCGGTAATACGCATATTAGGGATACATTGAGAAAGTATAAATATGTTTATTTGAACATATGTTTTTACTAACAAAACTATACATTATTACTTCAATTTAGTATAAACATATATATATATATATATATATATATATATATATATATATATATATATATATATATATATATATATATATATTAGAAGTGATTATTTCGACCAAAAAATAATTTATAAATACGTTCAAATTATCGGGTATTATAGTGGTCTATAATAAAAATCTTTCTTTTGACGTGACAACGTCTTAAATTAGGTTGTGGCTCGGAGTCACTCATGAAAAAGTGTAACGCCCGCTCACGTCTGTTACGATGAGTCACCGAACGAGAGAAAGGCCCGCCGGACCGGCGAATGCCTTGCGTCTCGCTCCCACTCAAACATGATCGGTCCGCTGCGCGCGCAGCACTAGAGAATTAGGCGCGTTGGAAATTAGTTAAGTTTAAGTTTACATGTACAATGTTTTAGTAAACAAAATATATTTCTATAGTTAAAATTTGTGCAATTCTTATTTTCATTCAATTCCTTGTTCCTATTGTGCAATTTAATAATATTCATATCAATAAATATTCTACCGAGAAAAAGACGTTGTCACGTAAAATCTTCGCCCGTAAAACCGACTTTACAGGCAACCGATTTTTTTTTCTAAATTACTCAATATTTCGCTATTTATTTAAAAGCTTCCTCAGGAGTAAACTAAAAACAATTTGAACATTACAAAAAATTGCGTACAAATAAATTTTAAAACACTTACAGAATTTAAAAGATTTTGCAAATAAAAACTGACATTGAAGTATTTGAAATATTGAATGTCAAGATTAAATTGTCTTAAGCACGTTCGTTACAGATATACGATAAAAAATTAACTTATTTCAAATGTAAAAATAAAAATAACAATAAAAGAAAAGTTAGAAGAATAATATTTATTTGATGAATTATTAAGGTTAGTTGTTATTAAGATGAATGTTGGCTATTTTTAATATTTATAAATTTTGTTCAATATGTTATAATATATGTTACTTAACTGTCCAGTGTCCGTTTTATAATTTAAAGTGTTTTTATTTTTATTAATGTAATACATTTCAAGAAATAATCTACTTTTGTAGTTATCAGTCTGTGCCAAAATGTGAGCTTTGTTATAGTCTAGCATATTACCAGTGTTTTCATAGTGTTTTGATTTGACATTCCTCTTAGGCCTATTGTAAGTTCTGTAAAATCTACTACCTACAACATTTATAAATTCCTTGCTGATACATTAACTGATGCCTTTGAATATCACAATAATTATAATTCTAAGGACACATTTACCTTTGTCAATGCTGTTAGGGGAATGCAGTTACTAAATGATTACGTTTTAATTTCGTTAGATGTGGTGTCGCTATTTACAAACATTCCACTAAATATGGTCACGGACATTATAGAATCAAATTGGAACCCTATAAAACTCTACACGACATTATCAAAAGACAATTTTCTACAAATTCTTAGGTTCATTTTTAACAACACTTACTTTAGTTTCAATGGTAAATTTTATTCTCAAATTTTTGGAACACCGATGGGTTCCCCGATTAGTGCAATCCTTGCAACTATTGTAACTGATCATCTCTTAGATAATGTGATTACGCAATTACCTTTTGAATTACCGTGTATATATAAATATGTCGATGACATCATATGTGCAGTTCCATCTTATCATATCAATACCACACTAAACATTTTTAATTCATTTAATAAACATCTTCAGTTTACAATTGAAACTGAGACAGATTTTAGTATACCATTTTTAGACACAAGAGTAATAAGAACAAATGACAATATTTTGACATTGGATTGGTACCAAAAACCGACAGCATCAGGCAGATATATAAATTACTATTCAAACCATACCACCCGTCAAAAATATAATACCGTACTAGGTATGAAAAACAGGATAATGTCCATTGTTGATGACAACTTTTTACAAAAAAATCTGAACATAATATACAAAATTTTTCGTAACAACGGATATCCTAAACAAATTTTAAAAAAACTGATTTACAGCACTAATTTCTATGACGGTCCCGTCCATGATTCTAATAACAAATCAATCAAATATAAAAAACTTCCCTTTATTAATGGTCTAACTCATTCTGTCATATCCATATTCAAAAATGTTCCTAATATTAGTATAGCTAAATATAATACCATGAACAGCAAACAACTATTTTCAAAAATCAAAGACCCAGTACCAACCTTATATAAAAGTAATGTCGTTTATGAAATACCGTGTTTAGGATGTCAAAATAGCTATATTGTTCAAACATCACAATGGCTAAAACAACGCATCACACAACATAAAAGTGATTGCAGCTTGAGAAAAAATACTTGCGCAGTGGTTGAACACTATGAAAACACTGGTCATATGCTAGACTATAACAAAGCTCACATTTTGGCACAGACTGATAACTACAAAAGTAGATTATTTCTTGAAATGTATTACATTAATAAAAATAAAAACACTTTAAATTATAAAACGGACACTGGACAGTTAAGTAACATATATTGTAACATATTAAACAAAATTTATAAATATTAAAAATAGCCAACATTCATCTTAATAACAACTAACCTTAATAATTCATCAAATAAATATTATTCTTCTAACTTTTCTTTTATTGTTATTTTTATTTTTACATTTGAAATAAGTTAATTTTTTATCGTATAGCTGTAACGAACGTGCTTAAGACAATTTAATCTTGACATTCAATATTTCAAATACTTCAATGTCAGTTTTTATTTGCAAAATCTTTTAAATTCTGTAAGTGTTTTAAAATGTATTTGTACGCCATTTTTTGTAATGTTCAAATTGTTTTTAGTTTACTCCTGAGGAAGCTTTTAAATAAATAGCGAAATATTGAGTAATTTAAAAAAAAGAAAGATTTTTATTATAGACCACTATACCCGATAATTTGAACGTATTTATATATATATATATATATATATATATATATATATATATATATATATATATATATATATATATATATATATATATATATATATATATATATATATATATATATATATATTAAGGATCTATAAGAACTATAAGATTAAGTGGTGGGTTTTTTCGGTCAAAAAGTGGAGAAAAAAGACAAAGTTGATGGCTACTTCATCTATGTATTGAAGACGTTTCGCTTTCTTAATGGGACACTTAAGTAAATGGACATTATACGATAATGTCCATTTACTTAAGTGTCTTTACAACTTTAATATTACTGACTGCTACATATCTTTTTAAGATAACACATGTAACTACTTTTCCATGCTTGTGTGGTTTTTTCATATTGTTCTTTTTAGATGAACTGATGATGCTTTTTGATTAAGAAAGCGAAACGTCTTCAATACATAGATAAAGTAGCCATCAACTTTGTCTTTTTTCTCCACCTTTTGACCGAAAAAACCCACCACTCTTCCGAGTGATCCTTAATTTATATTGGATTGACGGTCGTACTCCTTTTCTCGATATATATATATATATATATATATATATATATATATATATATATATATATATATATATATATATATATATATATAATAATTTTCTTGGGTATTATGTTAGGTTCTATCGGTCTGGAATTAAAACAATTCTATTTTCTAGTCACTTAATATTTCGCCAACTGATTGTTGGCTTCATCATTTCATTAATTAATTAAATTAGTTTAATTGTGAAATTGTAAAGCAAATGTTTGTCTTGTATTTTTTTTGTGAACAGTTCTACCTCTTGCACTTGTGATGAAGCCAACAATCAGTTGTCGAATTATTAAGTGACTGGAAAATAGAATTGTTTTAATTCCAGACCGATAGAACCTAACATATACCTAAGAAAATTATTATAAATAATATACCGTCGATACCAAAACAAAAAAAAAATCCCCCAACTTAGGAAGAAACCAGAGGCCTATAGAACAGGCACCAAGGAAACTAACAATCAAACAGTAATCCTTGGTGTTTCTTATGCTCAAAAAACTTCAGGAAATAGTCAAACGACTGAAATCACAAACCAACAAATTGATGTCCACTCAAACCATTTTACTACAATTGCCAACCTTGAAAACCTGATGGCAAACTAATGGAGAGAATGGACACTATGCTTAATCTCCTTGCCACTATGATTTCCAAAATGCGCTAATGCAAAACAGACTTAAAATAGCCGTCTGGAACTCAAATGACCTAACGAAGCATATTCAAGAAATCAAAATTTTTCTCGAAGAGAAGAAAATTGATGTTATGCTCATATCAGAAGCTCAGCTAACAGACAAAAATTATATTACAATTCCAAAATATATTGTTTACTACACAAAATATCCAAATGACAAAGCACACGGTGGCACAGCTATTATCATCAAATCAAATATAAAATATCATGAGTTAAGTTCAGTGAAAAGTACTTACAATTAACTAGTATCGTCATTGAAGACTGGCTAGGCAACCTTACCTTATCTGCAGTCTACTGTCCTCCTGGCCAATCCATTAACGAAAACAACTTTAATACCTACTTTAGCTCTCTTAGACAGACATTCATAGCAGGATTAAACTGCAAATATCTCCACTGGGGCTCTACGGCAATCACAACAAGGAGTAGACAACTCCTGAATTTAATAATGGGTAACAACCTACAATGTATATCTACAGGAAAACCATGCTAAGCCTACAGATCCAAATAAAACACCCGATCTCTTAAATTTCTGTGTAATTAAAGGTATATCTCTTAACTACTGTGCAATAGAATCATTTTAGGACCTTTCGTCAGACCATTCTCCCATTCTAATTGACCTAGACTCCAAAGTCATGCTTAAAAGTAAGCCTCCAGTCCTAACCAATAACCAAACAAACTTTAACATATTTCGAAGTACACTTACAGAACAACTATCAATGAACTTGCCACTCAAAACAGAAAATACTTGCGTAAAAATGCGTAAAATTAATAGTAATAATGAATTAAACCTCGGATGAACAAGGGGGTCAATTTTGACCCCAATGTATGTTTTTCTCTAATAAATTCAGAAATATTTTTAATTTTAAACTCATTATTTTTTTATTTAACTTTAATCTTCTTGTTCTTCTTCTCGTAGCACTACAACCCGGGGTGGGTTTTGGCTGACTGCACAACTTGCTTCCATCTTGAACTTCCTCTCATATTAACTTGACATGGCAGTTATTAGGGAGTCTATGGACATGGCCAGCCCATCTTAAACGTTGGGATTTAATCTCTTGGACTATATCGCTCGCTCTATACATCTGCTTGACCTCAGCATTTGTTCTCATTCGGTATTGGTTGCTATTAATGTCGTGATAAGGCCCAAAGATTCTTCTGAGGATTTTTTTTTATAGCCCTTTTTCTATCCGAATTGTCGAATAAAGGCTCTCCCATTTCTCGCCATTCATCCCTGTTGTGTGCTAGGCGTTTCCACATTGGTCCTGCGACTCTTTTGATATCGTCGCTCCAGCGCATTTGAGGTCTTTCTCTTGGTCTCTTCGCATCGTGCGGTCGCCAGTTTCCGACTTCTGTTCGTGTTAGGCATTTAGATTTAATAGTATTGTAGAGGCGGTACATACATCTATTTGCTGATTGAATTCTTCCTTTAATCTCTTCCGCGATATCGTAATCTGCAGTGATTGTTGCTCAGAGATATTTAAAACTCTCCACTCTTTCAAAGTAATATGGGTCTATTGTAACATTTTCCCCTATTCTATCTCGCCCCTTTTGTCTGTTGATGCACATGTATTTGGTTTTCTCTTCGTTTGCCCTTAAACCAGTTTTCTTTGCCTCTACCTCCAATTTATTAAAAGTCTCGTTTACATTGGTGACTGTATTTCCCACAATGTCAATGCCATCTGCGTATGCTAGTAGTACTTTTGGTCCATTTACTGTCAGTAATTCTGTTTTAAGTTGAGCTGCTCTTACTACTTTCTCCAGGATGATATTAAAGAGGAGAGGTGACAGAGCATCTCCTTGTTTGGGGCCACTGCTTACTTCGAAAGATTCTGAGAGTTTGTTACCTATCCGTATTCTGGATCTACAGCTATTCACACATAACTTAACAAGCTGGATAAGTTTTTTTGGAACTGAAAGTTCTGCCATGGCATTCCACATCTGATCCCTTTAATGCTGTCGTACGCTTGCTGGAAATCTATTAAGAGATTATGGATAGTTCTATTGAATTTCCATCCTTTTTCAAGCAGCTGTCTTAGAGTAAAAATCTGATCTATGGTCCGTTTTCTGAAGCCTGCTTGGTATTCCTTCATAAAATTTTCTACAAACGGTGTCAGCCTACTTAATAGGATGCTTGATAAGATTTTATATGCCGAGTTAAGTAGGGAGATGCCTCTATAATTAAAGCACTTGGTTTTGTCTCCCTTTTTATGGATGGGGATTATTACACTTTCGTGCCATTTTGTTGGTATTTTCTCTTCGTCCCATATAAGTGTTATTAGTTTGTGTATTTGTCTATGTAGAGTTTCTCCTCCGTACTTAAGGAATTCAGCCAGTATATTGTCAGAGCCTGGAGCTTTTCCGTTCTTCAATTTGTTAATTGCTTGCAATTTTTCATCTATTTTGGGGTCCTCTACCGATAGGTCCACACCAAAATATATATTTTCTCCATGTTCTTCCTCTTGATGTATGTTTGACTTTAATATACCCTAATATCTTGTAATAAAAAAAATTCCCTATATTTTACGAATAAAAAATATTTCAATGGCCAAGGGGGGTCAAAGACGAATCATTTAATAAAGCTAAACTTTTTTCTAATATTATTATTCAACTTGGTTAAAATCTTTTCTTTACCTGCTAATAATAAAGATATATTAACATCTTTTGGTCCTAAATTTTGTTTGTTTTCAAGACGTAAGCTAATGGTAAGTGAGGTAAACTTCGTGAACACATTGTTATAAAACAGACCGCCAAAAGCCCTAAGCAAGTTGTAAAAGATAAAGGGGAAGAATTCACCTCACCTCACAATAGGGTTTTTGAAAATGCCCTGGCCTTGGTTAGTCGTAATCTCCGGCAATGCTTTAAACACGATTGAACTTTTTAATTAACGTTCAATTAATGTTTCCTAAAATATGTTTGAATATTTTCCTTTAATTCTCGATACAAATATGGCCACCCGAAATCAATTCAAGTTTTAAAAGTAATAAAAACGGTTTTTACGATTACTTGTTTTTAGTAGACGAGAACTCGTATTGTATTGATATTGCTAAGCAGCACACCGATTAGGTCAAATTGAGAATATTGTCTTTATTGTGTTTTATAGATTTAATTTTTTGTTTTTGCCACTTGTTTTTGCACATTTCTAGGAATACGCTGCTTATTTTATAAAAACTTCCTTGCGAATTGTATCACAAAATTTAAGTGCCGCTATTTTTCTCCAACAGAGTCCATTAAACGACATAAAAGTTAATAGTGATACTATTTGCTTCATTTTGATAATAAACTTAATTTAAGAGGATCATATCTTAAAATTTATATCGCAATTACCTACGCAAGCGCTCAGACGAATTTACAACTTTAAAATAATAAAAATATTTTACTAATAAACTGTGAAACATGGTAATTGCGTTCCAGCTTCGTGCCTAATGCTTTATTACAACTGTAATAAGCATTAAAGTTCAAGTCAGACAAAGCGGAAGGCGAATTATTATACGACATTCGTTAGGAAATTATTATTTACACTCATTTATACGCATGCTAATAATGTTTTGCTTGTTCCACCATGGTTACATAGCGAATCGAATGCAAGCCATGTGAATTTATGATTAAATAAAAAAATTTTGACACTGACCAATGTCAAAAGGTTCATAGTCTTAGAATGTGACTATACTCTGCTCGACATAAAATTTCTCAGCGTCAATTGTTTCGAGAAAAAGCCATATTAAGTGCAATTTTAAAATAAAAATGACCCAAAGGTCCAATTTTGCTCCTGTAATATTTAATTCATCAAAGACCGGCGTTGCCTTATGGCAACGCAAAACACTGTTTAAAATATTAATTCTTACGCGAAAAGTTGAGACCAAAAAACAAAGATGGTGCTAGTTTGTACGTTAATGATGTTAGGTTGGTTGTCTAATTTAGGGTGTCGCTAAAACGAAAATTAGTTTCTCAAATCAGTTGTTTGTGAAATTGTTACTCAAATGGACGTCAGACAAAAAAATAATAATACTAAAAATTCGTATAAGTGTTTGATATTTATAAAATATAAAGTCAAAATAACGTGTTTAAAATACTTCATATTGTAAGACCAATTCTTTTAGTTTTTATTTGTCATATTATATCCTAAATATGAGTGTTGCCATATGGCAACGCTAGGACGCACTTATAAAGGCATTACAAATTGCGTACGATGATAAAAGTGGAAGAAATCTACGTTGAGTCTCCAAAGGGTACGCTGAAAGATGAGAATTTAGGCGAGAAAGACGGTGGTGGACTTGTCGATAATCTGCCAAAAAATAAACTTTGCGTACAGGCCGAGGTTGTTCTTTCTAGCAAAAATGACACAGAAGAAGAGCGAATGGGTACCAAAGATGGTCTGTTTGAAGATAGATTCTGAAAGTGTTGGGGATGAAGAATTAAAATCAAATCATGTTTTTTAGCAAATGCTTATTTTTTGATCCTACAGGAGACTAGCTTTGCCATATGGCAACATACGATTTTGCGAAGAATAAATAAAAACGTAATTATTTCTTGTTGTGTTAAGCATAACTAATAATTTACTTAATAAATTTGTTTAATATTATTCTAATTTAAAAAATTGTAAAACTCCGTACGTGATGGGTTAAGTGTCATTTAAAAATGCATTTTAAGACTGGTATTAAATGTACTTGACGCTGTTGTACATCACTTCACCACTAGTGCCATTAGTATCTAAGTTTTTAGCCATGACTAGAGTTGAAGAGATAACCATTTAGAGACTCTTGAAACAATAAAAGCAACGGATTCTTACAGTGGCACCGAAAACTTCAACAAAAAAAGAACTCTAGCAAATAGACATTATAAAACAAACATTTCAAAGGAAAGTGAATTCATTTTGTTTTAAAAATAATGTATTTGCTTTGGACGAACTCTTCGCAGAGATCAATAGTGACGCAACTTTGACCAATATAAAGAGACAAATTGTAGAAAATTTTGGCACGATATAAAAGTTGCAAATTCTCGAGATGTATCTGGAGGTTTGTTTACTGGAATTTTTTTTAAGTGGTAAATGTTATCGTTTAATTATCACTTGTTGACCAGGGTTTTTAGAATTATACTATGGTTTTAGAAATGCTATAGGAACTGGGTAGGCACTTTTTTAGCTAAATATCCTATTACAAAAATACCATGATCAAAGAAAGTTGTATTGGCATACCTCAAGAAATTTGAAAAGGCACTCGATATGGTATAGCATGAAAAATTAAACCAAATGCTAAGAAATACAGGAAGAGATGACAAAAAGATTCGTGTCATTAAAAATTTAAACTGCTATCGTAAAAATTGAAAATAATTACACCGACGAAATCTCCATACAACAAGGAGTCAGACAATGATGCATTTTGTTCCTAACAATGTTTACTAGGACGAACTATTTAAAAAGGCAACTTAGCCTTAAAGGCAAAATAGAAGGTCGTACAGGTGCAGGAAGAAAACAGGTTTTTTGATTAAAAAACATTCGTGAATGGACTCAGATATCAAATGTAGGACAATTTTTTCCTGGTGGCAGAAGATCGAGAAGCATTCGCAATGGTGATCGGCAATGTCGGATAATTTTGATCTGGCACGTCAAGAAGAAGAAGTCTCCTTGGTAAAGGACTGATTTCTCGAAAAATTTTTTTGTCAAATGGATATTTCCTACCGATCAATTCTGTTGACGTATAATGGATGGATCATGTCATTTAGTTGCCATAGAAGATTAAAGTAACTTTTACACCTAACAGTAACTTGAAATCAGGAGCTCTTAAACTTTTTATTAGGCAAAGAGGTAAACGTAGAAGAAGGAATACTCAAAAAAGATCTTGTATAAATATGTTAATTAAATTATTTTTCAAGATGCCAGTTAAGAAAACCGTGATAGTATTATATTGTACTAGGATTTCTTGTTTATAGTTATACGTCATAGTCTGTCCCTGTAAAGTTCTTTATCTTCCATCAGCTAACGTGTAGGTGGTCTTCCTCTACTACGTTGTCCTGCTCTTGGCCTCCAATTTGTAATTTTGCTCGTCCATCGTGAGTTGTGCATTCTCACTATGTGGTCTGCCAAGTTCCATTTCAGTTCCGCTATGCGTTCCGCATCATCAGCAATACTCGTCCTTCTTCGCAGATCTTCGTTTCTTATTCGGACCCGCAACGTCACTCCCAGCATAGACCGTTCCATTCGTCTCTGTGCCATTCCCAATTTCAAAGCCGTAGTCTTGGTTCGAGTCATGGTTTCCGCCCATAGGTCATGACCGGTAATACGTATTGGTCAAATGAGGCTAATTGGTATGTTGGGCCGAAGTGTGTCTCGCAGTTTTCCAAAGGTTGCCCAGGCTGCATGTTTGGTTATCCCTGCTGATTCTTATTTCATGACCCAAATACGTATATTTCTTCACCAGTTCTACCACTTTGTCTTGAATAGTTAAATGGTTATTGGGGACCATATTTGTCATAAACTTAGTTTTGGTCAAGTTCATTCTGAGACTCACCTTCAAACATGCAATCCAATCCATTTAACATATCTGTGGCTTCTCCTAAATTATCTGTGATAAGGATGTCATCTGCGAAACGTAGGTGGTTAAACTTTTTGCCGTCTATTGTTCTTATTTGAGGTCCCAATTGACTATCTTAAAGGCATACTCTAATGCCATTATGAATAATTTGGGTGGCAATGTATCTCCTTGCCTTATCTCACGTTTTATTTTTATTGAACGGGTTTTATCTTGTATCTTAACAGTCATAGTGGAGTTTTTGTAAATATTGTATGAAAGTGATTCTGCCTGTTTTCTTGGTTGGTAGAAATTTAATTTTTTCTGCAATCTTGATGTCACTAACCTAGTGAAGAGCTTGTATATGTGATTCAACAGCTAGCATTGCTCGGCTTGCTATAGCTATAGCTCTACAATGCTATAACCTGCATATTATGCAAGTGTTCTTATTGTTCTATTCTTTCATATTGTTCTATTCTTTGGGCACCTCTTTTTGCTGCATACATAGATTAAACAGTTTCCTTAATTGATTCAATAGCATATCTACAATGTTTACGATAGCTTCTATTGCACTTCCATCCTCTTCTGGGCCTTTGTTATTTTTAATTTTTCGTAAATGCTTGTCGAATCTCATCTACCTTTATCTCTGGCATTAGTTCGGAACTTTGATTCATGATCTTCTTTGAAATGGCTGTTTGTATTCCTGTTTGATCTTTTCGTCTACTTCCACATAATTCCTCGTAAAACTCTTCGACGACCTGTATTAACACGTCTCTACGTGATATTATTTAATTTTGCTTGTTTCTTAATTTATGAATTTCGCATTTCCCATTCGTTAGCTTTCTACGTAGAACTTTTAGTCTGTTATTTTCCTCTATAGTGCGTTTAATATTATCGGTATTAAATGCCCTTAAATCTCTCCTGATTGCCTTCCAAACAGTTTTATACATTTCTCTTAGAGTGTGACTGTCTGCATTTTTATCACTTCTCATTAATTTGTCTTCTTTGATTCAGGATCGTTTTAGTATATGGACTTATTTTACTATCTGATTTTCTTTTAGGACAGTGCAGTCAAAGACTTTCTTGTAAGCCGTTTATGATGCAATTATTTAAGTCATTAAGATCTTCCTCGGAGGTTTTACGCAGTAGTAACTTATTATTGATATTTGCCTGATATTGGTTGATATCTAATGAGGCTGTCCAGATACCATGAGATTTATTTTTAATCATTATGTTCCTTTTTCTTTTTATGTTGATTGGGACTTTTGCTCGTACCATTCTGTGGTCACTGCTTGTGGTGAACTTGTTGAGTACTGTTACATCTTTAATTATTTGTTTTTTGTCTCTTTTGTTGTAGTCGATTTCCTTCCTTATTCTACCGTTTGGGCTTTCCCAGGTCCAACTGCTGTGCATCTTTTTGTGAAAAAAGCTATTCATGTTGAATAAATTATTCTGGAGTAGGAATCCTAGTAGCTTTTCTTCTCGGTCATTTCTTCCTGGGGAACCGAATTTTCGCATGGATATTTCTAGCTCACTCCAGCAAGCGAAAGTTTGTGACTGTACATTTTCTCTTTAATAATTGTGGGAAATGAAACTGGAAATCTTTTGAGGTTTTTCTATAATACCTGGACTATTCAAAAACTCCAAACATGATATTTTCTTACCAAAAAATTTACCTGAACTATTTCATTGTTTCCGAAATTTACTGCTATTGTTAAACCCATTAGTTCTAATTTTCGTTAAAAATCAGTTTCTGGGGATCGTTACGCGTGGCATCACCTGACGCTGTACAAACCCCAAAGAAAATTTAATTCGATTTGATTAATATTCTTTGAGCTTTGTTCAATGAAATAAAAGCGACAAGATTTGATATTAAAATTTCAGCAGCGAGAAAAGCCAAAAAAATCTGCCATTCGTTCAGCAATTCGATTCATTTTTCCTAAGCTGAGCCGTCCCAGTTTTGGAATCTGTTTTAAGCGACTTTAATGAAATTAACATTTATTCAAAAGTTGCGTGTGGATGCTGCATATATTTTCGACTGGAAGTTCATTTGTCAATTCTAATAACACTAAATCTTTTAACGATATAGTTAAAACTGTGAGTTGGTTTAACTAGTTTGTCGGGTGTACCCCTTTTAATCATTCACTGGTTACAAAAAATAAATAAACTTCAAGGCAGGTTTTAAAAATATTGGGGGACAATGATAACTTTTATTTTATAAAACCATTCTATAATTAATTTTATAACAACATTCTTATATATCAACTTTATTTATTTTTTAGCGCATGTTTGTTGTTTAAAATTAAAAAAAGTTACAGTTTATTTAAAAATTATTGGGTTTTTATGACCTACATGATAATCCCCAAAATAATGCCATAAATAGTAACGAATTTGAATATAGTTTGAAGTTATTTAAAATTTTCTTTGCAAAAATGTTGCAGTAGTTTTACTAAATCAATAAAGTGGGTACCGACATAATCTGTTTAGGTATAAAATAGTATCATTAAGAAGCATCTAAATTTCTTAGAAGGATTTAAATTTTCTAATTGACATAAAATCTCTATTGTCAATTATTTCGGTTGTGGTTTACATTTTTCTTTGTTTAAACCTTTAAACATTAGACCAGAGCAAATCTGATTTGAGGAGAGTTGAACTCAAATTCAATTTGGAGCAAAGTGATATTGAAATGAAACTATCGATAAATCGATTTCCTGTAAGGTACAGCTGTATAAAAATATTTTAATTTATTGTCCTTGGTGCAAAATAGCAATAAATACAAAGAAAAGAAGGGGGAACAAGCCTTTTTTTATTCAATGTTTTTCAACCACATAGGTTGCACGTTAGGACCTTCATAATTCGCTTCAAAAATCTCGATAATATGCTAAAATAGTCCAGTAAATTTCAATAAAATCGATTTAATAAATTTTGAATAATAATTTTGCAATCTAAATTAAAAAAAATTGAACTTCTTTGAAATCTTGCATTATGATAAACAATTAACTCCTAACAGGGGTGTAAAGCTAGTTCGCGTCAGTATTAGGGTACTACATGTGCACCCTGAGTAACGCTAAATGAATTAGCGCACTAGGCAGCCAGACAATCTAGAATCTCTAGATCTCCTAGCAAAAACACATCACGAATATAAGATATGCCTCCAACCAACAATTTAAATGGACCTTCTCAGGACCCAGCGACATAAAGACTCGGATCAAGCATCCGAATCTGCCATTTAAATATAAAAGGTATTGGTAGAAGTAAATGTGAGTACCTTCAAAAGGTACTCATTGAAAATAATATCGACGTGGTCGCAATTCAGAAAACTCATGTAGAAAACGAAGAACAAATTCTCGCTAGAGGAAGAATTCATGGCTATGATTTATTAGGTGCAACTTACCATCCAGCTTATGGAGTGGCAACCTATGTTCGAAACAAAATAGAAAATGCACACATATGTTCTACATCAGACATAAATAACATTCATACGGTTACTATACAAATTGGCAAAATTACTGTCAGCAATATTTATAAACCACCGGCAGTCCTGTGGCCTCCGCATGTTATTCACCCCACCCACACCCTTTATGTTGGAGACTTCAACAGTCATCATGAATTCTGGAAGTATAGACACAGTGACCAAAACGGCGAGGCTCTGCTAAACTGGAGCGAACAGGAAGACACTTATTTAGTCTTTGAGGCTAAAGATCGGGAAACTTTTCGATCTGCAGCCTGGAGGCAAGAATACAACCCAGACCTATTTTTTGTTTCCACAAATGAAAACAATCAACCACTGGTAGCTTCACGTACAGTACTCCCAGATTTTCCACATAGCCAACATAGACCAGTTGTAATAGAAGTTGGCATCAAAATACCAATAATATCATCTTTTCCTCGACCTAGGTGGAACTTTCAAAAAGCAGACTGGCGACTTTTACTGAAATATTGGACAAACGTCTGAGATGGATCACCCCAACACGTACAAACTACATGAGATTTGTTGGCGCGGTTATCTCTACAGCGAAGAAAACTATTCCCAGATGATATCGTGAAGAGTATGTCCAAGGATGGGATGAAAAATGTGAGAACTTGTATCAAGAATACAACGAAAGGCAAGACCGAGAAATTGCGAACGACTACTGCACAGTTTGGATGCAGCTGGACGACAAAAATGGATGGAAACTGTGGAAAAATTAGACTTTAGTAACTCAAGCAAAAAAGCATGGTCTTTTCTTAGAAAACTTGGTAGTAGCAGTCTCCCAACTAGAGACTAACTAGCAATAGCTACCAACAGAGTAACCTCCCACATCGTAGCAAGCTTAAGAGTACCTCTCCAAAGTAAAACAAGAACTAAAAATACTAAAGTCTACATGTCCGCTACATCTGAATACTCTGGCAAGTTTACTCCAGAAGAAATTATTTCAGCAATATCAGAAATTAAGTCTAGAAAGGCACCCGGCTCCGATAAAGTTAATCCTGAATTTTGGCTTACTTAATGGCTGACTGATTTGTATACAAATATTTTAAAATCGAAAGAAACCCCCATTCACTAAAAAGGCCTCCATTATAGCTATATTAAGACGAGGAAAGGCAAATGATCAGCCCCAAAACTACCGACCGATTGCACTGCTCTATAAACTGTGTCTATAAACTGTTGGAACGCTTAATCTACAACAGAATAAGAAGAAACATATTAGAATTGATACCTATTGAGCAAGCAGGATTTAGACCTAACCGCAGCTGCACAGATCAGATCCTATTCCTACCAGCATATATTGAAGCCGGTTTTCAAAGAAAACAAAAAACATGCATTGCTTTCTTTGACCTATCAGCTGCATACGATACTGTCTGGAGACAAGGCCTACTCTGCAAACTAATCTGTGCCATCCCGTGTCAAAAGGTAACTAACCTCATTGAAGGCATGCTCACCGACAGACCTTTTTAAGTCACAATGGGCTCCTAACACAGCTAATGTAGCTAGAGCTAATGTAGCTAAATCTGGCACATATAATGAATACAAGGATATGAGAAGAAGAAAAAGAAGCAATAGGGTTTGTAAAATTAAATTTTTAATAAAAGAAACTTAGTTTTCTACTTGCAAAACAAAGCAAAGACATTTTCACAATTTATTCTTAACTATCAATCGTACCGACACTGCCGATATTACAATACCATTTTTATGTATAGTGCCTTAAAATGTTTTTGGTATTTAATTGGTCAATAATTTTGAGGTGCTTTCTTGGGACCACTATACATTTTACATACTTTAAAATTATATATTTTGTGTTGATAAAGACATTAATATTTTGTTTTTTTGGGGATAATTTCTACAAATGGTCGATCATTATCTTTTTTTTATCATCATCCATTACTATCTTTTGACCAGTTACAAAAATCCGCGTGTCCAACTTTTTTATCCAGCAGTGTATTTTAAATATGTACTAGCAAAAACAACATAACTATCTACTTTAAACTATTATGTCAGCACGGAACGTCTACTATACGCCATATGCAGCCAGAAAACTTAAAACCCTATCAGTTTGGGTATAATATTGTTGGTCAGGATTTGTATACGTAATATACATAAATGTGACAGGTCTATTAACCCACTGGGAGGTATCATAACCAATATATTATGTCAAGCTGCGTTTACAGGATTTTCGCCAAATCATTGTGTAAATAAAGCGCCTCGTGCGCTTAAAGATGGAGTTAACATGCTAATGGCTGAATATTTTTATAGGATGATTCCCTGTTTAGAGAAATATGGTCGATTTGGAATCATGTATAATATCTATGATTCTATGAAATAAAAACTGAAATAAAAGAGAGTCCATTAGGAGAAAAATGGGATCAAGAACAAAATAATAATAAAAACCAATATTTATTTATTGACTGGATTATCCCTATTATAAAAATATAGAATATTACTTAATGAAATCCGAGCCGAAGTCCAATTTCCAAATCTGCTCAAGTGTATTAACTGTGAAACACATTCCGATCGAGTGTCCCGGTAAGCAAAAAACAGAGTGCAACATAAACTTAAGTCAAATATCAAAGACGTTTTAAACTCACCCGATCAAGTCTTTAACCTAATTGGTTTCTTGAAAGACATTCAGTTGTTCAACAGAATATGACCCCTTGTTTTCCATGTACTTTATCTTAAACTTATAACTTAGTGATAAAACTGTTGTATTATTTAGTTATAGATTCTAAGCTTATAGATTAAATGTAGCAATTAGTAACATGTGCTTTTTGTAATTATTGTACACAATATTGTTTGTGTCAATAGTCATTGCAGCCTAGACACATTAATTAAATTTTTTTTTAACTAACTCAAATGGTTTTGTCCTTATGAGTCTTCTCTTTAGTTCAGTGTTGTCAAGAAGCTGGATTGCCTCGACATTCACATGACTATGCAGCCTCTGCTCGTGAGATGCTGCTGTTCTCTTGATTATTTCGATCACAGTTTCCATACCCAGGTCCTGGTGGATATTGCTGTTACGGATATACCAAGGTGCATCAACAATGTCTCTCAGTACTTTGTTTTGAAATCTCTGGCTGGATAATATGTAGATTACTAGCTTTGGTACAGTCCCAGAGTTGGCACCCATATACCCATACTGGCCTCAGTACTTACTTGTAGATGGATAATGTATTACGAATTTCAATACAATTTCTTATATCTAATATCAAGCTCCCCTCTTTTCTTTTTGACATGGACTTTTCAGCGCAGCTTCGCGTCTAGGGTGATGCCCAAGTATTTTGCTGATGTTGCATAAGGAATTTGGGTATCATTTATTCTAACTGGGAAATTTTTCTTTTGCAGTTATGTATTTTATTTACTGATAGTTGCAACTTATCAGTCGCTTCTTCACTAGTGTATCCTATCGCTAGTATGGCTGTATCATCCGCGAAGGTGGCGAAGGTGTAGTGTTTTGTTCTAGCTCTGGAATGTCACACGTATACAATAGGTACAGGACTGGACCTAAGACACTCCCTTGTGGCACGCCAGCTTTGATCTCCCTTAAGTCGGTGTACACTTCTTCTTGTTTTACTCTGAAATATCTATTCGCAATGTATGATTTCAAGATTTCTTAATACTGTTTAGGCATGAAAGTTCTTAGTTTATAGTTTAAACCGTCATGCCAGACTTTATCAAACGCCTCTGCTACATCCAAGAAGATTGTAGAGCAGACTGTCTTTTCTTCTAATGTTATTTCTATTATATTCGTTATTCTGTGAACTTGATCTATAGTGAAACGTTGATTTTTAAAACCAAATTGATGATTTGGTATAAGATTTATTCTTTCTATTATTGGTTTTAATCTTTTCAATAGAAGTTTTTCAAATAGTTTTGACATCACCGGAAGGAGTGATATTGGTCGATAGGATGTCACTTCATTAGGAGATTTACCTGGTTTGGCGAACGTAATCACTTAGGCTACTTTCCAGAGTCTGGGAACATATCTCAATCTAAAAGCAGCATTTATTAGGTGTGTCAGCTTAACTATGGCTTTTCTTGGTAGATCTTTTAATAGTTCTCCTGGTATGAGATCATATCCTGGAGCTTTCTTAGGATCTATATTCTCTTTTATCTTTGTTGATACTTCTCTAAGTGATGTCAACGTTATTCTTTCTTCAGTTTGGAATGGTTCTTCCCATCTCAGTTCTTCACTATCATTGTGGTTGGATCTGAACGTGCTTTCTAAATGATCTGCAAATCGTTATGCTTTCTGTTCTTTACTTCTAGCCCAGTTGCCGTTTTTCAACTTGATAGGAGGAGAATGAATAATAAATTGGTCTCTTCATTTTTTTTTGTTGCCTTCCATAACGAATAATTTGTGTTCTGGTCAGCTGTTAAATTACTTAAAAAAGAATTAATTGTTGAATGTTTTATATTCTGTATCTCCCTTTTTAGTTTTTGTGTAGCATTATTTGATGCTTCATGAGACTAGTTTTGTCTCATGGAGCTCTGTATTGCTGCCATTTTTTTCTTAACTTCCTTTTTTCTACTATGAGTTTTGTGATTTCTTTTGGATAGTTGTTCCCTTTTGTTCTAGAAGTTATTGTGGGAGTATTTTCCCAAGCTGCCTGTTGAATATTTTTTATAAAAACTTCTAATTCGTCATCAAGTTGCCTCGTGTTTCTCAATGGCACAGCAAGATTAATTTTGTGTTCAAGGTTTATTTTGAAGCTCTCCCAGTCAGTTGTTTTATTAGTCAATATTGGATTGAACTCCTTTTTAATCACTATATCACTCATAGTAAAAATTATCGGTGAGTGATCAGAGTTCGTGTCCCAGCCGTCATTGATATCCTTTTGTAAATAAAGAAATCTATCAGGTCTGGAATTTTGTTCCTATCGGTAGGCCAGTATGTTGGTCTACCAGTAGATATTACTTCACCCTTTTGCTCCTTAACAGCTGACAATAGTTCTTTTCCTTTAGTTGTAGTTAGCCTAGAGGCCCCGTCGGCACCGATGATGTATCTTTTTCCTAAAGTGTTCATAAACTCTTTATATTGTTCCCTTTTAATGGAGTGTCTAGGAGGACAATATATTGAACTTATATTTACGGTATGTGTTTTCATCTTCACACAGACTGTTGTAGCTTGTATGTTCTCAGTTGCATATTTTAATTCCTCATGATGCAAGATGTTATCTTTAATAGCTCCTCGGAATAGCTCCTTTAGCGCTATGCTCTAGTCGGGTAACTATGATATCGATTTGAGTTATTTTGTCATCAATCTTGGTGAGCTTTTCCAATATCATTTTTAATGTAATATCAGTTTCTTTTTCTTGTTGCGATGATGCATGTCTCCTTGCATTCTTTGTTACATCGCTGTAACTTCTATTTTCACTGACCTCTGCCATTTTTACTTTTTTGCTTTCAATAACTCTATGGGGCGCTTTGATAACATTGTCTTTGTTTGTTCTCTCGTTTCTCATTGTTTGTAATTTTTAGCTACATAACATCCTCGGTAGTTTGCAGGATGGTTTTCTCCACAATGAACACATTTTGGTTTATCTTCTGGTGGTTTTTGGCAATCTTTAGTAAGGTGTTTACCAATACATTTTACACATCTTGGCTCCTTTTTACAGTAATTCCACGTGTGTCCGTAAGCCTGGCATCTTTTACATTGTGGGACTAATCTGGAACTCCTTAATGGCTCGATTTCAACTCTCGTACTAAGTATGTCTGTTATGCCGTAAATTCTATTTATACTTTCATCCTGTCTAAATGTTAGGATGAACATATCTAGTTGTTTTTTAGTTTTCCATTTGAATTTCTTGTCAGCTTTTATGGTTTTATATTATCGTTTTTGTAGGTCTTTTACTATTTCCTCTGGTGTCCATGTGTGATGTAATTTCTTAACAACAACTCTAATTGGCCTCTCTTGCTTATTTTCATAAGTGTGGTACGAAAGGTTACTCGTATTTATATATTTCTCTATTAAAGCTCTGTAATGATCGCTATTGGCTGTATTAATTTTTATAACTTCACTGTTTATGATTTTCATAGTGAAGGTAATTAAAATAATTAAAATTTTTTAAAGCATTAATTTAAATAAAACAAAAAAAATACTTATGATTGCCCTTATTTGAGTAACAACAGAAAAACGTCCATGACTTAATTCTTACTCAACTGTAATCCCGTATGACATTATTTTATTTTAAATCTCAGTGATGTGCAACTAGCAATTTTTTATTTTCTAAAGCAACATTTTTGCACATATATAAATCAGCTTTTTATTCCAATTTCTGTGGCCTGCGGGAGCGTGCGTTCTTGAGATAAAGCCCTTATTCTCACTTATATGACCCACCTGTATTATGTTCCTAATTTAAAGCGGGTACCGTACCTTTCATTTTCAAGAATTCAAGAACACGAACAAAATCTTTTCAGTGAAGTCAGTTCAAACAAAATTTCCTGTGTAGGCAGGAGCTGTGTTTACTCCAATTTTTAACGAAATGCATATATAAATATTGACAAATCCGCTTCAGGTAATATGAGAGGAAACATGTGTTAACAATGGAATAAGCTTTAAGCATCCCGCTTTTAAAAATTCAAACAATGTCGATCCAATGTTTCGTGTTAACAAAAACACACAACAAATAGGAGGGTTACACGATAAATAAAAACTAATTATTCTTCCTTTCATTTTTGTTTCCATCTATTCGCTTGGAAAAACAAAATCAATGCGATATTGTGTTAGAAATTGTAGCTGAAGGTGAATTTGTTTTGCCTAGAGCGGCACTTTATTTGATTATTAAATATATAGGTCTGTTCGCTTTTAAATAGAATTAAGTCATTATATAACTGGGTTTATATAAATTGCAGGTATTCATTCCGTATTTTCTGTTTATTAATATTCATAATTTATCAAAATTACATGCACTTTAGCTTAATTTTTACCATTTTTAAAAAGATATTTTAAAATTAATATATATTATGTCAAAGCTTGTAACAATTATTATTTGCTTAGGGGTTGAAAGGGGGGAATGAACAATTACTGGGCTTGGAGGTGGGGTAAACAAATAAATTAAAACGTTTGCGAACGGCTACTCGTG
Source organism: Diabrotica undecimpunctata (assembly GCF_040954645.1). Lineage (NCBI taxonomy): Eukaryota > Metazoa > Arthropoda > Insecta > Coleoptera > Chrysomelidae > Diabrotica > Diabrotica undecimpunctata. The sequence goes on from NC_092812.1 coordinate 29,559,922, forward strand.
TTTGGATTGGAGAGCTAAGTCGTGGATACGGATTAAAGGGGAGGACTAATTGGCTAATTGGGGGAGCGGGATTTGTCCCAGGAAAATGCATATTATATATTCGCGGCAAACCAAGAAGAAATGGAAGACATAATGAGATGTCTAATAACAAATGACGGAGGGTGTGACAGAGAGATAGGTAGAAGGTTGACTCTTGCTAGAACAGCTATGATGAAACTGGTAACAATTTGGAAAAATTCTAGCATAACAATACACACAAAACTAAGGCTGGTAAGGGCACTCATTTTTCCCATAGCCACATATGCATCCGTACATAAGCTGAACAACTAGCCCAGGACAGGGAAGGATGGAGGGAAATGGTAAAAAAACTGTAAAGGCCTGATGGTGTCACCACATCCCAAAAGGGATTAGGACTGAGGAGGAGAGGAGGGACGACAAACTACAAAAAAGAAATCAAAATAATACTTATAGATATGTCCTGGGCAACACTGTACAAGAAGAGTCCTAAACTATTTAAAATAGGACGCCGTTTAAAAGATTCCTCTTGGTACTTGGAAAGAAAGAAAGGTTTGGTTTTTTTCTCCCAAAAAATTTTTAAGGGTCAATATCTTTATCTAAATTTATCAACAAACCTTACATTGAGTTTAACCTTCTAACAAAACATAATTTATACTATATTTATCAAAAATTGTTACATTGAACCTTCTAACAAAACAAACTTTAAAATTTTGGTTATGCACCCAATGACAGAAAAGGATATACTGACTGTTATATCTTCTTCTTCTTCAGCCTTCATTCATCCATTGTTGGACATAGGCCTCCTCCAATTGTTTCCACGCTTCCCTATCTTTTGCAATTCTCATCCATTGCTTTCCAGCTATAGCTGTTATATCGTCTATCCATCTCTTTTTGGGTCTTCCCACGCTTCTTTTTGTTTCTCGAGGTCTCCAGAATGTCACTTTATGAGACCATCTGTTGGTGTCTTGTCTTGCTACATGTGCTACCCATTGCCATCTCAATGTCGCTATTTTTTCCATGATGTCGGTTACTTTAGTTCTTCGACGTATTTCGGTGTTAGGAATTTTGTCTCTGAGGCTTATATTTAACATGGCCCTCTCCATGGCCCGTTGAGTTACTCTTAATTGTTCTGCCATTTTTCTTGTTATTGCCATAGTTTCCAATCCATAAGTTGCAACTGGTAGTATACAAGTGTCATAGGTTTTTCGTTTTAAGTGTATTGGGATTTTTCTGTCTTTTAAAATGAAGCTCAACTTCCCAAAAGCAGCCCATGATAATTGTGTCCTTCTTTTAATTTCTAGGGTTTGATTTTCCTTTTCGTTTTTAATTGCATGTCCTAGATATATATATATATATATATTGTTCTACCTTTTCTACATTGATGTTATCTATCGTGATGTTTTCTAGGCTGTTGCTTAATATCTTTGTTTTGTCGAGATTCATTTTTAATCCTATTTGATTCGATTTGTGATTTAAATCTTGTAGCATTGATTTTAGTTCATGGATATCTGTGCTTATTAGTACTATGTCGTCTGCGAAACGCAAATGGTTAAGATATACTCCATCTATTTTTAATCCCTTTTCGACCCAATTTAGTTTTTTGAAGACATTTTCTAATGCCAAAGTAAATAACTTGGGTGAGATGGTGTCACTCTGTCTCACGCCTTTGCCAAGGTCTATTTTCATAGTTTCCAGATCATCATCTATTTTTACGTGAAAAGTAGCATCATCGTATATAGTCTTAAGGAGGGCAGCATATCTTGAATCTACTCTGGCGTCGTCCAATGCTGTTAAGAAAGCCCATTTCTCGATACTGTCGAATGCTTTGTGATAATCGACAAATGCCAGATGTAGTGGTATGTTGTACTCTATTGTTTTTTCAATAACTGTCCGGATTGTTTGCAAGTGATCGATAGTGCTAAAACCCTTACGAAAGCCTGCTTGCTCCACCGGTTGGTATGCATCTAGCTTAGCTGTCAATCTATTTGTTATTATTCGGGTTAGTAGTTTGTAAAGGTGTGACAACAAGCTTATTGGTCGGTAGTTTTCTATATTTGCGGCGTCTCCTTTTTTATGGAGTAGAATGACTTCCGCATTTTTCCATGCTTTTTGCTCTCATTGCCTCTTCTAATGCAGTGCCTCCCATTTTTAGCATCTCTGAAGTAATTTTATCTTCTCCTGGTGTTTTCCCATTTTTCATTTGTTTTAGGGCGGCTCTAATTTCTGATGTTATTATTTCAGGGAGATCCTCTGAGCCCACATTTAAGATATGTTTTGTTGGTATACCGGGGTTCGGAATAGTAGAAGTATACAGCTTCTCGTAAAATTTTCGGATTTCTCCAACGATCTCTTCCTTATGCGAGCACAATGTTCCACGGTCGTCTTTTATCTCTATGATTTTATTCCTGCCAGCGGATTTACATGTTTTTAGTACTTTCATGTTCTTATTGTTCTCTATGGTTTCAAGAATCTGGTTTGTTCTATAAGCTCTGAGGTCTTTTCGAATATTTTTCTTAACGCTTCTGTTGAGCGCTTTATAGTCCGGGTTATCTCTGTTCGTTCTTCTTCTTTTCTCTATCTGTTCTAGAGTCTCGGGTTTTAGTTTAGCTTCTTTTTGTTTTTTTATTCTGCAACAAAGTTTCTTAGTGACTGTTTGTATGTCTTTAGTTATTTTCTCAGCTAGTTCATCTATATTCTTGTGCTCAAAGGTATTTGCTACTAGTTTCCGTGCTAATTCCTCTTGATATTTCTCTTTATTACTGGCTAGGATGTCTGCCGTCGGTAAAGGGTTGGTTGTTAATAGTTTTCGTCTTTCTTTTTTTACGTTAATATGTATATCGACACGAACTAGTCTATGGTCACTGCCAGTATTAAATTTGTTCAGCACCTCGATGTTTTTACATATTGATCTATCACTGGAAAGGATAAAATCTATTTCATTCTTAACCTGGCCGTTCGGGCTACGCCATGTCCACTTTCTTTGTATTTGTTTTTTATAGAACGTGTTCAGGCAAAACATTTTTTCGGTTCTTATGAAATTTGCTAATGTCTCTCCTCTGGTGTTTCTGTTGCCTAGACCGAAGTTTCCTATGTAGTCTGAGTCGCCTGGTATTCGCCGCCCTATTTTTGCATTAAAATCTCCGGTGATGATAACATAATGTGTTTTTTCTAGGTCTTTAGCTCGCGTTATATCTTCGTAGAGTTGTTCTATTGACTCGTCATCCGCAGTGGAAGTTGGAGCATAGCAGTGTTTTATTTGTAAGCTATATCGTTTATTCAGTTCTAATACAAGATATATCACTCTTTCCGACACTGCTGAGTATTTTACAATCTGGTGTTCTATTCTTCGGTTGACCATGAAAGCTACTCCTCCTTGGCCGTGGTTCTCTTCTGAATCATATTGGTATAAAGTGTGCCCAGATTTTAGGGTGGTCTTTTTCTCTCCTTGAAGTCTCGTTTCACATAAGCTTACAATATCCCATTTAATAGCCCCTAGTTCCTGCTCTAATTCCTCTAGATGGTCGTTCGTTCTCATGGTTCTAATGTTGTATGTAGCAAATTTAAATTTTTGAGAATTAATTTGTTTATTATTGTCATGTATTTTCGATCTTCTGCCTCCCCCAGAATCCGTGAGGCAGTCCATATTGGAGTGGGATTCTGAGTTATAAACTCTACCCACCTGGGGTACTTTATTTTTGAATCTCGATGTATACATGGATATATTGAAGGGAAAATGGCAATTAAAACGCCACGCTTGCCGAGCGGGTTGGCGAGTTGACAAGGATGTAGGTGAGGATGAATTGGGAAAGACAGGAAAGGGTATAAGGACCCGACTCCCTCGAATGAGATAAGGGGTGTCAGGGGCTAGCATGGGGCAGGGTCACCAAGCCCTGTAGTAGCCTATCCTCTACCGGGATCGTAAAGGAGTGCCACCCGCTACCCCAGCTGTTATACCCCGACTGTTATATGTCGAAATGAAATACCAAACTTTACTGAATTGTTAATTAATAAAGTTAACTTTATTTAACCAACTTATTGGGTATCCCAAACATAGATAGTTTGTATCAAACGCCTGTTTGAAATCGATATACAAGTTGTAAATAGGTATGTTATTTTTAACACATTTTTCATGTATACCTCTTAACATATGTATTTAGTCTATAGTTGACCTCTTTGGTCTGAAGCCACATTGGTATCCACCAATCATCTCCTCCGAAAACGATTCCAGGCGGCTGTATATATTTCCTGATAATACCTTGTAGACTACATTTAAAACTGTTATGCCCCTATAATTTTTGCACAATCGTTTGTCTCCCCCTTTGTACATAGGAAGTATGATTCCTACCTTCCAATCTTCTGGGATGACTTCTAGTGTCCATATGCGGTCGATTAGTTTATGGATAGGCCTCCATAGCGCATGTCCACCATTCTTTATCAGTTCTACAGTTATTCCATCTGTGCCAGTTGCTTTGTTATTTTTTAGATGTTTTATGACGTTTATCGTTTCTTCCAATGTTGGTTGCTCAACTAGTTATTCTGCTGTGTGGTGAATTATTTCGTCATCTTCGTTTTGCTCTTTTTCTGTGTTTAACAGCTCTTGAAAATGCTCCTTCCACCTTTTCATTATTTCCTCTTTCTCGCTGATAATTGCCCCATTTTTGTCCTTGCAAACTGTTGATCTTGTCATGTATCCTTAGCTGTATTGCTTGGTTTCCTTGCAAAATTTTCTAGTCTCTCTTCTGTTATTATAATTTGTAATTTGTTGTATTTTTCTATTCAACATTTCTCTCTTTTTCCTTCTAGATATTTTCTTTGCATCTTTTCTGAGTTCTTCATATGCCTTTCTATTCAATCGGGAATCCCTTGGTAGACATTTCTGTCTAATTAAAGCCATAAAAAGGAGAAAAAAGAAGACAATTTCCCTCCTACCAATTTAAACACCTAAGTTTACTTTTAATAATAAAAAGAGTTGTAGGTATTATGCAACTGAGTTTGACTCTAAAGTGAACCTTAGTTAATGTCCAGCTAATTATGTTTGTATTATCTGCGTAAGCTATGACTTGGTTGATTTTTGTAAATATTTTACCTTCTCTATCTAAAGGATTTTTCATATTAACTTATTCTAACGCAAGGTTAAAAAGTGTTGTGGATAGCGCATCTCTTTGTATTAGACCTTCGCTGGTATTAAAGTCATCGGACAGTTGATTTTGGATTCTTACTTTTGCTTTGGTGTTGGTTAGGCATAGTTTTATTGATCTGATTAGTTTTTTTTTCACAAATTTACTCTTGCATTGCGTTATATAATTACTTTCTAATTATTGAGTCATACGCTTGTTTGAAATCTACAAAAAGGTGCAGTTCGGTATTCCGTTTGTAGAATTTTTCCAGCATTTGCCTTATTGTAAATATTTGGTCTATAGTACTACCTTTTCTGAATCTTCCTTTGTTTCTAATCCCCTGTTGTTTGTTCCGCTATATTCTTTAGCCTTCGTTTTAATATGGTGCTAAATATTTCGTATCCAACGTTAAATATTGATATTTACCCGTGATTATTGCAATCTAACTTTTCCTTTTTATATATATACACTCTGTAGTCTATGTGCTCCATATTTTAACATTTCTACGGTTATTGCATCGCATCCTGGGGCCTTGTTTTTTTTTAACATTGAATTTGTTTATTCAACAGTTCTTTAAAATAATCTCTCTGTTTTATCACTGCTTTCTCGTCTGCTATTAGCTCACCATTTTTGTCTTTGCATAATTTGGTTCCTGGTTAGAAAGCTTTTTTCTCAAAATTTATTTCCTTATAGAATTATTTTATATTAATTTTCTGTTCACGTTCTTCTAGCCTTTCAATTTTTCCTTATTTCGTTTCCTCTTTTTAAATCTTAGATGATTTTTAATTGTCGTCTACTTGCAATATATTCCTCTTTGGTTTCTTTTGTACTGTTGATCAAAATTTTAAGCTGAGGTTAATTTTTTTGTTCCATTAGCCTTCGACAGTCTTTTTCATACCATCTTTTTTGGCTAGATTCTTTGGTTTCGCCCACTACTTCTTTTGCAGCTGTTATAACTGCTTTTATAAATCTTTAATTCACGTATGGGAAATTGTTTACAGTACACCACCAAAATAGTTTTGATAGGCTTTCTGCAAATCAAAAATTAGTATGCGTACATTTTTAGTTTCTGTTTAATCATTATGTAAGTCTTTTCTTGTCGCATCTACTTATACCCAAAATATCAGAATAAGGTAAAGAACGTTTTTCTTTCGTTGGCATTAAGTTCAATTAAAATCAATAGAGAAAAACAATTTTTGCTAGTAAATTATTTAAAAATTAATTAAAAAAATGAAAATCTCTACCATCTGTTTTCGCAAAATAGTATTTGTACTCCTTGTATTGTATTAATTCCCCATACTAAACAAGTAGCCGCATGCTCAAACCCTACTTCTCTTCAGCTTGTGTGGTAATATCAAACTTAAATAATAAATTACAGTCTATACCACACATTAGGTGCTAATTATCGCTCAAATCTCTGCATTTTTATATCAGAAAATAAAACAGAGATAAAACATAAAGACGAGAGAAAAGAAATAAAAAATTGAAAATGTGTTGATGCATTGTGGGTAATGGTCGTGTGGGATGCACGTTCAACTCCTACACGCACCGTTTCCAGGTAAGAACATATTTGGTTCTGTAGTTGTATTTCACTCAGTTATAGACCAGCCAAAATAACTTTTGTTGAAAGGATTTTAAAATAAAAAAACCGTTTCGCTCTCGTACTTGAATTTTTATTTACAGTTTTGAGTATGATTGCTGTCAGTAAAAATTGGCTTTAAATTGTATTATATATAATCAAGAAACTTACTATATCTGTCTAGGAGTTAATTTTAAATTATTTATAAGTAAATTCTGTCAATAAATTCTTGTTTTATGGCAGAATTTGAGAACAAGCAAAAGCCGATTATGAGACCCTAGACCAGAAAAAACAATCGAAACCAAGATCTGCCAGAAAATCAAGACTCAAAAGAAAACACCCAACGACCAAATATACGAAAAAATATGAGAGTCGCAACATCTAATATTGAAGAAATTAAACGTAGGCAATTATTTGGTATCAATAAAAAAGATGAAAAACAACAAAGCGCCAGGAGAAGATGGAGTCGTAATAGAAGCTATAAAGATGGGCGGACGTGCCCTTCTCAACCAAATAAAAATGTTGTTTAACCTTTGTCTAACAGATTGTTGCATACTAAAAACATGGAACAATGCAGTAACAATTTTACTACACAAGAAAGGAGACAAGGCGCACCTAGAAAACTATAGGCCAATCAACCTATTGAACCACATCTATAAAATGTTTACCCGAATAATTACGACACGACTAGAGAAAAGGTTAGATTTCTACCAGCCCCGAGAACAAGCTGGCTTCCGCTCAAAATTCGGAACAAACGATCACCTGCAAACAGTAAAAACCTTAATAGAAAAGTCGCTAGAGTATCAGAGACCACTGGTACTTATCTTCGTAGACTTTCACAAAGCCTTCGACACTGTGGAATTAGACAGCATTATAACTGCTCTGAACAATAGTAGAATAGATTACCGGCTCACAAAGCTAGTACAAACATTATACCAAAACGCCACAATGCGTGTAAAACTACATGATACCACCAGAGAAATTCATATCAAGCGAGGTGTGAGACAGGGCGATACTCTCTCACCTAAATTATTTATAACGGTCCTCGAATACGCCTTTAAAATGCTAAAGTGGGAAAATGGAGGAATAAAAATAGATGGAGAAATGCTCAATCATCTGCGTTGACGACGACATAGTACTTATTACCGAAGATCTGGGTGAAGCACAACAAATGGTACAAGAATTAGAAAACGTATCTTCAACAATAGGTCTAAAAATGAACATCAGTAAGACCAAATTTATGACAAATTTAGTTCCCAGCGCACACCTAATCATCCAAAATCAAGTGGTAGAATTGACAGAAAAGTACATATATCTTGGTCATGAAATCAGAATAGGCAAGGACAACCAGACCTGCTAATTTCAACAACGAATAACACTTGCTTGGGCGGCGTATGGTTCACTAAGAGACATCTTTAAGAGCAACATCTCGATAGCTATGAAACGGAAGACATTTGACCAATGCGTTCTTCCTATTATGACATACGGAGCAGAAACTCTCACGCTCACAAAAACAACAGCACTAAAAATGCGAGTGGCACAAAGGCGCATGGAAAGATCAATTCTCGGCGTGACAAAAAAAGACAAAATAAGGAATCAAGACTTAAGGAAAAGAACAGGTATCAGTAATGTCGTCGAACGTATAGCCAAGCTGAAATGGAATTGGTCAGGTCACATAGCGAGACTGAAAGACACAAGATGGACCAGAAAACTAATTGACTGGCGCCCAAGAGAAGACAAACGCAGCAGAGGACGACCACCAACATGCTGGATGGACAACATTGGACGAATGTCCAAGAAATGGCAACAAGAAGCACAGAACCGTGAAGAGTGGCGAAAAATGGGAGAGACCTATGTCCAGCAGTAGACAGAAGAGGTTGCATGATGATGATGATGATGAATAATTTGGTATAGCCATATTTAAAGATTGGATGATAGGTGAATTCCCAAGCTAATAATAAAATGCGTACCAGTTAAGAGATGCTGATGATATCGGTATTGATGGGAGAACGAAAAAAGCTGCACAAGATGCGTATGTAGCATTAAAAGAATCAGCTACAAAAATGGGTTTGATAATAAACACCAACAAAACGAAGTATATGAAAATAAGCACGTAACCACAAATCCTACGGCCACTTGAACGGAAGCAGTGAACGAATTTTTATACCTTAACACTGAAAATAATACTATCGGAGAAAAACCTTAGAATTTTCACGACCAACAGATGCTACTTTGGGCTCAATTTCCTCCTTAAATTCACAATTATATCGAGAAATATAAAAATAATACTGTACAAAACAATAATACGCCTAGTCCTAACACATTGGTCAGATACCTAAACACTGAACAAAAAGTAATGAATGTTTCAAAAGAAAAATATTAAGGCAAATCTATGGATCAATAAATGACAATGGAGTGTGGAGAAGACGATTCAATATACCAGGAACCAGATATGGTAAAACATATTAAGATAGGACGTCTGAGGTGGATAAGGCAAGTAATGCGGATGGAACAAAATGACCCAGCTAGAAAAACGCTCCTTGATAGACCCATTAGTCAGAAAAGAAGAGAAATATCCAGAACAAGGTTCCTTGATAACATCGATAAACACACGAGAAATATGGGAATACGTGATTGACGGAGAAATTCTTGAGGAGTCTAGGACCCACGTAGGGCTGTAAAGCCAGAATGATGTTGATGTTCAGTTAAAAGAAGAAAAATAGAAAGACCAAAGCAAAAATGGTTAGGAGGCGTTCAATGCCAGAGAGAAATTTTTAGGCCGGAAATTGGAAAAATAGGCGGGAACAGAAACGAGGAATCGAAAAGCGTAAGAGCCTATGAAAACAAAATGAAGAAAAAAAAGATATTAATGTACGCTATTAATTTTGAATTAATATAAAATCAATTTAATTAGGTATTTGTACAGCCGTTAGGTGATATCGACGTTATATATTGCAACAGTCGTTCTCCTAGCTCATTTTACCGAAAGTTTGATGCCGGAATAAAGAGTAAGAATGAAGAATATTTATCTAAAAATATCAAAGACATGCCCCTTTTAACAATATTGGACAAGATCCAGATTATTCATAAAATATATTAGTTAGTAAGGCAAAAATAATGTGTTGTGATTATGCGACTAATGCGTTCTCCCATCCTGAGCAGTGGCGCACCCAGGGGGGGTTTTGGGGGTTAAACCCCCCTCCCCCCCAGGACCCTATTCCGACACTGTTACTCACACATTTTAAGGACTCAAAATGGAGGTAGCATCATAAAAAAAATTTGTCACCAACCAAAACCCCCCCAGAGGCAAATTCTAGGTGCGCTACTGCTTGAGGTGTAATGCTAACAGAGAAGATGGAAGGTTATAACTTAAGCATGATAGTACCTAGAAGGAACTAGCAGAAAGGCGACTCCAGTCGCAAACTATATATTTGCCTTAAGGAGGACTCATTGCCTGAAATCAGAAACATACAGGACTTCTTAAGCAGTCTAAAGACATCTCCTGCAAAAGCCATTGTTATGGAAGAGTTTGTTGTCGGCTTGGTAGAACAGCTCTGGGTATATCAGGATTCGAGCACTTATAAAATAGTTAATAAAAGTTTAAAAATAATTCAGTTATATATGTAGCAAGATATTTTTCCTTTATATATATCAAATATAACTTAATTTAAACGCCCTGGCGCAATAAATATGTTTTACGGATTAGCTAATTGTAATATTTTAGTTTTTCTTTTAAACTTATACGAATGACTCTGGAGAGTTCCAAAGCTATGGTGAGAATAGATGGAGATATGACGCAGGCCTTTGATATTGAAAATGGAGTTAGACAAGGTGATGCCTTATCAACTTGACACTTTTTAATTTAACTTTAGAAGCTGTTGTTAGAAAACTGGATATAAACGGCTGTATTATTACAAGATCAATTCAAGTATGCGCATATGCCGATGAAGTTGCCACAATAAGTCGCAACAAAAGGGTGTTAAGCGAAAAAGTTATAGAACTGAAACGAGAAGCTGCTACGTCTGGTCTATATATAAATGAAAGCAAAACAAAATATATGGAGTGCACAAAATCGAATCAACATAAGAATCTGAAGGTAGACAACAATACCTACAAATATGCCTCCACTTTTCCCTACTTAGGCTCAATAATAAATAAAAAAAAACCACATCAGTCAAGAAATACAAGCACGGATTCTTAGCGGTAATAAGTGCGTTTATGCACACAAAGATTTAATAAAAAGTAAGTTACTGAATCGTGAGTCTAAGCTTAGAATCTAAGAAACAGTAATTAGACCAGTGGTCACATATGGATGTGAAACGTGGACCGTCTCAACCACTGATGAAAATCAACAGAATATTTGAGCGCAAAATACTAAGGAAGATATTTCTTCTTCTTCTTCAAGTGCCATCTCCGCGGCGGAGGTCGGCAATCATCATAGCTATTCGGACTTTTGAGACGACTGCTCTGAAAAGTTCATTTGATGTACATCCGTACCACTCTCTCAGGTTGCGCAGCAATGACATTCTACGCCTCCCTATGCTTCTCTTTCCTTGGATCTTTCCCTGCATAATCAGTTGGAGCAAGGTGTATTTCTCTCCGCGTGTAATATGTCCGAGATATTCTAATTTTCTTGTTTTTATTGAATTTAAAATTTCCATTTCTTTGTTCATCCTTCCCAGAACCTCTTTGTTTGTGACGTGTTCTGTCCATGATATTTTCAGAATTCTTCTGTACACCCACAGCTCAAATGATTCCAGTTTTTTCATTGATGTCGCATTCAAGGTCCAAGATTCCATAGAATAGAAATAGGAAGGTATATATAGAAAGGAAGATATTTGGAAGAACCCAATGCAGCGATGGTTCGTGGAGAATTAAAATGAACCAGCTGGATGAACTAATGCAGAGCACAGATATTGTTAGATTTGTAAAGTCACAAAGACAAAACTGGCTTGGTCACCTAGGAAGAATGCCAGATAATCGAGCTGTAAAAGTAGTCCAGAGATGGAAGCCCCAAGGAAACAGAACAAGAAGAATGCCCAGTAAAAGATGGATAGACGACGTAGACAGGGATCTTAAAACCATAAACATCAGGCAGTGGCGAAGGAAAGTATCCGACAGGGCAGAATGAAAGAACATTGTTAAGCAGGCCAAGACTCACAAAGGGTTGAAGCGCCATTAGAAGAAGAAGAGTATGGCTTTGATTAAATGGTTTTCTTGTTGATCTCGATAATAATCTACAGGAAACAAGATTCCATTTTCTATGGTGATATTATGAAGTACTGCTATTGCTACTATTACATTCGTAGTCACTTTCAAATTTAATCTTATTCGATTTTTAAAAATTTGGAATCATCGTTTTCATATCCTGTATTACCTTTACACAACATTCCTAGTTCGTATGGGAAATTTATTATAAAGATTCTCTGTTTCTGTTCTAAAATCTTGTCTAGCTGTGTCGTCAAATATAATTTCAAACTGTAAGCACACTGATCAACTATAAAAGTTGGTACAAACCTAACAAGGTCTCCAGCTTCAAATATTTTTATACCACTATTACTAAATGTTGTTTCAATCTGTTCAATCTTTTCAAATAAAGACATAACTGTATCTTTTGTCATCATATTCAGTTCTTCTCGCTATATACCACTTGGCGTTACATTTTTTCGATACAACTTTCTGTCTACGACTCAAGCAAAAGTTTTTAACTATATTTGCAATTTATAACCTCCCTGTAAGGCAATGTAAATCACTCGTATATCATTAATATCATTACAAATGCAATAAAAGCAAAACTTCAGAATAGGGATAATATCTAGGTATTCAAAATATTATTTATATGACTAGTTTATTATCACTTACAAATCGGTGAAGTACCTATTAAAATATTTATAAACTGTTTTATGTCGCATTAGTTGCCCGTTGCCCGTCTTACCTATTAGCTTTTATCGAGTGATATAGCATATTTCACTGTTCTTACGATGAATACGATCATATAGGTACCTATACACAATAAATAAGTATCCAATGGTTATTTACATATATTTTATATATTTATTTTTAGTTGTAAGTTTATAATTATACAAAAAAAAACAATAACTGAATGAACTAAAAAAAAATGGCTATAGAGATACAAAAGGATGTAAGGAAGCGGAAATATGAGGAGGTGATAAGAGCATTACAGCAGAATAAAGGCAAGAAACTTTCAAGAATGTAACAGATCAATGACATAAAGGATATTTTGTAACCCAAAGGTAGAAATAGAATAGTAATATCAAATAGAGAGAAAATAACACAAATTGTAGAATAAGTCTACTGAAAATTATACACCAACAAACTTCCCTACTCAGATAAAAGAGTCTTAACATAGAAAAAGCAAAAGTAATTTGGAAGAAAAATTAAAACATTTTGAAAAACTGTTGGGAGAGCACAGTTATGCTTCAAGAAACATCAAGCGCCCTATATAGGCGAGTAATCATAAAAATGACTAATTGTTTTTGTATTTCTACCTCACCAAACCTTTTTTATTCAAATTTATATACTTTTTCAAGTTCAAATGTTTTTTTTTTTATTTTTCTAGGTGGGTCGGAAATTGTTATCAACAAATAACTTATAACAAAAAACAATTTCCCGAATCGATTCGAGTAAAATTGTTTTAGGCGTATCTCATTGAAATAAATACTTTTTCTATCTTCGTAATTTTTCAAACAATGTTGCCTTTTTGAGTCATTTGCAATTTTTTGTTAAAAAAATGCTTTAATTCGTGATTTTTGGGATTTTTTTCTAAAAAACTACTAAATGAACTGGAATTATATAAAAAGCTTTATAATCTTAAAACTTTCAGCTACAAGTAAGAATAATTTGACAAGGATAAATTGTTTATATCTAGCTGAAACCAAATATTTCGAATATGCATTTCAAGCAATCTATTGGTGTATACGATAATAAGCGTGTACGGTTGTGGCAATACAGAAGCACAGCGCTTAGAAATTTTTGTTTCAATTTAAAACTATGGTTTTAGCAATATAAAACCACTTATCCCAGTCAAAAGATTCTTACTTGCACGTAAAGGTTTAAAGATTAGACTTTTTGTAGAATTGTAATGCAGTTAGTAGTTTTTAAAAAAAAAATTCCAAAAATCACAAATTAATGCATTTTTTTTTTCAATAAAAATTGAAAATAACTCGGAAAGAAATTTTTAAAAAAATTATCAAAAAAAAAATATTTACTTCGATGAAATACACCCAAAAGAATTTGACTCGAAGCGATTTAGGTCATTGTTTCATTTGTGATCAAGTTAGTTGTTAATAGCATTTTCCGACCCACTGGGAAAAATTTAAAAAAATACATTTTAACTTGAAAAAATATATAGAATCAAATAAAAAAATTTAGTCGGTATAATATGTTTGTAAGAGTCTTTTTAGGGGTAAACCGCTTGCCTAATTCGTCTAAACAAGTCACCCAAAACATCGATCAATAACGAAAACCAACAGGTAAAGTTTTTTACTGTACATTAAAAATCTTACTCATCCAATCGACAAAATTTTAGCAAGATACGACGGTGATTCCATCTTAACATTATACTGCTTTCCCATTTATGGTATATTGGAACAACAAAACGTACTGTAGAGATAATGCAAACACTCCTGACCATAGAGCTGCGCGAAGGCGGAGTTAAAATTCACGTAAAGGCAGAAAGGTTCTATTGTAAACCAAATTTCGTCTACTGCGCCGTGGTCAGGAGTGTTTGCACTCTCTAAATACTCGTTTCATTCAACACAAGAGTAACACAAAAGGCTTGTTTGCTGCCAAAAATCACCGTAGCAGAACACACCTTCACACAAGACAAACACCTAATTTTATTGAAGAAACACAGCTTAATAGAAAATCACACTACTATCTATAGATGTGCACGGAGGTTATAGAAATTCAAAATCACCCGAATATTTAAACCGTAAAGAAGAAGGACGAAATGAAATAAAGCAGTTGGTAAGAAGAACAAAAAATGAACACTAAGAACAGTTTACAAAAAGAATGGAAAGCCACATAAATATGAAGATTCATAAAAAACCAACGTAAAGAAATGGCCAAATTAAAGGAATACAATAACATACCAGCAAACGAATGGGAAAGATATCTGACAGAACTGTTTAAAGGAAAGGAAAATAATAATCAACACAATACCGTACCTGAATTAAGACACGAAATAGAAATTAGTTTCAGGAAGTAGAGATAGCCATAAATTCACTCAAAAATAGAAAGTCACCAGGACCAGACGGAATAACCAACGAGCTACTAAAACATGAAGGATAAAGTATAACCCTAGAGATGACAAAGCTTATACAAAAACTAATATTGCACCAGACGCATTGAGAAACAGCATAATAATGCCGATGTTCAAGAAAGGAGATAACGAAGACCCCAACAATTATAGAGGTATAAATCTACTGAATACCGCACTTAAGCTTACCACAAAAGTCCTAACCAACAAAATAAATAACCTAACAACTTTATCAGGTGAACAACAAGGATTTAGATCCGGCAGATTCTGCGTAGACGCCATATTTGTACTAAGACAAATCACAGAAAAGGCCGTCGAGTACAATAAACCAGCATATCTATGTTTTATAGACCTGACAAAGGCTTTTGATCGCATCCAAGTCGAATACGTCTTACACCTACTGTATAAAAGAAACATACCAATCAATATTATACAAACCATCGAAAACATCTACTTCTATAATGGAATACAGGCAAATATAAATGGAAAACCAACAGTATATACCAGTACAAAGCGGAGTCAGACAGGGTGACTCGTTAAGCCTACTTCTACTACATATAATAATGGACGAAGTAATACAAGTAGTAAGTAAAGGTCATGGTTACAGAATGGGGAACAAAGAAATCCAAATATTATGTTATGCAGACGACGCCGAATTAATCGACGACACAGAAGACGAGCTCTAAAGATTAGCACACATCTTCAATACAACAACCAAGAAATACAATATGATAATATCAGTAGAAAAAAACAAATGTATGACAACATCTAAATACCCACTACGATGTAAAATCGAAATTGATGGGAAAATAATGAAGCAGGAAGCAAGGTTTAGATATCTGGGAATAGATTTAACTAGTTACGGAGATGTTGAAGAAGAAGTACGACAACAAAGCTTAAAATCAAGTAAAGCGGCGGGATCTCTTAATGACACAATCTGGAAGAACAAACACCTAAGACAAGACACAAAAACAAGAATCTATAAAGCATTAATTAGACCTATATTAACATACACGGCGGAGACATGACCTAACACATCTAAAACGAGACGACTACTAGAACCAACAGAGATGAAAATACTTCGACGAATATCAGGGAAAAGTCTGTTGGATAGAGAGAGAAGCGAAAACATAAGAAGAGCATGCAATATAGAAGACATAAATGGATGGGTAACAAAACGAAAACAGGAGTGGAACGAACACATTAGTAGAATGGCAGAGGATAGGATAGTACGAATAGCACGAGATAAGTCACCAAATGGACGAAGAAGTATTGGCAGACCAAGAAAAAGATGGTGCGATAATTTAAACAATTTAGGAGGCTAATATTAAAGAAGAAACAGGCCCTGAAGCCTACACACAAGAAGGAAGAAGAAAAAGAAGTAAAGAAGATGGTCTGCATATAAAGACTATGTGTACATGACGAAATATAAAAAGAAGCACTGAAAATTTTAAGACCGATTCAGACCAAACGACAAATTTAGGTAGACATACGACTACTCCATATAGTACATATACTCAAGGAAGAATAAATATAATTTGATAACGTCTACCATAGTTGCAGACGAAAGATTAGTAAGAAACTGGATCAATAAAAAGTGTAAAATGTATATATGTAAGAGAGGAATGGTAACCAGAAAATAGTCTGATGAGTGCTGCAAATGCATGTTAAGAACGCTGATATATACTATCCATAGGTATATTCATAAAGTTTATTAAGTGCTTGAACTAGATTTCTAGCCGTTAATTATCTTTAATGCACTAAATAGTAGCATAGCGTAATTAACTGGAGTATTTTGAACATTCCTAAATGGATCTTTCACGGATATCACAGAGATGAAATAAAAAGTTACTTAAATATTTGGTAACACCGACAGTAATTAAAATGTGGTCACTTAAGTGACATTAAAATGTGGTGACTAAAAAGTATATGGCGCCAGAAAAGAAAAATAGAGAATGTGTTTATACTCAGTAAATTATGCAAAATCTCCGCAAATAAGATCTTCCCTTATTATATATGAATACCCTTTCGTTACATAAACCGTGTCCCACGTATGAAATTTGTATGATATAACAGCCGGAATTCAGAAGAAGTTAAATCTGGAAAGTTGTGTGGATGTTGCAACAATACTTATTTTAATTCACTAATTTTGATCGCAATAGTTTTTGACCCGTGTCAAAAAAGCGTTTTGTTGATGAACATTTTTTTTTCTAAGCCCAAGTCTTTTTTCACTTACTGTTAGATCCAGCTGGTCAAAACATTACAAAAATAATCTGACTTTGCATAATGTTTTATCGATTTGGAGGTAATCCACAATAAATTTTTTGTGTCCCAAAATGATTCTAACATTTTATTCAATTATTCAGCAAGCAGCTTGGTGGTCTACCCCAGAAATTACCTACAAACACAACACCAAGTTTTATCCTGCTCACATAAATACACTTATATTGGAAAAAAGAAAACTGAGAAAGAGGTGGCAGCTCACTAGACATCCAGAAGATAAAGAAAATCTTAATAGAGCTTGTAGACTACTTAAAAAAAATTGGTCTAACATAAAGACAATGGAATCAACAAATATTTAAAGAACCTCTCACCTGTAGATTATATAAATTATTTCTTGCGAAAACTTACAAAAAAAAACTTAAACACAACGAAAAAATGAATATGCCAATCAGGAAACAAAATGGCACTTGGGCTAAAGCTGACATAGTTAAAGCATATACTTTTTCCCATCATCTACGTGAGGTATTTTAACCGCATCAGAGGGAAGTCACAGTTGAAGACAAGGAAGCTATTCATGAAGTCGTAAATGAATGAAGCCTATTAAATCAGTTCAGAAATCTGAAATCGAAGAAGTAATTGATACAAAAAGTCACCTGGATATAATAAATTTCTAGATTAGTACTAAAAGTACTTAGTTGTGTGGTTTCTTTCATGGTTAAATAGTTATCTTGTTAAAAGAGAGTTTAGTTTATTTTTATAAAGGGTTCACTCCCAATTCCTATCTTGGTCATTTCAGGGGTCCCACAAAGTTTACATGACGTAATAAAGTTTTGTCAATGTTTGCTATTTGCTGATGATCTTAAGCTATATTTCAGTTTCAAACCTATCTTACTGTTTAAGGATCCCTGACTTTTCTATATAATTGGTCTCTTTCCAATGGTCTCCAGTTGAATAAAATAAGTGTTTTGTTATACCCTTTAACAAATCAAAAAATAATGGGTTTGACTATTACATTAAAACAATCCTTTTCACAAGAGTGACTAAAATTAGAGATTTGGGGCTATTATTTGACAGTTCCTTGTCATTTATCACAAGGTTTTATCACAAGAAACTCTCAAGATTTTTCGGTTACTACATATAGAATTTTATATCTTACTTTCGTCCGTAGCATCCTGTCTTATGATTCTATAGTATGGCCACTGTACTTAGATCAAGGTTAAATAACAGTTTCCAAGAAGACTACAGAACTAGACCCTACAGCTGACTACACTGATTTATCAAGTCTTATGAACATTAGATGTAGTACTAGAATTCTTCGAGACATGCCTTTGTTTTTTATAAAACACTAATACTAACTATGGCAAATTCTTTCCTGACAAAAAAAAACAGAATTGAGACACTAGTTAATGACTTTGATTAATATTATGATCTGGTGAATATAAAATCTGTAAGATTTAAATACTCTTTGACTGGGTATGATAAGGATCGAATGTAACTGACCGTTAACTTGGAGTATTTATTTCAGGAAGATTTTCAGGAACATTTAATGGATAAATTTCTGTAAGAAAACTCTTCTAAAAATAGAGACATTCCGTGAATAAAATGAAATAAAAAAAATAGAATATAGAGGAGAAGAATTAAAATGACTAATCATTTTTTAGCAGGATTTTTAGATTATAAAAGATAAATTTTTGTGGTTTATATAAGTAGTAGGTATTTTTCTCCACAATCTTTTTAATTAGTCAAAACTTGATTGATTTATTACATAATTCCCTTAATTTACATATTTTTCTAAATATAACTAACGCCCACTGCCGTTCATTAAACTATCGGAAATTGATAGAACGAAAATTGGCCACAGATGAAGAAATCAGATTTTATACCATAAATGACAGTCAAATTAACGACGCTATTAATTTAGGTACCTACCTGATTGTACCTGATGAGTTAACCATGTTCATCTAGGCGCCGGATGACGTCTTTTCGCTTCGTTCCGTTTGTTGGAGTAACAGGCTAATCAGAGGCGCATCAACGATACCAACGAAAAAGTATTAAAAAGCCTTTTATTGTATACATTGTTTATATTTTAAAAATTACACCTATATTATATTATTCTGTAATACGAAGATTTGAAATTTGATGTTTGTAATGTTGGTTGCCAGATTTACCATTTTTCGGATATCATTAGTTACTTTGGTTTTTTAAATACAATACAAAACCGGAAGTACTCACAACAATGTAAATACAGGGGGCGCTGGATTACACAGACGCCGGATAACCTTGGGTTCACCCTACTTTATTTATCGATAGGTATCTTGCAGAAAAGAGTGGAGGAGACCGGAAGACTTCTGCGCACCTAAGGGAAAATACTTACAAAAAGGAAACTTTGTGCACACAAACTTCTATAACTTAGCTACTGAAACTTGTATCTATTGGGAAAATTATTCACATAAAAAGAGGTTTTATGGATTTTGAAAAAAAAATACTTTAAAAAACTGCCATTGTGCGGTATTCTCCCAAGTACGGAGTAGTTCTGCTCAGAAATTAAATAAAGCTGCATTTGAAAAAAAAATCGGTTGCCTGTAAAGTCGGTTTTACGGGCGAAGATTTTACGTGACGACGTCTTTTTCTCGGTAGAATATTTATTGATATGAATATTATTAAATTGCACAATAGGAACAAGGAATTGAATGAAAATAAGAATTACACAAATTTTAACTATAGAAATATATTTTGTTTACTAAAACATTGTACATGTAAACTTAAACTTAACTAATTTCTATTTGAGTGATTTTGTTGAGGATAGGACGATGATAGGAGAAATATGAAATGAAAGGAAGTGTTTCTGCTGTAATGTGTCTTGCGAAAGTCAAGTCGATGGTTGTTCCTTTTAACGTAGTTGACTTAGAAACGTTTGATACGCAATCAAGATTATACGTACATTTCATGAAATTTAGAAACGAGTTGTCTGACTTTACGTTTTTGTTAAAATCACCACACAGAAGAATCGGTATACTAGAATCAACTTGCACGAACGCCAAGAACGCTCGAGAAAGACAGCTGCGCGCGACAGAAAACATTCTCTAGTGCTGCGCGCGCAGCGGACCGATCATGTTTGAGTGGGAGAGAGACGCAAGGCATTCGCCGGTCCGGCGGGCCTCTCTCTCGTTCGGTGACTCATCGTAACAGACGTGAGCGGGCGTTACACTTTTTCATGAGTGACTCCGAGCCACAACCTAATTTAAGACGTTGTCACGTCAAAAAATATTGAATAAAGCAAATATTTTAAACAAAACAAATTTCTTAAAGACAAAATTACGAAACATTAAAAAATATACATAAACATTAAAAATATAATTGTGTTTTCTGACTGTCTTCCGTTCGATTTGGTACACATATCGCACGTATTATTAACTGCTGAATCTCCACTACTAAATTTTGAATGAGTCCAATTCGAACACATTACACAACGGTACCAAATTTCTTTGTCTTATCCAAATTCACAGCACACCAAACACTCCTTATTTTCTAATGTTAGATCTACATCATCTAGTTCATCATCATCACAAAGCTTACTCTCATCATAACTTTCAGAATCATCAAAATGTGAGTTTCTAATTCAAGCTTTCTTGATTACAGGTCATTTCTTTGCTTTAGTAGCTAGTTTTCCTACGGTTCCTGTCGTTCTTTTCCTCGTTTCAGTTTTTTGACCTCTTCAGCTTCTTTATTAAGATTTCTCTTTTCTTGTTTTATTTCTAATTGAGGTTTTGGTGACGTGGAAGTGAAAATTTCACAATAGTGTTGTTTTGCACGTGATTTGGAACTTTTCGTTAGAATTTTTCCAGGACGAGGCGCTAACTTTTCAATAGGTACACTAGATAGGCTGAGGTTCAGCTCGCTGGTTTGATTTCAAATTAGCATTATTAGATGGAGACTTGTGCATAGTTTCATCACATCTCGATGGTCCCAGTTGGGGTTCAGTATTTCTAGGTGGAGTTATCTGTACAATTTCATCACATCTCGATGGTCCCGGTTGGAGTTCGGTATTTCTAGGTTGAGTTCTCTGCAGGATTACGTCACATCTCGACTGTATTGTCTGTGGAGTCGTTCTGTGCTCGACTTCAAAATTTACATTCGACTGTTCAAGAGTACTGTCATCGTTGGTATCGTTCGTTTCAATTAAGTAATCTACTAAGCTGAAACCATCTTCAAAAAATTTATTAGAGTCTATGGGCCAGCAGCATGGAACCCGGATATTCCTTTGTCCATCGCCAATTTCAAAATGTATGATCTTTCAGATATAAGTCGCACTCACGATTTAAAGCATTCTTTAGGCGTTCAAAAAAAGTTAGGTTAAGAGGTTGAAGCCTATGTGAGGTATGAGAGAGAAGTGAAACCATAACGATTCCGTGTGATCTACACTAAGTATAAATCTGCAAAGAAATGTGACTCCTATGGTTATCCAATATGAGAAGCACTGGATCTTATTTCAATGCCTTTATATGCTGACAAAAATGTTTTATCCAGTCGAAAAATAACATGTCGTTTATCCAACCGTTATTTAAACATCTGTATATTGCTCCAATTGAGTCTCCTCTCAATAATTCTGGATTCATACGTATTCAAAGGAATATGAACATAGGAGGGACAAACCGTCCTGAAGCATTTCCAGCGTATACTATGGTAACATTTTTCCTTTTTTCCCAAGATATTACAGATAGTACTTGTCTTTGACCTTTTAGTGTCAACATTTTTGATGGTTTCTGGACCGTAGAAAAGCCCGTTTTATCTAGAAAAAAATTCAACTGTCAGGAAATTTAAACTTTTCCATAACTGTAAGTAAATTGTTAAAAAATCGTTCAACCTCATCGTAATTGAATGCAGAAATGCAGTCTTGGCTGGCACCTTCGTTTTTTCTAACAATAATGTCTAAATCTTCGCCAGCGATTTTCTTTATCTAGTCTAAACGGTATTTTATTTTATTCGCTTCAGTAAACTGGTATGCTAAATGCCTTAGTTCAGCTGGTGTGCTTCTAAAAGACATATTCGCCAAATTTTTAACATGGTCGACTCTGGTGGATACCTGTATATCATTAATAATTGGTTTTCTGTCAACTTTTATTTTTTATGGCTATTGAACTTTAGTTTTTCACGTAGAGTGGATTCTGGAATATTGAATGATCGACCTACGTCTCGTATTCTTCGCCCAGATCATATAGCAATAATAGCAGCTTTTAGTTAATCTTCTGTCCATTTTGATCTTTCAGTTTTCCGAAAGTAAGCACAGGGCATTTTGAAATCTAAAAAGCAATACAGGCACTATATCAGCAAAAACTCCCACACGGGGTAATACTGCACAGCGCGAAATTAGGCAACACATTTGCACGTTATTTCCCCTAGGTGAGTAACCTAACTTAACTTATCACTGTCTGTTAATGTCATGTGCTGAGAGGCGAAAGATATGAATTACTTCAAGTTATACTGGAAGGAAAAGTACAGGGCAAAAGATCAGTTGGAAGACGCCAGAACTCGTGGCTGAAAGACCTGAGGAGATGGTTCGACCGCTCATCCGCAGAGATCTTTCGCGCAGCAGTTTCCAAAGCTACAATTGCCATTTGGATCGCCAACCTTCGAAAGGAGACGGCGCAATGAGAAGAAGAAGAAGTCTGTTAATGAAGAAATACAATGCATTGTTTTTGTACGTGAAATTATCTATATGGGAGGCCTAGGATACTTTGCATAGATTTTAGATATACCATCAAAACAAGGATTAGAAAATTAATTTAAATGCATACTATATTTTACCAAATGCAATACCTATTAACTAACGTCTAGGCAGTTTTTCATTGTGTCAAAATGATTACAGTTCTTATGGGAGAGTATAACTCGCAGAGATGCTTCTGTCCATAGTCTTCTTACCCTCAAGGAGACTATGACCAACCATAAAGGATATAATGGACAATGCATTTCGCCAAAGCAACCTTTATTTTAAAGAAAAACTAAAACGTTGTATATTCAGAAACGCTTACAAAATCGATAAAATACTAATAATTAATGTAAATTGTATTGTGATAAATCTGTATTAAAATAAATCATTCCCTCATATCCTGCTCTATTATCTTTAATTGGCGGGGGTAGAACTACTACAATGTCAGTAACACTCACTGTAGCTGTAGGCTCAGAAGTGAAACTGAATCTATTTGATGGCACATTTTTCTTTAAGAATCTGACCTAACAATCTGTTTGATCCACATTATCAACTACTGCTACAAAATTTCTAATACGTTTTTTCCCAAAAAGTTTGGTAGAAATTTCTGTATTTAGCCTTTCTTCTTCTAATTCGAAACTATTATCTGACGAATTATCGTTGAACTCCACTTGATCACTCTTGGAGTCCGATTATTCCTCCTGTAGGATTTTCTTTTTAACTTCTTTCTTTTCCTTATTTGCGACTATATTTTTTCTCTTCAAAGTTTCCTAAATAAGTTCTGGATAATAATAAAGTTATTTGTGTCGTGTAATGAGTTGTTTTTAGGTGGTAATTGCGGATATAAAATTTCCTGATCTTGAACCGAACTTGTAGATGCAGAATCCATATTGTCAGGTATAGAATAATCTGTGACAGATGAAGATAGAAAATTCTCTTCAGAAAATATATTTTTATTAAATGGGATAATCCCTGTAGATCGAAATCCAGATTTTATATTAACTGGATTAGCCGCTCTGTCCCAAACTGAAAACATATCAAAAAAAGATCGTATATGCTCATGGTTTGTCCAGGATGAGAAATTTTGGCAAACATTTGCCGTTGGCTCTGCAAAACTCAACGGCCTCCAAGGATATACGGTTGTCCGTTATGGGTGTCCATAACGGACACCCATAATGTCTGTAATGGACATAACGGTCCACAACATAACCGTTATGGTTATCTTATGGACCATATGGACCAACATATGGTAGGAGACTCACCGTTATCCATTACAAACAAAACCCGATTTTTTGGGTAACATCTAATATTTTTCACAAAGTGTTTCAAAACTTGAATAAAGTTTTTACGTGTCATCCAACCGCTATGATACGCTAAACCTAAAGGTCCGTCATCAGGAACTGACTTCATCATTCCGGCAGCATCAAATCTTCGCCGCAAAAAAATCCAAACTGGTAATAAAGCATTCCCATTTGCACAATACCAACATGGGTCATGAGTTCTCCTCTTTCCCTGGATGTTACTTTTTCTATTTGATGTTAACCTTTTTCGCCTACTACCTCTTGAACACGCTGGACAATAGTCACGCCTTGTTTGAAAAAATTACGTATTTAATATGATAACAATTTTATGTAACTATCTACCTCATCTAAGTTATAAATTTGAGCCGGTGTAAAAGAATATCGAGTAAGCACATCTTCCAATTTGTTCTAGAATATCCCCACATTTGTTCTGTTAAACTAATCATACGTGCTAAGCTAGTTGCTTCTGGTTTTTTTCCTGATAGCCGTGGGTGTCGTCTCATGAAATTTGTAAACCAACACTTCGATGCCAATTTTATCAGTTCCCATTTTTCCGGTATTTTTTTTTTCATTTCTAACAGCGTATTCATAGGCTAAACTTCTAGTTAATTTGGGTGTAAGACCATAGAATATTGACGAACATTTAATCAAATAATTTTCTATAAGTAAGTTTTCATCTCCTTTGTAAAAATTTGTGATTTATGAAAATCTGGTTTAAAGTTCATTTGTTCCATTTCAATTAAGCGGCTTTTGGTCACCCCATAGTGCTTAGCGGTTTACCGGATGCCCAAGTTTTTTTTATTACAGCCTCGACGGCTTATTTCATAACTGAGGGGTCAAAATCTCTATTAGTTTTTTTTTGTTGTAGATGTTTGGAATTTTTAACGGACTATCCTACAAAACAAAAAGCCATATTTATTATTTCATAGGGAAACAATGGACAGAGTTAGGAGAGTATGGACATCTGTCCATTGTCTACTCTCCATACACAAGAAACATTTATTCGCCACAAAATGAAACGTGCTCAGAAATAGACGATTATTGAAATATAACCTCAAACTATATGTGTTTATAAAACTCTCGCCAAAATACAAGATTATAAATACTTTTCATATTGGAAGTATAGCTTACATAAATATATACCATCTGAAATTACATAGTACTTACCAAAAACACAAAATATTCAATATTTTTAACACTGTTTTTACTAGAGTTCTAACTCGGTACACATAAAACCTTATTTACAACGATTATTTTAGCAGTTCAGTGAAGTCGCTAATCATATTTTTTCCGGGAAATTTAAACGTGTCCATTCTCTCCTTGGGTCCAAAGTGTCAAAGTCTATGTTGAAATACTTATGCCGTGCTGCCAAGATACTGATGCGCAGAATTCCCCTACTTTAAAAATTTCCTATAGATTCATAATTTTAACAAAAATTATTTGTGAGCTTGAGATATACATAAGTAAAGATCTGTAGTAGTCCTATTCGTTTTGTTTCTGCTGTTAACTCTGTGAAGCTTATCAGCTTCTTTTAAACTACTATTAGTATACACCTGTTATTAGTTTTATGTTTTTCTTGTGCATTTAATATTTGTTGGTAGTACCAGGCTAATGTTGAACTCATTTTTTTTCAAATTCAGATCTTGGAAAATAAAACTTTAACCTCTAATTTATGTGCTAGAAGATAATGGTCACTTTTGAAGAAATAAACCGCAGAACTATTGACTAATACTAATGAGGCGCCATAAAGCTTAGATGTGGGTGTTCGACACCTACGCTCAGAGGCCACATTCGATTAGTTATAGTGAATGCAATTATTATCACACACAAATGTTTCTTTAAGCAACAGAGGTGAATAATATATAATATATAGCGTGGAAAGAAAATAAATTAAGTTATTGTGTAGTACCTAGTAGGAGTTGGAGCATTTATTTTATTATCTGTTTTAAATTACGTTTTAAACGGCTTTAGATTTTATTATTATCGTTTAGTTTTTAGAAAGTGTAGAGTCACAACGCGTAGATAAACATGACTGGTCATAAAACTGCAGTCTGTATGATATTTAAAATTTTTATAACTATTATTACATTACAGTTCAGTAATTAACAACTTTTAAAGTTATACCTTATACATGGCCTACTTTGTCCAGCAAATTTCAGTTTTATTTAAATATTTCTTTTCTCTTCACATAGAAATAAATACAAAAATTATTTTGAGAATTCGCGAGATATTAACAGAAAAAGTACTTTTCTTACAGAGAAAAATATCCTCTTCTAGTTTTGGAAAATTCCTTCCACTCCCGGACGAAGACGTCCGATATGTTTGAATAAACAAAACCATTTGTATTTATTCCATTGGACTTATTGGACCACCAAAAAAGTACCAATTTTCAGATTATTTCCATCTATTTCGATATTTTCATCGGACTCCATATTTTCAACCACTTCATCCTGCTGTTCTTCATGTAATTTATCTGCCTTCTCACCATTATCATTGTCACTGTTACTCATCCCCATCTCCATTTCTTCTGCTAAATTTTCGTTGTCATTCGTCTCCAGATTCCCACTTTTCTCTTGATTCTGATTAAATTCTTTAAATGGAACTGATTGACCGGGTTCAGTATTAAGCAACTTTTTCTTTCTTTTTTTAGTGATATCCCCTTTCTTTTTTTGTTGTAAAAAATTTGGTAATACGTTATCAATTTCAGAGCTTACTCTGTTCGCAAATCTGTCATTCGGCATCTTTTTTAGCACTTCATGTGGGTCAAAGGGACAAATTCCAGTTGCGCGAAATTAACTTTGAAAATTTTTTTGAAAGTTTGGTTCAATCGCGTCTATTAGTTTGGTTAACAATTTTTTGAGAAAAGATAGTTTTTTCAACTGAATTTAAGTTAGGTTGACTGGTTTTTAAATCAGTAAAAATCTTTTTCCAGGCTCTTTTTAAAGGCCGAAAAAATCCAATATCAAGTAGGGATGGCGGTTTTTGACAAAACACCGGTTTTCGGTTATACCGGTTTTTTTTGCTTACGGTTTAACCTGGCGGTTATAACCGGCCAAAAAAACCGGTTTTTCCAAAAACCGGTTTTCGGTTTTTTTAATCCAATAGTTACAAAGTTACATTTACAATGCACTTTAGTTTGCGATACTTCATTCGACTCGATATCAATATGATCAAAATTAGTACTATCGAAAGAACATCAATATCAATATAAATAAAACACAATTTTTAATAAAACCATTTTATTTTATTAATTATAATATTTATTTATTATTTTATTATTAATGTATATTTAGTGATTATTATTAAATATAATATAGCGTAAGATTAATATACATATTGCAATAATATACAATAAAAGAATATGAAGTAATATTTTGAGTAAAAAAGTATAGGATAGAAGGTTACAAATAGGCTATATTATATGAAATGGATTTAGCATTATGTTGGCCAGTATTTTTTATGAAGCCTATTGAGAAAAGCTTGTTCATATATATGTTGGTCGGTTAAGCGGCTTCTCTCATCTGACACAATATCATTCAATTATGACACCAGTCTCTCTGATGCCACCGAACTTCCAACCAACGACATGTATTTTTTTAGCTATAAAAGCCAAGCCTGGCATACAGGTTCTGTTCTGATCCCAGAATGAATACGGATCACTTGGCAGCAAAGGCCGTTGCAGATATAGAGTCAGTTCATTTGAAAAAGAACTTTGAATCTGTGTGTCCTGAGAACTTGAACTGAAACCACTGTTTACCAACTCCAGATCGTGTGAAGACCAAAGAGGGTTTGATTTTAAACTCACTTTGGCTTCTTCATTCTGAAAGGAGCAGGAAGGAGAAAGTTTTCCGATTTCGGTAAGGTACGTCCTAACTTCCGAGCCTAAATTGGATGTGACTGTCTCCGCTATATACAGATTCAGATATAGTTTTTTGAACCTCGGGTCCGTGATTGTAGCATGGCAAAGCAGGGGATTTCGTAAAAGCTTAGTGCCCTCTCTTGAACGCTAGTTATAAGCTTTTGGCATAACTTTTGAGCTGTACTAAGGTTTGGCTTGAGGTTTTTTAAAAATATTTCGATAATAGATACAAGGGGGATAACAAGGCTAGCAGTAATGTAGTGGGAACCCGAGATCTCCTTTGTGGCCTCATCGAAAGGCGATAAAATGCTTACAATTTCAGTGATTAGTTTTATATCTGAACCAGAAATCATCCTTGGTGCTTTTTTAATCGAGGGATCTGCCAATATTGCAGCTATATATGGGGACATTAGTGTGAATCTTTTGAGCATATGGTAGACAGAATTCCATCTGGTTGTAGTCAGATGCAGAGAGCAGTAAACCAAAATTATTATACTACTGCTCAACAGAGAGCGCTAAAATAATTCAGGTTCTATTGTCAATGAATATAATGAGAGTAGAATATACTATGCAATTATTGTATTCAATTAATAATGCAAATTTAATTACCATTTAAAAATATAATCCTCTAAAATACCCACCAATTTTCCTCTCCTCCCAAACCCAAAAAATTTCCCACCCCAACCATTTCAACTTACTTACAATTTCCCATACTCTTTCAAATGGGATTTAAAAAAAATAATATCAAATAAATATTTTACTTAAAAATAAATTAAACAATGAAATTCATCTCTTATTTTTACTACCATCAAAAAAAATTATCATGTATTACTTTTAACACGTTTGTATATTTGTATAATAGGTACATTTTAACTCATTTAATACTTCCTGTATGGGTGTATCGTTTTGAAAACGTAGGGAAATCCTTGGAGATTCGTATTCGTAATCGGTAATTCGATATTTATATTTAGAACATTATTTTTGGTAATTAGAAACAGCCATTCACCTACTTTCAATGTCAAGAGTCAAGTGTGAAAAATAGATGATGTACCAGATCACTTCTTATGTAAATATTATGATTACAAATACCTTTTCAACGAAATATTATAATAAAACTTAATTGTTTCTGGCTGATGAGAGTTTGCACTTTAAGTTTTTTATAAAATAAAATAAAATTTGAATTATGGTTTTGTTTGGAATAATTACTTGAAAATAATAATTATGATTGGGATCCAAAATAATACCTAACCTTATGCTAATCACCGTAAAAACCCAATAATCGGTTTTTACTTTAAAAATAAAAAACCGGTTATAACCGGGACAAAAAAACAACCGATAAAACCGGTTATTGCGAAGTAAAAAAACCGGTTTTCGGTTAAAACCGGTAGGTTTTTCCCATCCCTAATATCAAGTGATATTGGATTTCCTTATATTTCTCTTTGACAAGCCCTTATTATCTCAATATTCAGACGTGATTGCAAGTAATGTGTCTATAATAATCCAGCTTCCTTGTTTTGATGTGCTTTATGACCTCGCTATCCTTTTGTAGCCTTCTTAACAGTTGCCGTTAGATCAGTCCATTTACTAAGATTAGCCAGACAAGATATACTTATGTGTCTAGTGCCTCTCTTGCCCTCAATCTTGCCTTGTAGAATCAGTTGCAGAAGTTGGTATTCATTATTGCACATAATGTGGTCGAAATATGCCAATTTTCTCTTCTTTATGATGTTAATAATTTTTTGTCTTTTGTGTATGCGTATGGTATCTATATGAGAAATCTGGGATTAAGCTATACCACTAGGAGCAAAATTTTGCATAAAGATCTCCAGTATCATCCATGCAAAATCCAGATTTGCAAGCCCTTAACGTTCGAGATTATCCCAACCGACCAGGATTTTGTAAACAAATGTTGGAGCCTATTAATGAAAACGACAACTTGCTGCATAACCTTTGGATGACTGATGAAGCCCACTTTCATCTAAGCGTGTGTAAGCAAAGAAAATGACCGATTTTGATCCGAGAATAATCCGAGGCAATTACACAGAATTACAGAAATTAACACAGGAGGTTGCAACATGTAACACACCACGAGTGTCAATGGATTTACTAAGAAGAGTGTTTTCCCGATCACCTTGGCCACTTCGTAGTCCAGACCTCTCCCATTGCGACATATTTCTAGAGGCTTTTAAAAGAACGGGAACGCAAATAAGTGGAAGCAATATATCAAGAAATGTTACTTAATGTCATAAACAACTTTGTACCATGTTACAAGCATGTGTCCGACAAAATAAAGACCACCTTTTCAATACCATCTCAAAAACTGAACATTTCTTTACTTACATAATAATTTCCATCTTTGTAGTATACTTTTTTTTATTAAATTTAATAAAAATATATTTTTTCAGTTTTTTTTTGTTTGTTTGAAATCGTACCGGTTCATTAAATCGCCTCCTATTTGTTATTTGGCAATTAATGATCTAAACAAATCATTTAAAAAAAGTTATTGTCGACCTCTTTTTATTTTTCAAAATAAATGTCTCAAATAAATTCAAATTTCGATGTAGACAATACTTCTAAGATTCCTTCGTGAAACGCCACTGATGGGCGTAAATAATTAAGAATTCGGATAAACTGTGCTGATCAAAGTTTAATTTGCTAAAAAGTATCGGGAATACCTCTGTTGTTACAGCTAGCTCACTGCAAATAACGGCATATTACCGATTAAAATGTACGAAGAGCTATTAAAAAATGTGAACCGATATTATTTTGATTTTCTTATTACGAGTAGTAAATTGCATATTTGATTTGATCTCATTCTACATTTCTAAATCACTCTTCCTAATTTCTTGTCAGAGTTTAATAAATAAATTAAATTCATTTATTTGACTTCATAATCCACATGTTAATTTTGTTACATTATAATTACATCTGTTATCTTCGAGGCATGCAGCCATATTCAATCTAACAGATAATTAGGTCAAATCTTTTGGGCTTTTTTCGAATTGATGTTCATTCATACTGCTTCTCACATTCCTAGTATTGACTGGCGTAATTTTTGATTGAATGTACAATTAATGCAAGTTTTTTCTTTAGATTCCTAATTGCTCAACGTAGTAATTGTCGTTTATTAGTTATTTACCGAGTCTCCTGTTCATAACTACTAAATCTGTGCAATTTTATTAGATAGCTCCCCAACATATCCATATTATCTTTAACTATAAATTTAGTGTACGTTTAATTAGATTTAACACGTTTTGATCTGTGTTGGTCTTAAATTTTAACTAATCTGGGTAGATATTATTTTCCAACTGAGGGATTCTTCAATCAATCAAAATATTCTCGCATAAACTGTAATCTGTAAGGTCGATGCTTTTCAAAAGTTTTAACCCATTGATTTTGATATGATATATAGTTCTCTTGTAATCTGCTGGAGGTTGTACTTTCTAAAACATTAGTGTCATACGTATTTTTAAATTATTTTAATACATAAATGAATGTAATATTATAAAATATTTCTATTTTTATTTTATATAATATATATATATATATATATATATATACATATACATAATATATAGTTTCTATAATATTTTTTATATTAGTATATATAAAAAGCCTGTTTCTTCTCAACATTAGCCTCCTAATTTGTTTAAATTATCTTTTTCTTGGTCTGCCAATAGAATTCTATTCTAGCTATTCGTACTATCTTATTCTCTGCCATTCTACTAATGTGTTCGTTCCACTCCTGTTTTCGTTTTGTCACCCATCCAATTATGTCTTCTATATTGAATGCTCTTTTTATGTTTTCGCTTTTCTCCCTATGCCACAGACTTTTTCCTGATATTCGTCAAAATATTTTCATCTCTGTTCTTTCTAGTAGTTGTCTTGTTTTAGATGTGCCAGGTCTTGTTTCCGCTGTGTATGTTAATATAGCTCTAATTACTGCTTTATAGATTATTGTTTTTGTGTCTTGTCTTAAGTGTTTGTTCTTCTAGATTGTGTCATTAAGAGATCACGCCGCTTTACTTGCTTTTAAGCTCTGTTGTCGTACTTCTTCTTCAACATCTCTGTAACTAGTTATATTAATTCTCAGATATCACAACCTTGCTTCTATTGCTCTATTATTTTGCCATGAATTTGATTCCCCTGATTTAATTCTCATTTCGCCGAGATTTCGACATCCTCTCTGATGTCTTCTTCAGGGCTTCCGAGGTCTCAGTCTCCCAAGCCCCCAGATAGTACTACACTGATCATCAATCAATGCACTATTTGTAGTGATGATATCCAATCCAATATTAATTTAGGTAGGTGATGGAGCATCATTCTGGTATACCTGCTGATCTGCGCCAAAAATCCATTTCCAGAATAACGAGTTTTTGTTCCTTTCTCTTAGTGAGTTGTTAGGTTTCATATCCATAAAGCCCAACGTTTTTAAAAATACTGTAATATAACTGGATCTTTTGCAAACTTTTGACAAGACTGTACTTTCAGTTGACTCTGTCTAGAGATTATTAATTTTATCGCTTTGAATACGTTTAAGTTTTGTTTCCCTTTTCTTAATAAATTGGTGCTGGCTGTGAGAGATCTACTTTAAATAAAATCTTAGGACATAAGGAATATGTTTCTTTTGAAGAAGTTATAAAAACAGTCGTACGACTCGATTTTGGCTCGGTTCGTTTTTGTCTCCAATCAGTACGCATTCTGACGTTGATATTTATATAACGTAAACTTTTGTTTACTTAAACATATGGTAAGTTGATAATTCTCCGTTTTTAATTAATTGCAATATTAAGACATCCTTTTTTTCGTATATTAACAGAGTCCTACTGACAAATCTCTTTTAATGCAGTTTTGCACTTTCAGATCAATTTTACTATCTGATTTTTGCCGATGGGTTAACAATACTTCATTCTGATTTACTAGAAAAGGGATTTCAACCGTGTATGATCTACCTGTTCCTTTGGATTTATACATGTGTTATTCTCTAGGCCGTGAGTGCATTAATATACGTTTGGATTTTGCTACTCCTGCTCAAATTTATTATATAATAAAAATCAAGTACAACTAAATTTATCAGTATCTGGTTATCTTAAATATTAATTCAGATTTCTGGAAATAAATGAAAAATTTCGTATAGATAATCTACAAAATAAATCACGTAGTATTCATTAGTTGTTTATTTCACAGAAATATCTCCATTTATCTATTTTTCCATAATATTTTCTGCCAAATATATCACAGAAACCTCTCTAACTTGACTCCAAAAACCCGAACGACGATCCACACTGAATTCCTAAATATCCTGCTGCTAAATTTGTATAATAATTTAAGTAGATAAGCAGTTGTCAGTTAATTTAAACGCTTTATTCTCCCAGGTCCTAACCCAGTACAGCAGGCCCGTGGTAAATTCCACGGCAGCCCGCTCTACACGAGCCAAAAATTTTGCTCCTCTTTTTTAAAAATATTTGTCCATTAGGAAAGAGAATAGCATAATGAAAAGGTGGAAAGAATAATGTATAGATCCATCGAAATAAACGTAATTATGGTAGGCCGTGCACTGTCTTGTTTATACGGCTTGTTATTAAGCAGTGTTATTACAGTTAACAGTGTAAATATAAAATGTGGTTATAAACGTTTATGTTTATTTTTTAATAAAGTAAAAATGTCGTAGGATTAAATTTCAGAATGCATGATTTTAGTCAAAAACATTGTGAATTAGTAGAAAAAGTCTGACCCAGTTGTTTCTTTTAAAGTATAAAAAGTCTCAGAAAGCTTAGTAGAATCACAACAATGAAGGAATCTGTTACAGATGTACATGTATAGTACAATATTTTTTTGTATTTCTTTTGATTTAAGAATTTTTCGATTTTGCCAGCGACATCTTTGATGTAAGAAAGAAAAGCTTTCGTATAATGAGAGAGAGAGAGAGCTCAGCGGCTCTACTTGCATCATCGCAAAGGCGTATTAATCTAGAAACAAGGGTAATAATGACTTAATTAACTTGTGAAGGTGAATGATGAGGGTTGGCATGCAAGTAACGATTGGTATGGGTGGGTTTTCGATAAACAGAGTGATGAAAACCTGGGGATTGGTTTTTCTTTATAGTAACGTCGGTAAAAAACGGTAGGGAAGAATCAATTTTCACCTCCATTGTAAACTAGTAAACCTAGATACTAGGATTTATACCATTCAGATGGGTTTGAAAAGACACCAAAGCATCCCTGCCGTGGGGCCAAATAACGAATGTTCAACATATCATAGCCAACATGTGGATTTGAGCATTAATATGAATAGTAATCGGATCTAAAAATCTTCCATAAAAATATTGACAATAACTGGGGATAGTGAAGAGCCCATTGGGGCACTATTTATTTGTTTGTAGAATTGATTTTGGAAGAGTAAATAAGTGTTGCACCTACAATGTTTAATGAGAGATAAGTAGTGGTCTTGTCGGATACTGTATTTAGTTTTCAGAATGTAAGAGTTTCGTCTATAGGAATGTTAGTAGAGAGTAAAACTTACTAAAATATCTGACGGTGAGATAGGGTATTGTTTAAGAATTTCGATAAATTGAAAAGAATTTTTGACGAAGGATGAAGCATTTTTGGCAAGAGGTTGTAGATTTTTGGTCAAGTACTTGACCAATGGTTGTGTAAGGCAGTTGTATGCACTAACAAAGGGACGTAGAGGAATGTTCAATTTGGGAATTTTGGGTAGGCCACTTATTCGAGGTATTCTAGAAGACTTTTCACTAGGAATTAAAGATTGTTTGGTGTGTAGTCTGAATAATTAATGATATTTAAGAGTTTATTAACGTAAAAAGAAGTATTTATGATGACCGTGGCATTTACTTTATCGGCGAGAAGAATATCTGGATTTGGATTTGACTGAAGTTCTTTCAGGGCTTTTTTCTCGGATTGGCTAATGTTCGAAGTAGGAGGCTTTAAGGTTCTAAGAACTCTAGCGATGTCTTGTCTAGTTATTTTAGCATCTTTGGAAGGTAAACTGAAGCTGGTTTCTTCAGTTTGGCAAATAATTGTCTTAATTGTAATCTGACTTGGGTACAAAGTAATGGAAACCTTTTGCTAAAGCTTGAGTGGCAAAGGTCGAAATAGGGGTATCAGAAAAGTTGTGAACCATTGTAGTGGGTTTCAAAGTTGTAGCTTTTGGAATTTGTTCGGCAATTAAATGCGCTAATCTATTGATTAGCGCATTTAATTGCCGAACGAATGACGATGCTAATTCCTGACAGTTTTATTTAGCAAAAATAAAATGGGGAACTATCTAACTTAAAGGTAAAATAAATACTTAACTGCTTATTATTGGTTTAAAGTAAATTATTATTTTTTTAAAGTATTGATTACATATTTTAAAACTATTATTAATACACTGTATTGTATTATCTTTTTCATTTCCATTTATAATTTTTTTACCCGATATAATATTATCGTTTTCTTTTATTTTATCTAAAGTGACACATTGTTATATTTTGTTTGAAAGTTCATTTCATCTAGTAGGCTTTGGTAATATTAGTATAGAAAATCAAACAAAACATGTGTCATCTGTGTTGCTTATTACAATTATTTTTGCGACGTAAAGTTTTGTCTATAAAAACATGAATTTTAAAAGTTATTTGGCATATTATTGCTGCATCTGAGTTATTTTTTCAATGATATCCAGAGAGAAGAAAAACGAACAAGAGAATTTTTAAAAAGCTTGATTCAAATTTATTATAATATGGATGTTTTGCAAAACCACAGCGTCAGTATAAAAAAAATAATGAAGTGAGACTTGTAAATACGTTTGATTGTGTACAAGCATACCATAAAACTTTTTTACGCCAAATTGAGATGGAAATATGTATTCCAAAGATAAGTGCTGAAATAATTTTACTGAAACATAAATTTAGGTCTTACCGTTCGACAAAAATTATATTACGATTATTTGAGAAGGATACAATTTGCAGAATGGAATAATGCAAAATCTAATGAAAATCCAAATTTTTATTCGAAGGCAATATTTAGCGATTTAAAATTAAATTTTTGATGAGGAATATTTGGCTAAGAGGAATACATTTTGGTTCAGACAAGCTGAAGCATCTGCTCATAATGCTGAATTCGTTGGAAATTATTTGTTTTTCTTCTTTTGGTTCCTATTCGTTTCGAATATTGGTGATCATTCTGGCTATAATTCTTTTATTAACTGGTGCTTTAAATATATTCGTTGTTGTTGTGGAGAACCATTTCCTCAGATTTTTAACCATGATATTCTTCTTCTCTTAATTCCTCGCTTTCGAATACTTTGCCTTATAGGATTATTTTTAGTAATCTGTATTTAGTGTCGTTTCTTATTATGTGTCCGAGATACTTTCTGCTTTTAATCGTATACATCACCTCTCTGTCTTTTCTCATTCTTCGTAGTGCAGTCTCGTTGGTTATCTTGTCCGTCCATGATATTCTTAGAATTCTTCTGTATAGCCACATCTCGAAAGCTTCAAGTTTTTTCTCCATCGCTTCAGTGAGTGTCTAGGATTCAAATCCGTAGTAAATTCGTAATAAATTCTGAAACTAGTCAATCTTTTGGAATATTGCCTTTGTCATAGATATTATTGAAGATTTTACATAGTATTCTTAAAGATTCATTGTCAAGAAGTTTAAGAAATTCAGACTGTACTCCGTCTGGTCCTGGAGCTCTCCCTTTTTTTTTAGTGATATTATGGCTGCTCTTATTTCTGCCACTAGTATAGGTGGTCCTGTTTCCGTAGGTATTGGGGACTGGTTCTCCCTCTCATCAAAAAATAAATTTCGTATGTGGAAATTATTTAAATGAACAATTTTATAATCTGTGGATTGGAACATATAGTCCTGTTAAATTGTCCGCTTGTTCTCTAGAACTAAATTCTCCTGATTTTTTTATTTGGAGATTTTTAAAAAACAATATTTATAAAACTGTACTAAAAAAACAAAACCAGTGCATGTACATAGTACTATGTAAAATCCGTAAGAAAAAGGTATGAATTATTATTACAACAAAACAATATTTTCGTAAAATTAATTGTGATTGTTAAGTAGTTTTTGTTGTTGGTAAAATTGTTATTCTTATTTTTTAAGTTACAAAACATAATAAAATGTTAGAATGTGTTACTGAGTGTTTTCTTTGGAAAAATTGCAAGAAATATGGGATTTGTTTACATTAGAATTTTGTCAGAACTAAAATTTACGCTGGGCCTTTATTTTCGTTTTTTAAAATTTAATTTTCTTATCAATCTAACGTTGGGCCAACTGATTGGGAAGGAGCTCCTATATATCTCTAACGTGAAAGTTATTTTGATTTGATTGGACAATCATTGCTTTACCGAAAAAGAAGTCATAACAACTGAACAACTTTTTTCTATCTCCTCCAGTTTTCGGCATACTCTGCAAAACATACCAATTTGGAACACCCTGTACACACTTTCAAACAAATGAAAAAGCCAGAATAAATCGTATTGATTAATTGTTACTAGGCATTGGAAATTTTGTGAAAATTGGTATTACTAGAAAAGTACAGAGAATCTCTAACAGTGGATTGTTCAAAAACGACCATCCCTTTCATTGATACATTTATTTTGTGCCTACTGTAGCCTTGAAATTTAAAATACCTATATCGTAAAATGTTCGACTTACGCAGAATCTATTTTTTCCCAATACACTGACAATATTACAAATCAAGTATCCTTCATCCTGCAAAATTTACGGCGTACTTTCTCCTCCACCCATAAATTTCTCTGTTGATTCGTTTTTATTCTTTGAACCTTTGTAGATAAATTTCAAAATGTCCATTTTATATTTTAATATTTCTGAATGTTAAAAAAATATTGTTGCTGCTGGGGTTTTATTCTATTTATAATAAATATAAGAGAGAATATTTTAAAATGTTTTACTTATAAATGCGAATTTATTTTATATCAATAAATAATTTTTTCTAAATATATTATAAAAGCCATCAGAAAAAATCCTAATTGGAGTACGGCGAAATTTATATATTTTGTATGAGGACTAGTAATTTTCACGAAATGACATTTATTTCAGGGAATCGTTTTTAAATACATTACACCTTATTTAGTCCTTTTTTTTCAGTTCGTGACTTACATATTTCATAGGTCCTCTTGCCCACAATTTTCCTTGGTCCTTTCTTCTCTTGGCTATAGGAATTCATAGTTTGTTCAGTCATAAGAGATTTAATCTTTAAAAATGTGACAAACAAGACATGTAGTTAAGATAACTTTGAACAAAAATGTTTATTAGCAGTCTTTCTGTTAAATGAACCATTCTTTCAAACACAACGTTGAAGAGACTTTTTTTTTTTTTTTATTTTTATGGCTTCGGCAGTTTGCCATACAGCCAGTTACATGATCTTTTAATCTCATTAGGTGCAGTAAAAAGTTTTTGAGTTATTTGCAATCGAATAGACTAAAATAGATAAATTTACAACATTTAACAAAAAGAAGAGAAAAAATATAAATAATACATACACATATATATCCATAAACATATACAATTAACATGGGTCACTCGTTTCACGTCCAGGGGACCATCAGGACATTATAATATATAACATACACAGGAGAACTAGGCCACGGTAAATAGGATTAAACATATAAAGGAGAGAAAACAAAGGTAAAAAGTAAAAACTAATTTTTTTTTAACTAAAGAAAAATATTACATTTGGTCAAAAAATCGATTATGCAATCGTAAATTAATCTATTTTGAGTCGCTAGGGCAGATAAAACGTTAAACGGAGATTTACCGGTAATACGAACTATATTATTATATAATAAGGTGGATTCCAAATTATATTTGGCACAACCAAAAATTACATGATCTAGGTCACCTTCTACTCCACATTCCACACAGTTTTTACTCTCGATCACATGAATCCTTGCAAGATGAGCAGGAAAACAAGCATGTCCAAATTTAAGCCTAGATATGGTTGTTATATAACGCCTAGGGACATTATAAGTTCTGTGCCAATGTGCAACAGGGACAGTTGTGTGTAAAGAAGTGTATCTATTTGGGTTGGTAAAACAAAACTCAGACCATAGGTCACTCCATTTATATTTTAAAACTGCCTTGCGTGAAGCAACCAAATCAGAAATACTGGGTAGAAATTCTGTGGTATCCACTGAATAAATACTTAATTTGGCTAGTTGGTCCACATGTTCATTATGTTTAATTCCACTGTGTGCTTTGGCCCATATAAATATCACATTTTTTTTATTTTCCTTAAAGTGTTTAACTAATTTTTTAATTAATATTATGTAGGGATTGGAGTATGTGGTTGGAACAAAAGGTTGGTTAATGGCTGTGAGAACTGATATGGAATCTGAAACAATAATCACGGAGGAATCTCTGTTAGAAACAAAAAGTAGGGCTTGATATATGGCAATTGCTTCCGCACTAAATATGGAAATATTTGCTTTTAATTTGAACATTTTTTCTACCTTCTCCATGGGGATGTAAAAGGCACATCCTGTACCGTCTTCTGATTTGGAGGCATCCGTGTAGATAGTACTGTAGTAATCCCAATTGGATAAGATGCTTGTTATAATGTTGTTATTTGCTCTTCCAGTGTTAACATAATTTGGTTTAATAAATTTAACGCTATAAA
Source organism: Diabrotica undecimpunctata (assembly GCF_040954645.1). Taxonomy (NCBI): domain Eukaryota; kingdom Metazoa; phylum Arthropoda; class Insecta; order Coleoptera; family Chrysomelidae; genus Diabrotica; species Diabrotica undecimpunctata. The sequence goes on from NC_092812.1 coordinate 29,599,656, forward strand.
AAAGAGCTTCAAAATCATTTATATCTGTGTGTGATTTTAAATTAATAGCTTCATCAGCACAAACTGTGTTTTCTCTAACAGCTTCACATAGGGTTGGAGAATTTTTCTTAATCCAATATTTATTCGTTAAATCATAATTGTTTAAATTTGTTAATTCGGTATAAAGGAAAGTGTTCTGGTGTTTAATTTTCAGTAAAAATTTTTCGGCCAAGAAATGTCTTCTAAGAGAAATTGGAGGCTCACGTGCTTCAACATAAAGGGGCTCAATAGGAGTTGTCTTCATGGCACCAATACAGATACGCAAACACTGGTTTATAAATATGTTTAATTTGTTTAGTAAGTTCTTGCTGGCAGATCCATATAACCAACATCCATAATCTATGATAGAGCGAATGTAAGTTCTATAAAAAAATAAGGAAGTCTGAACATCTGTTCCCCACCAAGTTTTAGTTGTCATTTTCAGAAAGTTTAGGCCTTTTTCACATCTATTTAACATATATTCTATGTGAAATTTCCATGTGAGCTTGTGATCCAGTATAATGCCCAAATATTTAATTACCTTTTTAAAAGGAATTTCTCGCTGTTTTACTATAAATGTTTCGATATTGGGAATATTATGTCTACTGAAAATGGTCACTGCTGATTTTGTGGCCGACAGCTGAAGGTGATTTTCTTCCAACCATATTTCTACAACGTTGTAGGTATCCATTAAAAATCCAAAAGCTTCATCTCTCTTCTTTGTTTCACAGTAAATGCAGAAGTCATCTGCATATTGGATGATCTTAAAAGGATATTTTTCCAACTTTAATTTATGTAGGTCAGCTGTGTATAAATTGAAAAGAAAAGGACTTAAGACAGCTCCTTGTGGAATTCCTGTGAAAACATATCTTGGGCCTAATAAATGGTTGTTAAAATCCCTGACATAAACATGTCTTTATGAATATAATCCAATAATAGCATACACTATTGCCTTAGGAATGTTAAAATCAATAATCATTTTTTTACTCAAAATATTTAAGTTTAAGGTGTCATATGCTTTCTCAATATCAATAAAAATTGTTGGAAGAAAGTTATTTCTAGAGAAATTATTTTGAATATTTGTTACTAAGGTTGTAAGTGCATCTAGCGTACCCACTCCTCTTTTGTATGCAAATTGACAGGGCGTAAGCAGGTCTTTTTTATGTAGCCACCATTCCAGCCTATGTTTTATCATACGTTCGAAAGTTTTTTGCACACATGATAGCAGAGAAATTGGTCTATAAGAATGGGCCAAGTTAGGGTCTTTACCTTGTTTAGGAATCGGTGTGATTATAATTTTCCTAAAATCTTCAATGCACTCACCTGCAAGCATCTCATCAAAAATTTGTAGAAGAAAACTTTTTGCTATAATTGGTAGGTTCTCTAACATCTAACATAAGAGACCGATTTTGAATGTCAGTTACGAGGGCGAAATCAATTTGTTCAATATAATTTGTATCAACTCGACGGTAAAAATTCCATATCTTTTGATCAGATTATCCCATTGACAAAAATTAAAATGCGTAAGAGTGTAGCTTTTGTATGAAAGTTTTTCATTTTGCCGCAAGTAAATTAAGTTTCTATAAAGCTGATAAATAAGCATTGGCGATTTTTGCCATTTTTTACGATTCTCATGAGATCAATAAAATCCATCATTTTCATTAATTGGTCGCTGTAGAATTTCCATTTATAGAGTCTTATATTCAAAATCCATAACATAAAATGTCGATTTTGTCTTTTGGCAACAAATATAAGGCATTTGATATAATTGTGCTACCTCGCGTCACCGGAAATACTTCCACGAAGACGTCATTTAGTGTAGTTTGTAGCTGAGGTTGTGTAGTTTTGCAAAACATACGCGTATAGTCGAAAATAAGTAGATTTAAACGTTTTAGATCATTTTGTAATGTGAAAGTTTAAATTCAGCGTTTTTGGGCATATTTAAATGCCTTATATTTGCCTCAAAAGTGAAAAAGTGGCTGGGTTGCCAACCCCATAGGAAGTATACCAAACTACACAATTACTTATGTATGTAAAACCATTTAGTAGTAGGTTATTCAAAAGACACAAAACGCCCAATTGTTCTCCTATGGGTACCATTTGGTTAGAAAGGCTGGGATCAAAGCTAGTGACATGTGGCACATGTGACATGTAGGTATTGTGTTTAATTTATTGTTTTAATTTTTAAATATTTTTCTAAAAATATAAGCTAAATATAATTTTACGTTAAAATGTAAGTTTTAGAATAGGAGTGTCATTCATTATGAAAAACCTAATTATTTTAATGCACTGATTTTAAAATTATTTTTAGCAAAGGTGTAAACATGGTTTTGACACTGACTTTTTCGCCAAAAATTAATACGTTATTTTTTTACGATAAAAATGTGACGTTTGTGCATATTTGAATGCATTATTTTAGGGTTTTTTAAGTGCACATTTCCCGAGCTTAATTACAAGTTAATATTTTGACAACTATAAAATTTCCAAAGTTTTTATATCTTTTATTAACAAAATTATCACCCTGTATAATAATGTTTTTTTGAAGTGTCAAGAATTAAAATTAGAAATTGACGTGTCTCAGTTTTTAATTACTATTTAACTGGGAATAAGCCACAATTAAAGGTTAAATACGTTTATTGACGTTTCAATTTCCACTTCGGAAATCGTTCTCAAAATACAAACATTAGTAAATTAAACAAATTTTGTTTTTGTTACTTAGTGAAAAATTCTTCTAATAATTTCATTTTATCTGACTCATCTATATTGACAATTCAGACATACATTATACATTTTAAAGTAGACGACTTTAAAATGATATTGCCAATATTGTTGAGTTGCGTTCCTGGGACGACTTTACTTATAAGATAGTTCATTCGATTACATGAAATCAACTTTAACTTGAGAATATCCGTCAGAAAAGATCATAACATATAATTCGTCTTTAAAAAGACAAATACATGCCATGATGACAGTAAAATTCTCCTGTTAGTGATTCCATAGTAAATTATGAGGGAAAAACCAGGAAAAAAAACCTCACAATACTATCCCGACGTGGTAAGTATTTGATCGTGCATTTAGTTTACCTTCAATAAATACCAAATTCCGACTTTATATGTTTGTTATTTAAAAAATATAAATGATGTATTCTCTATATGTTACTGACTTACCAATACTGGTATTTTCTTTTTAATAACTTCCTCTTTCAATATGGGTAACCAGATCCTACTACATTCTGCCGAGGAATTCGCGACACAATTGGTCTCATTTAGCATAATTAGAGCCGCTTCTTTGATTTTTCTCTTTTTACCATCCGTTTCTTTTAGGACTATATTTGAATCATTCCATTGAACCCTATGTTCATTATCCCATGCATGTTTACATATTTGAGATCTATCAAATTCTCTATTTTTAATATAGGATTGATGTTCACTTATTCTAACATTTAATGGCCTTGATGTTTCACCTAAATAAAACTGATCGCATTCACAAGGTATTTTATAAATGCAATTCTTTGTCCTTTCTTGTTCATTGTTAGGTTTGGTTTTGGACAAAATAGATCTCAACGTGTTTGTTGTTTTGAATGTTGTTGAAATGTTGAATTTATTTCCTATCCTTTTAAGCTTTTCCGATAATCCTTTTATATATGGTATTGTTATTTTCCTCGTATTATCCCTTGTATATGCTGTAGGATCTCGTTCTAAGTTGTTTTGTTCTATTCGATCTATTGTTGAAAATTCCTTATTTATAAACGATAAAGGATAATCATTTTTTAATAAAACAGATGTTAACAATGTTTTTTCTCCAAGAACGAATTTTCGTTAGAACAAGTAATTTTGGCTCTATCGTATAAGGATTTAATGATTCCCTTTTTAATATTAATATTGTGATTTGATTTGAAATTTAAATATCTGTTGGTGTGTGTTGGTTTTCTATACACCTGAGTTTCGTATCCAGTATCGTTCTTAGAGATTAAAACATCCAGAAAAGGTAATGTGTTATTATATTCCTTTTCCATGGTAAATGTTATTGTCTCTTCTTTATCGTTTATATCATTTAGGAATGTGTCCAACAACTCTGATCCATGAGGCCATATTGAGAATACATCATCTACATATCTCCACCATACTAAGGGTTTTAAATTTTGTTTAGAAATAATATTTGTTTCAAAATCTTCCATAAATATATCAGCTAATAATGGAGATAAACTAGAGCCCATTGCTAGTCCAAAACTTTGTTTATAGAATCAATTATTTAGTTGAAAATATGTATTATCAGTACATACTGTTATTAACTCCATTATAGCTGATATATTTAGTCTTGTTCTAGTTGCCAATGTATCATCACTCTCTAATTTTGTCTTGACTATATTTAAAGTCTTATCTAATGGCACATTCGTAAATAAACTATTTATGTCAAAACTTACTAAAGTATTATTTGAATTAAATTCAATATTTGATAATTTATTTAAAAAATGTTGTGTATTTTTTATAAATGTGTCATTTTTATTTGCAATTGGTTTTAAAATATTTAATAAAAATTTTGATAGTTCACTACAAGGAGAATTCATGGTACTACAAATTTTTATGGAGTACCGAAAGTTCATAAAACGAATATACCACTTAGACCCATTTGTAAACCCTCAGTATGGTGGAGATATGTAGATGATGTATTCTCAATATGGCCTCATGGATCAGAGTTGTTGGACACATTCCTAAATGATATAAACGATAAAGAAGAGACAATAACATTTACCATGGAAAAGGAATATAATAACACATTACCTTTTCTGGATGTTTTAATCTCTAAGAACGATACTGGATACGAAACTCAGGTGTATAGAAAACCAACACACACCAACAGATATTTAAATTTCAAATCAAATCACAATATTAATATTAAAAAGGGAATCATTAAATCCTTATACGATAGAGCCAAAATTACTTGTTCTAACGAAAATTCGTTCTTGGAGGAGAAACATTTGTTAACATCTGTTTTATTTAAAAATGATTATCCTTTCTCGTTTATAAATAAGGAATTTTCAACAATAGATCGAATAGAACAAAACAACTTAGAACGAGATCCTACAGCATATACAAGGGATAATACGAGGAAAATAACAATACCATATATAAAAGGATTATCGGAAAAGCTTAAAAGGATAGGAAATAAATTCAACATTTCAACAACATTCAAAACAACAAACACGTTGAGATCTATTTTGTCCAAAATCAAACCTAACAATAAACAAGAAAGGACAAAGAATTGCATTTCTAAAATACCTTGTGAATGCGATCAGTTTTATTTAGGTGAAACATCAAGGCCATTAAATGTTAGAATAAGTGAATATCAATCCTATATTAAAAATAGAGAATTTGATAGATCTCAAATATGTAAACATGCATGGGATAATGAACATAGGGTTCAATGGAATGATTCAAATATAGTCCTAAAAGAAACGGATGGTACAAAGAGAAAAATCAAAGAAGCGGCTCTAATTATGCTAAATGAGACCAATTGTGTCGCGAATTCCTCGGCAGAATGTAGTAGGATCTGGTTACCCATATTGAAAGAGGAAGTTATTAAAAAGAAAATACCAATATTGGTAAGTCAGTAACATATAGAGAATACATCATTTATATTTTTAAATAACAAACATATAAAGTTGGAATTTGGTATTTATTGAAGGTAAACTAAATGCACGATCAAATACTTACCATGTCGGGATAGTATTGTGAGGTTTTTTTCCTGGTTTTTCCCTCATAATTTACTATGGAATCACTAACAGGAGAATTTTACTGTCATCATGGCATGTATTTGTCTTTTTAAAGACGAATTACATGTTATGATCTTTTCTGACGGATATTCTCAAGTTAAAGTTGATTTCATGTAATCGAATGAACTATCTTATAAGTAAAGTCGTCCCAGGAACGCAACTCAACAATATTGGCAATATCATTTTAAAGTCGTCTACTTTAAAATGTATAATGTATGTCTGAATTGTCAATATAGATGAGTCAGATAAAATGAAATTATTAGAAGAATTTTTCACTAAGTAACAAAAACAAAATTTGTTTAATTTACTAATGTTTGTATTTTGAGAACGATTTCCGAAGTGGAAATTGAAACGTCAATAAACGTATTTAACCTTTAATTGTGGCTTATTCCCAGTTAAATAGTAATTAATTTAAAATGCCACAAGAAAATAGCTTCAGAACAATATCTCAGTTTTTAGTTAAAAATTTTATATGTTACGAAATATTGAATTTATTCTACACTTTAGAGACACACTGTATGTTATTTTTATTGTAAACATAATAATTTATTTAAAATAATTTGGATTATACGATATAAAAGTTTCAAAGGCGGCTCTGCATTAAGGGCTAATATCTCTTACCTTTTGTTGCGGCGCTGACCCTGTCCAAATTATTAAGAGTAACAGGAACAGGAGAAACAGCCAGAATAACATCAACATCCTGCGTTCTGAGAGGTTTCCGTCCGACAAATATCGCTGTATATTTAACCCGTAATGACTGTCTACACTTCACACCTTCCCCTTCGTTCAAGGGCTTTGCAATACGCACTTCTTTGTTTTTCGCTAACCCCGCGGTGTTTTTGAAATATCTCCGCACGATAACACTGAACACAACGGTGTTATTGTTTATAATTATTACATCACTAGTGACTTTCCCCGTAAACACCACTTCCGACTCTTTAATTTTTTTAGCGAACAATTCGTTGTTTTTGATTATGGATTCGTCAAATTTACACCTGGGGAGGTATGCTCGATTCGAAACGTATCGACGCGCTTTTGAATTTCTGCAGTTTACCGCTACAAAAATAGTCGCGAAGACTATAAAAATCAAACTAAACTTTGTCATATTACCGATCACGTGGTTGCACTATGTGTCAGTAGTGTTTTAACCGTAGCCAAAGTCGCGGCATGACTGTTGCATCTAGCTTACTCTACATGCATGGTACCGTCCTACCGCCGATAGGTACCTCTTAGGATTTCTATAAGATTGGATGCTGATTGGTCATCTGGACCAAACATCCCACGCGTTAAAATTTTAATTAAAGGTAAGTATTATGAGCAGATAACGCGTCGTTGATCAGAGAAAATGTACTGCTACACTTCAGAAAATATAAATTAAATCGAAACTTTTTGAAATTTCACTTGTTTTTACAATCAAACACAAAAGATTACTAGTTTTTTGTTAGAAAAGAGATTACTACCCGCCACAACTGTTGCTGTCTTAACGAACCCTTCTCAAATAAATTGACACATTTATGATTTATGTTTTACTTATAAGAAAGAATTATTACACAATAAAAATAAAACTAACAGCAAATGCAAAAATACACAACAGTGTTTTTCGAATAGAGATTTTTAGAAGATTCGGTGTATTAAAAAGGTTCTGAAACTCTTATTGTTGTGGCGTTTTTAACCTTTCTACCAAGTCTATTTTAAATCACCTATTATGTAGTACCAGGTGCGCAGAATTATTGCCCCAGTGTTTTTTTTGCATACTTATACAAAATGATTGTTAAAAAGATATAAAAGCAGTAATATTTTAATTTGTTATAATTTTGAAAACTGTTTACCCATTATTATTACTAGAAATAATTTATATTAAAAATATGTATTTAGCTGTATATTTGTGAAAATCTGGTCCATGGAATTTTGCAGAATACAGCAGTCTCTTGATCTTGCTATAGCATTTCTACAGGCTCTCGATTACTTTTCAGGGCATCAGCGCAGATTAACAGTCCGATATATGCGTAAATTTCGTTCACGTCTTTGTGAACTTTCGATTTTTTAACATAATTGCGATTTTCTACCTCAAACCAGCCTCCACATATATTACCATATCTTCAAAAATAAATAATTTGAACAACTTCATCATACTTATGGAGGTTTGTACGGTGTATGATAAACACCGACGTCAGTTCTGATTATACTTTTTCTTGGAAGAAGTTTCTTTAGCCAAAACGTTTCATCTTTGCCGAACCATACGTCTTATAGGCCGTTAATCTCCATCTTTATTGTAATCGCTGGTTTTTTGCCCCACATGAAATGCTCTTGCATTTTTTTACAGTAATTTCTTAATTTTTAGAAACAAGAAACAGATTTGGAGTTGTTGCTTTTTAAGCTTACAACAAACAACAAAATATTAACAGCAATATTAACGGAAATAGCAGGCTAGGACGAAAATTCGCCCACCTGGTATTAGGAAGGTTAACTTAGATATAATTGTGTATGGAGTTAAACCACAATTGATTGTAATGAGAATTACATTTTGCAATCGTTTTCAAAAAATTCTCAAATAAAAATTATAAATAATTTTGTTTATAATTGGCCAATTATAAATCATCTCTTTATTCAGAAAGGGGATCTCATCAAACGTTTCGTCAAAAAACGCAGAATTAAATTTTTGACCGAGTTGACCAAAAAGCATTTGGGAAATAATAATTGACAAATGCTTCTCTCCACATCTTAAAACGCAATAAATCGTTTGTACTATTAGACAAAATTAGTGCTGGACACTGGTAAGAAACGGACAGTATAAATCGAAATCAGCCAGAAGTAAGACAGGGCTGCAGTCTATCCCCTCTCTTTTTAACATATACATTGGCTACGTCGCCAAAAACTAAGCGCCAATATAGAAGCCAAACTACAACGTCTCCTTTTTATTGTCCCGTCTTCTAACGAACTTCTTTAATCGGTTCCCTGTCTTTTGTAACATGAAATAACTATTCAACACTGAGGAAAGTGCAATCTCTGATGTTCCTCAGCCAAAATTGCCCCTTTTTTCCCAAGATTTTCCTTTTTCCCTAAATTAAAACTAGCAGTACATAAGTTGAAATATATGTGTATGCAATACAACTTCAAAATTTCTTTAGCAAAGACGAAAGCTGTGACCTCTAATAACAAACTTACGACGATATAGGCAATTTTTCTTCTTCTTGTAGTACCTATTCGTTTGGGATATCAGCGAACAATCATGGCAATCTGTACTTTGCATCTAAAAAATTTGTGGTTGTTGTGTAAAACTACGTATGTAGATTTGTAAGTCAGAAAATCCTTTGTCTTCCTGGTTCTCATTTTCCTTCTACTTTTCCTTGTAAAATTAGTTGCAGAAATCCATATCTTCCACTGTTTCTTATGATGCTCTTTTTCTTTTTCTATTCTTAATAAAATATCCTGGTTAGTAACGTGGTGAGTGAAAGATATCTTTAGGATTCAACGATAAACTTGATATTGACATTTGAATAGCTAAGCCATTTTTTTGAAATGAAGATCTTGCTTTCTCTATCTTATATATTTTATTTCTAGGGAATGGTCCCAATTTTTATTCACGTTCGTACCAAGGTAGGTGTAAGTTTCTTCTCACAGATCATCATACATTTTATTTTCTAAATGTTTAGTGAAAGTCCATATCTCTGACTCACTTCTAAGAGTCCATTCATCAACTCCTGGAGTGCTTCATAACTGTCAGCTAATACCAACGTGTCGTCCGCGTATCTGATGTTATTGACATAGACAATAAAATACGTAAATTCCAAGCAATATGCCGTAATAGTCAAGAAAAGCCGTAAAAGTATCTGCCTAAGAGTACATATAAGAAAGTGAAAAGTAAAATCGTAGCAAACCAATACAAACTCATAACTACCATCGCAGATTTTTCGTTGCCACAGTAGTAGTTCTTCCTCAAGTATGTTTCTTGAAGAGTGGCTCAAGAGAAGCAGAGAAGTATATTTATTGAGTTATGTATCACGGGAAATCAATTTAAGTGTAGTATCTTAACCTCTGCCAAGGAAGTTCTTGGTGAAAGAAATATAAGTAAAACTAAATCGTTCCCAAGGCAAAAAACTCTATGGTTTTGTATAAAAGTGAAGGAAAAATGTAAAGAAAAGAAAAAAGCTTACCTGACATACATGTCAACCAAAATACAAGAGGCTTACCATAATAACAAGACAATTAGAAACGTAACACATGCACTGGTAACGCTTTTCGAAAGAAATGGAATATGATTTTTACGGTCTGCAAAAGAAAATATGCCACTTCCTAAGAGGTCAAAGACTGGAGGTAAAGGAACTAATAGGAGCAAAACATATAGAAAAGGATGCGTGGATTGGCTAGGATACAGAATGGGAAATGAAGAGGATACAGAATAGGAAACAAAGAAATAAAAATACTTTGTTACGCAGACGACGCTATATTGATAGCCCAAGATGAAGATAGTCTGCAAATACTGGTCCACAGATTTAACATAAGAGCAAAAGAATTTAATATGACAATGTCAATTTAGAAAACTAACACAATAGTAGTCAGCAAAGAACCAACCAGATATAAAATAGAAATTGATGGCATCAGTATTGAACAAATAATGGAAATAAAATATCTAGCAATTACACTGTCCAGCTATGGAGACCTGGACAAAAGAGTGAGAAATAAAGTTCAAAAAGCAAATAGACTGGCAGGATGCCTTAGTAACACTATATAGCGAAACTGACACATTAACACTGAGATGAAGTCAAGAATTTATAAAGCCAGTGTAAGACCAAGAATGACATATGCCTCAGAAACAAGACCCGACATAGCCACAACGCAAAGGCTACTGGAAACGGCAGAGATGAGAGTACTGAGAAGAATTACAGGAAATACACTGAGAGATCGAAAGAGAAGTGAAGACATTAGAAAAAAATGTAACATACAGTGCATAAATGAATGGACACAAAATAGAAAAAAGAATGGAATAACCACATAAGTCACCAATCGGCAAAATAAGTATCGGACGACCGCGCAAAAGATGAAGTCACAACCTTCCATAGAGGTGTAAATCCTCCCATGAATAAGCAGAATTGCTTATGAATAGGAAGAAGAATGTAAATCAATTTTGATTACGTAGTTAATTATATGACCTGTCGTCCTCTATAATCCTTTCTTGAATTTGCAGGTCTCGTCTAAAGCTTCTGATTCAAAGTCTAACTTAAGTTTAATGGAAACCATTTTACGATTTCTTAAAATATTTTTTTATTCTCTTGTAATCCTTGAACGTATTCTATGAAAACTTGTTGAGCAACAATAGAAATTAAGACCCTAAAGAAACGAAAAGTAAAAATATAAAACAGAGATATTTAAGATGTAGTAGATCTTACCCAATTAAGAAAGGGATCTTTCGATGGACAATACATCTTCAAGAGCAGACGTAAAATGGTCCGATTTAACAATTTCGGTATATATATTACAAAAAAACTACCTAGATGGGGGATTAAATTCAACAAAAGTTTAATTCGAAACTGAGGTGGTTGAAAAGGTAACGGTGCTCTTTGTCCCACAAAATTAGCAAAATAGATCTCTAAATAAATAAATTTAACCGTGGAAGCATTTTGACATGCTGCAATTACACATGACATATTGACTGCCACGCATGCTTATATTCTAACATTGAAGAATCTATTCACCAGATTCAAAGCAATTTTGGAACCATGTAAACTCCTTGAATAAAAGCTTGATTGTCAGGGCTTTCGAGGGTGGGTATCAAGTGGAATCCATTTATATTAATTTCTCGAAAACCTTGGACATAGTAATCCATTCTTCGCTGATCTTTAAATTAAGATGTATATTGGCTTTCCTGAGAGGTTTCTTTCATGGTTGAGTAGTTATCTTGATGAAGGAGATTAGTTTGTTTTTATAAAGGGGTCACTCTTGATTCCTATCTTGGTCAGTTCAGAGGTCTCACAAGGTTCACACATGACCTTAAGCTATACTTTAAAGTTTAAACCTAACTGACTGTTTGGGGATCCAAGAAGACCTGATTTTCCTATATAATTGGTGTCTTATACCCAGTTAATTGGTCCAGTTGAATAAAGATAGGTGTTTTGTTATATGCTTATTTTATTATTACATTAATACAAGCCTTTTCTCAAGAGTGGCTGAAATAAGCGACTTGGGGGTGTTGTTTGACAGTTCCTTGGTATTTGGTAATTGGACACAGCAACCATTTGTCAAATAAAGCATACTTCAATCTAGGTTTTATTACAATAAACTATTTGGATCTTTCGGTACCGACATATAGAATTTAATATCTTACTTTCACCCGCAGCATCCTGTCTTATCCTTCTTTATGGCCACCTTATTATGTCTTTGGTGGAACTAAGGTTAAGAGAAACATACCTAGTGTTTTCTACAAAACACTATCACACAAACTATGGAAATTTCTCTGTTACTGAACAGCATTCAGACACTGAGAAATGATTTTAACCAATCTTATGATCTGGTGGATAATTATTTAAGCACTCTTTGACTAGTATGCTAGGAATCGACAATTAGTGACCTTTATCTTGGAAAGTTCATTTAATTTTCAGGAAAATTTAATTTAGTTTGTTTCAGTTTATTCATTTGTTTAACATTAATATTGAAGATGTTTAACATTATTTATTATTTAGTTTTTAGTATTTTTGCTATGGTTAGGATAGTCTTTTTTTTTTAATTTTTGTAAAAATAGGAAGATTTTTAACCCGTGAATAAAAAAAAAACAAATTCAAATAATGACATTTACTTACAGAAAATATTACTACAAAAATATTCAATATTTTTAAGGATTTTTATCTGATCCGTTTACATTTGTTAAATTTTTTGAAGGTAGATAAAATGATGAAAAATTTGAAAGACTTTAAAGAAAAATTCCTACAATTTATACTGTATATTTAGACTATAATGTAGACTTATTTATATTTGCATAACAGATTATTTTTATAATACACCATTATACATAATAAAATAGTTTTAACAGAAATTTCAAAACCTCTGCCTACAATCATCCTCAAAATCTGGTGGTCGGAGACAGTTAGCAGGCGTTAAAACTTTTTTTATCTCGCCTGCCATAGTACATTCGTTGCAAGATTCGGATATAAAATATTGTATTTTATGGGCATATCTATAAGGGCTAGAGCCAGTGTAGTGGCTGCATCATAAAATGAATTCCCTTTAATTCTATCTTTATGATAATATAAGTGATGTTAATGGCTGGTCTACCGCGCCTTATTTTTTTTCCCAAATATTTATCTTTTCGGATTCTTTTAATAGATCTAGTATAGTTTGAGTTAGTAGAGATATATATCTCAGATAGTTAATAGTCGGCGTTTTACTATAATAAATCTTTTTATGTGTTCCGAGTGAAGATTTAAATTCTGTCAGATTTTGACAATAGCAAATTTCGATATCAGATTAAAAGGAGGCGAGCGAGGTGAAAATTAGCTGAAATATTGTACAGTGTGTATAAATTGTGATTACCAATTCGGATTCAGGGCTGGGCACTCCACACAAAATGCATTGGTAGAAGCTTCATTTCACAATCAATTAACGAAAGGAAACACGTCATAGGCATATTCCTGGACGTCCAGAAGGCATTTGATTAGGTCTGGCACACAGGACTGATCGAAAAACTGTACCTTGCTGGACTTCCCACACCTTTCGTTAAACTAATAAATATATATCTCTCTCATCGGACAATCAGGATCAAAATAGCTGACCACCTATCCACCCCATTCACTCCACAAGCTGGAGTACCCCAGGGCTCAATACTGGCTCCAATTTTGTACACAGTTTACAATAGTGACATTCCCCGCCCACAGCAAGGATCAGAGTCTCTCCTCCTATTCGCTGATGATACGGCCATCCTTACCTCGGGCTCTCACAGGGAGCGTGGACAGCAACGGTCTGTATTCTAACGGTCGCAACATTACCATGACAGAGTAATAAAATGGTGCAACAAATGGAGAGTGACCATAAATGCCTCCAAAACCCAAGCAATACTTTTTAAATCTCCATATTGTCGCGATGTCCTGGGCCGGATATCACTTTTGGGAGAAGACCTCATCTTCAGAACCTCAGTTCTCTACTTGGGAGTTCGCTTTATAAGGACTCTCAACAGGAAGGCTGACGTTCATGAAACCTTAGATAGGATGAGGCAGAGGTTTAACCTCCTGAAAGTTCTGTGCGGCAAACTGGGCGGGACATCTTCTAAAACTTTGTTGCATACATATAAAACTTTCGTCAGACCGATAGTCGAATACAAGGCATGCGTCCATATCTCCCTCAAGACACACCAACTCAATGCCATCATGGCCACCGAACGTCGTATCTTAAGATACTGTATGAGGAAGGACTGGTCGTATCCATCAGCCCACATACATGCATTAGCCAATATAACACCAATAAAGGACAGAATCCTAACCCTCAGCAGGAATTATGTCCTAAGAACCATAGCTGGCTCGAATAACAGAGCCAAACGAACATTGAAGACACCCTGCAATCATAGAGGGCAAATACTCACCAAGCTTCCCTTTAGAAAAGTTCCATTTCCTCCAGCTAAACTTCTTCACAACATTGGACACGAACTTCCTGAGTATTTTGATATTTTAGAATCATTCCCCATCCAATATCGCAGGTAAAGACTGCGCGCCAACAACGCTGATAAAGAGCCGATCCTAAAACTTGGCTGGTAACCCCTGAAGTACCTAAACTGACAGGCTTGGCAGCTCCCACTTCCTCTTGTGCGTCTCTGGATCTTCTTAGATCGCTCACACAATAGTCACTTTCAGCTTCCCCCCTGCTTCTTAGTAGTCCACTACTTCTCTACAACATTTCACGCGATTGCCGTTTACCACACCCCCACTACTCCGAGAAAAAAAAAAGGAGTAACCCATTCCTTGAAGAGGCCCAGGCCTAAACAAGGTAAAAAAGATCTTGTCATGTGTGTATAAAGATGTAAAAATAAGTAACCCCGAGATATTATTTAAATAGTTCAGCTCAACAGACCATTTTTTACCCTCAACAATTTCAGATCTATTTTCTTTAGAAGCTTCCTCTTTTTATTTTGGTACCAGCGTCTTCTTCTTCTTCTTGTGGTGCCCTATTCAATTGGGTTGACGGTAAACTCCATATCAAGAGTCAATATCAAGAATAAACCAACAATCAATAGCGGAGTAATAGGAAGTCGGAGAAACATTACTTACAATTTATACACAATACATATGCAACACACAATACACAAACATAAATCTACGTTACAAAACTTACGGTATAAAACACACAAAACAATGAAAGTTTGATATTCCTAGGTTAAGAACACCACGGTTAGATTTTTGTCAACCATATGCGTGCTATTGCCTACAAGATCGAGTCCACGTATGTCAACCGTCATTTTTTTTAAAGGCATAACCTAATAACAACTTGGTTATATATTTTCGCAGAATTTTTTATAATAATCTTTTTGAGAACGATTTCCGATGTGGTAATCGAATCGTCAAACATTAATTAGTCAAAAATTTAATTTTCATTACTGTTTTACGGTATTAAACTGTTTTATTGTGTATTTTAGCGTGTTGCAGCAGCCTTAAAACTAAGTTTATCTGCTGTTTCTATTATTTCTCAAGCTGTTAAAAATAATGAACTTTTAAAATCACCTCCTAAAAAACGGTATCATAAAAAGACTAAAACTAATACAGAAGAGTTGAATATTGGTGGTATCCATGATGTTATTTACGACATGTAAAAAACAAGTAATAATATTACATAAAAAAAATTACTGATTTATTTAGTGCCTCAGTATTTGAGATTTAAATTTTAAATGTATTTAAAATTATACATTTTTATGTGGACTTTTATAATATTATGGATTCAAGTTATCTCGTTTTTCACATTAGTGAAAAGTGAAAAAGGAAATTTTATAAATGTGATTATTTTCTTCATTTTAAAAATTAAATTGACTAGTGTATTCCTTAATATTTGATATTTTGAAAATTCCTCACTTATTAACTATTTTGATGTTTTGACAACGCTGTGGGGTTCTGACGTGGTAAATCTTGAATGAGGTGTACTCTTTTTTATATGAAAAATTCTATAGCTAAGCATTATACATAATTTTTTGTATATGGATCAAATTGCTTATTTGAGTTTATCTTGATCTATCACGTCTTTTGCCACACGAAAGTTTTTCTAGTACGATAAGTTATGATCTTCAGTTCAATATGTTCTATATATTCAATAGTGTCTAGTGGTATTAATTTAGTTACATAGTCTCCGTACTTTTAGCGAAAAAATTGTCTTCTTCTTCTTCCTTCTTGTATGTAGGCTTTAAAGCCTGTTTTTTTTTTAATATTAGCCTCCTAAATTGTTTAAATTATCGCACCATCTTTTTCTTAGTCTGTCAATACTTCTTCGTCCATTTGGTGACTTATCTCATGCTATTCGTACTATCCTATCCTCTGCCATTCTACTAATGTGTCCGTTCCACTCCTGTTTCAGTTTTGTCACCCATCCATTTATGTCTTCTACATTGCATGCTCTTCTTATGTTTTCGCTTCTCTCCCTATCCAATAGATTTTTTCTTGATATTCGTCGAAGTATTTTCATCTTTGTTGTTTCTAGTAGTCGTCTCCTTTTAGATGCGTCAGGTCTTGTCTCCGACATGTATGTTAATATAGGTCTAATTCCTGCTTTATAGATTCTTGTTATTGTGTCTTATCTTAGGTGTTTGTTCTTCCAGATTATGTCATTAAGAGATCCAGCCGCTTCACTTGCTTTTCAGCTTCATTATCGTACTTCTTCTTCAACATCTCCAGAACTAGAAAAAATTATAATAAAAGTAAACCTAGTCACGCTGTAATATTAACTTTTACATTACAAATACATTATAATCTGAAATAAACAGTACTGAAACTCGGTGAAACATAGGTGTCTCTTTTTGTACGCTCTCATACCCAAATTAACTAGTATAGAGCTGTCAAGTACCCCTTAAACAATCAATTAGTATGGCCTAATTATTAAAAATGGTGTTAAGTACAGAGGACTACTGAAACACTATTTTCACTCATACGGAATCGGTAACTTAATAGTGCAAGTCTGCGATAAGTGTGTGATCAATTCACACAACGGTTTAATAAACGTTCTCCTAGTAATGCTGCAATTGTTAAGGTTATTAAAAAGTTCTAAAATACTAATAATCTATTGTGCCAACAATTAACAACAATAACCATGTACGTGTGTTTGAACGAATCTTGGAAAATCCGAAAGCCGCCAGGGACAACAAGGCAGCGCTGCATCTTGACATAAAAAGAACTTCCTTGCAAAGAATCCTGAAGAAGTTGTGTGCGTTTTTATATGTGATTTAAGTACATCAACAATCGCAGTAGAGTGGAGTATTACGCCAAAATTCTTACGTTACAGTATGTATGAAAATCCTGAATTTTTGAGAAATGTATGTATGTCAGACGAAGCACATTTTCATAAAGTTCCTTCACATAGTATAAAAACTAGTTTTTTTGTTTAATAAGTAACTTTAACAATATAAAAACAAATGGGACAAAATATGCACGTGAACTATCGCTGTATACAGTGAAAGTAGGTAACGAGCTTCTTACCTGAAGTTTACTATAAAAATAAGGTTAATTTAAAAAAAATTAATTTCTGTAAAAAAAATTTTGAACCTTTGGTACCCAGGGCCAGATGACTTTCGCCAACATAATATTGGTATTCAGCAATATTTTATTCAATGTTTGCCGAGTTAAAATTCTTAAATCAAATGCATTTTTGCACAAATGCAAGTTTTCGTTTACTCGTGATTGTATTAGTTCACAAAATTCCCTGACGCTCTCACGAATCGACTGCATCTCAATCCGTCTTACTGCGCCGATTTTAGAAGGTTCATTGCTTCATTTTCTTCGATATTAATGATTATTTGGTATGATCTGTTGTCCCACACAAACATTGTTAGTAAAGCCAAGAAAATTCAATGTATTTAAATATTGCTCTTAATTTATTACAATATTGTTCTAAATATCTTGTAAATTATCGTTTTGAATGGTTTTTTTGTTTCGATTCGTAGCGTATCCAAATGTCCCAACTTAATTAATCTTGCCTCTTCTGTCACCTCGGGGGAACAAATATGGGTCTAACCACCTTCTGATATCCCCGGGTGCTCTGTAGAGGGCTTCGGAGTAAACGTCGTGAGCTCCTCTACTTAAGTCCATTTTCGGGTTATGGACTCGGAAAATATTTAAATCTTCGGTGTCTTGCCTTGAAAACGGCAAGATATTTCTTACACAACAAATTCCTCGTCGAAAATGGTACATTAGGTTGTGGTCTTCCGATGGCTTGTCTTGAGAAAGACAAGATATTTTCTTACATGACAAAGGATTGTCGAAATAAAAACACCAAGTTAAAGTTGAAAATAACTCTCAGCCACAGAGTATGGAAAATAGAACAGGAGCAGAGCCCCGAGAGCACTAAGCTCTCGGAGAGCCCGCGAGGAACTGACCTGAAAATCGCCAATATTTATATGTGCCGTTCGAGCGATAAATAGGGATTTCCAGGTCAAGAGCCAATGGGAAAATTTGAGGCGGGGCGATGCGCATCGAAATGCGCACTAGTCCACAGACTATAGCATTCGATGACACTTCGTCGCTCGGACTTTAAATGGTCTCGTTATGCTATTCTATATGTCGCATCACTTGTAAATAAGTAACTACTGTATTACTTTTTAAATAATTAAATTTTTACACAGTTCTTTGTTGTGTAATTTTAATTTTTTGCCTTTTTTTACTATTTTTTTTTTAATTGCAGTAAACTTGTATATTCTTGTACGCGAGGGCGCCAAATTTTGTTTTGCCAAGGCTCTCAAAACCATGGAACAGGTCCTGCGTTCATAGTAGAAGAAGAAAATGGTAATTCCCTAACTAACTGTTTTTAACTTATTCATACATACTTGCAATTAATATAACACTAATGCTCTTCTTCTTCTTAAGGTGCCATGCATTTCTGCGTAGGCGTCCACCGTACATCGTCTTGTCAGGTGAGATGTTAAATATTCTGGATTAAATAATTCTGTTTTTAGCAGCATTGCGAAGCATTTCATAGCTGTGGATTCCTGTCCATTGTCGAATATTGCGCAGCCATGACATTTTTTTACGTCCGAGACCTCTCCTACCCTCTATTTTCCCTTCGAGTATCAGTTGCTGAAAAGTGTATCGTTCTCCTCGTATAATGTGCCCCAAGTATGCAGTCTTCTTACTTTTTACATAATTAAAAAGTTCCCTATCCTGTAAGCCCGCTCTTCTGAGTACTTCCTCATTTCTGACCCTGTCCGTCCATGATATTCTGAGCATTCGACGCAGGCACCACATTTCGAACACTTCAAGTTTGTTAATGGAACTGGCCTTTAACGTCCATGCTTCCATTCCGTACAGGAGAACAGGCCACACGTAACACTTAAGCATCTTGTATCGGAGGTTGAAGTCCAATTTGCGATCAGTCAGAAACTTACGAAGCCTCAAAAAAGCATTTCTGGCTTGTTCAACTCTGCTCTTTATTTCATTCTCGGGGTCCCAACCCTCATTCAGCAAACATCCCAAGTATTTGAATTGCCTGACTTGTTCGATTTCTTCTCCAGAGACATATATCTTTGCGTTGGGGTAATCATTTCTACTTATAATCATTGATTTTGTCTTCTTGATATTTATTTTCAAACCCCGAGCTTCACTTGCAAGAGTTAGATCATTCAAAAGGCACTGAAGATCTTCGATGTTA
Organism: Diabrotica undecimpunctata; assembly: GCF_040954645.1. Classification (NCBI taxonomy): domain Eukaryota; kingdom Metazoa; phylum Arthropoda; class Insecta; order Coleoptera; family Chrysomelidae; genus Diabrotica; species Diabrotica undecimpunctata. Next base: position 29,619,265 of record NC_092812.1, read on the forward strand.
TCTGCCACTATGGCTGTATCATCGGCATACCTGATGTTATTAATAAATATGCCGTTAACTTTAATACCCTTATTAGAGTCTTCCACTGCTTCTGCGAAGGCTTTTTCTACGTATAAATTGAACAGCATTGGAGACAGTATACAACCTTGCCTTACTCCTTTTTTAATGGAGAAATCTTCTGTTTCGTTGGAATTTTGAAGACGTACTGTTGCTGTCTGATTCCAATACAGATTGGCAATGATTCTTATATCCTTTGCATCCAATCCCAACTCTTGTAGGTATTTTATCATCAATTCATGTTTTACATTATCGAATGCTTTCTCGTAATCGATGAAACAGATAAAAACATCCTTTCTTTGATCTAAACAATTCTGTATCAATGTTTGCATACTAAAGAATCGCCTCTCTCGTGCCAAGTCCATTTTTGAAACCAAACTGACTCCATCCACTGACCTCTTCACATTTCTTAAACAATCTAGTGTGAAGTATTCTCAGGAAAAGTTTCAAAAATGACTCATTAGGCTTATTAGTCGGTGGTGGTTGCAGAAGTTCGCACGTGGTGTTTTTGGTAGGGCGATAAATGTAGATCGAAGCCAATCTTTTGGAATCTGGCCCGTATCGTAGATGTCGTTAAAGAGCTTGACAATAATGTCTAGGTTTTCTTCATTAAGTAACTTGATTGTTTCTGCCTACATATCATCTGGTCCTGGGGTTTTGTTACTTTTTAATAGTTTGATAGCGTGTACAATTTCAGCTTTCAAAATACTTGGGCCATACAAATGGTCTCCCAGTTGTGGTGGTTTCTGTGTTCTGTCATCATTGAACAAATTGGCTGTGTACATTTTCCAAGTATTAAGTATATCGCTAGGGTCCGTTATTAATTCATTTTGGTCATTATGTATACCAGTGACTTGTTTTTTCTTGAAGACACCAGTAATTTCCTTAATTTTCTTGTGAAGATTGAAGCTGTCGCCGAGTTTATATAGGCTTTCAGCCTCGGCGCAAAATGTAGTCATCCAGATCTCCTTCGCCGCTATAATTTCTTTACGAATTTAACTGTGTATATTTCGGTACCCTACTTCGTCCTGCCTGATCTTACACTGCCTGCGTTGTTCCATCATCTCTAATATTTCTTCTGTCATCCACTCATTCTTGGTAGTTGTTTTACTCTCGAGTAGAAAAGTGTTGTTCAACTCATCAAATGATTCTTTTATGGTGGTCCATGACTTTTCAACATCATTCTCAGTTGCCATATTAGAGAACCTATTGTTTATTTCCTCTGTGTACGCTTCATTTGTTTCATTATTTTTGAGTTTTCTAATGTTTACTAATGCCTTCTGGTGTTTTCTTTTAGCTGTAGCGAGCCTCAGTTTGATATTTGCTACTAAGGGATTGTGGTCGGATCCTATGTCTGCTCCAGGTAATGCAAATACCTTAGTAATAGCATTCCTGTACCTTCTATTAATTGTCACATAATCTATTTGGTTCCTTATAATGCCCTGATGTGTCTAAAGGCGACTTCCATGTGTAAAGCCTCCTGGGTGGTAACTTATACCAAGTATTCGTTATGACTAGATCTTTGTCTTGACAGTACTGTATAAATCTGTCCCCTCTGTCGTTTCTCTGACCAAGACCATATTTTCTTCCTCTAGTTCTTCTTCTGGCTTGTCTGCTGTAGGGGCGTAGACTTGTATAATATTTATGTTAACTTTTCCATGCAACTGAATAAGTATGACTCTTTCGGAGATCGGGACAAAGTTCTTCACGGAGGCGCGCAAATTTTCGCTTATCAGAACTCCCACCCCATGTCTGTGGTGAGGGTCTGTGCTATCACTGCATGAGTAGTAAAGGGTTTTACCAGTAGTATTGATCATGCATGTGCCTTCCCATCGCAATTCGCTTATGCCGAGAATATCGATGTTAATTCTGTTCATTTCCTGAATTAGATTTTGTAGTTTGCCTGCTGCAAATAAGCTTCTAACATTCCACGTAGCAATTTTGATTGTCTTATCAAGTTGAAACCGGGAGATTCTTCGCACCCCTTGGCCATTTAAGGCCTGCCCGGGACTAGGGGCCGTTTGTTTTGTTTCTTCCAACATGACAAGAAAAAATCTACGGACGGATGTCCTGAGGAATATAATGCGGTAGTTTCCTACTTGCTTTCCGCATCGCAGTACCGTAGCCCTCTAACTGTTTCAGTCTCACCTACGGTATTCTAGTAAGAAGCCGGTTTAGGATCATTTCCTTTACGCCTAATTCTAGTACTGGTGATCGCTGCTGGTTGATTCACCAGGTTGATTCTATACTATCCCTAGAAACAGGGTTGCCACTTCCGTTGAATTCACTGAACCGAATACTATATTCTCCATCTTCATCATCGTTGTGGTCTTCACCCGTATCCCTGGGCAAGGGGGCCGTGTTATACCCCACGGAACTGGGTCCCTATCTGAACTTAGCCATCTACTAGCTCCGGTCTACTGAAGCAAGAGATGCCCACCCCCGCGACGTGGACGCGCCAGACAGGAATTACTCATATGAGCGACAGAGAAGGTGGCTCTGTGCCCTATGAGCCGAGTTAATGGGAATGTGTGATACCATTCCCAAAGGCTAATGCTCAGTGATCTATTTATAGGACGGGTTAAAATTCAAAAATGCAAATATATAAAACAATTTTAAATAAAATTACAATAAAGTAATTTTATTATTTTCTTATTATTTTTATTTTAAACAAATTATATTAATAATTTTCCAAATAAAGTTAAATTTACAATCAAATTTTCCAAACAGCCGGTCTACAAAATAGTAAATATTTTATCTCTAAGACAGACGAACAATATTAACATCTGTAATAATAATGCATATATTAAATGTATCAAATATATGTCTTTAGCGTCCGTATACAAATAGCTTTTCCGCACAGTCATAAAACTGTTTTCGAAACATAATTTCAAGGTTGCATTTAAACATCATCAAAAATTTCGAAAGAACTTTCTTGAATTTAAATCTAAAAACTATAACTTATTAGTAATGGCGACAAATGGATTAGGCAATTATGCTTACAAAAAAATATAAAATAAGTATGTACTAGTTTTCCCAAATATAAATACATTGCATGGTTAATGCATGTTATTTTTAATAATATATTCTTTATCTTCTTCTTTTGGTTCTTTACCGGTATCGAATATATTGGCGATCATTCTGGAAATTATGTGTGTATAAAGAGAAGTTTAGATTCTGATAAAGATCTCATTGTATTGTTTTAATTCAACTTCACAGCAAAATTAAGGAAGAACTAACCTGAAGCTATATTTGGAAGAAAGACGTTTGGCCAACAAGTCCTAATTCACTTGCCGCGTCCGCAAGCCTTGTAAAACACTGCACCATGTCTCTCATACTTCTGCCCACTATAACTATATCGTCAGCGAATGCAAGAATATGCGTCGATCTATTAAAAATAGTTCCATTCATTCTAATATTTAATTGTCTGATTGCCTTTTCCAAGGCAACATTAAAGAGGAGATACGTCCCCTGTCTTAGACCATTATTAATGTCAAATAACGTAGAGATTTCTCCTTCAATTCTAACGCATGAGCTTACGATTTGCACTGTTAGTTGGGTCGACTTAACTAACTTAGGAGGGATCCCAAAGTCTGCTTTGAAGTCGACGAAGAGATGGTGTGTATCTATGTCATATTCTAGTCACTTTTCTAGAATCTGCCTATGTGCTTGAATTTAATGTGTAGTTGACTTTCCAGCCGTAAATCCGCATTGATATTGACCAACAATATCCTTTGTAAAATGTTTAAGTCTTTCAAATAATATATTGCCGAAGATTTTATAAGCAGATGCTAACAGAGTAATGCTTCTATAGTTCTTACACTCCAGTTGATCACCCTTTTTATGCAACGGACATAATATTCCCTTTAGCCACTCTTCTGGTACCAATCCATTTTGTCATATAATTACTATTAGTTTATGGATTGCCTCAAAAAGTTTATCACCACTTTTTTTATACATTTCCAAACATATTTCATCGATTACTGGAGCTTTATTGTCTTTGAGTTTAAGGATGGCAATTGACACTTCTTCTCTTCACTGTGTAGTTGACGTTATAGATTTTGTTGAGTTTCTATGTTGTAATCTCCTTTAATGTCGTTTATATTTAGATGTTCGCTGAAATGTTATGCCTATCTGTTAAGAACTGAGTTTTTTTCGAGTTCCACCGTTAGTGTCTTTAGATATTTTTAATCGTGGTTTAAATTCTCAACGGCTATTATTTAAGGATTTGTAGTATTTCCTCCTTTTTTTCAAGATCCACTATTTAGATCTTGAAAAGCACTAAAATAGTATTTGAAAACCAGAATTTACGATCAGTGTATCCTCCCTGTACTCACGTATGGTTCACAGACGTGGACACTCACCAAGTCCAATATGGATAAAATAGTAAAAGCACAAAGAGCGGTGAAAAGATCAATGCTTGGGGTGACACTTATAGACAAAAAAACAAACAAATGGATAAGAAGCAAAACCAAAGTAAAAGACGCAGGAGAACATGCTGCCAAATTAAAATGGAGCTTCGCAGGACACAATGCCTGACTGAAGGATAAGAGATGGAACCACGAAATACAGCAGTGGAGGCCATGGTTAGGAAAGAGAAGCAGAGGAGGACCACAAATAAGATGAGCTGATGACATTAAGAAGATCGGAGGACACAACTGGAAGCAAGTGGCGCAAAATAGAAGACACTGGATTGATTTGGGGGAGGCCTATGTCCAAAGTTGGATTACTGAAGGCTGAAGAAGAAGAAGTAAAAGTATTTCCTCCTTTAATTTTTATCGAATAAACTTTGTATCTCATTGAGAGTTTTCTGTTCGTATTCCCTCTTCCTACGTGGATGGATACGTTTTTCCTTTCTTCTAAGACGTCTATACTCTTCTTTTTTTCTCCATGTATAACCTGCGTCGATCAAACCAATGATTTCTTATTTCTGACTTGGTTTTGCCTAATATTTCCACCGATTTCTGTAACACTTTCTTTTGTATTATGTTTCAAAAATTCTGTAGTTAGCTGTATAACACTTGTTGCTAGGGATACGATATACTAAACAGTAGCATTATTGTGCATTTAAGATTATTAAGAAAAACTACATTTTCTATTACAATGGAGAACACGTTTTTAGAAATGGCAAATACGCTCAATTAAATGTTTTTCACTTGATGGTTTGAAGAAGATTCAAGGAACAGCAGTTTCATCCTTATCTCTTAACTCTCGTTCAAGAATTATTGCATGAAGATTATCCTAAAGGAATGGAATTTTGCGATTGGTTTTTAACAAAAAACACTCACACTCACAGATATTTTGTTTACCGATAAAGGTAACTTTAACAGAAATAGCATTACGAACCATCATAACACGCATATCTGGGCGGACCAAAACCCCCATGCAAAAAAGTCTTCATCGCCAAAGAACCTTTAAAGTCAATGTTTGGGCAGGAATTGTGGATAATAACCTAATAGGGCCAGTATTTCTTCCAGACAATTTAAATATTTTAAATTATTTACACTTTCTACAAAATGTGTTTCCAGAGTATATAGACGAGGTGAATCTTGCAGTCAGGAAAACAGGATAACGCTCCAGGGCATACTGAAACCATAATGAAATTAGAGATTATCTTTTTGGTCAATATCCTGGACGATGGATTAAAAGGGGCCCTGATGCACCTATTTCTTGACCACCCAGAGGTCCATATCTTAACCCAATTGAATTTTACTTCTAGGTTTTTATGAAAGGGGACGTATATTCCGTAGCAATTATAAACGAACAACAACTAAGGAACAGAATCATGAAAGCTACAAATCGATTTCGTCAGAAGCCTATGATTTTCAAAATATTTGATTTTCCTTTTTAAAACTTGTACAGTAATCGACTGTAAAATGTGATTTCCCAATAGTGAAGCCGTAAGTCTCGATCAGGTAGGTTTGCCTACAAATTTATGTAGTAGCATTCGATTTAAAAAAAAAGCACAATTAGGCGAAATTTATGGAAAAATCAGTAAAATGTCCAAAAAAACACCTGCAATAGGCAAAACCAGGCATTTACCTATAATCCGAGTTTTACTTATAAGTTCCTAGTCGTTATCTAGTGCGATTATGAAAAAGTAATAGCTTTCATAACTTTGATTGTTTAATTATGTATTCTACTCTATATTAAAAATATTGATACAATGTTTCAAGGTAGGACTTTGGCCCAGCCTCTATGTCACTGTCATTACAACACGGCAAAACAATCGTAAATCATAGCGAATAAAACACGTTGTAAATTTGAGTACACAACTGCTAAGAAAATGGTTAATCATTTTGAATACGTGCCGAAGTTACAAACGCCAACTAACAATTATGTTTTGAAACAACTAAGACCGCAGTATACATACATCTAGAGTACATTCACATGAACATATCGAGTTTAGTTAAGAAAACAATCAGCGGAGCCAATGTAGTTAGAACTTGGAGAAATATGGTCCAGATTTGAAATTGTAAATTGAAGGTTTATGAAATTATCAACAACTGTTACAAATTTTAACAGTAAAAAATATGAGTCTGCAAGAAATGCTCGTTTTTCGTGATGGGAACTTGTGCAGAGTATTTTGAGATTCGGTTCGACGGATTTGGATTATTATGAAAACCATAGTTCAATTATATTGCAAGACATCAGATTTTTTTAGTCGGTGGTTTTTCCTACAAACGTACTAAACTCCTAAATGACTGCTAAGAATTTATCTCGGTAAATATCGGCGAAAAAAATCATTTCCATCTAAGGGCTCTCAAAAAATTATAACTTATACACAAAATATTTCCGATGAAAATAATTACTTTTAAACTGCCAAATATAGTTTTTTTTTAGCTGATAGCTATAGGATTTAGCTGATAGTGCTTAGGTATATATATATATATATATATATATATATATATATATATATATATATATATATATATATATATGATATGATTCATTTTATCAATCAAAGATAGAATAAAAATTTGATTTTGTTATAGAACGCGGGCACATAAATTTCCAACGCCCTGTACATCGATTTGTAAATATTTGTTATAAGTAGTTTTAAGCAGTGGGTTTATCCATAATGAATTTTACCTTAAGGACTAAAAAACATTAGTAAATACTTTAAAGTGAATAGACAATTGTTTCCCGGTATTTGTAAATATAATATTTTAAAAGCCTTTGTTTTTGTTTCGCTAGAAAGGCTAAAATCCGCCAGGTACATAGTTATTATATTTAGAAAGTAAGTCACAAAAAACCGTTATCATTTTCAAAGAAATTTGTTTACAAGCGATGCTGGGGTTTTTCTGATATCAATTAAGAGGCGGGATAGAGAAATTTTCTGATTGGTTAGCGAGTTTGGAATGGGGAAAGAGAGTGAATGTTTTGAAAGATTGGAGTAAAAAAGATTATTATGTCATGGGCATCCGAAAGAAGCAAGTGAAGTTTTTGTGTAGTCAATTTAGAAGTAAGTGCCAGTAGTTAAATAATTATAGGTGATTGGCTGAAAGGTGGAACGAGAGATAGATCCAAGCTAAGAAGACTAATGCCTCCTGGATTATATAAAGTCCAAGTGAAAGGTTGTTAGTATATGAAAGAGAGGAGAGAATTTTGGAGTTTGTTGAACGAGTACTGGTAAAAGAGGCCTGCTCGTGTTTTTGGAGAAAGAGTTTGCTGGTATGCTGACAGGTGGACACTTAAAACGGATAAGGCTTTGATTTTTAGCCTAACATAATAAACAAGGGGGAGCTGTTCTGGTCAAAAGAAGACATCGTCGTGTTTGAGTTAACAGGTCAGTCAAAAATTTTTATGACATATTTTTTTTTTGTATGTTTTTAATAAAAGACTCTATACTATCAGAAGAACAAAAATTATCGCTATTTAAGATACCACCAAGTTTATAAAAGTTTTTTTTTACTTCAAAGGATAATAATAAATTTAAAAGGTTTCTTTTTATAATATTTAGAATTGTTTGTACAAAATATGAACAAAAATTGCAATATTTAAAAATTTTCATATTATTTCTTTTAATAATAAAAGATATTTGTATTTGTATATTTACGTTATTTCTATTTATTTCCTTTCCTTATTTTATCCCGAGAAGGAACAATTAAGAGATATTTGAAGCCACGAGAAAATATAAGTCTAACAAAAGCTGATTTATTATTTTTGTAAAATGGGACCCTGGGATTGTTTTTTTTTATATGATTTGCGATACTTAGATAATTAATTAAATAATTAATTAAAGTAATTAAATAAATAAAGAGTTAAAAAAAAATAAGAAAAGGCAGATCATAATAATATTATATATATATATAGCAGTAATAAAACAATGGAAAGGGGTGAAATACCGTTACAATGTAACGGATTTTTGACTAGCACTGTATACAAAAAATGTGAAGAAGTCCAGTAAAACTCAATTTTTAGTTTTATAAACGTAATATGTATGAGAAAAGCCATATACTGCATGCAAATTATCACTTAAAGATGCTATGACCTACGGAAAACGTTTTTATAGCATTTATAGAATATCTCTTACAACTGCCCAATACTGAACACTTTAAAGGAAATGGTACCTAAGGAAGAAGAAGTTTTTTACATCTGCCTTGTCTGTTTATATATACATAAGTAATGAATTCGTTCCATTTCTTTCAAATTCGGGACATTTTTTTGTTTTAATCTTTCTTTATGGTATTAGTACTTGATGGTAATCCTCTAAGCCCATTACTATCAGATATTATCTAGAAATTATAATTTCAAAACATCCGGTATTCAAACAGTTTTTATATTGGTGGAGATACGTAGACGATGTACTGGTATGTTTTACAGGAACTAACAGGCAACTTGACCAATTATTATGGTAAATTAATTCACTTCATAGTCACATTAAATTTACAATAGAGACAGAATACAATCAATCTATAAATTTTGTGAAATTAAAAATTGTCAGACTCAAAAACAAACATGTTAGAAACCAAATTCGGTAAGGATTTTTGCTTAGTTAAGGAGATATGTTGTGGAATGCAATTTTTAGATTCCCCATGTCTCTATTAACATCTTTATCAACGTCTGTTTTGCTTTGCAATTCTTAGAAGGCACAGATTAAAGCAAAAATCTGAATTTGGTTTCGAAAATTAGTTTACGGATTTTAATATCAGATGTCGCTATATTTGCGTCTATACGAAGCCATGTTAGAGTTGCTTCCTAAGACAGAAGAGATTTATTTTCACGTTCAGAGCGACTGTGAGTAGCCGTTCTGAAGAGCCCTTTTAGGGCGAAATACGTATAAGCGTATACACAGACGTACTATGCGTGAAATCAAATCTTAACTGTCTTTTTCCTTCCCTAATTAGTTTATGTTTCATTGAGAAGTGAATTCGGGATCCCTGATATCCGTAAACTTCTTTCAACAGATTTATCAATCATCACTAAAATTCAAATATTTAAATTGCTCTGGTCAGATTATTTCTACGCTTTTTTATTTTCATTTCTTCTTCTACAAAATAACACTTATGTATGTTCATCACTAACGAAAGCACAATACGTTATTCATATTTCTCTCGGTCCTTTACTTATTGATGGGATATCTCGGGTCGCAAAATGTGTGAACCGTCTCATATAAATGTAAATTTCGGATCAATCTACTTTTTCGAAAGATCTGACTCACTGAACCGATTAGATCCGATTGTCCCATCACCATTCGCTTAGTGCAACAACTGAATGTCAAGTAGAGCAAATTGTTATGTATGTTGGAGACCAAGATATATTTCCAGCGACTGCGTGAAATTGTCACTCGTGAATTTTATTATGGTAAACGCTTTGAGAAATTTTGAAACGGTATGCTTTTACTGCAAGGTGTTACTTTAAAATGTCCATCGTATGCTGTAAATAACTGTAATAACTCATAATTTCTCGGCATCCTTAACCCATGGTAAAAATATTTAAGTAAAATATATTTTCTTGTATAAAAATCATTTTATTGAATAAAATGGAAAGCTAACATTGCAAAACTGTCTATTATAGTTCCTAGACAACATTTTTGCATTAGTTTATTACATTATTAATAATTACGCTATGGAAATATTATAAACTAACGATTATTACAAAGCTAGATTCATTTACCTGCTAAATTTATGCCTATATGCATTATGTATATTATATTTAGTAGAATTTCTTGGGCTTAGGTTCATATTAAAGGTTGGCGATTCGAAGTCGATATAACAGCTTCTAGGAAATCTCGTTAGCAGGTGGTGTCCTTAAGCGGATACAATACCGCTAATTCTTCTGTTATATTGAAATGGACATCGACACCCCTGATAAAAATCACCACTTGGGTGGTATCTGTTAAATTTGTGCTTTCATCCAGTGCTAGAACATAAAATATTAACTCGGATGCTCGATTTTTCAAATTGTGTTCAATATGTTTTCCAATGTTGTCGACACACCTAGTAAAATACTGGTTACATCCTTAGAATCTTACCAACGCGTACCATAGCTCGGCTATTATTTACAGAGAGTTGTCTCAATACAAATCAAAGTTCAAAGAATTTTATCTAATGAATTCTGAAAACTTTCATTTTGTAAAAAGTCTAGTATCAAGAGCCCTTGAAAAAAAGATACACACTTCAGGAAGCTATTTCACAAGATGAAAAACTCCTGATTACTATAAGTAGATATAAATATAATCAGCAATGTACATAAAATATAGATGTTTTATTTTCAAGATTTTGTAGTATGGTATTGGGGTAATCGCATTGAATTCCGCAGATGCTGGAATATTACGCATATGAGACTGAGTTTGTACGATGGCATGATGGGATGCCAAACTCCATACAGAAGTGCTAGATCCAACTGAAATGCTAAATTCCACATTCTCCCGTTCATCTTCCCTTAACAACTTATGTAAGAGAGACATTGCTTGTATTTAGAAGTCCGCTTACGATGTAAATAACTAAATAGTTTTCAGATCAGGTAAAAGAGAAAGGAGTAAATGCTGTTCGCCATCTTGGTTCGTTTTATTACCAGATCGTTTGTCTTTAGTCGTTCTATAAAAGCATCGTCGACTTGGTCTATTGCCTTTCGTTATTTATGTGTTTGACTTGAGTTTTATGAGCGGTTTTTTCTGCTCGGAAGATGCTTCAACGCGTATTTCCCCTTTAATAATGCATACAGACATCTGTACCTCACCCAGGTAGTGTTGGATTCCTAATACCCTAACGAAGTTTGCCAGGAGTAGAAGCCGAGGGAGTTGGACCTTTGACACTCACCCAAAACAGTCGGCGTCTAACTAAAAACCTCTACTCTGTCACTCCAGACATCAGGATGGAAGGGCTGGTTAAGGCAAAACATCTCTCCTAATTCCCTATCATCACCCGATTCTTATTATTTCTCCCACACGTTCATCCGGAAAAGCACACTCACACGAACCATCAAAGACTTTTAACCCCTTTCCTGAGCAAGGCTATCTCTCTTGCGTCGTATGTCTCTCATTCGCTCCTATTTTGGCCTGCGACAGTCTGAACCACATTGAGTTGCTATCGAGTTCCCTTTCCTCTCGTTCTTTTGAAGAGTTCTTTTATCTTTTCCTGATAAATTTATGGATCCGTGCCCACGACCACTCATCCTTCATCATTTTCTTCACCATTTCTCTAACGGAATCAAACATTCTGCAGTTACACTCTCTTTAAAACTTCTTGCTTTCATCCGCCCAACGCTCACACTCCAACACCGTGTGTGTCACAGTATCCGTGAGACACCACTAAAGGCACTGATCGTACTGTGCCCTCCTAAACCTGAAAAGGTAGCTGCGGAAGCAGTTATGGCCTATCAGATGCATTTTCGTCAGATAATAATCCAGCTGCCTATGTCCACAATCCACCCAGCTTTGAAGGTTCGGGATTAGTGACTTCTTTCACTCCACTCCGCCACATCACGTGTTGATATTAGTCCTACGAATATGAATCCTAGTCCTTTCACCTGTACCAGCACATGTAAAGGAATACAGCCGGTGATCGCCCACAGAGCGGCAGCTGACACAGTCCTGTAGGCACATGCTACCTGCAGCAGACTAGTTCTGTATATATATTCTCACTTACAACCGCAGTATATGGCTTAACCAACAAAAGAAACTTGGAAGCAAATATCAAAACGTTGTTTTGATCCTCATATCATAATTATAAAGGGTTCTTTTAATTCTTCTGATAGCTTTATCTGACGCAGATCGAGTGTTTACTGCAAAAGATGTCCACACAGTCAAATTCTTTATGAAAATTAATTAAAACGTTTAATGATACATCTATTTCCTTATTTTAGAATGTATGGTTTGACAAACACCAAAAATAATAGTTTTATAATATCTTATTTTTATGGGCGACAGTGTATTTAAGAAAATGCGTAATAAGAGCACATGTTACAAGAGATCATCAAGAAAGATCAGCTCGTAATGTAATTGAGATAAAATAAGCCTTCTATAGTTGTAAGCAAATCCGTCATGTTTCATAATTACTCCATATAATTATAATTCATAAACGTGTTTGGCAAATAAGGACGAAGCGAATGCAAAATATGCACCGACCATTAGTTTTTCGATAAAATTATTATTCCAAGCAGGAAATTCCAAGGTCGTACGTCATTTACAAATCTTCTTTAAGAAAATTAATCATTAATTAAACCTTCTATCAAGACGTGTAATCCCGTTAAGAATAAGATTTAGTTTAACTCAATATATCTTAAAGTTTTTTTATTTATTATCGTTTAGTTTAGATCAGTGGTTCCCAAAGTGGGGGGTCGCGACCCCGCGTGGGTAAAGAAAAACGTTTTAGACATATTGAAAGCCTTCGAATTATGGAACTACAAAAGAATAATACGAATAAGTTGGTGGATAGTCACGAATATGGAGGTTTTGAGAAAATTTTAAAAAGAGAAAAAGGCTTTAAATACTATTAAAATTGGAAAATTACAATATTTGGGACATGCCATGAGGGGTGAGCATTATATCTTACTGCAATTATTAATACAAGGAAAAATACAGGGTAGAAAAAGTCGCGAAAGATGACGCATCTAAACAATTTGAAAGTACCTACCACCTTCTTAGAGGAGATAGAAAAATCGGAGTATAACACCATCTGATTTCACTAACCACTGATAAATGAAAAGACGATGTTACCATAGACGGAAGAAAAATATTTAATTTACCATAAGCAGATGACACACAGATACTGTATCATGTGATAAACTAAGAAAAGAACAGAAAAGAAGTATAATTATTATTAACAAATAAATAAAGCATTCGCACCAGCATTCATAGAAACTTTAAAAAAAGATATTAACAGTGCTTGGAACGAAATAAATGTTGTAGTATTTAACGCTGGTGAAACGTTTGTGGGTAGAAAAGAACCAAGTGTCAAAAGACTGGATTACATCAGATATTATAAAGCTTTTAAAAGAAAAACGAAAATATAAAAATTCAAACAAAGAAAAATACAAACAGATGAAGAAACTAGTAGAAACGCAGATCAAGGCAGCTAAAAACGCAGGATGGAAGAAAACTGTAAAGAAATAGTAGAAGGATTTAATATAAATACTACACACATAACCTGCAAGAGAAACTAAAGGTAATTACGGGTAATACTTAGAAGAGAATACCACGAGTTATAAGAAACTCAAGTGGAGATCTCCAATTATCAGAAGAAGAAAAACAATAAACCTGGGAGAAATTATCTCCCTTATTTATAGCTAATAGGGAAGACATAAATGAAACATTACCAACTAATGAAAATATGCAAATTCTAATATCAGAGGTAAAATAAGCAATTAAGAACTCAAAAAGTGCTAAAGCGCCAGGTCCTGAAATTTCAGTAGAAGTATTAAAATTCTGAATGACGAATATGTAAAGTGTCTAACTAATTTATTTATTAAAATATACTACGACGGTCAAATTCCTGATGAATTGTTAAAATACCGTAAAAAGGGGTTACTTTGCACCATAGTTTTTAGATTCATTTTCTTAGAGTGGATATAACGTTACTCGAAAGAAGATCTAAACTTTTTATTATAAATATCTATTCAACAGATCGTAATATAGCTCTTATTAAAGCTGTTTTTTAGTTATATTGCATAATTAAGAGATTATCTAATTTTATTAGTGGTGCAAAGTATACCCTAGAAGAGTCATACTTTGCACCACTTGATATTTTAATAATATTTGGCTACGAAATGCTTGCTGGTGCATATTAATCCTATCTAATTTTAAACTTTGCACCATTAAAATGCAAAAAATGTTGGTACGGCCCAGTTTTTTTAATATAAACCTACCTACATTTATGAAAGAAGCCTAACGTTAAGGAACATTGCTACATTTTAAATGAACAAACTTTATTATAAGTACAATAGTGAAAATACAAAGTTTGAATCTAATCCCACCACAATTTGTCGCATTCTGGAACAATGTAAAATCCTCGTCTGGAAATTTTCTTGGGAGGATTTATGGCGCCAATTACATTGTCCCACGAATACCATATTTCGTCGCGTCTTTCTGACCATTTCCAAAACTTTAACGATTTTGACATGGCGTTGATCATCGCTCCGTCATTTTTTATTGCTCTTATTACTCCAGGGTAAACATGATCTTCGTAGACAAATAGAACGTACTCACCAATATTTTTTTTAACATGATCTAATGCAGAGTTTTTAACTTTTTCGGCAATATTTGTTCCAAGACAACCTGAGACGAGTTTTTCATTAAATTCGCTTTCTTCTTCCATCTCTTGCAGCTCATTTATTTCATCATCTGATGAATCCCTGCCTAGTGGAAAGTGGTCGTCCAAAGCAATATCGTTCTCTGAATCATCTACAACTTCTGGTTCAACAGCTTGATGAAGTGTGGAAGTAGATGCTTCAGTTAGATCTTCTAAACTAATTTCAGAATGGGCAATACTTTGTCCTGCTGGAACATTTATTTTCTTTTTCTTCCCACGTGTCTTAAACTGGGTGGCTTCCTTTTTTTTATCTTCTAAATATCGAATGAAAATGTTTTCGAACTTGATTTATTATTATTTCTTGTGTGATTATCAGTTATTACAAGGAACGATACCTTGAAAAGGTATTTGTAATCATAATATTTACATAAGAAGTGATCTGGTACATCATCTATTTTTCACACTTGACTCTTGACATTGAAAGTGGGTAAATGTAATGTTCTGACTATGAATATCGAATTAGGTACCGATTGCGAGTACGAATCTCCAAGGATTTCCCTACGTTTTCAAAACGATACACCCATACAGGAAGTATTAAATAAGTTAAAATGTACCTATTATACAAATATACAAACGTGTTAAAAGTAATACATGATAATTTTTTTTTGATGGTAATAAAAATAAAGGATGAATTGCATTATCCAATTTATTTTGAAGTATAATATTTATGTTGATATTATTTTTTTTAAATCCCATTTGAAAGAATCTGGGAAATTTTTTATAAGTTGAAATGGCTGGGGCAACAGGAAACAGGGAAACAGGAGAGAATCTCTCTCCTGTTGCCGACTAGAATGTAGCTTCGACTATTTTTTAAATAATTTTAAACTGTTTGTCCTTGTTTAGTGTAGTGTTATTTACAATTTTATGTTTAATTTTATGTTTTCAACATTCTGCGATTGTTGGATAGCCCAAATTTGATGAAATGCCCTTGAAGATGCTCTAGGAGGCGAAAGTACTTGGACAAGAT
This sequence comes from Diabrotica undecimpunctata, assembly GCF_040954645.1. Taxonomy (NCBI): domain Eukaryota; kingdom Metazoa; phylum Arthropoda; class Insecta; order Coleoptera; family Chrysomelidae; genus Diabrotica; species Diabrotica undecimpunctata. The sequence goes on from NC_092812.1 coordinate 29,635,042, forward strand.
TTAATTAATAAAACTGTGCTCGATATCTGCCTTTCATTTTATCAAAGTTCTTTTTTTTTTGAGCATTCAACCTTTTAGTCCAATTTAGGCTCGAAAGTAAGGACGTACCTTACCGAAATCGGAAAACTTTCTCCTTCCTGCTCCTTCCAAAATGAAGAAGCCAAAGTGAGTTTAAAATCAAAACCTCTTTGGTCTTCACACGATCTGGAGTTGGTGAACAGTAGTTCCAGTTCAAGTTCTCAGGACACACGGATTCAAAGTTCTTTTCCAAATGAACTGACTTTATATCTGCAGCAGCCTTTGCTGCTGAGATTAAGTGATCCGTTTTCATTCTTAGAGCAAAACAGAACCTGTATGCCAGGCTTGGCTTTTATAGCTAAAAAATACATGTCGTGGTCGAAGTTCGGTGGCATCAGAGAGAGCTGGACCCCACATAACCACCACCCCCCCCCCCAAGGCAGAGAAGCCGCTTAACCGATCAACATACAAACCCACACAAATTTCAACACAAGCTTAATCACATCAAACACAATGCTAAATCCATTTTATATAATATAACCTATTTCTAACCTTCTAACCTATACTTTTTTACTTAAAATATTACTTCATTCTACTTATATTATACTTTTATTGTATATTATTGCAATATGTATATATTAATCTTACGCTATAGAACGTCAAAAAACTGTCAAAGTGTTTAGACGCATTTCAAAGTTTTTCTTAAAAATTTAAATATTTAAACGATTATTTCTTCAGTTCTGAACATGTAAATAGTGAATTATATTAAAATCAAAATCATAATCTAAAATAGCTCGCAAAGAAGTTAATTTTATAGTGGTTTAATAACTTAAGAAAAGTAATTAAGTATAAAAGTGAAAGTGATTTGTATACTGAATATTGGAATCGTGAGTAGATAAAATATACTTTTTTCATCTATTTGGATTTATATATTTAAGTAAACAACTGCAATCAGTTATAAGTATTATCCAATTTACATGAACTGGTATCACAATGAAAGCTGTAAAACAGCACCGGTTTTAGTCGGATTTTAAAATCCATTTAAAAGATGTCATCTTCCAATCAGCTACCACAAAATGCATCATACTCAAAAGCAGTTAGTCAACCACGTAGTATATTAATCCCAAGCAGAGATCAAGCTATTTTGTTTAACACTCTAGAGAATTGTACAATTAATGACTATCTTGGAGGATTGAGTCAGCATATAGAACCGAAAAATATAATTTTCGCATCCCGTATATCAAACGGTAGAATATGCATATATCTATCATCCAAAAACCTAGTAGATAAATTCATAGCAGAAACAAAGAAAATAATAGTAAATGGAAATATACTAGAAGCGAGAAGATTAATAACTCCATCAGTCCGCTTAATTCTGTCCAATGTATGTGCAAGCATACCTTCTAACATAATAATGGACGAATTAATAAAACTAGGTTTAAATCCTCTCTCAGACATATCATATCTACGGATAGGAGCAACCAATCCTGCCTTTAGTCATATTCTAAGCTTCCGAAGACAAATTTTCGTTTCACCTTTTCCAGACAACTTTGTACTACCTGAATCTTTTATTATCGAGTTGGAACAAACATCATACCGCATATTTATAGCCCAAAACGAAATATGTTTCAAATGCAAATTAACTGGACACCAGGCAGCTAATTTTCCAAATATTTCACCTTCTAACCATCCTCCCAATGATAGTGCAATGCAAACAGAAATAAGACAAAATTCATCAATAAATCATACTCAACAAGATAATCTACAAAATACTCCCGCAATCTCAAATACCACTCCCTCCACACTTACTACGTCTTCTCAAACCACATTACAAAGAGTAGCAATCCCAAATTTATCAATAAACCAAACCCAACAGTGCTCACTACAAAATACATCCATACATTTGACCACTTCTTCAGTTAACACTACAATCGCAACACCTACATCGTCTGAGTCATCCTCTTATACCCAAAAACATAAATCAACCTTACCCGAAACAAGTCAACACTTACCTCCAAATAAAAATACACATTTGAATTCTTACGAACCCCAAGTAACTTCGAACAAAGCAACCGGAAAAAGAACCCTAGAAGATGCAATCACGCCACCCTCCGAAGAAAACTTTGAAAAACCTAAGCTTCAATAAAAGAAAAAAACCAAAACTGATGACAAAAACTTAAGAAATGATATACCAAATCTCCAAACATTATTGGAACCAGTTAGAGAATATGTAGAAAGGGAAAAGCAATTGTTAAGCTTCGATCAAGTAGTGGATCTATTCGAAAATATACAAGGATCAAAAGACATAATCAGCGTAACAAAATTGTACTCAGAAGACTCTTATGTACTTATAAAGTTTCTAACGGAATTACATTCATACTACATCGACAAAAGAATGAAAACCATAAGCACCAAATTAATACGAAAACTTGGCAAACACATAGGTTTACTCTCTACAGTGAAAACTTCATTATCGGAAGAAGATTCCGACTCATCGGTAAATAATTCCTCTAAAGAATAATAATATCACTGTTGACTTCATGGCTGTTCCATCACAAGTCTTAGGAAAAAACATGAATATTAAAAAACACAATAAGTTATCTTAAAGACTCAAAACTGTATCAATTATTGTAATTTTTTCTACCTTTACCTGTATTATATTTTTTAGGTCGCTAATAACCCTTGTGGTTGCAGCGTAAATAAATAAAAAAAAAATCTTACGCTATATTATAGTTAATAATAATCAATAAATATATAATAATAATAAAATAATAAATAAATATAATAATTAATAGAATAAAATGGTTTTATTAAAAATTGTGTTTTCTTTATATTGATAGTGATGTTCTTTCGATAGTACCTTCTAATTGTGATCATATTAATATCGAGTTGAATGAAGTATCGCAAACTAAAGTGCATTGTAAATGTAACCTTGTAACCTATTGGATTAAAAAAACCGAAAACCGGTTTTTGGAAAACCGGTTTTTTTGGCCGGTTATAACCGCCAGGTTAAACCGTAAGCAAAAAAAACCGGTATAACCGAAAACCGCTGTTTTGTCAAAAACCGTCATCCCTACCTGAAATTCAACATTTGGTTGTGTATTTACCGATCCCGTCTACTGAGTTAGTAAAGAAATCTATATTATATTCGGCAAAAAAATTATACAACCATCTCCCTTTGCAACTTAAATCTACAACTTCTTTCCTTATGTTCCGTAAATTGACAAAATCCTATCTATCTAAAAGACCATATTGTTCAGTGGAAGAATTTCTTAACGAATAACTAAGAAATTACAGTACGTTTAGGTAAAAGCAACTAAAGCATTTTTATATATATTTGGGTATCACATGCAGCAACTTAAACTTACCCGTAAACTAGTTCATAAGGTTTTATTATACAATTTGCAATTTAGTTAAATTTTGCAATGAATGCAATGTATATTTTATTATTTTTTATTTTGTGATATTGACGGTTTATGCAATTTTAGTCAATTTTAATTGGTATTGTTATTTTTTTACTTTTTGTTAGCTTTGTCCACTTTTTGTACAATTTTCAGTAACAATAAAGCATATTTCTATTGTACTCTATTGACAAACGTCACAAGTACATCCGCCAAAGCTGTAAAAACATAACCTCACTTTCAACTGTAAGTAATACCTAAAGAGTTTAGGGAGATCGCAAAATGTATTCTAATGCTTAAGCGGTTTAGGCCATTCTTAGCGTATGGCGAAATTCGTTTTAGAGTTAGGAACTACCTAAGCCCACTTAGGTAATTTTTAATATTTAGATATCGTTGGTGAAATGTGTTTAAGTATATTAATCATTATGTTGCACTCGTTTTTGAAGTTATATTTCTATACGCGCGCTCCACGTTGGAAATTTGTATGGGAGTGAATCTGTGAAATCATTACATATGTAAGATAATGAGTAAGAGAGAGACAGAAGATATATTTTCTCTCTCTTCCTCTCTCGAATATAAAAATGTTCCTTTTGTATATATAATTTAATATTATATATATTATATAAAGATATATATACATATAATATTATACATATAAAAAATATTTATTAATATTATTATTTAGGTGATATGTTTTGTATTATTTATTAAATGTTCATAATTATATTAGTCTTTTGTATTTCAAAATAATAATCTCAATAAATCACTGTATGATCCAGAACTGTCAATTTTGAAATACGTTTGTGTAATGTCCTCGGTAGCATAGTAGTCAGTATCCCCGCCTGTAACGCGGGAGACCGGGGTTCGATTCCCAGCCAGGGAGGACTTTTTTTATTAATATTATTACATTATTGTCATTTTTAAATACTTATGGATATTGCATTTTAATTTGTATTGTATTATTATATGGAATTATGTTGCACTGTATTGTAGTGTATTTTTTTATGTATATTATTGTCATTTTTAAATACTTATGAATATTGCAGTTTAATTTGTATTGTATTATTATATTAATAACAAACTAAACAATGAATTTTACTGCAGAGTATGTGTAAAAAAATTTTTGCATTCAACTCCTTTCATACATATATGAAAATAAAAATATACATTTTCATCAAAATATTGATTCAATCCTTCATTGTTAGTAAGTTGTTATTAATTCTGTTTAATTCTGTTTCTCTTTCTGCTATGTCTTACCTATAGAATTACATATGTAATGATTGTGCAGATTGACTCCCAAATAAATTTGTAACGGCGAATGCGTGTAACTTCCACCGGTAGTCCCACTGGACTGCCACACCCGTTTTTTTCTTTTAGCAATGGTAACACACCTTTTAACATAATTTAGTCAGATCAGCTTTAGTCAGGTCTACAAAGCAGTTTGTACGCAGTTTGTTATCTTTGAACGCTTTCTCACCAATTTGTCTGGTTGAACAATTTTTAAAGTGGCGATTGATACAAAAATAGATGCATCATAGTAACCACTAACATTTGACCAAGATGTAAGTACTGCAGGAAGATGTACTGCAGGAAGATGTCATATAAGATGACCAAGTGCTGCAACAAGAAGATATATTTTATATATAAAAAAAAACTCATTGAATTACCATATAAATCTCTTTTTGTCTATTTTTGCATAATTAATTTGCTAAATCCCCTATTGTGGTAATAATTAATCACAGTCAAATGTAAAGCTTTATTACAATTTTATTTTTTCTTCAAAATATCTATATTTAAATATACACGTTTTAAATATTACATCGCATATTTTACTGGAAACACGACTAAAATACGCGATGATATAAAATTAAATATCAATGTCAGTTAGTATTCATAATGTTATACTGGAGAGTAAAGGGTGCTGGCTATTATCTATAATCAATATTTCACAAGCGCTACCCATTTGTTTAATGAGCCCTGGGCCATTAGAAAACCGCCATCAAAGGCTCGCGTAATTTCTACATGTTACAGCGTACGTTTGTTTCATACTTGACGAAACGTTGATAATAAGAAATATAGAATAGAATATATTTTAGAAAAACGACAGAAAATCCGTAGGGATTTTTATATATACAGTATGTGATTAAAATATACTCATCTTTTTTATCATCACTTTTATTTTCATAGCTAAGATATAAAATATGTAGGTATCTGCTTATTTATATATTTTTTACTTGCACAAAGCTTCATGAACCATGAAGCGGGCTTTAAAAGATTTCATTACAAGTTTATGTACAGATAAAGTTTATGAAATAAATTTATATATTTTCTTACATACAGTACGTTGTTTTAAATTAGATAATTATGTTGCCGAGAGGGGGCATTTGGGCCTGTAGGACCCATCGCCGGCTCTTCGGGCTTCTTCCTATCCCCGGAATTGGATCGGGTATTCACCATCTTTGGTTTGTCGCTGGTAGAAAGGTTAAATACTACCGCTGTTATAAATAACAGTTCCAGTGACAAATATCTGTTATAGGTAACGGTTCCAAGGAACAGTTACAAAGTAACAAAGCAAAAATGGATAGGTAAAAATGATCTAAGTATTCCTTGACTTACGGAAGGAATAACTTAGTAAACAATTAAATTAAATGGTATAAAAATATAATGCAAAGAAAAAAATGTTTCTAAGTGTTTCTTGACTTACGGAAGAAACAACTTAGGACAGAAATATAGATAAATGAAATATGTAAATGTGAGAGTAAAATATGGAAATATTTCTAAGTGTTTCTTGACTTACGGAAGAAACAACTTAGAACAGAAAATAAACAAGAGAATCAAATATAGTAAAATAAATGCACAAATATTTATAAGTGTTTCTTGACTTACGGAAGAAACTACTTATAATAGAAAATAAGAAAAATCAAATATAGAAAAGATGTGAAAATATTGCTAAGTGTTTCTTGACTTACGGAAGAAACAACTTAGCATAAAATAGAAAATGAAAGAAACAAATGTATTAAGTATTTTCTTAACTTAAGAAAGAAAATATCTTAGATAAAATATCGGAAATAATAATGCGATATGAAAATATTTCTAAGGGTTCTTTTGACTTACCGGAAAAGAACGACTTAGACACACAATAAAATAACAAGTCAGATATCAGAGAAATACTTCTAAGAGCTCTTTGACTTACCGAAAAGAACTACTTAGATACAAAGTACAAAATCAAATATATAAAATAGAAAAAGCAAGATAAATATTTCTAAGTGTTCTTAACTTACGGAAGAACAACTTAGACACAAAATACAAGAAAAATAAACAATCAAAATATTCAAATAAAATATCAAACAATCAGTACATGAACAAATATAGATTAATATAATATTCTAACCTGAAAAGGTCTGAATATACAATAATGCTAAAATAAAAAGGTATACAGAAAATCAGAAATAAAACAATAACTTAGTTGGAACAATAATAGCACCGACTAGGTCTACAGTAGAAGAGGCAAGCTCGACTGACCGATGAGAGAAAATCTACCTGCTTTTATGTAAAACAAATCCTTTGTTTTACGTAGCGAAAGTGGAATTTCCCTGCATCGAATCAATTAGAAATTTGGATTTGGCCAACCTTGGAATTCCCAAGTATTTTAACCGATATCCAAATTCCTTGATGCGTCGAGGACATCCCCCCTCCTCTGAAAGACCTAACGGTGCTAAGAAAATTTATTAAAACAATAGAAAAATACAATTTAAGAATAAAAAAAAATACAATAATAAAAAATTTTTACCCTAAAAGAATATAATGTAAAAGACTTAAGATAAAAAAAAAACTAAGATATTGTACTTAAGATATTTGAACTTAATTGTATATGGTCCAGTAGGCCCAGGTGGTCCAGGTGGTCCAGGTGTGCCGGGTGGCTCGTCTGCTTCCGTCAGGGCTACTTTATTCACCCTGAGGAGGTCCTACGACGTCGTGAAGATATAAGGCTACTCAATTTACCTTGATATCTCCATGTGTCGTAATGGGACCTTATCCTTGGTCATCTTTGGCGGTCGGCTGCGCTGTGGTTCCTTCATTCGTCTATCGCCTCAGGGTGTCGTGTAGCGTTATCCTGACGTAGGGGACGGTACGGCTGTTGTTGCTGCTGCTGCTGCTGGGGTTTGACGGTCCGGCGGATGTCAGATTCCATGCCCTGGGCGATTGTCAGAAGGTCTTCCTCGGTTCTGGGGATGTTCGCTCTCAGGCAGATCGCGATGTCGGGTCTCAGTAAGTTTGCTATCGTTATACACCTCTGGTCCTCGGGGGTATGTGGCATGAGACGTCTGAATAAGGCAGATTTCTGGTTAATGAACTCCTCCGTGGATTCGTCTCTACGTTGATGTTCTCCATGAAGCTTCGACGTCAGGGTTGAAATTGCGGCAGGGTCATTGTATCTCCTTAGGAGACGGTCTCGAAATGTGGTGTATGGCAGGTCCGTGTATGAGAATTTCTGAGCCCATTTCTTCGCATCTCCGTGGAGGGAATTGTCTATGAGGTAGTCGATCCATTGGTCCTCGTCTACCTTATGTTTGATTAAGAAATTCTCAGCTTTTGTCGAAAAGCTGAGCGGATTCTCGGTGTCCCGGCCTGAGAATTGAGGGGGCTTCGTGTAATTTATCCTGGACTTCGGTGTCCCAGGCTGAGGCATCTGGGGTGCAGTGCCTTGAGTTGTGGATAGGGCCGCCATCGCTTGCATCAAGGCAGAGATAAAGTCAGCTGTAGCAGGCTGGCTCGAAGACGGTCCTGGGGTCGTGAGTTCGGGTTTTGTTTGTTGGGCGCCATGTTGCCGAGAGGGGGCATTTGGGCCTGTAGGACCCATCGCCGGCTCTTCGGGCCTCTTCCTATCCCCGGAATTGGATCGGGTATTCACCATCTTTAGTTTGTCGCTGGTAGAAAGGTTAAATACTACCGCTGTTATAAATAACAGTTCCAGTGACAAATATCTGTTATATGTAACGGTTCCAAGGAACAGTTACAAAGTAACAGAGCAAAAATGGATAGGTAAAAATGATCTAAGTATTCCTTGACTTACGGAAGGAATAACTTAGTAAACAATTAAATTAAATGGTATAAAAATATAATGCAAAGAAAAAAATGTTTCTAAGTGTTTCTTGACTTACGGAAGAAACAACTTAGGACAGAAATATAGATAAATGAAATATGTAAATGTGAGAGTAAAATATGGAAATATTTCTAAGTGTTTCTTGACTTACGGAAGAAACAACTTAGAACAGAAAATAAACAAGAGAATCAAATATAGTAAAATAAATGCACAAATATTTATAAGTGTTTCTTGACTTACGGAAGAAACTACTTATAATAGAAAATAAGAAAAATCAAATATAGAAAAGATGTGAAAATATTGCTAAGTGTTTCTTGACTTACGGAAGAAACAACTTAGCATAAAATAGAAAATGAAAGAAACAAATGTATTAAGTATTTTCTTAACTTAAGAAAGAAAATATCTTAGATAAAATATCGGAAATAATAATGCGATATGAAAATATTTCTAAGGGTTCTTTTGACTTACCGGAAAAGAACGACTTAGACACACAATAAAATAACAAGTCAGATATCAGAGAAATACTTCTAAGAGCTCTTTGACTTACCGAAAAGAACTACTTAGATACAAAGTACAAAATCAAATATATAAAATAGAAAAAGCAAGATAAATATTTCTAAGTGTTCTTAACTTACGGAAGAACAACTTAGACACAAAATACAAGAAAAATAAACAATCAAAATATTCAAATAAAATATCAAACAATCAGTACATGAACAAATATAGATTAATATAATATTCTAACCTGAAAAGGTCTGAATATACAATAATGCTAAAATAAAAAGGTATACAGAAAATCAGAAATAAAACAATAACTTAGTTGGAACAATAATAGCACCGACTAGGTCTACAGTAGAAGAGGCAAGCTCGACTGACCGATGAGAGAAAATCTACCTGCTTTTATGTAAAACAAATCCTTTGTTTTACGTAGCGAAAGTGGAATTTCCCTGCATCGAATCAATTAGAAATTTGGATTTGGCCAACCTTGGAATTCCCAAGTATTTTAACCGATATCCAAATTCCTTGATGCGTCGAGGACAATTAGATATACACACTATAAATGGCAACACTGCGCGCCGTCGACTAACCACGAACCTCCGTTGCCCCGTCGCCAATAATTTGTCATTATACAGTGGTTGTTTAAACCAATAACAGCGGAGATTTTTAATTTATTTCTGTGAACAATATGTCTGTTTATATTCCCGCAGAAAAGGTTCAAATAATAAAATGGTTTGGTTGGATTTATTTTCCCTGGTTTTTTGAGGGGAGACCAATTCCTTGCGTACAGTCAGTTCATAATAGTGTTAAAAATTTGAGAGTTGTTGTTGCGAGAAGTGTCAACAAAAAAAAATTGAGGAAAGAGAATACCGAGATACACAAACTTATGCAACAATCAAGGTAGATTCAACACGTTTAAGTAGAAGTATTGCTAGAGAGTTAGATGTTAGCAATGTTACTGTAACAAAAGTATTGAAAACACACGGTTACAAAAATTTTAAATATTCTAAAATGCAGCAGCTTTATCCAGACGACTACTTTCGAAGAATGGAGTTTTGTGAAACTCCAATAACGAAGGCTAATGATGGATCCAATTTTATTAAAAACATTTTTATTTACTGATGAATTTTGTGTTTTGTTAGTAGGGAGACATAATCCTTCCATTACGAGGTATTGGATGCGGGAAAACGAGCAGAGAAGTATTGTTTACCGAACTCAACGTCCTCAAAAAGTTAACGTCTGGACTGGCGACTGGCTTTTAGGAGATCACATAATAGGTCCATTTTTTATTGAGGTCAACTTAAAAAGGTATCTTCCTGATGTAAATCTGGCCAATGTTTGGTTCCATCAAGACGGTGGTTCAGTTCACAACGCTCGAATAATTAGGAGGTACTTGACAATACTTTCCCGAATCGAGTTATCAGTGGAACAGGCGATATTAAGCTGCGCGATCTCCAGATCTTACACAAATGAAATTCTTTGCATTCAAAAAGCATCATCTACGATCATTCATATACTAGAGTCCAAAATTTCTTCTTCTTCTTCTTGTCGTGTCGTCTTCTAAAGAAGGCTGGCGATCACTTTTTTAAACGGTTTTCCATCTTTTGCAATGTGAATATCTATAGACTGAGGATGGTCAGATCTCTGATATTTCTTAGCCAATAAGTTCTTTTTCTTCCTACGTCTTTTCTTTTATATATTCTTCCTTGCATGATTGTGTGTAAGAAAAAGTATTTATCATTTCGAAGTATGTGCCCCAGGTAGGATATTTTCTTATTTTATAACTGGCTTTAGAAGTTTTCTATTGTAACCAATGCGTGTTAGTACTTCTTTATTTGTGATTTTAGCCGTCCAAGGGAATTGAAGAATAAGTCTATAGCGCCGCATTTCGAATGACTCTTTATGGATTGGGATTATAATGTCTAAGTTTCTACTCCATATAGCAGCTGCGACCAAATGTAGCATTCTACGAACTGCATTCTAATGACTAAGTTTAATTTCCTCTTTGTAAACATTGAGTTGTGTTCTACAAATCCTTTTTGGGCTATTTTTTTTAACTTCTACCTCCTCATCAAGGAGTCGTTAGGAGTTTATGATTGCTCCTAGGTACTGATTATTATTTTGTCCTGGTCACCATACCAAACGAAGTTTTGACACCAGAAAAATATCCAATAAAGAAAAAGGATTGGATGACCGATAAAATATTAGATCTTAGTCAACAATGAATCAAGCGCAAAAATAAAGACAGGACTCAAAAATATAGAGAAATGTATCGACAGATAAGATACAAACTTAAGCTAGCAAAAGAGGCTTGGATAGAACAAAGACGCCGTAAAATGGAAGAACTAAACTAAAGAAATTACCTATACTCCAAAAAAAATAACTCCTCACTTCATGAGAAATTCCAAAGGTAAAATAATTCTCGACTTTAACGAAAATAGTAAGAATGGACTAATTACATAAAGAAGCTCGTCCTGGATACGATCATGGTCAGGTCATTACTTAACATCGCAAACTATACGAATACTGGTCCTAGTAATTTAAAACTGGAAGTGGAAGTGGAAGAATATCATCAAACAAAGCAAAAATGAGAAATCTCCAGGCTCTGACCAAATACTATCAGACTGGCTCAGACTTCTAGATAACGACAATATCTCAGAACTAATAAAAATTTATAACTACATACACGAAACTGGAATAATCTCACAAATATCGTTGTAGTCTTCATTTATTCTACTTCCAAAGCAACTGAATACATCATCATGTAAAGACTTTAGACTAATTAGTCTTATGAGTCACTCTCTCAAACTGCTTCTCAAGATAATGTTTAATAGAAATAAGCAGAAACGTGAAAAAACAATGGAAAACAATCAATTCGGTTTCAGAGAAGAAGGGAATAGGAAATAGGAACAAGGGAAGTTTTGTTCTCAATTCTAACATTACTTCAAATATTTTGGAAAGAATAAAAACCAATTTAGGTCTGTTTTATAGATTTTAAACAGGCGTTTGATAGGGTCCAACATGATAGGCTGTTTGAGTATCTAGAAATGATTGGAATAGATGATAGAGGTCTGAGACTTTAACCACATCTATATTGGAATCAAGAAGCTTGTATTCTGATAGACGACAAAGAAACAGACAAAATTGTACTTTAAAAAGGTGTCAGATAGGGATGTGTGCTATCCCTAACTTTTTTTAACTCTTGGAAGGGCAATGTGTAGTTCAAATTGGAGGAGAAACTATTAACATCATCAGATATGTAGATGACACATCGATCATGGCTGAAAGTATCGAAGATCTTTAATTTCTTATAGATCGGGTCACTAGAGAATGCTCCAATAACGGACTTTGCATAAAAACATCAAAGACAAAGTTAGTTGTGTTTAGTAAACAAGACTTTGGCCGTATGCAACTAATTATCAGCAATAACCCGATTAAAACAGTCAGCCCTTTTAAATACCTAGGATGTTGGATAAGGGAAACATTAAATCCAGATGAAAAAATTTAAACTTATATAGAAATTGCAAGAGGCGCATTTATGAAACTTAGATCTATACTGTGCAATTCTCAGCTGAACAACTAAGAATCAAGTTCTTAAAATAATTTGTGTAATCTGTATTACAATATACACACAACTGTGAAGCAATATCAACAGACCCTATGAAAATTCCTGATTTAATGGGATTTTATATCATTAAGAACCTATCGAGCAACTATATACAAAAAAAACTTTGAATTCAACTCGGATCATACTCCCAATATATTAACTATTAGTAAAAATATCATTCAAAAGCCTTACAGCCCTGTATTGCTAAATAATAAAAAATTACGCTAGAAGAAAGCATTAATTTGGCAGTTTCATTGACAACTCAAGAAGACTTGGACACTGAGGTGAAAAAATTTAATACCAATATTCAACAAGCGTCCTGGGAAAATACTCCTGAACTACTAAAAAGATTGAAAGTAAAAAAGTACCGTAAGGAAATCTTGGAATTAGTCTATGAAAAAAGAAGAGCAAGAAAAAATGGCAAGTAACCAGAGTACCCAAAGTCAAAACAAAAGTAAATCAACTTACGTTACACCTAAAGAAAGAGACAAATGATTCTAGTAATGAACACTCGCTATGGAAAACCACCATGGCACCAAGAATTTCAAGAGACCAATTATGCAACCTCATTTTATAAGAAATAAACAACGAGGTTGGGTAAAAAACAATTAACAAAAAGCATTAGTATTTGCAAAGACATAAATGAATCTTTCCCAAAAGTTTTTTTGACAAGATGATGTGGTTACTCATTTAACCACATTTTTAGGTTAAAAATAAAATCAACACAAATCCCAAAAAGGGCCCCGGCTACGATCTGATAACTAATATTTAAGAAACTACCCAAAAAGGCCCTGGTTAAACTAACTAATTTAATTAACGCACTGTTTCGTTGAAATTATATTTCACAACTAGAATATTATTATATTTTCGAAATTAGTGCAAAGGTTTAAGAACAAACAAAACTTTTTATCAAAAATGACTTTTTTGTTACAAACAAAAATAAATAGGTAAAGACGGAACTTTTCCACAGAACTACCGACCCATTAGCCTACTATCATCAGTAAGCAAAATTGCTGAGCGAGTCATCTTGGCAAGATTAAGAGAAGAATCTGAGGCAATGGATGCAATCACTGAAGCGCAGTTCGGATTCAGGAGCAATCACTCCTGCGAACTGCAAATGCTAAGATTGACAGAGTACATCACTAAGGGGTATAATGAAAGAAAATATACAGCAACCGCCTTCTTAGGTGTCAGTAAAGCCTTTGACAGAGTATGGCACGACGGATTGCTGTATAAAATGAACGAAATGGGGTACAGTGAAGCGATGACATGTCTCCTCTCCTCGTACCTAGCCAACAGAAGATTCAGAGTTCGAATAGGGCCCACCCTATCCGAAGTCGGAATCATGGAGGCTGGAGTGCCACAGGGAGCTGTGCTGTCGCCTTACCTGTACACCATATACACTTCAGATACCCCTGGTGGTGATCAACATACTATGCTCAGCCTTTACGCCGATGACACTGCTATAGCTGCTAGCAGCAGAAATCCTGATCTGGCCACTAGATACTTGCAAACGGCACTAGACCATTTGCAATCTTGGTGTGTTACGTGGAAAATTGCCGTCAACCCGGACAAAACTCAGGCAGTCATGTACAAAAGACGGCACGGAATCCTCAACAGGGAACTATCTATCTTCGATACTCCGGTCGAATGGCAAGCCGACGCCAAATATCTCGGAGTAACGCTAGATAAACGTCTCACCTTTACTAAACACATAAACAGAACAGTTCAAAAGGCAAAAATCCTTAAAAGTCAACTCTCCTCGCTTATAGGGAGGAAAAGTAATCTGAGGTTCAAAACGAAAATAAGAATGGCAAATGCCATCATTCTGCCAACCCTCACATACGCCTCAGCAGCGTGGGGGCATGCATGTGAAACAAACAGAAAGAAAATCCAAACTGTACAGAACTACATGATCAGAGAGGCTCTTAAAATTCCTAAATATGTGCCACTTAGGTACGTATATAGGGATTCGCAGCAAAAGAGCGTCCTGAACATGATGGTCGAACATGCATATGAGCTTTTTAAAAACCTCAGAAACCATCCGAACCGTTCGCTAAGAGAGTTGACAAACTACGATCCTAATATAAGGACAGTACATAGACGGCCAAAACAACAGCTGGCTGGATACAGGGGAAACCCTAATTGAACGTAAAGAAAGATATTCACATGAGAAGCCCTAATCTATGGCTTAGCAGATTTGGCCCACAAAAACACAAAAACACAACAAAAAAAAATCAAAAAAACAAAAAAGAGCTTAGCTCACCAAAAAAAAACCCGTAAATCCCAACCCAATCCCCCAAATTTTTCTTTTTTGTTTTTTTTTTATTATTTCAGTTATATTTATTTCACTAACCAGTTAAAAACAAAACCAAAAAACCCAAAAACATATACACGGGATGTGTGAGAGCATTATACACTTGGGAATGCACATCCCACCCACCCATTAAAACCCCTACACCCATTATTATTTCACCCAAAAACCCACTAACAAAAATCTGCATAGGCCAATAAAGTAAAATCAATAAACAGGACAAAATCCTAATAAGTAAAGCCACAAGGCTGAGGCCCCTCAGGCACGCCCCTAAGGAAAAAGACCCTTCAGGAATAGCCCTTCAGGACTAAGTTGCCACAGGCAACTCGGCATCGAGGTCGTGTGCGACAAGCACGGGCTCGATGGCCAGGCCTATCGATCGCCCAGTCGGCAAGGAGACCAAAACTTGTTTTGCCAAATTGACGACGTGTGACCGAGCACACAACAACCGAACAGGGGGCCGACAGTTTGCTGTCGACCCCCTGATCGGACACACATTTGTTTAGGGTCACAGAGCCCAAAGTAAAGCCATAGTAAACTCAGTAAAGTAAATAGGGAGAAAAGCTACACTAAGCTACCCCTACAGATAGGTGGCCTAACCACAAGTCATGGAAAACGGAGGGTGTTTCTTTTCCCAAATCGCCCGACGTAACAGTTCAAGCCTCCTCTGCGTATGTCAGACGTAGAGGAGGGGTGGTGGAAAAACCTGGGGGTCAGATAGGTACCGAGCCAAAATGACTTGCTCTTTTGGAACGAGACCGGTCTGATCTTCGGACATGGGGGTCCCACTGTCTAGCAGTGGTACACTCATGTTCCATAGGGGTTGGGATGAACTCATGTGTGTGTGTGTGTGTGTGTGTGCAAAAATAAAAAGTTTCTCTTCTTGGGCCTCCCATCCGTGGACATACTGTATATAAGCCAACTAAAAATTGTAAAGAGATAATAAAAAAAAATAGAAAAAAAACACCACTAGAATAAAAAATATTTCAAAACGCTTCATATTAGTAATCGTATAAAAAAATATATAAACAAATAGACATTAATGAATTGGTATAAATGAAAAACTGCATTTGCGACGTTTGCATTTATCGAGCTATAAATTGAAAATAAATTGAAACTAAAAAATAAACATTAATTATTTAAAAAAAAAGAAACTATGTAACTTTATATTGATTTAGCAGTAAATTGAAAAAAAATCTATTAAAAATATTTAAATAAAAATGTATATTTGATTTTGATAATTTTTGACGTTTTTTTCTCAATTATTTGTTACAGTCCAGTCGCCAGAAACGAAAAGATCACTGAACCTCTAAAAACCATACGAACAAGCTGAATTTTGCTGAGAATATCAATTTTGGGACTCCAAAAAGATGCAAAAAAGTTCCTTTCTTGCCCTCGTTCTTCCTCGGGATTTACCAAGATCTGTACGCCGTAGAAAAAAATATTTTAAATAAAAAATGTAGCTGAGATAATTTTAAACAAAAATGTTTATCGGCACTTTTTATATAGAATGAACCGTTCTCTCAGAAATAACTCTTGAAGCGGTCGGTGATGTGAATGTCTGTTGCGCGCGCGAAATCAATATTCAATAAAATGTGTATCGGCCCGACGGTAAAATGTCGAAGAGACACTTCGGTATTCCATAATTGTGTTGGTGTATTCTTGTGTATTTTTTTGGATGCCTTATTTACCTTTACCTTCGAGTTAGCATTAGCGTACAGTTCCTTTTTTTTTAAAAGACGTATTGAAATTGCCAGGTCTACCTTTATAAAAATGAAAAAATTATTTTGTAATCGTGATATTAGTATTCAGCTACGAACTAGAATGTTAAAATGCTATGTATTCAGTACTTTGCTTTACGATGTTGGGGCATGGACTCTTAAACAGAGGAATGTTAAAAATCTTGAAAGCTTTGAGATGTGGTACTACCGCCGTATACTAAAAATAAGTTGGGTGGATAAAATTACAAATGAAGAGGTAATACGCAGAATAAATAACGATCCAGAAGTTATATTGAATATAAAAAAACTTGAATACTTAAGCCACCTGATGAGAGGACAAAAGTACACATTCCTACAAAATATAATGCAATTAAAAATCCAAGGACGCAGAAATCCAGGCCGTAGAAGAATGTCCTGGATGAGAAATTTAAGAGAGTGGTTTGACTGTACCACTCACGAATTATTCAAAACAGCAGTAAATAAAATTAGAATCGCCCTAATGATATCCAATCTCCGATAGGAGAGGCACTCAAAGAAGAAGAAGACAGTTCCTTTGTTGCATTTATTAAATTCATCCTTATGTTTGTTTTCTCTAACGCTTCCCATAATGTATAACGTGGTACGCTCTCATAACCCTTTCGTAGGTCTACATACAATAAATGTACTTCTTGATTAACGGCTATTTTCTTTTCAATAATCTGTGTAATGCAAAATAAATGGTCAACAGTAGATCTACCTGCCCTAAATCCTGCCTGTTCCTCAGCCTCTATGTCTTTATATTCGCTTTTTATTTTGTTTTTAATTACTTTTCCTTATATTCTACTGATCGAGTTTGTCAAGGTAATGCCTCTGTAATTGTCACATTCATCCCTTCTGCATTTCTTTGATTCTGGATTTGGTATCCAATGGCTTCTGTTGCTGCCTCCTGGAGACACCTTTTTATGTGAGTGTAATGTTCTTCATTATTATTAAATAGTTTATTTTCCAACTTTTGATTTAATCTATTTCTGTATAATTCTCTCACGCTTTCTTGTTCTAAGCTGATTAGGTTATACCTCTTCTGTATTTATTTCTCCCTTTCATTTCCTTCTTTTTCTGCTTTAGGTTTATTTACTCCAAATGTGATCTTAGCTTTTAATAAGTGATGATCGCTTCCACAGGTAGCTCCTTTCAGTACTCTTACATCTTGTACAATAATATTTGGCTTTTGTCGTATGATTGTGTAGTCTATGATTGATTTTAACCCTGTCGTATGTTGCGTCCATGTGTATTTGTGTATGTCTCTCTGTTGAAAATATCCATTTGCAATTTTCATTTCGTTTTGTTCGCATAATGATATTAGTCTGGTACCATTATCTTTTACGTAGTTCTCTCCGAATTGACCTATAACTGCATGGTTTTTTTCCGGTTCTACTGGTTAAGTCTCCCAAGATGATAATTTCTCGAGATGTGCCGACTTTTGCAACCTCTTAATTGAATTTCTCAAAAAAATGGTTTTTAATGTTTGTTGGTGCGTCATCATTTACTGCATATACACCCAAGATTGTGCATTTGTGTCCTCTAATCGTAAGGTTCATTTTTATCATTCTCTCGTTTATGGCCTCCCAAGTAGTTATATATTTCCTTAGCTTCTTACGTATTAATATGGCAACACCTTGTTGAGCTCTTTTCTCCTTTGGTACCCCGCTGTAGAAGTGATTATATTCTCCGATATTTCTGATCCTTGGCCCTTGTAAATTTAGTTCTTGCCAAAAAAATATATAATACGTAAATGTCCATTTAATTGGACATCAGGTCTCAGGAGGATATAATTGTAAATTCTACAACCTACTGGGGTTACGATTTTTCTCGATTAAATGGTATATTAATGTCCAATTAGCATAGTATACGACGTAGTGCAGTATTTTTTCTCTTTGTATTTAAAACAGACATTAGGTCCCGGAATAATGTTGATTAGTATTGAAAATGCTGTCGGTGGTAATAACTGTTTGAAGTCGAAATCTAGTAATCCAATTAGATACTAATGCATCGGCTTTTGTTTTTGTTGATAAAGTGGAATTCTGTCGTATGCGAAATTTCGGCTCAGCGCTAACATTGTTTTCGTGGTTTTGTACATAATGCCAGGGTTGTGACAAATTGTAAAAAAATAATATAAAAGTTTTTAATTATAAAAACGCAAACAAAAATATACGAAATTTAGCTGTATCAGAGTTACATTTCATTATTCAGATTTCCGAGTACGACCTAGTTTAAATACATTATACGAGGAAAAACAAAAATATTTTCTATAATTTATATTGTGTAATATATCATGTGATGAAATATAGCTTTTAGAACTAGAACTAGATGAAATATTCAAAACTTGGTAAAGCTTTGTATGGCAGGTTGAATTTCCGCTGCAATAATTAGTGGTTTTGTATAAATGCTCAGAGAGCATAACTATCTAATCTAACAGAGCCTAGAGGCCCAAGGCTTTAATGTTTTTCTCCCATTTCTTCCTAACTTGTACTAGGTTTTTCCAGTTTTGTACTCCTAACAATCGCAGGTCTTCTTTTACTCAGTCCGCTTCAGTATTTTTAAATTTTTTGAGGACTCCTCCTTCCTGCATTCTAGCTACGTGTCAGAGCCATCTTAGTCTTTAAACTTTCGCAATGTTTGAAATTTTTTGTTCTCCATATATTTGCATTATTTCATTATTTGTTCTTCTTTAGATATGCCCATTTTTTATACCTCCATATATTCTTCTGAGTATCTTTTGCTTCCATCTATCTAGCTTTAATTTTATGGTTTTGCTTAAGATCCAGGTCTCTCTAGCACAGAGGTTCTCAAAGTGGGTGACGCGGCACCCTGGGGTGCCTCAAGCATTTGCCAAGGGTGACGTGGAAAATTTAAAAAAGTCGAACAACCGGCCGCTGCGCCACTGTCCAATCAAAACATGTTGACTATTTGTACTTGTGTATTCTCGATGGCGACCGTGAAACAAACAGCTGAATTCGACTGACGCGACTGCTACCTGCATTCATTCCACAGTTTAATATTTGCAGTTGATAAGTGAGTTTTGTAAAAATTACCGTTAGATTTCAAAGTGGATGTTTTAGATATAACTGCAGAAGAAAAGTTCTTTTTTCTCTGAATATTCATTGGAATTAATATGTATAATATTATGTACTTTTGTTGCTATTTTTGCCATAAAATATGTCTTGCAGTATTAGGGTTGGAAAATACCTTTCATTGTTGGCAATGTTTTGCTCTCTTTTATTAGGGACATTTTTTTCATTCCAGAATAATGGAAAATTGGCTGAAATCTAGGTCTTTGAAAGGAAAATGTAGTGAAGTCACTGAAGCATCTGAATTAACTGATTCAGTGACAACTAGCACAGATGGTGAAGATGCAAATGTCCACGACATCCATTCGAGTTCAGCTCATCCAAGTTGTTCTCACTCAATTCGTGGAAAGGAGGTTTCTTACCAAAAGAAAATTCGGGAAAAAATAAGAAGGTAGGATCCTAGCTATCTCACGTTACATGGCTTTATTCAAGTTGGCAACGAATAAGCACCAGAAGGCCAATGCGTTATTGGTCACAAAATTGTTGCTAATGGGTGCTTGGTTCCATCTAAATTAAGAACACATTTGGAAAGTAATTATCCTGGTTTAGCCGATAAGGCCGAAGAAACCTCCAAACGTCGTGCTTCCTCTCTTAAGGTATGGTCATGCATGATGGATAGTCTGTAAAAATGAAAACAAAAACGCCACTGAAGCATCATTTATTGTTTTAAAAGCTACAGAACCCCATACCATTGTCGAGGAACTGATTAAACCTTGAGTGAAGAATGCCCTACAATGCATGTTAGGTCCAGATATCACCAATAAGATTGATAATGTCAAACAACACTATAAGCAAGAGAATTCACACTATTTCAGACTTTGTAGAGAGAGAGAGCTTATAAATAAATTAAAAACTTGTGAATCTTTCAGTTTACAGCTTGATGAAAGTACCGACGTTGCTGGACTTGCTGTTCTGCTTGTGTTTGTGACGTTTCCATTATTTTTTCCAAATTTTCAAGGCTATACACGAGTATATAAGAAAAAATGATATAGAGTGGAGTAAATGTGTGGATATTTGCAGCGATGGAGCGGCTAATGGTTGATAAAATTAGAGGGGCAGTGTCTAGAATAAAATTTGTGGCAGTAAATGCCTCCACCAGTCATACGGGTGAAATACGTATAAGCGGATATACAGACGCACTATACGTGAAATCAAATCTTAACTGTCTTTTTCCTTTTATTCCAGTATACTCTTTATGAGTACTAGAAACCAATTCGCTAAGGATTTTTGCTTAGTTGAGGAGATAACATATCTTGCTAAAATGCAATTTTAGGCTCCCCATGTTTCTAATAACATCTTTATCAACGTCTGTTTTGCCTTGCAATTCTTAGAAGGCACAGATTCTTAGATTAAAGTAGAAATCTGAATTTGGTTTCGAAAAATTAGTTTGCGGATTTATTATCAGATGTCGCTATTTGCGTCCATACGAAGCCATGTTAGAGTTGCTTCTACCAATACAGGAAATATTTATTTTTACGTTCAGAGCGTCTGAGAATATCCGTTTTGAAGATCCCAAATCTTAACTGTCTTTTTCCTTTTAATCTTATTGTTTTATCTTATTTTATGTGTTTGACCATTTGATGATATCCAAGTACTTTATGATCTCCTTATGGTCAAAATATGTGCTCCTATACTCATAGTATTTTCAAAAGCAAATTCAATTAATCTTCTGTCCTTTATATTGCTGTCCCTGTGTTTGCCCTTTCCGCCAAATATTTGTCTCATAAGCATCATCCCTACCAACTTTTGCGTTAAAATCTCCTACAATTATTTTCATATTATACGATGGTATTTCATGCAACAGTTTTTCGAGTTGTACATAATAGTAGTCTTTAATATCATGCTAGATTCTGTTAGGGCATGTACATTTATAAATGTTTTTCTGTACTTCCCCTCATTTTTGACTGATATCATCTTCTTGTTATTGGCTCAAATCACCAGTAATTCCGCAATTTTCTTTTTAACAAAAAACTCTACCCCAAATAGTCTTGTTGCTTGGATAGCTGCATTATCTATATCGCACTTCTCTAGGGTATCTGCTAAGTTTTTTAATGCGACTGTTTCAGATGTTCCTCTAAAGGCGGGGTCCCACCAGTCGCGCTGCGCTGCGCCGCGCTGTTTGTTTTGGTTCATTTGTGCGCGAAGCGAGCTTGAGCGACTAGTGGGAACGACAAGTAGCGCTGCGCCGTGCAAGTTCAAACAAGAACGAACATTATCCGTTGGTTGTCGGTAAAGTAGTGTAGATCAAAGAAAAGTGCGCGTTTAGTTGGAACGGTGTTTGTGATTGAAGACCATTTTTACAGATTATTGTGTTTCTTTACTATCTTCGCGATGAGTTTTGAGTGGAATCATGAAGAAGTTGAAAAACTTATTTAGGCATACAAATACAAACCGGAATTGTGGAATCCGAAAAGCAATAATTATCATATAAAAAGTAAGAAATATGATGCATGGGTATTTATTGCAGACAATATCGGTTGTTCCGTCGCTGAAGCTAAAACCAAGATGACGTCTTTGTTGTCTTCATATAGAAGAGAAAAGGTGAAAATGAAAAAGTCAATGGGCACAGGCAAACCTAATTTTACATTTTAATTTCAGTAGACATTGATAAATGCTTTGTTTCATCTCTTTCTTATTACTGGTTCAATCATTGTTAACAGGTACTCGAAATCGTGTAACGACATACGACAAAAATTTTGAAACTGTCCTGCAACTAAATCACTTAAAAGATTATTTCCATTATAAACTTTTCTACTTTTAAATACTGGTGTAACCCGTAACGACGTTTCCTCCGGGTCTTTTGTTTTTCTTGTAAAAAATGGTTAATTACGATAACAGCAGCACTTGCTATTGCTAATTTTGTTTTCATCGTGCGCGCGTAAATAAAAATGGAACTTATTTGCTCCTCTAGAATCACATGCGCAAAGTTGCGCCGCTCTGTGTAGTTCTGTTCCGCGCTGCTCGAAGCAGAGTGGCGCAGCGCAGAATAGCTCGACTGGTGGGACCCCGCCTTAACGTTCCATTGTCCAATTAAAATCCTATTTCGTCCCTTTTTTGTCGTTAGATTTTCCTTCTCGTTGTACTTTTTTGTTATTAGTGTTTTTTTCGTTTTTTCTAGCTTTTCGATAGCCGGGTTCCATTTTCACCATTCGTTTTTTACGCATCGTTTTTGGTATCCGACCTTTGTGTCTCTTCCTTTTTCCCCTTCTTTCCTCGCTAAATCCCTCAAATCCTTCTGTATTTTGGCTTCAGACTATATTATGTCACTATCTATAAAATATTCGGTTTCTCTTAGTTTATTTGTATTTTTCATAAATTGTTAATCCTTGAGGTTGTCCATTTTCACTACTGTTATTGGTGGTTTTCCATTCATGACCTCGATTTTCTGAGTGTCATTTATTTTTATTTTCACATTTACCTTCTATGAATTTTGTAGCATCTTCATTTCTTCATTTTCCTTAGATTCTGGCCCTTTGATTGCAATATTTTGTTTTTTCATTTACTTATCTATTCTCTCAACGTTGTTTTTCAGAAAGTTTACTTTGTATTTCTTCTTGAAAGTTTTTTTGGTCTTCTCTTATTGCTTTTACTTTATGCATGAGATCCATCATTATTTCTTTTAATTCTTGGTTTTCACACCCCTTCTTAATTGGGGATCTAGACACTTTCTTATTTTTCGTAAAAGGAGTTATCCCCACCTTCGTCCTCATTTGTCCACCTTTTTATTTTTGTGTTTTGCATGGTAGTGTTTGTAGCTTTCAAATATTTTATCCATATTGTTTTTGTTTATCCCATAAAAAGTACGTGCCTACCATAATACTCTGGCGGACTTTGAAGTCGTTACTATTGGGATCCTAGGGTGTAAAGAAAAATGTTAAGAGGGTGCGTGCTAATACTCTACTTTGGTAGCTTTAGTAACCATATAGGACATTATGCTGATACAAAAAAGGCAATCAGGTATCAAAGGTCTCTTTCAGGCCATAATAATGAAAAGACATTGTCCAATATACGCAAAATTATACTGAAATGGTGGAATCTTTTGAGGTAAAATGTTCTGGAAGCCAAGTAAGCCTCCGTTAGGATTTCCGAATAAGGATTATTTCAGGGGGAACGCCATTACTGGTTGATAAAATCGGAATAGGATCTTGAAATCTTGCAGGTAAGAGTAGATGCTTAGAATAAGAGTTCATATATAAAATTAAAAGAAGAAGAGTACATATTTCTCGTACCAGTATCGCATCATTTTCTACTAGTATCACAACTCAGGGGTCACCGTTATCACAACTCTTCTTCACCACACTTATATGTCTTCATTTAAACTATTCCCCCTTAAGTCTTCTGCTACACACAGTCCTTCTATTGTCCCCTCGGTTTTCTTCTACCTCTCTTTCACTCATCTTCTAACACCTCTCTCCTTCGTCCTACATAGTTTTCTACAACTTGACCAAACCAGTGCCGGTTTGTTTTTAAGACTGTAGTCTCTATCCCTAATCACGTTGTTTCTGATTTTGTTCCTTCTGGTGTTACCCAACATATACCCTAACATTTTCATTTCAACTATCTCGATCTTCTTTTCCTGAACCTTCGTTATAGAACACTCTTCACAGCCGTACACCAACGCAGACCTCACCTTACTCTTGTATATCTTTTCTTTCAGCCCTTCTCAGATTTTTCGATCACAGAGTACCTTCTTCTTCTAAATGTGCCTATCTTCTAGAGATTTCTACGTCTAAGGCCACTCTTACCCTCAATCTTGCCTTATAGAATCAACTGTAGAAGTCGGTATTTATTAATACGGATGATGTGGCCGAAGTAAGGCAATTTTCTCTTCTTTACGGTGTTTGTTAATAATTTCTTTGTCTTTTCTTAGCCTCTGAAGAATAGTTATGTTACTTGTGTGGTGTATATATGAAACCCTCAATATACGTCGGTAGCACCACATTTCAAATGCTTCTAATCGTTTTATGGCATCTTCTGTAAGGCTCCAGGTTTCTACTCCATAGAGATGGACACTAAAGACGTAACATCGAAGAATTCTTATGCGTATATTGATACTTAAAGATAAGTTGAAGAGAATTTTCCCAATGCTATTGAAAGAGCTTCTGGCTTTTTTTAATATTGCAGCCCAAATAGCATATTTTTTTCACCCTTTCGAACGGTGAATCGTCTATTATAATTTGGGCGTTTGTATTGGTGTTCTTACTAATGATCATTATTTTGTCTTCTTGCAATTTAATTCGCGCTCTATAAATAGATACTATACCCCTCTACGATAATTATAATATTTATATGTTCATAAACTTTTTCGCTTGGGGCACAGAAAACTGAGACCAACTTCAAAAAACGACCTTAGTATTCTAAGAAAACAAAAAATAAGAGTAATCAAAAAGATTTTCCTTTGCACACAAACATAAAACACAAAATCGTATGGAAAATATATAAACGTATAACCAATATTATATTGTTGCTTTATTTATATTTGCACATATTCCCGGAATCTGCTTGCAGTAGAAGCGTTATCGTGGACAAATAATTCGATATTCAACACACAAAGGTTTATTAATAATTATTTTAACTTATACAAATTTTCGTTTAAAATAAATCGCTTAAAATCACTTTTTATAACATCACTTCTATCAAAACTGAAAGCTGAGTCTCTAACGTCAAGGGAGCTAACCTTATACACGTGTATGTCATTTCTATAATTTACGTTCTTTTTATTCTTTTCGATTTTTCGTCGTTATATTTATTCTAGCTAGAGTGTTTTATTTTTCCTATCAGCGGCGGCGAACATTTTTTGTTTATTTTATCAGCGGCGTCACAAAATCATAATATGTGTTACAAAATCATTGTGTTTGTACCTAAAAGAAAATCTTCATCATAATTAAACCGGTTAAGTTCTTCTTGACGAGGTCGAAAATAATTTAAAAAATAAATTATTTACAGTATCCAAACAAATGTAGTAAAAAGAAGCAAGACTGAAAAGAAGAACTGATTTAATGACAAATTCGAGTATCTTAAAGTTATGAAACCAAGCTTGACAACAAATACTACAGCCTCCAAACGAAAATGTAACTAAATACAGAGGGTCCAGAATAAAGGCGAAAAAGGTGATAAAAGCTAAAAAAATGTCACATAAAGGAAAGATTCTCGGAGAAATAGAGTCTAGTAAAATGATCAACAGAAGTAGATATTTCTTTCAAGAGGAAAAATATAAAAAAATGGCCTTAAACCAAGAGTTGTAACTTTAATAAGTAATAACAAAGGTAACCTGATTACGGGTAAGCCTGACGTGATACAGACCTATGTAGATATTTTTGACGGGCTGTTAAACGTTTAGCCAGTTGAAGCCAGGTAGGAATGTGAGTATCTTACAGTGGGAAGAGCATTCAGAGCTATGCAATTTCAAAAACAATAAATACCCAGAAAACGTTACTATACCTGTAGATTTTTTTTTAAATGGAGAGAAACTTTGGTACATACATTTTTCAGGTTATCTAGTAAATTTGGGAAGAAAATCAAGTGCCAATATATCGGAAAGAAGTTGTTATTATACTCATATATAAAGCAGGCGATAAAACGCGTTCTGTGGAAACAATTAGCATATAGCATTTAGACTAAAAATAGCATTGTGTGGCAAATTTACGTTCCCTAAATATCGAACGAACAGAGGAACCGCAGCAAGTGGAGATAGATTGTGAAGACAGCGAAGACTTACTCAGGGTTAAAGAAAGAGAATGGAGAGAGATAGAGATTACATTCTTCTATAGAAAATGTCACACCGAGAGTGCAGTACGGCTAATATAGGAATGCACAATTGCCGGATTTCACGCCTTGTGCTTGGCGATACAAACAGATCCAAGTGGTAGTCACAGAACCGTACCCAGATCTCTACGCTGGGCTCTGTTATTTATTATAAAATAATATATTGATAAAATAATTGCCTTCAAGTAACCAAATAAGAGGCATGAATTTGAATAAAAAGACCTTAAGTTTTTAGCGAGAATTTTATTATAAAACTGTATACTTTATTAAACTAACAAATGTATTTTAAATTACATTTCTTGATAGCTATAAATATACCGCGTGGAACCTCCGGTAACTCGATTTCCGTGCACCCAGCCCAATATCCAAGAAAAACTTTTTCTTTTGTAAATATAAAAAAAATTATCAGGAACGGGAATATCGAAACAGCTTTGCACATTTTTTAATCCCGGCGATGTTATTAAAAAAACAAGTTGCGCACTTGAATCACTGCGAAATTTTAATACCTACTATGAAATTTTTTTTTGTGGAAATCTGAAGTGCAGTTTTTGTCCTTGTTAAAACATAATGCAGTCTCGCATTTTTTACACACAACATAAGTTTACCTAGTTCCTTGGAATAGCAACCTGGTAGTTTTCAGCGAAACCTTGTGTTATTCCATATGGGATAATGGTTTTCCTTGCCCACACTTGACCAGATGAACAGGTATAAGGTTTATAGTGTAAGTTATTTAACATTATATTATATTTATACTTTATTAAACTAACAAATATATTTTAAATTACATTTCTTCCATCATCATCATATAACGGGGGTAATACGGCGATTGCCGCTTCCCGCATTTCAGCCTCCATCTTTTCCTATCTCTCCAATCTCCCTCTTCTAGGCCTCTAGATTGCATTGTTTTTGTAATTTCTCTTCTCCAGGAATTTGGTGGTCTTCCCCTTTTCCTTCTTTCTGGCGGAACATACATTAAGGCTTTCTTTGGAAAGAAAGAAATTACATTTCTTAATAGCTATAAATATACAGGGTGGAACCTCCGGGAACTCGATTTCCGTGCACCCAGCCCAATATCCGAAAAGCCCATACTCTGATTGGACTGGTAAATGCATCTTATTGGTTATACAGTGTAAAATAATCGAGGTTACTCACAGATATTCAATTAATTATACCAAAGTCGTCCTCTACATCCGAGATGTCGGATTCGCTTTTGCTACTCTCCCCTGTGTTCGCGTGTATTATCAATTGGTCTACGTCATCTTGCAGGTTGTCCGCAGTCCACATCTCAGTTTCCGTTTTCTCAACAACATGAGTAACATAATTGCGCCAATTTTGCTTTGTGACGTGTGCGAAACCGTGCGAAATCGATCAACTGGCGTACCTCGTCGTTTTTAAAAGTGGTATTATGGGTACCTACATATCGCTTAAGTTGGTTCCACACCATTTCTATAGGATTCAATTCACAGTGATATGGAGGAAGCCTTAAAATATAAACATTATGTTGTGAAGCATACTCATCAAAATGATACTTATTTAAAAGCACGCGCTGCTTCTAATAGCTCGGATTTCAAATAACACTCCTCGAAAAAAATGTCTTTTTCCACTCTTTACGGGAGTGGTACGATGCATTGTCCATTACAATGACATTTCTGCGACCATTATTTGGTAAATTTGATATTAATGTCTCCTTAAACCACGACTCAAAATATGCGGCATCCATTTCATCGTGATAGTCGCCATCATTTTTCTTTGCCAGAAAAACACGCTGTGTGCCAGGAAGGAAACCTCCTGAAAAACCTGCATGCAATAAAACCTATCGTTTAGTAAGTGCTTTTAAGCCAGTACTTAAACCTTTGAGAAAAGCACCATTCGTAATTTATAGATTGGCCAACATTAACCCACGATTCGTCCAAATATATGATATTGCAATGGTCTTTTCGCAAACGTCGTATAGTTCTCAAATAATTATGGTGCCAATGAATAATATCCTCTCGCTCCACCATGATGCTTCTTCGGCCACGTTTCTTATAAACAAATCCAATATCTTTCAGAAGTCTGTATAAAGTAGAAAGAGACAACGGCTGTATATTCTCATTACCTTGTATGAAGTTATGTATATGCTTTAAGAATGGCGGCAAATTTTTCATTCAAATTCACAATGAACAATTCTCCGTAGAATACTTCTTATACCCTTGTCATATGTGAATATTCTAGAATTTGATTGACACACTCGTTTTTTACGTTTTTTTGGCGATTTGAACGTTCCACTCTGTTCTTTTTCTTTTTTGAAATTGTAAATGCTTCTTTCGCTAACACCAGTCATCAACGAAGTACGTCTTACAGCAGCACTTACATTAAGTTGTTCCGTATTTTGTAAAAAACACAACACATTTAACACTACGAGTTTAGCGCAACCGTTAAATAATTCACCAGATTTAAACTTATGGGACCCCCATGCTCTCTGTTGAAACTCGGACTAAATTTTGAAGTGTAGTTTCGTTTTCCAAAAGCACTTTCACCCCCTGCCCATCCTTAGGATGGGTAGGGGGTGAAATAGGGAAAGCTTGGAGTTTATCAAATACTAATTATGACAAACAAGTTTATGGCCATATTTAGGTGATTATGTTAATGATGGTAATTTGTAGCAGAAGTTTTACAAAAGAAATGAAGACCTATTTATAGAAACAACATAACTGTATTTTTAATATTTTACATACAATAGAAAAAATCTAATTTCTATGAAAGAATTGGAAATTTGAATATTATATATAATATCTATAAATAATATCATTTCCAAGTTTCCAAATTCTTTCCTAGAAATTATGTAGGTTTTTTCTATTTTATGTAAAACATTAAAACTACAGTTATTGTATGTTGTTCTTGTAAAGAGGTGTTCAAATGTTACTCTTATGAATATTATGATTCAATTGTATATCTCATGTTGACGTTTTATATGCAAAATTCATAGTTTTCGTTGTCAATAACTCATCAATGCCTTTTTATTCTACTGTATACGTATACATGATATAAAATATTTTACTCGTACTGCCAGCAGATGCATTTTATCCAAGCTGGTCCTGTGAGACAATGAGCAATCAACAGCTGGAGAAAACCGACAACCCTGCGCGTTTATTCTCCATAAGCAAAGCATTGCCGTATCTTACCCGTACTGCACTCTCAGTGTGACATTTTCTATAGTATCAAAGATTATAGAATCTCTAATATCTTGAATGCAGAATAGCACTATTTGGCATCTTCTAATTGAGGAAGTTGACAATTGAAGGGTTTATTTCAAAAACAACCAATAGCAAAAAAAGGAAATTTTCAGAAATTAATAAAAACTTAATAAACTGGTAGTATTCAAGCCAATGTTTTTTTTGTAATTTTTATGAATTAGAATATATACAAACAAATATTATATAATATACTGGGTGCCAAAAGTATTTACTTTTTAAAAAAATAATGATTTTGACTGAAATACAAAAAAAAATCCCACATTTTGCTGTAAATATTTTATTAACCAGAACATAGATGACAACATAGTATGTTTTTTTAAAAATTTGAGTTACTCGCATCCACTGCTAGCGTCATCTTCATCAACGTCAACAGTTGGTGCCGTTTTAGTGACTCGAAATTTTCGATAAAATGAAACGCTTTTAGGGTTTTTTGAAAATGCTGAATTTTCAATATAATGCATATAGTGATACAATATTCAGAACTAATAGCAATTGGACACTCATGTAACTTAACTAAGACTATAACATTGGCCCATGCTCTCTTATTCTGAATAGAACAGTGAGTCCATGGACCACCGTCTTAACGTATGGAGAATCTATAGATATCTTGATAATACGTGCTTCCCTAAGACCCAAACTAGTCTTGGACTCTTTAGAAAGTATTGAAAACATGCTTTTATTATATCGAAAAAATTTTAATGGATCATATTGACCACCTTAAATGTAGATGGCTTTTCTCTTGATTGACGTATGAGTTCATCCCAATCTTCTGGAACTTCTGGACTACGTATTCTCTTGTTTTTCTCAATCAGGGCAAAGTCCTGGTCATTCGGAAGGAAGAAATGACCCCTAATATGTGGGTTATTTTTTTTTAAATCTTTAAAGAATGCACCAGCATATATTGTAAATAAACCATAACATGGTTTTTGTTCTGGCCCGAAACATCCATTATTTAAGATAACTAAATTATCATTATATAGATATTTATGATTAAGATAATGCAAAGGCATAGAAGTTACATCGTTCGACACTTTCTTTGCGATATCTTCAGTATAGACGTACATTGATGCTGAATCATCCGCCATTTTGTGAATGCCAAATACATAGTACCACATTTGGCTTTTAAAAAATGCGTCGGTAGTTCTTACATGCAGTAATGATAAGTTTTGTTCAAAGTCGAACGATATAGCCATACATCTGTCTGCTCTTGCTTCTAATTTATAATGTCTTTTTAATTCCGTAAATTTACTGGATCTTCTTAAGTGCAACTCTTTTTCCAATACCAACTGTTTTTAAATAATCTCATCACTATTTTTAAAATCAGTTCCTCACAACGTGAACAAGTCTCTGTTCTTGGCACACCAAAGGAAATGTTGAAGTCATTCGTAAAATCCTTATAATAAACATGATATGAGACGTTAATTTGGATTTCCTGCAAAAACATTTTGTGCATTTTTTTACACTTAACTCCTCAGGTAAAAATACTTTGTCAGGATTATCTCGCCTTGAGTAATGAGACTGCCTGCCCTTATGATTTAATGTGTTATCGTATGAAGTATAAAACTTCATCTAGAGTTTTAGAGGGCCTATTTTCATGCTTTCCAAGTCCATCGGAAGGTGGTATTCCAGAAGTTTTAATAGAAACCTGAATTCTCCTGAATCGACCTCTGCCAATACCATGGAAGCTCAAAAACGCAGTGTGAAACACTTATTCTTCCTTATCTTGATTCCGAACTTTATAATAAAAGGCTACAGAATGCTCAAAAGAAGGACTGTCGTCTGCATCTGCATTATGGTCACGTCGCAGTATTCTTTGTTTTACGTTTTGAAATGAAATAAAACCATAAAAATAGCAATCTTGCTTATTCTTTAAAGATAGGGAACTGAATTTTTCCATTATAAGTGCCTGTTGTTCACACCCAATTTTCTCGAAGCACTTATAACGTTTACATCTGAAAAAAAGAAAGTACAATCCGACAAGCGAGAGCTGGCGGGTTGCGCGTAGAACAAATTGAAAAGTGGAAGGGATTGCTCATTTCTATTGCTGTCGGCTAGGACTTCATATCGTAGTGATTAGTGCTAGATTTCTGACAGTGTTGTCTAGCATTTACATTTTCACTTGAAGTGGCCCTATATTATAAACTATTATTTATATTTATTAAAATGGCAAGTGTATTAAAGGGCAAACCTTTGGGATCTCAAGCATGAGAAATAATGTTCAATGTTTTTAAGTTTACAACCGAAGAAGCTAATGCAGATTAAGTTTTAGTTGATTTAAAAAAGGTATAAGAACGTGTAGCTCATTTAACTGGTAATTACTATAATACTCGTTTTCAAAATAAATTGCTTTCTTTCAGACATAAGCTTAAGATCAGTTCAACGAATAGTCAGGGAAGGTCGGGTAACAGATAAAGCCACAAAAAAGCACAGAGTTTTCAAACTAAAAATGGATGTCTTTGACGAAAGCTTGTTACGTCGATTTATAATAAACTTCTATATTCAGGAGAAAATGCTGCCGATAATTAAAAGATTGCATCAGAAAATTGATGTAGAATTGCAGTACACCGGAAGCAGAGAAACTCTTCGAAAAGAGATTCATAATTAAGGATTTCGTTGGAAAAAAAACAAAAAATAATCGACATATTTTAATGGAAAAACATGAAATACGGAAATTAAGACTAGATTATCTTAGAAAAATTAAACAATTTCGCAGCGAAAAGCAAACGATTGTTTTTACGGAAGAGACCTACTTGCACTCAGATTGTTTAAAAGAATATAATTGGAGTGATAACAGTTACGAAGGTTTGTTGCTGCTGGAACTGAGGACGGATTCGTCAAGGATTTGTATCTGAGATAGAAATCCGAATCTAAAACTGGAGACTACAACGCCGATATGAATTATGAAAACTATCACAAGTGGCCTACGGAAAAACTGTTGCTAAATTTACCTTCGAACGGCGTTATTGTGTTGGATAATGCACCGTACCACAACAAACGAGAGGATAAACTTCCAACTTCGGCATCTCGAAAAGCAGATATGCAAATGTGGCTTAGAGAACGAAATATACCGTATACCGAGGATATGCTTCGGACAGATCTCTACGAATCAATTAAATTACATAAGCCTCGATTTGTTAAATATTTCATTGATTCTGTGATTAGAAGTTTTGTATACGAGGTATTAAGACATATAAAATGTGTATTATTATGTTATAAATTAACAAATATAAAATAATGGACAAAATACATTCTAAAATGTTTACACATTTTTAGTTGTAATTTTTAAACCACTAACATTTTTGAAGATGTTTATTAGCCTCGGTGTCAAAATTGGAATGTAGGGTAGGCAACCATAAGTTATTTTAGATGGTATCACTGATGTGTTGTGTGTCAATGGTAATTGTCGGACCTCATTGTTATGAAAATTTTGGTTGTCAGAAAAATGCGAAGGAAACGGAGAACCGAAAATGAGTTTATTTAACAGCCCTATAGGATGGGAGTTCTCTTGTAATATAGATCTCAGCTTTTTTAGTCCCTTGTCTCTGAACTCGATGTGTGACAAGTTGATAACCCTAGTTTTCAGGGCCAAAACCAAATGTGTTTTCATCTTAGATGGATGTTGAGAATGAAAGTTTATAAAACGGTTACTAAAACAAGGTTTACGATACCACTCCGTCCTTAGCATGCCATCATTGCCACGATGGATTAGCATGTCTAAAAAAGTAATCATATTATCAGCCTCTCTCTCAAACGTAAACTTTAGGTGTTCACATTGGGCGTTAAAGGTGTTTAAAACATCAGTTACTTTGTTTTCAGGGACCGATAAAATCAAATCATCTACATATCGTTTGTGTGTCACAAGGTATGTGAAAAGGTATCTTTTCTTTACACGCTGTTATAAGTTCATCAAATATCATACAGATCTATGCACCTACTGCAGATAAATCCGAGGACGAAATTGAACAATTCTACGAAGAAATCAATCAAGTATTAAAATCGACGAAACCACGAGACATTACCGTAATTCTAGGTGATTTTAACTCAAAAATTGGTAAAGGAAAAAGTGGAAAATATGTAGGAGAATACGGACTCGGTAAAAGAAATGAACGAGGTGACAGACTACTTCAATTCTGCCAGGAGAATAACATGATTGCATCTAATACATTCTTCAACTTACCAAAGAGAAGACTTTATACGTGGAAATCACCCCAGGACAATGGCGAAAGAATAATTCGAAACCAGATTGATTTTTTACTGATAAACGAACGATACAGAAACTCCTTAAAATCCGTTAAAGCTTACCCAGGCGCAGATGTCTTTTCAGACCATAACCCTCTAATAGCGCAAATGAGTATTAAACTAAAAAGATTGGAGCAGAAAAGAAGAGCAAATCAGATAGACGTCAGTCATTTATGTAACCTGGAGGTAAAGGAGAAACTGCAAAAATGTATTAATAATAATTTCAAAATACTTCATGAAAAAGAAACATCTCAGACAACGAACAACATAGATAAAAAATGGCAAAACGTAAAAATGGCGATAACAGGTCCTATGAAGAAAATTCTGACTAAAGAAAAACCAAAAATAAAGCAAAGGTGGATGACTGATAAGATCCTTCTTCTCATGGACAATCGGAGAATAATGAAAGGAAAAAACGAACAAAGGTATAAACAAATACAGAAAGAAATCAAAATAGAAATCAGAATAGCAAAAGAAGATTTTTATAAAAGAAAATGTGAAGAAATAGAGCAATTGCAGGCAAAACATGATATTTTTAATGTACATAAAAAAGTGAAAGAACTTACAGGTACACAAAAACGTAAGCAGCCAAATACCCTGTATAATGTCAACGGAAACATAATAACAGAACTAGAAGAACAGTTGAAGACATGGAAAAACTATATTGAAGAACTCTTTGCAGATGATAGACAACAATCTGAGCTAAGTAACATACAAGGAGACGAAGGTCCAGAAATAACGGAAGAAGAAGTAATGTACGCACTAAAAAGAATGAAAAATGGTAAAGCCCCAGGTCCAGATGAAATACCAACGGAAATCTTTAAACTAATAGAAAAAGACTCGACTTCATTTTGGTTAAACTTTTCAATAGCATTTATACATCAGGAAAAATACCACAAGAATGGCTCTTATCCACCTTTGTTGCTATACCAAAAAAGATAAATGCCAAACAATGCAGTGATTACCGTACAATCAGTCTGATGAGCCATGTACTGAAAATATTTCTGAAAATTATACACTCTAGAGTACACAGAAAACTGGAAATGGACATCAATAATACCCAGTTTGGATTCCGAAATGGACTTGGAACAAGAGAGGCGTTGTTTGCACTGAACGTTATGTCTCAAAGATGTCTTGATATAAATCAAGATGTATTCATGTGTTTCATAGATTACAACAAGGCCTTTGATAAAGTGCGGCATGATCACCTAATCAGACTCCTGACAGAAAAGAATTTAGATAAACGAGACATCCGACTAATAGCAAATATGTACTACAATCAGAAAGCAGTAGTGAGAGTAGAGAATAATACCACTGAAGAAATCGAAATAAAGCGAGGTGTGAGACAAGGGTGTATACTGTCACCAATCCTGTTTAATCTCTATTCCGAAGACGTAATGAATAGAACACTCTCTGAGCAATCCGTAGGTATTAAAATAAATGGTGTTAGATTAAACAATCTGAGATTTGCCGACGACACCGTTCTGATCGCAGAAACACTTGAAGAGCTACAGACATTGGTGAATAAGATAGCAGACTACAGCGAAGAATATGGACTATCTTTGAACATAAGGAAAACTAAATTTATGGTAATATCGAAATCAACACAAAATGTCCAAAATTTATATTTACACAATGAAATTATCGATCGAGTTTGCAAATACAAATATTTAGGCACTTTTATAAATGAAGACAACGATAGCTCAGCAGAAATCAAAATAAGAATAGAAAAAGCCAGATCCATATTCACTAAAATGAAGAGAGTGTTCTGCGGAAGAGATTTGAGCCTTGAAATGAAACTTCGCCTGATGAGATGTTACGTACTTTCTGTGCTGTTCTACGGAATGGAGTCATGGACGTTGAAAAAGATTGATACCAAAAAATTAGAGGCATTTGAACTGTGGATGTATCGCAGAATCCTGAGAATATCATGGACCGAGAGAGTCACAAATGTCGAGGTCTTGAGAAGAATGAATAAAGAAAAGGAAGTCATATTTACGATCAAAAAACGAAAACTGCAATACTTGGGACACATTACAAGAGGCGAAAGATATGAACTGCTTCGAATAATTATGCAAGGGAAAATAGCAGGAAAAAGGTCCATAGGAAGAAGACGAAACTCCTAGCTAAAGAATCTACGGGCATGGTATAGCTGTAGCAGCAACGAATTGTTTCGGTCAGCAGTTTCGAAAATACGTATAGCCCTGATGATCGCCAACCTTCGGAACAAAGATGGCACTTGAAGAAGAAGATAAGTTCATCCAAAACAAAGTTACATAGTATGGGTGATATTTTGCTACCCATTGTAGTGCCAAAGATTTATTTAAAGAAATTACCATTGAACAAAAAGATGTTAGAGTCAAATATAAATGTTAAAATTCTTATGAAATCATCTAAACTAATCTTGATATGCGGAGAGATGCTGTTCCAGTTATTTTTGATGCTGTTAAGAATAGCATCTAGTGGTAAGTTTGTAAACAGTGACACAACATCTAAACTAATCAATATATAATTATTCGGAACTTTAACATTGTTAATGAAGTTACTAAACGTAATAGAATCTCTAATATAGAATTCATTGGATTCGTTGTAGGAAATTGTGAGGATATCTATAAGGTGTTTAGCAAGTTTACTAGTAGGAGCATCAATGGAAGAGACAATAGGTATCATTGAAATAGTGGGTTTGTGAACTTTGAGCAGTGTATAAAATCTGGGTGCAACTGCATTATAAATTTTCAAGGATTTTGCCACTTTTGTTGTTATGGATTTGGAAGAAGCTAAATCCGACACCAGCTTGTTCGCCTTTTATTGGAGGGTGAACACTGAACTGTTCTTAAGTTTAATGTAACTTTTTGTGTCATTTAGTAAACTATTGTTTTTTTCAATATAATCATTCTTATACATTGCCACTGTTACATTTCCCTTGTCACTCCTAACAATGTAAATTTCTGGATGTGATTTTAAAAATTGTTTACACTCATTGTATATTGTGTTCAAAAAATGTCCTTCTTTACTTGTTTTGTGTAAAAAGTTAGTGAAAACATTAAAATCTCACAATGTCCTACTCTTGGAGTTCTAGACCAGAAATAAGAAACTCGATATCTGAGAGAAGAGAAGACATTTTGAAATCTCTAGCACTAGGAAATAGGCAAAATTTTGGACCCAAAGACAAAATGTTTTTGACATTATAAGGAAAAGTGATGTCAGTTGGATTTTTGAACCATTTTTCTTGAAATGTTATTTTTGAAAATTGATATTTTGTTAAATTTTTTGATGTTATTTCTAATTTGGAAAAAAACTTTTATTGTATTTAATTTTTTGTCTTCTATAGAATTCTTATAGAAGAAGCAGGTAAATGCTACTCTAATATATTTTTTAATTGATGAATTTTAAAAATTTTAGAATGTATTTTGTCCATTATTTTATATTTTATATGTGTGTTATTAATTTTGAGTGTCAATGCTTTTATAAATAATCTCAACGACTAGTAAGTTGCACTTAAGAATTAGGATATTTTATAAATATTTACATATTTGTCTTATTACAGTGTCTTGAAAAAGGAATAAAACCATTCCAAAAGCTAGACAAAAAGTCAAAAGAGTGTTTCATTAACATCCCGGCCAATTTTCTGACTGCAACCCTAATAAACTGTGTTGTTTGTATATATATATATATATATATATATATAGGATATATATATATATATATATATATATATATATAATATATATAAATATATATACGTATATATATATATATATATATATATATATATATACATATATACTTTAACTTGATATAACATATTATATTCGACAATATTTACCTATGTCCTTACAATACAAACGCTAAATACTGTAGCAGTTATTGTTACACCACATATATACGTATTGCCTTAATGAAAATCAATATATCGTATGCCCTGTATAACCGCATCTATTTAATATATTAGTAAATAAACACTAAGCACAATCTCATCGTACATTCATATCCCCAGAGAGTTCGGTTAACATTGCTCGTGGGAAGATTTGAAATTAGGTTCTTGAAAATCAAAACCCACTAAATTCAGTTTAAGGCAGATATTATATTTTGGTATGTACTAAATATAGCTTTGCCTTGTGGATTTTAATGTAGAATGAATATTTGGGTGACATAACTAAAACTAAATAAAGATTGCCAGAAAATTAGAATATGAAAATTTAATTAAAGGCAAAGGAAATATGCATACTCAATCTTATGCCATCAATGCTTATCAAAACATAATATGGTATGTGTATTATACAAAAGGATTTAAACAAGAATCAAGGAATTATCTTTAATTCAATTTATAGAGCAACATTTTCCAGAGGAAGTTTATCTGTATCAATTTTTCTACGATAAATCCATAATAAAATCTTTTATTTATTTTGAGAATCAAACAGTTGTTGATGAGGTCTTAACAAAGCCCACATGAGCTTAATATAGCCAGATTGTCGAAAACAAGGAAACGACCAAAATCAGTAGACTAATAATTTCACCAGATCATTTCATCAATTTTCTAAGAGTAGGTGCAACAGATCCCGAATATCAACATATTCTCATTCAGCTTAATAAGACAGATTTGTACCATCCCTGCCCTAGGCATTACTATATTCGAATCCTTAGAAGTATTGTAATACAATACTTCAGAATCCAAATCACATTCTCCCTAAAAATGACTTATGAGATGTAACACATATAAAATAGTCAAATGTTTCAGTTGCCACAAATCAATTTTCTAATATTTTTAAAAGTCAGATTAAGTAAGTCATCCTAATATAATGATTTACTTAATCTGACTACTGGAAATAATAGAAAATTAATTTGACGGCAGAACAGATACCGCCATCTATCGACTTCCTTGAAAAGACTTGTGAAATATTTGGTAGTTCACAGCCCTTAATTGTATTAAATTAAAGAAAAAAATGCAACGCAACAGCCAGTGTTAGAGTGGGTGATCGACAAACCCAGAAATTCCCGATACAACGTGGAGTACCCCAGGGGGACACCATATCACCGAAACTGTTCACTACGCTTTTGGAATATATATGTAAAAGGGCAAAACTGACCGACAAGGGCATAAACATAAACGGAGAAAAGCTTAGCCATCTAAGGTTTGCAGATGATATTGTACTTATAGCTGATAGGATAGATGAGGCCAAAGAACTTTTAAATCAGCTCTACCTATCCTCGCTAGAAGGGGGATTAAAAATAAATATATCTAAAATCTAGATGATGGCAAATCTTGTAGTCAGCGAAGATATATGCGTAGGAACAAGATCCATAGACCAGGTAATGGCCTATAAATACCTAGGTCATGAGATTCGCATAGGAAAAGATAACCAAACCGTTGAGCTTCTCCGTCGTATAAGACTGACTTGGGCAGCCTTGGGCAAGCTGAACCATATTTTCAAATCGTCTGATATACCAATATGCCTTAAAAGAAAAACGTTTAATTAGTGTGTTTTGCCAGTGTTAACTTACGGTGCGGAAACGTTGACCATGACAAGGAGAACAGTTCAAAATATCCGTGTGTGTCAAAGGGCGATGGAGCGTGCTATGTTGGGCGTTTCACTACGAGACAAGATCCCAAATCGGCAGCTACGACAAAGAACAGGAGTGGCTGATGCAGTAGAGAGAGTAGCAATACTGAAATGGAACTGGGCAGGTCACGTGGCTCAAATGACAGATAATAGATCGACAAACCGGATACTGGAATGGAGACCAAGAGATGATGCCTACCGAAGCAGAGGTCGTCCACCAACACGTTAAACTTACGATCTAAAACGTTGTCATAGGAATTGGATGCAAGAGGCACAAGATCGAAATAGATGGAAAATTATGAGGGAGATCTATGTCCAGCAGTGGATAAGCGAAGAATGAATGATGATGATGATAATGATGATGAAAGAAAAAAATGT
This sequence comes from Diabrotica undecimpunctata, assembly GCF_040954645.1. Taxonomy (NCBI): domain Eukaryota; kingdom Metazoa; phylum Arthropoda; class Insecta; order Coleoptera; family Chrysomelidae; genus Diabrotica; species Diabrotica undecimpunctata. The sequence goes on from NC_092812.1 coordinate 29,674,991, forward strand.
CTGCAGTATATGAAAATTCATCAGATTGTGAACCCTATTCCGATACTGGTTCAGAATATGAACCAGAAAGTGAAAAAAGTTCTTCTACTGATGGTAATTATTTACTTATTAAATTCTAACCTCAAATTGTATGTAAACTTTCGTACTTGAGTTAAGATTTGACTGTTTTAGATTATATTATTATTCAAATTCGATATAAATTTAACGTTTTTTAGATTCTCCTGAAGTAAATATAAAAACCAAGAGGACGTTGCAAATGATTTGGAAAATGTTGAAGAAAATGGGCAAGATAGACTTAATTAGAATGAATAAATACTAGGACCTGTTAGGGAAAACGAAATCTTCAGAAGTCGACACAACAACGAGTTTTATCAACTTTATAAGGAAGCATCACTGTCAGACTTCATTAGAATACAAAGATTGCAATGCGCCGGACATGTGAATGGGAGAGGATAGGCTACCAAAAAGAGCACTGAATGCTAGAATGCAAGGAAAAATACCGGTTGGAAAGCCAAGTAAGCGCTGGGAAGACACAGTAACGCACAAGCCCTTTTATGAGTACGTGTATGGAGAAGATTAGCCACAGACAAGCAAGGGTGGAGGCAAAAAATAAAGGAGCCCAAGGCTCCATTTGGGCTGTAGCGCCGTAGAAGAAGATGAAGAAGAATATTAGAATGAATGGAAAAGAACAGTTAACAAATCTAAACGAAGTTGTGGCAAACGGTACTTAAATAGAAATGGCAATATTGTGAGCTCCAAAATATTCAAAAGCACGGATTGTAACTGTACAAGGCGTTGTTTTCAAAATCTTAACCCAGAAGAAACAGAGATTATTTTTAAATTATTTTATGGATTGGGTGATAATGGGTCCAAAAGCAAAATGATATAAATATTTCTTAACAACCAACATGTCTATACGTATACGTGTCTGCAAAAATAAAAAGCCGATAAAGACAAAAAAAGAAAAAATTGACTCAAATTTTGAGAGCCAAGTAAGTTAACTAATGGATGTCGATTCAGACGTAGATGTGTCGCTGTTGGAAGATAAAGATGACATTCTTAATTTTTTGGGTTTTAAGTAAAGTTTGTGAACCAAAAACAGTGAATAATTGTATGTTGTATGTGAAAAACTTGTATGTCAATGTTATTCAACCATTAGTAAATATTAGCTTATAACGAAGTTAATATGGAATGTCACTGTTTTCTTAGAGTGTGAATAACATTGACATCTGACACATTTACAAAAATACAAAAAAGGGTATCAAAATTTTTAAACATAAAATAAAAACTTTTATTCACGATTTACTCCTAATATGGCAACCTCGTACGCGCAATTTCAAATTTTTATGTATAGGTATATGCGATAAACAAAATATTTTGTGAAGATGTGTCACTACCAAGATCTATCCTAGACTATTTTTCCATTAAATAATGAAAGTTTTTTAGTTAACAATTGGAAAACAGCCACACAATTACCTGATTATCTAACTCATACATATGTAAACCTAAATGAAATTCATTTTTTGGTAAGAAAATCAACATGCTTAAATTTATTGGATTGACGATCAACAAGGAAAAATAATTGCCGAGGCTGCAAAGGATTACGATCTATATAAAAAAATTTACAATCGGTATGAATCAACAATATTATTAAAGCAAAAACCATTCTACGTGGAGTTTTTCTAAAAATCTGAAAATATACCCAGTGATAGTTGAAAAGTCATCAATTATCTTAGAAATAAATTCCAAAATAAAAAGATTAGTCCGTGATTAGATTTCTTGTATCATCCAAATGAGTGGATGACACAAGAAATTCTAGACCTGATGGAAGTTCGACGGCAATACAAAAATAGAAATATTATCGAATACCGTGAAATCAATAAACGCATAAAAAGAAAAATTAAGCAAGCCAAAGAATCCTGGCTTGAGAATTTATGTAAAGAACTAGAAGACCTCCAAAAAAAGCATGACAGTTTCAACCTCCACAAGAAACTTAAATATACTGTCGGAATTAGAAAACAGAAAAATGCTCACATACTTAAAAGCGCGGACGGAAAAATTTGTGATCACGAACAACAGTGCAAAGAATGGGAGAGATACATCACTGACCTTTTTAACGATGCTTCTAGAGAAAATGCTCCAAATACTGCCTGTGACAACCAGTTAGACAGAGGTCCCAGTATACTGAATTCGGAAGTCAAAAAGGCAATACAGCAAGCCAAAAACAATAAAGCACCTTGACCAGATCAAATCCCTGCTGAGCTACTTAAACTTTTGGATGAGGAAAGCATTTCCTGCTTAACCACTTTCTTCAACAAAATTTACAACGAAGGAAAAATACCAGATGATTGGTTAGAGTCACTGTTTATAACATTACCAAATAAAAGCAGGCCCACCAAATGCAGCGATTTTAGACTAATCAGTTTGATGAGTCACATACTCAAGATACTCTTACGAATTATACAAAAGCGAGTATTCCTTCTATGCGAAAGTAGGATGGGTAATAAGCAATTTGGATTTAGAAACAGTCTAGGAACTAGAGAGGCACTATTCTGTATGCGCGTTCTATTACAAAAAAGTTGTGAATTCCGAAAGAATGTTTATGTTTGTTTCATCGACTTCGAGAAGGCGTTCGACAGAGTACAACACGATACACTTTTCGATTGCCTACGGGTAGCAGGACTTGACTATGATATGATCTATGATATAAGACTGCTGAAATACTTATATTACAATCAAGTAGTCTCTATCCAAATTGAAGACAGTCTGACTGAAAAAATATCCATCAAACGTGGAGTACGACAGGGTTGTGTTTTGTCACCCACTCTTTTTAATCGGTACTCTGAAGAAATCTTTAGGGAGGCTTTGGATGACAGACAAGAGGGAGTAAGAATAGGTGGAGAAGTAATCAACAATATTAGATACGCTGACGATACAGCCATTCTTGCAGAAAATTTACAAGATCTCCAAACATTACTAAATCTAGTCAGTGAAGCAAGTTATCGGAGAGGCCTAAAAATCAACATTTCAAAGACAAAGTGGATGGCAGTTGGAAAGATCAATATAGATCAAGGTATGATTTCTCTTAATGGAGAGGAGATCGAAAGGGTAAATTATTTCAAATACCTTGGCAGCTGGTTAAATGTAAATTGTGACTCTGATGAAGAGATAATAACCAGGATCGAAATATCACGTAAGGCTTTTATGACCTGGAAACCAGTTTTATGCAACAGAAACCTGTCGATGAATATTCGTAAGAAGGTCCTGTAATGTTATGTGTGGTCCAGCCTATTGTATGGTTGTGAGACATGGACGTTAAAAACCACAATGCTAAACAAGTTAGAAGCATTCGAATTGTGGTGCTATAGACGAATCCTAAAAATATCGTGGGTTTCGCACACTTCTAATGAATATGTTCTTCAAATGATCAATTCAGAACGTCTGCTCATAAACACCATAAAGAGGACAAAAACAGAATACTTCGGCCATATAATTCTTCTTCTTCTTTCAGTGCCTATTCGTTCCGAATATTGGCAATCATTCTGGCTATAATTATTTTATTGACTGATGCTTTAAATAGATTCGTTGTTGTTGTGGAGAACCATTTCCTCAGGTTCTTCAACCATGATATTCTCCTTCTCCCAATTCCTCGCTTTCCGAATACTTTACCCTGTAGGATTACCTTCAGTAATCTGTATTTAGTGCTGTTTCTCATTATATGTCCGAGATATTCCAACTTTCTCCTTTTAATGGTATACATCACCTCTCTTTCTTTGCCCACTCTTCGTAATACGGTCTCGTTGGTTATCTTGTCTGTCCATGATATCCTTAGAATTCGCCTGTACAGCCACATCTCGAAGGCTTCAAGTTTTTTCTCCATTGCTTCAGTTAGTGTCCAGGATTCAACTCCGTAATACAATATTGAGAAGATATAACATCGTAGGAGCCTTACTTTTATCTCCAGATTAAGATTGTGGCTTTTAAAGAGTTTGGCCATGTTATTGAATACACTCCTAGCCTTCTCTATTCTACATTTTATTTCCTGTGAGTGATCCCATTGTTCATTTACTGTTGTTCCAAGATAGTTATACTGTTTTACTCGGTCCACTGGTGTATTATTGATAAGTAGTTGAGCGTCTCTAACTTTATTTTTGCTGATGATCATAAATTTAGTTTTTGTTATATTTACTTGAAGTCCAAATCTTTCACTTACTTCATTTACTTTGTTTATTAGTTGCTGTAAACTGTTCAAACTGTCTGCAAAAATAACGGTGTCGTCTGCCTAACGGATGTTGTTTAGACGTTCTCCATTTAGAAGTATTCCATGTTCGCATTTTTCCAAGGCTTCACTAAACATTTCCTCTGAATATAGATTAAATAATATAGGTGAAAGTATACAACCTTGTCTAACGCCTCGTAGAATCTGGATCATTTCCGTTGGTTCACCTCCAAAATTCGTTCTTATTGTGGCTGATTGGTTCCAGTATAAATTTTGTATTATACGCCGATCTTTATCATCCATTTGGGCTTTTGTTAGAATATCCATCATTTTTTAGTGTTGAACTGTATCAAATGCTTTTTGGTAGTCCACAAAGCAGGTGTAAATATTGCAAGTCATATCTCTGCATCTTTGAAATAATACTTGTAGACTAAACAGTGCATCTCTTGTACCTACGCCTTTCATGAATGTGTGTCTTGTATTCTCTCTTCGCATAGCTTGTATATTCTACGATGTATAATTTTAAGAAAAAGTTTTAATGTATGGCTCATTAGACTTATTAGCCTATATTCTCCGCACTTTTTTGCTCCCTGTTTCTTAATAAGTAAGGTAAGGTGATAAATTCTGAAAGTAGCCAATCTTTTGGGATATTGCCTGTTTCATAGATATTATTGAAGATTTTACATAGTACTCTTAAAGATTCATCATCAAGAAGTTTAAGAAATTCAGATTGTACTCCGTCTGGTCCTGGAGCTCTACCTTCTTTTAGTGATATTATGGCTGCTCTTATTTCCGCCACTAGTATAGGCGGTCCTGTTTCCGTAGGTATTGGGGGCTGGTTCTCTCTCTCATCAAAAAATAAATTTCTTATGTAATTTTTCCAGGTATCATTGATACTCTCTTTGTCCACGATTATCTCTCCATTGTCATTAACAAGTTTACTTATTCTTCTGTTTTTACATTTACCTGTAATTTCTCTTACCTTCTTATGCACGTTGAAGTCGTCGTATTTACTTTGGAGAATTTCGATTTCTTGGCATTTTTTCTCCAGTTCTTTCTGTTTGGCTTCTCTGATTTTTCTCTGTATCTCTCGCTGTAATGTTTTATACATGGAGTTATCGTTCTTGTTTTTCCTTCTTTCTTCCATTAGTTGCAGAATCTCTGTCGTCATCCATGTCTTATTCTTACCTTCTTCGTTCTTCATAAAATTGTCTTTAATGTCGTCTATTGTTTTCTTAAGGGATTCTATCGTATCTTCTGTGCTTTCCGTTGTATTATCGATTTCTTTAAATTTTCTATTTAATGTTTTGCTGACTATTTCTTTTACTTCGCTACATTTCAGTTTTCTCATGTCATGTTTTTTTACAGTTTTTCCGCGTATTTTCTTTAACTTAGTTCTATACACGCCCACTAAAGGATTGTGGTCAGATTGAATATCAGCGCCTGGGTAGGTTTTAATACTGTTGAAACTATTTCGATATCTTTTGTTAACAAGCATTAGAGGACCTAAATACCATCTACTTCGCCTTATAATACAAGGAAAAGTGGAAGGAAAGAGATGAATTGGTCGAAAGAAACTTTCATGGCTGCGTAATATTAGACAATGGTGTGGTTCCACAGTAGAAGAATTGTTTCGCGCAGCAGCCGACAGAGAAAGGTTTCAGGAAATTGTAAACATGATGACGGCCAACGTCTGAATACGGACACGGCACCCAAAGAAGAAGAAGTCCGTGCAACATTTGAACAGAAGATTTTAATAATTATTTTACTTCAGTAGCTGTAAATATTATTGGTATAGTCAGTGAAGGTGAAAAATGGGATAACACTTATAATTTTTTTAGATTGCATGGATTTTCCTAAAAATTAGTAAACCAGCTCATATGACCATCCACTTCAAAAGCAGTATGGTTTTGATTTGTACCAATCTGTGTCTGAAATGTTATCATATTAAATCAATGTCGTTCCGTACAATCGTTTGATTATAATCTTGAGGTGATGTCCATATATAGATATGCCTGGGAGGCAGTTTAAACCAGGCATTTTATACCATGTATTCTTCCTCTTGCCAAAACTGTCTGACACGATCGTTACGTATGCCTAGCCCGTCCAATGATATCAGCTATTCTTTTTGCCGATTTTTGCATTAAAGTGCTCTAAGATGACCGTTATTCCTGCATAAAATTCTTCTACCTTATTCTTGTCTTTATTTCCTGTGTTTGCATGTACTTGTATTAGATTGATTAGATTGAATTAACACAGTATTTATATATGATATACTCAATCTAATACAAGTATTATATAATATTGTAATAATTGAAATTATTATTAATGCCGATCATAGCAATAAACAATTGTAACTGACTATTCTTTAACTATGAAAATATCCTTAAACTTTAAACAGGTCATGAAAATCTCTCCCAGTTTATATTGACTAATCGCCTTCGTGTTTCATGCGATTTTTCTAAATAAATAAAAAATTAATTGGAACATCTAAAAAAGAAATCTAATCAAATTATGTATTACATTTTTACTACTATATCCTAAAATATCTCTACTATTTCTATGTATAAAAAATACTATTAATCAGTAGATCCAATTTGTTAATACAGACAAAGCAGTGCATATTACCGCTGAACTTCCTATTTTCAAACATTCAAATGGAGAGACCAAATCGTACTCTAAATCTTCATGCAAATCTGATAATAAATCAAAAGTTCTTGACCGAATGAGTGGAGAAACGAAGTGCTTTCTCTGAAAACTTTCTCAATTTGGACCTTCCTATTTAAATTAAATTAAGCTTAGTTAGATCACTTCATTCGTACCTTTTTAGCTAGACATAATAGCTTATTATATTTTAAATGTTTTTTACATTCTTTAATTAAATATTCATGAAATTTTTACAAATAATTATTTTAGTATATTCGATTTGGAAATGTATGATAGCACAATTTCATTGGCAGAATATTACACTGGGTTTTTTTCCGATTATGTAATAAGAGGGTACATTTCACAAAAATAAAACAGTGAATCGGCATAATTTTTATTACTATGCATCAAGCAATCCCTACTTTATTAATCCATTAATGCCCACCGTAATTTATGTAATACGCGAGACACTGCTACATATTTCACCATCTAGTCGTCAGAAAAAAAAAACATTAGTTGTTTTCCCAATATAGGTTACAGAGTAGATGTTATAAGGTAGGTAACTGTCATCGTTGATTGAATAACCCAAATACACGACACAAAGACAAACAATCGTGTACTGTTAATGTGCAAGTTTATGTTTATGACATTCTCAAAGATTGTTGGCAAATTTTGACGAAATGCCCTTGAAGATGCTCTAGGAAGCAAAAGTATTTGGGCAAGATTTAATTAATAAACTGTGCTCGATATCTGCCTTTCATTTGATCAAAGTTCATTTATTCGAGCATTTAACCTTATATCAAAATAATGTTGTATGAAGCTTTTTTATTGTGGCGTCATAATGCAGTTTAATATTTTTATTAGGAATACGACACAATGTGAGAGATCTATATCACAGCGGACAGGCCCGTCAAAAATCGCTCCTTTGAAGAAACTCAAAAGGCCTTAAATAAGCTGAAAAATCACAAAGCGCCGGGTATGGACGAGATACCAGCAGAACTTCTGAAATATGGGGGAGACGCACTACATCGCCAAATTCACCAGCTAATAACGCACATATGGTTAGAAGAAAGGATACCAGCACGATGGAAGGATAACATAATAGTGCCCATCCACAAAAAAGGGGACAAAACAAAATGCGCGAATTATAGAGGAAATTCACTCCTAAACAAGGCATATAAAATCATCTCAAACATCATTCTTAGTAGACTAATCCCTTAAGCTGAAAATGTCCTAGGCGAATATCAAGCCGGTTTTAGGGCAAACAGATCAACAATCGACCAACTATTCACGCTGAGACAACTTCTAGAAAAGGGATGGGAGTATAACAGACCCATACACAATCTTTTCATAGATTTTCGACAGGCATATGATAGCGTAGAAAGAAGCCAAGTATGAAATGCCATGGCGGAGTTCTCAATACCAAAGAAACTCATTCGGATGACCAAAGTCTGTATGGAGGGTGAAATATCTAAAGTACGTGTAAATAATAAACTGTCTGGCAGCTTTGAAATCAACAGTGGACTCAAACAGGGTAATGCGTTATCTCCACTACTTTTTAACCTTGTATTAGAGAAAGCCATGAGGTCGAATAAAAACGGAATTGCTATCGGTTCAAGGTCCCAAGGTATTACTCGCATATGCAGATGACATAGATTTCGTAGAAGACTCCATCCTATCCACGAAAGACATCTACAACAAGGTAGAAGGAGCAACAAGTGAAGTAGGGCTGAAGATTAATGAAGAAAAGACGAAATATATGTTTATAAATAGAACGACACGAAGAGACACAATAGGACAAAATGTGACGGTCAACACCTTCAATTTCGAAAGAGTACAACGTTTTAATTATCTGAGGGCCGTAATCCCAGCTGACAACGATGTTACTGAAGAAATAAAAGACATAATCCAATCTGCAAACCGCTGTCTATTCGCACTGGATAAGCTCATAAAATCAAAAAATCAAAAGAAGTTCAAAGATAAAAATCTATAAATCCATCGTCAGACCTGCAATAATATACGGATGCGAAACGTGGACCATGTCCAAAGCAAACGAAGAAAAGCTCAGAGGCTTTGAACGAAAAATACTTAGAAAAATCGGTAAGATAGTTTCGAAACAAATTCAGATTTCTGCTTTAATCTGAACCTTCTAAAATTGCAAGGTATAACAGACGTTGATAAAGATGTTAATAGAGACATAGGGAATCTAAAATTTACATTCCACGACATGTCTATCAACTAAGCAGAAATCCTTAACGAATTTGTTTCTTGTACTCATACAGAGTAGATCCGAATAAAATGAAAAAGACAGCAAAGATTTGATTTCAAGTACAAAGCGTCTATGTATCTGTTGATACGTATTTCGACTTAATAAGTCTCATCAGAACAGTTATTCATAGGCGTTCTCAACGTGAAAAATAAATCTTTTCTGTCTTTTAAGGAGCAACAATAAAATGGCTTCGTTATGGACGCAATAGCGACATCTGATAGAAAAATCGGTAAGATAGTTTCGAAACAAATTCAGATTTCTGCTTTAATCTGAACCTTCTAAAATTGCAAGGTATAAAAGACGTTGATAAAGATGTTAATAGAGACATGGGGAATCTAAAATTTGCATTCCACGACATGTCTATCAACTAAGCAGAAATCCTTAATGAATTTGTTTCTTGTACTTATACAGAGTAGATCCGAATAAAATGAAAAAGACAGCAAAGATTTGATTTCACGTACAAAGCGTCTATGTATCTGTTGATACGTATTTCGACTTAATAGGTCTCATCAGAACAGTTATTTATAGGCGTTCTCAACGTGAAAAATAAATCTTGTCTGTCTTTTAATTTTTTTTTTATTAACCTCTTTATCAACGTCTGTTATACCTTGCAATTTTAGAAGGTTCAGATTAAAGCAGAAATCTGAATTTGTTTCGAAACTATCTTACCGATTTTTCTATCAGATGTCGCTATTGCGTCCATAACGAAGCCAATTTATTGTTGCTTCTTAAAAGACAGAAAAGATTTATTTTTCACGTTGAGAACGCCTATGAATAACTGTTCTGATGAGACTTATTAAGTCGAAATACGTATCAACAGATACATAGATGCTTTGTACGTGAAATAACGAGAGACTTGTAAAACTGGTATCGAAGGAGATTCCCACAGGCAAAAGGCCACTCGGACGTCCCAGAATGCGATGGAGAGATAACATCCAAGCAGATCTCCGGAAAATGAACATTCCATTTGACCCTAGGTTGATGGAAGACCAAACAAATTGGAAAAAAGTTGTACAGTCAGTCAAGACCCACCCAGGGTTGTAGCACTACGTGATGATGATGATGATGATGATGACACAATGTGACTTTAAAATAAGCTTATTTTGATGTCTAGATTTCCAATTCGGAAATCGTACTTAAAATACGAAATATTAATAAATTTTATTTATATAAAACGATTTCCAAATTGGAAATCAAAATGGTTAAATTATTGGAAAGGATAATTGTGGCATATTTCCAATAAAAAACAGTAAGCTGCGTTTTAAATCAATTCGCCCAAATTTGATTATCTTAGAACATTGTTCAAATACTAAAAAGACAACAGGTCAAATAAAACCAATAAGTTTGGCAACGTTGAACTTCCCCTCTTTTATTATTTCCACTAATACATTTTCGACGATATAAAGGGCGGATCTAATATACCTCTCTCTTTTTAAACAGGTGTTTCTCACTCCATCTCACTTAAGGTCCATACCGACCATTTTACCTACATTGTATATATATATATATATATATATATATATATATATATATATATATATATATATATTGTTATGTTTCTTCTTTCCCAAACAAAGAAAAATAAATAAAAAATCCATCGAAATAAAATTTCAAGATATCAATATAAATAAATTGTATATAGTAATTTAAGATAAGATTTAGTGTAGATAAGAGTAGAAATTTGTTTGGCAAACGACCTTTTCCGTTTCAAACAAAATTATCAAAAATCCTTTGTTTAGAATTCGAAGACATTTTACCTGAAGGTTAATCTCTTCATTGTTTGTAGAGTCGAGTATTAAATGACCATACTCTAATCTTTTGAAATATGTATAAATGATGTATTAAAAAAAACCAATTTGAAAGTAAGCTATTTAGTTTTCTCTGAAACCGAAATTAGGCTTTTCCAAAATCATGATAAACACAATTTAAGCTTTTTGATTGGACGGTCGTTTTTAAAATGGGAATTTGGTGAGTCGATCATGAGAGAGGAGAAGTTAGTCATATTTTGGTCATCGAAAGGAGACAGTCGTTTTTCTCAAGATAGGGTGTGGTTCGTGAGTTTTGGATACCGGCGTAACGAAAAGAAGTGAATATTTTGAAGACGGAGATAACAAGTGGATTAAAAGAGGTCTTTGTATCTACCGTGGGCATTTTATAAAGTATATGTGAAAGTATTCTTACGGCATCAAGTTGACAAGAGGAGGTCCTGGTGTCATAAATAAGTAGCGGAGTTTGGAGAAGTGAATTAGGCGTTTTTTTTGTGTAGTCTGAAGGAGGTTTGCAGAGACGTAAAGAAGGAGCCGAGGTGCCAAAGAGGGGAGATCACATCTTTGAGGAGACTGGACTTTTCTGGGTATGTTCCAACATACAACTCAAGAAGAAAATAAACTGTAAGTGTTTGTACAATTGAATTTTATATCTGGGAAGAATCGTTTCGACATCATGGTCATTATCATTAAAATTTAAGAACTGAGGTTTTGTTAGGCTAATCAAAAGTTTAAAGTTTTGTGGTTTCTTTTTTCAAGTAAAGAAAATTTTAAGTAAAATTGATTTTTCACGTAATATAAATGTATGTAGCTTTATAATCTTATTATCATAATAATTTGATTTATTTTCTTGTGTGCTGATTGATAAGATAACGACAGAATTTAATAATTGTTTTATTCGTTCATATAAAATAAAGAAACGTAAATCTTTGTAATATAATATATTTGTATTATTATCCTTTCTTCTCTATACCTATATATATATATATATATATATATATATATATATATATATATATATATATATATATATATATATATATATAAGAATAAGAAAAAAAAAGTACTTGTGACTGTTTTGGATGGGTTGGAGTCAATAAAAGGGCTATTGGTTAACTATTTTTTTAATCTTGAGCTTTCAATTGTGTTTACAATTATTATCAAGAGCTAAAAAAGACAAAATATCCTACAAGGTTGAACTAAAAAGAAAAAACAATTTTTGTTAACTTACCAAATAAAAATTAGTTTAGTAAGTAAAAATTACTGCTAATACATCTTCAAAATATTTAATATAAAAATGTTTTAATCTAATAAATGTTTCTCCGAAAATTTTTATAATTTTGAAAATATTTTTTTAATACAAAAATAATTGAATTTATAAATAAGTTAAAATAGCAACCAATTACAAATAGCCTCAATGTCATAAATGCCAACATAAAATTTTTATTTTTGACAATTATATTGCCAAAATTAAAATTTCGTTTTAACATTCTTTTTTGTTTAGTAACAAAAAGAAGAAGATTTATTCACCGTTGACAGATGTCTGAAAAAATGTAACAGATATATGGAGAATTAAATATGGCATTTTACAAGTTTTATAATATAAATCATAAAGAAAGAATATAATTATAAATTTTGCTTAGATTTTGAATTTCTGATCTTTTGTTTAAATTATTATCACTTTTGCTAATACAAACCATTTCCAAAAAAGTCCTTTTAAATTTATTACTTTCACTACATAAAATTTTAATGTTATCAAAATCCATAATATGGTCTTTATCGATTACATGCTCTGCCAAAAATTATTTTTTACTTACTAAACTAATTTTTATTTGGTAAGTTAACAAAAATTGTTTTTTCTTTTTAGTTCAACCTTGTAAGATATTTTGTCTTTTTTAGCTCTTGATAATAATTGTAAACACAATTGAAAGCTCGAGATTAAAAAAATAGTTAACCAATATAGGTATATAAGTGAGTGTGTGTGTGTGTATTTCTGCGTGTATGTTGTGTGTATGTAAATGACTGAATTGTTTAAGGTTTTTAAATTCCTGATACCATTATAAAACTAGGCGACGGGGCAAATAGACCCTTTAATTTGACGCTGCAAATTAATTTCATTTTCAAAAATAATGGCACTCGTTCGTTTATTCGTAATGAAGTATAATTTGACGCAGATGTTTATTACGCCATTAATATAAACGGTAAAACTTTCTCGTCAGTCGAAAATGAATGTTTAAGCTTCGGCGAAAATAGCCCAAAGACCAATTTTCATACGTTTTACGATTTCCATATTACGCTCAATAACAAATATCAGAACTGCCGAATTGTTGACGCTTGTCGGATCGCACAGAGATTTAATTAAATAATTTAATTTTAAATTCATCTAGAAAGTATGTGGAACTTAATCATCTTTACTGGATTTTAATCAATAATACATTTTAGTTATTTTTGATTTGATTTTAGTAAATGCCTTGAAATTATTTGAAAGTAAAAATCCACCAAAAAAATTGTAATTAGGGTTTATATAACCTCGTATTGTACAAGAGAAATTAACATAAGGGACTTTGAACTTGAGCGGGATCCGCTCAAGTGGTTATGGGGGCTCTCAGCAATAATAGACATGTATGTTTCAGTCTCTGTCTAAAACCTTCTCTTCTAAACCAACGTAAACTTAAGTTTATTATAAAGAACCGACACATATAAAGATGTGAGAAGAAACTCTTTCTCAGATTACAATTCTTAATAAATAAATAATGTTTATGCTCTATATAGTGTATTTTTATGTATGAGAGAGTAATAAAACAATAAATTATGTATGCAAATCCCTAAACTGTTGATACGGGTGACTCAATGAAAAACAGATATTTGTCAACAAGTTTACAGAAGTATATAGGAAAACAATTTTAAATTGAGTATGACCACCAGGAATAAAGGTTGAAGCAGAATAGAATACAATAGTTGTGAGGGTTACTAATCCCTAAATAAGGTTGCCAGTGTCGGAGTGATGGAGGTTAACAGGTACTAATGAATTTGCAAAAAATGTAAGATGTTTATTTTATTGGTTATATATAACCAATAAAAGTTTAATAAGTACCTACCTATTTGCAAAATAAAGTTTAATTCTTTAGATAAAATAAAACGTTTTATTTTATCTATTTGCAAAATAAAGTTTAATTCTTTGCCTATTTGCAAAATAAAGTTTAATTCTTTAGATAAAATAAAACATTTTATTTTATCTGAAATGAGTGCATTCCACGAAGTAAGGGTTTCAACAATCAAACATTTAATTCTTTAATTCCAGGAATCTACGACAGTAATTGACTAGATAATTACCTTCTAAACTTATTCCACAGAAAATGTGATAGTGGGTTTTTCCATTTTGTATATAGAAAGGTCCAAGTGGCGTATTCAAAATTCTTAACAGTTCACTAAAAGTAGGTACTTCAGTTGCAAGGTGCACCTTATTGTGTATACTAGTGTTATGGAAAATTTGGAAGTGCCGTGTAAACGCCGAAAAATTGGTCCTCTAACAGTTAATGAAAAAACATTAATATTTAATTGTTTTAAATCATTTACAGACAAACGTTTATGTGAAAGTGTTGATGAGACCGTTGAGTTAGTTAGCAGTACACTTGGTGTTGGGAAATCTACGATTTACAGAGTTATTAAAGAAGAGAAATGTGGTAGTTTTCAAATGCCACGTAATGCTCCAGGGAAACCAAAATTTCAAATAGAATATCATTTTAAAGAAGGACTTCGACGGAAAGTGCATGAATTCTTCTTTAGACAAGAATTTCCAACATTGGATAAAGTTCTTGTCTCAGTTCGAGATGATAAGGATTACCCAGAAATGAGTCGAAGTACGTTATGGAAACTTTTAAAAGAAATAGGCTTCGGCTGGAAAAAGAATCCCAGAAAGTCTATTTTATTAGAAAGAAGCGATATTGTCATATGGAGAAGACATTTTCTAAGAACCATAAAGGAAATGAGAAACCAAAAAAGAAAAATATTTTATCTTGATGAAACATGGATCAACGAGGGTCATACACCAAATAAATTTTGGCAGGATGAAACTGTTACAAGTCAAAGGCACGCTTTTGTAAATAACTTATCTACTGGTTTAAACCCACCATCAGGAAAGGGACGCAGGCTGATAATAGTACACATTGGCAGTTCAGACGGTTTTGTTGAAGGTGGTTTATTAACTTTTGAATCAACTCGTACCGGTGACTACCATGAAGACATGAACGCTGATGTCTTTCAAGAATGGTTCGAACAAATGATAGATCTTCTTCCTAAGAACTGTGTAATAGTAATGGATAATGCAAGTTATCACTCCAGACTTATAGAAGGACTGCCCACAACCAAGTGGTTAAAAAAAGACTTGCAGAATTGGCTGAGTTCAAAAAATATTACGTACCATCCCGGATCTATAAGAAAGGAACTTTATTCGTTGTGTGCCCTTCATAAAGAAAAATTTAAAAAATACGAAATTGATGAAATTGCCAAAAATCGTGGAATGACAGTACTTAGATCCCCACCATATCATTGTGAATTAAACCCGATTGCACTGGTATGGGCACAGATAAAGAGTGAAGTTTCAAGAAAAAATACCACTTTTAAAATTCATGATGTTAAACAGTTGTTTTTGGAGGCCGTAAATAATGTAAAACCTGAAAACTGGGAAAAGGCAGTAAATCACACTATTAAAGAAGAGGGAAAAAAATCGGTTGCCTGTAAAGTCGGTTTTACGAGCGAAGATTTTACGTGACAACGTCTTTTTCTCGGTAGAATATTTATTGATATGAATATTATTAAATTGCACAATAGGAACAAGGAATTGAATGAAAATAAGAATTGCACAAATTTTAACTATAGAAATATATTTTGTTTACTAAAACATTGTACATGTAAACTTAAACTTAACTAATTTCCAACGCGCCTAATTCTCTAGTGCTGCGCGCGCAGCGGACCGATCATGTTTGAGTGGGAGAGAGACGCAAGGCATTCGCCGGTCCGGCGGGCCTCTCTCTCGTTCGGTGACTCATCGTAACAGACGTGAGCGGGCGTTACACTTTTTCATGAGTGACTCCGAGCCACAACCTAATTTAAGACGTTGTCACGTCAAAATGTGGAAGCTGGACAATATTACTGATAAAATGATCGAGCCAGATATTATAAATCTTGGTTCTGAAAGTTCATCTTCTGAATCTGATTTGGATTTGTAACAAGTAGCTGTAAGTTTTATATTAATATTTTTATTCATCTATTTAACATACCTTAGACGGTTTTAAAAACTCTTTTTCTCTTTTGTAATTTTTCAAAATTAAAAAAAATGTGAATTTTTTAAAACCCTTTTTAATGTAGGCCAGTCAGTTCTAATATAGTGTGTGATAAA
Source organism: Diabrotica undecimpunctata (assembly GCF_040954645.1). Taxonomy (NCBI): domain Eukaryota; kingdom Metazoa; phylum Arthropoda; class Insecta; order Coleoptera; family Chrysomelidae; genus Diabrotica; species Diabrotica undecimpunctata. Next base: position 29,691,289 of record NC_092812.1, read on the forward strand.
AGAGGTCACTTTTGTTTACATACACATAACACTTTATAACACTGAAATAATTCATTTATTTTTTACAATTATTCAAAGTAATTTTTCAATTAATCTTGAGCACGCCCATGAAGTGGTCGGAGCTACCAGTTGAAATTATGCTAATTACTCTCTCGTTGAATGATGATGATGAAAAAATTTAAATTAATTAATTAATTATTTTAATTAAATTGTAAATTTTGTTCGCAAATTAATACTTGAAACAATTCAAACAAAACATAAAATGCCAGTTAATGTCACTTCTGGATTCCGAATTCCTCGGATTTATCCTTTTGATCCAAAATCTATTCCTAGCTATGCATTTAATTCTTCGTATCACTTATAGTGGCCTAGTCCAGAAGAGAGCATGCCAACGGGTCTCAAACCAACCGAAGCATTAGGGATACCAACAGTACAAAGGAGTTCCCGAAAAAGGAGACGCCAATCCAGCAATTCTAGTTTTTCAGAAAGTGAGCCATTTTCTATAAGGGACAGTTCACGTGACGCCAGTCTTAATGATGACAGCGACAACCCTGACGAACTCGATTGTTCTTTCAAAATCCAATCCCCTAGACCGAACTACAAGGCGCAAGTGCAAGTAGTAAGTAAGAAACTATTCGCTGAAAGGCAAACGCAACAAAGTTCCAAAGTAAGTAATTCTTCTAAGGAGGTTTCAGTTGGGAAAAGGAAAATAATTCCGGCGAAACAGAAACATCTGAAGAAATCTAGCAATGAAAACGACTGTTCGGCTCCAAACTGCAGTGAAACATCAAAAGTCGTTAACTGGTTTTGTCATGTATGCTGTAAAGACAGAACAGTTGACATGAGACTTTGCGAAAAATGCAAAATGTTCACGGAGAATGTATAGGATTTACATCCAAAGACAAAGTGCCGAATTTCGTATATTTATGGTGTGAGAAGTAATCCTCCTCCTCAGTCCTAATCCCTTTTGGGATGTGGTGACACCATCAGGTCTTTACATTTTTTTCACGATTTCTCTCCATCCTTCCCTGTCCAGGGCTAGTTGTTCGGCTTCATGGAACCCTTGGTTAATCAGTTAGCGGCTTGGAGATCTTCCCCTAGGTCTCTTTCCTTCAACTCTACCCTCGACTATGAGTTTTTCCATCGTACCTGTTCTTCTAGCAATGTTTCCAAAATACTGCAAATATCTCTGTTGTATTTGTTTAAGCAATGTATCCTTTACTTTAAGTTGTTCTAATATCGATACGTTAGTGCGATGATCAATCCAGGATATTCTCAACATGCGGCGGTATACCCACATTCCAAAAGCGTCCAGTTTATTTTTATCCGCTTTCTTTAAGGTCCATGTTTCGGATGCATATGTCGCTATGAAAAAAATGAGCGCCCTTACCAGCCTTAGTTTTATGTGTATGGTTATGCTAGAATTTTTCCAAATTGTTACGAGTTTCATCATAGCTGTTCTAGCAATAGTCAACCTTCTACGTATCTCTCTGTCACACCCTCCGTCATTTGTTATTAGGGACCCCAAGTATATGAAACTATTTAATACTTCAAAACCCCCAATTTCTTTAATGTGTTGAAGATTATTTCGAGCTCTGTCTACTATCATGATCTTTGTCTTACTCCTATTTAGGTGTAGTCCATATGTTTTGCTTTTTTCCTCCAGACGTCTCATTATGTCTTCCATTTCTTCTCGATCTGCCGCGATTATTAAAGTGTCATCTGTATATCTCAAGTTATTGATTTTTTGACCTCCTACTGATATTTCCCCGTGAGAAGTAATATCATATCATTTATTAATTATATAAATGGTTATTAAATATTTGGTAAATCTTGTCATTGGTTTCATTGACATTAAGTGCTTTCTAAATGAAATTTTTAGGTGGGCCATATTAGGGATCAGGTGTTGGCCATTTACTAATATTAATATTCTAATATAATTAATACAAAAAAAAATAAAAAAGTGTATATCTATACTAATAATTGCTAGTGCAAAAGTGTATCTATTCAAGTCAAAAAAAACCTCATAAAATCTCTATAACTGGATCAAACAAAAAGAGAAAATGATAGCAAGAAAAAACAAATATCAGGAAACTGTGTGGTTGTACATATACGTATTATATTGTTGAGTGGTAGTAAAAAGTTTGCCTGGAAGTATTCCAACGATCTGTTTGATTTCTTTTAGAGATGATTTGAGATTTGAGATTTGATTATGATAATACTAATTATGAAATAATTATTTTTGTATTTTATATTTATATTACTAGAATTGAAGCATGTTACACACTTTTTACAAACAAAAGTATTAAGATTCGTTTCATTATTTTTCTTTCTAATATTCTTAGATATTTTTCATCTTTTTTGTTATATTGCAATTTCTGTTACGTAGGTGATTGCTGGTCCAATGTACTGTAAATTCTAATTTCTGTTTATCCGCGAATATTTGTGGCTTTGAGTAGTTGGTTATCTCTTCCGAAAACTTGATTCCTCTTTTTGATTCTGTTGTGATTTAATTTAATTTCTTCTTCTTCTTCCTACTTTATAAATAGGCTTAATGCCTGTTTTTCTTCGGTTTTTAGCCTCAATTTACGTTGTCTGACCATCTTTTTCTCGGTCGTCCCAATGATCTTCTTCCATTTGGTGATTTGTCTCTTGCTATTCGTACTATTCTATTTTCTGTCGATGTGTTGATTCCATTCCACTTTTCTTCTTTTGGTCCACGCGTTTATTTCCTCTATACCACATCTCGCTCGTATTTCCTCACTTCTTACTCTGTCTCTTAGAGTTTGGTTTGTTATTTTTCGTAAGACTTTCATTTCTGTTGTTTCCAGTAGTCTTTGTGTTTCCGCTGTATCTGCTCTTGTTTCCGCTGTGTACGTCATTATCGGTCTTATTGTTGATTTATATATCCTGGTTTTTAATTAATTTAATTTAATAATAATAATCTTATTTTTTTCTTTATTAATAGTCCAAGGTAGTTAATTCACAGGTACATAGATATTACCTAGGTATTAATACTAGTTCGTTTTAAAGCCATAGTTTTGTTAAATACATAATTATAATTTGTCTTTCGGTCAACGATGCTTTAATCATCATCATTCTGGCTTTACAACTCTGCGTGGGTACTAACCTCTTCAAGAATGTGTCTTCAGTCGTCCCTATACATCGCCTTTCTACGCCAAGCACGTATTCTCATATTTCTCATGTCTATATCGATGTTATCAAGGAACCTTGTTCTGGATCTTCCTCTTCTGCTCTGACCAATGCGTCTATCAAGGAGCGTTTTCTAGCAGGGTCATTTTGTTCCATCTGCATTAAATGCCTTATCCACCTCAGACATCTTAATATGTTTTACTATATCAGGTTCCTAGTATATTCTATAAAGTTCGAATTTGTATCGTCTTCTTCAAACTCCATTGTCATTCACTACTCCATAGATTCGCCTAGTACTTTTCTTTCGAAACGTCCTAACATGTTTTCATTATTTTTTGTTAGAGTCCCGGTCTCTGAACCATATGTTAGGACTGGGCGTATTATTGTCTTGTAGAGTTTTATTTTTGTAGGAGATTGGGCCCAAAATACCATCTATTGTCCTTGCAAACTCTGCGGTTTATCTCTGCGGTACCATTATTTTCAGGAGCGCTCCCAGGTATACAAATTCGTTCACTGCTTCGATGACATCGTTTTCTATTACAAGTGGTCGTAGTATTTGTGGCTGCGTGCTTATTTTCATATACTTCGTTTTGTTGGTGTTTATTATTGAACCCATTTTTGTAGCTGATTCTTTTATTGCTACATCCCAACGATATTGATATCATCAGCATAGGCCAGGATTTTCACTGATTTATTATATATTGAACCAGTGGTTACTATTTGTGACATACGTTTTAGTTTGTCCAGAGCTAGATTAAACAGTATACAGGAGTATACTGTTTATTATATACAGGCCATTATGGTATCATTGTCACCTTCTTTATATAGTTCAGCTGGGAGATTATCCATTCCGAGTGATTTATTTCTGGCTAGTTTTTTAACTGCATCTTTAACACCATGAATCTTTGGTGGTTCCTATTTCCTCTCTTTTATTCCCCTTACCTCATCTCCTTCGTCTTCCAAGTTTTCTTCATCTTAATATATATATATATACAGATTGAACCAATTTAAAACGGAACATACAATTTAATATATGTCTGTTTGAACTGCATTTGAAATAGTGGACCAATATAAAACTTGGACAAAAATAAATACATACCCGGTGATAGACATTGTATAAAATATCGTTCAACTATCTGTCTCCTTTAAAGGAAAGAGGAGTTTGCCTAATAGTCGGAGAGATAGAGCCGAAATTTTGAACTGATCAGTAATATGACATTTCTCTATTGGAATATATTCATTGTCTCTGGGTTAAGACTTTGCCTTACAGGCGGACGTCCCTCGTGGTACAGGGGGTGGCTATACAGGGATGAAGTTGAAATTTTTTTCGGAAAAATTAACGATCGATAATATGGCTGAAAATTTGCCCAGAGTAAGATCTTGGTATAACTAGACGAAATCCCAAAGGGCGGGCGCGAGAGTGGATACATAAGGGGTGGCGGACAGGGGTGAAGTTGCAATTTTTTGGGGAAAAATTAACGATAAGTAATATGTCCGCCATTTTCATGGCTTATTATTTAGCCCCTAAAAACTCTAAATCCAAAAGGGCGGACAGCTGGGTTGGTAAAGAGAGCCACAAAACGGGGTCAAATGTACCACTTGCCTGCGCATTTTAGGTCTCGGTAACAATTTTCAAACTGATTTTATTATGATATTTTTATACCGATTGATTTGAAAATTTGTATGCTCACTGCTGTTACTATTCTGAGAAGCGTCAAGTAGAGTTTTCCTCAAAATTTTCCAAAAAAATTTCCGTAAATGAAAATTTTCGTAATTTTTTGAGGTAAAATCTAATTTGTAGAATCCTTTCAATTTTCTGTAAGTTATACCATGATTTTTTTTCAAAAATTTTCAAACGATTTTTCCGATAAGAAAAAAAAAATTTAGAAAAACTTCGTCATTTTTCTCACTCTCATTGATGTTATCACATTCATAATCTTCGTCACTTTTACTTTCAATAATATCACATTCATTATCTGCTTCATTTTCAATCACTACTTCTCGAACTGATTCTGGCATCTGAGGTCCACTAAACCATTTGAATTTATATGTTTCATCTTCAAACTCCCAACCATGTTCTTCAACAATCAATTCTGTTGGTACTTTTTTATGAGCATTTGTCCAAATATTTGAAATATAATGAGCTCGCAGTAGATGTTGGTGTAATTCATCTTGACATGGTGGTAAGCTTGAAGCATCGAAATTTTTTAGTTTTTTTTTAAGGCTCGTTCACATCATGCAACTTATACTGCCGGTTAAATAGTAAAAATCTGACATCGTTTACTTTTCTTTTTGGAATTGTTCTCGTCAGTCCTGTTCCATATAAGTGACTAAGGTTTCAAAAACTTCATTACAATCGAAGTCAGTCAAATCGAAGTTGAATAAAAGCATCTTGATACTTATTACATTTAGCGCATGCGTCTAGAATTACTGATCTAAATGAACGCGCATCATTATTATTTTAATATTTTAAAATAATAATGATGCAAAATTAATGTCCAAACAGAATTTGTAAAATTATAATTAACTAATGAAAAAAAATTCAATCAACTTGAAAGTTAAAAAAAAATCGGTTGCCTGTAAAGTCGGTTTTACGGGCGAAGATTTTACGTGACAACGTCTTTTTCTCGGTAGAATATTTATTGATATGAATATTATTAAATTGCACAATAGGAACAAGGAATTGAATGAAAATAAGAATTGCACAAATTTTAACTATAGAAATATATTTTGTTTACTAAAACATTGTACATGTAAACTTAAACTTAACTAATTTCTATTTGAGTGATTTTGTTGAGGATAGGACGATGATAGGAGAAATATGAAATGAAAGGAAGTGTTTCTGCTGTAATGTGTCTTGAACGCCAAGAACGCTCGAGAAAGACAGAGACACAAGCACGGAAGCACGCACCGATTCAACGCGCCTAATTCTCTAGTGCTGCGCGCGCAGCGGACCGATCATGTTTGAGTGGGAGAGAGACGCAAGGCATTCGCCGGTCCGGCGGGCCTCTCTCTCGTTCGGTGACTCACTGTAACAGACGTGAGCGGGCGTTACACTTTTTCATGAATGACTCCGAGCCACAACCTAATTTAAGACGTTGTCACGTCAAAAAAATATTGAAAATATCTACAAAGTAAATTTCAAAACTTAAAAAATTGATAATTCCACTATTAAATTGATTTTTATTAATAATTATTTATAAAATGTTAAAGGAATTCTACAATTTGAATTTTACCTATTGATAAATAGAAATAATATATTTTGTATTTGATTATTAATGTAATAATAAATCAAATTTTTCTTATATCTGAACAATCATTATTTATGCAATGTAAATTTAAAAACCTTTTTATTGTAATAAAAAATAAGTAAAATTACTATTTGTTATACCAAAAATATTTAATAGTTAACATTATAAATTCGGCCCTATCTCTTGGACTATAAGGAAGCGATAAGTGGATTGACAGCATAATAACTGCTTTTTAAGTCTAGTTTTTCAGTGATTCTAGGCAACCTATTTGGGTGGAGTTTTGACTTGTTCTTGAATGAGTTCCGAATCCAGTAGCCCGCTGAAGTATTGGATTTTTATAATATAATTATTTGACAACCTTTTGTTGGCCAACCACCTAGAGCGGAGTTGAGCCGAAATACATTGATTTCGTATGTTCCGTTTTAAATTCGTTCAATCTGTATATATATATATATATATATATATATATATATATATATATATATATATATATATATATATTAAAAAAAATAACTAAAAATTTCTTTATGAACTCCTGATTAAAGTCCTAACTGTCTCCAGAGCCACGCTACATATTAGTTTTTTTATTTGTTGCACCTTTCCTTCGGCTCCCTCAGAATTTTCTAGAAAATCTTACCGAACTACTTTTGAAGTTGATACATAGGTTTCTATACGACGAAAACTTTTGTGTGGCTGAAAGACAGTATTTTCTTTTAAAAGCGTAACGTGAGGTTTCGGTTGAGTGGAAAGGAAACTACATATTAAAACTTTTATTACTAAAACTACATAATTTTACAAATTTATTTATATATTTAGAAATTCAGTTTATTTACTGAATCTTTAAAACCAAAAGGCTCTTAAGTGTATGGTTACTTTAAGTAAATTTCAAAATTCATTACAACGCCTACATTATTTAGAAAATTTATAATTTATTAGATTTAAATTGAGTAAAATGTACTCTTGGGAAACCTGTTGAAATGTACAATTTGATGGCCACTTAATACGGTACAAAAACATACCTTCATCAATAAAATATTCATTAGCATTATTTTTATCTAATATGATTTTAATAGACTGATGATGATGATATGTTGATGATTTCGCTGTTTTCCTCATTCCTACATCGCCAAACAAAGCTAGAGAGTATTGTGCCAATTCAAATTTTAAAAAGTATTCTAATTTTTTCACCCAAACCCATACATTGTTATACACCGCTAACTAACATTATTATGCTTCCAATTGGATTTCTCCATTTTTTTCCAAAAAAATTTATTGGATTTTTAAACATACCTTTTTTATTTTCACCTTAGACAGTTCTGTAAAAAAACATTTTGTAGGTTTTTACTACTAGGAGCTGCAAGACTATTAATATTAAATCCTTTTAAAACCCTTAGTTTCAAAAAGGGGTGACTTTGAAAGGGTTGGTAAAGGTAAGTTTTTCATGTGAGTAGAAGTTTAAATTGTCAATATCTCACTCATTTTTTGCTGTACAAAAAATCCATCAAGCCATCTGAAAGGGACGGAAAAAACCGATATCAATGTGTTAAGTTTTTGACCAAAGATATAAATCCCACCAAAAACTTCATCGATGAACAGCAAAAGATCAAGTAGGTCTTTCTTTTTCTCCTTACTAATTGGCAGAAGCTTGTCTTTGATTTTGGGCAATGTGCTTGGTACGTGTTTTCCTCTTCTTCAATATTACTATTATACTGGAGCCACTAAACTGGCTGCCACAGGAACTTGTCTCCATCGGTGTTAACTTTTTTTTCATTACCACTACTTTGAATGGTTTCTTCCTTTTGCAGGATCTTAAAATCTGGTACCAGTCATTAAGGTGAGTGATCTGTATGTGTCTTCTCTTCTTTTCTTCCTCTATAAGAGCATAATCTGTATCACACTTTATGTGAATATGCCCACTGACCAAAAACTTGTGATTTATAATTTTTAAATTTGGGAGTTTTGTGAAAGCGAAAGTGAACATGAAACGACTTGCTGGTTCTTATTTTGACCTCCGCAAGTATCTGAGTAGAAACTTACCTCTTCCACATCTTGAAGTTCCGATAAAAGGCAGTAAATACAAAAAGCTATCTGATTGCCACCTCTTCCAGCAGTTGATGAAAACCCAACATGAAACATGTAACTTCATCTGTTGCTAAATCGTGAACGGTAAGGTTAAATGTCCACAGTTGACGCTAATAAAAGAGAGTGTTCGTTGTTAAAAAGGGGGTTGGAAGGCACTGAAGTGTATGTCCTTTTTTTGTGTCTGAAAATGCAACTTCCTTATCCATCTGTTTCGCCTTGTAGGCATCGTCTGCGAGCTGATGGTGTTTATCCCTCTCTTGTCTTCAATTATATTTCTCCTCTCTCTCCTCACGACCTTACGGACGGTTAAAACAAAAACTGACGGACTAGTCTTAAATATCTAGTTACTCCCCATTTAAATGTAAAAACCCCCTACTATTTTTTTATGTTGATAAACAGGTAATTGAAGATACCAAGAAAAATACAGCAAAATGCAATGTGCCCAAGTGAGTATTTCTACAAACCTAGTTATTCAACAACAATTAATATTAGACAATTCGATATACCAGTTCTAATACCAAATAAATCGTCAAATTAAAATATTCACGGGCTCCTACCAAGTAAGCTCTTGCAAATTTGAATTACTCATTTATTCACCTGAAGAAATTGAAAGATAACTATTTCAAAATTGAGATATCTTGCTTTTATGTAACTTATCCACTTATTCACGGATGGTACAGAATTAAAACATGCTTTTTCCATAAAAAATATACTTACTTCAACTAAAGAATCACAGGTTCCACGCTAGTGTTGACTAACTAAAGCGACGTTGTCAACCGTTTGTTAAGCTTTTTAGTTTTCAGGGAAAATTAAAATATTCAGATTCATTCGCAAGTATCATTTTTGCCTCTTTGGATCAATTTCACCCTATTTTACGGTAGTTTTATTTGAGACTGTGTGTACCTATCAGGCTACAGAGATGAGTGGATTTACTATAGACCTGACCTGTTACGACCTGATAAAAAACCCGTATTATAATGGCCGGGGTTATCGTGTTAAGTTTTTGCATTACATTATTTTATTCAGCTTAATCAGGTGGGTATCTGGTTTGTTGCCAACTACACCTTAACGTTTTATTTTTTGGAGCTTTATTACTTATTTTTTAGCTAATTTCTTTCTGTTCTTCTGGTAAAACTCATCGGAGCTCCATGCTACTTCTTGAATCATTTTTGTGATCATTTCCACATCAGCATCAAATTGTTTTTTTATGGGACATATTTAATGGAACAAAATATTTAATCCCTAATTTTTCTTAGCAGCTAAAATTAAAAACAAATCCCTTATAATAGCAAAAATCGAGTCAAAATAGAACATAATACTTAAAATAAATAAATTTGCCAAAAGTTGCGGTAAATTTTGCCGCCTAACACTATGTATAAAGTATTTTCATCAAAGTTTCATCCTCTTATTCATCTTAAGTTGTTTCAAGTTATCAAATTGCTCTTTTTTGCGGGTAGTACAGTGCGTACTCTAATGGAATATAACTCTCCAAGCGATACATTGTTGTAAACTTCAAGCGAACTTTCCAACTCACTGAGATATTGATTTCGAAAATCATTTGTATATTCTTGGATGCCTTTCCACTTATTTAAAATCTCTGGACAAGGAAAATAAAAATTACTTTCGTCATGACCTGAATTGAATTTATATATAGCCATCTATTTTTTTGGGGATGATGCGTAGAAACCTCTAAGAAAATAAAATTCCATTTTTCTGATAAATTGTTTTTCTTTCTTTTAAAATCTGCCATACTTTCTTTAATATAAATCAGAATTCCGGTTCAATAGGTCCTTATATACTGCTGAACAAAAAAACTTACAATGGAATTTCTGTGATTACCTGCAACCATTAAGGATATACCTATCTCACGTTTGTAGAACGATTTACGAATGATTATTTTTGTAAATGTGAAGTGTGCGAATTCTTGTAGAATGGGTGCTAAATAGTGCTTAAAGAGTGTGTGATTGCAAGAACACATTCTTATATTTGAAAACAACAGAATTAGAGAATAAAGCAAACTGACGCTTCAATAAAGATGCGTTCCATTGTCCCTTGGCAACTTTTCATAAAAAATAACCTTACCTACTACTGCCCGCACATTACATAGAGACTCTCCCGAAGCACGTAAACATCACATGGCGATCCTGCGGTCTTTGTTAAGTAGTTATTGTAAATAGTTAAGTGTACAGTTTAAGAAGGAATAAAGTAACGTAGAAATTACTTATTAACTAAGAAAATAAGAAAAAGTTAAGAGAAACTTAAGTTAGTTAGTAGTTTTAGAAAGTAAGAAGAAAAAAAAAAGAAGAAAAATTTGGCATTATAGTAGATCAAGAAGTGGACGATTTTCAGCTGAACGAGGAAGAACGTTTTCACGTTCTTCTTTATATTTTATGATTATGGAGGAAATAAAGTGTTTTACGTGAAAAAGTGCATTGTGTAACATCAGACAATTATAGTTTTAAAACGGAAAATTAAGAGACCAGCAGATCATATACATACATAGCGGACTATACACTTGGAGATCTACTGCAGACAACAAAGACCGCATAGTCCTAAATCAAATAGAATATATATTACTCAAAAATAGATATAAAAACTTAATTAAAACAGTAAAAGCATACTCCAGAGCAGATGTTAACTCAGACCTTAACCCGCTGATAGCTAGAATGCACGTGAAACTCAAAAAATTTCAATACCCCAAAATAAATCAACATTTGATTATATAAAATTAAGAAAAAGAGAAATACATCAAAAAGTGATCCAACAAATCAACTCAAATCTAACAGAAGTAGGAGAAGAAATCTTAACATCAGAAGATGTCAATGAAAAGTGGAGCAATATTCGGAAGGCATTACTAAAGGATGCAGAAGAAAATTTAAAGCCTAAAAAGACAAATAAAAACAGAAGTGGATGACTTCAAAAAATTCTAACATTAATGGAAAAGAGGAGAAAAGCCAAAGGGAGAAATGAGTCAAAATGTCAAGAACTACAAAGTAGAATTAAAGTAGACATAAAAAAGCTAAGTAAAAGTGGTTAACTGATCAATGCATAGAAATAGAAGAGTATAACAGAAAATACGACAGCTGTAATATGCATAAAAAAATAAAAAAACTAACAAATCCAAAAAAGCGAGCGCACTATGGGATACGCAAAGATGATAGTGGTAAACTCATTGCAGACATCAAAGATAAACTAAGATTTTGGCAAGAATACATAAGCCCTCGTCTCTGGTGGCGAGATAATATAGCAAGAGACCTAAGCACTATGGGCGTAGAGAATTGGATGGAGGTTGCTCAAGACAGAAAACAGTGGGGGCATGTTGTCGAGTCGGCTAAAACCCACGAAGGGTTGTAACACCACGGAGTAAGTAAGTAAGTAAGTAAGTACTATACAAAAAAATAGAAGAAGATATAGATGACACCCAGCTTGGATTCAGAGGAGGACTAGGAACGAGAGAGGATCTGTTCGCTTTTAACGTTCTAGCGCAAAGACGACTAGATATGAACCAGAATCTTTATGTTTTCTTTATAGATTATCAAAAGGCTTTCGATAGAGTACGACATCAGAAACTCGTAAAACTGTTCAAAGAAAAGAATGTGGATAGTCGAGATATACGGGTTATTGTCAATCTGTACTGGAACCAAAAAGCAAAGGTTAGAATCGAAAATGCCGATACAGAAACTATAGAAATCAAAAGAGGTGTTAGACAGGGTTGCGTATTGTCCCCATTGTTATTCAATATGTACATCGAAGCTATTTTTAAGGAAGCAATATCAGAGGAACAACAGGGTATATCAATAAACGGAAAAATCTTGACCAACGTAAGATCATTTATAGTGATCAAGTCAGTATAAAATATGGACTAAAAATGAATGTTAAGAAAACCAAGTGCGTGGTAATTTCTAAGCAACATACAGTAGGAAGGCTAGATATCGAGAGAAAACAAGTAGAAAGAGTGAATAACTACAAATATCTGGGAACCTGGGTAAATAAAAACAATAACAAAGATAGAGAAATAAGAACACGCATTGAAATTTCAAGACAAGCATTTATAAAAATGAAAACAATATTTGTTATTCGAGACATTCCTCTGGAGCTAAGGATAAAAGCCTTAAGATGCTACGTGTCCTCGACTGTTGAATGAAATGGAAAGCTGGACACTAAAAGTGAATAATATAAAGAAGTTGGAATCATTTAAGATGTGGTGCTATAGAAGGATTTTAAAAATACCATGGACCCAACGGGTTACAAATGCAGAAGTGTTAAGAAGGCTACAAAAGGATTGCGAGGTCATAAAGCACATCAAAACAAGAAAGCTGGAATATTTAGGCCACATTACCAGAGGTGCGAAATATGAGATATTAAGACTCATAATGCAACGTAAAATCAAGGGTAAACGATCCATAGGAAGACGAAGAATTTCCTGGCTAAGAAACCAAAGAGAGTGGTATAGGTGCAGCTCACTATATCTTTTCAGAGCAACCGCCAATAAGGTACGGATAGCTGTAATGATAGCCAACCTCCGATAGGAGAAGGAACTACAAGAATAGGAAGCAGAGTATATTTTGCATATGTTTCATATTTTATGCATTTAGTGAACTTTTAACATATTTTTATATAAATCTAACTAAAATGCATAAAACCACTAAAGTACCTACTCCAGTGAAGGTATTTAGGTGAAATAAATAAATGGTGCTGTTAAATTTTCTTGGTATTTCACAATAAAACAATAACAGTATAATATCCTTAATAACTTTAAGAGATGGAAAAATACAAATCTGCTGTTGAAAATTTTAGAAATTATAGATTTAATACATTAGACATTTTGGAAACATTAGAAATTAGACCGACGGAGAATAGTTATGTTCATACTAAGCAGTTCAACTACGTAGGATGCAGTAGTACTTCAGTCAGTTCTACACAGACCTCGTGAACATAACTATGGCATACTATGCACAAGCGCATATCTTCTTTACTGCAGATGTTACAAAGAAAACAATACCAAGATTCTTCATTACTTGATTTCATTGTCGTACTGCTCGTTGCTTTTTTGACAACTTTGATTGGATTATTCAATTTTGATATTGGTGCGAACAAATCTTTGGTAAATTGCTGGGCTGTACTGTTTAAAGCTGGCTTTCTTTTCACGGTAGGTAATTTAATTTCTGGTTTAATTAGCAGTCTTGTATTTTTAAAAGAACGGTTTAAGCATTTAGATTCAGGAGTTAGTCGACTTTCATATTCAGAACTGCTGCTTCTCATAGGTTCATCTTCACTAGAGACATCGTCAAGTGAATCATCATGAAGACTAAAGTCTGATAATGATTGGCTACTTGAATCAGTAATTAAACGCTTCTTTTTTTTTGTTATTAGTTTTTTCTTGCACTTGATATCCGCTTGTACTGGCCTCCTTTTTATATGCGGGTTCAATAGACTTGCTAGAACTTCTAGCGACATCTGATAAATCTTGGGAGTCGCTGTGGTTTACTCCGTCTTCTTCCCTGTGAATGATCAAACTTGGTGCAAAGACAGCTTCAGGTATAGCGTCTGGTATAAACGGATAAATGCCTTTGGTTGCAAAACCGGAGATAATGTTTGATGGCGTCATTAATTTTAGCCAAACTGGAATAAAAATTTCTCGAAATCTCATTTTGGTAATCACCTTGCCAGGGTTTGTTGATAAAAACTGTAGGACTTCTTGGTCCCAAAATGTCTCAAAGCTTGTAAACACTAATTTGTCCATAGGTTGCAACTCGTGTGACGTGTTGCTAGGAACACAAAATAAAGTTATGTTTTAGTGTTTTGTGTTAGGAACACAAAATTCTTTGCATGTCATACTATCTTTATTTGTGACAATAGCTTTTGAACCGGGGGGCAAGTGATCAGACCACTCAGGTTTGGTTCAGAAACTCTTTGGCCTTTAAAAAGCACAATTGACACGTTTTCTCCGTGCTCGGGTGCGGTTAAATGTACCCGTTATACTCCCCTTTTAGCAAATACAACTTATTGCTTATGGATTGTCAATCTGCATTTTTTCGTCCGTATTTTATATGCTACCAGCTTTGTTAAATAGGTTTAGTTTTTCTATGGTATCCCTCAATGTATGAATGAAGTCATCGACGATTGTTTTATTCATTTTTTGGCCTCGAGCCATATTCATTTGTTGAGCTTTTTTCCTAGCTACGTCTGATTGGCTGCACAAGAATAACTTAAGCAGATATTGCAAAGAATGGATGAGTTTAAGGGAGGTCTATGTACAGCAGTGGACGTGATAAATAAAGGTATGATGATGATAATGATGATCAACGACCTTGCTGTCTAAATAAATTAAACCTTAATATAAAGAACAACAAAATTTGACAACATACAAATGGAATGTAGATTGATTCACCGCAATAAGCGAGTCAGAGAGCTCTAAGTAAGAGCGGCAAACATTCCACCGGAATGAAAAGCCCTGATGATGATGATAAAGAACTTTTACTACAACTTTTACTTCCGATAACAACACATATTGAAGCAGGTTTTCAAAGAAAGCAAAAAACATCCGTTGCTTTCATTGACCTATCAGCTGCATACGACACCGTCTGGAGACAAGGACTAATCTGCAAACTAATCCGTGCCATCCCGTGTCAAAAGATAACTAGACTCATTGATAGCATGCTCACCGACAGACCTTTCCAAGTCACAATGGGCAACTCAAAAAGTGTCCAAATGAAGCTCAGCAATGGACTGCCACAGGGATCTGTTTTGGCACCCTTACTGTTTAATTTATACATCGCGGACCTACCTAGGACAAATTCGCAGAAATTTGGCTACGCTGACGACTGGGCCATTGCAGCAAGACATAATAACATGGCAGTTACAGAAACAATACAAACGGATGACCTTGCTATTATGGGAGAATACTTTCGCAAGTGAAGGCTACGGCCTAATGCGACGAAAACCGAAGTGTGCTGTTTCCATCTAAATAATGCCCAAGTCAACAAAAAACTGTCCGTTCACTTTGAAGACAGACTACTAACTCATAACTCAACACCAAAATATCTTGGAGTGACTCTTGACAGAACTTTAAGTTTTAAAGAACACCTACAAAGAACGGCAGCAAAACTGAAAACGCGAAATAATATAATCCAAAAGCTATGTGGTACCACATGGGGGTCCTCAGCCTCCGTACTCAGATCATCTGCTATCGGACTTGTATACTCGACAGCTGAATATGCTTCCCCAGTATGGCTCAATAGCAAACACACGAAGATTATTGACACCCAATTAAACCAGACAATGCGAATGATTTCAGGTACAATAAGACCAACACCCAACTATTGGCTTCCCATCCTGAGTCACATTCCACCGCCGAAACTACGAAGAAGTCACTCCCTTCTCAGAGAATATCGAAAAATCCAGTCTAACCATCAACTACCCATCCACCATGATAGGCGTGATATCGAAATAAACAGACTGCGCTCCAGATATCCTGTCATGTTAAGGGCCACCTCCTTACATCAGGAACATTTCGACCTCACCAACGCGTGGAGAAGACAATGGGAGCGCGACTCACCACAGGAAGCACAGCAAATGGCCTGTATCGATCAGAAACCGCCAGGCTTTGAACTGACCCGGAGTACATGGACAAAGCTAAACAGAATAAGAACAAGAAGCGGTAGATGTGCTGACAGCTTACATAAATGGGGAAAAGCCCTTACTCCGGAGTGTGACTGTGGTGCGCAACGACAGACCGTCCGTCACATTGTTGAAGAATGCCCCCGAAGGTGGTTCCCTGGAGTTTTTGACGAGTTCCTGAATGCGACCGAAAATGTTTTAGACTATATTAATGCATTAGATGTTCGTTTGTAATACTCCATGTAATGTTTTATATTGCTTTTTAAATATGTGTTCTTATTGTATGCCATACGATAAATAAATAAATAAACTTCCGATAATCTTAGTGGATTGGTGTTTATCAGTGATTTATTAAATATTTAACAATTAGTAAAAGTGACGCTGAAATCTAAATAATCGAAGCTTTATTGATCGAAATTAAATTTTCTCAATTGTTTTTTTTTTTTTAATTTACCCCTGATCTAACTAAATTTCTGACTAAATTACCAGACACAAAATTGAATACGTGTGAACTTTACACGTGAGTTGAGAATTGAATGAGACATAAAATATTGTATGTTAGAAACTTCTAAACTAAAATATTTATCAGCTTTCAAACTTTATTTGTCAAAAATTTAGATCAAAATTACCAAACATCAATAACTGCAGCAAGGGAATTGTTATTAGAAGAAGTCAGCTAGAGTGCTGGTAATAAACTATACATGTTGAAACGAATAACTGAGCTCAGCAATTGCCAAAGGTGTCATTAGGAAGTACGGGCTCGAGAATCCCTTAAATAAATGAAGTAATTTCAGTATTTCAAGCACGAGGTTAAAAATTTTTAAACGAAAATTTTTACAAACTTCAAATAGAAAGTAACGACTTGATATATTTAATTTCATTGCAGTTTACAACCTATCAAAAAAAAATACAATTAAAAATTTAAACAAAAAATGTCAATATATACAAGGTATCCCACATAAAAAAAAACATAGTTAGTGTTATATTTTACTAGTGAGAAATTTTTTGTACGTCACTGAACCGTTCATAATATATCTATAAAAAGTTCCAATGTTTCAAATGTGTTAACACAACGATGCAGAGACATAATAAATGTAGATGTTAGTGATGTAACGAATATTCGCATTCGCGAATATTCGCATATTTTTGCATATTCGCATTCGCAAAATTTGTGCGAATGTTTTGCGAATATGAATATAAGAAAAAAAAATAATTTGAAGATTAGGTTAATAAAATAAAAATCCATTCACTTCTCAGTTTTTTTATTAAGAAAACTCACTTTATTTTACAAGCTTAAGAAACTATAAAATTAGAAAACAAAAAAATAAATGATGCAATGTAAACAAACAAAAACAAATTATTCTGTGAAACTTTTATTATCCTAAAATTGAATTTTAGACAATCATCTTGAAAAAGCTAAGAATTATTCAACTGCAAACTAAAAATAGTAGGTATATGTGTTTTTGTTTAAACAAACAAACATAAACAGTTCGACTTCAGTTAGATAAGTTCAGATAAATTTAGTAATTCAGCAATTTTCGGAACAAGATACATACATATAATGTACACTACACTGTAATGTAATACCAGAGTATAAATAACAACTGTGGTAAAAGTCTATACAGTGGTAATACAGTATAATGATTTGTATAATTGTTCTGAAAATTGCTGAATTACTAAATTTATCTGAACTTATCTAACTACACACCTTGCGCAAATGGGACTGCCGGCAGTGCCGGAGACAATTAAAATTGCCAAATTAAAAAAAAAACTGAATATTCGCATTCGCGAATGTCGGTGGCATATATTCGCATTCGCATTCGCATTCGTATTCGCGAATGTTCAAAAAATGACATTCGTTGCATCACTAGTAGATGTATATGCATGTTTAATTGATTATCGAAAAGCATTTGACTGCATTAACCATCAAAAGATGATCGAAATTCTGAGAACAACTGGAATTGACGAACAAGACTTGCGCATTATCTCAGAACTATATTGGCCCCAAAGGGCAACAATTGAAATAGAGCACACAACATCTGAAGATATACAAATCCGACGAGGAGTGCGACAAGGTTGCGTCTTATCAACGCTATTATTTAATCTGTATTCGGAATCTATATTTAGAAAAGCATTAGACGAGGTTCAAGGTGGAATCAAGATTAACGGAACCAGCATAAACAACATCAGGTATCTAATAGCAAGCAACGCACAAGAACTACAAAATATAATAAATGCGGTAGTTCGTCATACCAGAATATTTGGTTTACATCTAAATGTTTCCAAAACTAAAATTCTAGTATTTACAAATATACCAACAAGCGTACATTTGTATGCCAAGGGACAAATAATAGAGCAGGTAATTTGCATAAAATATTTTGGAGCAAATATCAACAGCTAGTGTAACCAAACAAAAATAAATGCTATCAATAATCGAACAAGCGAGGAAAACACTCATGAACACGAAAACATTTTTTACGAGATCATACCTTAGTCTAGAGCTCAGAATTTGAATGATCAGATGTTACATATGTTTTCTTTGCTTTGCTGTATGGCTGTGAAAGTTGGACAATGGACTCTGAAACAGAAAAAAGAATAGATGCCTGTTAAATGTATATACAGACGGATGCTGAGAATTCCATGGATACAAAAAGTTACCAATGGTAAGGTACTTCGGCGTATGAGTTAACAAAAATAATTACACAGCATAATCAAAGAGAGAAAAATACAATACTTGAGTCATGAGTTGAGAGGTGAAAGATATAAATTACTTCAAATCATGTTGGAAGGTAAAGTTTAGGGCAAAAGATCATTTGGAATACGCCAGGACTCGTGGCTGAAAGACCTGAGGAGATTGTTTGACCGCTCATCCGCGATTCCCATAGCTATAATTGCCATTTGTCAACCAAGAAAAAGTTCCAATAAAGTTTTTTTAGATTTTGCCTAATAAAGATCCATAACATTAATATGGGAAGCTATTGATGAATTGATTGGGTATTCGTTAATTTAACGAAAAAAGAAGTCATGAGATCCTGACTCTAGCTTTCGGTATACCTTGCAAAACATACCAATTTGGGACACGCTGTACATTTTTTGTCACATTCTTGTAAATGTCATAGTCACATTGTCAATGTCACATTCTTCCCCTTGAAGAGAAGATTAAACTCTCAGTTCCATTAAGAACCGTTGATCAACTAGAGGCAGAAGTAGAATTACTCAATAAAAATGTACAACAAGCTGCTTGGAACAACAGCACAACAGTGTCGAAAGAATAAAAGGAAATAACTACCCGAAAGAAATTAGAGAAATGATAACCGAAAAAAGAAAGCTGAGACGCAAGTAGGATCAGTCTAGAGCACCAGTTGATAAAACTAGATAAGATAATGCTACACAAAAATTAAGAAGAGAAATTCAAAAAATTAAAAACGTATCGGTTAGCATCTACCTAAGTGAACTATCAAATGATAGGGCTACTGATTACTCGTTGTGAAAAGCTACCAAGCGATTAAAAAGGCCAATCTTACAGAATCCACCAATTAGAAATATTAATGGTAGCTGGGCAAGAAGCAATATACAAAAGGCCAACAGGTTTGCTGACCATCTAGAAAATACTTTTGCTCCTGGATTTGATCGAATTACTGAGGAAGTGTTAAAGCAACTTCCAAGGAAATATATAACACATCTTATAAACGCTTCCTTTAGGCTAAGGTACGTATCAAAATATGGAAGGTGGCAGAAATTATAATGACACTAAAACCAGGAAAACCTCCACAAGAAGCTTCTTCATATAGGCCTATTTTACTATTACCTGTCATGTCTAAATTATACGAAAAATTACTCTTGAAGAGGCTAAAACCGATTATAGAGGAAAAAAACTAATTCCTAAT
Organism: Diabrotica undecimpunctata; assembly: GCF_040954645.1. Classification (NCBI taxonomy): domain Eukaryota; kingdom Metazoa; phylum Arthropoda; class Insecta; order Coleoptera; family Chrysomelidae; genus Diabrotica; species Diabrotica undecimpunctata. The sequence continues at coordinate 29,711,282 of NC_092812.1, forward strand.
TATCAGTTTGGGTTTAGAGCAAGCCACTCAACGATAGATCAGGTGCATAGAATAACAGATACAATAGAAAAAGCTTTAGAAGAAGAAAGAAGGACAGATTAAGTTAAATATGAGGAAGCATAATATGTCATTATGTTTATTTAAGTGTTATAACTGCTAATTCCTCAATCAATTTTAAACCTTAAACCAAAAAACTGCTAAGTTATCATATTTTGATTTTTTTACAATGTGCTTTAGGTACTCAAGCATTAAAACTTACAAAATGTCTAGAATCATCATAGGAACCAACGGAATCCTTAGAATCTTGGTATGTAAAAAAGAAAAAGTATTATTCAGTTTTTTCTCCCTCCTGTAAACTATGCAAAAATGGACTTAGCAGGATAACAAATTGAGCTGACGATATTCATAATTAAGAGAAGTTAAAACTGGAGTTCCACAAGGAAGTGTCCTGGGGCCAGTGTTATACCTGCTCTATACCAATGATATTCCATCATTAGAACCTAACACAATTGCGACATTTGCAGAGGGCACATGCATTCTAGCAGTCGGACAAAACCACGAGGATGCAGCAACCATGCCACAGAACTCTGTTGAACAAATTAACATCTGGACCAGGCGATGGCGTATCAAATTGAATGAAACAAAATCTGTTCATGTCAATTTTACTAACAAAAGAGAACAACATATCCCAGTTAGTATAAATAGAAACCAAATACCTTATGCAAATACGGCAAAATATTTGGGTATGACATTAGATTCCAAGCTACGTTGAAAAGCACATATTAAAAAAAAAAAAGGAGGAAGTAGAAATTAAGTTCAGAAAGATGTACTGGTTGATGAGAAAAAAATCCACTCTGTCTATTTATAACAAATTGTTATTGTATAAGCAAGTCCTTAAACCGATATGGACATATGGGATACAGCTATGGGGCTGTACAAAAGAAAGTAACATCCAAATTATACAACGATATCAGAATAAATTATTAAGAAACATTGTTAACGCTCCATGGTACTTCAGAAACTGTGATTTTCATCGAGATCTCCAGATGGATACGGATATCCAGACAATAAGTAAGTTTGCCGAGAGTTATGAACAAAGGCTCTCCAACCACGCGAATGTCGAGGCCATCAAACTCCTAGACAACGCCAACCAGATAAGAAGACTTAAGAGATCGAAGCCGTTTGAGTTAGTGCTATAAGTGAGTGAAAGTGAAAAAGCAGAGCAAAGTGTTACTAAAGTGTACACGTTAGCTAGTAGTACTATAATGTATTAGAGCCTAAGGAATATTTTTTTGTAATATTTTTTGTAATATTTTGTATATAGAACTAACTTGCTTATTGATCAGAGTGAATGATCAGATAGCAATAATCATAAGATTCCTGTTGGAGTTTTATTAAATAAAAAAATCGGTTGCCTGTAAAGTCGGTTTTACGGGCGAAGATTTTACGTGACAACGTCTTTTTCTCGGTAGAATATTTATTGATATGAATATTATTAAATTGCACAATAGGAACAAGGAATTGAATGAAAATAAGAATTGCACAAATTTTAACTATAGAAATATATTTTGTTTACTAAAACATTGTACATGTAAACTTAAACTTAACTAATTTCTATTTGAGTGATTTTGTTGAGGATAGGACGATGATAGGAGAAATATGAAATGAAAGGAAGTGTTTCTGCTGTAATGTGATTCAACGCGCCTAATTCTCTAGTGCTGCGCGCGCAGCGGACCGATCATGTTTGAGTGGGAGAGAGACGCAAGGCATTCGCCGGTCCGGCGGGCCTCTCTCTCGTTCGGTAACTCATCGTAACAGACGTGAGCGGGCGTTATACTTTTTCATGAGTGACTCCGAGCCACAACCTAATTTAAGACGTTGTCACGTCAAAAAACATTCTTGTATATCAATAATGTCTCCTGTCGTATAGTCATGATTTTAATTGACCCGGAATCAAGTAATTATTCACATAAATGATAATTCAGAACCATTTATAGACATTTACAATAACAGTAACTTTTCTTTGAGTATTTGATATCGGCAAAGCACATTAAGTATTTAACAATTGACAACCGTTAATTTTACTCGAACTATAAAAGGATTTATTACAGAGCTGTTGGTAATTAAGTTGTGTATATTTGCAATAAACAATTTTCTTAGCGAAAATTTCTAACTGTTCTACATATTGAGAACCTCTAATCCAAAACGCATCTTGAAAACGAGACGGCAATCTAATTAGATGGCCGTTGCATCTACTATTGTAGATAATTGGTAAGTTTCTTTCAAGTTTTTAACGACTGTGTCATTGTATAATTTGAGATTTATTGCTAAATTGTTAGTAGTGTTAAAATGTAGGTCGCATTCTCACTTAAGCTAATAGTATATTGGATTAGCTCATAAGAAAAATTATCCAGATTTTATTCACGCGATTATACCTTAATTTTTAAACTTTAAATAATTCTATTTTGATTCTACAATTCATTGTGAACCCTGATCTTCTTAAAAATTTTCTTTCATTCTTCTTTATTCGTTATACATCGTCTCTACGTGACAACGCGTATATTTTGCAAGTCCTCTTCGATATCATCGCTTCTCTGACCTTCTTCTTTTTCTCCTTCCAATTGAATGCGGCAACAGTGTCACTCTTATTGAGGCCCTTTCTTCCATCTGCATTATGTTTTTATCAAGAAGCGACAGTCCATGTAAACAAAGAGGAGTGGTCTATTGTCTCAGGACTGGACTTGATTGTCAGTATCAGGAATTAGTAATAAAATCACAGTAAGCTGACTTTTTAGCATTTTGTAATTGTCGATTATATTAAATTTGTTGTTGTTTATATACTTTGAACAAATCGGGATCCTTGGCGGTATCTGCAATGTGTTTAATAAGAGAAAGTTTAGACCTGTAAGACCTTAATTCGTTATTAAACCATTGCACGGGTGATTTTTCAGCAGTGTGTCGTACATTTTTTAGTGGAAAATGCTTTAATATTAAGTTGTTATAATTTTTTTAGAAAAAAATGTCAAAAAATCAGGATCATTATTGGTATCACAGAAAAAGTCCATCTTTGTACTAACTAGCGTATGTTTAAGCTTATATAAACCAGAAAAAGTAATAGTGTCAACAACTTTATGCTCAAAATCAATAAATGAAAATGGAGTTTGACGGTCAGAAAAACAAGGTTCAAATACGTCTACTCTGTAGATATTTTGAGAAAAATTTATCATATTGTCGATGCGGTCTTTGAGATGTGAATTTATCGACGAGTATTGCGGATAAGTTGGGTTGAAATAAGAAATGAAATAGTTTTACATCGAATGAAAAAGAGCACAGAAATAACAACAACGATAAAAATTCGATAGTTACAATATTTCGGTCATGTAATGAGATATCCAGAGAGGTATAACCTTCTACACCTCATAATACAGGGTAAGATCGCCGGAAGGAGAAGCCCAGGCCGAAGAAGAACATCCTGGCTCCGAAGTCTCGAGAATGTTGTCAAGAAACCACCTCTAATTTATTTAGAGCCACCGTAAACAAAGTTATTATTGCCAATATTTTCGCCAATTCGATAATCAGACAGGGTACTGAAAGAAGAAAAAGAAATGTCGATGCAACTACTGCACTGGGATATGATTTTAGTATAATCGTTGATAGTAACTTTTAGAACAAAAGATATCGTCGTCGTGGATGTGAAGAGAGCTAACCCACATTTTCTTAAAAATGAGCTAACTGCAGCATCGCAATCAGAAAGAAAGATTTCATATTGTAGTGAAGAGATCTAAGTGAATATGTTGTTTCAAATGGTTTATATTCTAAAGTGTGAAAGGACGCTAAGTGAATTCACAATCCTTATTTTTTGGAGTGAAGTGATCTATGCCACTTACCACCACCGGGTACTGAACATATTTTCAGTGGTGAACAGAGCTATCAGACGCTTGAGCTTAGTACGGTACTCAATATTGTAACAAGTATTAAATTTATTTTATTTGAAAGCTTCTTTGTCTGGGAGTAGTTATAATCGTAAGATAATTTATATACAATGTTTATGGAATTGAGCTTAGGTTTAAGACAAGTAGCTGCAGGAGAAGAGGCAAACATTATTTGATGATTTTCACTCCATTCAAGATGAAAGGGGAAGATGGAGCTTTATCAGCAGTAGAATTACGAAAAAAATACCTAATCGGCGATATAAATCAAATAATTTAAAGTAGGACGACGAGAACATCCAAGTATGTAAAAAGTTTTTTCTCGGTACATTCAATATATCTGGAAAAAAAGTTGAAACAGCATTAAAAAATTCAAAGTCGTCAGGTATCATAGAGGAGGACAAGAGAGGTCGAAAAGTTCCCCCTAACAAAATCCCAGATAATCAAAAGGAGGTAGTACGTAATCACATCAAATCACTACCGGTGATTGATTCTCACTATTGTCAAAGTTCAACCAAGAGGAAATACTTACCTTCTGGTTTGTCTGAAAAACGACTTTACCAGGATTATTTAAAATACTGCGAAGAGTATCAGGAAGATTCAGTGTCGTTTTATTATTATAAACATATATTCAGCACCGAATTTAACTATGGTTTCCACAAACCAAAAAAAGACCAATGTAGCTTTTGCACGCAATTCGCAAATAAAACCGAAGACGAAAAAGAAAAACATGAAGATGCACACAATCTACATCAACTTCGAAAGAAGGAGGCTAGAGAGCATAAGAAAATTGCCAAAGATCGTGCTAAAATTAATAATACTTTCAGCACCTTCACTATGGATATGGAAAAGCATTTACTGACTCCCCAATTAGAAGTGGGGCAATTATATTATAAACAGAAACTAAAAACCTACAATTTTACTGTGTATAATCTCAAAACTACTGTTGCTATTAACTACATGTGGCATGAATTCATTGGTAAAAAAGGATCATCAGAAGTAGCTACATGCTTATGAAACATGCTTTCTGAGCTACCATCTGAAGTGAGTGAAGTAAACTCCATTCGCTTAGCTCGGGCATATTTTTACAGATTCATTGTCGGAAACCTACAACACAACAATTCCTACTTCTCAGTATTAATAGCTAAAGTATTCTACTATTGCATACTACTTTGTTTAAAAAAAGAAGAATTATTCTAAATAGTGGAAGTGTATACTAAACACATCAAATTTTGGGTAAATGAAATCGTAGGCTTCCACGGCCAGAGTCAGAATTATAGTTTATTCGTCTTCCGGGTTTGGACCGTGTCATTTGTGAGTGACCCAAAAGTGGGTTCATCTCGACGTTTCGCTACAATTGTATGTAGCTTCTTCAGGAGAACAAAAAAGAAAAAGAAAAACAAGAGACAGGAAGATGGGTAGTTAGCAACGGTAACTCAGTTACTCAGAGGCGAATACTAACTACCAAGATGGGCATTTGGTCACAGTAACTCAACTACTCAACGCAGCCAGAGGTGAAAACCAAATGCCAGGACAGGGATTCACGTCCAACAGCTCAGAACACTAACGCGTCGAGAGGCAGGGAGTGAATCCGACGATTACTCCGCTACCGCTCTATTTATAGTCGCGGTGACCTGTCGTGTCGGGACGTATCGGTACACTCCGTGGCGCGAACGTCAAGAAGCGCGCGCTGGCCAATATGGAGTAACTGAGTTACCGTTGCTAACTACCCATCTTCCTGTCTCTTGTTTTTCTTTTTCTTTTTTGTTCTCCTGAAGAAGCTACATACAATTGTAGCGAAACGTCGAGATGAACCCACTTTTGGGTCACTCACAAATGACACGGTCCAAACCCGGAAGACGAATAAACTATAAATTTTGGGTAGTATATATTTAAAAAATATATTTTAGTTGTTATAATTTAACATAAATATTTATTATATGGTGCAGATAAATAAATATTTATTGTCGGTAATTCGCAAAGTTTTATTTTATTTACTATTTAGTTTGTTTACTATTAATATTGGCTATGAGTATCTGTGCTTGGATGTATAGTAATTTTAGTCTGTCAAAAAGTAACTAACTTCGCAAAAAAATAATTACTAAATTCACTAGACAGTTCGGACTGGGAATAGCCAACCAAGTATAACATTTTATTCTGATACTGCAACAGGTCAAAATAGAAATACTATTTTATCTGCAATGTTTATAAAAGCTTTGTCTTCTTTTGATAATTTACACATTATTAATCAAAAGTTCATGGAATCCGGACATTTCGAAATTAAATGCAACAGCGTTCATTATGGGATTGAAAGTAGGGGACGAAAAATAAATATATATATGTGCCTGACGGGTGCTACACAGTGGCAAGAACAGCCAAAGTAAATCACCCTCTATAAGTCGTTAAGGAATTAGATTACAGCCATTTTTTAGATTTTAAAACTTACAGCGAAAAATTAATTATTAACAAAACGAAGACAGTTGATGGCGATGTTATGAAGTGGCTAAATATCAAATGGCTACAATATAGAAAAGAACACCTTGATATAATCTTCTATAAAACACAACTTAGTCATTTAGACTTCAAACAATTGTGCATTCGTAGAAACACTCGAGTTGACAACAATGTTTTCAGTGAGGTTCTGAAACGTTATCCTTCTGGTCTAGGAATAGAGCCTAAGAAACTAAAAGATCTACAAGATCTTTGTAGGTCAGGTACTATCCCAGCCACTTACCATGATTACTACCTCCGACTTTTAAAACCAATAGAGGGAATTGCTACAGACGATTCGGAATCCGAGTAGCGATAAAATAATAGGATTTCTGTATAATATTCAATGTTAAAGACTAAAACCTAAATTGAATTTCTCATACTTTTGTGTTATTTTTGTATCCAAAATTAAACATTTTAAGCATAATATCACCTTGTATTATTTAATTTCCTAGAATTACATCTTTTCACACAACAAAAAACAGTATGACTCGTGAAAAGTTATCTAGTGGTGAATGGAGCTAAGTGAACGAAACCCTTCTACCCTCATATAAATCAATGTTTTATCAGTGTTTGGTTTAGTGCAAAGTAGGTAACACTTTGTTTGATAAATCCTAAAAAAATTTTAGGAATAGTTCAATGAACAGGAAACTTATAAGCTAAAATGTATTTTTTCCTGGACATGGTAATCTAAAATGCTCATTATCTCGAAACTGACTTTTGTTGGTTAGCTCTCTTCACATCCACGGCGACGATATTAAAAGATTTTAGATATCAAAAGAAGCGTTAGATTTAATTTTAAAATGTATAATAAAATCATCAAGTATGATCAGTTTGTCTGCTTTACTAAGCAAAGACGTTATAACATTCTCAAAATTCACCAAAAACAACTCAAAGTCACCCTTACACGATCTGTACACAGTTAAAATATTGGTTTTTAATAAAGGTACATAAATTACCTGGGAGAGATAATGAAAATTAACAAAGAAAATTAAACTGCCGAAATAACCAGAAGAATAAGGTTAGCGTGGGCAGGATTTGGAAAACTGAGTTGGATCTTAAAAAGCAATAAAATAGAACAGTATTTAAAAACCAGAATTTACGATCATTGTATCCTCCCTATACTCACGTATGGTTCACAGACGTGGACACTCACCAAGTCCAATATGGATAAAATAGTTAAAGTACAAAGAGCGATGGAAAGATCAATGCTCGGGGTGAGACTTATAGACAAAAAAACAAACAAATGGATTAGAAGCAAAACGAAAGTAAAAGACGCAGGAGAACATGCTGCCAAATTAAAATGGAGCTTCGCAGGACACAATGCCCGACTGAAGAATAAGAGATGGAACCACGAAATACAGCACTGGAGGTCATGGTTAGGAAAGAGAAGCAGAGTGGCGCAAAATAGAAGACACTTGATTGATTTGGGGGAGGCCTATGTCCAAAGTTGGATTACTTAAGGCTGAAGAAGAAGAAGACATAAATTGCACAAAACTCTGAAATTTGCTCTATACTATTATCATTTAGATTAAGAGAAGAATACATAAGACTTTCTTTTACATAAATTGCAACTCCACCTTGTGTGAGAACACGAGAGTACATAATATAAACATTTTTCCTTCTCCGAAACGAATTACCAGGCCTTTGAAAGGAATTAGAGAAATATGGGAATACTCTATAGATGATGGTATGATTAATTTGATTGTTCAATTTACAAATATATCGAGTCCATTCGCTACAATTTCTCCCGACTTCAAGATACTGAACCTTCAAATATGTTCTACTGGGCTACTGTACTTGGCCGGAGTTTATCACGCAAACCATCTGAACGTTTTGAAGATATGTGTAAGACCGATGAGACATAGAGTTATTTTCTCTTAGCATGACTTTACAGTGATTTAAATTTAAGATGTTTAAGTTTTGACCACATGAATTCTAGTGAAGAACAAAGATCACTACTTAAGCTGGTAACTAAACAAACTCTTCGATACTTTTGTAACTAATTGTCAAAATGGTTACAGCCATTCTAAGTATGTAACTGTTGATGAAATGCTACCAAGATTTAGAGGTAGATGTGGCTTTCGTCAATATATACCATAATAAAAATAAACACGGGAAAAAAATATATGCTTTATCTGATGCATCTTCATATTATATAAGCCGAATGGAACTGTGTGTTGAACAGCAGCCAGAAGGACCATTCAAGATTTCAACTAGTACCAAAGATGTTCTCTTACGGCTTTCTGACAATATTCGAACAACGAATCGTAATTTGACGATTGATAATTCGTTTACGTCAATCCCTTTGGTTGAAGAATTGATGCAGAAACCTAACAGCTTGACTGCAATAAGAATGATCAGTAAAAATAAACCTGTATTACCAATAGAGTTTACCTTACCTATAGCACAACCAGCTAATATTAGTATGTTTGCCTTTAGACCTAAATGCACCCTGGTGTCATATATGCCAGGAAAGATGGAAAATGTAGGACTCTTGGTTTTCTAGTATGAGCAACCAAGACGATATGGACGAAAGTACTGGTGATAAATTCAAACCAGTAGTTGTCTTAGAAGATATTCATATCAAATGAAGTGTTGATGTTGCATTCAAACTTTGTGCTAGTTACAATTGCTCAAGAAATAGTCGAAGATGGCCAACGATTATTATGGCTATTTTAAATGTAGCAGTGATTAATTCACAAGTAATATATTGTTTCAACAATCCAAATGAAAATATTTTGAAAAGACAATATTTGGAAGAACTAGCAAATGCAATAAAGCAATAAAGAAACAAAAACCTCAACACCAACTATTAGACATCCAATTATTGAAAAACGACACCATACATCAGACAGTAAATAAAGAATTAAACAAAAATTTTAGGAAATATCGACCACAATAGAATTAGCGAGTACGATGACATAAACGTTCTGTGGGAAACTATTAAAGAACAAATGAACAATGTAACGGGAAAACATCTAACAGTAACACCTAGAAATAACAAACAGGAATGGATGACAGAAGAGATTTTACAATTAATGAACAAACGAAGAGAATCTAAAGGAAAAAATGACAAGGACGGAGAATACAAAAGACTAAATAGAATAATTCGAAAAAAAAAATAACCGAAGCAAAAGAGAAATGGCTGGAAATAAAATGCGTGGAAATAGAAGAACTACAACAAAGGCACGATTTTTTTAATTTACATAAAAAGGTAAAAGAGATTACATCGACTACCAAGAGAACGACTTTTCACACCATGCTGAACACGGATGGCAAACTGCTAGAATCAACGGAAGATAAACTGAAAGAATGGGAAAACTATATTAAAATTCTTTTTCACGACATACAAGAAGAACCAAGATTGGAAAATAACAACGAAGGGCCAACAATTCTGAAATCTGAAATCATAAATGCAATTAATCATCTTAAAACAAATAAAATCCCAGGTCCAGACGGAATATACCCAGAAACGTTAAAATTAATCAGCGAAGAAAATATCGAAATATTTGTCCTTTTATTCAATCGCATTTATGATAAGCCTTATGAGTCATGCAGTAAAAGTCCTACTAAAAATCGTACATAATCGTATCTATAGAAAGTGCGAAACAATCATCGGAGACGATCAGTTTGGATTTAGAGCCGGCATGGGAACGAGAGAAGCCCTGTTCAGTTTACTAGTTCTCGCCCAAAAATGCTACGACCAACAGAAAGATATATTTATATGCTTTATAGACTTCGAAAAAGCATTTGATAGAGTAAGACACGACCTACTATTAGAACGTTTGCAAGAAGTCGGTTTAGATGGAAAAGACATAATATTCTTAAAAAACTTGTACTGGAACCAAAACGCCAGAGTTAGGATCGAAGCTTCCACATCCGCGGAAGTAGAAATTAGGAGGGGAGTTAGACAAGGATGTGTTTTGTCGCCTCTGCTGTTTAATCTTTACTCCGAGTTTCTATTTAAAGAAGCATTGGAGGATTCCAAGGATGGAGTCAAGGTGAATGGCGTAAATATCAACAGTATCAGATACGCCGATGATACAGTGTTAATTGCGGATTCCGACTTAGGTCTACAACGACTCATCGACAAGACCAACTCGACCTGTGAGCAATTTGGTATGAAAATAAACATTAAAAAAACCAAAGTGATGTCAATCCGAAAAAACCAAAACGTACCTCAACCTTGCACAATAAATGGGCACATTTTAGAACAGGTTAATAGATTTAAGTACCTGGGACGTTGGATCGATAGCAGCCTAAATCCTGATCTAGAAATAAGATCGAGAGTAGAACAGGCCAGAAAATCTTTCGAAAAAATAAAAAAACTGCTTTGTGATTCTCGAATAAAACTCGAAATTCGACTACGTTTATCAAAATGCTACGTCTGGTCGACTCTTCTATATGCAGTTGAAACGTGGACCCTTAAAACATCAACCGTAAATAAATTGGAGGCCTTTGAAATGTGGATCTACCGGAGAATACTCAAAATTTTATGGACATCGCATACCTCAAACGAAGAAGTGCTGCATAGAATAGACAAGGAAAGAGAACTTTTTAACACAGTAAAAGTTAGAAAAACATCATACCTAGGCCACATACTGAGAAATAATAAGTACCAATATGCCCAACTTATAGTGAAAGGAAAAATCAAGGGAAAGAGAGGCCTAGGAAGGAAAAGACTATCGTGGCTCAGAAACATCCGACAATGGACAGGGCTAAATTTTGAACAGCTAATAAGAACAGCTGAATATAGAGAAGAGTTTAAAATTGTAGTAGCCAACCTCCATTGAGGAGAGGGCACTTTAAGAAGAAGAAGCAAATGCATTATTGCATCCCCATTGCACAGTGGGATCTTAGGCTATATATTGTTCTTGTACTATGTGTGTGTACTTTTAATCCTAAAAGCCCAAGTTGTTGTTTCTTAATGAAAAGGTATCATGCTTTTTCCAAAAGCAATGAACATTTTTCTCCATTAATGATCATTTATCATATACTGTTGAAAAGTTTGACTGATATATCATTACCACAAGAAAATCAAGTGTCCAAGTTTTTTGTTCAGCAGTGTAATAATTATTACAAGAACTATTCTGTCAAAATATAATAAATAATTTATAACAGTGGGTCTTTTTGCTGTCCGGATCCTGTTATTGATTTAATTTGGTGTAACACCGACGGGCATTTCCAAAGAATAGATTTATTGTCGTTTGACAATACATATTTGTAAAGTTATGCGGCAATTATGAATGACCATGAATCTAATGGCACGGTTAAAATTCATATGCATATAAATAACTCACTTTAGATATAATCCATTAAAATCCATTCAATTGTCGCAATCAAATGATATGGAGTGCAAGAGAGCAGCATTTGAAAGCCATTTAAATTGGGGAATATATCTTATTTGCCACGCTGATGTCACATTAGACACAATTAGATAACTTTTGATCATTTTTATAAATTGAAAAAGATAGGTATGTGGGAGTGACAAACGGTCGGTAGTAGAGATAGCCTCTTATTGTCCTGCATGTATTATTTATTGCATTTCCTTTAAGTTTTTTATGACATCGGTGGTGTGTATTACAATCTGATTTTTTTTAGACCAATAAACATTCTATTCTGTCCTAAGATTAAGAAATAATATTGTTTTAGCGTTTGCCCAATGGTGTTCACCTATTTCATGTTGAATTAGTTCAAATTAATTCTTGCTAGGGGAGAATGGGGCATTGTGGATTAGCAGGGCAATGTAAACCACATCGGTTATTTTTTTTGAATTGGCAACACAGCATCAAAAATTTTTTTTTTTTTAAATTCCTTTATAAAAGGTATAATAATAAAAACACTATCGGGCACATCACAGAACGTTTTCAGAATAACTATTCCATCATTAGTGCTATCTGGATGTAGATGTTTATTCTTCTTCTTATCCCTCTTCGAATTTATTTCGAATTCGCTCATAAATAATTCGGAGACAGATTTTAAGAGTATGTCTTATAAGATTAATTCTGTAATCGCTGCGATGTAGAGGCCTCTTCGGCAGCGCAGCGGTACAAAATCTATTATCAAAAGAACGGCGTACGTCAGGGATTTGTTTTAAGATCCACTCTCTTCATCCTAGCTTTTACCGATATTTGCAACGTGCTCTTCGTCTTCTTCTTCCTCTTTATAAGCAATTCTGCTTGTTTATTGGCGGATTAATACCTCTATGGAAGGTTGTCACTCCATATTTTGCACGGTCGTCCGATACTTCTTCTGCCGATTAGTGACTTATCTCTTGCTATTTTGACGATATGGGTCTCCTCAATTCTGCGTATGTGGTTATTCCATTCTTTTCTTCTCAGTACTCTCATCTCTACCGTTTCTAGTAGCCTTTGCGTTGTGGCTGTGTCGGGTCTTGTTTCTGAGGCATATAACATTATTGGTCTTACACTGGATTTATAAATTCTTGACTTCATCTCAGTGTTAATGTGTCTGTTTTGCCATATAGTGTTATTAAGGCATCCTGCCGGTCTATTTCCTTTCTATCTTTCTATTTCCTACTCCACTGGGTCGCTAGTCCTTAGACCAAGTGTCTGTGAGGACTTGTTGATGCAACTGCATTTAGTTTTCTTCTCTTCTTCCTCTTCTTATGTAGACATGACTCTGTCTGATTTTCAATGTGCCTCATGGCGTGTGTTTCATGGCGCCTTTGGCACGATATTATGATATGGCATTAGAAAAGTTTCTTAATAACAACCCAGGCAGAGTGGTAACGGCTTTTCAAATCTCTAAAACTTCTGGTGAGGCTTTCTTACAAGCTGCAACACCTTTGAATGCTATTAACACTGTTTAAAAATGTTGAAGGAGATTTGATGAATAAAAGTCTACCACTGCCAAGTCATGATAAGGCAATCGCTTCAACATTTGCATTTGGAGCAAACAGCCTGAAAACATTCGTCTTCTGCTAAAGAGAAGTAAATTAATGTAACCAAAAAGGAAATCTAAAAAAGATAAAATAGCTTTACTGATATCTAGTTCGTATAAGCTAGAATTAGAACTTGAAGTAAACACGAAGGAAGCAAAAGAAACAATGGAAAAGGAACAAGCTAAGAAAAATAATATAAACATGAAGATAGAGAAAGAAATAACAAAAAAATAAAAGTGTGTTCTTTCAAAGTTGGTAAGGGAAAAAAATGTAAACATCAAGTACATACATGATGAAAACGATGATGAAGATGCTGAATGTTTCTATTGTAACGAGTGGTTTTCCTCATCGTGGAAGAAGGATGGGTACGTTGCTTGGTCTGTCTGAAATGCGCTCATGAAGCATGTGCGGGAATAGATCCAGGAGATGATGAACAATTTTAGTATGAATGTTGTATTTCTGAATAAGTATAATACGTATCTATTTTTACTAATGTTTTCTTGTCAGCTTTCTAAGTGTTTTTAATAACAAATCACTTTTTCCTTGATTTTACTTGCAAAACATAGCCATTAGGTAATGAAATAGTTTGATTTTCCCATTGTTCGCATTGTCCTACCCTATGTGGCAATGTGAACTTTTGACATATAGACAGTTTTGTTGCAAATACGTTAAGTAAATTCAGTTTTAACTGCAACTAATTGACCGTTAAATGATTAATGAACGTTCCTAATTAATTAAGCAAAAAAAGTATTTTTGGTGTAACTATATATACATATCTTCCTTACAAGGTTCACAATTCCCCATTTTCCCCTACATCTATCATAAACAATAATTAACTCACTCTTTTGTTTATGCTGAATATGTCAAATGTTAGGTATTTTAAATATGTTATAAGCTGATGGATTTTAAACCATTTAATTTAAAAATCGTTATAAGTATATAATATTTGTCTTAGAGACTTTTTTTCTCTAGTTCCTAGAATAAAATAAATAAAAACGTACCTTGTTGCCCAAATCGTTATATTTTTTTTTTTTTTCAAGTGAACGATATGAGACAAAATCTGTTAAGACCTAATCTTTCTTCCAGCATCTTTCAAATAGAAAAATCCAACCCCAATCAAAATTCCATCACAGCCTACTTGTAATCCCTACTCCTATGTCGACAAATATCTTTCTTTATCTCAACTTAGATCCATGGTCTAGTTGGACCTTTCCCCGCTCAGGTGTGGCGCATTATAGTGATTCATTGACAAGATTATTACAGTGCCGCAACGTGACATAAAAACACCCTTATTTAAGGGAGTATAAAAATAAAATTGTATTTTATAACCGATCATAAATTAATTAAGCAATTTATGAATTACTAGGTCTATCAATTAACCTTTAATTTATTTGTTCAAGTTTTATAAGACAATTAGATATCTATATAAAAAATTTAGTTACTACGGATGGATGGCATTTCAACAATCGTGCAAATCTTAATTTTACTATTGAAATTTATGTCATTATCGTTGTCAGTATAAACTTTGTTTATACTGTATTTAATTTAAATTTTTTAATTCAAATAAATTGTATTTAATTGTTTATTAAAAATGGTAAACAAAAATAAGTAAGGTTGTGTATACGTCAGTCTGTGGAAATGGCTATAATTCCAAGAAGCGTTTTTTTATTCCATAGGTTCAAAATGTGTCAGATATTTTTCTTTGCAAACAATGATTGCTTAACAATAAAACAAGTCTTTACTGTTTACAAACAATAATCCGTAGAAATAAAGACCCTCTAAAATTGAAGAAAAAAAAACGATTTTTATGTACCTACCAGTTGGTATGCGGCCCCAAGAGTACGCATTTTAAAGTTCCCAAGAATACGCTCTGCATACTATTGGGAAAGGTATACTAATTAAGTTCATTAAAGGGAGTGCACCTACTGTTAAGAAGAAAAACAGGTGTATGTTACAATCTAAAGAATTCACTCTGCTTAGTATTGTTTTTTTTTTTTTAGAAAATGTGTGCTCACACTTACAAGAGAACGTCTCAGAGGAAGCTGACTTTTACCGAGCAATTAATGAACAAATACGGCCTAATATTAAAAAAAGAAAATCGAGAAGGCAAATATATAGAGAACTGAATATCATTGAGGCCACTATTCGCAAGCACTCAATATGGCACGGTACCTACATCTACCAAAAAAAAAAACACCTAATGTTTTTTTTAATGATATGGAAATCCAGCTAAAGAGGATACACTCTATATTGTCATATTGTTCTCTATTTTATATATTTTTCAGTATTATAGTATAGATTTTACATTAATTCTGATTTTTTGTTTCAGGGCCAACTACAAAAAAAATTATAAAAAACACAA
Source organism: Diabrotica undecimpunctata (assembly GCF_040954645.1). Classification (NCBI taxonomy): domain Eukaryota; kingdom Metazoa; phylum Arthropoda; class Insecta; order Coleoptera; family Chrysomelidae; genus Diabrotica; species Diabrotica undecimpunctata. The sequence goes on from NC_092812.1 coordinate 29,726,970, forward strand.
AAAACCGGCCTCGGTCACCAAAAAATTATAAAAACACTAACAAAATCTGGCACAAGCCAACAAAAAAAAATTAACAAAAACCCCAAAACCCGGGCACGTGGGCCCAACCCCTTGAGCACCAAGTCGCCCAACTGATTCTGGCTCAGAGCGGAGACTTGAGACCCAAGTAAGGAATTTTAGTTCGCGAATAAGCCACTTTAAGATAACAGGATTATAGCGACAATGCGCTGTCCTGAGTTTTGCATTCGGTTAGGAAACCATGTTGGGGTTCTATTACCCAAGACCTCCACATGAAGAGCATTTGGCTGATAGTTGTGCCCCTATCGCGCATCAGAGTGCTATAGAGGGGAAAGGGATGGTCTGGAGCATGGAGCGCGGTGTAGTGACTCCTGTTTTTACTCCAGTTAAGACTTAGGGGTGAACATTTCTCACAGGCTGGGTTGAATCAAATTGTTTGCTTGCTTGGAAATCCAGCTAACAGAACGCCTCAGGCAACTTGATACTGAACATCCTTTCAGTTCAACTAAGAAAGCTGCAGGTGACTGGGTTAGGAACTTTTATTAGCGACAGAAATTAACGCTTCGACAACCCGAAAAATGTTCCATAGTTAAGATAATGTGTTTTATAAACCTCAAATTGATAGATTTGTTGACAACCTTAAATGCTTGCATGAAAAGTTTAATTTTCCTTCCAACCGCATTTATACCATGAATGAAACTGGCAAAATTTATCACAAATAAAAAAAACAGAAGTGTTGGAAAGGCAGCAAGTGCAGAACGTGGTCAGCTAATCGTGGCAGTTTCTTGTTTTAACGCTAGCGGAGAATACGTCGCACTAGCATTAATATTTCCCAGGAAAAGTATGCGCGAAGATCTCTACAAAGAAGGTCCAAGTGGAACTTTAAAGTAAAATAAAAGTCGAAGAGATATAAATGACAAACGTGTATAAACCTCCACAAGTAAAGAGAACTGAGAGAGTCCTACCGTCATTAAACGATCTAGGAATCTAAGTTAGTTGTTTTAATAGCCACCATATTATTTGGAAATATATAAACGACCAAAAATGGACACGCTTGTAAAATGGGCTTAAGAAAGTAATTTAAACCTTATATAAACCTTGATGTCAAATACAGAGGCATATTCAGACCAGCAGTGTGGAATGGGTAATACAATCCCGTTCTAGCCTTTGCAACACAAAGTACTCTCATCCAACACGTCAATATGGCACATAAGTGCTTGTAAACTTCCAACGCAGTCAACATGGTCCTATGTAGTACGAAATAGGAATACAAATTTAAAAAATGTAGATCCATAAGGTTATAAGATGGATCCTGAAACCTACATTGACGTCTTACTCCACAACTCGCTGACGATGATTTCGACCTCAATGATAAACATATTTTGCAATAAAAACTATTCCTAGTATCTGCGTTATTCAATAGATCAATCACAAATGACCATTGGTTTTCATCGTCAATGCATTCGTGAACTTGTCTAGAAGTGTAAGCTGAAAACATACCACGGCGATCCAATAGGCTGTTGGGACACGCCCAACAGCCGTAAGCTTTTGTGGATAGCCTCAATTAATTTTAAAATACGAGTATATAGGTACCCAATTTTTTACCTGATTTTTTTACATTACACGTCTAATTTGTCAAAGAAATTTATCTTGTTACGTACATTTTAGCGAGTGTTTCTTGCGACAGAAATATTCCAACGAAACTAAAAAGTACAGTTTATATATTACCGTAAAACCATACTACCTCCGCCACTGCATTACATAAACACTGCCGCGATAAAATAATTTTGTACAAAATCGAAATCAATAAAGATGAAAGCTGTATTAAAGGGTTGAATCAACCAGGTAGAACACAGATAAGAAATAAGAACTTTAAGCTTCGTTAAAACGTCTAGGTACACTAGTAGCTTTGAAAATAGTGACATAAAGTTTTGCCGAACCAAAACTCTGTAAAAGAACTTGAAAAGACATGTAATTTATTTACAGTGCTGGGTAAAAAATGTAGACTTTTAACTTTTGTGACTATATTTACTGATTTGGAAATGGTAGAGAAAATTAACGACCACACGTAAATACTGGAACTACTAAATGACAGGAGAAATTTAAAAAATCATACGAATTATATACAGGGTGGTCCTTAAGTAATTGTACAAAAAGAACAGTAGATTCTACACTCTAAAATATTACGATTTAAGCCAAATTGCTTTTATAAAATGTTGATATTAAGAAAGATACAGGGTGTTAAAGTGCAAAATTAAAATTTTATTTTTCGCTATAACTTTCATGTTTGTAAACATTTATGTATAAAAATTTACAACAGGGTACTTTTAGATATAAAAAACTATAATTTTATACACACTTTGACGTAACTGATAGAGGGCGCCACTTATGCCACATATGTGGTATAAATTTGCACTTAACTTTTTTGCTCTTTAAGTTACTTGTATTTGGGATAAAAAATATTAAAGATACATTATTTTGACAAAAAAAAGGTATACTTGTTAATAACATCAAAACTCAATAGTTTTCGAGATAATCGCATTTTAAAAATCAGCTGCATAATTCTGATCTAAGGCAATTACTCCAGGCAACGAAGGAAAAATAGACAAAAACATTAATACTTCTGAATTTTGGTATAAAATACCTTTAACTAAAGTTAATAGTTAACGAAATATTAAAAAAAAAATAAATATATCAGCAGGATAATTAATAATAGGATTTGACAAAATAACAGAATAATAGGATTGTACATCAAACATTTTACGTTTTATGTTAAATTAAAGTCATAATCAAAACATTTTGTTTACAAACCAAATTAAGAAATAGTTAAAGTAAATAACACAACTTTTTGTCAAAGTAAGTGTTCGATATGTCCACCATTTTCTTTAATACATTTGTCAATATATTCTATAAAAGATCGTCTCATTAAATAGCATCATTGGTTCTAAAGAAACTGCTGCAGTATTTATTTCTTCCCATAGTTGGTTGCGAATGTTTATGGGATTCTTATAGACACGTTGTTTTAATACGCCCCGTACACCAAAATCAAACCAATTAAATTCTGGGCTACGTGGTGGCTATAATGTATAATGGATGAATATATCGATGACATTACTTATTTATATGATTACGTTACAGCTTACGAGTAACTATAATTACATCTCGAACAAAAGGACTATTATGATTTACTAACGAACTTATATTATGCTGAACCAAATTGCCTGTGTATTTACTATATTTATAACAATATCGGTTATTAGGACAACGATGATGTTTTTGTAAAAATGCTGAGTCTTTCAGGTTAGATTTGTAGCAAAAGTATTATGAAACAGGACACATATGTGTTATTCAATACCTGTGCTCACATTGCCAAGGAATATGACTACCGCGACCAATCCAACGTTCAGAAAAGTTGTATTTAAGTAGGTTCTAACTGTCTTCTCTCTAGAATGTGGTTATGTACCATCTTGCATAAACCACATATTTTGGGTTTTTAGTATTTTACGATAGAGAAAAAGTAATACAACGCCATTATAGAAACTTAAAAAGCGATAGCAAGGGGAAATTGTAAACATGATGACGACCAACGTCTGAATACGAACACGGCACCTAAAGAAGAAGATGAAATATATTTTCTTTAATAAGACATTTAGCACATATAACAAAGAATTTTGTGATGTTACATTATCATCTTTGAGTAGTTTTAATAAGAATAAACTATGAATTATGCTTATCTACAGGTATTTAGTGCTTTACCGCACAAATATCAAACTAAGAATTATTGTGCAGCTGACTTATAAAATGCATTTATCTCGAAAACGGTTGAATTTTCAGATTACTAAAAAGTATACCTTTTCTTTGTAAAAATAATGTATCTTTAATATTTTTTAACACAAATAGAGCTAACTTAAAGAGGAAAAAAGTTAAGCGCAAATTTATGCCACACATGTGGCATATGTGGCGCCCTCTATTAGTTACATTAAAGTTAGTATAAAATTATAATTTAGCCTAGTCAAAAGCATCCAACTGTAAATTTTTGTCCAAAAATATTTACAAACGTAAAAGTTATAGCGAAAAATAAAATTTTAAATTTCCACTTTAACACCCTGTATCCTTCTTAAGATCAACAATTTATTAAAGCAAGCTTAAATCGTAATATTTTAAAGTGAAGAATCTACGGTTTCTGTTTGTACAATTACTTAAGGACCACCCTGTATAATTATAAAGAGTAAAAAAATAGCGAGTATCCATCAATAAAAATGTATATCTATAATGAAAGAAAACATTTTATTCTTGCGAAATCGACGTTTATTTATTTATGTTAAATATAAAGTATATAATTGCAGCGTTTAATTTATTGTTTTCATTATACCACCGAGAAACCAGAGGGTGAAGCAATGCGTCCTGTTACTTTATATTCAAAGCACGTATATCACGTAATCGAGAGCCGTTTGGTATCGTCTCAAAAACGACACTTTTTTCTTTTGGGTTTTTTGTAAAGTTCATGGTCTTTTTACGATAATTATTTGATTCGATTTTACATCTTTGGTACCAGTTGTTAGCAAAACTCTTTTTAGATCTTAAGAAGTTTAAAGAAATATTATCATATATGCATGTACGTTTTAAATGATATTCAGTTTGTAGTGGGGGGGGAAACGCTATGCAATATATTCATCATTTCTAGACATTCCAAATCTGTACACAATAAAATTTAACAACCATTATTGGTTTAACTCAATAAATTGTATTCTATGTTTCGAAATTTTAATTTTTGCGTGATCTATGAATAGTATATTCTATCTATAGTATATAACTAAAAATAATTAAATGTGAACAAAACAAGTTATTTATTCAAACAAGCTCTTTGTTAAAATAGTTAATATTTGTAGTGTTTGCTTCTCAGAGCACTGGCAGAGTGAAGCAAATCTCCGATACATAAACATAAAAATAAAAAGAATGGTGGTACTGTAATATATGTCAAAAATATTTTAAAATTCGAAGCTATTAATTGTGATAAATTTAATATAGAACAAACATCTGAATTTTGTGGAATTATCGTTCTACAAGATATTAACACGGTTGTATTGGCAGTGTATAGATCGAGTAAATGTAACGATTTTAAGTCTTTTTTTACAAATTTCGAAAATTTATTAGGTTCCATTATGAGGCCAAATTTAAAAGTAGTAGTTTTGGGAGCTGACTTCTATAATATCATCATTTGGAATAAAACAAACAATCCATGACTACACTACAGTCGGTTCACAATTTGTTGATAGCTCACTACAAGTTTAACCCTAATTAGAAAACTGAAATACAGAGAGGATAGGTAATACGATATAATAGTAAAAACCAACCTAAAACTGACGGTTTAAGACGTTTTCGACCAACCCACCTTATATCTGAAGGAATACAATACTTTATAATCCTATTACGGGGGTATTTTGAATGGTTAGAGATGAACGACCAGTGTCGTAGAGTATATGATTGAAACATTTATTTGAACTAAATAAATATATTTTTTAAATTGTACAATTGTACTTTTGTAAATTGTATTTTTTAATAAAACTTATTTATTTTATTCAAAAATAAAAAGTTTCTTGCCATTTGTAGAAGATACATTTATTTAATTAAGGAAAAAGGCGCCAAATGTCGCCTGGCAAAATTTCCAATGTGTTTTAAATGTATCCATTATTTTCGAATCCGGAGAAAACTAATAAATATTTTTGAAAAATTTAAACGCAGAATGAAAGATTACATTATTACTCAGGGCAGAAAGTCCCTGAAAACTTCTACAATGTTTATTTTAATATGTTATGTAACAGGGGTAAAAATAAAAGAGAAAATATAGTATAATTTTTAATTGAAAATATTGCATGCAAAAGAAACTTTTTATTTATTCTAAAAAATATTTCATTCTGCCTTTAAATTTTTCAAAAATGCTGTTTAGTTTTCTCAGGATTTGAAAAAAAAATGGATACATTTAAAACACATTGAACATTTTGACAGGCGACATTTTGCGCCTTTCGCCTTTAATACCTTACGATTACAACTATTATTACTTACCTTATATAATTACGATTAGAAAACTATTCAAATTCAAAATAAATAGGATCAACTTCGGAATCCGAGTCATCTTGAGGGTTAATAATTAGCGGTTGTGTCTCTACGGTCGCATCAATTATGTTATCAAGATCCCACATTTTTTGTTCTTCTTCTATTACATGCCTTACTGCATCTTTCCAGTTTTGTTCTGTAATATGTTGTAAAGACTCGTATAACAATTCACGTAATGCTTGTATTTTATATAACGTATTTTTTCTAGCCACATAACTTTTCATTTGTGCCCAAATGAGTTCAATTGGATTTATTTCACAGTGGTAGGGTGGAAGTCTAAGGAATGTAATGTTTCGCCTTTCCGCCATTTTGTCAACTACGTATTCCTTGAACTTAGATTTGTGTTGCCGGCAATTTTTAGAAGTTCTGCTTTTACCATTCCATCTTCGTAAGGCAGATACTTATTCCGCAGCCAGTCAAGAATATCCTGTTTCTTCCACGCAGTCGTTGGAAGTCTTTCTACTAGTCGTGAATGATAAGGTGCATTATCTAATACTATAATTGAATTTGGTGGTATGTGTTCAATCATCTGCTCAAAATACTCTTCGAAAATATCAGCTGTCATCTCCTCGTGATAGTCTTTTGTGCTTTTGGACTGAAATTCCAACAAACCATGCTTAACAAATCCTTTTTCACTGCCAATGTGAGAAATTATTAAATTTACTGCCTTTACCAGAAGGTGGGGAGATACCAGTAGACCAACCTTCCATAAAGGCTTGCCTGGTGCTTAATATATTTTTATCTGACCAAATTTTTTTTAGAGTATGACCTGAGTTTACCGACGTCTTATCCTGGTAGAAGATGGACCTTCCTTCAGCCCGGAATTTTCGTATGGATCTTAGATAATTTCTTCTTCAACATATTATCTCCTCTCGGTCAATCAAAAGTGATTTTCGGTCTGATTTCTTCCACCGGAAATTTAATTCTTTTAAAACTTGCCACAATTTAGTTCGTCCGATATAAGGCAAATCCGGGTCGTCTCCAACTTCTTGTAAAATTTTGTTTAGGTTTGGTATTTCTTTTTTGAAAAAAAATCCATGAATTTTCCTTCGAATACCATTTTTGGCAAATTCATCAATTTCAATAGGCTTTTTCCCTCTCTTTAAGTGTTTGTTTGTGTTTAGGTTAGCTATACCGTGTTTTTTTCTTTCTGATAGGAACCTATATATAGTTGACTCTCCTACGCCAGTCATGTTGGCACAACTTTCGACTATGTTGCGAACAGTGTTTGTGGGATTCTGAGAAACCAGAGCATCGTGAACATTCAGGACAATAGTCTACAGAAATGTGTTTGATAGAATAATCATATTATCATTAGCCCATAACAATCGTGAAAGAAGCGGACTGAGATGATTATAATGTCACCGATAAACAGCTTTTGGTTAAACAACAACCAATTGACAGAATCGATAGCTTAACATATTTTGGTACCAATATAAATAACCAATGAGACGGCTGTCTTGAAATAGAACAACGCATAGAGAAGTCAAGGTCAGCGTTCATAAAAATCTATCTTTAGGAGTCTAAACCATATACGAGTGAAAACCAAACTCTCCGTCCTCAGATGTTATGTTTTTCTACCTTGTATTTAGTAGAGGCTTGGGCTCTTTCTGAAGCTTTTTTTAAAAAGGGAAGCATTAGTGATGTGATGTTACAGGCGCATTTTAAGGATTTTTATGGGTGAACTGGGTGACTCATGTTGGGGTTGTACGTAAAATGGGGAATTAGTGCTAGATCATTCATATTTTCAAAGAGTGCACATTATGAGAAATGAGCAGAGATGGGGCTTGTTGCAACTCGATGTATAGGGGTAAGATGTATCCAAAGGATATGTGCCATAATAAAAAGTGTAAATCGTTATTAACAGTTAACAAAAATTATAAATATCCACAATAATCTAACAGTTTTCTCATGACACAATATTTCAAATATATTTCCTTTTATTTACCCATTTTAATTAATAAAGTATTCAAAGTATTATGTAATGAAGCAAGAAAATAATGCCATACTGAATAGCTAGTTTTTTTTAATGTAAACTTCGCACGGGATCTTTTTTCACATAAAGTTACTGTCAAAAATAAAATTCAATGAATTGATCTTTTTTATATGTCCGATAAAATTAAGATATCAGTAAAACTTATGTTCCCAATAGATCATTCTTATCGTTCATCACAAACGATTTCCCTTCTAAATAAGAATCCATACTTAACACAAATAGTTCTGTAACAAAGAAAACGTATTTCCCCAAAAATTCCTGCGTGAATGATGAATGAAGTTGTAACTTATTGTAATATATAATATGTGGGAACCATCACCTGAAATCTCTTGGATCAGAAGGACGTTAACAAAATGATGCACACCTCATTTTCACAGGTCCACTGAATAGAATGAGACCGATAAAGAAATAATAAAATATCATTATTTGGCATAAAAAATATAATAAAGTAATGGAGTATTTTGGATAAGTAATGATACTGCTGTATAAACAAATCGTAACCTGTACATAATTTTAATTTAACTGTTAGTATTTTTTAAATAAGTTACTGAGTAGGTTGATTTTTATATCTGAACTTTTTCTGTAAATTGTGTTTCATTGTCTTCTCCCGGAAATAGTAAATTGAAATTATTATGAACATCTTTATGATTCTACAGCCCTTGAGAAGTCATTACTGTTATGAGACTAAATAGCTCTAGACTGTAAAGTCCTGTGATCATAGATCACTTGCATCACTTTAAGTGATGTTGGTTGCCAAAGCCATAACAAAGGATAGGCGGCGCGAGGTCTCAGATGAGACATATAGGTTAAGTAATTGAAATTGTGGCCTGTTTGCGGGAAGCAAGGTAGTCTGGGCACACTTTAAACTGTTTTATTATTAACAATAAACTACATACTAAAAACAAGTAAGAAAACTGTAAGAGTTCCTTTCGTTGTTACCTCGTGGTGTGATCGTGTTTTGACAGTCATCAGCTGGCTCTGATCTCCTCTTCTTTTCTCCGTCGACGTTCCCTCACTTCGGTAGCACAGTCAACCCATGTGTGGCTGGAGGTTAACTGTCAATCTGTCACAGAATATATTATTATTAAAAAAGCAACTAAGCATCTAATTCACCTTAGATGCTTAGTTGTCAAACAAATAGATTAGTAAAGATTAGTAAAGACGGCAAGAGACGGTTTTCAATAGGAAGACAATCAGTAGGAAGACCACGGAAACGATGGAAGGACAACTTACTGGAGCCAAATTAAAAACACACAGAGTCATGCATACATAAAAAGAAGAAGAAGAAGAAGATTTTAAGGTTATAATTACGACACTGGGGAAAGTTTTAATGGAAATGCTAGAGAAGGTATTTTTAATTGTAGATACAGAATATCAGGTTCCATTACTTGGATTTAAGGAATATTTATGAAAATTTATTTACAAGGGTAAATTCACTAGCAAGCCCCTAATCTAAGAGTTCGGATGATATGTTTACAGAATATTTACATGTACTTGACGTCCTCGACAAATTAATATCCTACAAGACATAATATAACTGGATACTAACATATAGCCATAAGAAGAGTTCTATATGCATTATGTGAGTACTCAAAAAATGAGCTTGAGGTTAATCGAATCATAAACAAAAGTTGATAAACCTACAAAGTGGATTCTTATATTTATAATCGTGGAAATCAAAAATATTGACATAAAACTAAGTCTTGAATTGCGAAACTTGACGATAAACAGTTCTTGTGTTGCTAAACTCCTTCTAATTTATTTTTAATAGGTACAAATTTCATACTTTCTACCAACGTTTTTGATTTTTTAAAATGTTTTTTTTTATTCTATCAAGCTGTACTTATATATTTCAAATATTTATCTTTCTGAATAAATTATGTAATTGTTCGAATATTACTCCACTCTTTTGCATGTAGGTATATACTTATATATAATAAAAGTTTATTTTGCCCAAGTAGGTACTGTCTTATCTACTGTACCTAGATAAATATATTGTAATGACGACGTACACTTGTACAAAAAAGAGATTGTAATGAAAACAATATTTTCAGTTCCTTCGTTCTAAAACTTTGGCTCCTCAACATTATTACCTCAGGAGCACAATGATGTTAATGAATTGAATTTCACAGACCAATAAAGCGCCTGGGGCATAGACTGCCATACCTACATCTACGTTACAGAAATCTTTTCTGCGAGAATTATTTTGCACGTTTTGTGTAGCGTACACGACAGAAAATAGTAGGTAATTATTAATTTGTTTTCGTTCACGGTCGTAAAAGTAGATGGCACCGTGTACACTGCGATTTAAGTGGGAAAATATGAAGATAAATTGATCTTCTTGGTCTATGGTTTTGAGTATGCACAGAGTTTTTTTTATGCACATGTCAATAGTTGAATTGAAGTGGTTTCTGCCACAAAACCGGTCAAAGTTTACCGGCATTTGCAACGATGTTATAAACAATAGGACGGTAATCTTTAAACACTTACCAAAATAACTACGTTAAAGAAAATTGAATTTTAAACTTCAAAATCGGTATACGTAAAAAAATATGTTTTCTCAGCTTCCAATGGAGCAATTTTCTTCTTCTATATAAGGATATACATCGAATAGAGTATATCCTTATATAGAATCATAGAATAAATTTATTTATAACAAAATAAAACTACATGTTTTCCTATATTGTAGACTTTTTTTGGAAAAACGTGTATATTTTAACGCTCTAAATACAAATATTCTCATTTGAAAGCCGTACAATTATTTAAATAATCTTTGTTTAAACACACTTAATATTTTTAAATTTTTTTTAATAATTTTTATGATATATTAATAAAAATGAACTAGATTTAATTTCTAGAATTATATTAAAAATTCTACAATCGTGGAAACCCTGGATATAGCCTGTGTCTCTTTATCGTCACCTTCTGATTCCGGTAAATTATACAAAATTAGCTTAAACGATTTCTGATAACGAATATTTGCTTCTTGTAGACAGTCATCAAATTCCATTGGTCTAGATCCAGAAGATTGTTCCAACGCCTCAATCGTTGCGAATCTATCTGATAACTTATTTTTATGTTCTGTATATATATCTGATAACTTATTCTTCTCTGTATTCTTATTATCAACAATCGACAATATACCCTTTGGACATTTCATCATCTTTTATTGGGTTGCTGAAACTTGTCTGGCCAAATATTTTATTGCTGCTAATAACCTCTCAAATTGTGGTTCTATAAGCTACGGGTTTTAACCCTCAACTGGCGTTATGGAATCAGGCGAACCCCAACTACGACACCAAGCATTTATGCTTGGCCACGCCATCTACCTTTAAGTTGATGCACTCGTAAGCCACTCCGATACACAAAATTACCTACCTCCTGGAGAAATTCAATAATAATTCCTATTCCTAAACAAAGTAAATCAAAATCAGATCCTGAAACATATAGGCCAATATCTCTTAATTGTAGTATGGGCAAAATGCTAGAGAAAATGATAAATAACAGACTCATGTAGTATCTGGAATCAAAGTAACTAATTATACCAGAACAAAGTGGCTTCCGAAAGCGTCGGTTACTGTAGACAACCTTATTGATGTAGAATCGGAAATACATGAGGCTTTCGCAATTAAACAACACTGTATTGGAATATTTTTCGACATTAGTAAAGCCTACGATTCAGTATGGAAATATTCAATTTTAAAAACGCTCAGCGAATGGAAAATAAAAGGTAATATATTCAAATACATATCAAACTTATTAAAAAATAGACAATGTCAAGTCAGAATACACGGCGTATATTCCTTAACAAAAAAATCAAGAAAATGGTATACCACAGGGCTCGAACCTTACACTACTCTGTGTCTTGTACCTATGAATTCTATTACCGCAAAAATTATACATCCTGTAAAAGCTAGGCTACATGCAGATAATTTAGTTATACTTTGTAGAGGAACCTAACAACCATTCATAATCAGGTCCAAAAAGCCATAAATCATATTGAAGAATGGTCATTCACAAGTGGTCTTCAGTTCAATACCCTCAAAACTAAAGCAGTATGTTTTACGAAAAGTCACCAAATACAACCGAAGAACTTATATTTAAATGGAGGACAGCTTAAATATGTAGACGAACTGAGATTCCTTGGTATGATCTTTGACCAAAAACTAACTTGGAAGATACATTTAGAATATTTAAAAACGACATGTAAGCCTGGAATAAATTTGTTACGATCACTCGCAAACAAAAAATGGGGCGCCGACTCTTCTACATTACTACATATCTACAAGGCCCTAGTACGTTCCAAATTGGACTACGGCTCAATTGTTTACAACTCTTCCAAAAAAACGTACTTAAAAACAAGATATGTTATGCAAAATACAGGTCTTCGAATTTCCTTAGGAGCACACCACACAAGTCCAATACAAAACCTATACTGGGAAACTGGAGAGATTCCACTCGCGTTTAGAAGACAATATCTAAGTCTTTCTTCTGCCGCGGCAGTATCGTCTAATCAAGATAATCCAGTTATACACAACGTATTCGCTGACCGCTTCAAAAGTTGTTTCCAAACTTCAAATCGAACTTATCACCCTTTCTATTACCGCCTACATACTAGGTATCCATTTTCCAGACACTCCAGAGATTTGATATCTCCTCAATTCAAACCCCTCCTTCTTGGACAATTCGACTTCCCTCTACTGAGACCAGCTTATTGCGCCTAAACAAATCAGAAACGCCAGCAAGTCAAATTAATCAAGAATTTCTTAAAATGTTAGGCAAATATGGTAGCCGTTTCAAAGTTTACAGATGCCTCCAAAAACGGACACGAAACTGGGGCAGCAATCTACTCATCAGATTATACAGAAGCTTACAAATAACCTTTATATACAACAACATTCTCTGCTGAACTGTATGCGATACTAAAAGCACTAGTTCTGATAGTTAATACAAATAAAAAGAGAAATGTCATTATTACAGATTCCCTCAGCTCAATAATGGCATTAAACCAACTCTACTGTAATTATCCACTACTCCTTCTCATTAAAAAGGAACTAAAACATGCAGAAAATATGAACATTAAAGTTAATTTTATATGGGTACCTTCACATACTGGAATCGAAGGAAACGAGGTTGTAGACAAAATAGCAAAAAATGCACCTACAAACCCAAACACAGAAGAGAATACGGAATCTGTTCACACCGACCTGAAAGCATTCTTTAAAGAAAAGATTAATTCAATATGGCAGGATACATGGAAGAACTGCCCAACCAAGCTGTACAAGTTATTAATCATCAAAAATTCCCAAAATTTAACAATAGAAGACAACAAGTAACCTTGGCTAGCCTCCGGATTGGTCATACTCGGTTAACACACGACTACCTACTAAAACATGCTGATAAACCTGTGTGTGACATGTGTAAAAGTGTCTTAACGGTTAAACATTGTTTATTGCAGTGCACCAAGTATGATGTGCAACGCAAAATATATAACATACCATCAACATTAAATAGTGCGTTTGGAAAATACAGTGATACTAAAAATATTTTCGCCTTTCTCAAAGACTGCAAGCTGTTATCAAAAATCTAATATTTTACTTTGTATTGATTTAGGTTTATTTCTAATTATGTAGTGCTATGGTTAATATTAAATTGTTAAGTTCTAACTCTGTATCACAATCCATACATGCTAATAACCCTGCGTGGTTGATGCGTCATGTAAGGAAAAAAAAGGAATAGGAAATAAAAACAGCATACAAGATACTAAATAAATTTATTTATATTGTCAACGAGTAATAGCTATACTTTCATAGGATGAACATACTATTTGGTCTTTAATCTCAGAAAACCTAAATTAACATATTTAAAAAGTTCGTAGTTAGAAGATTTAAATAGTACCTATTTAACATAAACTATCAGTAGAAAAATGTTCATGAAAGGATGGTACATTAAATATAATATTAAAGACAAGAACTTTATGTATGTATTATAATAATAATTCGAAATAAATTCCACTTTACAATATTTCAAGAAAACACAAAAATTCAGCAGACATGAATAAGGTACAGAACACACAAATAAATATTTGTAGGTAAAAGCTATATAAGATTCAGACATGAATAAGGTACAAAAGACACAAATAAATATTTGTAGGTAAAAGCTATATAAGAGAGTTGTAACATTGAGTAAAGTGAACAAATATTTTCATAATAAAATCATTTATCCCACAAAAATGTTTCCTGAAGGAACACTGTCTCTTGTTTGTAACATGTAACATATGTAACATATTATGTAACACATGATGATAAATACATTGAAGATATTGTTGGTATCTTATGTTTGTTATCTAATCCTATTTGATCTTTCTTTCTACTGTTCTAAATGTTTGGTGTTTTAAGATCGAGCATTTTCATCTATGATTGTTAGTGTTTAGTTTATCGTTGGGGAGAAACGGATGGATAGTGGTTTAAAATTTCATCCTTGCTTTCTGACATCGTTCTGTTTGAGTTCCAAGATCGCAAATCTTTTGAGGCTCTTATATTTTGTTCCTATGTATTATTTCGAGAACAGCAATTTAGTATGGATCTGCGAACGTATTGTTTTATGTATAAATCGAAGATCGACAAGCATTTCAGCAGCTTAACATGATGATACCTAAGCTTGAAAACAAATATTGAATTGTCAATATAGATGAGTCAGATAAAATTAAATTATTAGAAGAATTTTTCACTAAGTAACAAAAAAACAAAATGTGTTTAATTTACTAATGTTTGTATTTTGAGAACGATTTCCGAAGTGGAAATTGAAACGTCAATAAACGTACTTTAACCTTTAATTGTGGCTTATTCCCATTTAAATAGTAATTACTTGAAAACAAAATTGAAGAAAATATAAAATTGGTTAATTTTCGAGCTGAAACTACGCATTTAGTTATTAGGTCTGTTTTTTTTTTTGAAAGGTGTATCTATTTTTCTCTTGATATGTTACCCATTTTAACTAGTATATCTCATCAGTCATCTCCGAATAACGCTTCCTATTTACGTCCGACGAAAGACGTGTCCTTCTTGTTTTCATAATGTTCGTTTTATTCTTTCAACAAAAGTTTCTTTGCTTCTTCTTTGATATATTGGTTTGGTAAAATTGTCTTATCAATTTTGTAACTCTTCTAGTATTCTTTATAACTATATTTTAAACGTATTTTTACTGAAAGTACTAGAATTTGGTCCAAACATTCCAACAATAACTACAAAGTATCAAGAATCTTTCACACAATAACAAAATATGTCTTGATAGTTTATTTAAGATATTATAAAGTACCGCTTGTTAGAGTCAGATTTTAAATTCCTCCGAGAAAGCATTTTAGGCTTTTAGAAAGTAATTTTCATGAAATAATCATAAAAAAACCTCAACACGTGCAATTTTCATTTGTACATACAGTACATATTTGAGATGACATTTAAATTGGTAATATTAAGAACGTATAATAAAAACATGTCAATTATATCAAATGTACCAACGCTGATATGCAAAGTTGTCCAAAAACCTTGTCAACATAACTAAATTATCATTGACCAGCGCACTTATGTCAAAAA
The DNA here is from genome assembly GCF_040954645.1 of Diabrotica undecimpunctata. Classification (NCBI taxonomy): domain Eukaryota; kingdom Metazoa; phylum Arthropoda; class Insecta; order Coleoptera; family Chrysomelidae; genus Diabrotica; species Diabrotica undecimpunctata. Next base: position 29,742,690 of record NC_092812.1, read on the forward strand.
AATAAATATAAACCACTAAAAATAAACAATTTTTATAGATACATATCTCATAAAAGCATTTAATTGATTCTCAAAGCTATAGCACTTAAACTGGTTGATCAAATTATTAGAGCCACCTGGTAAACTAAAATCTTGGTTAAACAGGGTTATAAAGCTACAAAATATATGTATACGCTTGTTTATTCCACAGGATTGGTTTTCGGATAAGTTAAAGCAAACAAATCAAGTTTTATTGCAAAGTTGGTACAGTTATTTTAATAACTGTAATTAAGTTACTTAAGTATTTTCTTTGAAACCTTATTTTAATTCCTTGAGATACCCTCATGAACTACCTTTCATCATCCAGCCTCCAATGTCCACCGCTAAACATAGGCTTCTCGCATCATTTTCCATTTAATCTGATTTTGCGCCATCTGAATCCAATTTGTAATCACTCTTTTTATGACATCCTCCATCTCTTCGGTGGGTCGATCTCTGTTTCGGTTAGCTTGTATTCGGGGTCTCAATTCCAAAATTCTTGTCGTTCACCAATTATCAACTGTTGTTGTTACATGACCTGCCCATTTCCATTTCAGTGTTATTCTTTCAATAACGTCTGCTGCTCCTCTTGCGTATAGTAGCATTTGGTATTCCATCACGTAGAGAAACCAAACAACATTATTCTCTGAATTGCTCTTTCCACAACTTGTAGTTTACTCACTGTGTGTGTTTGTGTGTGTGTGTTTGTGTGTGTGTGTGTGTGTGTGTGTGTGTGTGTGTGTGTGTGTGTGTGTGTGTGTGTGTGTGTGTGTGTGTGTGTGTGTGTGCGTGTGTGTGTATGTGTGTGTGTGAGAGAGAGAGAGAGAGAGAGAAAGAGAATATGGCTTGAAAGCAGGTCAGTTAGCTAATTTTTTTGTAACCCTATTTTTTATTACAATATTTTTTTAATTACTTTCCGTTAATTTATTGCTTTCTCCTAAGAGATTTTGAATGTTTTATTAGTCGTTAGTGGATGTTAGCACTCCTCAAATATGCTCTAATCTTTAATGTTTTGTTTCCTACAATTTGGAATAAATTTTAAGCAAATATATACATAATATTGTAGTTCAATTATTCGATCAACTTTTTAAACAAAATTAAATTTTACCCGCTGGTTCTAATTACTTGTTGTTTCAGTTTATAATATAAATTATTGGTTAAATTATACCGACTCGGGATTTAATTACACACACAAATTTGGACATAATCAATAACATAGCGTTTTCTCTGACTCTTGTATTCAAATTTTTGCCCACAATACAACAATTTGAATGATTACATAGATACATGGTTGTTTAATGAATGGTGGCGTTTCATTCTAGAGAAGGCTAGGTAGATTTGAATTTTTAATTATTTTTTTAAAATCATTCGGCAAAAGAAAATCAAAATTTTCATCATTTTCATTCCGTTAATGAATTTTCCTCGAAAAAAACGAATAAAAATTTATCAGTTTTAATGCATAAGCTTGTTCAAAAAAACCTTTTCTAAACTCATTCTTATACATTGATTATTCAATAAATTAATTGATTATTCAATCATTTTTCACTGTCATTCTTATAAACAACTCAGTTTGTACCTTATGTGAAGTGATCCTCAGAGAAAATCACTGAAACTGATGTTGTTTCCCTTAACCTCCCGAATAAAAGTTCCAACACAGATATCCAAAACGGATAGTTTTCCAGATATTAGGAAAAATCCCGTGTAGAGATTGTTGGTTCTCCGCCGGGCGCCTCCCCTGGTGGCAGATAGAGAAACCATAGTGGGTAACCATCATTTTCATTCCGTTAATTAATTTTCCATGAAAAAATCGAATAAAAATTTATTGATTTAATGGATAAGCCAGTAGCGCACCCAGAATTTGCCTCTGGGGGGGTTTTGGTTGGTCACTGACATTTTTTTTTATGATGTTACCTCCATTATGAGTCTTTAAAATGTGTGATTAAACAATGTCGGAATAGAGTCCGGGGGGGGGGGTTTAACCCCCAAACTGTTTTATTGGGTTTTTAAACCTCTTAGGATAGAATTTACTGTCTTTTTTAGTTTTATGGTATCCGGTCGAGAACAGGAGTTATTAAATAACGTTCGTAAATGCGTTCTAATAATTTCTCTGATTCTTTCATGATGTTTGAAGCCTGTGTTTGTGTTGGTCGTTTGATGTTTTTGCAAAATTGAATGAGTCACTCACCACTTTGATTTCCTTCGCCAAGTCCATGTTAGATTGCACCCATTACGATAAGAAACGAATAAAATACAAGTAAAAGTGATTCTGAACCAACAAGACTTGCAAAACCTATTAAGCTTTTTAAAAGGATAAACTTCATATAACATAAATTAAACATGTGCGTTAAAATGCGTAAAAAAATTATTCCAGTGCCAATAATCTCTGTAATTGAAACACAACAACTTAAATAAAAAAAATTATCATAACTTATAAGCAGTAACTTTTTCTTAAAAATGTAGTCCAATTTTTGTGTAATTATTCCTCTATAACTCAAAATGAGTCAAAAAGTATTTTCAAACGCACTTCAAAATATTTTTTTTAAAAACCAATAATTCAAAGGTGCTCGTTTGACGCCTTATTTACAACAAACTTTTGAAAGTGAAGAAAAGGCTTTAGAATCTAATCACAACCATAATTAACTGCACTAGTCTTAAAATCTAGGTCAGAATTTTAAGCAAAGCTCAATAATTTACTTTCATAAGATTCTTTAATTTTCGTAACAATCAACGTTAGAATAGACTTAAATCACACTAAATAAGAAACTAAATACTGGCGATCTCAATTCCATTAAAAATGACTAGATTTACAATACTATGTCTGAAAAGTATGGGAAAGTTATCTCGTCGAAATAGTCATATGTCAACGACGCTGTTTAATACAAAATGTATTCACCTAAGACATGAGGTGTTAAAACTAAAAATCCAACGAAAAACAGCTGGCAGAAGGAGTCCTGAAACAAGGAGAGTCTCCTGGCTAAAGAACTTGAGAACATAGTTTTAAAAAATATATCTTCTTCACTAAAAGGATATGGTTTTGTCTTCACAAGGGTATTACGGCAATCTTTTTCGAGGTATTCCTACATCTTTCTTCCCTTTTAGATTACAATTATTTGGGTAGCCTTTCGTTTTCCAACCTATGAATATGTGACAACTGCTCTATTGATCTATTGTCGACAAATATTTTCGAGAGCACAGAATATTTGTCATTAACTGTCATGACGTTCATCTTTGCCAAGGAGATTAATCATCTCTGCAGCTTTTCTGTTTTTCATATTTTCAAGCATGATTTGTAGTTCATCAATTGTTATTTCATCAACTTTCCTATTTCGCTATTATCATTTAAATATCTTCTTCTTCTTCTTTTATGTAGACATAACACTGTTGTTCCATCGTTTTCGTGGTCTTACTACTGATCATCTTCCTATTGGGGAACCGTTTCTTGTCGTCTTGGCTACTCTATTTGTTGTCATTAGATATTTAAACTCCATCACTCGTTTTAGTATCTGACCTTCCAGCTCCAATTTACATCTTAGTAAATTGGAGTAATCATGCATTTTGTCTTTTTTGGGGAAATTACCAAGTAAATTTTCTGGCTTTTATATTAAATTGGTGCAGCATACGTTGTAAATTATCTTCACTTTGAGTACTATTGAGTCGTCTACATAGCAGATTATTTTAAGTTGTTTTCCTCCCATTTGGTATCCTTTTTTAGCTCTTACTGTTTTTATTATTTCATCCGTAATAAGGTTGAACAATACAGGACTCAGGGAATATTCCTGTCTTATCCCTTCAATAGGGTCAGTTAGTTCTTCTACTTTTACCTTTATTGTGTTGTTTTGGTAGATATTTTGGATCATTTTGGTTATTCCTAGAGGTATCTTTCTTGCGTACAGTAAGTTGATAACGCCCTTTTATTACTATAAAGTTAGCAAAACAGTTTACAAAATAATAAGGAATTACTTGATAGACTAAAATATAATAAGAAAATTAACAAGATGTTGTTAATCTTTAAGTGTATACAGAAATGCAGGACCTGTAGCTTAACGTCGATTCCGAACTACTAAGTGTAACGATCTAAATCAATTTGTTTCTGTTCTTATAATGGAAACCTAACCAACATATTCACCACCATAGACCATAGAGCAAGAAAATGCTCAATGTCATACTTTCAGATACACAAGAATTTAGTCGGAGCGATGTGGTGGCCACCAGTTGCTCCTGATTTTTGCTCAAGTGTAACCATATGGGAGTCTTAAGAATCAAATCAAAGTGTATCTCATCGAATTAAATTTTTAAAGCATGTTACTTAGGAGTAGGCGTCTAATTATTAATATTTCTTAAATCCCCTCATACTTTCTAGACGTAATATATAATGGTGTTACAATTTGTGTACTATTTGCTACATTCACTTTTAAAAACATATCTTCTATTCTGTTGCTACTTTTCTTCTTCTTCTTCAAGTGCCCTGTCCGTTGCGAACGTTGGCTATCAACATGGCAATTCTGATCTTGAATGCGGCGCTTCTGAATAGTTCGACCGATGTGAGCCCGAACCACTTCCGCAGATTTTGGAGCCACGAGTGTCTTCTCCTACTCTTGCTTACTGTCTATTTTCCCCTTGACAATCAATTGCAGTAGACGGTACTTATCGTGTCTCAATATGTGGCCTAGATATTCAAGTTTTCCGATTCTTTGGAGTACCTCTATGTTGGTGACATGTTCGGTCCAGGATATACAAAGAATGCGTCGGTACACCCACATTTCGAATGTTTCTAGTTTTCTCGTGAGCGTCTCTGACAGCGTCCAGGCCTCCATACTATATAGTAAGATCGGAAAAATGTAGAATTTAACTAGACGTAGTTTTAGGGGAAGAGACAAATTCTTGGTATGAGGAGCTTTTTTATATTGTTAAATGCTGCTCTAGCTAGTTCTATTCTCGCCTGAATTTCTGTGGTCTGTTCCCATTTTGCATTTACGTTGGTGCCAAGGTACACATAATATTGCTGCTTTTACATAAGAAAAAATGCATTAAAATCTTCATTTTGTTTCTTCTTCGTCTCTTATGATTTCTTAACAATTAGCAGACTTATAATTCTTGTTTTACTACAATCTTCTAGTTTACCAGAATTAGCTTTACCATTCTTCTCTCACTATTTTTCTTCTAAATGATAATATTATATTTCTATGTTGACTATTGCAATCCGAATGATGCAAAATAGAGTAAGAGCAAAGAGGAATGGAAATTATACATAAAAAAAAAACTGTAAATATTATACATTTTTAGAAACGTTATAAAAATATTTTTAAAAAACTAATTTAGACAAATATAAATATTTAACAACTACCAATTCCTTAAAAAATCAACTGTATCTTCAAAATTTAATGTTTATGGACTATTGCAGTATGTTTATTATATGAGAATAATTTCTTTTTAAGTAAAATATACTTGAATGTTTCTTTGAAAAAATACAGAGTAGTTGAAGCATTCAAGCATCATATAACTAAGCTTAACCAAGAATCACGTTCTTGGTACTCTGCCTATACTCTGTTAAAGTTGAAACATCTGTATGTAAAACACTGCAAATCTGTATAAATATATGGAACGGATACTGAGGAAAAATGAAGATACAGCGTGCATTTGAAAATTAAAAACAAATCAAAAATAAATAAACGATTTCGCCAGTATTTAATTAAACAATTCGATAGATTTTGAAAATTATCCAATTTCACAACAATAATTAACAATAAGATCACTTAATATACTTTGGTTCGAAAAACTAGTCAAAGAATTACCATGAAGCCCAGGGTAATGCAACTTAAAAAAATTGTAATTCATAGAGAAAATCAAGAAGTTTTTTCTAGATAACTACTACACTCGTTAATATTTTTATTTTCGTTGTCTTTGATCCAATTAAAATTAACTTCATGTTTACAATAATTCCCAATTATTGTGCAGTGTATACACAGATAAAGTACTAAGTAACTTTTTAGAGAGTTGATTCAATACCGCTTTGTCAATATCTGTCTGTATCGGAATTTTTCAATATTCTGATTCTTTAGAGCACTTTTCCAAGTGATGACCTTTGATACCTCCTAATTTGATCCATGTAGTATCTGGTCTATTAAATCAAATCCAAATTATTCTAAAGTTTATCGAATAGGCAATATAAAAAGTGCAAAATGTAGCATCGGACGATATACCAGATATATCAAGGAAGGAAATACAAGATGCGCTCAAAAAATATGAAATAATAAGGCTCCAGGAAAGAATGGAGTAGTAATTGAGACCAAAAATATAAGATTCCCAATTCTGATAACAAAAATCCAAACCCTTTTCAATATATGTCTGCATAATTCAAATGTCCTAAATTAAAGGAAAAATTGGTCATAACAATGAAGATAAATTAGATCTTAAAAACTATGAGCCCATTAGCTTACTGAACCACCTATACCTTTAATCGGATGATAGCAAACAAATTGGAACCAAAACTCGAAAGAACAAGCCGAATTTAGATCAGACTACGGAACCAATGACCACCTAAAGTTCCTCAAAACTCAAGTTAAAAAGTCGAGCGAATATAGTAGACCCCTGGTCGTCCTTTTTGTTGACTTTAAATTAAATCATCTCCATGATATTGTTCTCATAGCAGACCACTTCGGAAAGCTAAAGTTGCACTACAACTACAGTAAGTAACAAAAACGGTCGATTTGGAAATAAACTATGGAAAAATCAAATTCTTCTTCTGGGTATTCTTTTAATCTAATTTTACAACAGTTGTTAAGGTTGATTGAAAGATATGCAATATTTCCAACAAAACAATTCTTTCTTCGGTAATATTGAGAGGCTGACTGGCTTTATACATTTTTGGACTGTGAGAACAAGACAAAGGTTAGGAATCTGTAGATTATGCGAGGGGAATAGGAGTATCCAAGTTATGTTTTTCCAAGAACGCTATTGTTGGAGGTAATCTTCTGAAGGGGCTAACTTTTGTGTCCTAATTGCTAAAACTGACCCTCTGGACGCACTAGTGTTTCGGAGAAGTTAACGCAGATGATTCCCCTTTCCAATAACCTTATTATATGACCGATGTAGTATTTTTTCGCATTGTTGTCCCTTCGGTAGAATGCAATCGTGTTAGGGATGGTAGTTTCAATTTTAATAGACTGCTTCTCCTTCTTATTTGTTCTTCAATCCTGCTTGTTCTCTGGAGGATTAATACCTCTATGGAAGTTTGCCACTCCATCTTTTAAGCGGTCGTCCGATACTTCTTCTGCTGATTGGTGACTTATCTCTTGCAATTTTGACACTGGCTTTATAAATTCTTGACTTCATCTCAGTGTTAATGTGTCTGTTTCGCTAAATAGTGTTATTAAGGCATCCTGCCAGTCTATTTGCTTTTTGTACTTGATTTCTCACTTCTTCGTCGAGGTCTCCACAGCTAGACAGTGTAATTCCCAGGGATTTTATTTACATTACTTGTTCAATACTATACTATATAGCAATTGCAATAATTGCAATACTAATAGACTGCGATAATAATAATTCAACTTATTTATATTTATAACTAAAACCAGGAATAGCCTTTTAATATTTTTTAACAGTGGACTTTATTTCAATTTGCTGCTTGAGAGCAGCATCAAAATTAGAGTCTTTTGATTGAAAGTAAATGGGAACTGGGATGGCAATATTTGGGTTACTGTTCTATTACAAAGATGTAGAAATCAACAAAATGACGTATATATAATTCATCGACTAGAAAAAATTCATGATAGAAGTTCATGGATAAGACGGATATTCAATTCGTAAAAAAAGCGACTAAAAGAGCAACATCATCATCTACATTCTGACTTTACAACTCCGCGTGGGTCCTAGCTCCCTCAAGAATTTTTTTCCAGTTGTCCCTATCCATCGCCTTCCACCGTCAAGCACGTGTTACCATATTTCTCAGGTCTTCATCGATATTATCAAGGAACCTTGTTCTGGGTCTTCCTCTGCTTCTCTGACCAATGGGTCTATCAAGGAGCGTTTTTCTAGCACATGCAGCATCCATAAGGGTAAAAAAGACCAAACTCACTAAATAAATACTAATATAAAGAGAAATCCGTCAGGGAGGCGCGCTCTCCTCTTTGTTTTTTAATATTTGTTCAGGGTATATCTTCTAAAAAGTTTTATGAGATATAGACAACAGCATGTAAAAAAGGGCGTCTGAATTATCGCAGAAAATGATGCTATGACTATTGCTGATAACCCGGAAAATCTTCAACGACTGATTTGATATCATTAATGCTGCTGGAGGAAACACAGATTATTAAACACATTTGTTGTTCGATTTCTATGTGCGTCTATGACTAAAAAAAATCTGTGTGTTTCGCTTACATTTTTGATACTTGTATTATAAATATTTTCACATTAGAGAAAATAATTTGTATTTCGGCATATTCCATCTTTCAGTTGGTTATATACTTACAATATGGTAAGATTTGGTATGTTACTTAGCCACTATCGATAATTTCTTATTATTGTTTTACATATATATTCAGGGATTATACAGTATTCACTGCCTTCCCTCGCTCAACCGTTTCCATCTTTCTCTATTGTCCCATTCTCCATCGTTTAGGCCTCTCTTACTCATGGCGTCGTCTACTTGTTCCTCCGGGATTTTCGGGGTCGTCCTCTTTTCCTCCTTCCTATGGGGCTCCATTCGGTTATTCTCTTTATCCATCTGCTGTCGCTAGTTCTTCTTACATGTCCATACCACTTTAGTCTTTTTTTGTTCTATATATGTTAGTATTTCTGTTTCTATTGATGTTCTTTGCTTTATTTCGTCATTACTTCTCCTATCCATTCTTGTTACTCTGCAGCATCTTCGCAGGCATTCCATCTCTGTTGCTACTATCTTACTGCTGTTTTTCTTGTTTATGATCCAATTTTCAGCTCCATATGTCATAATACTTCGCACTAATGTTTTATAAATCTGTGTTTTTGTCATCATATTTAGGTGTCTATCCCACCATACTGAGTTAAGTTGTCGGATTTCTGTTCTTGTTTGTCCTAATCTTTGTGTAATTTCTTACTCTCTTGTTGCCTTTTTCGTCATTATAAACCACAAGTATTTGAATTTATCCTTTCCTTTGATTGTTACGTTGTCGTCAATCTGTAGATCTTCTATGTCTTCTTCACTTGTAGATAGGTACTCTGTTTTCGCGAGGTTAATATCTAGCCAGCCTTGTTATATTCTTCTTGTAGTTTGTTCATCATATAGCTGAGGTCGTCTTGGTCTTGTGCAATCACTACTCGATTGTCTGCAAAGCTTAACGTATATAGGTATTCGTTCCGTACCGGTACTCCCATTATTGTTTTAATTACGTCCAATTTTCCAACTTTTATAGCTATCTGATAAAAAACAAAATCAGGAAAATGGATTACCCTGCGCTTTTAGTACACTTATTGCTCGATTTTTTTCTGTAATTGAACAAATTGATGATTGACTATTAATAATTGATTTAGAAGTTATCTACAATGATATGATATGCCGATGAGTTACAATAGTTTTTCTACTAAGTCCCTTATTATATATATTTTTTTTAATTTTGCTATTTCGATATTAACAGTTACGTTGTATGATTCGAAATACCAAGACTCACACACATATTCTAGACTATTAATTTTGCTGTAGGGTACAGATAGCAAATATGTATTTTTAGATATCTGGAGGCTTCTTGTAAATTGTTTTTTTTTTAGGAAAAACAATGATGATCATTTACAAAACTAGTTACCTATAAAAAATTAATTAACACAAACAAAAATACAAACTGATTTGAATGAACTTAAAGAATGCAACTTGAGGAATTAAATATGTCAAAATTTAGTGTGAAGCTAAAATGACACATCTTAAAAAGGCACATTAGTATGTGGATTATGATATAAGTGTTATACCATTCCACGATTTTTAATCTGTATATTGTTCATATTACTTTTAATTAACTTGGAACAAATATGGCTAGAAGAAAGGGATTTTTAAACACTAACAAAAAGTCTGGTAGTTCTAAACTTTCTATACTTGCAGCCATGGTATTAGAAACTGTCTTGACTATTGTCTTGTCAGTAACATAATTTGTCAGAACGAACGAAATAGGGTTTAAGCACATTTCACATTGTGCTAAAATGTACTGCACGGTCACTGGATATTAACAGTATGAATATTCATGTGGTAGCTTTTTTTGTTATATACTGGTCACTTAATGCTGTCTCTCCAATTCTCAATTGGCTGATGATAAGCAGTTTCTGTTGTTCTGTTGTTCGAGCAGATCACTCCATAATATGTTTTTATCTGTTCGTCGGTAGGTTAGCTCTTCGCTTCCCAATGTTTCATATGCAGCTCCCTTTAGCGATTCTAAGATGTGGGCATATAATGGGGCGCCGTTCTTTGTTTGCGCTTCCCAGAGACAAAGTGACATTTGCCAAGTTGTATATTATCAATTAGGAGTTTTAGATTTCTTAGATGAGACCTTTATGGTCATAAATAAATACAAAAACTTCAGAACTACCGCACATTTTGTGAATTAAGTACAACCGATTTAAAATGTCAATTAACTGTATGAATATTAGTTATTAAGAAACATAAATTTTTTGGAAACACAACTCTTTCAAAAATTGATTGGTTATTTAAAGGGATTTCGGTAACTTTCTTAATTGTATATGATCTCAGAATAATTGTCTAAATTTAAGTAATGTTGCTATCTGTACTCTGTACAAATTAGACATGTTAACGAAAAAGTGCGCGCGCATCCGTCTTTATCCCAAACATGCCTCCAAAAGAAAAATATCAAGAATAATAAAAATGAGCTTGAGACAACAACAGAGGCATCTTAACCCTTACTGATTCACTCTAGTCCATACTTGTGCTTCTTTCTGATCTATTCAGACTATTTTAATTCACATTTCACTAATTTTGTATCTCATATAAAACACTTAAAACAATTTCGTGAAATCTATGTGCCATTTATAGAAGCGTAGAATACTGAATAGTTTATTTCATTTTTTAATTTACAGTGGGTGATGAAACTACTAAAGATAACTGTTTTAATTTTATCAGGGTCCCAAAACAGTCTTTAACTTAAGTCACTGTTATCAAAACGACTTCGACGGGTTTCTAACGGCTATTCGCCTTATTTATTATACAATGTTACAAGACAGTTACAACCAGCTGTCGAGGAAGGTCTAGTGAATCGTTTAGTAGTGAGACCGTCCAAAAAATCCGTCTAGTACCGATTTCAGTTTTTATCGGAATGCGACTAATAACTAACGAGAAAAAAATATATTATTGACGTTAGGTACTACAACTACGGTAAACGAAGGCCTAACAGATGGTTTGTCAGTTATAACTGAGGGGCATTTACATAATCAAATTAATAAGATTCATATATCCAACAGAAGGGGTAAAAATCAAGCAAGAAGAAAAATTCTTCCGAATTTGAATTCGAAAGTCTACTGACTTTATCCATGCTGGCTTTGTTAAGATCACTGTTAAGGAAAAAAGGCGCAGTAGTGAAGGAACGCTAAATGGCACTTACAGCCTAAACGAGGTAAACTGCAGATTTTATTATCCATGGGGAGTTGAAGCACAGGGTTTGCTTTTAATAACAAAGGATCAAATAGTCGTAGGGAGTTACCGTGCCTTTTTGTTAGTGGTTCTAATAGTGTCATCACACACTGTATAAAATGAACTTTACAAAGTCTAAAAATGGTCATAGAACGGTAAAAGTGAGTAAGTAGATGACACTTTCACCCTTTCAAATATTTTTAACATTAATGGAAGTGATCTGATTTTGTTCTCCTAAAGGAAAAACAAATTCTAAGCGCAGGTATCAGTTTACAAGATAACAATAGACTGCAATAATTTTACAGCTGTACATATTAAAAAAATTACCAAGGTTTTTACTAAAATGATGTGAATGCAACACTACCAGAACTGTAATTTAAAAATAAACAATAGAAAAACATTACATATGACATTAATGTAAATCTTCGTAAATAATATTTTTAAAACTGAATTAAGTAACTTTATTATTTATTTATTAATTTTATAGATTTGAACAAAGTTGTAAAGTTTACAGTTTGTATAACTGACTCCCCTCATGGCGTAAATCGACTCTTTTAACTGTTTACTGTGACGGTTATTTCGTTAAAAACCATATTTAATGTAATGAAAGAAATCTCTCCCCAAAATATAGATATGAAAATTCAATTGAAAATGTTTTACTAATAACAATTTTGTCACACATTAATACAATAGTATGATGATATCAAAAACCCAAAATAATGATGAAAGCCTGACAATTAACGGTAAAACTTTGGAACAAGTTGAAAACTACAATTATCTTGGCACAATAATTAATCACACAAACGATTACTCTACGGAAATCAAAGTTCGAATAGAGAAAGCACGAACAAACTTCAATAAAATGAGATAGGTACTTTGTGCAAGAGAACTAAAATTAGACTTGAGAGTTAGAAAGTCCTTATTATTTTTTTCATCAATATTTTACTGATGATCTTTATGAAGAAATGGCGACATATACTAATGTGTATGCTGCCACAAAAGACAATAGTTTTTCTTCTACTTCAGCTGAGGAAATGAAACCATTTGTCGGCATGTATATGTTGATGGGGAACTTGCATTATCCTAGAATTAGATGTTACTGGGAACCTAAATTACAAATTCCTATGATTGCTGATAGTATACCTGTCAACAGATTCTGTAAACTTCACCAAAATTTATATTTTGTAAAAATTGATGAACACAATCCTGCTGATAACGATAGACTGTGGAAAGTGAGGCCACTATATAATTGTATAAGAACATCCTTGCCTCTAGAAACTCAACTGTGCATAGGTGAGCAGATGGTGCAATTCAAGGGACAGATAAACATAAAACAATATGTTGTAGCATTTCTAAATTCTTTGGATATGTATTGAAATCCCCTCGTATTTGATGAAATATCAAAGAATAATCGTAGTGTATTTCTCTTTACTTTCGTACGTATTAAAACACAGAATTCTTCCAATTCATGTTAGCGTCGCCCAGTAAAATAAACCATTTTTAGAGTTGTTTATATTTCTTGGGTATTATTTTCTTAGATTGAAATAAATATTCCAGTTTATATGTTTTGTTTAAGCCAAGATTGTGCGAATGAATTTTAAAGATAATTTCGTCATTCACACTTGGGTCGCTGTAAAAGACAGTCGGCTTAGGTCTGGATCCAAATTTATTCGTCGAATTTGTAAAGTTTTCTGTTTTTGCCCCTTTCCATGGAAATTGCAGCAGTGTAAAGTAAAGTGTGAAGTATGTGTAGTTACAGAGGAGGTTAAAAAAAGCATTTAAGAGATTTGTGTCGCCTGCAGCAATGCTTATGTTCCAGTTTCCTGTTTTTTTTTAAGAAGTCCAGTCTAAAGTTGCATAAGTGCTTCTTCAATCTCGCTGTTCCTGTTTTGTTTCTGAAGCAGTTTGTTTAATTCCAGTTATAGTTCCAGAATTCTAGTGTAAAACCCCAGTGCAGTCCAGGTAACTTTTTTGTGTTTAAATTTAAAGTAAAGACAGACATTTTTTTTAAATATATTGCTTTTATTAAAATTTAAAAAATTGTATTCAAAATTGTAAATTTTAGGATTTGACTTTAGCTGTCATTTTAATTTTTATGTTTTAAATTTAATGTTAACATAAGACAGCTCGCTTTATTATTATATTTTTTTGACTTTAGATTGTTTTATTTCTAAAGAAGGTTAACCTCCAAGCAATTTTGTAAGTTTTGTAGCAACAGAGTTTGTAAACGGCTAGGACACATGAAAGTTTGTTTGTTATTCTTGTACTCTGTAACTATTAATCTATATAGTAATTTGTGTCATTATTTTTATAACTGTTTGTGGTAAGACACAATAAATGTTAAAATTTTTTTGTTTATTTTTTTGAGTTTCATTTGAAAAAGATATGCTCTGCATTTCTAATAATTATTTCCCTAGTTACAACTAGTTGTTGTAATAGTTATAATTAGGCACCTCGAAGTGGCGTCCTTTTTAAATTACTAGAGGTGTTTCCTGTTTCCTTTCTGTGTTTTGTTTTATTTGTCCCAAGAGATTCATGACCTTTTGTTTCATATTTTTGTAGTTGCCTCAATCCAAAACCCTTGTCATTTACTTATCCACGACCCAAGCTCTCCTAACAAACCCTGAGTGCCGTCCGCATAAGTTTCGATTTGTTTTGCTTGCCCTATCTTCACCCCCAGTAATTTCTATCCCCAATCTTCTACCCCTTATAATCTTACCCTATGGTAGGCAAAATATTTCGTTACAATGTTAAACCGAAACTTTGGGGTATTAAAATCTTCACGTTAGGCGGAAGCACTGGGCTCTTGTATGATTCCATAATATATCAAGGAGCAACTACAGAAGGCTGATGGAGAAGATACTATGACAAAAAGGTTTGACAATAAACCGGTTACAATGGCATCCAACTATATGGGCATTAGCAAAAAGATGAATGCACACGAGGGACAAAATCCACTAGGAACATAGTAAAGTCTTAGATAAGTTAGATTACCTTATAACGCTGTACAGAATTTCTATTAGAACAAGGGAATGGATGCTAAAATGCTTGCTCGTGCAATTGATTTATCATGTGCCACGCTTGGCTGGAATTAAAATAAAGGCTGCTGCTTTACGGTTGAGAAGAAAAGGATTTTCTACATTTCACAGCATATGTTTCAGAATTTCTGTTGAAATGCACGAAAACGCCTACAAGAAAATGAGGCTGTCCGCCTACGGTTCCAGAACGACAGCCAGGACAATCAATTCCGAAGAGCAACAAGGGTACCGTGGTTGAAACGGGCCCTCTCAAAGAAGTACGACTAGATGGATTTCATCATTGGCCCATACACGATGATAAACCTCATGCATCCATATGTAAATTGCCAGGTTGTAAGGGCAAATCACACATGACATGCGACAAATGCAATGTTTTGCTCTGTATTCTTCTTCTTGTAGTGCCTATCCTATTAAAATCTCTGTATAAGTAAAGAAAACATTTTTTTAAGTTACCATACATTATTTATTGAACAAAATACTTTAGTTTTTTTGTCAGTATTTTAAAAAAATATATCTAATATTTTTACTCCATTTGCTCACAATGTCCTCAACTGAGGACATCTTGTAGTGTCAAAACTTTGCATTTTGAAAATGTAAAACTAATATCAAAAATTCGCAAAAAATCATTCTCGCTAGGCTGACAGCCTAGGAGGTATGGAGAAGAAGATATTAAGAATAGAAGCTGTATAGTGAAGAATAAGTAATTGGTCGGTTTTAATCTCCATTCAATTTTGAGTATTATTTGAGCACATGTCGTTCCTATTAAGATTTCATTAGCTACTGATATTGACAAATTAAAAACGACAGACACGTTGGACACCATGTTGGTTAGATAAATGGTACGAGAAAATTTATGTCAGTTCTAGTAATGATACACTCCTCTCGAACAACAAATTGTTGTTACCGACTTAAAACAACTGGTAATCAAACATGACGTTGAATTAAGTATTTTCTAGAAATACAGAATTAAGGGATAAAACTATTGTTTATCTACAGTTTACAAGGAACATATTTAAGGTAAGAAAGGATTAGTTTTCAAACCAAGGAGCAACTTAATATCTAAGAGATCTGCAAGATATCACATACTGTTTTAAATAAAACTCATTTAATACACACCCAAAGAAGTTCAAACTTTTCTAGGTTAGTATCTGCTCTAAGCAAATTCTATCAATTTTACCACTACTAGTTTTCACACTTCTTTATTAGTATTAGAATCATTTTGTAGCTGGCTATGTATATTTTTTGATTATTAGATATGTAGACTTTACTGCAAACGTAGACAATTTTCTAAAAAAAATTTCTGGAATATGACAATGATTTTCGCATTTAACACTTCTATGTATTATTATGGATGCTGTGGTTAATAAACTAACTAACAACCAGTCGAGTGAACTCGTGTGAGGTCGAAAACCTGTGGAATAATTTAAAATGTAAGCTGTCGCATGAACGAATCGATAATAAGGATGCAACATTTTTTTATAATTGTATTAATAACTAATTATTATATATTACTGTAAGACTAATTTTAAAAACCCTTTGCAATCACCGCAGCTACGCCAATGGCCGTATCCAAAAATCTCCTTTTTGCGCCTCGCCGAAACAAATAACGATGTTTTTAAAGTAGACCTAGAATCTCATATTTTATATAGGTCTTATTATTGTAATCTGTTTGGTATGAGAGGTGCATAGTCTGTTATGAGAATGTAACGGTACTTTAGAATTTGGTATCTTTATAGACCTAATTCTTCGTATATCTTTCAGCTTTTTTATTTCTTAAAAGAAGTACCGAAACGTGCAGATTACTTTATGGCTGCTTTGTTAGAAATTTGAGAGTAACCGGCTTCGTCGTCATTTTTTGGAAACAAAGAACATTTAAGCCCTTTTTTATAGCGCTGAGAAGAGAGTAATAAAATTTTTTAAATTTCTTACAAATAGCTAACTTTATCCGACTTGTGACCGTTGGGTCAAGGAAGCGGCTACTTTACTTCAAAGAGAACATCTCCTTCAATACTGTACAGTTATTTGCCTTTTTGGTTCCCTTTTTAAAAAATACCGTTATGTTTATATGTTTGCGCCGAAAATGAAAAAAAGTCGGTTCTTGTTAAGAAGGTATTCTCTAAGTGGGGATTATTCTGTTCTAAAGGATAGTTTGTCCAATTTGAAAAAAGAAAGAGAATCACTTTTTGTTTGGTAGTCTCAGAGATTAGACTGACTTTTGGTTGCGTCATCTAAGAATTTGGACGTATTTCTTTCTCTGGGAATTTATCTATAAGTGTATATATATATATATATATATATATATATATATATATATATACTTCTATTGTATCTCAAGTAGTTTGATCTAACACCCGAGTAGATCAAATATACACTCGCGATCATAAAATCCGGGTCACCTTGAAAATCACCGATATTTCATTTTTAACGAGCTTTATTATAAATAATAATAACACAAATACAAACTAATGCATGTTTCTGAGAATTGTTGTCGGTTTAGCGGTTCCATTTCTAACAAAGAATTCCAATACCTGTAACTGCCGCTTGTTTTAAATCTCTCATTTGTTCTTTGACTTTCTGTTCAAAAGCAACGAACAAACGCCACAATTAGTGTTTATTAGTGCCATTATCAGTATTTATTATTGTTACGATAAATAATGACTCATCTAAACTGTAAACATCTTTACATCTACATCTGTAAGAGTTTGCAGGAGAACCGGTGAACGATTTTCACAAGCTTGCATTGCTCCAAGAATGCCATTTAGTGGAGACTCGGTCATGGTTGGGGAGGTGTATTTTCCGACGAAAATGGGTCCTTAACTGCACGAAGGTACATTACCTTCCCACGTATGCAATACTCTATATGTGCAATATGCACATATGCCAGGATCAGTATGCAATACTTGGACAAGGTTGGAATTACGAGGTTATCCTGGCCAGCTAGGTCTCCGGACCTAAATCCCATTGAACATCTCTGGGACGATTTGAAAAAACTTATTCAAACCCATACACCTCCTCCTAATCCGGAGAAAAATTGAGAGTATGCCCCGTCGTCTGCAAGAGGTTATTAGAGCAAGGGGAGGCAATACACGATATTAGTCATTGAAATTCCACTGATATTTACCACGTTCTGTATTTTTCATTGTTTTTCGTACGTCTGTTTTATCAAAAATTTGGTTTGTTTTCTGCTTTTTCAATAAAAACGATAAAAAACCATTTTTTTTTTTCAAAACAAACATTGATGACAAATAAAAAATACATTAGCCCAAAAAAAAAAGGTTATTATTGCACCAGAGGCCAAAAATATTCAAAAACTTGAAATTTTCAAGGCGACCCGAATTTTATGATCGCGAGTGTACATTAAAATTAACTTCAGTGTTTAATACTAAAGTTGAGTACAGTTTAAATTCAGTACGATTTAAGAGGCAACATCATCTAGTTTTACTATAAGTGGTCTTACTATTAATATTACCTCCAACTATCTCCAAAACTGGAGTAATCTACGGGCTATATTCGACAACATTTTCCTGATCGGTGGTTAAAGCTAACCACCGATCAATCAATTCCTCTAAGGAACAACTATTTCATCAATAGAACTTTTCAGAACTTTCATATTATGGTAAATTAATTTAGTATTATTTTGTACTCGCTATAAATAATTACTTTTAAAGCCAGTTATCTCGAGATATGCCTTAAACGTTAAGGAAAGGTATTTACATGATATACTCTTTTGGAATTTTTTTCAAAACATCAAGTTCCCCTTAATGTTATATTTTATTTATATGTGCACGTGTCAGGTTTCTTAATTTTCCCCTTGTAATACCAAAAAGTTAAGTGGCGCCCTTTTTCTTATCTTCTCTTATCTTTGATATCTCTCTTTTTATCTATTTCTCTGTCTTTTCTAATCTATCTTATCTTGTCTTATCTTTATTTCTTCTGTTGGATCCATTCCCCATTCCAATAGCTAGTTTCGAACCCCCGACTTGCTCTTCACCAACCATCTAGCTGCCGTTCGCAGTGTCTCCATTGGTGACCTTTCTAGCACCATCCACAAAAGGTTTCCGAGGTTACAAGGAAAAAAGTCCATCTGTTTAGTATCAAAATATTAACCAGATCGTCCGGTCTATTAAAATTAATAGACTAAGGTGGCTAGGACACCTTGAAAGAATGGACACTGGAGACCCCCAAAGAGACGCAGGCCAAGATCTAGATTTAAAACTCAGGTCGAAGATGACTTGAGTAATCTAGGGGTCACAAATTGGAAAGCCAGGGCGAAAGATAGGGGAGAATGGAGACTAATTCTTGAACAGGCCAAGACCCACACAGGATTGTAGAGCCAAAGATGATGATATTAACCAGATATTCGTAAAGGGACTAGTGTCTTTAGTGGTATTCGTTTATAATAATATAATGTTTGTCCACGTTTGGCCTACTAGAACTTATTTTAGTATCACAATAAAATCAAACCAACTAGACATCCTATCTTTATCTCCGGTCCTCCATGTTTTACAAATGTTCAAGAATATTGCAAGATAGATTATGAAAACAAACAGTTATTAACTTATATATTGATATTTGGCAGATATATTGATTTTGTATGCTTTTAAATGCCAACTTCTAATGACTCTAAATAATAAATTAGTTCAAACACTAGACCTAAATCATCACTTCCTTCTCACCAAATACTTTTTTTAACATTTATACTGGGTGTTGCTATATGCCACCGACAATGCTCTATATCTAGAGTTGTTAATTGATTGAGGAACGTGACTCTTGGGGACTTGACGTTAGTCAAGGGTTATCCCTAAATTTTCCAAGAGAAAGACACGTCGACGAAAATATAGAGCCCAGGAGTTGCACCAAAATTACATATCCTGATGTTCAGAGAGTGCTTACACCCTCTGGTCTATTCCGAAATCACTATTTGTCACACTAGACCTTAACTCCACTTATTCGCATAGGTGTTTACTTCCTATTTATTGATAGTTCAACTCCTCGACCATTAATATCCAACAGGTTATGGATTCTAACGTCCTCCATAGTTACAGATCCCAAATTTTCTCTAGTTACTGGCCACAATGAGGGGTGAAATATATCTCCATAGGGACTCCTTGTATATTTCACGCTTTACCGGTGTGTATCCTTCGGAGAGCTGTGACAGTTAACTTCCCCATCACACCTATCCACAATTCCCGTATTCTGCCTACTTATCAATCCAAACTCCTACACAAATAATTGTAAGTAGCGGGAAGAGGCTTCAGAAGGAGGGATTGCGACAAGATTTTGATCATTACTTCAGCAGCGACATAAAGTTGATTACCACATTTTTCTTTTGATTTCAAACATTTTAACCCTCTATCTAACAACTAACCTTAATAAAGTGTCATGTTCCTAAATTAATTAACTATAACTTTCCAGAGTAGATTTATCGCTTCAATATAGCAACGCCCCTACTATAATATATAATATAGCCTTGTATCTACTTTAACTCTAATCAAAATGCTTCTTTGGTTTAAAAACACGAGGAAATTATTATGGAACAGTTCTAAACGATTAAAAAAGTATTAAAAGTGCATTTTACTATTGTGTAAATATCTTACTACCTTTTTGCAGAATTCCCCACAAATTTTTGTTGAGAGCATGCCACAACAAAAACTACAGTTTTTAAAAAACTTTTATCTAATTGTATACCATTAAAATGCCAACTTTTTTCAAAAGTGACATTGTTGGAGTATCTCTGCAAACAACAACACTGGATTTATTACTCCAGCTATAATAGTCATTAAATAATTAAAAAACCAGTTCTATTTCTTTTAAGTCTATGGTATCATTGAACACAAAAATCCTGGATCTACTGAGGCGACTTTTGCTGTTAAAAATGCATGCATACAAAAAAGTAGACTTTGCAAAATTGAACACTCCAGTTCCTGAAAAATATTCAACAAAATCCGTTAATTATAAATAGTTGACTTTCAAAAAATTACATAAACCTATTTACAGTGTCCCAAAAATCACTTAAGTGTTCATAAACAATGTTGTATAAATTAAACCTAGAGCTAAGATTAATACTATTACAAGAAATAATATTAAACTCAACAGTCTCTTGGATTGCGCCGAGTTTTTGACATCCTCTTTGATGTTTTCTTCAAGGCTGCACTTTTTTGGTGGTCGTCCTCTTCTTTTCTTTCCATCCCCTCTCAGCAGCGAGTCCTTACCCATTTTACATCTGCCATTCTCACAAGATCGCCTAACCATCTAAGTCTATTTGTCCTGATGATCTGACTAATTTCTGGTTTCTCGTACAGCTCGCCGATCTCTGTCTCCTTTGTCTCTGTCTTCTCCAAACGTCTTCATAGTCTTTTACTCCCCTAATAACTTTCTTAAAACACTCCATTCCTAGATGTTCAGCATATTTTCTTGATTTTTATTCATAACCCATGTTTCTCTTCCGTACAGGACGCTGGATTATATCACTGTTCGGTATAGTGTCAATTTTGCCTTTCTGGAGATGTTTTTTGCTCTTAGTAGATTGTATAGAGCTCCGATCGTTTTCTTTCGTTTCGAAATCCGCTTCCCAATTTCTTGGCTTTCTCTCTTTTTTGAAGCAATACTCTCATTACTCTCACTATTTGTGGTAGTCTTCAGTTGTGTGTCTTTATCTGTGGTCTGTCCCTTTTCCATATACTTTGTTTTTGCTCATTAATAATCAGTCCATAATGTTTAGCCTTCGCTTCAGAGTTTGAAAATTCTCAGCAGTTCCTCTTTAGTTCTTGACATTAACACTACATCGCAAGGACCAGAATCTGGCTTCTGTTGTCATAAATCATACCTTTTCATTGTGGTCTGCAGCAAGAAATTAAAGGAGTATTGTTGTCAGCGGATCTCCCTGCTTCTTACTTCAAATTTTCCTCTTAGGCTTCCTTCTATCGTAGGTTTTACACCTTATACTAGACAAAAATACATTGTCTGATGTGGTTATAAATATTTTTTCTAGTTTTCGAATCAGAACATTTTTTGGTCCTTCGAGCCGGAACATACAGTATAAAAGTAAGGACTTTGCAAAGTTTCAAGGATAGAACGCTCAATTTACTCGTACAAGTCCTAAGTAATCA
Source organism: Diabrotica undecimpunctata (assembly GCF_040954645.1). Classification (NCBI taxonomy): domain Eukaryota; kingdom Metazoa; phylum Arthropoda; class Insecta; order Coleoptera; family Chrysomelidae; genus Diabrotica; species Diabrotica undecimpunctata. The sequence goes on from NC_092812.1 coordinate 29,764,457, forward strand.
TGGACTTGACGGCATAAAACTTGAACTTCAAATACCTACCCGCCTAAAATCACATGACCTAAATCACTGATATTAATCGACGAAAGAGGAAAGTAGACAACCAGAAACCGAATAGAACGGTGCCAAATTAAAATCTTGCGTGAATTTTGAGACACTTTTTACAAAAACATGTATCTTACCTTGGTTTCAATGGCTCTAGACTCAATGTCTTGAAAATGGAGTTTTAATTTTGATTTTCCATCATCAGACGATCCTCTAAGTTGTGAAAATTTGTACTGCCAAACTGGAGTTTTGGAATCACCTTCATGTAAAGAAAATCCTAAATTCCAATCCAAGGTCAGTCCAGCCGTTTTACCGTTACTGCTTACAGTAAAAGTTTTGTTCTAAAAATGTTATAAAATGAAGGTATTTCTGGCACTAAAAATGTTAAGTACACTTACCCCTAGTTTCATAACAGCTGTACATACAGAACAGTGCCAGGCATTTTCAATTCTTAAAAGTTCCTGTCTGGTTTCTACTGAAAAATATCTCGAATCTTGGCCTGAAGTTTGCACCAAAAAGCAATGCTGTCGTTCATCGACGTTCTCAGATTCCTTTATTACCCTGAACATGGTCTGATAGACTTTAAACATTAGAGGGCATTTCGTCCAATCTGTTACGTTTAACTAGAAAAAAAAACCAATGACTTTATAATAAATAATTTAGATCTAGAAAGTTTCTTTTAAAAGTCTATTGATTTTTAATAGTGTTACAGTTAAAAATCAAAATAAAGATTGTAAATCTAGAGACAGAATAAGTTACCACATTTAACAGTTAAGTTAACATTTAGTTAACACATTATCAACGTAGTAAACATCATCATGAAAACGATAAACAATAAGTCCTATCAACAATTAAGTGATAGATAATATCTGTCTAAGAAAAAGAATCCAAAAATATTGAAGATAACAAATAACATAATTATTTGGAACGATACTTACGGGAGGTGAATCAAACAACATAAGATCAGTTCCTTTGAGTGCAAAAAATCTAGGTTTGTAGTTTTGCCATGGATGGTTATTATTCAGAACACCTTCGTTTACCCAACCCATGTACTCTATACGATCTGATACACTAAAATTCCTATTGTACAATTTCATCTAAAAAAAAATTTACATCAATACACAAATATAAATAAATGTAATTATATATAAATCAATTTTTACCTGTAAATTTGTAAGTCCAATAATATTATCACTAATATACTTTAGCCACTGAGACAAAATAGCAGAATCATCACAATGTATAATTCCTGTGCTGATACCATTCAGTCCCCTAACCTCAAAAGCATTTGGTCTAAGTTTATCAGTTCCAAAAATGTATCTCGTGACATACGCCATCATTAAAGGTACGGTCACTATATCAACCCAATGCGTTTGAGTTGTTTCTTGTTCTAACTCTGAGCAAATAGAGCTAGGTCTACTACTTGTACTATTGGTTACTCTTAAACTTTCATCTGATGCTGCTTTTTCTTCGCCATTGGTCTCTGCTGCTTGCTGGGCATCTTTTTCCTCTAAAAGTCAATACAACTATAACTACTTTCAAAACATAATATAAATTACAATTATAAGTTATAAAAATAAGCAGTTAAAAATCACTTGTGTTTTGTGTTTGGTGTTTTTTGACTAGGAAAGTAAATGACGGCATAAAAAAGAAGAATCTGTTGGGATTTTTCGGTATAAATTCTTCTTAATTAAACAATCCATATTCTATTATAACATTAACTTACCCTGTTTTTGTAAAAATGGTGTAGCTGCTTTGTAATGTTTTACAGTTAATACAACAAGATCTCCAGCATTTCTTAGTATATTTACGGCATCATCATGAGGACAGGCAGTAATATATTCCCCGTTAACTATAACAGTAAAAAAGATTTGTCAAAAACTTTAAAAAATACAATAAATTGGGTGATTTCTTCTACATATTTTATACTTATTAAGAAAATAACCAATGATTCCAATCCATTTAGCCCGATTTAGAACGTAATATACAGGGTGATAAAATTTTGTGACTATTGTGTTATTTACAAAAATAGGAAGCAACTGTAAGTTTCGCATTGTAAAATTAGTTACAAATATACAGGGTCTTTCATAACACTGTGCGCACTAAGGTATGTTTGTTGAATGAAACATCCCGTATTTTATTTTAAATTTAACATCCTCTTCACTTCCTCGTTACAAGAATATAAAGTTTTTTTTGTGTTATACAGAGTATTTAAAAACTTAAAACCAAATTTCAATGAAAATCGTAACACCCTAACACGTAAGTTCAACACCCGGTATAATTTAAAAATGTTACAAAAGCAACAACCCGTTTGTTCGCTGCAATTCTATAACTCTATTTGTAAAGTCATAGGACGGCCTTGTCTACGTGCAAATGATGTCTCATAGCAACAAGCTTGACAAATTGTCAGTCTCATATAATTAAATTTTTACAATTTTGGAGCAAAGCTGTACATACAGCCCGACATGGTCCATTCGAACCGAATAGGTGCTAATTGAAATAAAAACCAAAGTGTAAATTAATCTGCGAGGTGATTAAATTTGGTTATAAACGGTAGAAATCAACAAGGGGAGACTCAAGGCACTAGTTTAATAGTTGAAGACAAGCAAAGCTGGATTTGGTAGCAACAATCGATCGATTCCATGAACAAACTTTGGTGAGAAAAATCTTGTCATATTTACTTTTGTTTACATTGTACAATAGCATAATTTGGTCTGTTTTTTTTTGTGAATTCGATGCATTGTATGATACACAGTATTTTTATTTACTTTTGTTTAAAAAGATTAAAATGGGTCATTTAACAGAGTTCGTTACTAAAAGGGGAGTAATTAAAGCTCAATGAAGCCGGTTTGAAACGTTTGTGACTAATATAAAGGATGATCAAATTATAAATAGAAACGTGAAGAAGATTGGGATAGGTTAGCAGAAATTCGGTTAAAAATTGAAATGTTAGACAATTCAGAAAAACAACTAAATGAAAGGGTTAATTTTGAAGATAGGTATTTTAAAATGATTGCTTTAGTCGATAGTAAATTACAGAATGATTTGGATTTAGATATTTCTGGAAATAGTACACAAGTAGGGATTATTCGACAGTGTTAAACTGCCGGCAATGGAAATTCCATCATTTTCAGTGTTGTTTTTGATTGATATGAATTTCATGATACATTTAAGGTATTAATACACACAAATCATGAGCTTACTTGAAACGGGCGCTAAAGAGGGATGCCGCGAAGTTCTTGGAGCTTTATAGCCATTTTGATTCGTTGTTAAATTATTCGCAATTAGGAAAAGTCTTCAATTCAGATTAGAGAATTTATAGATGTTGTTCGGAGGGACTTGCGGGCTTTAAAATCGTTAAAGCAGAAGGTAGATTCATGGGATAATTTATTGAATTTTATTCTGGAGGGAAAATTGGATCAGAGTACAAAAAATGCATGGAAAAGATTGAGATCATCTACGGTATTTCCCACAATGAAAGAATTCTTGGATTTCTTAGAAAAAACGATGCGAGGGATATGGAACCTTCATATGATGGGACTAAAAATACAAAATCGGGCTCAAACAATAACAATACAGCATATAATACGGTAAATCAGAGTAACACGGTATATAATAATAGAAGAAGCACTGTTAACACATCGCATAATTCGGGAAATAAATATAATAAGAATTCACGGGCTTAATGGAATACGGAAGGTACACGGACTAGTTAGCAAGATATTGTTCATAGTTACAAATCCGTTAGGATATCGGAAAATACGGATTCAAGGAAAATTTGATTATCTACGGCACAGGTACAAATGATAGGAAAGTCGGGAAAATTAATTGGCTATAGACAGTGTTTCTCAATCAAATTTTGTGAGCAAAGAATTGTGGGAAAGAACAGAACTAAAATCCTTTAAGGTTGATCTGCACCCCCCAAAAGACAAACTACATATTCAAAAAATTTGAAAAAATTTGAGAAGGTATATATGATTACTAAAAGTATTTTGACAAATTTTGAGCAAACTTCATGTTTTCGTTTTCGATAAAAACTCAAAAAAACTGCTTTTTTCCAAGTATAAAGCGGGAAAAACAAACATAGAATTTTGTTAATTTTCTTACAGCATACCTAAGGATATAATCTCAAGAAATACTTATGAATTTTTTGAAAAATTTTTAATGTGCAGTTTTGCCACAATAGGAAAAAATAATATGTTCCGGTTGAAAGTAAATATACCGGTACAATGGATAGCGCAGAATTGCACAAATATAAGGAATTCGGTTAACTTAACGGTGCGATCTAAATGTTATAATTTTGGGTTTACCTTTTATAATAGCATCTCCTACAAACAGTTCTCCAGTTTGATCTGCTGCTTGGCTCTTATATATTCTAGATATCAAAATTGGCAGTTTGTGTTCTGCTCCACCTTTAATACTCAGTCCTAGACCACCCACTTTTTGTCTTCTAACTTGTACCATTCTTTCCTAAAACAAATAATAGTAAATTCGGCAGAACAGGACAATAATTTAGCTATCAACCTTAGTATTTACAGACTTCGATTCCGGTGCTACGGCTTCTTCTTTTTGCAAACGTAGCACCTCCATGGAGAGATGAAGCTGTACAGGAATTGGCCTACTCTTTCCATCACTTACAGATACCATGCCAGTCCTGACTTTTAGCTTTTGATCGACTTTTTCTTCAATGGGAGTCGTCATTCTTGTAGCGTTTATCTTCATATTTAAAGTAACTGAAAACAAAAGACATGGTAAACCTCCTGGACAAAATGTGTGATATTAATGATAAGCACTATACTAAAATTCAATAAACTATGCAGGGGACGCAAGTGGGGGCCTCTAACAGGAGCGCATTTTGGATTATCTTTTCGTTTTGCCAGAAGTGTTATTTTGTATCTATACGAAAATAAACTATCGAGTTTCCAGCATGTCAGATGAAATTTTTGATATGGAGTCAGATAATAGTTGACGAACATCGTGAAGTTTAAATTAAACGGCGACCTTTACCATTTGAAAATTTTAAGCCTGTAGACAAACCTTCTATAAATGCCTGACGAGCATTTGTAACCAATTTATGTTGCCATGCCAAACTTTTTTTAAAAAATGTCCTTCATTTATCCATGTTTCATCTAAATAAAAAATATTTTTGCCTTCTCTCCTCAATTTTCGAATTTCCATTAAATATTGCCTCCTCCAAAAAATAATTTCTTCTTTCTCTATAAGCGCAGATTTTCTATTATTCTGATAAAAGAATCCTATTTCACGTTTAAGTAAGTTTTCCACAGTTTATCTCTATTGATGTTTGGTAAAGATTCGTCTTCATTAATGTCTACTAAAAGTTTATCCAAAGTAGGAATCTTTATTTGTAAATAAAATGAATGAATTTTCTTCGAATTGATTGTTTCGCAATATCGCCTATATGAATGGGTTTTCTTCCAGTTGGCGTTTTAGGTGCTACTGTAATACTTCCACTATTTCGTTGGTTTTGAAGTCAGTAGATAAGCTAAGTTACTTTAAGCGCAAACCCTAAATCGCAACCCCCGGTCGTAACTGTCAAACGGCTTAACGTAGGATGACGTTATGGGGTCATGAAAAATGGGGTTGAACGCAGTATGTGCCGTGCACATCGGAGCATGCCAAAAGGGCATTACGTCATATCTTCGTTTCTATTGGTCCGAGTGTGGCGTATGAGGGCTCGTTGGAACGGAGAGGAGGTAACGAATACGTTGAGACAAAAAACAAAGATGGCGGCATTGTCAAATGGGCGCTAGAACGTATCTTCGTTGCTATTGGTCTGATTTTGACGTATGGGGTGTCAAATGAAAGCGTTGGAACGAGTTGGATTCGGATTCGGCGCCCAAAAAACATTCTAAAAAGTATATTCTGTTCTTTGGGTCCGAATATTAGTCAAATTTTGATTATAATCATATGGTTTAAAGTTTTTTTAAAACTAAGAAATTTTAAAACACGATATTCATCGAAAAAGAAAGATATCTGAGAAAACTTAACGTCGTTTGAAAGACTGGGACATATACTTTAAGATGGTTATAACAGTTTCTGGGAGAAAAATTATATTGCGATGCTACATAACCTCAAAAACGACCAAAAACCGCTATTGTTGCACTTTTAGGTTAGGACATCTCAGAAAGCAGTTTTTCCCATATGGATTTAATTAGACACACTGTATAATTATTGAATAACTGTTTAATTGTTCTGTAACATGAAATGTTAAGTGTCATGATCATTAAAGCCACGCTGAGTAAGCAACTTGTGTAACTGCAAGGATACACTTTTACATTCAATTGGAAAATCAGAATAAATATAGACTTAGTCTTCAAATAAATGTGTCCTTATTCTATCCTAACTATGTAACATTGCAAAGAATACCTGCTCCAAAAGTAATTCCTTTCCTCCAGCATTATTAGATGGTGCCCTCAATTATTAGATGGGCTCCCAAATAATATATGTCCACACTTTCTGGTTAAGTTTTTTATATACCTATGAGGCACTAGATAGTTTTTAAACCAGCATATATTTGATTTTTCTAAGTTTTTACCTACTTTTACCATATAACGCATTTTGCAAACCATTACAAAAAGAATAATTTTTTTCAGGAGAAACAATTTGATGCAGAAAAAATTTACTTAAAATTTCTTGTATTCATCGTGTAACATGGTCACTGTCAATCTTTTTCACAAGTCAGTTTAGAGAAATCTATTGTTTCATCCACCATGATAAAAAAGTAGTGATCTGCAACAGATTTTCTAATAAAATTGATTACTGCTGTATATAAGACTTCAACATAATTTTTCTATATACCATTTAGGTTGAACACAGGTCTGTTTTCACTGGTTGACTTCATAGCTCCCAAACAAATGTACAGTCCTAAGCTTTCAAGAATGTCGACTCTATTTATAAAATGTTTAGAATCTGAAGTAAGATCACAATAACTTTTATAATCATAAAGACCGAATAGTAGTAAATGCTAATCAAATTTTAGGTTTTACTCTTTGAAAGTAAGTAAAATCAGTATAGGTATGAGAAGTTAGTGTGATCACAGCTTAGTATGGGTCAATTATCTGGACTTTCTGGTATAATGTCAATAAAATATTGATGGAGAGTCAAAAATAATTTTTTTAGATAATAAACCTACACATTTAATTTCAATTTTATTGCTAACCAGACTAGAAGTTGTTTTTCTTAATTTTTTTTTATATTTTATATGTATAGTTCATTATTAGATACCTTGTATTATTTATTTATTTTTATAACCTAGCTGCATCCACAATATACCTATTTGTAATGGGGATTTCCCATTTAAATAAATAAAACAAAATAGCCTGTCTATTAAATATTTTCCCCCATGTAGACCAGAGCTGACCAAATTTGATAGTTTTCTCTCTTTTTATTAGGTGGCTCATGTAGAAGATGTGAAGATAACTCTTATTAACAAAAAGGGACAGATGTATAAACAAACAACAAAAGTAAAAGAGAACATTAACTTAAAACACACATAGGAGAGTCTGAAAATGCAACTGCAGCATATATGTTATTTTATTTAAATGTAATTCCCCTTTTCTATGCACTGTTAACTTTATACCACATCCACAAGTTTTTTAAAATCAAATAACTTAGTATATTTTTTAGGTTGTGGGTAAAATTTTCTAATATTTGTAAATAATACTAAATGCTCATTTAAAAAATCAATCAATTCGTTTTGCAAGCTTTTTCAAAAATTGTTGAGTATATTATAAGAGATATATATAAGAGAATAATATATCAATATTTTTGTAGATTGTAACTACTAGATTTTTTATGGTCCTACAAAATATGTTCAAAAGAAAAAATTATCAAATATATCAATAATACAATAGAGAATCAGTAAATGAAGCTTTTACAGTAAAGTGCACAGAGCCTATATTATGGTCATCAGTGTTCTTTTCTACACAGGTTTTGTAGTATCAAGCACTGAATTAATTGTATACAATGCAAGATACATTACATTTAAAATAGAAGTTTAGCAAAGTAAATGTATTGCTGATAACAAGACAACAATTTGTAAATGCAGTAACTGAATTAATAAAATATAAGTATTGAAAATATGTGCAATGTTTTCTCTTCCCACAACTAATTCTAAGTACAACCGATAACAACATTTTACATATAGCGTTACACCTCAGTTTGATCTCCTCAAATCTCTAGAGTCAGTAGCTACATCATTCAGGCATAGGGAAAGGTGATAGCATATATGCTGAAGTAGTTGCAAGGAAGAGTTTCAGACAAGCAAAATGTATTGTCTGTTCAGTCAGGTATCAGGTGGTGTGTGTACAGGTGTGGCTCTATCAGGTCCTTTCCAGATGTGGGACAAAACCGTAGGTTTATTAGATTTTTAAGACAGTACACCTAACTGATGATTATTCAGAGTCCATTTTAGTGCAGCATACATCAGATTGGGCTATTAACCAATGATGATGTATGGTTAAGATCCACAAGAGTACAGAGAAACACCTGTTGTATACTTGTAATGTGATTTGGTATTAGAAATGTCTCTGATACGGCCAAAATCAAACTTTAAATAATAAAGAACATTCTTCCAAACCAAATGACTAAATTCCCAATAGCTTAACCCTAACCAAATTATAAAGGATTAATAGATTGGACAAAATAGACCATTTAAAACTTGCAGAAGTATGTGAGAAAGACCAAAAGAAAGGAGAAAACTTTCTAGGTCATTGACCAAAATTTAAACACAAGAATTTTGCTGATTTTTGAATTTTCTTCAAAGATTCCATCTGGGTTTTAGTTTATTACTTCAATCAAAAAAGGGATTTAAAGAAAATTGACTTTCTAAATAAATATGGTATTGTTAATATTTTGTATAATAATCTTAGATGACCTAAGTACCTATAGGACTATAAACATTCCATGTAAACATGTGTTTACATATTATGCATGCTTGGATTGACCCAGAAGTTGAATGTACAGTACAAGCCTCACAAGCTCTGCAATTCAAAGCTAAAAATAAGTTTTCACCTTTGACATTATAATTTATTTACAAGTAAGTTTGTTTTTATCAAGGTAATTAAAATATATTTAAATGCCATCAAACAACATGCTTAGTATGTTAAATTTTAAGGGATGCATTGGATTGAAGTAATAAGCAACATGCTGTGCTAAAACTACAGGTGTAGAAATAATATTACTGAAATAATGATTTGATAAAAAGTGCAGACACTGAATTCAAAGTAATTGATTTTTAGAATATTATGAAAGAAATTACCTACTTTTATCTTGTGTTCGTTTTAATAAATATTTAGTAATGATCCAGTAATAGGATATATCATTTTCACCCCTCTGACATTTTACAGGGAATGTTTTTCACTGCACCAGTCATTTTTAAGGATTAAACTAATTTTTCTATGTGATGCTAAGATATATCCACTGACACACTTACAAAACGTTGAAATCCAATCATATTACTTGTAGTAAAGGCAGGGTCGTACGGGCTTCGTAGGGTAGGATTATCCATTCAACAATATCCAGCCCTTCAGGCCATTTCGCGCAACTCCGTCTGTAAAAACTCCTGCTTCACTCTAAAACTTCACCCCTAAATGGTTGACGTCATTTAGAATTCCTTATTTTGGTGGGTAGTTTGACGTAAAGCAATTAAGAACTAAACAATATCAACAATAATAAATTATTGTTTTGATTATTTAAACCTCAGAGGCAATGACCTTTCCGTCAAAACCTTTAAACTACATAGTGTAAGAGTGGTTGCCTATCTAAGTGCGCGATACTTTAAATTAAAAATAAAAGGATAATGGAGGAAAACTGAATTTAATTAAAATTATAGGACTATCTGTAGTAACATAACGTTATCCCTCGACACCTAACGGTAGAAGAGGAATGATTATGTATTTATGCTATGCTAACAGATGCTAGGTGTTTTCGTTTATCGCAAGAAAAATGTAAAACATTTTTTGACTGCCCAGTGAACACATATTTCTGTACAAGGAAGTTAAAAAGCGGTTTCTTCTTAGACTATTCTGGTGTAAAATGAACAAGACACTATAATAGTGTTCCTCTAGCATACGTTTCTCAATATCTTTTAGCCGAATTTTCTTAAAATCAGAAGTCTCATGAGCAATAGTAATTAGTCTCGCCTTATACCACTATGAACAGGATAGTCTGCTATTTTTTGAAGCTACAGGATACAAGGAAGATAACAGATACAGCGTTACCTCTTATGATAACCCCTAGTTTTATCAACAGATCACATATAAACATATTTTGCCCTTATTAAGTTACGTCCTAAAGAGGTAGAACAGCCTAAATGGGACACTAGCAAGAAAGAAACAATTCATAACAAGGAATCATCTACCAGAGTTTTGCCCTTATATTAAAGTTACGTCCTAAAGAGATAAAAGATGCTTAAACGAAACACTAGCAAGAAAGACACAATTCATAAGAAGGAATCATCTACCAGGCATGAGCTCAGATACCCATTTTATTTGGGCTGAGTCGAGCAGGGGCATTTTGCTTTTTATTCAGGATCTGTTCGTTCAGGTATATACTCTGGTTTAGGATTTATATCATGAGTATTGAGTATTGTTTTTGTATTAATAATTCACCATTCAGTATGCACATCACGACATCTTCATTTCACTGCTGATAATGGCATAGATAAAATTACACCTAGATTCCTAGATTGGTAACAGCGATAGCCAAGGTCAAATCACGTTCGGATTTCGCTCCCATTCGTTTGGTGGCGCTGCTAGTCTCGTTCCTGCGCTGAGGGAGTGTGCTGTGGTCAATTCAAAGTTGAGTTTAGACAATTACGGTGCCATATTTGTATTTGTTTTATTTTTTATAATTTAAAATTTTTTATATAAGTAGTGCAAAAAGGTACAATTTTAGACAATTTTTTATTATGGCATCAAACACATTATATGGAATACCAATGGAAAAACGAAGAAATGAACAAAGAAGGTGTTGTGTTCCAGATTGCATGGCTACTACTAGCAAGCATTATCGTTTTCCAAGTCCACGAAATTATATGGATATGTTTGATAAATGGGTGAGTGCTGTTAAGAGCTCTAAATTGTAAATTTATGCAACTAAAATTGTAGTAAAATGCCTTTTGCAGAATTAGGCTTGTATTCGCATAAAACTTGACATAAGAATGACAAAACAATTATTATTTAAATACTGACCAGTTGTTGTCACAACATTAAGAAAACTAAAAATTATACTACACTTGGCTTGTATTTTGTATTATTAATATTTCTTGTAACACATATAACATTTCTTGTAACATTTTTATAAATAAAGGTTTTATTCTATATTTTATTCTTTAATTTTTTTAATCACTTTGACATTTTAATGTAATGGAAAATAAATAATATAGTCTCAACATAACAAGAAAACTCAAAAAGTATACGAAAAATATTTATTATCGTATATGATAAGGATTTTTCTTGTTATTTTAGGATTATATTGATTTTCCTTTACTTTAAAATGAGTTCACAATCCTAGGCAATATTACTAAACTTTTGAATTTAGCGCCATGTAAATATAGTTACGCTCCCGGTCACTAGGGGATGTGCCAATCATTGTTTTATTCGTTAACACGGAAGTTTCAATGCTAGGTGGTAGTGTGCTATGGATAATGGGAGAGGGAGAACTGAAACACAAACCATACATACTCTGTATGTATGTATGGTCTGTGAACTGAAAGCTGAAAGAAAAGGAAACAAACTGTCAAAACATAAGAACATAACCTAAAACCCAAGAATAAATAGAAAATATCTAAAAGTTAAAATATTATTTTGTCGAATAGTTTGATAAATTTATAAGAACTAAAAGGGGTAAAGTTAAATATTTAGTATATTTTTTGCTTGAAAATATTGCGTAGAAAAGATAAACCTCGATGATTGGAATTTTCTTAAATTTATACTAGTCCAAAAGCTTCCTTTGTATACAGGGGAGAAGTTAGTCTAAAGACACTTAACAAATTTAATTACCAAATACTATGAGTTTACTTTGTAATCAAACTTTTGCTTCTTATTTTAGGGATATTCCTAAAAAGACATAATTCGAAGTAAGAAACATGCCAGTCTTAAAAGTCTGAATGAAAAAGGTAAAGTTATATAGACTTTTTTATCAAAATTGAAAAAGGTAAGGTTATATAGCGTTTTTTTACATGTTGCCCTTTTAAGTATTTTGTTTAGTTTTTATAGTTATTTTTAATATAATAATAACTCCTTTGTATTTGTACATTTTATTCTAAGAAAATATTTGTTACTAGTATTTACTAGTATCATAGTATAATGTTGAATATCTTTTTAATTACTGTTACCATTTTTAATCTTCCTTGTAGTGTAATTAAGTTCTTTATGTAGCTATTCTGTTTGATATCTACTAATATCAAATGTAATTTGTAGGCTTTTAGATCACAGGACTGTATGAAAATATGCTATATGTTGTAGATCCCTGCTGTTAAAGGTCCTGAAGAGGCTCTAATGGAAATTGCTAATGATCTTTCATCATGTAATTTGATTACTCAGGTTGTGTCAGTCTATTACAAACAGGATACTAAAAATGGATAAATAATTGTGGCAAAATTGAGGTGTAGAGATATTAAAACCAAAGCTATAATGGGAACAATAAAAAACTAATAAAGGTCAGTGACAGTTTTTTAATAGAATTGATAATGAATGTAAACTGCAGTTATTTCAATTTAGGTTAGATAAAGTTCAATATAGTAATAGTACTGACTTTAGTATGCTTTAGTTAAATGCTCATTCAAAAAGGAATAGAATTCTAGAACTGGAAGAATTAGTAGTTACATTGAATATTACAGTTGTAATTGTAGTGGTTGTACATTGATTGCGAGGAGATGAAAAACCTTATTTTAATATGAATGGATGTAGTTCAATATAATATGTGTGTAGAAACAGAGAATCTTAGCTTTCATGTATATGATTGTTATTTTTGTCATCACTGTACTTTTTTGTGTCTCTTATCACATTACCTAGCCATTTTGATTTTTGAATCGCCACTCAATCTGTCCTATATTCCGAGGCTCATTTGTTAGTTCTGTACTGATAATCTTTTTTCAAAAATGAGTGGTTGGCCCACTGCCCAACCTACTTTTCCAGAGGACCATTATCTGCTCTCATTAGTCCTGACCTTGTTTCTCTCAGGGATTGGTTACCACTGTCTTCCATAGTGTTGTTCAGGTTCTTTACTAGGAGGTGAGAGTCAGAATTGAGTAGGAGGGGCTTGGTGATGCTAACAGTAAGTAGTATATTGTGTGTCACTACATTTTACATATTCTTCATGATTGACACGACTGTTTTGCTACTTTCTTTGTAATATATTCGTTAAGACTGGGTATTCTTCAATGTATCCCCAGCAAACAAAAAGTTTAAATATTCAATTTTTTTACAATTCTCATTATATCATTCTTCTGTATTAATCACCCGCTATTATTTCTTCTCAGTTGGAATATCTTCAAATAAATGTTCTATTTGATCATATTATACACACTTTATTCAATACTTGGCTATCCAAATACAATTTTTTTCTAAAATTATCGTTTGTTGGTACACATTTTTCCTTTTATGTCTGTTGTGTTACCCTACTTCTAGGGTTGCTTTATGCTATAAATATATTACAATATCTTTCCTTGCATTTCAGTGTAAATCTCCTACTGTAGTTGTATTAAAAAGACAGTTTTTAATACAAGCATGTCACTGACGAAAGAAGAACTGTTGCAACAAATTAAAAGAACAATCTATATTTCAAATATATGGTGTAACGCGCATTTGAGGCAAACAAGTTTATTGAAACCAAATGGTAGTGGTTGGACTTTGATCGACAACAACTATAATTATTACTGGTTTGACGGAGATTGAAGTCCTTTTAAAGATATATCTTCAAATACTGAAGGTACAGTGTTAATTATGGTAACTGGTTTTAATTAAAAGCGACAATTTTAATTATGCCAAATTTTTCCTGTAATTGTATAATATTCAAATTGTACTGGTTTTTTTATACCTTTTTTTAACTCTTTTACAATATTTGTCATTTAAGTCCCTTTTCTTTATTAACACTGATTTTCAAATATTTGAAATTTTTGTTTTTATTGTAAAACTCTTAAAAAATCCATCTCTTTGAGTAAATAATATTTAATTTGCAGATGCTGAAAATAATTCTGAGGCAACTGACAGCGATGAGGAAGATACCTTTGACAATAGTGATGAGAGCGACAATTTAGAATTTTAATTAATTTCGTAATTTTTTTTTCTATTTTGAAAATGTACAAAAAGCTTTACATTACCTAATTATTATTTTTTAATGCAATATTTAATATTTATTTATATACAGTCCGTTTTATTTATATGAAAAAGATGAATGTAATTTTTTTCATTATTCTTTTTAATACAATACTTGATATTTACTTTGTATTTAAATTCTCCTACCCTTCCTAGTTTTCAAGCAATTATATCTCCCAAACCATTCCTTTACCTGCTAACCACATATACTCCGTTTACAACCTGCTACTTAATGTTTAATCCTCCCTCTTCAGTAACCCTTCTCCAACCCTCCAACATGTTTGCTCACCTCTACTAGACGATATTATCAGCAAAGAGCATTGACCAAGGAGCCCCTTCCCTTACTTTCTCTGTCAGTACATCCTTAACAAGGTTAAACAGGTAGGGACTTACTGGAAGAGCCTTGATGCAAACCAACCGTCACTGGAAAACTTTCGGCCAATCCCACAAAAGCCCTTACTTTCCTGTATCCTAAAAAAAATTAGCTGGTTATCTACAAATTTCTTCAGTCTTTTTCCGGCATGTGCGAGGAGTCAGATGCGTTAAATGACCCATATTTATCATACAGCTTCTTTGTTGACTGTAGTATCCGCTTTAATTTTATATAAAGCTTTTCCATAATTTTTAATTGCATGGTTGCGGCATTCTATTTTTGTTACATATTGTCCATAGGCAACCTCGTCACGAATTTTAGCATATACACTAGAGTTCCCATCTGCCATAAACTCCAAAAATTTAAGTCCATGAAGAATTTGGCTTTGTTTCAATCCTCCAACTATTATAGATGTCTCCATTGCGGTAGATGAGCCTTGCCAGTTTTTATAACAAGTGTGAAGAGGTACAGGCTCGTTTTTAGATTCATAACGGGCACAGAATGAACAATACTTATTTCTAACTCCCAAATATATTAATTTTTTAGTAAATTTTCCAATAATAATTGCCTAATATGTAAAAAATGTCCATAAGATCTGTGACTCAAACCTCCGTCACAATACACAGTAGTCCATGGTATGCCATCAGAATCTAGTTGCCCTTCTACTATAGCCAATTCTCTTACCTTCATACCAGCTTGTTTCATGAACTTCCATAATCCTTCTATCCACTTATCCCCAAGTTCAATTTCAATATTATGGAACAATCGGTTAGACATGGAAGGAATATCTAATGCACCTTTAAAAAATCAATGAAACTAAATTTGTACTTTATTACTGTATTATCACAAACCTAACAATCCTGTTAAGTGTGCATATGTACCACCTGTTGATAATGTGCTCCAAACAGCTCCATAATTAATAGTTGACTGCTCACAAAGGTTTTCTGTTGACTTTTCAGTCTTATAGCCACACATGTTGCATAGTAATACCACTGTTGAAACTAAACCTTTATGTTTTACATCAATTATCTGTAGATTTCCCATCGTACAAACTTTCGAATGAGCAAACTGTAAGTTTAAAGCCCATTGTAGGACATAAGGTAAGTCCATTAAGATATGTTTCTTTTACTGGGTCTTTTTTAATTTCCAGGGGATGATTGTTAATGCTAAAATTAAAACATGCTTGTTGGTAATTAAAAATACACTATATATTTGACTTTCATATTCTTCTGAAGAAATAAGGCTGAACTCATGTAAATCTGATGAGGTTGATTGCACTACTTCTTTGATAAAAAAAAACAAACTTATTGCTGTATCTTGTCAGTCCATGAAACACAATTTTACAATGAAATTTGGCATGGTTGTAATTTTCAAAATGCCTCTTTTTAAGTCGTTTTTTAAACGTTAGTTTATTTGAATGCCACTCATTTTAACTGCGGTGTGAATCTACTCCGTTAAATACACTCAATACAGAAATTAATTACCTATATCAAAACTTTTAAATCTCAACACAACATTGAAAATTAAATGAATATTTGACTAAAATCTAAACGAATATCATTGACCATTGTTCCGTTTTACTTAAATTAACGTTAAGATAAGAGTTACTGTCCCTAACAGCAAAAAAAAAAATCATAAAATATTTCACTCACAATAGTTTGTTGACCTGTGATGAGAGGACCATAGGCCTGGAAATAAACAGATGGATCTCAAAAAGTAGAAATACGATAATCTTTACCTCTTCGGCAAAAATATTGCTAAGGGTGGTTGCCCTCGACATGACAAAATGAGGTTGTGGGTGAATAGTAGCGGCAACAAGTGAATTGCCAGTGGGACTCACTAAATAGTGAGTTTCTCTAGATGGTAATTGAACAAGAAATATGTACTTCTGAATGCATATTCATATTCAAATATTAACTACCTAACTAAAATCGAATTTTGGCTTTTTATAAATTAGGCCTAAGCTAATTAATTCTTGGAAAGTAGATAATTATTACTTGAAAGGAGTGGTTTAAAAGAAAACTTATTCTTTTATATAATACTATAGCTCCAAACATAATTTATTACGAAAAAGCTCTTTTAACAGCAAGGGTCTTTTAAACAATCATACGTATTTGAATCGAATAAAATTAATAATCTCTAGACATAGTATTGAAAATACTGGTCAGTAATAGAAGTCTTTACGAGAATTATATTTAATTTAACCAAATAACTCTGAGCAGCATTTACCCTAAATCCAATTATATTTAAGTTAAGGGTAACAAATGAACTGACATTAAATTTGTATTAATTCAATTAACTGCATTTGACTTAAGACGCTTCAATCATTTAATTTTTGGTTATTTAGTTCGTTCTATAATAGATTATTCAATAATGGCATTAGTATTTAGTGATGATTGAATATTTGTCTTATTGCAAATTTAGAAATTATAAATTTTATTGCAGTTATTGTCTTGTAATATATCAATGGAACACATTTCTCTGTTAATATGGTCCTAATATATTTCGTTACTAATAATACATGTTGTATTATCGTTCTTAGAAATCTATTTATTTTTTTATAATTTTTCTACGACTAATACAATTCGCGATACGGCATGTTAAAGGTTAGCTTTTTTCGTCAAATGCATAATTTGAAATATTCAAAAGCCAAATAACGGGAAAACTTTGCATTTTTTGAGGAAAACAACTTACAGAATCTTTTTTTAGGTATACTATTAGATCTTACAAAAAAAAAATTTAACATAAAATTGAGCGACTTATGATCAAAATAAAGTCGGTACCTACTATTTTCTACGAAAAAAATCAGTGAAACCAACCCCCTAACTAACCTCATAATTAAAATTGATCTTAACCCTTCTGTAATTCTTTTCATATATAAATTATCAATGCACCCAATAAGTTTGACCTATTTAAAAGGACTAATTTTAAAAAAATTTGAGTTTAAAGATAACTGGATTTTTTTCAATTTCGTATTTTTGACCATTTTCTTTAAAATATCTCCGAAAATACTGGAGATACTACTTGATCAATGAATAAATCAAATGGCGAAATCTGGAGCAGGTTAAAGTTTTTTAGAAGAACGATAGCGGCATTGTCTTTGAGTAAGGGTTAAAAAATTGTTTCAGCGAAAATTATTTTTATGGGTGTATGCTACAAAAGACGAGACAGTCCGGGCCTGTGAAGAATAGACAAGGAGAGGTATTTAGTTTTATCAAAGAATATAGACGCTTATCTATCTTCTTTGGTTTTATATTTAATCAATAGTACGGTCCAACAATTGTTTCTAGATCCAAAATAGGTAATACCTATATATTTTTGCTTACTGAGACAAATAATCACCACAAAGTTGTTCAATTAGCTATTTGATGAGATAAAATTACGTGTTTATTATTAGCAAAACAAGTTTCCAGTTTGAGGGAAATTTAGTTTTTGAAAATTGGTGCAACTGACAAATGACAATACAGAACATTTTCCAGCTGTTAGTAGTTTATAAGCATTATAATATAGCTATAGCTGATTTTATATTTGTAAATTTCATATTGTTTTGTTGTGATTAGTGCAAAATTCTTTAAGGAGTCACTGGGACTGGAATAGAACAAATTGAAACTGTGTAAATTGTGAAGAATTTCTGAGTGCAATATATTTTTGCTTACTGAAACTAATAATTACTTTGAATTGGCTATTGATTAAAAGATAAAATTACATGTTCTTACTAACATATATTTCCAGTTCGAGGGATTAATTTTTGGAAGTTGACACATCTGAAAAATAACAAAACCAAACGTTTTCCAGCTATTAATAGTAGTGGTTTATTGCTGTCATAGCTGATTTCATATTTTTTGTAAGTTCCGTATTGTTTTTGTTGTGATTAGTGAAGTTTATGTGTGTTTTTACATAGTTAATGCTGTAATTGCAACATTTTCTGTTTCAGAACGCTTTGCTTGTGTGAAATTCAACATATCATGGAAGTGTGGCAATTTAGTGAACAAGTTCTGTTCAAATAATTATATAGTGAGATGGCATTTTCACCACAGTAAATTTAGAAGAACTTTAATAAAGAGCTATTTTTAGATACAACCATACCATTTTCTTAGATTCGTCAATCAAGATATTCGTCTTCTTGCGACACTTTTTCTTTTTCCTTCTTCGTTATTCGTAACATTCTCAGACTCTCAGCGTTGCCAATGTTCTTTCTTTCAGTGGACATACCTGACAGCTATATAGTGATACTTTTCACTATAATTTCGTATATCCTCTTTTTGTTTTCTTTGCTTTTATTGGATTGGTTTCATAATATACTGTTTAATATTCTAATGGCTTTTGTACTTGAATCACAATGAATCACTTAATCTCAATGATCCAGGAATGTCAAGGATAAACGAACTGGAATAACGAGTAGATACAAGAAACAAACAACGAAATAAAATATAATGAGATAAACATAGCAGCCTTAAATGAAAGTAATAAGGAACTTTGAGGACTCAAAATTTGGACGATTAGAGGAAGATCTTTTTCGTCTTCGGGTACTATGTGCAAAGCTGCATATTGGCGATCAAATATCCAATTCTTTTCTAGGGTATGACCAAAACACCCTCTTTGGCCTATCGAAATATAGTACCGGCCTCTGGTATTCCACACCAGTCCTTTATATTTTTAGTCAGGAATATTTTTTCTAGTACGTCCTCGTTTTTCCTTGTAGTGTTAATTTTGGTATCGAGTACCGGGGTTCCCTCAACACACGTTCCAGGAAAAATATTTTACGATGCTTTATCGTATTTAACAATTATCTGCTACACCACTCCTTCTCAAAACTTCATCCTTTGTCAGGTGGGCAGACCACGGAATACGAAGCAGCTAACGACGGGTCCACAGCTCGAAGGCTTCGATCCTATTCAAAGTCTTCACTTTAAGTGACTAAGTTCCGACTCCATAGATGTTCCTTTATACATCAGATTAAATATGTGGTTTTTAGATGACGGTCGTTCACCTTATTATCGCTGTGAAGTGCAGAATTATTTATATATTGTTTTTCCTCACCGATGGATTGGTCAAGTCAGTGAACATCTGTGACTTTCCCGAAGCTGCGATTTAAATCCGTTTTTTTCTTTTGGCGATATATGAAACATCTGGTTTATTCAGGACAAGTGATCAATAGACGAGATGAGCTTTGGCAAAGGATAGTGGATGCAGCTAACGAAATTAGAAGATTGAATCCGAATCTTCTTCGTAAGAAATTTTATGTAGAGGTGGGAAAAATGTATTAAAGTAAATGGAGAACATTTTGAACGTTTGCTTTAGCGGGTTTAGAAACTGTAATATAATTTTTAACCGTATTTTACTATTTTTTATTGTTCATTCGTTATTTGCTTAATATTCAGATTAAAATATTTTAGAATATGTTAGTCTATGTCCAAAGGAAATTAGTGATAATCCCAAAACAAGATCATAGAATATGCAAAAACTACCGAGCAATTATTTACTGAATGTAACATATACATAAAGTTGATGATGACTACATCATCATCAACAAACGATTTCAGAATTCCTTAAAATCCGCAAAAACATATCCGGGAGCAGATGTTCCATCAGACCTCAGACCATAATCTTTTACTAGAACGTTTCAAACTCCACATGAAAAAAGTCCATAAAAGAAAAGCACAAAAACGTCCGGAAATCCAGAAGTTGAAAGATAAAACCACAAGAGAAGAAGTCAAAGAGGAGATCAACAATAAAATAAACAGCATGGTAATCTCAGATATTAATCAAGAAAACATAAGTTTGGATAATATATGGAATAAAATCAAAAATATCTGTAATTCAGTGGTAGATAATAAACTTAAACCAGAAAACAATATAAAGAAACAGCCATGGATGAGACAA
This sequence comes from Diabrotica undecimpunctata, assembly GCF_040954645.1. Classification (NCBI taxonomy): domain Eukaryota; kingdom Metazoa; phylum Arthropoda; class Insecta; order Coleoptera; family Chrysomelidae; genus Diabrotica; species Diabrotica undecimpunctata. The sequence goes on from NC_092812.1 coordinate 29,785,094, forward strand.
GAAATATTAGAGCTAATGGAAAAACGTAGAAAACACAGAAATAAGAATGAGGAAAGGTACAAAGAAATAAACAAAATCATTAAGAAAAAGATTAAAGAAGCAAAAGAATCATGGCTACAAGATAAATGCATAGAAATAGAATCCCTAAAACAGAAGCATAACACTTTTAACCTACATAAAAAGATCAAAAACTTAACGGGAGGAAACGGATCACGAAGTCATAACTTAATACTAGACGAGCACAACAATCTGCTCTACGAAAATGAGAGAATAGTTGAGAGATGGGGGCAATATATGGAAGAATTATTCAAGGAAGAGCAAGAGACAAAAGTCAGTGTTTCTGAATGTTCAGGACAAGAAATAACGCTCAGTGAAGAAAAATATGCAATAAAAAGACTAAAAACCAACAAAGCACTTAGATCTGATAACATACAAGCTGAAATATTGAAACTATTTGAAAACAACCAACTCAAACTCCTAATGAGTCTACTAAACAAAATCTATGAAACTGCAGAATTTCCTACAGATTGGCTAGTTTCCACCTTCATCCTCATCCCTCTCCCCAAAAAGGCAAATGCCACCAGATGCTCTGATTACAGAATTATAAGATTAAAGAGCCATGCACTCAAAATCCTTCTTTGTGTTATTTACTTTCGCATATATAGAAAACTTGGAGAAACATTAGCAGTGTTCAGTTTGGGTTTAGGAGTGGACTGGGAACGCGAGAGGCACAATTTTCCATACAAGTATTGTTACAAAGAGCTCGAGACGTAAATTGCGAAGTCTACGCATGTTTTATAGACTTTGAAAAGCATTTGACAAGGTGCAACATCAAAAATTATTTCAGATACTGAAAGAATCTAGTATTGATGACAAAGATTTACGCATTTTACAAATTAAAAATTTATACTTACAGCAAAGGGCAACTGTACGAGTAGACAATAAAACCTCACAAGAATTCACGATAAAACGGGGAGTACGTCAGGGCTGCATTTTATCACCGACGTTGTTCAATACTTACTCGGAAATGCTGTTCAGGGAAGCTATTGATGGTTTAAGAGAAGGTATAAAAATCACTGGTGAAATCATAAACAATTTACGATATGCTGACGATACGGTTTTGATTGCTGATAGTGCGGAGGATCTGCAAACATTAAAAGACCGTGTAGTAAAAGCCTGTGACAGATACGGCATGAATATAAACTGCAAGAAGACCAAAATTCTTGTAGTAAGTAACAACGACGTAATACAGCACCAATTCACAGCTAATAATGAACCCTTGAAAATAATCGACAAAATTACATACCTACCTTGGATGCAGCCTAAATAAGGAATGGGACCACTCACAGCAAATAAGATGTCATATAGAAAAGGCGAGAGCTGTCTTCAATCGCCTCAGGAAGATACATATACATTAACAGCAAGAGAAGAAGTACCAAAGAGGGTAAACGAAGAGGATGCAAGACAATGGATGAATCACGAAATACAAGAATGGATGGGTCAAGAGAACATAGTTAGAGCAATAAAAGCACAAAGAATTAGATGGTATGGACACATAATGAGAAGAGAGAAGAGCAATCCGTTAAGAGTCATAACGGAATGGATACCACCAGATAAAAGAACCAAAGGCAGACGTAAACTGAGATAGAGACAATAAGTGGAAGAAGACTTAAGGAGTATGGAAATTAGAAATATAGAAAGGACAATCAAAGGGAGAGAAGAATAGAGAAAAATAGTGGATACAGCGAAGTCACACCATGTTTAAATTCAAATATGGTTGTATAAATTAATCAATACATTTTTCCTCCCCTGTATTCATCCGATTCTTAATAGTACCGCTGAGGCTCGGGAATACATCTCGCTAAAGGCAGAACAGCGTAAGTCATTGAGAAGAAAAGACGCAACCCGCTAGTGACTGAGGCATTCATATTGAATTCCTTTTGTTCGTTGTTTCGTAAAGTAGTGCAAATCATGGTAATTAGCGGTAAGTTCTTCACCTAGTTTTACACCTAGAAGGAATAGTTCGTGTTAATTTAATTACTATTAATTCGTAATAGTACATAGTTTGTTTAATTGAGGCGCTCCGTGGACAAACGGCGAATACGCCAAATGGGCATTTTGAGAAAAACGCGATTAAAGTTGAAAAAGTGTTTTTAATTCAATAAGGGGGAATATACACGTCATCAAAATTTTGTAATGCGGTTAGGTAAAAACTATTTTTTTTATAAAAAGTTTTGCTTGTTAAGCAAATAAGATCACCCCATCTAAACCAAAATTATAATTCAGGATATTGAAAAAAGTTTTATTCAAAAGATATGATATGAAAAACATTTTTTAATTAAAAATTGTTCTGTTTAAGATAAATCAAAAACTAAAAAAACACCAAACAATAAATTATTAATTCAAGCAAAAATCCATAACATCATCCTGACTTTCTCCAGTTAGCGTTGCCAAATTGGTTTGTGATTCTTGGAGAGAGATCAGCTCATCAAAGAAACTCCTATGATGAAGCGGTATGTATGGAAGAAGTGACTTGATGTCTTTTATTTTTTCCTCTGAAAGTTTTATAGGCTGTTGGTATTTAGGAGACAAAACTGCGGCAGATAAATCAAACAAATGGCGTTGATATTCTCCTACTTTTCCTTTCTGCAAAACAACTTGTTCGGACAAAACATTTTGGTACGTTGGTTGTATGGAAAACCCTTGTTTGAACAACTTGGAGTAAAGAAATACTTTACTATCTTTAAAACTAGCAGTTGATTTTCTTTTTGTAATTAACTTCTGAAGAGCAGTGAAATCAAAAAACATTGATGATGTCATTTTTACTACTTTGAATGGTCTGACCTTCCTTGATGAACGAATTAAGTCAATATAGTGGTCTTCAGAATAAACATCAATATTTCGAAGCCTTAACTCAATGTGACCAAAATCCCTGTCACAAGGTAAATATGAATGTCCAGGAATCATAAAGTAATGTTCTATGAAATCAAATTTTAATTCATGAATTTTTTTCAAACAAGCTAAAACAATGTTCATATTTTTGTTCTGGCCGCCACAATTGTCACTAAATAGCACAACTTTTTTGACTTGATGATCCATAGAATCAAAGTAATGGGACAAGCAGCTTGCTATTTCACATGAACCACGACCTCCAGTACTTTCATTCCACATGTACATAACACATTTTCCAGATTTAACATCATGGACTGCAAAATTGTACGTCCAAAGCTTCCTTTTGTAATACTGTACAGATGTCGTCAGTTTAGGGGTAGGGAGAGTTTGCTGCAGATCTATACAAATTGCTGAAACTGAGTCTTCATTATTACTTTTATAACTTTTAAGTATTTTTTGAACTGCTTTGGCTCGTCTTAAATGAAGTTCCTTGGCAACTTGTAATTGGTTACGTTGTAAATCATCACAATTTGAAAGTTCCATATCTGTTTTGTCACAAAAATTACAAGTATCCGACTTAGGAGGGTTGAAACCAATATTGAATTTTTTATTAAATGTGTCACGATAGAACCGTGAGCTGACAGGTTCAATTAAAGGGTGATTTTCTGTCATCCACTCACAGTACAGGTCATACAACTTGTTTATGTTTAAGTCTGTGGAAAGGTACTTTCGGTAAGGGCTTTTTGCTCTGCTGTAATGGCTTGAACATTTGGGTAAACTATTTACATGTAACATTACAGTTTCTTTCATTTCTACACTTACTTTGTTAACTGGATTTTTATTTCCTCTTCTGTCCAATTCTACAGTGCCACTTGTGGATACTTTATTCAAAACAGTTCGAACCCTCTTTTCAGTGACACCATGAATCGCATAGAATGCTTTTCTGCAGACTTTAAATTCATTGCTTTCAAAAAGTACACTGTACTCAATACTACGTAACTTTCGACTAGGTCGATTTTTAATGCGACAACGGTTGACAGAAACAGATTTCACTCTTTTAGATAAGTAAGTGTTTTGTAGGTTATAATCAGATAATTCCCAAAAGTTTTTAAAAATTATACTAATTTTCTCCAAACCTACTTTCTCAAAACATCCACAGGAACAGGGACTTCCCACAGTCCGCTTAGGCACAAGTTTTCTGTTTTTAATGGTGCTGTATTCTTCACCTGAGTTTCTTTTAACTTTATTCACATTCTTTTGCCACGTGTCTTCAGTTTTCGACCTTTTTCTAGTGTAGCCTTTGTTTTGGTCTTCTGTAAACTCGCTTTCTGACATTGTAGCAGTAAAATTTTAACTTTATTAGTAAAGTAACTCAAACTATTCAAACTAATCAAAATAAAAACTACTTGTTTTGACAAGCAAAACGACACTGTAGCTCAAAACGGTAAAAATAAGACGGAAATCACGGAAATTTTATTCAGAAATTTGGCAAGACAGAAGTGGGAGGGCTAGCTGTGTACCGACGTAGCGGTGGCGTATTTGCCGTTGTTCCATGGAACATTTACCATACTTTTTAAGATTCATACAGTTTGCTTCCGTTAAGTCAACCTATTATAGTTCTGAATAGAAAGGACGAATAAACCATGTTATGGTGGTACATTGTTCGAATAATGATCAGGCTATCCATTGCATTAAAAAAAAAACTGTAACTGGCGTATTCGCCCTTTTTCCTCGGAGCGCCTCAATTCCCCACACACCAAAAACTGTAAAACCAAACCAAGAATGGGATGATCCTCCACACAAAAAGGATCTTCAATGATATTATGCAAAAAATTGAATTTTGCATCGCAGATTTAAAATGCGTTTATCTCGAAAATAATTGAGTTTAGCGAGATGAATTTAGTAGAGAGAGAATAAAAGTTTTGATGCAAAAAGTATGTAGTGTGGAGGATAAAAAAAATATAACGTATTAAATGAGCGCTGAACGACACATGTGGCGCCCTCTGGGTGCTCTGCATAATTTTTGGTATCGAATTTGGATTTCTCGTCCCAAAAAACTCCCACTTACCAAATTTCGTGTTGTTATTCCATGCCTGACAGGAAAAATTAAAAAAAAAAAAATAAAATAAAAGTTTAAATTTGAAACCGTGTATTTCGGTTATTTTATTATTTTAACCTCAGGAATCTAAGGTTAACCTATGGCCCATTATTTAGCAAACACCCTATAAATGATATTAAATTTCTGTTATTAATGATTGGAAATTAGATAATAACAATTTTGTTCTTTTTTATTGTAGTTTGTCTTGATACCTATCTGCATCTGAAAGATCGCATTTAAATATTCATAAATATTCATGTTTGGGCGCACCCAAACTGTCTCAGTCAATATACCATTTCACTGCATCTGCAATAACAGATGATTTTTTTACTATATCGCAACGCAATATAATATACAGAATATACAGATATACAGATACAAATATACAGAAACCAAAAGTCCATAAACAGCATTGGTATGTGCCACAGACCGTGTACACGCATATGATTGGCCGCTCGTGCAATTCGTTCGCCTTCAAAGGCAGGGTTTAGCTTACAATTATTCAGTAATACGGAAATATGAGACCAATGTGAGAACTACATTGTAAGTATACGAGAGGTGCGTCAATAAAACCACTCGGTAACTACTTTGTAAAAGAAACATGAGAAGGGGAAGACAACGGATACCTACCTGAATTTATTGGATGAGCACTGGTTGCCCGCGCGTCGAGCGCGCATCGGGTGTGACAAGTACGAGCCCCTTCCCATATCAGTTGGCCCAAGGTTAGATTGATAAGAAAATTAAAATTTAGAGAACAAAAATAAAAGCGCAGCGTAAATTTTAGAAGTTTTGATGCACCGAACAACATTTTTGAATTTCCTAATTTATAGAAAATACTTATTTTATAACGTCAAAGAAGGTGCTATGTCAAAAAAACAAGTTTTGAGAAAAACGGTTTTAAAGGTTTGGACTCTCTGGTGTTTGTTTATTATGGGAAAATAAAACGTGACAAATTTTTTAATAATGTATTGGAATGTTACCTATTAGACAGTTAAATGTGAATAGCCAAAATACAAATACAAAATAGGTAATAAAACATTTTGTAGAAAATTGCAATTTTTACAGGGCAAAAAGGTGTTTTGTCAAATAACTTAGGGGTAATGGATTTTGACAAGAGCTATGAGTCATGCCGATGCAGTACACAAGCTTAGGGGAACGACGGGTTTGTTTATTTGAAATATAAAAATGTTGAAAACTCGGAAACCACTACAGAGTGGCTAACAGTAATACAGTTATTAATTTTTGTTATTGGATAATCAAAAATAAAAATTTTAATAATAAAAAAACTCAAAAATTTTCACGAAATGTTCGCTGTTACCCGAAATGTCGGGTAATAATAAACATGAGAAGGGTAAGGGCGAACAGTATTACCTATTAACAAAAATCACATTTATAGTTGTCCGGTGTGTCCGAGCCGCTGCATAATTTATGCACCCATCCACCACATACAATGCAACGGAACCAAAGTTCGCTTTTCCCGAACTCACCACAAATTAAACAAGATTCTCCTTCATTACAATCGTCGCTATTAATATCGTCATTGTCAATTTCTTTTTCCATTTTTTGTTTCCTTCTAAGCTCCTTTTGTTCGAGTTCTAATTTCAAAGGCGTTGAGGTTATTATTTCGGATCTTTGTTTTTTTCTTCCACCCTTCTTCGGAACAGATATCTTTTGTTTTTCTTTCGGTAAAGGCAAGATATCGCTGAATGAAACATTTTCGGTATTTTCACATATCTGGTTTTCTTTGGAAGGGCCTGGTTAGGGTTCCAGTAAATCTTCTTGAATAGTTTGTGAAAGACCTTGGCTATTATTTTGTTGAGTTTGATTATCGTTTGAACTGTAAAAGTCTTATGAAATCGTAGGCTTCCACGGCCAGAGTCAGAATTATAGTTTATTCGTCTTCCGGGTTTGGACCGTGTCATTTGTGAGTGACCCAAAAGTGGGTTCATCTCGACGTTTCGCTACAATTGTATGTAGCTTCTTCAGGAGAACAAAAAAGAAAAACAAGAGACAGGAAGATGGGTAGTTAGCAACGGTAACTCAGTTACTCAACGCAACCAGAGGCGAATACTAACTACCAAGATGGGCATTTGGTCACAGTAACTCAACTACTCAACGCAGCCAGAGGTGAAAACCAAATGCCAGGACAGGGATTCACGTCCAACAGCTCAGAACACTAACGCGTCGAGAAGCAGGGAGTGAATCCGACGATTACTCCGCTACCGCTCTATTTATAGTTGCGGTGACCTGTCGTGTCGGGACGTATCGGCACACTCCGTGGCGCGAACGTCAAGAAGCGCTCGCTGGCCAATCATGTGGCTGCATCGTGGTAGCGGGACCGGACGGCGGCTCTAGACTGAGATTCCAGATGGGAGACAAGTAGTATCCTTCCTCTCGATTGATATTATGTGGATTTTTTCGGATCTCTAGAGATTCGCGGATTTTCCTGGAATAAAAGAAGGGGCTCTTAGAAATAATATGGGTTTTTTCGAATAATATGGAATGACCGGTTTCTTGGCAGTGTTCTTCGTTCATCCAACCGCTTTTTGAAAAGGAGTACAAAGAACCTGGAGGCACATCCTTTTCTAAAGCATGATTTCTTCTCAGTCTTGGATAAATGAATAGTGGAGGTGTAAAAGATCTGCTGGCACTCATACAGCAGCATACCGTCACGTTCTTGCCTCTTTCTCCACTTGTAACGGCTCCAACTTGTTTTTGGCCTCTAGGTCCAATGATCCGATTAGGCCTATTTACGTTTGTAATGCCAGTCTCATCGACATTAAATATTCGAGTAGGTGGAAACTTGTATTCATCGTAAAGCTTACCCAAATTGTCATAAAACCTTGAGACTTGATCCTTATTGAAACCTTGAATGCGATTAAGACTTGTTGCTTCAGGTTTACGGAAACTTAACTCAGGATGCCTTGGCATGAATTCATATAACCAGTCTTTACCTGCTTCTTGTTTTTCTCTGTTGAAACTATGTTTTAAGTTTAATCCATAAAATATTTTAGATAACGTTAGTAAATGACGACTCATTTCTTCTTCCTGTTCATTTGAAAAGAGAGTGTTTGCACCCAGCCTGCCTTTGTAAAAGCCTCTAGAGACTCTGTTTTGTAATGTTGTGACAGGTATATTAAATTGGCGTGCAGCTTCCTTTAGGCCATAACGTCTTTCTTCAATTGCCTTTAGAGCAGCTTTCATTTGATCATCAGTCCATGAAAATTTGTTGGTACTTCATTTCCGTTTAAAAGGTATCTGAAAAAGATACAAATTGTTAAATAAGCAAAAGAAAAGCAAACATGTAAAGAATCTAAGCCAAATTATTAAAAGAGTAAACGCGAACACTTGGCGGGTAATCGCGAACATCTGTTCGTGATTACCCGATTTGGAAATGAATATGAAGAAACGAAACAATCATAATATAAATGCATTTAACTTCTCCGTAACAGGAAAATGTTATAGGTTATAGTAAGTTAACTAACTCTAACAATTTAAATGAAACCATCAAGTGTTTAGGTACATACCTTATTTTCTGAATTGCTAAAATTGTAGTGCAAGCACCAAAAACAAATAAATCGCTGTAAAAAATTCCACAAATACGGGGCAACTGTGTATCTATGCCACCACGTGCAGACTAGTCGGAAGCACGAAATGAAGTTTACAACGGAATGATACAGATGACGTACGCATGTATTCTGTGATGTTCGCAATCACCCGCTGTTCGCTATTACCCGTCGTTCCCCTACCTGTTATTTACAAGGTCATAACTCTTGTCAAAATCCATTACCTATAATATTATAGACCACTTACTAAACATAATATTTTTATTGTAACAGTAAACTTAAAATCTATATAAATAAAACTAAAAGCGTTTCCTTATGAAAAAGAGGATGTGGTAAAATTTTTCAGGTGTTGAGTGCTTTATTGATCCTAGAACAAAAAAAATTAGGGTCAATTCGTATATAGATGAGGTTGTCTAGCTTACCGCAATAGATAATCATAAAGCTCAAAGGTAATGCATCAGTTTGTCTTCTACAAATATGGCAACTGGTTATAGTAGTCTTGAGCCGCTGAGCCACAAAATATCTTCAGCTCTTGGAGATTCTTCTATTTCATCTTACTAATGGGTAAAAGCGCTAAAAGAAATTTTCCTGTTACAGAAATATTTCAAAGGTAAAAATGTGTATCTTACTTTTATACAAGTGATCAGGCAGTTGAAACTTCTAATTTGATTTTAGTTTTAAATTTGGGATCAGTAACATTAGTAGTTTCCCACGCACCATTGTAGCTGTCTCGGTGAAGTATCATCTATGGATGTTCTTATTCTATTTTCATTTCCCTAATAGGCCTAGAAGGAAATGGACATGTTCCTCGATAACGTCTATTCAAGAATGTTGTCCATTCACCAAAAGATTGCAACTTCTTCTTTTAAAGAACCCATGACAACAACGGACATCGCTTGTATTCGGAGGAATATGAGCAATGATCGTTTTTATTTTATGTCACCTGTACCTAAGACAATGGGAAAGCGCCTCAAGCAATCCAACAGATGAATCTAAAGACCTACATCGATAAATGTTTTGTGTTGGATAACGATTCGCAACAAAATATTATTATTTTTGGCATTCCATTGTTGCTCCGAAGAAATTGGTGTAGTTTTAAGTCCATTAGGACTTGTGTCTGATTTCGTAATTGCCGTTCGACTATCTGTGAACCGAATTGGGTGTTTATTTTACTTGACTCAAAGTTGGTTTCGCAAAATCCAAAAACTTGGTTTGGTAAACACTTACAAGAGGGGAGATTCCAACGGCAAGTGGCTGCACCACTTATTTGGCAGGTCATTTTTGGACCCTCTGAAGGGTCTCTTCAGAGGTCTCTTTTTGAAGTCTCTTTTTCCTCTAACTGTTTGGGCATCCCAGTCTATAAATATACAAATATGCGAATCCTTTCATTCCCATTTTTCCAACCATTTTTACCATTATCATCCCAATATCCTTACTTTTGTATCTACGCTTCTCCAGGACTAAACAATGGTGTACAAAAAAATGCAGAGTTTACATGTACCTGTCCTGCTTTCACAGGATAATGTTTCTTTAAGTAAGCTTTAACCGTTTATAAAAACCAGGAGAGTGTAGGGTGAGTGTAATCCCATGAGGGATTCATTCTGTCATAATAAATAGATTTCCTATTAGTTAATAAGTTACGGACTATTTCCGATATAAATGGAAACAGCTTATGCTCATGAATATTTTCATTATAACTATCGAAAACCTATGCAACTGAATTTTCAGATCTCAAAACCGTTTAGATTAGCAGATACGTCGAATAGGTCACACCGTAAAAAATCGATATTGATATCTATTTTAAAGCAATTTGCTTAAAATAATTTCTGAATTTAATAAATTACCACATAAACTAGAAATGTAACAGGTAACTGGTAATATTTCGCATTAGGATCCTGCGCCTTGGGACTAAAAAACTGGTGATGAGTTTATCTATCTGCGGTGATGAGTTTACCTATCTCCAAAGGATGCCGGTGATCAGTTTACTATATCTTGGAGGGTCTAATAATTTTATGAGGGGCTATAAAGTGATGAGTTCGTACACGTCCCTCAAAAGCATCCACAAACCTTAAAAAAAAAACAAAAATGAAGGTCTTTTCATTCTCAATCTACAGGGTGAGTTTTAAGTATGGAATGCCCCAATTATCTCGGAACCGCACGGTTTTTATAGATTTTGGTGTGTAAGAAAGAGTCTTGTGATTAAGACTGAAGAAAAAAATAGTGTCACCACTCGAAACGAGGGTAATCGTGCCTTTTTGCGAAATTTCAAAAATTGAATGAGCGAAATAATAGGGATTTTGGAGTGTAAAAATATCGCGACTTAACCCATTAACAGCCAAAGATTCGTCTACGCACCCTTTTTATTTTTATTTTTTTTACATACTGCTAAAATACTTAGTACCTACTCTGACAAGTATTCACAAATATTCTAGCATGTTTGTTTTATCTTTATAACCATATGTACTTAATTTTAGATAAAAAAACTGTTTTACTTTTTGACCCAACGAAGATATATGTTATGATAATACAGCTTCAAAATACTATTACGATTCATTCTAAATTGCACACTTGGATGAAACTTGGCCTGGAATTTTCCAATTTTGATTTAAATATTGAGGGTGCACGTACGCACCATAGGCGCATAACGGCATCAGTGACGATTTATGACCATCGCAACATCGCCGGACGTGTACGAACTCATCACTTTATAGCCCTCATAAAATTATTAGACCCTCCGAGATATAGTAAACTGATCACCGGCATCCTTTGGAGATAGGTAAACTCATCACCGCAGATAGGTAAATTCATCACCAGCATGTTTGCGTGCTGGTTTCTAATGCGGAAGATTGCCTGTTACCTTCTTGTTTATGTGGTAATTTATTCAACTTAGAAATTATTTTATGCAAATTGTTTTAAAACAGATATTATTATCGGATTTCCTCTTGTAAGTGGTTACCAAACTGCGAAACCAACTTTGAGTCAAGTGAAATAAACACCCAATTCGGTTCACAGATAGTCGAATGGCAATTACGAAATCAGACACAAGGCCTAATAGACCTAAAACGGGTACACGTAAACTCATCACCAATTACCATAAATACCCTCGTACATAGTACAAACTCATCAAATAAAAGAAGGGTTTTCAAAATAGACCCTAAGAGATTGGTAAACTGATCACTGGCCTACATGCACCCCGGATCAGGTATAGACCATAAAATCCCAGTAAACGGCTAGTTTTTGGTAATTTCACAGAATAATCCAGATGTCTTAAATGCAACTGCAATTTATTGGTTTTTATTTGGGAATTCCACAAAATTCTATTGATTGCTACCTAAAATCATGCGAAAAGAAAAATTTCTCTTCATTTGCCCTTGTTTCTTCAACATGGATAGTGAACTGCTAATTGATTACGTTCTGAGCCAAGACGGACAAAAAATTATGGTTATCAATAATTTCAAATTTCAATCGCACTGGTTTTCGCGAATCATCCTGATCAAACAGAAAAAAAATCAGCGTAATTGTTAACTGTATAAGATGTTTCTTGTAGGCAAGGCATAATATTACTTTGTTGCTGTAGATTACCTTTTCTGATATTACATTTTGAGATTTCTAATTAAATTGTTAAAGTTACATTGTTATATATATATATATATATATATATATATATATATATATATATATATATATATATATATATATATATATATATATATATATATATATATATATATATATATATATATATATATATATATATATATATATATATATTGTGACGATTGGGGTTTATAGAAAATAATTTATAAGTTATATACTACATAATATTAGATATAAAAAAGTATTTGATTATTTTAAATAAGTTATATACTAGAGAATTTAATAAAAATTATTTATGTGAGGGTATTTTTAAGAAATTAGCATATAATAATTGTAAAAAGTTGTATTTTAATGTTGTAAATATATTTAAGTGAGCCATGTGCATAGGCAACCAACTATACAGTAAGTGACTGACAGAAATTAAGAATTTTTAGGAATATAAAGTGGGGTTATAATAATAATGTTAGTTTAAAATGTTTAATTTATATATATTTAATGATTTAAATGTTTATTCTGATCTGAAAAGCCTAAATGTCAACAAAATTATTAATAGAAAAGAATGGAATTCTCTAGATCACCGAAGATGGCCATGTTTGCGAAATGGTTTGTTCCAGAAAATTCAGACATGTATTTAATAGAACAAATGGAACATGATTTATTGCCAGATGATTCTAGAACAGAAAAAAAGATATAAATACCCGGTGATTTGGATTAGAAGCGATCAGTTATGAGTTACAGTTACTGTGAGTCCAGTTTATTATGAAAGTTAGTAGACACATTTAGTTAGTGAAGTAAATTGTTCAGAATTTTCAAGAAGTCAGTCAGAAAAGTTTAGTAAGAAATATGAAAGTTAGTTGGAGTCAGTGAATCAGTTACAAATAGTCCAATTGTTTAATATAGTGAGTTAAATGAAGATTAAAAATTATGCATATATTTTAATGCACATTTATAATTATACACAAATAATTATTGAAGATTAAAAAAGGTATATTGGAAGAAATTAAAATTATATTATGATTGGAGATTAGTATAAATCAACTTATAATAATTGGATATTGGTATATTGAAAAGAAGAATAAATATAAATGCTGTTTTGCTGGTTTGCTTGGTGGTTTATAAATGCTGGTAAAGAAAAATATATCTTAAATTGGTAGAAGCTGATAATTGGAAAAAGTAATTTCACAAAAACAAGGATAACCGAAGTACGAAGACATTCAGTGGTGATTAGAATCTATATAGTGGAAAACAGTTCATTTAGGCATTCAGTGAAAGAAAGGTACAAAATTTTGTTAATATAATTTAGTTAGTGTCATAACAATTTCAATTTTGAAGATAGTTTGTTTAAATTATCATTGTCTATAGAATTTAATTAGTTTTATAAGAATATCAATTTAAAGATAGTTTATTTTAAATTTACATTGGCTAGGTTAGATATATATGTGTGTTTCATAATAGTTATAATAAAGATAATTTAAAAAAGTACTTACAAACTAATTCTTTGAGAACCGCGATAAAAACCCTATATATTAGGTATATTATTAAAAATACTCATTGCTCATCATTCACAAACAAACAAACAATACATCATAACAATATATATATATATATATATATATATATATATATATATATATATATACAGGGTATCCAATTAAGTCGGCACCATATGTGAAACCTTTTTATTTTTAGTTTTATGTTTTATGTTCTATGTTTTATGTTTTATATATATATATATATATATATATATATATATATATATATATATATATATATATTAAAAAAGCGATAAACGCTTGTAGTCAACGCTGATCAGTTAGACACACAAAACACAACTATTTGGGTGTGCTGCTGAAGATAGGACAAAGAAGTACTCTCTTTTTAGTCTACCAAGCTTTCGCAAATCTTTATTTGCATCATCAGGGTGCTACAATAAACAAAATTAGTACAAATTACAGAATAAAAATTATTTTGTGTCTTACACTAATTGAAGTTAGTTGTCATGATGTTTATAAAATGAAATGAACAACTCATCTGACTCCTACAAATAATGGCGAAAACTAACCAAAAAATGTAAAAAAATTGCTTTTAAAAGCACTCTAATTGTGGGATCTTTGTACAAGTTATTGAAAGATAAAGTACAGGAAACTATACTTAAGCATTTTGATGCATTCTGTCACAATAAATGCATTGCTGATTACTTCAAATTTAAAAATTTCCGCCAATGATGCTATAAAATGTAAAGCTTTGCACTTGTAAAAAATTAAGTTTCCTTCGACTTCAATGCACTAATAGCACACTTAAGTTTTTAGCTTTTCCTATTTTTTAGACATTTTATATTTACTTCCTGTCCAAAATCGTCTATTATTTTCAAGATAGTCAAATAACGCCAAAACAGTAAGACTTAGACCGAATGTATGCTTAACAAATTATCTCGAGAATTCAATGAGAAATATAAAAATGCAATGAAAATCAAATAACGAAGTTGGGACTACTTCCGATATAAACAAAAATAGCACATGTTGACAAATATTTTCATTTTAAAGTTCACTGTCGAAATTCTACGTAACTAAATTTTTAGATTCCAAAACCATTTAGATTGGCAGATACATCTAATAGGCCACACTGTGAGACATATTAATATCTCAGTTAAATTTTAAAGCCACTTGCTTAAAATAATTTCTGAATGTATTAAATTATCACATAAACGAGAAGTATACCAGGTAAGAGGCAATCTTTCGCATTAGAAACCAGGCAAAAATCCCGGTGATGAGTTTACCTATCTGCGGTGATGAGTTTACCAATCTCCAAAGGATGCCGGTGATCAGTTTACTATATCTCCGAGGGTCTAATAATTTTATGGGGGGCTATATAGTGATGAGTTCGTACACGTCCCCTAAAACTACACCAACTTCTTCGGAGCAACGAATTAATTGAGTAATGCCCATTTAATAAGCTATGGATGGTCCAAGTAATATGCCTCTGCTTAGTATCGTAAATTCTCAAGAATGCCAAAAATAATATTTTGTTGCGAATCGTTATCCAACACAAAAAATTTATCGCGGTACGTCTTTAGATTTATCTGTTGGATTGCTTGAGGCGCTTTCCCATTGTCTTATGTACAAGTGACATCAAAGAAAAACGATCATTGCTCATATTCCTCCGAATACAAGCGATGTCCGTTTTTGTGATGGCTTCTTTAAAAGAAGAAGTTGCAATCTTTTGGTGAATGATTTTTGATGGCCTCTCTGAGCTTTCATCTTGCAGGAGTTGCTGATGACTTGACGGCTTAGTTTTCAAAGGTCGCTTACGTGATTGTGTCCCAAGAATCTTGCAGAAAATTTTCCGCAACTAAAATAATTATAGAAATATAAACACATACTGGTCATTTTCAGAAAACTGGACTTTATCATTTTCAGAAAACTGGACTTTATTACATAAAATAAAGTCTTCTTTAGTTTTAAAATTTTAATAAGTTCTTTGCATATTTTTACGTTTCATGTGAAAAATTACTTAATTTAATTATAAAAAATGATCCATTTATGGTTAAGTCAAAAAAATATTTGGATCTTCAGCTGGTATTGCAAAACTTATTATAAGAGTACAATTGCAATTCTACACATAAATTGGTTATTTATACTAAATGATTTTCCAATCCTGGCACTTTGAATTTATATTAAGAATATCTAGCAAGAGAAAAATCAGGGCTGCCGCTAAGGTATTGGCCGCCCGTGTGCGACCTAATATTTGCCGCCCCCTTTCAACACTTTAGACATACATACTATTATTTAAAGAAAATTTGCAGAAGATGCATAATATAACAATAATAATTTGTAAATATGTAGATAAATATTTACTTAAACATTTAGACTAATCCCCATGATCCAACGTCCATATATTATCCTAATGTATATCCTAATATCCTAATATCCCATCCTAATATCCTAATTTAAACGTCCATTATCCTAATTTAATAACCATGATCCAACGTCCAGAATATGTATATCCTAATATCCTAATTTAAACGTCCATTTAATTAAAATAAACCGTGAATAGAAACATAAACACATAAAAAATCTAAAAACGCACTTTTCGGGCTTTCGTCTCGGAAAACTTTTTGACAATATCTTTAATGTCCAATGCCGCACACACTTAATGTTCTATAGATAACATTGCAGAAAGCAGAAACACATCTTACTACAATTGTTATTTGTTCCACGTGCGCACCAATGTTTTTTCTCCATTTAATATAATTTTTGACGAGCAGAGTCAACTGTTAATCCTTTTTTTAATGTTGTAGATAGTTCAAACAGTTTTTGAGAATATTTTATATGAGCTGCTCCGGATTCATGTCTTTTTAAAATAATAGCTAAATGATGCCAGTCACTTACCCCATTAATTCCACTAGGTAATTGTCGGCTGCTTTCATCACAACAAAACAGTTTACAAGGTGCACAAAAAACACTATTTAGTGATAATGAGTAAAGTAACCACGGGCGATGAATTTGGTCTTGATTAAGTAATGTGCGATAATAATAAGTTTCTGAAAATTTCCTATTATTTGTATCTCTGGGAAAGTTAATTTTTGTAATTTGCTGAGGAAAATTTTCAACAACAAATTGAACTTCACTTGGATTCATATTTGCAGGCCATCTTCCGGGATCATCTGAAACCAAGTATATGCTGGAGTTTCCTACTCTGCAATCCAGATTAACTGGAACATTAATTGTTCTATCTTGGTTGGTGGTTTCAGGTTCAGGCGTTTCAGCATCAGCACTCGCACTATCGCTATTATTGTCATCAAATCCTCCGTCTCTATCCGCAGGAATATTCAATTGTTTGGTACTTTTTTCTATGGTTTGGACTTCGCTTGAGGTTGAAGGTCCTAAATTTATATCCGAGTCTTCTATATTTTCATGTATGTTTTTCATCAAAAATGATTCCAGTGCACCGCTAAGTTTTTTTTCTCCTCAGTTTTTCCCTCTTTTATTTTTCTATATTGAAAGCCTGAAAGTCGTTTTCTTTTTCTTTTGCACATTTTGAAATTATCACTTAAGAACGAAGCCGGGCGAATTTAACAAAATATATCCAAAAACACTTCAAATAAGTTGTCCAAATAATTTTTCTCCAAATAATATGTAGCCGTAACGCGTATACGAATAAAATTGCTCTGATCTCGACGTTACTTCGAAATACAGTACCTACTGTGCAAAAAAAACGGGTACACTACTATATTTTACAAACAAAATCGTTAATCAAAAGCGTGTCTAAATTCATCGAATTCTCAACTAAGACTGAACATAAGACATAATAACCCATCTATAAACATATCCATAGGAACAATATTATAGCAGAAACTTTACAACCGCTTGCCTAAATTCTTGTAAAGTATCTACGTGTGAAATCTCAAATAACTGAAGTCCGAAAGCCGCCAGCTGCTTTGCATTAAAAAGTATTCCCGAAACTGCTTTATGACTGTACCTGCAAAAGGGCGGCAGTTCATACAATAAATAATATTTTCTGAAAAGAAGTATACATGATAAATGAAACGCATTTAAGTATTATTACGTTCTGAATAATTATTATTGTTTGAAATATTAGAGTTCACAGAATTATCTGAATCATTACTATTTAATTATTTGATATTATTTTCGTTTTAAAAAAGTATTATCATCAGTGGACTGCTTTTGACCGCCCCTATTGTTGGCCGCCCGTGTGCGATGCACACTTGGCACACATGGTAGCGGCGGTCCTGAGAAAAGTAAAGTATTTCTTAACAAACTTTAAAGAACAATATTGACATACATATGTGTTTAGATTTAAACTTCTAAATATGCAGGGTGTTTCACTCTACCATCGTTCACGAAACATGGAAATTGTGTCAAGTAAGAAAAATAGCGAAGTTCTCTAGAATTAAGTGGTCGATCACCAAAAATTATTTTCGGCTATACGAGATGTTGCATGAGGCATGATTTAGGTAGTTTCTAATAGAACACCATCTTCAATATTACACCTATTCACACTTATTATTATTATCGTACTTTTTTGAAATGGATAATGCATAAGTAACATACATATTTTATACACATACTTTGGTGTGTATCCAACAGTTTTGTGAATATTAATTTTCTTATTCTTATTGCAATTCTCCACAAAAGCAATTCGATTTTAGAGTCTTTCGCAATTGGAATTTGAAATTATTGATATCTATCATTTTTCGTCCGCGTTGGCTCAAAATGTAATGAGCTATCCATCTATCCATGTTAAAGGAACAAGGGCAAATAAAGACAAATTTTTCTTTTCGTATAGTTTTAGGTAGCTATTTAAACATACGTATGTTTTATAGATTTCGAAAAAGCCTTTGATAGAGTACCACATACATTATTATTTCAATGCTTAGACTCAGTTGGTCTGGACACGTATGACATTAGATTGCATAAAAATCTTTACTACAGTCAGACCGCTTGTGTTACGGTGGACCAAGAGGTTTCAGCTAAAGTTTCTATTAAGCGTGGTGTCAGACAGGGATGTGTTATGTCACCGATGTTGTTTAATGCCTACACTGAACCAGTTTTTGAAATAGCGTTAAATAATCGCCGTGAAGGTGTTAAGATCGGCGGTGAAATTATTAACAACATCAGATACGCCGATGACACCGCAATAATGGCAGAGAGTCTAGAAGATCTTCACACCCTGTTGAATGCTGTAAACAACGAATGCACTGAAAAGGGCTTAACAATCAACGCAAAAAAAAACAAAATGGATGGTGGTCGGAAAAATTAATATCGAAGACTCAGTACTTAGATTAGATAACAAAATCCTGGAAAGGGTGGAACACTTTAGATATCTGGGTAGCTGGATTGACTGCAGGGTTAAAAGTGACGAGGAAATTTCGACCAGAATAGAACTCGCACGGAAAAACTTTATTAACTGGCGTTCTGTATTATGCAGTAGAAGTCTGTCGTTGACCACACGTCTAAGAGTATTGAAGTGCTACGGCTGGTCTACTTTGTTCTATGGATGTGAAACCTGGACAACAAAAATAAAAAATCTTAACAAATTAGAAGCGTTTGAGTTATGGTGTTACCGTCGCATGCTCAGAATCCCGTGGATAGCACACATATCTAACGAACGCGTGCTAGAGACCGTGCACAAAGAGCGAGCATTGATCAACATCATCAAAATGAGAAAGGTCCAATACTTCGGTCATATAATGAGAGGACCTAAATATCGCTTACTTCGGTTAATCATTCAGGGCAAAATCGAAGGAAAACGTTGGGTCGGAAGAAAACAACTGTCCTGGCTGCGTAACATTAGACAATGGGCAGATCGAACGGTCGAGGAACTGTTTCATCTAGGTGCCGACAGAGAATCATTTCATCAGCTTGTCAATATGACGATAGCCAACGCTTGAATACAAGCACGGCACACAAAGAAGAAGATTTTAGATTTATTTTGCCAAATTAACAAATCTTAGCGGTTTGTAAGGTGTTTATGGTCTATACCTGCCACGGGGTGCAGGTAGGCCAGTGATGAGTTTACCAATCTCTCGGGGTCTATTTGAAAATCCTTACTTTTATGGCGGTGATGAGTTTGTACTATGTACGAGGGTATCTATGGTAAAGGGTGATGAGTTTATGTGTACCCCTTTTGAACATATTCTACAATAATTTTAAATCACGATATTTTTACACTCCAAAATCAATATTATTGTCCACAAAAGCAATTCGATTCTAGAGTCTTTCGCAATTGGAATTTGAAATTATTGATATCTATCATTTTTCGTCCGCGTTGGCTCAAAATGTAATGAGCAGTTAACTATCCATGTTAAAGGAACAAGGGCAAATAAAGAGAAATTTTTCTTTTCGTATAGTTTTAGGTGGCTATCAATAAAATTTTGCGGAATTCCCAAATTAAAACCAATATATTACATTTGCATTTAATACATCTATTTTAGATTTATTCTGCCAAATTAACAAATCTTAGCGGTTTGTAAAGTGTTTATGGTCTATACCTGCCACGGGGTGCGGGTAGGCCAGTGATGAGTTTACCAATCTCTCGGGGTATATTTGAAAATCCTTACTTTTATGGCGGTGATGAGTTTATACTATTTACGAGGGTATTTATGGTAATAATTGGTGATGAGTTTACGAAATTTTTGAAAATCTTTCAAAAAAGGCACGATTACCCTCGTTCCAGGTGGCAATAATATTTTTTTCTTCACTTTTGAGTACTAAAGAAAAAAAATTGGTTTCAAGAGTGTATTTCAAATTTCAAAATCAATGTTTTGTCATCAAAAATGTAGATATTGCTGTTGAATTATTTGAATTATGTGGACAGCTAATAAATAAATAAAATTCAGATTCCTGAATTTGTCACACTCCGAACAAAGTCTTTCCTTTGCTTATTCCCCGGTACTATCATGCTACCTTGAATTTTAAAATAGAAAAGGAGAGTGATATTTTTGTTGCTGTTCCTTGGTCGTTAAGTCCCCATCATTTTGTGGACTACTCTTGTTATTCAGATTATTATTATTAACTTTATAATTTAATTATAAATAATATTCCATTAGAATATCAATGAAATTTTATTTCATCGAATGGATGCATTTAATATTACAGAAAGTTCAAAATAATAATCAGATTTTTCAACTATTGTTAATAAACGTAATAGAAAAGGATAAAAAATGGTGCAAAAATTCATAATGTAGTTTGTAATTTTCACGCTAAACAGTTATATCGATCGACTCTGAATAGAGGAAGGGATTATTTGCATATATAAGGATGGTACCGAGTTTAGTACGAGTACTAGTTGTGGTACTGTGTTAGTGATCTAATAGGTAAGTGGCATTAGATATTTTTCTTCGAAGTGTTGGCTTATCAATAATGATTTTCATATTAGTCATATTATTAGCCATAAATATTTTATTGTCGTATTCTAATTGTAGAATTTTTGCAAAACTATTAAGCTGATTCTTTTTTCAAATAGGTATTATAATATTTACTTGTTCACAATATCTCCAGAAAATTTTTTTAATCCTTTAGTTTTAGTATTTAGTATTTAGTTTTTAGTTTTATACAGGTTTATCAAATATTTCTATATGTCCCATGTACTTTAATTCAGTGTCTACTGTTTGACTTTTTTTTAATATATTAAGGATATCCATTTAATCCATTCCTTTTTTATTTCTTTTCGACTTTTCATTTAATAAATATGCTTTGTTCTAATAGTTGTATTATTTTTGCACAGACATAACAATGATTTTTTACAAATTTTATAATACTAGTTTTTATGTTTTATAATTTTATATTATTACATTTTTAATTTTATCCTCTTTTGTCAATCCAGTCATTTATCCAATCATTCTCTTTTCCGTCACATGCATTAGCTGTTCCTCTTTCTATTTAACTGTTGAACAATTCCGTACATCATAGTTGCTCTTATAGCTTTTTTATTGAATTTTCCCTTAAGCCTCATTGGAATTTTTCTTCCATTTACTTCGTTCCACTTCATCTATTTCCCTAATTTTAGTTATTATAATTTCAGTTATTATAAGTATTTTATAATTTTCATCACGGATACATCTAATCTGATTAAAATCTTTTGTTTTTTGCCATATTTTTAGCTATTTTAGTATACGTATAATTCTGCTTTAGGTTTTAAATAATATTTATATTTTTTAAATTATTTAGTATTTAAGAATTTTTATTGTAGAATATTTTTTCCAATACTCTTATATTACTCATATACCTACTTTAACTTATTTTCCTTTTGTTTTTTGAATGTATTGAAGATACCCATTTCTATTTTATATCTTGTAATTTCTTCATGTAAGGGTTTGTCTCTTATATATAATGTTAAAATTCTGGGCAGAACTTGGTTAACAGATAAAAATCGTTTTTTCTCCTTTAAAGAACAATTTTTTCAAGAAATTTTTTACACAATAAAAATAGTTAGTTTTGTTTATATGCCTTAAAAGAAAATCGATTTTATAAGTATTTTCAACCAAATAAATTTTGATTAACAATAACAATAACAAATATTATATAAAAAGTATAAGCAAATTAGATTTTAGTGAAGTATACAATACGTGGCAAGTTAATTTTTTATGTGACAATTTATTATTCTTCTTTTTATTAGTAATATAGCCTTTTAGATTCTGTTATAACAACTTAAAAATGATTTCACTTTTACATATATTATCGTCTTCCTTTTATCGTTATTTACATCGATAAGTTTTTTAGGAGCGGATATATTTTTGTCCGGAATATCATAATGAGCTCAGTTTTACCTTAAATTTTTACCTGAAGAAATAACACTTTCGTCCAAATCAAATATTTTTGCATATACACTTTCGTCCAGGGGTCGAGATTCGCGGGGATCAATCCCATAATTAAAAAAAAGTTGCGTTACTGCGTTATAAAATTTATTATCTTAGATTAGTGAATTTCATTTACAACTTCAATATAAATAGCAAATTATAATAAACTTACTTAAATACTAAAATAATGGGATGTATATTTTTTCATTAAAATTTTCTATTTTACTTTTCAAAAATTTCTCGCGAGCTACAGTGTTGTTATTAGGTCTGTTACATTAGGAATATTTGAATTCTAATGTAGATCTCATTTTGATATTGATTGATAGCCTCTAAAAACACGAATATATTCGGATGGTATGTATTAAAGGATTTATGTAAATGTGAATGGAAAGATTCACATGCATTGGTTGTTCTCGTAGTTTCTGATTATTTTGCAGTCCAAAGTATCGGTGGAAATGTTGAGTTTTCATCAACATATGTCATAATCAACAAAAGCATTTACTTAGACACTCTCGGACATAATTTCGATCAGATCAAAAACTAAACAATCACCGACTTCTTGGTGATCTAGAAAAAGAAGACCAAAGCAATGACCAATCCATTTTCCCACTTCAGTTCTGTTTTTTTAATTATTTGTTAAGCCAAGTTCTTGAATTTTACGCCACCAAGCCTGCGAAAGATGGAATCTACGTCCGATTATTTTAGATTGACCCCAAACTGATTCCACAGCCTTATGAATTGATTTTTTAAAATCAATGACAACATCTTTTGGAAGAAAATTTAAAGTTAGCTCTGATTATTTGGTCCTTATCAAATTGAAACATGTTTCATATGTAGATGTGAATTTATCTGGCAATAAACAAAATACTAGTTGAATGTAGTGGCCATTGTAGTACCCATGAATTGTAAACATTTGATAATAGAATTTTGGGCAATATTTAAATGTACCATCCCTTACACTTACATAAATGTCTGAGATTTGTCTCACAAGATATAATAGTCAATTTTGCACTTTTATCATTAACCAATAAAAGTTTTCATTTCTAGACGTGATGATAGGGTCCTCTAATTTTTCGAATGATTCCAGTACTTCTTCTAACGTTTTTGGTAAAACTGGGAGTAATTTTCTTCTTACATTATAAATACTTCGTTTCACTGATTTCAAATTCATAATAGTTAAATTGATATTTTCTTCTTCACTTAAAACGCGATGTAAAATTTTTCTGGGTTGAGTACTTACATCTTCTGCAGCTTTACGCTTAGCTACTACTCTTACAAACTGTTGTTGAATGCAGTTGGCCTCCAGACTTTTATGAGAATGATTTAAGTTTTGTTTAGAAATTACTACATTATCCCCAATTGTGTAGACGGCAGCGTTCCAACCTTTGGTACGACATCTCCAGCGTGATTCCCCACTTTTTACCTTTTCGGCAAAATCGAATTTATTGTTATTCACGAATAAAAGGGGAGCACCTCTTTTCGTTGCACTTTTTTCACCACCATACACCATACGTTTGTCGAAATTCTCCATAACGTTTCAAGAATAAATGATTTTCATAACACAATTCAAGACTATGGCAATATAAACACTTTGAGAATATTTTCACAAATGAATAAACTAGAAGATTCCTACATTTATATATTTACCCTAATATTTATATATTTAATATAAATTGCTTCTTCGAAAAGCATTACGAAAATTTACCTGACCCTTTGGACGAACTTATCAATTTTGGGGGCTTAGACGAAAATGTATACCTTCTTTTATGACACTCATTATTTTGGACGAAAGTGTAATCGCCGGTTTTTTAGCACTTTCTTTGGTTCTATTTTTTTATTATTATATAATATCTATCTGCAGTATTTCTATTATTCTTCTTTTTCAAGTTCGACTATGATCGTATATTGGAATCATTCTGGCAGTTGTAATTTTGTTTGAAAAAATTTTCCTACTTCTGATTTTTATTGAGTTTAAAACTTTACATTGTTTTCCTAGTTGTTCCAGAACTTGTGTGTTTGTTTTACGATCAAACCCACCAATAGTCTCAAGCGACATGACTTCATATAGTTCTTTGGCTGGCTCTAAAGGTGATAACGACCAATGTTTCGGCTTCTTTTTGATATGTTTTTCTTTCAAATATCACATTGGTTACAAAATTCTACATGGAAAAGAAAATGCGAAGGCATGGGAGTACCGGTACGGAACGAATACCTATATACGTTAAGCTTTGCAGACGATCAAGTAGTGATTGCACAAGACCAAGACGACCTCAGCTACATGATAAAGAAACTACAAGAAGAATATACCAAGGCTGGCCTAGATATTAACCTCGCGAAAACAGAGTACCTATCTACAAGTGAAGAAGACATAGAAGATCTACAGATTGATGACAACGTAACAATCAAAGGAAAGGATAAATTCAAATACTTGGGGTTTATAATCACGAAAAAGGCAACAACAGAGGAAGAAATTATACAAAGATTAGGACAAACAAGAACAGCAATCCGACAACTTAACTCAGTATGGTGGGATAGACACCTAAATATGAAGACAAAAACACAGATTTATAAAACATTAGTGCGAAGTATTGTGACATATGAGGCTGAAAATTGGATCATAAACAAGAAAAACAGCAGTAAGATAGTAGCAACATGCTGCAGAGTAACAAGAATGGATAGGAGAAGTAATGACGAAATAAAGCAAAGAACATCAATAGAAACAGACACACTAACAGATATAGAACAAAAAAGACTAAAGTGGTATGGAACCCCATAGGAAGGAGGAAAAGAGGGCGACCCCGAAAATCCTGGAGGAACGAAGTAGACGACGCCATGAGTAAGAGCGGCCTAAACGATGGAGAATGGGACAACAGAGAGAGATGGAAGCGGTTGAACGAGGGAAGGCAGTGAATACTGTAGAATCCCTGAATATATATATAGATACAAAACTCTACTATTACTGCATCCATATGTTTATAATAATTAAAAGGTCGCATCTTTGCTATCATACGACCAATTCCAATATGGCCAGTGAGAATGAATACGTTCTTTGGTTCTTAGTTTATTTTAGAAAGAAGTTCACCATTTTTTAACGTACGTTTGTCTAAAGATAGCTTAGTGCAATTCTTTTGTTGATCCTGTTTTAGGTCTTGGATGATTATTAAATTATTCACTTGTAGTATGTCTTTATTATTCTCAAAACATTCCATAACAGGATTTCTTGAAAGGACATCAGCTTCTTGGTTAGTTTTGCCTGGAGAAAATGTAATAGTAAAGTCATATTGAGAGAGAGTACTCTAGGTCTCCAAATTCTTCATCGGTTCGTGCTCTTATTTTAAAATTTTCTAATGGTTTATGATCTGTGACTACCTGAAACTTTAGCCCTATTAGCGCTTTTCTTATTGGGAGACACTCAAAATAAACTGTTTTTCTTTGCTTGTGATGGCCTGAATTTCTTTAAAAAATAGGCCACCGGATGCAACTCACAATTATTGTCTTGTATATGTTTCAAAACTGCTCCAACTCCTAAAGTACTGGCATTTGTAAATAAAAACGTTCTTTCCTGTGGGTCAAAAATTGACAAAATTCGACTTATTTCGTAAACGATTATGGATCAGCTCAAAAGTCCTTATATGATCTGCAATGTATTTATGATAAAAATGTATTTTTCCTACAAACTGACGAATATTTTTCTGATTTTGGGTTCAAAGAAAATGTTTAATAGAATTATTAAGTTATGATAATGTGGTCTAACAGAATTGTAAGCTAAAACGTGACCTAAATACTTCACAGAAATCTGAACGAATTTACATTTTGATAGTTTTAGCAGAAACCCTTCTTGCCTGAGTGCACGAAGTAATTGTTGTTAAAATATCATCAATATAATTTATGCAAAAGCTCTGAAATCCATAACGTCGAATTGTAGTGCATTCGTTGAAAAATTCATGGAGATATTTTTAAACCATACGGTAATTTCTTCCATTGATAATGGCCGGACTGTGTAACAAATGCCGTCTTATAGCGATCTTTTTTTCTTACTGGTATTGTCGAAACGATCTTGAATGTTCAATGGCAAACCCACCACAATGTAATTTATGAGTGTTTGATCTGACACATAAGGTATTCTGTAACCAGATCTTTTCTTTGTTTAGTGCATAGACTAGAGTGTATGATAATACACTGTTCGCCAACTTTTATTGCCACAAGTTTCTAAAAAGGAATTTTCCTATTCGGACCACGCTCCATGCACAGTTAATTTACATAAAGTTGAGCTATACAATTCTATAGCATAATGTTCCAGAAAAAGACGCAATATTTGTATTTTAGCTTCATCTAATGTTATTTTATGTCTCTGGCACTCATTTTCAAAATAACTTATCCATTCTCTAGCAATTGCTTTGTCTTGAAATTTATTTAAAACAAAAAGGCTTTGAATTCGGGCGATATCCAACTTCCTTTTTCTCTCCAGTTTAGTGTTTAAGTTCTAAATCGATCCGTACTTGCTTTGTTGGCATCTTCACGACTTCAAGGTGACCAAAAATCGATTTATAATGTTGAAATTCTGGGCGGAATTTGGTTAATAGGCAAAAATCGTTTATTCTCCATAAAAGAACAAATTTATTAAGTAATTTCGTATACAATAAAAATAGTTACGTTTATATACCTTACAAGAAAATCGATTTTATAAGTCTTTTCATCCAAATAAATTTTGATTAACATTAACAAAAACACGAATAAATAATTAATTAGAAAGTATTATAAAATTAGATTTTAGTGAAAGATACAATAGAATTGTCAATTTAATTTTTTATGTGACAATTTATTCTTCTTTTATTTATTTGTAATCTTCCTATAGCATTCTACATTCTGTTAAAACAACTTAAAAAAAATGTTTTCATTTTTACATTATAATATCGTCTTCATTTTATCGTTATTTACATCCATGAGAGTTTTTTTAGCATTTTCTTTGCTTGTGCTTTTGCATTATTAAACATGTTAGCAGTATTTCTATGATTCTTTTTCTTCAAGTTCGGCTATAATCGTATACCTATTAAAATTATACTAGCAATTATAATTTTGTTTGAAGAAATTTTACGTCTTCTTTCTTCTAATTTTTATTGAGTTTAAAACTTCACATTGTTTTCCTAGTTTTTCGAAAATTTGTGTATTTTGCGTTCCATTTCGAATTCGAATGCTTCTAGGTATTTACTCTTCGATTGTCGCAGTGCCCAAGTGTCAACTCCATATAAAAGGGTGAAGAAAATATAACATGGTAGCATTCTTATCTGCAGCGTATTGATATTGTGATCACAAATAAGTTTTCTTATTCTATTAGAAGTTGACCGTGCAACTTCTAAGCGGTATTTACTTTCTTTTGTTTGATCAGTATCTTCTGTGGTTCATATTCCAAAGTATTTGTATGAGAACAGTTGCTCAATTTCTATACTATCTAGTACTAGTTTCTCTTTGATGTTTTGTACTTTCGTAATTACTTAGTTTTCCTCAAAATGTTGCAGTTCTTCTATTATTTCTGCCAAAAGAACGGTGTAATTAGCATATCTTACTATTAATGTTAGTGACTGGCTCACCGTTTATTAATAGGCCCAAATTTACTTCGGCCAGCGCTAAGTCACAGATGGCTTCACTATATAAATTTAACAACAGTGCTGGTAGAATACACCCTTAGCGCACCCCACGGCGAATCGAAATGTCTTCAGGCAGTTCATGTTCAGCTTTCAATTTCGCCGTTCGATTCCAGTATCATCATTAACTAGCCTATATTTCTCCACTGCTGAACGTAGGCCTACCGTAAAATGTTCCACCTATTTCTATCTTGAGCTTCTTCTAATTTGTGGTGATGCATCGGTGACTCCTGATTTTCTTCTTATTTCTACGTTTGGTACTTTATCTCTGATATTAAATAAAAAAAAATGGTAACTAATATTGATCTTTGCATAGCGTGTTGTGTAACTCTTATTTTATTTATTGTTCCTTTTATCAGAGTTAGTGTTTCTGCTCCGGTGTAAGGACCGGTAAAACACATTGGTTAAAAACCTTTCTTTTTAAACAAACTGGAATATTAGACTTAAAAATGTTGTTGTCTACCAAAGGCAGCCCCTTGGCATGTAAGACCTACCCTTCTTTGTATTTCAGTTGTCTGATTATCTCGACCTAAGCGAATCTCATGCCCTAGATACTTGTAAGCTATTACTTGATCGATGCTGAGGCTTCAATCTGAACTTTATTGCTAACTACAAGATTGGTAATAAATTTTGTGTTTGAGATGTTAATTTTAAGACCAATTGTTTTTGATGCTTCATACAGCGTTTTCAGATTCCAGAAAGATTCTGTTTTTAATCAAGTGGTGGAGGATATCACCAAGGCAAGGTCTTCTACCATATGAAAAAGTTGTCTTGCGTTTAGTATTTCGGTACAATCCCGAATATGTTTCAACTAAGAAGCTTATTGTCTTCCTACACCCCTTTGAGTTTTTATGTTTTCCTTAAAAATCAACTGTAGTATTTTATTTGTATCTTCTCTTTATATGTCATAAATAAGATTGCCCATCTTATATCACGTGAAGATGCAGATTTGTATATTTCTTTCATTGAGATTAATACTTTTCGGCATTTTTTAAGCTCTCCAGAGCTTTAGAAGATTATATAATTTAGCTGACTAACGTTTTTAGTGACCGCTTGTTAAAAATTCCTCATACGTTCCATTGTCTTATCATATCTAAATTTTTGGATTCCTTCGTTTCCAGCTGTTCTTGTAGTTTTTGCTTTTTGTACCAATTTTATTCCCAGTTTTCCAGCATTTCTGAGTTATGATTTTATTTCGACCATTTACCATGTAAGAGAATTTTTTCTTCTTTAAGTGTAATCATCAGTAAGCAGGTTGTTAATCATAATGTTATTCTATGTATTCATGACATCTGCATAATTTTTGTTCTGTTTCTATAACGTTTCCCTCTCTATCTAGTATTAAGTATATTTGAGATTTCTTAGTTGTTAAAACCTCCATTTCCTTACAGTTTTCTGAATAGTATGCCTCTGTTGTTGCGCTGATCTAATTAATCATTGACCTTTGGTTATCGGTTAAGAAACCTAAAAATGTGCCCAATTCTCCATTAGGAGCAGTTCCTTTTCATCTCTTACTATTTTTTTATTACTTATACTTTGAACTCTCTTATTGGTCTTGGATTCTCTTCTTCCAACCATTATCTTCAAAATGTCACCTACTATCCAGTCGTATTCCTTGTATCGTATTGTTGTTAGTGCACTGATGCTCTACATTTTCATTTTTTAATCTAGATCCTTTTAGATTTTCATTGAAAGCTTGCCTCAGTTGCTCTGTCATCTCTGCCGACTTTAACTTTAGGCCAGTAAAGGAAAAAAAGCTGAAAAAAATCTATACGGGTTTTTGAAGATTCAAAAAAGTCATATGAAGAATAGTTGATAAAAAAATTCATTTTTTGCCTATAAATCCTTTCTTATACATTTTAGACAAAAATGGTTCTTTAATTTGTGAGTTTCTAAATTAAAATACATAAGTAATCGACCGAGGTAATTGGAAAAAACCTGTAATTTTGCAATAATTTATAAATGTTAATATCTTATTTTTGTATAATAGCATATAATAGGACTACTTGAAATTATGGCAATTAATGAGCTATTATAATTATAGAGTGTGTTAAATCTCCGCTAGATATACTAAAGAGTAAGTAGTAAGTTATTCAATTTGTTTATCCCCAGCAGGAACGATTATTTAAACAACTGTATTTACCCAAACAGTGATTCTAGAGCTACAATTGTTCTCTGATGCTTCAATTTCAAATTATATTAAAAAAGATTCAACAGTTATCAAAATAATTGTTTGAAAAAGGCTTACTTTTTAGCTTATAAACATTTACAATAACTTTAATAATTTTTTATCTCACGCGTTTGTAAGTAGCCAAGTAAGTGAAAAAACGAACCTTCTATGACCAATAGGAACCAATTGGCAATGGCATTTTTTTCTTAAAATCACATTTCCATTGTTTAACCCGTTAAAGTGATGGTACTCGAAAAATACTGCCTGTCCGGGCTCTGTTTTTTTTTAGAATGGAATATCTAATTTGCAATATCTCGCTTTCTATGCACACAGAAGTTTTTAAATTGCAATATCTGGATAAAATAATAAGAAGTGTGCACATGCCGGAAAATCTAAAGTCCCGGATAAACCAATTAGTTCAATTTTTCCATAAAAAGTTTAATTTTACTATTATTTCGTAAGAAATATTTAAATTTGGTTGTATTACTGTATATTATTTATACAATTGAGGGGTAGAGAAGCAAAAGTCACATCTATCAAAATTTTCAGGAAACGTGAAAAACTCCTGTGTCCTATTCTTTCACCTACAAAGGACTCCTGTGGTATTTTTAGTTTTCTGTTTGATTTACTTGTATTCTAGTATAATGTTTTATTAGAAGAATACAAAATAAAAAATATTTGAGCTGCAGTTTCGGTGTAAAATTGGTTTTATTTATGGACATGGCGTGATTTGCATCAAAATTTAGCAACTTTGGATTGGAAATTTTAGAAAACTTCGGAAAACCGTGTTTTTTTAAACTTCACTTAATAAATTATTATAAACATTAGATTCTTATTACTTAAAACATATTTATTTGTTTATATTTATATAATTATTGTTATAAACTTATAAAAATGAACTTTTTTTAACACAACAAATTTTATATCCCAGTTGTTTCTTATGGAGAAAATTTTTCACATAACTCATTTTTCAGTAGTTGTGGATCACTCTCTTCATTATTTAGAGAAAAATGTATGGCATCTTTATAAAACTTCAAATCGGAATTTTCTTGCCAATCAGTTCCATAATGCGTTTCTAATAGTTTGGCAACACTCTGGGCCTTCTTTTTGTCACTTACTCTGCCATCTTCAAATTTGTCAGGATTAATCGAACGAATATGTTTTCCTTTCTTACAAATGCCCTTTGGAACACCGATGGAAGTATTATAGTTGACTTCGCCCTGAACTTCAATTGTATTATCATTTTGCTTCAAAATCTTAAAGCGTTTGCACTGTTGAAATTGAAAGTGCCAAGCTCCTGGTGGTTTAATAACTTCTGATACTGAGGTTTTCCAATCAAACGCTTCCCAGTCTTCAACCAATTTATAGATTGTGGCGTTTTGCTCTATTATAGCTATGTAGTTCTCTGAATTCGTTAATATTTCTGTTTTTTTTTTAATTTTGCCTTCAGAAATACCAAAAACTCTATCTGGTGGCATAAAACTGTGTCCTACAACTGGGAATATTAGTTCAATACAGCGAATATTATTAGGCGTCTTTTTATGGAGAAAACTTGCAAGCATTCCGATCATTGTAATATTTTTATTTTGACCTGGACAGCCATCTGCACAAATCAAAATTTCTTTAACATCTCTGGAAAATTTATGTTTTGGTAATCTATGAAACAACGCTAAAGCTATAACACTTGAGTTTTTTGGCAAATCTAAATCGGTCCATAGATAAACTGAAACTGTGTCAGAGTTAAGTTTCATATTAGAAGTACCATTTACAATTGAAAAATTGTAAAGATTATATTGGGAAGAGAAGTAAGCTCTCTGATCAAGTAATTTCGGAAGAGCTAAGTTGTTTTGACAATCCATTGAAAAAACTTCTCTCTCGCTGCTGTTAGTTTTAAGAATTTTGTAAAATGCTTTTGATTTATGTTTATGTAATTCTTGTAAACCATTAAGTTCTTTTTTTTGCTCTTCATCTTTTTCTTTCCTTATCTCTTCCTTATATCTTAGCATGCGTCTGTAATAGGTGTTGCAAAATATGAACGAAAATAATGTTCCTTAACCATAAGAGAGCTATCCACTGATGTGACGTAAAGTTTAAAGAGCTTTCTTATATTAAGATTACATGGTAGATAAGTTCTTTTCTTGATTTGACTCCTGCAGTAATGAGATTCCAGACATTTAAAACTCTCAATAAAATTACTCATAGCTAACTTTTTTTAATCTTTTTTTTCTAGAACGCGGTCGCCCCCTCGTTTTTCTGATAGAGTTAATCCCTTTAAAATCCTCTTTACCACACCCTGAATTCTATCTTTCTTTACGCCTAAAATTTGCATAAAGGCTCTACATGCATACACTAATCCATTCGCCACCTTGCTTTGGTAATCTATAATTTATTGATACCTGTTTTTGAGAAATTGTGCTGCCAACTTCTCTCTCTGCTCGTCTTCTTCTTCCCTGCGGTGTCTTAGCCTCACATTTTAATATGAAAACATCTTGTTTAAGTTTTGATGGAATTTCATAAAATCTTGGTTTTTCAGGCAAAACTAAATTTTTTTGGACATGGCGGGCTTTGCAGCTTAAGCGTATTTCCTCGTTTAAATTACTCCGATTTAAGGTGGAATTTGCACCTAAATTATGTTTGAACTTATGAATATACACATAAAGAACAAATTCCCGTATCAAACGCAGATTTTACAAAAATGTGACTTGGCGGGTTTTGCGTCTCATCATCATCATCTTGGTGCTACAGCCCTTAGAGGGCCTCGACCTTCTCAAGCTTTCTACGCCATTCTATTCTGTCCCTCGCTTGCATTTTCCAGTTGCCGACTCCGATCTTCTCGGCATCTTGTGTTACCCCGTCCATCCACCTCAGCTTTGGTCTACCCCGTCTTCTCATTCCCACGGGTTGCGCTGTTAGAATCTTTTTTATCATGTTTGACTCAG
Source organism: Diabrotica undecimpunctata (assembly GCF_040954645.1). Lineage (NCBI taxonomy): Eukaryota > Metazoa > Arthropoda > Insecta > Coleoptera > Chrysomelidae > Diabrotica > Diabrotica undecimpunctata. Next base: position 29,818,316 of record NC_092812.1, read on the forward strand.
AGGCCCGGGCTACATGTCCTGCCCACTGCAGGCGGTTTCGCTTAATTATAGTGGTAATATCTTTACCACCAAACGTATGCTTGTAGATATTCTGCAGTTCAAAGCTATATCTACGCCTCCATATTCCGTTCTCACAGACCGCTCCGAATATCTTGCGTAGCACCTTTCTTTCAAAAATGGATAGAGCGGATTTATCTGTTTTCGTTAGCGTCCATGCCTCTGATCCATATGTGAGAACGGGGACTATCAGTGTTCTATACAGCCTTATACGAGTTTTTTGAGACAGACGTTTGTTAGCTAAGTACTTTGATAGACCATGATAACACCTATTTGCAATTATTATTCGCCTTTTTATTTCCTCAGATGTGTTATTATTGGGGTAAACCGATGTGCCTAGATATATGAACTCTTTGACTGCTTCGAAGTTTTGGTCATTGATGATTAAATTTGTGTCAACATTTCCAGCTCTTGTGTTTGTGTTAGTTGCCATGAATTTGGTTTTATTTTGATTTATCTGTAACCCCATTCGTTCTGCTGCTGCTACTAGCTCGGTTAGGATTTCCGCAGTTCTCGCCCTAGTTCTTGTTATAATGTCCACGTCGTCTGCATATGCTAGAATTTGGACTGATCTATTAAATATTGTTCCCCTGCTATCTAAATTAGCGTCTCGTACAACTTTTTCTAAGGCGACATTAAAAAGCTGACACGCCAGCGCATCTCCCTGCCTTAACCCCCTATGTATTTGAAATGGGGTTGACGAGTCGTTTTGAATTTTTACTGCTGATAGCATCTTCGCCATTGTCACTTTTATCAAACATATGAGTTTTTTTGGAATTCCTAACTCATTCATAGCGTTGTAAAGACTTGGTCTTAAGACACTGTCATATGCCGCTTTAAAATCGACAAAAATATGATACATATCTATGTTAAACTCTTGCGCTTTTTCGAGGATCTGTCGTAGTGTAAAGATCTGGTTAATGGTTGAACGTCCACGCCTGAATCCTGCCTGATATTCTCCTAGAAACATTTCAGTATAAGGCTTTAATCTCTCGTGCAAAATATTTGACAATATCTTATATTCTGTATTTAGGAGAGTTATTCCGCGGTAATTATTGCATTCCAGTTGGTTTCCCTTTTTGTGTAACGGGCAAATTAAGCCTAAGCTCCATTCTTCAGGCATTTGCTCCTCAGACCAAATTCTACAAACAATTTCACGCATTACCTTGGTGAGCTGCTCTCCACCGTGCTTAAATAACTCTGCTGGGATGCCATCGCTACCTAGGGACCTATGGTTCCTTAGTTTTTCTATAGCTATTTTCACTTCATCTACCGAGGGGGGTTCCACGAGTTCCTCATTTCGGTATTCCAGCTCTATATTGTTAGTGGGTTCCCCTTCCAGCAACTCTCGAAAGTGCTCTACCCATCGTAAAAGGATATCCTCTTTGTTGGTAAGTAAGTTACCTTCCTTATCATTACAATAGTTGATTCTTGGTTTGAATTCTTTTCTAATAATATTTATTTGATGATAGAACTTTCTTGTTTCTCCGTGACTCATATGGCTTTCGAGCCGTTCTAATATGTCATTTTCCGAGTCTCGTTTCTTTTTTCGGTGTATGCGTTTTTCCTCTCTCCTTAAGTTTTTGTATCTATCTATTGTTGTTCTAGTTTTTCGTTGTTGCATGGTCCTAAATGCCTCGTTTTTCTCATCTGTTATTTTTTTGCAGTCTTGGTCGAACCAGTCGTTTCTTTCTTGGGTTCGGGATATTCCCAATGTGCTTTCGGCTGCTAATTTCAGAGCCTCCTTGCAGTTGTTTCACATTTCCGTGCTTGACTGGTAGACTGCCCAGGTGTGTTCTAGGGTTTCTTTTATATGTGACTGGAACTCTTTCTCTTTGTTTTAATTTTTTAGCATATGTAAATTATATTTTACTTGTCTAGTGCCCTTTTCTTTCTTGGCATTGGAAATTCTTTGTCGTAACTTGGCCCTTACCATGAAATGGTCTGAGTCAATATTTGCGCCTCTGTAACTTCTTACGTCCATTAGGTTTGTAAAGTGCCTTCTGTCAATTACAACATGGTCAATTTGATTTGTGGTGTGTCCATTTGGTGATATCCAAGTTGCTTTATGGATATTCTTATGATTAAAACATGTACTTCCCACAATTTTTTTGGGTTTTTGCGTCTATACCCCTCAAATATATAATAATAATTATTAATTCTTCTTGTGAAGTACAGAAAGGTTAGTTTTAAAATTTGTTTTAAAATCATTTATTCAGACAGTGCAAAACCTTGTTAAAAAATTAGCCGTTTTTTATTTTAATTCAAATAAACACATTAGGATCATACAGTCTAGATCTTCACTTATAATCTGTTTAATTTTATTTGATTTTAAGAAAAAAATGCTGTCTTGGTTCCTATTGCTCTCAGAAGTTTCTGTTTCTTAAAGATTGTGTTTTTTCACCATCTTTTTCGCGAGCCTACTTGAAATTAAAATAATTGAATAAGATCTAGCACAGTTTAATCACTCATTAATTGCTATAATTTTAATTAGATATATGACATGTTATTGTTCAAAAAACCAAGTTATTAACATTCATAAATTATTGCAAAAATAATGGTTTTTTGCAATTGTCTCGGTTAATTGTGAATGCTTTGTAATTTTGAAGCTCACAAATTAAAGAACTTTTAAGATCTACAATTTTTATTTGATCTATTTTTCTCTATAATGTACAAGAAACATGCGAAAAACTATTTTTTAACTTTTTATAATTGTTTAAAAAAACAAAGCAAAATCAGCTGTATGTCTTCAAATATTTGTTATCAGCTATCTCTCATATACTTTCAAAAATTTTTGTAAGATTTTTACGTGAAATTGATGATTTTTCACAAATTTGCTGGGGTACTTGTCAATATTTACTTTTCCATGGTTATGATTTATTTTTATATTTTAGCGATAGAAGGTTCGTGATCAGAAAATACATCAGCATTTGGATACGCTTTTAATGAGTGTATTACGTTTTAGTACTCATATCTATAATTTAATAAAATGTAATCAATTTAATTTATTATTATGTTGCTATCTTTACTTTCTGGTGATTTCCATGAACAGAGGAGTAACATGTAAGAGAACTACGATAAGAAATTGAAAATAAACAGATCATTTAAAATGAATAAAATTTACATATAAACATATGTTTCAAGTTCAATAAATTATGTTCGTTATATCGATCAGCTTATACAGAAGTTTATCTTTATGGTTAAATTTTCTTGGTAATTCACATACCACATTCACATAAAATAAACATTGCATTCAAATAGACCATGCATATAGTAAAAAATATAAATAAGTCTATTAAGATAACGAAAATGATCTATTGTGTCTATATTTTTAACAGGTATTCCTTAGAATTCTGATAAACCTGAAATGAACTTTGAATTCCATACCTGTTTAATTAGTTGATATGTTTTGTATCTGATTTATGACGAATTATTAACATTAGAATTTCTATAAGCTAGGACGTGCCAATTTTCTGATTTTTATTCAAATGGAATATATAATAGAAATAAATTGAAGTGTTAAGCGTGTTTTCCTTTCAGATATTATGCTCATGGATCCCCTTAGCTTGGAGGAAATGGGACCCGGATCTCGGATTTTGGAAGGTAAGGATCATATATATTCACTTTTTTTTCCTTGACTATAGTTTAATTTTATGAACGAGAGAGTAATTAGCATAATTTTAACTGGTAGCTCCGACCACTCCATGGGCGTGCTCAAGATTAATTGAAAAATTACTTTGAATAATTGTAAAAAATAAATGAATTATTTCAGTGTTATAAAGTGTTGTGTGTATGTAAACAAAAGTGACCTCTTTTATCACACACTATATTAGAACTGACTGGCCTACATTAAAAAGGGTTTTAAAAAATTCACATTTTTTTTAATTTTTAAAAATTACAAAAGAGAAAAAGAGTTTTTAAAACCGTCTAAGGTATGTTAAATAGATGAATAAAAATATTAATATAAAACTTACAGCTACTTGTTACAAATCCAAATCAGATTCAGAAGATGAACTTTCAGAACCAAGATTTATAATAACTGGCTCGATCATTTTATCAGTAATATTGTCCAGCTTCCACATTTTTTCCTCTTCTTTAATAGTGTGATTTACTGCCTTTTCCCAGTTTTCAGGTTTTACATTATTTACGGCCTCCAAAAACAACTGTTTAACATCATGAATTTTAAAAGTGGTATTTTTTCTTGAAACTTCACTCTTTATCTGTGCCCATACCAGTTCAATCGGGTTTAATTCACAATGATATGGTGGGGATCTAAGTACTGTCATTCCACGATTTTTGGCAATTTCATCAATTTCGTATTTTTTAAATTTTTCTTTATGAAGGGCACACAACGAATAAAGTTCCTTTCTTATAGATCCGGGATGGTACGTAATATTTTTTGAACTCAGCCAATTCTGCAAGTCTTTTTTTAACCACTTGGTTGTGGGCAGTCCTTCTATAAGTCTGGAGTGATAACTTGCATTATCCATTACTATTACACAGTTCTTAGGAAGAAGATTTATCATTTGTTCGAACCATTCTTGAAAGACATCAGCGTTCATGTCTTCATGGTAGTCACCGGTACGAGTTGATTCAAAAGTTAATAAACCACCTTCAACAAAACCGTCTGAACTGCCAATGTGTACTATTATCAGCCTGCGTCCCTTTCCTGATGGTGGGTTTAAACCAGTAGATAAGTTATTTACAAAAGCGTGCCTTTGACTTGTAACAGTTTTATCCTGCCAAAATTTATTTGGTGTATAACCCTCGTTGATCCATGTTTCATCAAGATAAAATATTTTACTTTTTTGGTTTCTTATTTCTTTCTCTATTTTAAAGAAGTCCTTCTTTAAAATGATATTCTATTTGAAATTTTGGTTTCCCTGGAGCATTACGTGGCATTTGAAAACTACCACATTTCTCTTCTTTAATAACTCTGTAAATCGTAGATTTCCCAACACCAAGTGTACTGCTAACTAACTCAACGGTCTCATCAACACTTTCATATAAACGTTTGTCTGTAAATGATTTAAAACAATTAAATATTAATGTTTTTTCATTAACTGTTAGAGGACCAATTTTTCGGCGTTTACACGGCACTTCCAAATTTTCCATAACACTAGTATACACAATAAACTGCACCTTGCAACTGAAGTACCTACTTTTAGTGAACTGTTAAGAATTTTGAATACGCCACTTGGACCTTCCTATATACAAAATGGAAAAACCCACTATCACATTTTCTGTGGAATAAGTTTAGAAGGTAATTATCTAGTCAATTACTGTCGTAGATTCCTGGAATTAAAGAATTAAATGTTTGATTGTTGAAACCCTTTCTTCATGGAATGCACTCATTTCAGATAAAATAAAACGTTTTATTTTATCTAAAGAATTAAACTTTATTTTGCAAATAGGCAAAGAATTAAACTTTATTTTGCAAATAGATAAAATAAAACGTTTTATTTTATCTAAAGAATTAAACTTTATTTTGCAAATAGGTAGGTACTTATTAAACTTTTATTGGTTATATATAACCAATAAAATAAACATCTTACATTTCTTGCAAATTCATTAGTACCTGTTAACCTCCATCACTCCGATACTGGCAACCTTATTTAGGGATTAGTAACCCTCACAACTATTGTATTCTATTCTGCTCCAACCTTTATACCTGGTGGTCATACTCAATTTAAAATTGTTTTCCTATATACTTCTGTAAACTTGTTGACAAATATCTGTTTTTCATTGAGTCACCCGTATCAACAGTTTAGGGATTTGCATACATAATTTATTGTTTTATTACTCTCTCATACATAAAAATACACTATAATAACCTGATTATCGAATTCTAAAAGGTGATTAATAATTACATGGTAAAGCACAACATACAATTTTTAAATATGATACCCTGTATATTGTCTCATATTTAGATTCCTCTCATAATCCTCTCGTATTTGACGAGTTAGGATCATTTTTATTTCGATGTCGCTATGATTTAAACACCATGTATATAAAGAAGGAATACGTAAATAATTATTCACTTTACATAAGTCAGTAAATTCGTTCAGTCCCACAACATTTTACAATTAAACTTTACTTTTTATTTAATTTTTACAAACAACCTGGTGGTCTAGCAATTGGCAGTTGCTTATCCCCACTCCTAGTTGATGTCTTTATGGATCACTTTACATCATGAAAAATACTGAAATTTTACATTGGTTCCAAAATATAGATAACTGTTTAGTCTTCATTTCAGGTAATCACGACTCAGCTTATCAACTGCTTCTGAAAATTAATCAAATTCATCCCATCATCAAATTCACTATGGAACTAGAATCTTCAAACGTCATAAAATTTCTAGATCTATCTATTACCAGACTCACCTTCAATTTTGGTATCTTTGGTATTTATCGTAAAGCCACTCAAACTACCCATGTCATACATTCTTCTTCTAATTGTTCTATTTCTCACAAATTGTCTTCTTTCAGAAGTTTCATTCCTAGACTTTATACCATTTCTTTGTCCACTGATAAATTTAACAAGGAACTAAATTCATATCATGAAACAAATAGCCGATAACAATGGGTTTGATCATCATATCATTGATAAACTTATCAGGAAAATAGAATCGAAACTACTTCAGCACTCAGCATTTGTTTCAAATCGATCTACTTCCCCTACTTATAGGTATTTATCGTTTCCCAAATCAATTATATCAGAAAAAATTAAACACATTTTACTGAGTTATTCTGACTATACTCACATTTCTTCCAAAGTTAGCAACACTGTAAATAATATTGCTACTAATACCAAAGATTTTATCCACTATATGAAGCGCAGTGGAGTTTATAGATTGTCTTACTCTGATTCTGATGCTTCCTATGTTTGTAGAACATATAGATCGTTATCAACCAGAACCGCTAAACACTCTAAACGAGAAAACACATCAGCCTTTTCCCATCACCTGAAGGTTAACAAACACAACTTGAATATCGCAGATGGTGTCACACTTTGATCTGAAACCACATTTGTATTCACCAATTATTTCTTCTGAAAATGATTCAAGACGGCTGTATTTTTTAAATTTCGCATACTAACTTGCTTTCTTGTACATTTAGGTATATGCATTACCAAATAAAAAAGAAAGGTAATGTTCTGCACTAATAATAATAACATTCTAATATTTTATACAGCTTAGCGATCCACCATTGACTACGGATGTTGTTTATATGGATCTTCAAGTAATACCAACCTTAAAAAAATAGACAGAGTTCAATATAAATGTCTTAGAACTTGCATCGGTGGGATGATATCCTCACCTGTGAATGTAATACTTGTAGAATGAATTTCTTTTGGATTTGCGCCGTCATTAAGTGATATTGTAAAAGAAGACTTAACAAACCGGTATTGGAAACTAAAAAATTCTTTCCTGCACGCAGAAGCATTTACTGCGACCAATGAAGCTCATATTCCATAAAATATTTGGGAACAAATATCAATAGTCAGTGTAAACCAAAAAAAAAAGAAATCCTGTCAAGAATCGAACAAGCAAGGAAAACATTCATGAGCATTAAAACATTTTTTACAAGATCAGACCTTAGTCTACAGCTTAGAATCCGAATGATCAGATGTTACGTTTTTTCTGTCTTACTGTATGGCTGTGAAAGTTGGACAATGGACTCCAAAGTAGAAAAAAGAATAGATGCCTTTGAGATGTATATATACAGACGAATGTTGAGGATTCCATGGGTACAAAGAGTTACTAATGTTGAGGTACTTCGTCGCATGTGTAAACAAAAAGAATTACTAAGAATAATCAAAGAGAGGAAAATGCAATACTTGGGTCATGTGCTGAGAGGCGAAAGATATGAATTACTTCAAGTTATACTGGAAGGAAAAGTACAGGGCAAAAGATCAGTAGGAAGACGCCAGAACTCGTGGCTGAAAGACCTGAGGAGATGGTTCGACCGCTCATCCGCAGAGATCTTTCGCGCAGCAGTTTCCAGAACTACAATTGCCATTTGGATCGCCAACCTTCGAAAGGAGACGGCGCCATGAGAAGAAGAAGAATGAAGCTCAAAATTTATTTGGTAGTAACAAATTATAGTACATGTACACCATACCTTTTAAATCTTTGATAAAAAACACAGAATTATAATTCCCAAGTATACTGAATCTCATCAAAAAAATCACATCCTCCTAATAGGTGATTTTTATAACTAAACTCTTATATTTACAGATAGATCTAAGACGAAGGAAGGTGTTGTTGTGGAGTATTTATCCAAAATACAAACCAATCATTGATTTATAAACTGCCACCTGTTTGTAACATTTATACTGTCGAGCTTTTTGCACTAACACCCTTTTATAAAGGGTGTTACCTAGTTAACATACAGTAACATACACGAAGGAGTAGTATTATAAGGGTCTAAATCTGAATTAGAGTCTATAAAAAACACAAAATTTAAAGGAATGAAGTGTCCTACGTTATATTGTTAAAAAAGATTGCAAATTTAAATATAACATTTATTTGGGTGCTATGTATATATATATATATATATATATATATATATATATATATATATATCAGGGAATGAAAAAGCTAATACTTTAGCTAAGGAAGCAGTACAAAATGGAGTCCCACAATATTTATACAGTAAGCAATATATTTAACTTAATAAAAAATAAAATAAGGCTAAAATGGGAACAACAATGAAAGAATATGGTTGAAAATTTGCAAAATACGTATTTTCAGATACACCCCACTTTACCACTCTCGCCCCGATAGATATTAAATTACTCGACTATCAAATTCTTCTCGGCAAGTATATTTCGCCTAAAACGAAGATCTTAACCATATTTTCCTTGGCTATAACAAATATTTAGAAAAATCTAATTAATTAATTCGCATTTTTATTGAAATGAAATATTTGTTTCCGTTAAGTCTATCACACATTTTGTCAACTGCTAATAGATGAACCTTGCAATTGCTAATAAATTTTATTAAAGATTTAAAAGTAGAAATATAAATTAGTATAACTTTAGTGACTTATACATATATCTAAAAAATAAAAACAAACAAGAACAAAAAAAATATCTTTAAACATAAATAAAACATTCTGTGGCTGATGGACTTGTTTCCGTGCCATATCTTTCACACATAAAGACGAAAATGCCACTGAATCTCTAAAAGTCATACCAACAAGCTACTACGGACTAATTCATCCCTTTCATAAAAATGCACCCCTTTAGCACTCCTCGGTTTTTTCATATTTGGGGTCCATTGACCATATGAAACAATAAAATCCCTTTAACGTTGTAGTTCATTTCTAAAGTGCATAATAGAATATTAATTTGAAAATAAGAACATAATTTGGTGTCTTCATCTTTTTCATCCGTTGGACAGTAAATGTTTATTATGGATAAGTTTAAGAAGTGAGCTTTTATTCGTATTCTACACATTTGTTTATTAAATGCTATTGTTAACTGCATGATTAATACATATGATTAACACGTTAAATCACAATCGCAGGCCGTAATAACATTTCAATAAAACTAGTCTCCAGAAAAAAATTTTATAACAAAAGCTGGATTTTCAACGTGTGAATAATGCATTGAATCATAATTACAGCTGTTAATGTAACTAATCATTTGCCATACCTAGACATGAAAATCATGTAATAGAAAGTCACGTAGGTGAAAATTTTCGTCATATTCATTATTCAAAAATGCAATGAAAAGAACTAAATAGTTGGATAAATAGATATGTTTTATAAGTGGAAAAAATTGCTCATTGTGCAGATATAAATTATATTAATAAGTATTTTTGTTTCTTGAATCATATCGAGCATTGGCGTCCCCCAAACTTGGCCTTTTTCAAGCTCGAGCATTCTACCACCTTTTTCGTGGCCTTTTTTCCATTCTTTCAAAGCTTTCTTTCCGTATTTATTTCATTCCCTATGTTTAATATCTATAACATACTACTGGTCTGATAATTGTTTAGTAGACCCTGATTTTCGATCTACAGTGTTTGTTTTTGGAGCAGAACACATAGACGAGTGAAAATAAGCTTTGTTTCCCTTTACTATTCTTCTTTGAATTTTTGGTTCTTCTGTTCCATCCGTGCTTAATGAAACTCCCAGATATGTAAGACTTTCTACGGTTTTAACAGTACAGAACCATTGCTCATACAACCAAAACACCAATGAATAGAATAAATATATGAAAAATATCACACACACACATAAATTTTCAGAAAACATTCAACTTCTACACACTCTGAAACAAAAGAGTTGGTCATAATTATAAAAATTAGAGCTGTCCGTAGGTTCTTTTTTACATTATTAATGATTAAGTAATCAACTTAATAATTAAATTGTTAGACAATTAAGAAAATTATTGCTTTCTAGTGTCAGTGTGTTTATAAGGAATACGTTTTTCTTGGCATTTTATATTTTTTGCCATTTTCTGATCCCATTATAAATATCCAATCACTGATGGAGAAGCATGGAAATGTGCTTACACACAAAAAGATGGAGGAGAAGTCTAAAGAACGGACAGCGACGATGGGAAACATTATGAAACCGTTTATATCTATCTTCTTCTTCTTTCTTCTTTAGCCGTTCTCTATCTTTCCAATATTCTTTTTCATTGCTATTCATTTTTCTCTATTTTGGGCTATCAGGTATCAATTTAGTTCCTTTGTTCTTTTTATATCCTTAACCATCTTTGTTGTGTTCATACGCTTCTTCTTCCTCGCCATGGTATCCATTTAGTCACATTTTAACACCAGTTTTCTTGACTTCTAGTCATATGTTTGGCCCAGTTCCATTTTTAGGAACATGCCATGTATTATGTGTACTTTTGACCGTTGCCTAATCCATTTAATGTGTTTCTATCCCTTTTAAAGTTATTCCTAAATGTTTTCTTTCTACAACTCTCTGGTGCACTTATAGTTTAGTTGTTGTCTTTTTGTAGAGCACCTACGTTTTAGAGCCATATGTGGTGACTGATGGGATACACGCATTGCAGATCTTTGTTTTCAACTTTGAAGCAATTTTCATATTTAGTATGAATTTTAATTTGCTATATCCTGCCTAGCTCAACTTAATTCTGCTACCAGTTTATTTTGTCTTACTTTCTTTTTACTTTTTTCACTTCCTGATCATATCCGGGATTCCTATGGATTCCTATATATATATATATATATATATATATATATATATATATATATATATATATATATATATATATATATATATATATATATATATATATATATATATATATATATAAACAAAAAGAGAAATCAAACGATTTCTACTTAGCGAAACCGAATTCAAATCTTAACCACTGTGTTTCCTAAAATTTGCGAAACAAACAGCTGGATGAATTACTCGGCAAGGGAATCTAAAATTGCATTCCACAAGCCGTTCATCCTAGTCAAAATTCGTAGTGAATTCAGTTTCTCGTACTTCCAACGAAGTAAATAACAAAACAGAATGACGGTATTAGATTTTTGTTTTGATACAGTGCAGCAACAACCGTTGATACGTATTTCGACCTCCTTAAGTCTCTTCAGAACGGTATAGTCACTGCTCTGAACCAAAACAAAAATCTTTCCCGTCCTAGACAATAGTTATTAAAATAACTATATACGGACGTAACTACGCCATCTAAAAACAAAAAGAGAAATCAAACGATTTCTACTTAGCGAAACCGAATTCAAATCTTAACCACTGTGTTTCCTAAAATTTGCGAAACAAACAGCTGGATGAATTACTCGGCAAGGGAATCTAAAATTGCATTCCACAAGCCGTTCATCCTAGTCAAAATTCGTAGTGAATTCAGTTTCTCGTACTTCCAACGAAGTAAATAACAAAACAGAATGACGGTATTAGATTTTTGTTTTGATACAGTGCAGCAACAACCGTTGATACGTATTTCGACCTCCTTAAGTCTCTTCAGAACGGTATAGTCACTGCTCTGAACCAAAACAAAAATCTTTCCCGTCCTAGACAATAGTTATTAAAATAACTATATACGGACGTAACTACGCCATCTAAAAACAAAAAGAGAAATCAAACGATTTCTACTTAGCGAAACCGAATTCAAATCTTAACCACTGTGTTTCCTAAAATTTGCGAAACAAACAGCTGGATGAATTACTCGGCAAGGGAATCTAAAATTGCATTCCACAAGCCGTTCATCCTAGTCAAAATTCGTAGTGAATTCAGTTTCTCGTACTTCCAACGAAGTAAATAACAAAACAGAATGACGGTAATAGATTTTTGTTTTGATACAGTGCAGCAACAACCGTTGATACGTATTTCGACCTCCTTAAGTCTCTTCAGAACGGTATAGTCACTTCGCTAAGTAGAAATCGTTTGATTTCTCTTTTTGTTTTTAGATGGCGTAGTTACGTCCGTATATAGTTATTTTAATAACTATTGTCTAGGACGGGAAAGATTTTTGTTTTGGTTCAGAGCAGTGACTATACCGTTCTGAAGAGACTTAAGGAGGTCGAAATACGTATCAACGGTTGTTGCTGCACTGTATCAAAACAAAAATCTAATACCGTCATTCTGTGATATACATATATATATATATATATATATATATATATATATATATATATATATATATAATATAACAATAAAATACTGAAAAAATTGGTTTTCAAAACTTCCACAAAATTTATTATAATATTTTATCCCTACAGCTGTTTCGGCAGAGTGCCTTTCTCAAGTATTTGCTCCCATTGTTATATAATATACAGGGTGAGTTGTGAATTTTGACTGAATTTCTATTAGTCATAACTTTTGAACGGTAGGTTCGATGTGTCTGATATCTTGGTCCTGATTTTTGCGGCGTATGCTACACTTAAATAAAGTCTTCTGTCTTCTATGGATGGTTCAGCAACTTCACAACAAATATTTTCAATTGGTGTTGTACCAAAAGCTTCAGATATTATACGTAAAGAGAGATTGTGAAGACTGTCAAATTTTTTTAGCAGTCTTAGTGGCTGTAGAATACACAGTAGATCGATAATCTAATTTTGATCTGAATAATGTTCTGTATAACATCAAAAGTATTTGGCGATCCGCACCCCATTCTTTATCGGCCAGAGTTTTTAGAAGATTTAATCGCTTATAACAAGACAAGATCAAATTTGTTATATGAAATTTCCAGCTTAGAGTTTCTTAGAATGTCATGCCCAAGAACATTATTGACGTTACACGTTTTAGAATCATATCACATAGTCTTAGGTTGGGGGTGTTTGTGACATTTTTCTAAGAAAAGAGGATAAAATTGAGTTTTTTCAGTGGAAAAACACAAACCTGTTTTTTGTGATCATAGTTCTAAGTGTTCTATAAAGTTCTATGTGTGACAAAATATATTTTGTATATTTTTTCATTTGCAAAAAACTACAAGATCATCCGCATGTTGTTTGTCCTAAGTCTGAAAGTTCTATTTTGAAAGTAGTTTTTAATAAAGAAGAGGCAATGACTTTTGATGTTCCAACTATGTATTTTTTTATTATATAATCGTGCTAGGCTGTATCGAAAGCTCTTGATATGTCAAAGACAACCGCTAAACATTTACTCGTTAGTGCAAATGCTTCAGAAATGTCACTTTTCAAATCTATGATATTATCTATGGTTGACCATTGCTCTCTACAACCACTTTGTTCTGGAATAATTAAATCTTGTCTCTCCAGGTGCCATCTTAGTCTATTATTAATAATGTTTTCTAGTAACTTACAAATGACGCATGTTAAAGATATCGGTCCGTATTACCTACTTGGGATTTGTTTTAATACTATTAGGTTTTTGTATAGGTATTAATGTAGATTCATTTGAGCACTACCTGAAAGGTGTTTGATAAAATTACTAGGAATATCGTCCGGGTTAGCGCTAGTTTCTTTGAGCTTTGATAATGCTTCTGTATACTCTAATGGAGAAATGGGTAAATTTAACGGTTAATATCTGTATTAGGTATAATGCTAATCTTCTTATTTTCTTCTTGCTGCTTGTAATTAATGAAAGGTTTTTTATAATTAACATTACTAGATCCGGATACCGGTTTTTGTATGTGTTAGCAAGAATTTTTTGACAGAATGGCAATATTACTATCTCAGTATTACTAGTAACTGCCTTCCGTTTCTCTCGAGGCTTTTAATATTCTGATTGCTATTTAATCTAGATATTCTTCGGACTTTGTAAAAATACTGCTCATATACATATATGCATAATGACATTAATGATAAAACTTCAATATTTTTAAATTAACAATAATGTGTTCCAGGTACCACAGCATCACAAAGAGTTCAAGCACTTCTTGACCAAGATGGAAATAACAAGAATCGTGTATTCCAACTTTTCTCGGAAATACAAGAGTTGGTGATGGACAAAGATGAAATTTCATGGAAGGAAACGGCCAGATGTATTAAATTTGAAGAGATTGTCGAAGACGGTGGAAACCGCTGGTCTAAACCACATGTGGCTTCCCTTTGCTTACATTCGGTATTTGAATTAAGGAGTTTACTGATTAATGGAAGTGTCATTTTAGAGATGAATGCTTTTTCGTTGTATAAGATTGCTGATTTGGTTTTGGATGTTCTGAGTAAAAATTACAGATTGTCATTTGAAGACAAAATGAATCTAAAGACAGTGTTAATGGCAAGACATCGGCATCAATTTCAAAGAGAACGAGAAAGCAATAATTTTCCTGATATGTGTCCATTTAATAAACTGAAAGCAGAAGGTAAGTTTTTTTTATTTACGTTTAAGGCGCATCAACCTATGTTATTATTAGCGACGCTCAGTATTACAAAGATGTTTTACATTTTTGGATACATATATAAATTGATTTTGACATACACAGATTTTTAATTATATCATATTATATTATATTAAGAATAGAGAGAGGCTTATATAAGCTATTTTTAATCTTATAGCTTCAATTTGAATTATTTGCAACTGTTTTAAAAGATATTGACTGAGTGACTGAATTTTTAGTAGATAGGACTTTCATTATATTCAAATATTATTGAAAAGATTTTTTCAGATAATATATACACTACTGCCCAAAATTAACGCACCACCTTAAATGTACCATAAGTTTGAAGCTATTTTTCTTCTGGACGAATGATTGGATTTTGATGAGGTTTTTTTCATATTATAGGTCTATTTCTAGTAAATCAATGTATTAATGTTCTCTAAAAAATATCAACGTTTTACCCGTATACGGGGTGTAAAAACAAAGCTGTGTTTTTTCATCGTTTTTTGCAACCCCCTGTGGAATTTATTAGAAAAAAATACTACGTCTTATTAATATTTTAAGAAAGATTTATTCTTTCTCAAGATTTTCGTAAAAAAAATAATCTCAATATCTCTATTATCAAAGATTATACAGAACTTTAAATGTAACAAGTTTTTATCAACATTTACAGCAAAGAAAACATTACTTACATAAACTTTATTGACATTTAATACAAATAAAGTCTAAAAAATATAACCTAAATAATCTTTAACAATTCTCCTTTTCCAAAAATACTTAATAATGAGTATTTCTACCTCTATATCTAATTAAAATCAACCGGCGTATTTGGTCTTGATCAATTGCATCCCAAAATTCTCTCACCATAACTTCTATGTCATCAAGAGAGACAGGTGGTGGTTGTCGGCTCCTGAGTTGATCCCGATCCATTACAGATCCTTCATTGAATAAAGTAATACCTGGTAAACTGTGCGTAGCGTTATCTTGGCCGTCGAATAACTCTCATACGTCTATCTGAGCTATATAAGCAATACCTCGATTCATCAGTGAACAACACGTCCTCCCAGTCATCAACATTCCAGTCAAGGTGCTCTCTGGCAAATTGTATGATTTACGTTTGATGATTTACGTTTAAAGCTGGTGCTATGACTGGCATCCTTATATGCAGATCTTGTTCAGTGAGAGGCCTTTGTATAGTGTTTCTACTAATTTGAACATTATGAAGATTTTCCACTTGTATTTGTAAATGTTGCATTGGAAGAAAACGTTCTCTTATAGCACGAAGCCTAATACACTGATCTTGTCGTGGTGTTGTAAGTCTTCCTCTTCCTTGTCCACGCCGTTTCGTATGGTCGTTTGTTTCTGGAAAACGTTGAATGACTCGTGATATTGTAGTATGAGATACTCCTAACTTTATGACTATTTCATGATAACTTAACCCTACATCAGCTAAAATAATTGCCTGAACACATTAATCTCTGCTCAGATTTCTTGAAATACGAACTAACTAACTACGTCAACTAACGAACATATTATGCTAAATAGCAAAACAATTTTTAGAAATGTAAACAATATTGACAGTCTTAAATTGTCCTGTAAAATTGTCTGATTTTTCATAGCCAACTAAATGCTTCCATTAATGAGTATTACAATTCGATATAATCACGTTATGCTTTGAACGTACTTTTCTTTTTTGATAATAAAGATATTGATGATTTTTTTACGAAAAGGTTGAAAAAAAAATGAAGCTTTTTACAAATACTAATGATGTAAAGATGTAGCTTTCGCTTTTAATAAATTCCACAGGGTGTTGCAAAATAAGATGAGAAACAAAATTTATTTTTACACCCCGTATATGGATGAAACGTTGACATTTGCGTTTGCAATGCAAAAAAAATATCGAAATCCAATTAAGGATACACAAGAAAAATAGCTTAAAAATTATGGTAGAGTTGAGGCCGTGCGTTAATTTTGGAGAGTAAAAAATCACGTAATGCTTTGAACATACTTTTCTTTTTGATAATAGAGATACCGTAATAATTTTTTTACGAAAATGTGAAGAAAGAATGAAGTGATCTCAAAATATTAATAACATGTAGCGTTTGTTTCTAAAACATTCCACAGGGTGTTGCAAAATTAGATAAAAAAACACAATTTTATTTTTACACCCTGTATATAGGTAAAACGGTTGACATTTCTCAAAAAACAGTAATACAGTCATTAATTAGAAATATACCTACAATGTGAAAAATAAATCATCAAAATCCAATTAAGCGTTCAGAAGAAATATAATTTTAAAATCATGGTAAATTTTAGGTGGTGCGTTAATTTTGGAGAGTAGTATATATATGTGCCTTAAAATTTAAATGTTTGTCAAAATTATTTCCAAGGAATTATTATATTACATTTGTTTATTTTTTTTACATTAAATTATGAGGTCATCTGCGTATAGCCTACTCTTCACTGGTGAACTATCATTTTTCATAATATTGTTAATAGGAATAAGAAAAAGAGTAATCGATGATCCTTGAGGAGTACCATTTTTTTGTATTCTTGTTTTCTAAATGAAACCGTCTACTTTTACTTCGATAAGCTTCGTTTTTTTTTTAAATTAGTGATGGACTTTCGAATATTTACCTGTATACCTAATTTCTGTAAAGTTTTAATTACCCGACTGTGCCAAATTATATCAAATTCTATGGTTATATCAAAAAATACTGCTGCACAGCGTTGATTAATTGCTAGCGCTTCATCTATTTCTGACTCGAGGTCAACGAATTGATCTATCTTTACGAAATCCACTTTGTTAGATAGATTAAATATTTGCTTGAGTATCCAAATAAAGCGTTGGTTAACAATTTTTTGAGTACTTTGCTCACTGAACATCCTAACAATACTGGAAGGTAGAAGTTCGAGTCTAAACGGAGTTTACCAGGTTTAAGAATAGGTATTGTGTAAACATCATTCCAAGTATTTGGAAACAATCCTTCAAGCCATATTTATATATTTAGTTAACTCCTCTTCCAGTATTCGTGCATTTATTGGTACTGAAATTTTCTCGACAGTTTTTAATACTAAATTCGAGGATGTTTTTTGTTGATTTATTTTTTATTCTACTTGTGTAGATTTATACTATATAGTACATCTTTCTGTCAGAAAATAACTTTTTTATTTCAGATATAACATCAACTAATAGCTTAGAAGATATCCCCAACGTTGAACTCAATTTAGGATTCATGAAAAAGATTCCATCAGGGACCGAAGCAAGCAATATCCTGGTAGGCGGTGTAGGGTTCCTAGAAAAGCCAATTTTAGCATTCATTAGACTCTCAAGAGCTGCAATGTTGGAAGAATTGACGGAAGTTCCAGTGAAGACTAGATTTATATTTATTTTACTGGGACCGCTACCTTCCGCAGCGAGTAAGACAGTTTACACTGGATTATTTATCTATTATGCAATTATTTTAAATTGAAATTTTTGTATTAATTTTGTAATTTTCATTTCATTATATATATATATATATATATATATATATATATATATATATATATATATATATATATATATATTTATACAGCCCTTCCTCTAATAAGCTTTTCGCGAGATGCTTTTCTTTCGTTTTTTTTTCGTTCTCTGGATGAAGTCCTCTACGAGGAGACGAAGGACGATGATTATGTTTGGACTCCTTCGGTTTTTCGAGTTGTTTTCTATTTTTTTTGTGGACTTCGCTGTTTTTTTGTGTTTTGCCTGACTTGTAATTTTTTTAAGTTTTTTGGAGATACTAATAATAATATCTACTTAAGCTAACGAAAGTTGAACTTCAAAGTTTCATACTTTTGCTTCTGTTCTCAAGCATTTTTTCTAAGTCGTTTGGATTTTATTTTCGTTTGGTTTATTGGTGTGGCCCAGCTTAGTCAATAATTAGTTGTATTCGTAGTTGGTCATCTTGTATATTAGACCCTCTTACCAGATTTTCGAAGGTTTTGCTGCCTTCGAGAAATACTGTTCCTCGATGTTCATCATCATCATTGGTGCTATAGCCCTATAAAGGAGCCTCGACCTTCCCAAGTCTATTACGCCAGTCAGTTCTATCTATTGCCAACTGTTGTCAGTTTACTGCGCCTATTTGTCTACCATCATCATCTACACCATCCCTCCATCTGAGTTTGGGCCTACCCCTACTTCTACTTCCCACAGGTTGTGACATAAGAATTCTTCTAGGACGGTTGTGCTGCTGTGATCTTGTCAGATGTCCTGCCCATCTTTGTCTTCCTATTTTTATAAAGGATACTACGTCTTTATCACCAAATATATGTTTATATCTGTGATATATCTCGTAGTTGTACCTCCTTCTCCAAACAACATTTTCACAAATGCCACCTAATATTCTTCTCAGGATCCTTCGTTCAAATATAAGCAGGAGATTTTCATCTGCCTTGGAAATGGTCCATGTCTCCGACCCATATGTCAACACTGGTTGTATAAGGGTTTTGTATATGGTTATTTTTGTTTTGGCTTAAGTTTCTGCTTCTCATATGTCTACTCAGTCCCAATAGCATTTGTTTGTTGGATTATCCTTCGCTTGATTTCTTCCGTCATGACGTTCTCCTTGGTAATCAGGGAGCCTAAGTATGTGAATTTGTCCACCACTTCAAAGGTAGAGTTATCAACCGTGAATTGGTGGCCGATGTTTCTGGCTCTATTGTGTGGTGTTGATGCCATTATCTTAGTTTTCTCCTCATTTACTTGCAGGCCCATATTTTTTGAGGCATTTGACAAGGTGGTATACATTTCTTCTAGCTTGCGTGTTGTGTGGGCAACTAGGTCAATATCATCTGCATAAGAGTAAGTCTCGGTATTTAGAAATCACAAGGGTGTGAGGCTCTGAATCCAAATTGTTCTTATGGAAGTACTCCTAGTCTTTTCGTCTCTCTTTTCGTTACTTTCAGCGAACTTGTTGAAGGCTGATAGCAGGCTTATTGGTCTATAATTTTGTGAAACAATTACATCCTTTCCTCTTTTCGATATCATTATCACAGGTACACGTATTCATCGTTCTGGGAATCTCACGAATCTTAACGTGGTGTTAATTACAAGTATTATGTATACTAGGCACTGCTTTTGTTGGGATATTTTTAAGAGCTCTGTTTGTCATTTGGTCTTACCTTGGTAAATTCTTTGTTCATTGGATGTGTCTAACTTCATGAAAAAGTGCAATTGGGGTGCACAATATGGTATATAATTACAAAGAGTCATTGATTGGAGTGACAGGAGATTACATCTTCAATACAGCAGATTTAGATCAGACGAAACATAAATACCAATGCATTTTATAAACCTCAAATATATTATACTATTACAGAATATCGGTTGCGAAAGTTTACACTCTTTGAATATTTTTAGGTTATCACGAAATTGGACGTGCCATGGCCTCACTTTTTTCAGATCATATCTTTTGCGAAGTAGCGTATCAGGCCCGCAATAAAAGTCATTTATTAGCAGGAATAGATGAGTTCCTTGACGCAGTAACGGCTTTACCCCCCTCAGAATGGGATCCAGCTATAAGAATTGATCCTCCTGCTGCTGTTCCTTCCCAAGATTATAGAAAACAACCAGCTGAAACATATATCAGAGCAATCGATGGAGATGAGGACGAACAAAGAATAAGAGAATATTCAGGTTTAGTCAGAACTGGAGTGTTGTTTGGAGGACTTGTGAATGATTTTAAAAGAAAGACTCCGTTTTATTTATCTGATTTTAAGGATGCATTTGCCGTACAAACCATAGCAACGTGGATATTTTTATACTTCGCATGTTTATCTCCAATTATTACCTTTGGTGGGCTTTTATCAGAAGCTACTGGTAAAAACATGGCTACTTTGGAATCTTTAGTATCGGGATTTATTTGTGGGGTTATCTACGGTTTTTTTTCAGGCCAACCATTGTCGATATTAGGATCAACTGGACCAGTATTAATATTTGAAACAATAATTTACGACTTCTGTTACACAATGACCTGGGATTATATGAGCTTTAGGTTCTGGATCGGAACCTGGATTTCAATAATTTTATTGATATTAGTGTCTATAGATGCCAGTGCCTTTGTGTGTTATATTACCAGATTTACCGAGGAAAATTTTGCAATATTGGTCACGCTTATATATATTTATAAAGTAAGTAAAATTTCATTTATATATTTATATATATTGTTATGATTGTTTATTTTGACTTTAATATTAGTTTATTGAGCCAATAAAAAAGAATTATAACTTATTTGTTATCAAAAGTAAAATAATCCTTATATTACCTGTGTTCGATGGATTCAAAAGATTTTCTAGTTGTCTTTTATCGGGATAGAGAAGAAAGGATAAGAATACAAATATATTATATTACAAAGATTTACGTTTCTTTATTTTATATGAACGAATAAAACAATTATTAAATTCTGTCGTTATCTTATCAATCAGCATACAAGAAAATAAATCAAATTTTTATAATAATAAGATTATAAAGCTACATACATTTATATTACGTGAAAAACCAATTTTACTTAAAATTTTCTTTACTTGAAACAAAAAACAACAAAACTTTAAACTTTTGATTAGCCTAACAAAACCTCAGTTCTTAAATTTGAATGCTAATGACCATGATGTCGAAACGATCCTTCACAGATATAAAATTCAATTGTACAAACACTTACAGCTTATTTTCTTCTTGAGTTGTATGTTGGAAAATACCCAGAAAAGTCCAGTCTCCTCAACGATGTGATCTCTTCTTTTTGGCACCTCGGCTCTTTCTTAACGTCTCTGCAAACCTCCTGCAGACTACACAAAATCACCTCATTCACTTCTCCAAACTCAGCTACTTATTTATGACATTAGGACCTCCTTTTGTCAACTTGATGCCGTAAGAATACTTTCACATATACTTCATAAAATGCCCACGGTAGATACAAGGACCTCTTTTAATCTACTTGTTATCTCTTTCTTCAAACTATTCACTTCTTTTCGTTACGCCGGTATCCAAACTCACGAACCACACCCTATCTTGAGACAAAACGACTGTTTCCTTTCGATTACCAAAATATGACTAACTTCTCCTGTCTCATGATCGACTCCCAAATTCCCATTTAAAAACGACCGTCCAATCAAAAGCTCAAATTGTGTTTACCATGATTTTGGAAAAGCCTAATTTCGGTTTCAGAAAAAACTAAATAGCTTAATTTAAAATTGGTTTTTTCAATACATCATTTATACATATTTCAAAAGATTAGAATATGGTCATTTAATACTCGACTATACAAACAATGAAAAGATTAACTTACAGGTAAAATGTCTTCTAATTCTAAACAAAGGTTTTTTGATAATTTTGTTTGAAACGGAAAATTTCTATTCTTATCTACACTAAATCTTATCTTAAATTAATATATACATTTTTGTTTATAATGATATCTTAAAATTTTATTCCGATGGATATTTTTATTTATTTTTCTTTGGTTGGGAAAGAAAAAGTATGACAATATATATATATATATATATATATATATATATATATATATATATATATATATATATATATATATATATATATATATATATTGTTATGATGTATTGTTTGTTTGAATGATGAGCAATGAGTATTTTTAATAATATAATATATAGGGTTTTTATCGCGGTTCTCAAAGAATTAGTTTGTAAGTACTTTTTTAAATTATCTTTATTAGATCCACTATGAAACACACACATATATATCTAAACTAGCTAATGTAAATTTAAAATAAACTATCTTTAAATTGAAATTCTTATGAAACTAATTAAATTCTATAGACAATGTAAAATTTAAACAAACTATCTTCAAAATTGAAATTGTTATGACACTAACTAAATTATATTAACAAAATTTTTGTACCTTTCTGTCACTGAATGCCTAAATGAACTGTTTTCCACTATATAGATTTTAATCACCACTCAAATGTCTTCTTCTCAGCTTCGGTTATCCTTGTTTTTATGAAATTACTTTTTCCAATTATCAGCTTCCACCAATTTAAGATATTTTTCTTCACAGCATTTATAAACCACCAAGCAAACCAGCAAACAGCATTTATTTTTATTCTTCTTTTCAATATATAAATATCCAATCACCAAAATATTATTTAATTTTAATATTCAATTAATACTTCTTCCATTATCATCATTTATACATAACATAATTTTTAATCTTCAATATTATTTTCTTTATACTGTTTCTTAATATTGATTTAACTCACTATATTGAACAATTGTAACTGATTGACTGCCTCTAACTAATTTTCATACTAAAAAACTCTTAACTGATTGACTAACTGAATGGACTTTCTTACTAAACTTCTGACTGACTGACTTTCTGAATCCAAATCACCGGGTATTTATATCTTTTTGGATGTTCCAGAACCATCTGGTAAGAAATCATGTTCCATTTGTTCTATTAAATACATGTCTGAATTTTCTGGAACAAACCATTTCGCAAACAAAGCCATCTCCGGTGATCTAGAGAATTCCATACTTTTCTATTAATAATTTTGTTGACATTTAGGCTTTTCAGATCAGAATATACACTTAAATCAGTAAATATATATAAATTAAACATTTTAAACTAACATTATTATTATAACCCCACTTTATATTCGTAATAATTCTTAATTTCTATCTGTCACTTCGAGAGTATGTATATCTGGTTGCCTAATCACATGGCTCACTTAAATATATTAAAATACAACTTTTTACAATTATTATATGCTAATTTCTTAAAAATGCCCTCACATAAATAATTTTTATTAAATTCTCTGGTATATAATTTATTAAAATAACCAAATACTTGTTATATCTAATATTATCTAGTATATAACTTATAAATTATTTTCTTTAAACACTAATCATATCAATATATATACCTATATATATATATATATATATATATATATATATATATATATATATATATATATATATATATATATATATATATTGACTCATAGTATCAGCAATCGGTCTGTAGGAAATAAAACTCTATTTGTTCTGTCTCAATATTTCGTCTTTTTTTTTCAGCGTGGCCACCCGCTGTGGCCACGCCTACGAACACTGATATGAACCGTTATCACTCAAATGCACGATAAAATGTTGCTCATCATTGCTCACTGGCAGACGAGATGATCAAAACAGTTACGAAATGGATACCAATCCAACGAAGAAGCCAACACGATGGTGGTACGAAATGAAAAATAACATAAAATTTATTAAACTAAAACAATGAAAAAGAAATAAACAAATATTAATACACAATACCTTGTAACCAAAATAGGGAGAAGGAGAACTAATCCACTTCAAAACAGGATAATACGTAAGAAATTAAGCCATAATCCGAAAGGATTAAATGATGACAATGTCGATGATGATGATGGTGGTACCAAAATCGACATGGAAAAAGATGATGTGTGTTTTATGCATACACACAATATATGTAGACATTTTTGTAAAATTAAGGAGTTAAATTTAGCGGTTTTGTTTGTATGTTTATATTTATAGGTAAAGGATTTTAATTTTTATGAAAATTGTTTACGAATGGATTATTTCTCATAATTAAAATGCCTAAATATGTCCCTCTACGTACCTATAATTTAAAAATAATGGTAATAATAATTATCAATAATACTTAATACTTAATTGTTTTAATCCTTTATATTTAAGGCCATCGAAAACGTATGGGCCATTGAAAATAAATTTCCAGTTACTATGGATATAAACGGTACCAATATGGAAGAATGTTCATTCACTGGGAAAAATAACACTCCATCAATATTGTTAAATATGTCAACCTCCAACACGACCAACCAAACAATGTATCAGGTATAGTATTTAGCATAAACCATAGCGACGATGTCTTTAATGTATCTTTCAATTTTAGCTCAATGAAATTTCAAGTGAAGGCTGTTTTGTACCACAACACGCTCCGGGTATATTTCTTATGTCAGTTTTGCTATTTATAGGAACATTCGTTATTTCAGTACAGCTGAAAAACTTTAAAAATGTTCGTTTTTTTCCTTCAAAGGTAAGTAGACATTTGATAGGATCCTGGTTCTTGGCAATTTTTTTTTCTCTTCATAATGGTAGTATAATAACACGTTAATAATAACGGATTTTTAATATTTTGATGCGCTGATTTCGAGCATGTTTTTTTGTTTTTCGTAGCATCTGTAGATTCCTTGTAATCGATTGTATAATGTTAATAAAAGGTCTTCTTCTTCTTCTTCCTTCGTGTATGTATAAGTTTTGTCATCTCTAGGGTTATACTTTCTCCTCAGTTTTTTAGAAGCTCGTTTGTTATTCCGTCTGGTCCTGGTGACATTCTATGTCACTGCAATCTGTATTGATTTATTTGTTAGGAGATTAGCTCTTCCTATGTTTAGCCATCTTATCACATATTCGAGAGACAGGTTAAATAGTGTCGGTGCCGGAAATTCTCCTTGCTTTAATCCTTTGACTATTGAAAACTTCTCAGTTAGTTCATTTTGTATTCTGATAGTTGCTATTGGCTAGTCTGCATCCATCCTTTTACTACTCAGATGTCAAAGCTAGGCACTATTTGATATACCTTATGTCTACTAATTCCGTCGTAGGCCTATTTGAAATCTATGAATATGTTGTGGACGTCAATGTCCTATTTCTATTTCCACAATTTATTTAGAATTTTTATTCACTGAGAATAGATGGTCAGTTGATTATAGATCTTCTTTGTAGAAAACCAGTTTGATATTTTCCGAAAATGTTTTCAGTTCTTAATTGTTGAGTCGTTTGTTGAGTAAGTAGGGTTATGTCGCGATAATTTTTTATATATTAAGCGTATAATCCCCGTTTTCGAATAAATTGAATCACTCTAGAATTTTAACAATAATCTTAGTACTAAAAACCCAACTTGTAGATTTATTTTACAATAGTTATTATTAGCATTAATTGAAAATTGAGAATTCGTATGTTTTTTTATAGTTTTCTAAGCAAAACAGTTTTTTAAAGTTTATTGGTTCAGAACGACCGGTATTAGTAATTTACGACGGACACGCGAGTCACCTTGGAGCAGATGTCATAAATATAGCTGTTGAAAACCATATTACGATACTTAAGCTCCCTCCTCACACCAGTCATGTACTCCAGCCCTTAGATTTGTGTGTATTTAAATCACTGAAGACCCGTTGGGATGCTAAACTTGTTGAATGGCAGAGAAGAAATGTGGGGGCCGCTGTAACAAAAAGTATGTTTTCCAAGATGATAGGAGAAATATGGCAGGAAACCAGGCCCGAAATATTAGTGAGTGGTTTCATTAAAACAGGAATAGTTCCGCTGAATAGGAATATTATTCAGCAAGATTTATTTGACCTAGTGGCTCTCCAACGTTGGCAAAAAACCCGTAACGTGGCTAGGTTTGATGGTCCTGACTTAACTTTGCCTAGTACATCAGCAAAAAATAATGAAAATCCAATCACAGTCGAAGCACAGTCAACTTCCAGCTCGACAGATATACAAACATTTCAAGAAACTGAGAAGATTCTGGATGTTTCATTCGAAGAGTTGTTATTGAGGTCAACCAAACGTGAAAACAATTCTAATTCGAAGAAAAGAAAACTCGTGTGCTTGGGTACAGAGGTGATAACAAGAGCCGATGTTGAAAAAATTTTAAGTTCAAATACAACAAAAAAATATAAACCAGAAAAAAAATTAAAAAGATTTACAAAAAAAAAATTGCTGAAAGCAGTTCCGAAAATGATAATAGTTCTTGGTACAGTGATTCAAGCGAAAACAGAATTGTTGAATTTGACGAGCTAAGCAAAAGTGATTTGGAAGAGTTTGATGAAAAAAACCGTACTGACAAACTTACATTTACCAAAATACAAATTGGAGATTTTGTATTAGTAAATTTTCCTGGAAAAAAGAAAATGTTCAAATATGTTTGTTTGGTGAAACAACTGATCAATGGTGATGAAGCCGAAGTAACAGGCTTGAAAAGGCTCACAAATAAGTGCCATTTTATTTTAAAACCCAACGATGTCTGCACTATTCTACTGTCGGACATAGAAACAAAACTACCTGTTCCAAAAATATCAATAACTGCTGATTACGAAAAGTATATTTTTGAGACTGCACCTGAAGTGTTTGAAGCAGAGCATAAGTATTTTTTCCAATTATTATTATTTTTTGTTACTGTTAACAGGATTTATTCATTCTGGTACGTTTAGTTTATGTTTTTATTTTAAATAAATATTTTTCAGTCAAAATATCTGAAATTGTTTTGACTCTCTCCTAAAAAATATTTCGTAGCATTTTTTTCTTAATATTTTATTAAAGTTAAGCATAAAGAATAAAAATTACATATATGTAGGATTTCTGCACTAGCCCCGTATGGAACACTTATTATTATTAGCAAAAATAATGGCACATTCTGCTCTTACCCCGGATCAGTGGGGCAAGTGCGTAACATGTACTTGCGAAAAAAAATGTATAGGCAAATTTGGTAGGTAATGTATTTTTGTTATCTAAATAGTTTTAATTGGTCGGTTAATAATCACAATTATACGACAGAAGTTTAAAAAAATCTTAATTTGAAAGAGGCAATTTTTGTAGTTAAATGAATATTAACTATGAATTTTTTCGTTCGCACTTGCCCCATCTTACCTTAATTGTTGAGTCGTTTGTTGAGTAAGTAGGGTTATGTCGCGATAATTTATTATATATTAAGCGTATAATCCCCGTTTTCGAATAAATTGAATCACTCTAGAATTTTAACAATAATCTTAGTACTAAAAACCCAACTTGTAGATTTATTTTTACAATAGTTATTATTAGCATTAATTGAAAATTGAGAATTCGTATGTTTTTTTATAGTTTTCTAAGCAAAACAGGGCATTTTTAGTCCAGCAGGGTAGAATGTAGAATGTAGAAAATGGGGCGGCCAATAGAGCCTGATACACTGCGACCTTTGCAGATCTATTGTGTTTCCCCCTTATTTTAAAGCACTTCATCTAGCTTGGTCCTCTTAATGAGACTCAACAGCCTTGATAGTGGCCTTTTCATGTAGCCTGGTGCTTCCGGTTTTTCCTCTCCGAGTTCTAGAAACCGCATTCGTGCGAGACCTTCGCAATGGCACAGAACGTGTAGAGCGGTTTCCTCTTCTTCCAGACAGAAACAACAGGTGTCCTCTTCTGTCAGGCCTATGAGACTCAAGTGTCTATTGAGTCTACAGTGCCCAGTGAGCAGACCCACTATCATTCTGACAGTCCTGCGCCTGTGCGAAAGTAAGTCTGCTGTAAATTTAGCCGAATGTCCTTTGATGAACTGTTTGGCCTGCCTCTGTCCTGGTGAGTTGTTCCACCACTCAAGAGACTTCTGTTGCACCCATTTGTGTATGGCTGCCCTTTTTATCGTATTTGCGATTCCAAAGAAGGGTTCCGGACCAACCAGTGGCGTAGATGCGCCTTCTCGGGCCAATTCATCGGCCTTCTCGTTGCCACGATGACCCTTATGTCCCGGCACCCAGGCAAGTGTCAACCTGTTTTGACTTCCCACCTGAGAGAGGACATCCAAACAGTTCCATACCAGCCATGAATCGACCTGTACCGAACTGAGAGCCTTTAGAGCCGCTTGACTATCCGAATAGATAACGATGGAGTCGTTATCTACATTTCGGCCGATTAGTTCCATAGCGCACCTGTGTATAGCAGCTAATTCGGCTTGAAATACGGTCGCGTATGTTCCTAGACATACCCGGACTTCCGTCCTTGGTTTTATGCCATATATTCCAGCCCCCGTACCTGTATCCGTTTTGGAGCCGTCCGTATACCATATTGAGTTTGCTGTTAGCGGCGGACCAGTTTCCCAGTCCTCTCTTTTTGGTATTATAATTTGAAAATTTTTGTTAAAACTATACCTCGTAACCATTCGGTCTACAGGCATTCCTAGAACGGGGTCTGCCTTTATGTCCTGGTATAGCCTTAAGTTATCAGCTCCCTGCATCATACTTATTGGAGCTTGGCCTTGGATCAACCGATGTACTGTTGATCTGGCTTCACTCTGTATGTATATATGCAGAGGTGGTAGGTTTAGCAGAACTTCTAGCGCGTCCGTTGGGGCTGTTCTCATGGCTCCGGTAACACTCAAGCATGCAAGCCTTTGTGTGCTACTGAGCAATCGAATCGCCCCGGACTGTTGCGTTTTGTTCCACCACGCCACTGAACCATAAGTTATCATGGGCCTTATAACCCTTGTGTACAACCAGAGGTTCATTTTAGGATTTAACCCCCAATTCTTACCACACAGCAGGGTACTTTCATACCTTATTTCTCTGGTCTAAGAGCGTGAAAGCTCTAGTTCATAGACTAGTATTCTCAGGTAAGCATCTCGACCCAAATTTAAATGATCCATACACTAAAACTGGAGTCTTACATTGTCGTTCCTATTATTTCAGATTCAGGCAAAATTGTTTATCATTTTTGCATTATTTTGTAAAAATTACAAGCCACAAATACACACGTAAAGCCTTGGTGAAGCTGGATAGGTTGGAAGTAGAACAGTAGTTATTTATTATAAATGTAAGGCTGTATAATAAATGAATAAAATAACATCACAATTACCTTTTAAAAATTATAGTTTTGTTTAAGAAACATTTATTTCATTATTGTTACCATATTATCTTTCTGGCTATTTATCAAATTACACCAATCTGACGGTAGCAGTCTTTGGAGGTAATTAATTACGTCTAGTATGACATCGCGAAGCCCCTTTTAGTGGCGAGTTTAGTGACAAAGCCATACTCCAAATGAAAATTTCAGTAATATTTGCATAAATACCACATTTTGTAATTTTTGTTGCTTTTTTTTGCAGGTACGCCAGTTCATAAGTGATTTCTCCGTAACCATAGCAATATGTTCCATGACCATCTTAGATTACTACGTCGGAATTCCAACGCCAAAACTCGAAATACCTCACGAATTCAAACCAACTCTTCCGGATCGAGGATGGATCATACATCCCTTCAACCACAATCCAATTTACTCAGTGTTTTTAGCAATTCTTCCGGCTCTATTGGGCACTATTCTAATATTTATGGATCAACAAATAACAGCTGTTATAGTTAATAGAAGGGAGTTCAACTTTAGAAAAGGTAATTATGCTAATTGGTTAAAAACGCGTGCTTGCTGTAGTCCAGAGGTTAAAAGCGGGTTCACGTTCACCTCCAGCATGTTAGTGACGTTAATAGAATTAATTTGATAAAAAACAATTAATTTCATTGAAGAAAACTTTTGGATGTCTTATTTAAAGCAGGCGCGTTTGTTTAATTCATTTTTTCGTGTTCTGTTATATTTTCTAGGGATACGTGGTGGAAGACAATTTACTTAGATGAGATATAACAAATGATACTTTGACAAATGTAAACGTTTTTATTATAACAATAGTGCCTGGTTATGGTATGAACTTCTATGTTGATTCATTGACATACTTGTCATACAAAGTTAGTGCCGATCCTTAACACTAAAAAAATCCAATATATAATTGTAATACCAACACTAATAAAACTAATAGAAATACTGAGAAACAAAGATATAGACAGACGAGACTTACGAATCATTATCAATCTGTATTGGAATCAAAAGGCCAATATAAAGATAGAAGAACAAAAGTCCGAAAATATAGATATAAAGAGAGGAGTAAGACAGGGCTGTGTTCTGTCACCATTACTGTTTAACGTGTACAGTGAAGCCATATTCCAGGAAGCGATAGCGGATCTGGGTGATGGAATCTCTGTAAACGGAAGAATAGTAAATAACATAAGATTCGCTGATGACACCGTTATAATGGCAGACACCCTGGAATCGCTACAAGAATTGGTAAATAGAATTAACGATTATTGCATTAGATACGGACTAAAAATAAATAAGAGAAAAACTAAATTCATGATTGTCTCAAAAACGCAACATGGAAATGAAAGATTAATGATAGAGCAAACCCAAATAGAAAAAGTAGAGACATATAAATATCTGGGAACCTGGGTTAATGACAAAAATGACCAAAGCAGAGAAATCAAAGTCCGAATTGAAACTGCAAGGCAAGCATTTGTGAAAATGAAGACAATGCTTACCAACAGAGACCTTCAGTTGCATCTCAGATTGAGGGCTCCAAGATGTTACATATTTTCTATCTTACTATACGGAATGGAAGCTTGGACATTGAAGAAACAACACATAAGGAAAATAGAAGCGTTCGAAATGTGGTGTTACAGAAGAATATTAAAAATTCAGTGGGTTCAAAGGATTACCAATGCTGAGGTACTACGACGTCTAAATAAGGAGTTAGAAATTATGAACAGCATAAAAAGAAGAAAACTAGAATATTTGGGTCACATAACCAGAGGAGAAAAATATGAGCTGCTGAGAATTACTATGCAAGGAAGGATCCAAGGAAGAAGAAGCATAGGAAGAAGACGCATCTCCTGGCTGAAAAACCTTAGAGAATGGTTTAACTGTAGTTCACTACAACTTTTCAGAGCAGCAGCTAACAAAGTGACCATAGCCGTTATGATATCCAACCTCCGATAGGAGATGGAACTTTAAGAAGAAGAAGAATACCAACACCTTTCTGTAATTTTATATTAGCTTAACTACAAAACTAAACAACATTTAAAAGTTCCTTAAAACAGGTGAATTCACTTTTTGACAATGAATTTGTAAAAACTTCAGCGCCTTTTTCTTTCCTTTTTCAAACATCTCTAATAAAATGATATCTAACATCAATACGTTTGGGTCTTTTTGATTTCAATATGGAAGCCATCTTAATACATGATTGATTAACTTCATACACATTTATATTAAACATATTTACATCTATTACATCATTATACATACATACATCTGACTAAAAAACCAACTTCCTGTAGTACATGCACATAGTGTCATGTATTCGACCTCTGTACTCAATAATGACAATACACTTTGCTTCTTAGTTTTTCAACAAACAAGATTATTGTTAAGCTTGATATCATAAGCACTAATACTTTTTTTTCTCAATTTAATTGTTTGCAAAATCTGCATCAACATAGGATAATATCTCTATTTCTTTGTTTCTACCATTAACAAAAATCGAAACATAATTTTCTGTAGATTTCAAATAGCTGAAAACATTTTTAAAATGTTTCCAATTTTCTTTAGTGTGATTATTTTGAAATTGACTGAAATATGACAAAAACTTAAATCTGGTCTAGAGCGTAGCATCGCATATACAACCAATCAATTTCCTATAAGGAGACTTAGGATTCTCTACCAAATTTTTATCTTTACCAGTTGACAAAATAAGTTTAGGTTGCCTTGGAGTATCTGGCATTCTACAATTACTTATATTCTATCTATCTATCTATAGCCCAAAATCTATTCATGTGTTGAATATAGGCCTCTCCCATTTGTCTCCATTTGTCTCTGTCTTCTGTTTGTCTTTTCCACATTGGACCTGCGCTTTGCTCAATGTCATCTTTTCATCTCATTTGCGGTCGACCTCTTGACCTTTTTGCAGTATATGGTCTCCAGCAGCCAATTTCTTAATTCCATCTTCCATCCTGATATCTTTTGTTATGCCCAGCCCATTTCCATTTTAATTTCAATGCATGTTCGACAGCGTCTGTTGTTTCGGTTTTGCATCTTATCCACTTGTTCCTCTTTTTATCTCTCAACGATATTCTTAACATTTGTCTTTCCATAGCTCTTTGAGTTTTCTTTATTCTAAGTTGCTCTTGGTACACGTCCACGTCTGGGCACCATATGTCAGAACAGGTAGGACGCATGCATTAAATAACTTCGTTTTTAATTTTAAAGGAATTTTTTGGTTTTTGATAGTATATGAGAATTTTTCGAATGCAGCCCACCCCATTTTTATTCTTCTGGTTATTTCTTTAGTCTGGTTACTTTTGTCTGCTCTGATAGCTTGTCCTAAGTAAATATATTCTTGGACGTGTTCTATGTTTGTTCCACCTATGGTAATTACTGATCTGTCTTCTGTATTAGTCATTATTTTAATTTTCTTTAGATTCATTTTTAGTCCTTTCTCAAGAGATGTTTTTTCTAGGTCTGAAATCATTATTCGTAGTTGTTCCATAGTTGTTGCTATCAGGAGTACATCATCGGCGAATCTTAGATGATTTAAGTATTTCCCGTGTATAAAAATCCCTTTATTGTCCCAGTTTATAGATTTAAAAATGTCTTCCAACGCCAGAGTAAACAGTTTGGGTGAGATTGTATCCCCTTGTCTGACACCTCTACAAATTCTAATTAATGGAGTTTGCAAATCTCTGTCTAGCTGAATTCTCATAGTGGCGTTTTGATATATATATTATGGATTAACATTCTGTACCGTGAATCTATTCGGCAATTAACTAGCGGTTCTTCTACTGCCCATAGTTCTATGCTGTCAAACGCTTTTTCATAGTCAACAAACGCTAGGTATATTGAAAGGTTGTATTCATTGGTCTTTTCTATCAATATTTTAATGGTGTGAAGGTGGTCGGTTGTGCTGTACCCCTTTCTAAATCCTGCCTGTTCAACTGGTTGGTATGCATCAAATTTGTTGTTTAGTTTAGTTGTGATCACCTTAGTGAAAGTTTTATAGATTTGTGACAAGAGAGATATTGGTCTATAGTTAGCTAATTTTGATCTATTTCCTTTCTTATATATCAGAATTGTATTTGCCTTGTTCCACTCTTGCGGTATTTGTCCTTCAAACAAACATTAATTGAAAAGTATCTTTAGGTAGTCTTTTATCTTTTCCCCTCCTTCTTTTAACATTTCAATTAGAATTTCATCGTCTCCCGGAGCCTTATTTCTTTTCGTATCTCTAATTGCTTTGTTTATTTCTTCTCTAGTTATAGGGGGTAATATTTCAGAGTTTACATTCATTATTTTCTTTTTCAGGTTTTTGTTGAGTTTTATCAGGTGGACTGTTTTTAGAGCTGTAGAGGTCACTATAATATTCCCTTGTTATCTTAGATATTTGGGTTCTGCTTTTTTCTATTACACCTTGTTTATTTTCCATCTCTTTGATTTTATTTCTTCCTAGGTGGGACTTGATAGATCTTAAGTTTCTGTTTTCTTCTATAATCTTCTCGATTCGTTCTTTATTATGTCGTTTAAGATCTTGTTTTATATGTCTTCTTATTTCTGTATTAAGAGTTTTGTATTCAGTTGTATTTCTTTTATTTTCTTGTAGTAGGTTTCTCCGTTGTTGTAGCAGGTCTAAAGATATGGCACTTAGTTTTGATTTTTTGTCTAATTTTGCTGGTGCTACTTGTAAGCTAGTCTTTAGAAGTTCTTCAGTGATGGATTTGTTTAGTTGATCTAGATTTAGGTCTGTTAGTTTTAGTTCTTCAGCTGTTCTTAATTTGTTTTGCTATTTTTATTTATTCTCCTTTAATTACTTATATTACTAATCTGCAATTATCTCACATTTTGTGGATGTTTCACTTAATTCCATGTCTAATTTTCTTCCAGTGACTGAAGTTTATCGCTGATTGCTTGTTTTTATTCTACATTTTTGACTGCTTCAGCGAAGGTTTCAAGAACATTATCAAGAAAATGTTCCCCTGACAAAGTGGGCTAATAGATTTGTCTTTGAATCATATTCATAACTGTAATCTTCAAGATCTATTAGCTTCTTTTTATTTCTTGTACTTTTTCTATTTTGTCTGTACTTTGCTTGTACTTTTTCTATTTTCATTATTTCCTTTAACTACTTCTTCTTCTTCTTCCTGTATTCTTTCTTGTTCAGCGATTCTTTCTGGAATCTTTTCCACTTTATCTTCAGTTTGAATTTCCAATCTCTTTTGCTGAGGTATTTCATTTACCCATTTGACTTTCACATCGTTTTTCTTATAAATTACTCGAGCGGCATCATCTGCAGGTATATCTTGAGATTTTACTCTGAACAAATAGTTAAAGAATTATAACCAGTTGAAGAAATTATTTCCATTTTCACCTTTTGGATTAATTGTCTCGATTCTATAAAATAGTTTCTAATATAATTCGCACATTTCTTGATGAAGCTGTAAATTACGGTTTTATACATAAAACAATCAATAAATATTACTTTTTATATAAATAATTACGATTTTAAAAATAAAACAATCTTTTTAAAAGCAAATTTCATTCATCGTTTAAGTGAGTAATACAATACTTTGCGGCATCGCCACTGCATAGCTATTTCTATGGTCTACACGACAAAATATTTCTTGGAAGTACTCTACACTGAATTTGAAACCAACTGTATAGAACTAATAATTCTGCTCGTTATGTTTAACGATATAAACGGACAGAAATTTAAATCTCAACTGAAATAATTGCCGATATTTTATTACATAATATAATTGACAAAATTTTATGTCAATTGGACATTTTTATTCTTTTTAAGAAGCTTATTAATATTAATATTTTACACCTGAACAGATTATTTAGGAACCCACATTATCGATATATTAAAACTACTGTAAAATTTGAGACCAGAAAATATCAAGTACTCTTGAAATTCTCCAAATAATTTTTTTCTTTAATGGTATTTTTTATTGTAGGCTGTGGTTATCATTTAGACCTATTCGTTCTAGCAATCCTCATTGAAATTTGTTCAATTATGGGACTCCCGTGGTTTGTAGCAGCAACAGTGCTTTCGCTAACACACGTACACTCTTTGAAACTGGAAACAGAATGTACTGCACCAGGTGACATGCCTCAATTTTTAGGTGTTCGTGAGCAGAGAGTGACACATATTTTGATATTTTTGACCATTGGATTTTCGATATTTTTATCGCGCTTATTGGAACATTTACCAATGCCTGTGCTGTACGGCGTATTCCTCTATATGGGAATATCCTCGTTAAAAGGACTACAATTTTTTGACAGAATTCTCCTTATGTTTATGCCAACGAAATATCAGCCAGACTACAAGTTCTTAAGAGAGGTAAGATATATTATTATATTAATTATTAATCTAAAATTAACACACATCTTTGTAATTTTACAAATTCTTATTCACAGTTATTCTAAAATTTATTTTTTGTTGAAGTTTGCTAACTCGAGCTCTATTATCTTTTATGATATCTCAATGTATTTAAAGTCCCTCACAATATCAATTCTGATAAAGATTGTGTTGCCTGTGATAGCTACCGGTATACACCTACCATGCGGTCCATAGGTAAGGAATAAATTAATTTTTAGCGATATTATGTACTATGTGATAAAAACCTGAAACAGGTCGATTTTTGTTTTTAAATGGACAATTTACAGTATAAAAATATTATCCCCTCCAGCACCCCCTTTGAATTATAAGCACCCCCTGGAAAAATTCAAAAGACCTTGTTATAGAGGTCCATACTACTCAACACAAATGTTGTTTGCCTGGCGATGTCATTGTCACGAGAAAAATCTGATTTCCCTGAACTATAACATTTTTTTACTAAACTATCTTATTGTATTTTTCAGGTGCCAATGAAGAGAGTACACTTATTCACAGTCATACAAACGACCTGCTTAATTGGGTTGTGGCTAATAAAATCTTTCAGTCAAACATCCATTTTTTTCCCTTTGATGTTGGTAGTGATGATTGCAATCAGGAAGGTATTGGATTATTTATTTACAAAAAAAGAATTAAGAGTTTTAGACGATCCCTGGCCACAAAACAATAAAATTCACAGAATCGAGGAAGCCGGATGTGGAATTTCTAAATGCATTTTGGGTCCTAAATTGATAACGAAGAAGGAATATCTTAATGTAAATGAAGTTTAATTTGGGTTTAATGTATTTGTATAACTATTATTTTTATTTAGAGTGTTAAAAGTGTGAAAACAAATTTATTATCAGTTATTAGTTTTATATGATCTTAATCGAATCAATATCAAATATCAAATATTAAAGTTACATTGTTATCTGAGTTTATATACAGTGTTCCAGAATTGTTTACTCCTGACTTTTTATCTGCAAGTGTTAGCAACGCTGTAAGACATTTTGCAACGTCTTATGTAATCAACATCATTCTGGTTTACAACCCTGTATGGGTACTAGCCTCTTTAAAAAATTTTCCCCAGTCATCTCCATCGTCATGCACGCCAGACACGCCATACTTCTTCATCGATGTTATTAAGGAAAATTGTTCTGGGTCTTTCTCTTCTTTTCTGACCAATAGGTATATCAAGCAAGTTGCTGTTCCTATTTCATCTTATACTGCTGCTTCAATATCTTACTTTATTTTAGTCCAGTAGGAATCTCTATCTTTCTGGTCTTCTTCATATACTTTTTGATTTTTTAGCTGGTTGGTAATATGTTTCTAGATTAAATTCTCTAGATTTTTCTATAATTTGTCTGAGATTGTTCTTGTGTGCCTCTTCCAAGGACAAATCCACATTGTTCTTGTGGGATCTGTAGTAGAAGTATTGATTTTAATCTCTCGTTAATTATAGTTACCAGAACTTTACTTGCGTGGGAGATCAGGGCTATAGTGCGGTAGTTATTGCAGTCAGTTGGTGAGCCTTTCTTATAAATGGGTATGAAAGTGAGCTTACACCAATCATCTGGTCATTGTACTGTGTTCAAGATTTCATTACACAGTTTGAACATTACTTCAATTAATATGTCTCCCATTTCTTTAAGGGCTTCCGCCGTGATTCCTTCTTCTCCTTTAGATTTTCCAGTTTTAATTTTTTTATTGTGGTTTCTATTTCCGATTTTAAAATATGTAGTTCCTTTTCGTCGTTTATTTCTTCTGGATTCACTTCTTCATGGTCACTATGAAACAACATTTCACAATATTGTTTCCATGTCGCTGCTATGCCCTCTGGATTGGTGATGATCGTTCCCAAGTTAGCTTTAATTATCTCCGTTTGTGGTTTGAACTCTTTAGTTAAATATTTTACTTTGGCAAAGAGTTCTCTAGATTCCTAAGGGTCTGTGTGTTCTTGTAGTTGTTTGCATATTTCTTTAATATGGTTATTTTTGTCTCTTTTACTTGATGATTTTATACGTCTGTTTACATTTGCTATTTTGTTTTCAGTTTCTGTTGGATTTGAAGCATTGTTCCTAATTTTTCTTCGTTCTTCTACTAGGTTCAGTGTCTCATCAGTCATCCAGTGTTTTTCTTTCCTTGGGGTTTGTAATATTTATTGCGTCTATAATTCACGTCTTTGTATGTTCCCATGTTTGATTGGGATCGCCAGTAATGTTTTGTGTGTTACTATGTCTTAGTGTTTCTTTGTATTTTCCAGACTCTTTAGGTATATATTTAATGGTTTTATTTTTTTCGGTTTTTTTACGAAATTTGATACGGATTGTAACAGTTTATGGCCTGTTTCTACAGGCCATAAACTGTTTGCTTGACTACTGAACTTTTCCATCGTTTGCTGACAAGAATATAATCTATTTGGTTTTTATATCTTTCCCCCGGTGAAGTCCAAGTTGATAGTCTTCGCGGATGATACTTAAACATGGTGTTTATGATCTCATTTCGTTCACCTATTCCAAACCCACCAACTGATCCTTTCAGCAGATTTTCTGTTGTTGTTTTGTCTATTTTTGCGTTCCAATCACCCAATATTATGACTGGTTCTTTTTTGGGTATATTAGCGATGTTACTGTTTAATAACTGGTACATCTCTTCCACTTCTTCATCTGTTCCATCACATGTTGGCCTATACACTTGTAGTACATGGATCCTTGTTGGCTGTCCTTCGAGAGTAATTTTAATTAGGCGGTCATTTATTGGAAGGTATTCATATACACATTTTGTCAGGTTCTTCTGTACCAGTATTGCTACACCTTTTGACCGGTTTTATTGGCTCCCGACATGAATATTTTATAGTAGTTAGATTCCCAGTGACCCTGACCTTCCCAGTGGGTTTCTGAAACTCCACATATGTCAAATTTTTCTCTCATAAGCTCTCGTTCTAAGATATGTAGTTTTTCTGGTTCTAACAAACCTCTAACGTTCCATATGGCTATACGGTGTTTTGTACGTAGTTTTATTTTTGGGTTTCCATTCACCAATGTAGCAGATGTAGCCTGGTTGCCCACATCCATCTGCCCGGTCGTCCATTTCACACCCGTCGACCCGGACTCGACGTGGCGCCGGTTGCTTGCCGGATCGCATAGCACTCTGTTACTTTCGTTTGTCATTTCATAACGTGCTCTGGAATATGTAATCAAGTAGTTTTCCGTTTGCCTGCTTGATCCTTATGCCGTTGACACATTGTTGGTTTATCCGCCTTTGGAACCGATTTCTCAACTCCAGGGCAAAAGAGTGCTAAACACTTACTTAACTCATCCGCCCAAAGCCGTTGATCAGTAAGTGGGAGACTGCTTATACCGGCAATCACTCGGTGAAATTTTCGCCATATATGGCTACCCTCACTTAGTTTAGCCTGCAGACCAATGCAGTTGCCCGGAGTGTGGCACGTGGAGCCATAAGTGAGAGTTAGGTGTCTTATAAGGACCGGTTATCAAGAACCATCTCCCGTCTATGACGCTCGATGTGGTCATTCCAATAAAAGGTACTACCTCTATAACACAACCCTACACCCCTATAATGTGACAATAAACACTAAGAAATATACAAATTCCGATCAATAGACAAATCACGGGAGACATATTATGATAGCTACGTATACCTGAGGTAGTCACGCCTCATCAGTGGGTGAAGGGAACGGTTCACGGTCATGTATACCTACTTTATCATCCGTACCGCCTTTGATAATGTCTGGCCCAATTGCAGAATTAAAGTCAGTAGTTTCAGAACACGCCATATACACTCTAATAACAATATTATAAATTACCGGCTATAAAATCCGACACTCAAGGGAAGGTCGGGGAATTTTACGCACTTAAGCAAAATGGTCTTTATTATTGTTTATTAAGTTATTAAAACTATTCACATTAATATAGTTAACTCATGAAAGTTAATTCTCGATGTATTCTGAAATTCTCAATTAAATTTTTTGGTTGGTGCGCAAA
Source organism: Diabrotica undecimpunctata (assembly GCF_040954645.1). Classification (NCBI taxonomy): domain Eukaryota; kingdom Metazoa; phylum Arthropoda; class Insecta; order Coleoptera; family Chrysomelidae; genus Diabrotica; species Diabrotica undecimpunctata. The sequence continues at coordinate 29,858,200 of NC_092812.1, forward strand.
ATTACCCATCTATGTGGGTAATTTTACGCAGTGTATAGGGAAATTATACGCAGGCTATAAAAATTATACAGTTGGATTTTTTTATCACAAAACATTTTACAATATACACTTAGTATTTATTTAACACATATGTCACACATATAGTCCTTTGAACTTTCTCTCGCAGTGCAAGGGGCATGGGCCCAACTCAAACAAGATATCATTGCTACCACAGTCCTCTGTCCTTCTTGAATTCTCCACAAATCGGGCAGTTGGCTGTTCTCTGGCTAGTTGGATCCACATCGTCTAGCGCATCATCATCACAGATGTCTTTCACGTCTTATTCCGATTTTTCTGTTTCACTTTTCTGAAATTTAATCTTTTTACCTTGGGTTGATTTTTGACCTCTTTGCCAACCATTTTTTTTTGTAGCCATTACCTTCTTTGTGTTTCTCTCTTTCTTCTTTACGTCAGCTTCTTCGAGAATATTTTTCATCGGTGTGGATGTCAGGATTTCAGATCGTTTCTTTGTACACGTCCTAGTTTTTTTTTTAATTGTGTGATCTTTTGGTAGTGGTAATAAATTCGAAAAAGAATCGGCTTTTGATGCTCTAGGAATTTGACCTATTTCAAAATTTACTTGTGGGACTGCCTCTGGAGTAATGTTGCAATTTTGATTAATAACCTGATCTTTCATTGGCTCGGTATCAGGTGCTCTATGTTCTTCTACTTCATTTCTTTTGGCTGGTGACAGGCAAAAAGTCTTCATCGTTAAATTTATCTGGGTCGAAACGATAAATACCAGCAGATGTAAAGCCAGAAATCGCTTTCCTTATTGTGGCAAATTTAAGATAGGCTTTGTTAAAAATCTCAGCTAACTGAAAGTTAGTTATTCTCTGATGTGAATGTGCTCTGAGATATAACTCACATTCTATATTATAAGCTCCCTTACATAGTTAAAAAATGAAAGGTCGAGGGGCTGCAGCCTTTAAAATGTATGTGTGCAGAGATATGTACATGAGGTGAATTGAATTAGCTTTTCAAAATAAATATATCTTCAGTGAAATATGACTGGTGTGATTATCAAGTATTAATAAAATATGGGACTGTTGATTAGTATGGACATGGTATTTAAAGTGCTTTAACGACTCGAAAAACAGCTCGATATTTATCCAGTCATTGTCGGACCAGTGATAGACTGCACCTATCGAATCTCTTTCCCTTCTGGTTTTCTCAGATTAATTTTTTGGTTTCTCTTTAAGAACAAAGTAAGTCAGTCTTTTCCAGCAAGTTGAGCCTCTTTACAAAAATTGTGCTTGATTTCATTTGTATCTGCATATCGATACACCAATTGCCTCAGCTCTCTAATAGTGATATCATAAAACATGTTAGCTAGCTCCAAGATGTATTTATTTAATTTCTTCTCCTGTTCTTTCGTAAAGATAGGCTTTCGACTGAGTTAAGACATTTATCTCTGATTCATCCTTATTTCGTAACAAAGAGCAAATTCTCAGTAATAATCACGTTTTCATTCGATAAAACAAAAGCAATAGTACAAGAAAAATTAACGCTTACCCTATTACACTTTGCACGGCTATTTCTTATAGGATTATATGAATTATCATTAAAGTTTCAATAACAACTGAAATTCGTAAGCACATGTAGCAATATCTCTGTCCTCGAACTGATGTGCTTTGTTTGACATTTGGACGTGCGCACATGACACCAGTTAAGACCGGTATATTTGAATCGACTCTGCGTATAATTACCCGCTGCGTAAAATTCTCCCATCCTCCCTTAATGTTATTATTATTATCTTTATTATGTATTATTTGTTTATTCGTTAATTCGGAAGTTTTTGTCTGTGCCATATAATGTATTAAGTATATATTCTGTATTATTTTATTATCTAAATAAAGTATATGCACAATACACAATTTGTTTTGCTTTACAAATGCGTCGCACTGATACTGTGCCGAAGAATATAATACATGTATAATTACTAAAAATAATAATATTTTTATGCGAATAGATATCGATATTACCTCTAATTGATACAGACGTAGTTGCACGCTGCATTCACCGGACAATAAGAGACCGCATCTATGTATTATATATATATAAAGCATGAGGTTAAATTTAAAGCTTAATAATGATACGAAAAATGGGTCTAAAACATTTGAAGGCTTTTATACATAAAGCTTCGAAGAAGAGATCCAAAAATCCACTAGACATAAATATGAACCATCTGCTAATTATCCTAGGTCTCCTAATAGGACACTGTCACCTCAAGGGGCACATGAACAAAAATAGACTAACATAAAGTGCGAAAAGCAGATTCTGTGACGAGACAGCCGAACACGAACTGTCCGGGGTTGGATAAGATGAGGCTCACTACGCTTAAGCATTATTAACTCGAGCTCTACGAATTCGTAAAAGTATCACCAAAGACTGTAATCAACTTTGCTAAAAAGGCTGGACTTGAAGGATAACTTTAACCTAAAAATGACCCACAATAGACCTAGTTCGAGTGGATCAGGTGTTTAATAATATTAAAACGAAAGAAACTCTACAAAAGAAAACAGAAAGCCGAAAACCTTGGATGACTTAAGAAATACTGGAAATCATGGAAGAAAGAAGAAAATATAGAAACAAAAATCCAAACACGTAAAGAGAAAAACATAAATTAATAAGGAAAAAAATAAAAGAGGCTAAGAAAAAGTGGATGATGGAAACATGCATCGACGTGGAAGAATTGCAGAAAAAGCATGATCATTATAATTTACATAAAAAAGTGAAAGAATTATCTGGAAAATCACGAACAAATACACCTAACCGATTAATTGACAAAATCAACAAACCTATTAATAACCCAAGTGCAATTAGACACAAGAACAGATCCAACACAAATTGATAACGAGGAAACTCCAATAATATTAAAATCTTAAGTCCAACATATTATAAACAACTCAAAATCTGGCAGAGCCCTTGGGCCAGATGAAGTTCATATCGAGCTGATTAAACTTATAGACGAAGACAATTTAAGTGCAATAACTATACTCTTTAACAATATATACAAATCTGGTGAGATAGCTACAGAATGGCTGCTATCGACTTTTGTTCTGCTACCAAAAACCAAGAATCTCAAACACTGTAATGACTATAGATTAATTAGCTTAATGTCACACTTAGATTACACATGCAAGAATATTCAGAAAGTGCGAAGTGGATATGAGTAATAGACAGTTTGGCTTTCGTAACGGCTTCGGAACAGTGGAAGCTCTGTATAGTTTCACAACTCTTGCCCAAAAATGTTAAGACCAACAAAAAGACCTTTTCGTTGCGTTTATAGACTATGAGAAAGCTTTCGACAAAGTTAAACATAACATTCTCATGGAATGTCTAAAGAGAAAAGAACTCGACAAAAATGACATTAACATAGTGTGAAATCTCTATTGGAACCAACATGCAGTGGTAACATTAGATGGAAATAGCACGGATGCGCAACAGATAACTAGTGGAGTGAGACAGAGGTGTGTACTTTCACTATTACTATTTAATATATATTCCGAAGAGTTATTAACGCAAGCACTTGAAAACTGTACAGAAGGGATCAAGATAAATAGTGAAAATATAAATAACATCCCTTACGCTGACGATACAGTCAATATCGCTGACAGTGGGAAAGACCTGCAGACGTTACTAAACACAATTTGTGATACTGGGGAACAATTTGGTTTAACAATAATCATAAAGAAAACAAAAACCATGGTTATCAGTAAGAGGGGCAAAGTCATTACAAGGGTCCAGATAAAAAATGAAGATATTAAGCAAGTGGATAGAATGAAATACTTAGGAATATTACAGAAGATCTGAATCCGAAATCAGAAATTCGCTCAAGAATAGAGCAATCAAGAGCAGCCTTTTTGAAGATTAGGAAATTTATGAGTAACCTCAATCTGAGAATTCGATATCGGATGGTAAAATGTTATATCCACTCTATTCTTCTTTATGGTGTCGAAGCCTGGACTGTTAATGTTAACTTAACACTTTGGCTACTGGCTATAAATTTGAAGTTTTTTGTCAGAAACTGAAACTATATTTTGATGAAATTCATAATATTTAATACTAAAAACATGTAAACACAAACATTTAGGTATTTTTTTGAAAAAAAAATTTTGTGTAAAGGCCGTGTCAAAAAATGATACATACAGTTTGTGACAGAAATAAACGCGTAATTATCTTCTTAGAAACTGTGTGAACCATTTTTGGACACAATGCTCATTTTTTTGCTTGACAGTAATGAGTGTCAAAAAAGCAATTGGTATACAAGAACTTCTCACAGCAAGCTAGACAAGATGTTTTAACACGTTTTGTTTCTTTTATAGCAAAGTTACGTCCATTTCTATTACTATTAATTGTATAACATCTTGTACAACGACCTCTCTACTCCACTTCGCAAAGTTTGTGATTTCTTTCTTGGTTAACACAACGATCATACTTTCTACATTCATACATCATTTCTTCTCTAAATTTAGTGACACTTATTTTTGTGTTTGTTATAGCCTCGTATGCAGTATGTGCATTTATAATAGATGTATTAACCAAAAGTTCTATTGAGACTTTCCAATACCATTTAATACCCGTACGCATTGCTGATGAATATAATGCTTTTTGATCATAGACGTCTATAAATAATTTCACATTATTATACCGCACGATGGTGGAAGGCTTTCTCACCACACCCCTTTTTGTTGGCACATCCACTATTACAGGCACAGACTCCGTAGTGAGAAACATGACATCTCTTTTGACTTTCCATTTTCCAAGTATGACTTTACTGTTGCTTCTACTATCCCATGACTAATTCACCCCTTTTTTAATTTAGCATCACTTACTACTTTCGGATTATGCTTTCTGTTTTTTTTCTCAGTGTGCTTATTAAATGTGTATCTTTGTTCAGAAGTTCATGTGCTAAATTCACGCTAGCGTAATAATTATCTGTGCACAGGACGCGACCTGAATGTAAAAGTGGTTCCATAAGCTGCAGCACCACTTTTGCACCAATTGGCTTTTCATTAGGTGTTTGCTCTTTTCCTGTATAAATTTTAAAATTGTATGTGTAACCTTTCACTCCACTAACTTAAATAGTTTTACGCCGTATTTGTGGCGCTTCCCCGGTATATATTGACGAAAGCTGTCATCCTCGAAAAGGAATCATCGTCTCATCTATACACACATTCTTGTCAGGAACATATTCTGATTGGAACTTCTTGATTAGCAAATTTTACAAAGGAAGGAATTTTTTGAGTCTATCATCTGAGGCAATTTCGTTGTTTGAGAAGTGCAAATTGGACGAAAGGAGCTCAAACCTTATCCTGGACATGTGAACAATTTTCCAATTTCATTTTTTTACAGCATATTGGTGCTAAAATAATCTTTCAAAGTAGGTTTACGATTCAATCCAATCCAAATTAGAAGACCTAACAAAACAAAAATCGGTCATAGTACGGCTATCTGTTGAATAAGTCTCAAACTGCTTCGCCAGAGTTTAGCCGTAAACTGTAGGAGCCTAGATGCGCATATAAAAGCATCAAAACTGTGTTCACCAAACGTACACACAGCTTGAAACATTACCACTTCATGTGACCAAATTTGGTACACGCAGTTTCTGGTAAACATTAACTGTGTACCGGAAATGGTACACACAGTAGCCAAAGTGTTAATGAGAAAACTGGAAGCTTTTGAGATGTGGCTTCTTAGGAGAATTTTGAAGATACGAAATGGTGTTGCACAGAATGGGAAGAGACAGAGAACTTTGACCACCATTAAAAGGCAAAAAACAGCATATTTGGGGCACATACCTAGAAATGATAACGAAAAAGGGGTCCTGGTAGACGACAAATATCCTGGCTGAAAAAACATTCGCGACTGGACCGGATTAAACACACAGACGCTCTTAAGAAAAGTAGAAGATAGAGACGAATTTGCAATGGTTATAGCCAACCTTCATTAGTGGAGACGGCACTAGAAGAAGAAGAAGAAAACGTAAGAAATATTATATATATGTTTTAACATTTGTATTTATATTGCTGTGATATTTTCTATTAGAATAATATAATATAAACTTATTCTAACTTAAAATAAGCGCCACCCATTAGCAAGTTGTCTAAGTTTTGTTTTAACTTTCGTCATAGTCATATCGTTCTACTTGTTTAATAGATGGCACTAGCTACAAATTAAAAAATTTGTAATACATTTGATAATAATAAGCAATTAAAACGTAAGAAATATATTTTAAAATGTGCATTTAAATTTTTACGTTATTTCACTATAGAACAATACATAATATAAACATTTATTTAAATTTATAATATACGCCACCCATTGGCAAATTGTCTAAGTTTCGTTGGAAGGATCGAAACAGTTATATCGTCTAACTTGTTCAATAGATGACGCAAGCAACAAATCTAAGAATTTGTAATATAGTTGACAATAATAATTATAATATGTATAATCTATTGAATACTATCTAATCTATAATATAAACTATTTTATATACCGGTTTATTAGGAGGATACGCCTTTCCTGTAGTGATCTGTTGAGTATCACCGAGACGATCTTACAGTAATGCACATTCATAGGTCGATCAACTACACCATCTAACTTAGATTCATTTAGAATTTTAAGCTAAGTTAGCCTTTTTGTTTATCTGTCTTGGGCTAGCGTCTGAGCCATCGTCTGCTAAAGCATTTCAAGAGTGAAGCGAATACGAGTCGGCCCCCTGGCTTGCTTGGCTGTCTGACCGAATATTATAAATTATTACCTATTGAAAAACTAAGATCTTTAAGACTTTTTCTTCTTAGAACAGAGAAGCAAAGGGGTTGGTCTTTGTTTAGTTTATTTACAATAAGGAAAATAATGACTCTTTGGTGAATGTTTTAATTCTTCTTCTTCTTTTTATATAGACATGACTCCAGTAAGTGTCGTTCCATCGTTTTCGTGGTCTTCCTACTGATGGTCTTCCTATTGGGGAATTGCCGTCTTTAGTACTCTATTTGTTGTCATTCGGCTTATATGATCATTTCATTCTACTCTTATATTTCTTACCCAGTTCTTGATGTTCTCCACCTTGCATCTACATCGTATATCTGTACTTCTAGCTCTGTCCCATAGTGTCTTACCATCAAGTGTTTTCATATCTGCTGTTTCTAACATATTTTTTGTCCTCTCTGTGTCAGGTCTTGTTTCTGCCGCATATGCCATTATTGGTCTGATGATTGTTTTGTAAATTCTGCTTTTCGTTTCTTTCCCGATATTTTTATTTCTCCATATTGTTTCATTCAGGCATCCTGCGGCTCTGTTTGCATTCATTTGGCGTTCCACTTCAGTTTAGAGCTTTTCGTAGCTAGATAATGTGATGCCTAGATATTTAAACTCCGTCACTTGTTCTATTATCTGACCTTTCAGCTCCAATTTACATCTTAGTAAATTTGCTGTTGTAACCATGCATTTTGTCTTTGTTGGGGTAATTAACATGTTAAATTTTCTGGCGGTTATATTAAATTGGTGCAGCATACGTTGTAAATCATCTTCACTTTGAGAGAGTAGTATTGCGTCATCTGCATAGCAGATTATTTTAAGTTGTTTTTCTCCCATTTGGTATCCTTTTTTAGTTCTTACTTTTGTTACTTTTTCATCCATAATCAGGTTGAACATTAGAGGACTCAGGGAATCTCCCTGTCTTATCTCATTGCCAGCTTCAATAGGGTCGGTTAGTTCTTCTTCTACTTTTACGTTTATTGTGTTGTTTTGGTAGATATTTTCGATCGTTTTGATTATTCCTAGAGACATCTCTTTTGCGTACAGTAAGTGGATAACGTCTTAAAACCTTGTTGTTTTTCTGCTGGTGTTATAATTGCATTCAGTTTGTTTGTTACCACTTTGGTTGTTAATTTTAGCGTTGTGTTTAACAAATTAATTCCTCTGTAATTTTCCGGGTCCGATTTTTGAAGAGAGTTATTAGGATGCTTGACCTCCATCCTTGAGGAATTCTGTTTTGTTTTATTCTTTTTTGGATTAGTTTTAATAGTTGTTTAGTCAGATCTTTAGATCTGGTTCTCCGTGCTTTAGGAGTTCGTTCGGTATTCTGTCCTCTCCTGGTGATTTTTTGTTTGTTTTTTTTTGTGTTTGTTTTTTAGAAATATGCATAATATGTTCTAAACAACGTAAAATTTGACTAATAACAATAACATTTTAATTAAAGCGCCTGTTAATGGAGTAAGTGAAAATTCTGAGTGCTTGGTTAAAAACACTTACAATAATGAAGTGTATGGCTTCTTGTGTAGGTGATTATAGTATATTAAATTAATAATGAAAATATCCCAAAGGATTATAAAATGAACATTTGATAACACCGAAAACATTTAGAGACACGTTTTGTAAAAGTTTCTTTTTGTTTATTTGATATAGAACTGGGTGAAACTAAGTGAAGCCGATTTTTTAAAGTAGTGTGCGTGTTGTCCGCTAGATAAAACAAATACCTAGGAAGGCAAAAAAATCAAAATTTGAAATTTCATTTGTTTTACGTGATATTTGCATGGTATTTTGTGAGAGTGGTTTTTTAAAGTTTAAAATAAGATAATCTCGTCGAAAAATAATCATTTTTTACTTAAACGAGTGTATTTTTAAATCCTAATTCGATAAGACATAGTTTTTACATATATTGGTTAATCTTTGGGTTAATCAGTTATTCTTGAACTTTGTATAAAACCGTAAATTGTTTTGTTTATATACTTACATCATTGTAATATATAATACTAATAATAAATATCCAAATTCAAAAATCAAAAATTCCTTTTTATTTCTTTTTTTCTTGAAATTTATTTACTAAAGTGTGTTGTAAAATGAATTTAAAAAAGCTGCTTAATGAATGTTTAGAAGCCTAAAACAGTGCTGCCGTGGTATGTGTGTCGAAAAGACATTCGAGCCATTTAGATCTGAGTGTAATATTAAACCCGCAGGATATGTATCTTTTTGTATTTGCTTGGGCATATACACCAAATCAGAAGAACACCTGAGTGAAGTTCAATCGGGATTCAGGGAAGACTCGGAACGAGGGAAACACTTTTTAGTTTGCAAGTTCTAATACAGGAAGCCAGGGATGTCAACTATGATGTGTATGCATGTTTCATTGATTTCAAGAAGGCATTTAATAAAGTCCGACATGGGAAAGTAATCTATATCCTAAAAACATCAGGACTCGATGGTAAGGATATAAGACTGATCTCAAACTTATATCTCCACCAAAAAGCAACAGTGTGATTAGAAAATGAACTGTCCGAGATCTTCACAGTCGAAAAAGGAGTTAGATGCAATCCTGTATATATTGCCACCGGCAGTATTTAACATAGGCCTTGGACGAATCAGAAGATGGGATTGCTGTAAATTTCCAACTTATAATCAATATTAGATATGCAGACGATATAGTGTTGCTGGCATATAGTGCGCAGGGGTTCCAAAGGACGATGCATAACGTTGTAGAAACATCTAACAAATACGGGCTAAAACTAAATTGCAAGAAGACAAAAATATTGGTCATTAGTAAAAATACCAACATAAACGCCCAAATTATAATAGGTGATACACCGTTGCACGTGGGCTCTAGGTGGATGACTATAGCGACATACAGAAAAGAATGGAAAAGGATTGGGGAGGCCTATGTCCAAAGATGGACCGAATAAGGTTAATTAGATATAATTAGATAGATAGATACACTGTTAGAAAGAGTGGAAAAAATATGTATTTGAGCTGCAATATTAGGGATACTTGGGATCATAGCTACGAAATAAAAACTCGCATTGAAAAAACCTGGATCTCTTTCAACAGCCTTAGGAAGATTATCTGCAACTTATCTTTAAGTATCAATATACGCATAAGAATTCTTAGATGTTACGTTTTTAGTGTCCTCCTCTATGGAGTAGAAAGCTGTAGCCTTACAGAAGATGCCATAAAACGATTAGAGGCAATTGAAATGTGGTGCTACCGACGTATGTTGAGAGTCTCATATATATAACATAACTATTCTTCAGAGATTAAGAAAACACAAACAAATTATTAACCCCGTAAAGAACAGAAAATTGGCTTACTTGTATCGACTTCTACAGTTGATTCTACAACGCAAGATTGAGGGTAAGAGAGGCCCTGGACGTAAACGTATATCCTGGCTGGCCAATCTTAGGAAGTGGACTGGATAGGCACATTTAGAAGAAGAAGATAAATCATTCTTTTGCTTGCTTATAAGTTCAATTTAATAAACCTGACATACGCGAAATCTTTCCAAATTTTCTTGTACTCAGTTCAGTTTAATTTTCAAATTATTGCCCCCTTATTTTTTTTCTTGCGAAAAATAGCTCCCTTTAGCCGGCTTCACTTCTGTTTTAATTAAATCATAGCTAGTTCGACCAGTAGGTTATTTAATAGAAATCTGTGGATTTCCAATCCTAAAAAATGTGATAGGTGTGCAGTTCTTCTGCTTTAAGTTCTTTCTCCTATCGGAGGTTGTCCTCAATAATTCTAATGAGCTGCAACCGAACCACTCTCTCAAATTTCTTAACCAGTATATTTTGCGTCGTCCTGGGTTTCTCTTTCCTTGTATCTTCCCTTGCATAATTACCCTAAGTAATACGTACTTCTCGCCCCTCATTATACGACTCAGATAATAAATCTTTCTAATTTTAACAGTTTTTATGACTTCACATTCTTTCTTCATTATTTGTAACACCTCTATATTAGTTACTTTTTCAGTCCACGATATTCTGTGGACCACATCTCAAAGGAGTTTAATTTTTTGATTTCAGACTGTTTTATTGTCCACGGTTCCATGCCATATAGTAAAGTAGAAAAAACGTAACAACGTAGCATTCTTGTGCGTATCTCTCGATTAAGGTTACGGTTGCAAAGTAAGTTCTTCAATTTTATGAACGTGTTTCTTGTCATTTCTATTCTAGATCTGATTTCTTTTGTTTGATATCCACCTTCGGTTAGCCACGTTCCTAAATATGTATATGTTGTTACTCTTTCAATCGCTGTATTATTGATGATCAGGTTATCTACATTTTGTGTGTTTTTTTGAAAATATCATTGATTTCATTCATTAAATGCCTTCCTTTTCAGGTGAATTGGGGTATTTGTTTTAAAAATGTCTCTCATCCTTCCATATGCCGCCCATCCCAACGTGATTCGTCTATTTAGCTCGCAGGTTTGGTTGTCTCTGGTTATTCTAATTTCATGACCCAATTATGTGTATTTATCAATTAATTCTACCTTGTTGTTATTGATCTGTATCTCTTCGCTGGGAACCATATTGGTCATCATTTTGGTTTTCTCGAAATTTATCTTCAGCCCAGTTTCTTGTAGTATGTCATTCAGTTCTTGGAGCATGTCTTTGATCTCTCCCAGATTATCTGACAGAAGCACGATATCGCCCGCAAAACGTAGATGGTTTAATCTTTCTCCATCGATGGATATTCCTTTCTGTTGCCATCTTAGTCTTTTAAATGCATACTCAAGAACGGTAATGAACAGCTTTGGTGACATGGTATCACCTTGCCTGACTCCTCTTTTTATCTTTATTTTATTAGTTGCTGAATGTAGACTGAAGATGTACCAGTCTTGACCTACGAAGCAGAGACCCTAACTTTAACGAAAGCTACTGCCGAAAAACTGAGGGTAACACAAAGGCGAATGGAGAGATCAATGCTGGGCCTGACCTTGAAAGATCGCGTGAGAAATGAGGAGATCCGCCGACGAACTGGCGTAGACGATATTATACTGCGAATCAATAAACAAAAGTGGAGATGGGCTGGACATGTTGCTAGAATGGAAGACGGAAGATGGACGAAGAGATTATTGGAGTGGAGACCAAGAGCCGACAAGCGAAGTCGAGGCAGACCACCCACTCGATGGAACGACGACCTAAGGAGAATAGAAACAAACTGGATTGCAGCAGCTAGAGATAGAGAGAACTGGAGACGTTTGGAGGAGGCCTATATCCAACAAGGCTGGATGATGATGGTGATGATGATCATTGATTTCGTTTTTATGTGCAGATTTTATGTGCATCCGTAGATTATGTGCAGTTACACATACCTAACTGTATTAAAATTTTTTTTAATTCCACTGTCGTGATCTTTCTTTGTTTGAATGTCCTTAGGAATGTCTAGTATGTCCCTAATAAAAATATTCTTAGCAAGGTTAATGCGATCCACAGCTTCATTTGCTACTATCTGTAGATTTTGAAAATGGAGAATTATCCACAGTAGATACTTGGTTTTCTAGGTCTATAAGTCATTCACCAATTTCTTTAGCTTTTTAATCCACTACATCTACTTTTTAGTGAAGATTATCTTTAAAATATTTCAAAAGTGACATTCAATTGCCATAAGATTCGATACTTGTTAGGGTAACAAAATTCCAGATTTCTGATGCACTTACTGAGAAACTAGAAATACCGTTTAAAGTTTGATGTAGACTGGATATAAAAACTCAAACTCAAATAACAACCAACGGTAATTTCTATTAATTTGTTAGCAAACGTAAACGCTATCACACATTACAAACGATTCTTAAAGGAGAAATGATTACTGAGGAAGGAAAAAGGAATTCTTTAGAAAAAGGAATCAATGTAGCCATGCATAGAAGATATATAGAAGCAGATACTCACCAGTTCAGTTTTTAACAATTTCCATAATAACTGTTTGATTTTAATTTTCCCTATTAATAATTGATTATCTAACAATTATATTTACACATAAAACATGCCTTCACTTATCTGTTGTAATTTTTTCCTATTAGTTTATAATATATAATTCATAATGTATCATCGACTACAGCACGACTAAATGCGCACGAGCAAACCAGCAGATTTTCTGGATTCTCGTATCAACAGTCAGTAGAAACCGGAGTAGCATAAAGGGCACTAGTTACGTTCTCTTTCTCGATCTCGAAGCCACGAGCTCTTTGCAATATAAAATTGTCAAGTGTGCCCGTTCCGAATTTATTTTCGACGAAATGATGTGCTAGTGGAATGCTAGTGGGACTGGAATGTTAGTGTTGGTGATTTTACCTATTATATGTTATGCCATACAATCGGCAATTGCTACTTCACTAGGTGGTAAGTTTTAGTGTTGTTTCTAAAATAAGTGAGTAGTTATTAAAACAATATATATACCCACGTTATGCAGATCGTAAGTTTTCACCTATTAGTACCAAATTCAAGATATAGGTCCACCATAATACAAAATGAAAAGATGTATGTCATTAACAAAAAAATATCAATATATACTTTACTTGGTATTGAGAGAGACAGTGTTATAAACTTCAATTAGACATGCACAACTCTTACAAAGTGGACATAATATTTTAATAAGTTTTAATAAACAATTTGCAATTCGACCTGTTTTCTTTATTCGCATTTCCACACTGTGAAAATTTCAAATACAATAGAAATGGGTTTCTACATTTATTATGATTGCATACATAGGCGTACCTTCGGGTCAGATGATTGAATAATGATATATATTTACTATTTGTTTTAAAACAAAATGTGATGATTATTTTAACCGACGTATCAGGAAAAGAGCTATTGGCTTTTGTACATGTAGGTACACAAATATCTGCACAAATAGTATAAATATCAAGTCTGTAACATACAATATTGAAAAAATGGCAAAAAACTAAATATTCTAGTACTTATACCTACCCTCTATAGAAAAGTTTCACTCATAAAACAAAAGGTGGTGGGAAATATTTTAAACACCGATTTAGGCATTTTAGAAACTACTTCTTTATTTTGTATGTATATTTAAATTACACACGTTATTTCACGTAGACACATTATTTCTACTTTCGTGAATAAGTCGTAAGAACCAGGAAAAATCTTCTTCTTCCTCGTCTTATATAGACATGACTCTGTTTTTTAATGTACTTCCAGTAAGTTGTCACTCCATCGTTTACGTGGTCTTCCTACTGATCTTCCTCCTATTGGGAAACCGTCTCTTGCCATCTTTACTTCTTTTTCTTTAGGTGTCGTCTTCTTAGCGAAGGTTGGCGATGACCTCTGCAAAGTCTTCCCTAATTTGCGCTTTCCTTATTAAACTTTGAAAGTTTAATCCTGTCCAATCTTTGATGTTGCGCAGCCAGGTCATTTGACGTCTACCCGGGCCGCGTCTGCCTTCTATTTTCCCTTCTATATTAAGCTGAAGGAAGTTATACCTGTCGTGTCTAAATATGTGTCTAAGATAAGACGTTTTACGTCTCTTGACAATTTCTGTGAGTTCACGTTCTCTATTCATACGCCTTAAAACTTCTTCATTTCTAACACGGTCGGTCCATGGAATTTTCAGCATACGACGAAATACCCACATCTCAAAGCTCTCTAAACGTCGTACCGAGCTGACTGTCAACGTCCAAGCTTCCACGCCGTGTAATAGTACACTATATATATATAACACTTTATCATACGGTATTGTAGGAACAAATCAAGATTACGGGTAGTGAGTAACTGTCGCATCTTTAAGAAGGTGTTTCTTGCCTGTTCTATTCTACATTTAACCTCTTGTTCTTGGTCTAAGGTTTCATGTATCCAACAGCCTAGATACTTAAACTTTTTCACTTGTTCAACTAGATTGTTGTTGACTAGTATGTTTATGACTGGTGTGTGTTTTTTTGAAATTACCATTGTTTTGGTTCTTTTTACATTCACCTTAAGGCCATATAGTTCTCCTTCTCGCACTACTTTGGTTAACAGAATTTGTAGTTCTTCTTCACTGCCAACAATCAGTACTGTATCATCGGCATACCTGATATTATTTATGATTTTTCCATTGACTTTTATTCCTTCTTGTGCTTCATCTAGAGCATGTGCAAAGATGTCCTTTGAGTACAAGTTGAATAATAATGGTGATAGATACAACCTTGTCTAACTCCTCTTTGGATGTTTATGGTTTCAGTATCACCCATTTCAGTTCTGACAGAGGCGTTTTGGTTCCAGTAGAGTTCACGTATTGTATTAATGTCGTTTGGATCCAGGTTCTTTTTTTCATAATCTATAAAGCACAAGTAGACATCTTTTTGTTGATCCCGACACTTTTGCATAAAAACAATATCGCAGCAATAGAGCAGCATATTGTATCGTACTGTAATTTACTTTCTTATGAGGGACTAAGATAAATGTAAAAGAGTCCTAGTTTCAGCACCCAAATATCTCTTAAGAAGCATTTTAACGTGGTTTATTTTTGGCTGACTGGATATAGCTATCTTGTTAACACGATAAATCCATTGCAGGTGCGTGTCGAATTTCAATCCAGGTCAATTAAATGAATCTTGTTTGTTTTATATTTTTATTTAGACTACGAGTGAATTTGCTGTTGCTTTGATTTTTACTAAAGAAAATAAAATAGATATTTTCGCTGGAAAAAATAAAACCAGTTTTATTTGGTATTGAGATCATTTTTTTTTTAGATTATAATGAAATGATGGCAGTCGTTTTATGGTAAGACTGTATTACAGTTTCTAGTGTAAATTATTAGATCGTTCGCATATAGATTTGCTTTTATTGGTAACTTTCTCCCTTGAGTAATATTATTGGTAGCTAATATGAAAAGTGTAGGGCTTAAAGTGGAACTTTGTTGAATTCTTCTTCTTCTTATTCTCATATAATTTTTCCAAGTTAGGAGACGGATTTGGAGTACTGTTCTACCTTTACCCCATTTTTCCATGCATTTCTGTTTTTGGCAATCGTCTTGAATTCTTGAATAGTTTTCTCTTTATTCTTTCTTTCCTATTTCTTCGATCTAATCTGTCCATTTTCTTCTGGGTCATTCCTCCACTCCAAATTTCTGTCCAAACTATAACACCTGGAAGATTTAACTCTTCTTCTAAAACCGCTTGGGGATTACTGTCATTCCAATAAACAGAATTATGTTGACTAACCCTGTTATTAAACTTAAATGTAGCTTCAATTATTTTTAATTTCAGGCCGAATTACCAACGATTCTCAAAATTTCACTCTTCTGTCAAAATTTCAATTTCAAGGCCCTGATTGTGTCTTAAAGACTTGACCGAGGCATGTGCAGTTTTAAAGCTCGTCTTGTGGTAGATCCAATGCGATTTTCAACAACACTTTCCGCAACTTACTGTACATTTATTTCTGAACGTGAAGTGCGTGGACGACCACATAGAGGTACATCGGCAATATTGCCAGTGCTCTCCAATTTATTGTTTAAATTAAATAAGGCCTGCCTTGTCATCAGCACAGTTTTGGGAATTTTCTCCTTAAATAATGTTCCTCACAATAGCGCTGTTTTTTTATGTCGCCACCATATCCGCATCGCGAATACACGTTCACTTGTTTGCATCAATTTGCTGTTCATGTCTAGTAATCAATCCTTGCGCTTTGCACAATAAATACTAAATGAATAATGGCGATTTAGCCTACACTGAGCTATCATCGCATTCACTCGGTACCACTGTTGCCACTTTTTGTGTTATTTGTGCCCATTTTTGGGTTATTCAATCAACGGTTAAAGCGACTCTTCGGCCTCTTTTCTCATTTTTAGTATTTCTTCAGTCCACGAATTCAGCAGCCTTTGAATGCTATTTTTATTGTTCGCTACAAGTACAATATCATCTATGTAGAGTAAACTCTGTAATTTTACTGGTTGCAAGTTCCTGTAACCAATTATTGTATTTAGGATTTCTTCCTTAGCTTTGACATTCTTGATAATTCTGTCTATTATTATGATGTACAGCAATGTGCTTAAGCTATCTCACTGTTTTATTTTCTTGTTTGAATTCATTGGATCTTTGATATCCCACTAGTAGTTTTTCTCTGACTCTTGTATATTCTTTCTATGATTTTGATTAATTTGTTAGGTACTTCTAGTTGTTCCAGATATTTCCATATTTTTTCATTTGAATCCAGATTTAGCCATACGGCTCACACTCGCTTTAAGAAGAAAACTCATCCCAGATAGCTACGGTATCAAAAGGATTGAGCTCTGGTGGGACTCTTTCCATGTTATTGAGCCCTAGTTACTTGGTACAATTGGTATAATTGGGTAGGACTTAAGTGTTCACAATTTGTAACAGCACACAACCTAGTTTCTTACAATAGTTTGTTTAGTAGCGGTGGTCTGGTAAGTGGGTTTGTCCCAATAAACTCTTGTACGGCACGCCATTTCACTTACCAGGCTATACTGCAATTTGCTGTTGTTCTGCTGCATACAGGTCGAGTTTTTTGTATGAGAGTCTGCGTATTAGGGATTTCATTAGGGATTTGATCTACAACTAGTATGAATGATGTGTTATGAATCTCACGTACGACTTCGCTTCTAATGGTATCTAGTCTCTGTGAAATAGATTATTTCTTATAATTAGACGGTATTGATCTGTTAGCCCCTGTTCAGATACTTGAATCTCTGTTGGTACTTGGTACTTCTTGTTGTTGGGATGTAGCTAATTCTATGACAGGGGTCCGCCTCCTCAACACCCTGCCAAGGCGTCCGGCATGCTGTCACGTCTAGGGCCGGCCCCAGACGTGCCCTGGCGATCCCTAGGCAGAGACCCAAAACATAAATTATAATTCACCATTTTCTTGGATTTGTATTTTATCCCTACGGCAATTTTATATCTACTGTCATTTAAATTATTCCAGATTTAGCCATACTTCTTACACTCCCTCTAAGGGGAACATTCACTCATCTCAGATACCTACGGTATCAAAAGGATTGAGCTCTGGTAGGACTCTTTTCGTGTTATCGAGCCCTAGGTGACTTGGTATGCTGGAGTATCTCCCAAAAATTTTCGTACACATCTGGACGTTGAGAGGAGTACAGCTTTCTGTATGGACTTATAGAGATGTTCATTTACACCCAGCTGTTTTATGTTCTCTATGAGATTTTTGGGAATAACACCAATAGTAGATAGAATAATAGGTACTGTCTGGGTACTTTCCATTCTCCATTGTCTCCTGATTTGTATTTCTAGATCTCTGTACTTGGAGATCTTTTCGTTGTATTTAACATTTAAATTATTAGTGTTGGGTATCGCCACATCAATAAGCGTTGTTTTCCTAGCAAGTTTATTAGCTAGTATGAGATCCGGTCTATTATGTGCCACTGGCTGATCTGTGAGCACATTGCGGTCACAGTATAGCTTGTAGTTGTCATTTTTAAGCATTCTGTCAGGGTCGTATTGATAATAAGGAAGATGGTCGGTTTGGAGAAGTCCCAGTTTGTCAGCTAGTTTTTGGTGGATAATCTTTCCTACTGAGTCATGGCGTTCTTTTTAATCAGTACCGACAAACGCCTGGCAGCCTCCGGTAAGATGTTGGATAGTTTCTTGGGCTTGGCATCTATTTTGGCATTTGTCATTTTGGACTTGAGGATCTTTAACAATATGTTTTAGGTAATTTTTAGTTGGAATAACCTGACCCTGAATGTCAAGTAGGAAACCCTTACTTTTGGGAAACATCTTTCCTGATGTCAACCAATAGTTCGACATGTTTTTGGCTGATCTCATTGAGATGTTGCCCATGCAGAGGTTTACTCATTCATGTGCGCATTTTCTGGCATAGTTAGGTGGTTTATGCACATTTCTTGTTCCCTCAGTTTAAGCGGCGTTGTTTCATCTACTGCGCAAATTGCTCGATATAACGTAGATGTCTCAGCCTGCACTTGAAAGTAAGTTCTTAAATTAGCAGCCTGTCCATATAGTATATGTCCATAAGTCCTCTTCTCCCTTGATATCGCGGTAATGTTGTTCTCTCTACTGCACTAGGTGCATGGTGTTTTTGCTCCTTTGTGAGAAGTGTTCTTACTTTTCGCTGAAGACTCTCTATATCCGTTTTTGACCACTTTATAATACCAAATAGCTCAGCGCGGAACAAGCGTACATATTTAATGCCTTAAACAAATTTTGACTATTAAGACATGACCCATTTAGTTGTCTATTCTATACTATTCGTACGAACTCAGTTCGTGCTCAGAAGTTAGTCATTTGAATTATTATTAGAAGATATTTGAATTATTATTATATATACATTATTGGCTAATACATTGGATAATGACACGTTTCTATGAAAATCAAAAGCAAACAAAAGTTTTTGGCTTTCTTTTCTTGTCTTAAAATAGTTATACATTTCTCGTATAAAATGTATTTTCTACTTCCAACTGTCGAATTGCTGCTTCGACATGCGCTTGTATTTTTAGCTTATTTCTTTCTGCGGTAAATGCGCAACACATATGAAACAGTACGTGCATAACTAAAACTAATGTTAAACTTCGTGTTCATTATATCGTGTAGTAATTTAAGTCATGACACAAATTAAGGAAATTATAATAAACTACAAAAATGAAAATATTACAAATAACATTAAAATATTTTTATTAAAAGTTGATGTCTGGATTAGGTATTCATTAAACATTTTTAGACGAGGTTAGACCACAAATAATTGTATGAAATTTACATTCTTTTTTTTTGCTTCGGTTTCAAATCCGGAAATCTTTTTTCAAAATTCCTGAAATAAAATTGAGAAAAATTGATTTATAACCCATAAAATATTAATGTATAATTGGTGGTGGCAAATAATATGAACGCGTATCCAGTGTATTGCTTTAGATGTTCTTTTAAGGAAGTAACTACATGGTCCTGGAAAAACTAGGAGAGAGCATTCAAAACTAATATATTATATGGTTTATTTTCCAAAGCTGCAGTCATAATATGGAGATTAAATATTATCCTACTTTGTTAAAATATCAGGACCTCTTTCTCCTTATATCTTATGATTGAAATCAAATCCTGGAACTAGCTGACTAAGATAAATACCTGTATGAATATCTGCTTCTGTACTTTGATCAGACCTATTTTTCTATCATTTGTTTGTCTTAAAATAGTCTGATATTACGGAGATTGATGTTAGCAGTGGCAGATTTCTAGATTTTAGCCTATTTCTAAAGTCGAGTCTTTAAAAATTTCAAATAACGCGTTATTTTGCGCTATTTTGAGTCAGTCTTTGAGCGGTATAAATTACCCAATATTTTCTGTCATCTTCGGATTATATCTACGATATAGTTTAATACCTTAACTTTAATTTCAATATATCGTAACGTGTTTAACAACGAGCGGTTATAATTTATTTAAGATTATTGATTTATAAGTTTACAGCACGATATTATATTATCAACTAAACTTCTCTATCAACTAAATTTCTTCTAAAATTTTGTCTGGTGGGTATCTTCGGATAGGTCAATTGCACACAAGCAACATCTGCATTAAATTATTGCAAATTCTCACTTGCTTTGTGCTTTGTAGACTCGTTAACGATGGACATCTCCATAGCGTTTTTCTAGTCAAGTAAACAAGGTCTAGTAACATTTTTCTTGACCCTTAGGAATCGATTTTAGGCTTTCAGTAGCATCACCTCGTAAAGCAGCAGTCAAGGAAACAGTCTTTTCTTGTTCGGTCCAACAATTGGCTGTCGCAATAGCTTCAAATTGTCTAAGGTATGTTGACCATGGAGATTCTTCTTTCACTACCGGAATTAAAACTACTGCATTATTTGGTGGTAGCACTTTCGTATTGGTTATCATGTTGTCTAACTGTTTAATCTTCTCTTCTACACCGTTTACATTTTCTGTTTCTGTATCTTATACAGATTTGTACAAGCGTATTTAAGCAGAAAGCTGCTTCACGTGTACCCAGTCTGCTCTTGAAACCAAATTGTATCTCACCGCTTAGATCTTCCAGCTTTCTGAACATTCTTGTGTGAAGGATGCGAAGAAACACCTTAAGCAAATGGCTCAATAAACTTATCAGTCTGTGGTCTTTGCATTTTGTCGCTCTTTGTGATTTAGGGATCATTATAAAGGTTGACTAAAGCCAATCCGTTGGAATATGGCCGGTGTTATATATGGCATTGAAAATTGTTGCCAGCATGTCGATGTTATCATCTTCCAACATTTTTATGGTTTCCGTAGTAATTCCATCCTGTCCTGGGGCCTTACCTAGTTTTGCTACTTTTATAGCGTACTCCACCTCGGCGCGAATAATGGGAGGGCCGGATAAATTTTCCGTGGGTAAGTTAGTATTTGGCAGATTATTCGGTCTATTATCCGCAAAGAAGGACGAAGCATAGTTTGCCCAGATTTTAGCTAGTTCTTCCTGAGTATGAACGTAGTTTCCTTGATCATTCTTCAGGCGAGTCTCATGGTGTTTCTTGTATATACTCGAAATTTCTTTGACCCTTTTATGTAGTCCAAAGCTGTCTCCCTTTTCTTGTAGTGATTCCAATTCTTCACAACGTTCTTTCATCCAGCTTTCCTTTGCATTTTTAATTCTTGCCCTTATCGTACGTTGGATTTCCTTGTATTCCTGTTGATTCTGATGTATTTTGTACTGTCTGCGTTGCTCCATTAGATCAAGTATCTCTTCCGTCATCCACTCGTTTTTGTATATTTGTATTTTCTTGTATGTTTCTCAAGTTCTCGTTGATGTGCTTACTGTATGTAGATCTAAGCTCTTCATCTCTCATTCTTAATTCTCAATTCTCTAGTGTTTATGTATTTTTTATTAAATGGCTTTTTAACCTTTGCCAATAGAAACCTACTTTCGCGATTAGGGGGTTGTGGTCAGACGAAATATCTGCACCAGGGTAAGCGGCCACCCTTTTTATATAGTTGCGGAATCTTTTGTTTATTAAGATGTAATCAATTTGATTTCGTATCAATGACCTGGACGATCTCCTGGTGCTCGCCATCTATACAATCTTCTTGGTGGGAGTTGATACCACGTATTGGATATGACGAAATCGTGGTCATTACAAAATTCAATTAGTAACTCTCCTCCTTCATTTTTGTTACCCAGACCGAAATCACCGACCGCATTACCACATCTATCCCTACCGACTTTGGCATTAAAATCGCCCATTATGATGTTGATATCGTTTTTCTTTGTGACCTTTAATGCTTCCTTTATGTCTTTATAGAAGTCTAAAACTTCAGTTTCCGGTTTATCAGATGTGGGTGCGTAAACTTGGATTAGATTTATATTAATAGGTTGACCGGCTAACTTCACTATGATTACTCTGTTTGAAACGGATATGTAATCTATAACAGACCTCGCAATTCTATTATCAAGCACTATTGCAAATCCATGCCTGTGGTAATTATTTGTGGCATCGCAACCGGAATAGTACACTGTAAAGTTGTCTTTGTGAGAAATATCTGAGCCAGACCACCTCAATTCACTTACACCCATTGTTTTCATTTCTAGGCGCCGCATTTCTTTGAGCAGGTTATGTAACATTCCTGGGATGCATAAACTATTGACGTTCCATGCCGATACTTTATGAATAACATCTTGAAGTCGAACCCGGGGGATTTTTAGCCTCCTCGGACCATCTAAGATCTGCCCGGGACTGAGGGCCTTTGCTTCAATTTTGTCCGACATATAAGATAATTATTCCAGGGATATCCGTAGGGATCTTTAATGTAGTGGTTTCCCCTTACCTTCTACATCTTTATGCCGTTGGCCAAATTTTGGTTCATCCGCCTTCGGGGTCGATTTCTCAACCCCAGGACAAAAAGGTGCCCTACCACTTACCAATGCCTACGCCCGAAGACGTTGGTCAGTAAGTGGGGGACTGCTTATACCGGTAATCACTCGGTGAAATTTTTCGCCATATCTGGCTACCCCCACTTAATTTAGCCTGCAGAGCAATGCAGTTGCCCGGGGATGTAGCACGTGGAGCCATAAGTAAGAGTTAGGTGTCTTATGAGGACCAGTTGTCAAGAACCATCTCCCGTATATGACGCTCGATGTGGTCGTTCCAATAAAAGGTACTATCTCTATAACACAACCGTACACCCCATTTTATGTTATTTAAAAAACATAAATGATGTATCCTCGATATGTTACTGACTTACTACTAGTGGTAGTATTTTCCTTTTAATAACTTCCTCTTTTAATATGGGTAACCAGATCCTACTGCATTCTGCCAAATAATTTGCGACACAATTGGTCTCATTTAGCATATTTAGAGCCTCTTCTTTGATTTTTCTCTTTTTACCATCTTGATGTTTACTTATTTAAACATTTAATGATCTTGATATTTCACCTAAATAAAACTGATCGCATTCACAAGGTATTTTGTAAATACAATTCTTTCTTCTTTCTTGTTCATTGTTAGGTTTAGTTAGATAAAATAGATCTCAATGTGTTTGTTGT
Source organism: Diabrotica undecimpunctata (assembly GCF_040954645.1). Taxonomy (NCBI): domain Eukaryota; kingdom Metazoa; phylum Arthropoda; class Insecta; order Coleoptera; family Chrysomelidae; genus Diabrotica; species Diabrotica undecimpunctata. The sequence goes on from NC_092812.1 coordinate 29,881,465, forward strand.
TTTATTCTAGTCGGTCGATTGTTGAAAATTCCTTATTTATAAACGATAAGGATAATTATTTTTTTATAAAACAGAAATTAACAAATGTTTTTCTAAGAATAAATTTTCGTTAAAACAAGTAATTTTGGCTCTATCGTATAAGGATTTAATGATTCCCTTTTTCATATTGATATTATAATTTGGATATCTGTTGGTGTGTGTTGGTTTTTTATATATCTGAGTCTCATATCAGTATCGTTTTTAGAGATTAAAATATCCAGGAAAGGTAGTGAGTTATTATACTTCTTTTTCATGGTAAATGTTATTGTCTCTTCTTTATCGTTTATATCATTCAGGAATGTGTCCAACAACTCTGCTCCATGAGGTCGTATTGGAAATACATTATCTAGATATCTCCACCATACTGTGGATTTTAAATTTTGTTTAGAGATAATATTTGTTTCAAAATCTTTTTATCGGCTAATAATGGAGATTAACTAGAGCCCATTGTTAGACCAAAATTTTGTTTATAGAATTCACTATTTAGTTGAAAATAAATATTAGTACATAATGTCAAGCACTTCAATATAGCTGATATATCTAGTAGTGTTCTAGTTGCCAATGTATCATCATTCTCTAATTTTGTTTTGATTATATTTAAAGTTATATATTTTATTATTATTTTATTTTGCAGAATATCATTTAGCATATTTATCTCAATTGATCATAGAAAGATTTTCTTTCAGTCTCACCTAGACACGTTTGAAGAAGACACCATAAAGGAACATACACATACACCATTCACCACTTCTTTATCGACTACAAATTTTAGTATCAATATTCCATCACTCAGTCTTTGTACTAATACTGTTGTTATAGTTGTTATATTACAAAAATGTGTAAGATCATTTTTAGCAACAGTATAAGTTTCGTCATTGTTTGAAATCCAAAATTTTAATTTCTATATATTTATGCCCTTTTAAATATGAAAGAACACTAACAAGAGGAATTAAAAAATTGTATCGTAAAATAAATACCATCGTATGCTATGAACATCGTGATAGGGGATTTTAAAGCAAATATTGACAGGGATGGAATATTTGCGTTAAATCCCTAAATTCAAATAGCCGGTGGAAATAGTACATACAGAGACTGTAACATGAATGGTAAAAGATTAATAGAATTTGCTTTTGAACATAATATGTACTTACTTTGACCACAAAGGTATGTGTATATTACCTCATGGTCAGAAAATTAATATAATTATAGAAGCTAAACATCGTAAAGCTATGAACGATAATCTAATGCTTGCAAAATTTGAACTATTTCTTTGGACAAAGTAAGATTGAAACAAACAGTACACACATGTTGTAGAAAAAAAAGGTGAATATATACATAGAACGAAGTATTACTTATAGCCTTACTACAGCCCTGGATGAATCTTATCTTACTTTAAAAGATCCTTCCAGCGTTTGCTATCCAGGGCCAGTCTTCTCCATGTACTTATTACGAATACCCGTAGATCTGGTTCCAAATACATACTTTGCTTACAATTATAATTTTAGCTTATAAATTTTTACTATATACCGGTATACCTATACCGGTATATCGTAAATATTTACCGGCAGAAAAAGGCTAGTTTTATCATTTTTTGCTAGTAAATTGAAAACATGGTAGTAATTATTCATTTTAGTTCCAATTTATTTTGGTTTGAATACGTTTTGCTAAATGTTTAAAGGGTTTTTTAAGTTTATTTAATGTTTTTTCTTAAAATGAACCATCAGCAGCAAGAAAATTAAGTTTTTTTAGAATCTGACTGCCTTAGAACAGTAGTACAGGAAGCGTTTTTTAAACTGTCCCACAGGTTTTTCAAACATCGGTTTTCGGAACGAGTCTCCTATGCGCCATGCATCTTAATCTGTTGATTTTAATCTTAGACAAGGAAAGAGAGGGGACGCATAATCGTATGGAATTGACGAAAGCCTAAACCGGCACCGTAAAGGTAGCCAGGTCATATTTTATTTCTTCAGTAGATTGGGAATAATGGATATATATCAATAAATAGATTTTTTTCAAAATTTAATATTGAACATTAATATAATGATCGCTTTTAGGGTAACTAGGAACTATAGTTTATTTTTATGAACGAGAGAGTAATTAGCACAATTTTAACTGGTAGCTCCGACCACTCCATGGGCGTGCTCAAGATTAATTGAAAAATTACTTTGAATAATTGTAAAAAATAAATGAATTATTTCAGTGTTATAAAGTGTTATGTGTATGTAAACAAAAGTGACCTCTTTTATCACACACTATATTAAAACTGACTGGCCTACATTAAAAAGGGTTTTAAAAAATTCACATTTTTTTTAATTTTTAAAAATTACAAAAGAGAAAAAGAGTTTTTAAAACCGTCTAAGGTATGTTAAATAGATGAATAAAAATATTAATATAAAACTTACAGCTACTTGTTACAAATCCAAATCAGATTCAGAAGATGAACTTTCAGAACCAAGATTTATAATAACTGGCTCGATCATTTTATCAGTAATATTGTCCAGCTTCCACATTTTTTCCTCTTCTTTAATAGTGTGATTTACTGCCTTTTCCCAGTTGTCAGGTTTTACATTATTTACGGCCTCCAAAAACAACTGTTTAACATCATGAATTTTAAAAGTGGTATTTTTTTAAAACGTTTGTCTGTAAATGATTTAAAACAATTAAATATTAATGTTTTTTCATTAACTGTTAGAGGACCAATTTTTCGGCGTTTACAAGGCAGTTCCAAATTTTCCATAACACTAGTATACACAATAAACTGCACCTTGCAACTTAAGTACCTACTTTTAGTGAACTGTTAAGAATTTTGAATACGCCACTTGGACCTTCCTATATACAAAATGGAAAAACCCACTATCACATTTTCTGTGGAATAAGTTTAGAAGGTAATTATCTAGTCAATTACTGTCGTAGATTCCTGGAATTAAAGAATTAAATGTTTGATTGTTGAAACCCTTACTTCGTGGAATGCACTCATTTCAGATAAAATAAAACGTTTTATTTTATCTAAAGAATTAAACTTTATTTTGCAAATAGGCAAAGAATTAAACTTTATTTTGCAAATAGATAAAATAAAACGTTTTATTTTATCTAAAGAATTAAACTTTATTTTGCAAATAGGTAGGTACTTATTAAACTTTTATTGGTTATATATAACCAATAAAATAAACATCTTAAATTTCTTGCAAATTCATTAGTACCTGTTAACCTCCATTACTCCGACACTGGCAACCTTATTTAGGGATTAGTAACACTCACAACTATTGTATTCTATTCTGCTCCAACCTTTATACCTGGTGGTCATACTCAATTTAAAATTGTTTTCCTATATACTTCTGTAAACTTGTTGACAAATATCTGTTTTTCATTGAGTCACCCGTATTAACAGTTTAGGGATTTGCATACATAATTTATTGTTTTATTACTCTCTCATACATAAAAATACACTATAGATCACTATAATTTTCAGTAGCGGAGGCAAACACAGATTTACTGGGTACATGCTTTAAAATAAATAAAATTAAGATAATCTATTTTAGACTTCGAAAAAGTATCAAATAAGTTGGGCATTCCTAGACTAAAAGGAAAATACCAAAAGATTATATTTGTAAATTTACATGCACCCTCTGAAGAAAATAGAATATATCTAAAAGAGCAAATTTATGGCAAACTACATCAAGTATATGAGGCTATACCCGAGTATGATGTGAAGTATAATCGTAAGAGACTAATTTCAAAATAGGCAGAGAATAAATCTGTACCTTAATAGAAAAAGGGCCAACGTCCATTTTCACTGTTTGGAGAAAATGGGGTTTACATATTTGGAGTATGTTGTCCCTTACATTTGACATAAGCAATATTTATATCATTTTTTATATCAAGAATATTTTTATTTTCTCGTTTTTTTAAACATCGAGGAATTACCGTATTTTAAATTTGTGCGAAATTTTCCACTGAGGCTAAATATTTAAACTATTGAACTTGCTCTATTAATGATGCAAGACACATTTAGCAAATTTTATAGGATATTTTAAGACTTAAACTATCTCAGAAGTTAAATGCATATTGCGTTTTCATCGAAATTACTTACAAAATAAACGTTTGAAAAAGGGGTATGTTTTTTACTTATAAACAATTCAATAACTTCTATATTTTTCAAGCTACAGACTTGTACGTACAACCATTGGATAGCTGGTAAAAAAACTCACATTGAAAAAAATCATATCTCCATTGTTTATAAACATTAAGAAGTAAATTTTGCACAAATTTTGAATGAAAACCTAAGCTTTATATTGAAACTTATAGCTATAAAATTCATCCAATTTTTCGAAACTTACAGCCCCTCGAAACGAAGGTACTTTCGAAAGATCGACATAGGAAAGTGGAGGGGATGAATGTTTCAGCTCCGTTTTTTTTCGAGAACGAAACTTCAAATTGAAACACGTAGGCAAAATTTACATTATCTCGGCTTCCATTGCAGCTAGAAGCCTCTTTTTTGTAATCTTGGGTAGCTCGCCAAAATATGAATAACTAGATAGTTTTCACTAGCCGGGAAATATGGGAAACCTCGGAAAAATTGATTCCATTTGAAATTCACCGTAAAAACTTACTTTTTAATATAATACTTTAATAGTCTGTCGCAGTGTTAATAATGATGACATAATTTTCACCCCTCGAAAATTTCGAAAAATTCCGAGAAATCAACATATATAATACTTATATATTTTATATCTTAAATTTCTTGTAATTAAATTTCAGGGGATTTTCCGAGATTTCCGGGGGGGTCTGCTGTTACAGACTATTCCAGCCAAATTAAAAAATGATGTCAATGATGGCTTACGACAAGGAGGTGTATGAGGCCCCATCCTGTTCAATATTGTACTAGATGATGTAATGAAGGAAACTAGAGAAGAAACATCAAGAATATTTGTTGGGCATAGAAACCTGGAAATGATACAGATAGCGGAGTGCGCATTTGCAGATGACCTCGTCGTATTTGGAAGAAACGAGGACGCACTTAAGAGAAACCTCCAAATATGGAGAGATAAACTTGAAAAACGTAATCTGAGAATCAACGAAAGTAATACCAAGGTCATGGTATGTGGGAAAATAGACCAACATACAAATATTATAATCAATAACGATACTTGTCTTTAGAACAAGTCGAAACCTTCAAATACCTGGGAGTGCAACTAGAGAGTAGTAGTACAAGAAGCAGAGATAAACAATCGACTAGCAAACGCTTCCCGGATATATCACGCAATTAAGAGCACATTCCTATCGAAAAAAGAAGTATCCCAAAAAGCCAAGATAGCAATCTACAACACAGTTTTTGTACCTATCTTAACATTTAGATGTGAAAGCTGGACGCCCACCACCAGACTAAAAAATAAACTGCAAAGTATTGCAATGAAGTATCTAAGAAGAGTACTAGGGGTGACCAGAATGGACAGGATACGGAACGAGGAAATAAGAGAACGCCTTAAAGTCCAATCAATAGAGAAGAAAATCGAAAAAGCCCAACTGAGATTGTACGGCCACATGGTAAGGATGGATAAAGAAAGACCAGTGAAACAAGTGTGAAAAAAAAAACCAAGGGGCAGACCCATAAAGACCTGGGACGATGGAATTGCTGCCATCCTAGAGAGGAGTCACCAAAGAGCAAGCGAAGAAATTGGCAAGCAACAAGAAGAATTGTTGAAGATTGTTGAGTTATTGATTATATATATATATATATATATATATATATATATATATATATATATATATATATATATATATATATATATATATATATATATATATATATATATATATATATATATATAGAAGGTTTTTTAATATGAGTTTTTTTACCAGCTCTCCAATGGTTGTACGTACAAGTGTGTAGCTTGGAAAATATAGTAGTTATTACAATTATTTATAAGTAAAAAACATACCCCTTTTTCAATCGTTTATTTTGTAAATAATTTCGATGAAAACGCAATATGCATTTAACTTCTAAGATAGTTTAAGTCTTAAAGAATCCTATGAAATTTACTAAATGTGTCTAGCATCATTAATAGAGCAAGTTCAATAGTTTAAATATTTAGCCTCAGGGATAAATAAATTAAATAACTTTTAAACTATTTGACCGATCGGGGGAAATTTCGCACAAATTTAAAAGCCGGTAATTGCTCGATGTTCAAATGTATTAATAACATTATATTTTGTTAATAAAAAAATTAATAAAAGTTATAAGTAAAAACTGCTTTTTTGCAAATATCTCCGTAAATTATTTATCAATTTTAATTTAAAAAACGGGAAAATAAAGATATTCTTGATATAAAAAAATAATATAAATATTGTTAATTTAAAATATAAGGGAAAAAACTTATAGACAAAAAATCAAATGGCGACCATAAATTATTGTTAAAAAAAACGCAAGGTAAAAATACGAGTACTTTTTCATCTATTCGTCATCTAGTAACCCCCACCTATGTCTTAAAAGCTTCAGATATCTGCGAAAAATTTTTCGACCTTTTTTTTAACCAGACTGTGCTACAACACTTAGACCGAACTGGACTTCTAAAACGTTCGATGATATTATACGAGATGACCGTCGAGAGAACCGCCTGCCACAATATCCCACCAGAATGAAATTGGCATCGTAAATTTTATGATGGTTAGTATTCTAGGGTTAAAATGCGGTAATGTATGGCAAAGAACGAACAATGAAATAATGTATTTATATGGATAACGAAAAATAACAACGCTCGCGAAAGTTCAGAGACTGAAGTGGCTCGGACATGTAGCTAGGATACCAGAAGGGAGAATTCGTAAATAATTAATTGAAGCTGAGGCTAACACTAAAAGTAAAAGGGTCGGTTAATTGAAATTTTTCAAAGTCAAATATTAGAAAAACTTCATACAAGCTAGAAATAAATGGAAGACAATTATCTATTAAGAATATACGGTTTAAAATCTTTAAATACTTTGAAATAATTGTAGATTTTTTCTAAAAACTATCCTAACAATCTCGTTCATTTAAATTCTATTCCTGATCTTTCCTGGAATTTATTGTGTGTTTTTAAAAACAAATACGGATTTTTGTATACATTTTTCACATCTAAGTAAGCGAAACAAATACAAACGTACTTGGAAAAAATACACAAAAGTGTCAAATAATATATTTTCTTGTTTTTCTAAGAATAAGACAAATGAAGTTGCCGTCGAGGATAGATTTTTTATTTACAATAAAACACAGTATATATGAATCGTACAAGAAAACCTGTCATTTATTCTCGTCAGTTCTGTTCTAGAGACAACTGAGTGAACAAAGTTACACAGAACCGACCTCAGTTTGGTTATAAGAGATATTTTTAGACGATTCTGCCATAAAAATAAGTACGGAAGCTTTTTAGTTAGCAGAACGAATTTAAAAGAAACTTAAATAAAGAAAACTAATTACTGAAAACCGTAAAATAGTGAGTATAACCCAAAATAAACTTTAAATTAAGACAAATAAAAAATGTTACTGTAATTTTATGTTTATAGCGTAGGATTAACAAACAACCATAAAGTGAACTAATTATGTATGAACTCAGGTGGACGTATTTTAAAGTTGTCTCGTTCTAAAACCTGTTTAAAATAGCTTAATTATTCAGTATTCTTCCAGTTTAAATCATGATGTTCTTCTATCAATTTTCTAATATCAACTGCTTTTTTTGTTTCACTTGTAAAGAAAATCTTTGCCTTTTAAAGTACGTGGTCTAAGAGATGTATTTATTAAGAGCGGTTTCAACATTCTATCTCCTGATGTACTGCTTACTTACTTACTTTCCATGTCCGGAACACCAATAGCTTCAAATTTTGAGTTTCTAATGGTTCTTAATGTTAATATAGATGGCCCTGTCATACTCTAAAAATAGGTCTTCTTTTGTGTAGGTCTCGTCCTCCTGGTATCCCCATTTCTTCAGGTTACTAGCACAACGGGAAACGCCAGTTCTTAGTCTGTTTAGCGCTTTCCATATGGGATAAGGCAAATTGTGTCCAGCGGCCATTTCCTCTGAAGGAGCAAAATATGTTGTAGCTGACGCTTGCCATAGGTGTATTCGGCGCTTCTTTGGTTCTTAGGGAAGGGATCGTGATTTTTTCAGAAAGCTTTTTCGAGATCTTAATCTACTTGGCTGAACTTGGTGGCCATCTAAGGAGTGTCTTCGATCCGTCTCCTGCCTATTTCGTTCTATCTCTGACGTGACCTGTCTTCTGCTTTTGATAACAGGTGGAATGATTCCAACTATAGGGTCGACCCCTTCGATAGGTGTCGGTTTCAGACAACCAGATATTATACGAACCGTTTCATTTAACGCAACATCGAAGTTTTTAGCGTGAGCAGAGTTTTTCCACACTAGTGCTCCAAACTCGGCGACAGAAAAACATAATGCTAAGGCAGAAGTACGGAGAGTGTGTGGTTGTGATCCCCATTTTGTGTTTGTTAGTTTGCGGATGATATTATTCTTGGCGCTTACTTTTTTCTTGATATCTTGACAGTGATATCGATACGACAGAGTTCTATCCAGACGTACGTCGATGTATTTTGGCGTCTCATTGTGTTCCAGCATCTGACCACGCCATTCCACCTCCAGTGTCCTTCGGGCATGCTTGTTTCTAAGGTGAAAAGCACACACCTGAGTTTTTGTAGGATTGAGTTTCAGATAGGTTTCGTCATAGTATAGTGCTAAGTCTTCTAGGGCATCTGTCAGCCGCTTTATTATCTTTCATGTGGTGGATCGCACCTCTCATCTCCTTCAGACAAAAGGAGGTACCTAGAACATCCTCTTCTTTGTCGATATTTCGTCGTACTCGCACTTTGTTCTTCCTTGATGTCGTCTTACCATTTGTCAGGAGAAAATGGGCTATCTGATCGGGTGTAACTTTTGTCAGATTGGGTACCGGAGCGGCGGGATTGTTGCCGAATTAATTTCCAATCGCGTCTGCTGTTGTGTTTCATGTCTAGACTCGTGACCAGCTTGCACCACCTTCGATTCTGTTAGCGGATATCTCATGTAGCACTCCTCCCCGACCTGTATTGTTGATATGTTGCTACAAGGTATGTAATAATGTTACTTGATTTTTACTTGCTTTCTTGCAGTTTTTTCATCCTTTGCAATGTAAGTACCGTTAGGTTAGGTTAGCGAGAAGTTAGCTTGGGAAGTGGAAGTTGGTGGCTCTGACTGTTTTATGAACTCATAAAACTGAAGAGCTTTTTCCTGGATTAAATAACCTTTTACAGGAATTCTTCTTTGAATTAGTTCGTCAATCCAAATTACGATGGTTCTTTTTGTTCTTTCTACTAATACATCCCTTGAGTAAGATGAAAATTTGACCCTTAATTTTGTACCAGAAATTATAGATTTTCTTATAGCAACTTCTTTCATTCTTCTCAACATTCTTCTTAATTGCTCTTACAGTTGATTCTATTAAATTGAAAGATTTTCCAATTGCAGTAGATCCTTCTTCTTTTCTTAAGGGATCTAAAATTGTAATTTTTTGTTTCCAACGAAATTGATTTTCATTGATATTTTTTTTCCATTAGACCAAATAAAATCTTAAAAAAAGAAATAAAAAAAAAATAGCCCTAATTAGACATAATTTTTAATTTTTATTTCTTTATTCCAACTACGTGTGTGGTCACCTTTATCTTCAAATTAGGCTTGGTAATTAGTTTTAATGTTAAAATGTCTTTCTTTATGTCTTTTTTTGGTTGTTTTGCCGATAAATTTAATCTATTGATAAGAATCGCCTTGTTTGATCATTTAAAGCATTTATTTGAAAAACATGCAATAACTTTTTTTGTTTTTTTCTTTCTCACACTATTACACTGTCTTTTACACTATATTAAGACAATTAATTTTAATTATTTTACTATTCTTTGTACCACTGAAATATTGATTTTAAATGGGAACTAATCTACTTGATAGCAAAAAAATGTTTCAGAAAAAATTATTATCCCTTCTTTTATTTTAAATATTCTATAAAAAAGTATATCAAAACTTGGAAAAGAAATATAAACAATTATTCAAGATACCATTAAAAATCATACAAAAGTTCACCTTTTTCCTTTACAGTTATATTTAAAAATTTTGCCCTAACTATAGAGGGAAATTAATTCCAGATTGTTGTTAGCGACCTCAAATTCATAAGTTAAACCTAAATTCAGACATTAGAATGCCGTGGTCACGGTCGGGTCATTTTAGGAGTGAGTGCCGCTCGCTCCTTACTTCGGCAGTCAACTATATATTAGGGAATTGATTGCTTAATCGAAATACGATCTTTTTAGGGTTTTATCAAGAAACGGAACACGCTATTCTATGTGTGATAATTTGCATTTTACCGGTGTATTATATTAATATCGTGTATTAGCTCCACGAAATTCAATTATATTATGTAAGTGCCGTGGCATAATTCAAGTGCGGTTGCATATTACATTTTGCTTAAGCTTCTGTTCCTGAAATGATTTTGGAACGTTTTCACGCCTTCTAATGTTATTTCCGACTTTGTTCAGGGCACGCTTTATTGGATTTAGATCTAAGCTAGGTGCTGATAACAATCACATTCGTATTTTCCTTGCCAAATTCGCAATATGTGCTTAAAAATGAAAACATTGAAGGGTGATAATTTTATTAACCTTTAAGAATTCGCGTGGCGCCATATGTCGCCAGTGTAATAAAGAAGCATTGTTAAAATCTTTTTAGTAATTATTTATTTCTTTTACAATATTATAATATTATTAAAATAAAATACTTAATAAAAATTGCAAAAAACTGCAATAAAAAACTAAAGCTAACATTTAAAAATATATTATTTATATTAGATATCGTTGTTATAATAAATTACAAATACAATATTGCAACAAATTACAAATTTTACAACAAACTACAAATAAATGATTATAGAAAGATGTAAACAAATAATAATAATTTTAGTCTTTATTTATATTCATAATAATTTGAACAAAAATGTTCCTTTGATGCTCTTGGTAAATAATTTTTGGCAAATGATGCAAATTACCCCACTAGATTTATTTTTTGATCTGAGGCAAATGTGGCATATTTTCTTCATTGTTTGACCAACCACAGGAGTAACTTGAACTTCTTAAGGTTTCTCTTCAAAATGACTTTGAAGTTGTTTTCTGACTTTTCTCAGAATGTATGAGTCGTCTTATTTTTTGATAGGGTCTTGCTAGGGTATATTTGATAGGGTCTTGCTAAATTCTCGAGCCAAATTTTCAAAAAATTTTTAGAATTATACACCACAAGAGCATTTACAACGTAAATATTTATGAGATGAAAAAGATCCACAGGCCAGTCCACCCTTCGTCATATTATAAAATGATAATAGTTCTGGCTTCTGAGATTCTCCAGATTCAGCATCAATAGCTGAGTCCCTATGTAAACTAGAAGTCAGTATAACTGATTTTGATTTTTTTGGGACATACGATATCATGATAGTTGTGTTAGTGGAACCGAAAAAGGCACTTCTTGCAGACCGTATTTTATTGGGTGGGTTGAAATTCTGGAGGTATCTCTTTTTTATTTTTTCCCAAAGTTCTTCATTATTGAATAAAAGATTATTCACAAATTCAATGTTAGTATACCAGTAATCTACAGTAATATTGCGCCTAGTTTTACTTATTGGTGAAATTAATCTATTTGGTATTCTAGTTGAGTTCCTCAGTAGACTTCCATTTTGAAATTGTATAAATTTCTGACATCAACCATCGCAAAAATTTTGATTCCATACTTATTAGGTTTGGAAGGAATATATTGGCGAAAACTGCAATGCTCACGAAAGGGTACTAATTGTTCGTCAATTGTAAGGTACTCATTTGGTGTATAAAGTTCGGCACTTATTCACTACATAGTCAAAAATATCGCGAAGGGGTGCTAACTTGTCACTTTGAAATCTTATTGTTGTCATTGAATCTAATACATCTAAGTATTAAGAGAAACCTCTGCTTTAGATAGGCTTTTAGAATTTTAGATCATTGGGTAACTTTATATTTGCCTTGGTAATAATCAGTGCCTCCTGGTAGTGATAATGGCAATAAATCCTTTTGAACCAATTGTGTATCACGTTCACTAGACTCCATGAAATCTCCCGAAACATCGTCATCACTTTCTGAACTACGATCAATATCACACTCAGAGACACTTTCTGGAATAAGTTTTTCCAGCTCCTGTTGAGTCAGTGGCCTTTTATTTTGTGAGACTGGGCCCTAGTTTTGGCTTACAATTTTCAATTACATACCTCAACATTAGTTACTCTTTGGAGATTAATTGCAGTTAATTATTAGAATTTTTTTTGGCAATTCCCCTTTGATTGATTAGGGTATAGATTTTGCAATCGTCAAATCAGCAGTTACCACATTGCAACAGGTGTTTGCATTTAATCTCCAAAGAGACAAATATTTACTTATTACTAGACTTCGGCAAATATGCATATTGCATATTTTGCATATTGTGCATATTTTATGCAAATATTTCATATTTTGGCATATTTGTATAAAAGTTTGCATAAAGTGCATAAAAGTTCAGATTTTTATACTGTATTTGAAAATTTTTAAACATACCAATTTATTTCAATTCTTGTATAAAATTTTGTAGTCATTTTAATCAAGAAATGATCTAAGTACGTAATCTCTACAGGTACAAAACATTTACAATTTCAAAGAAGATCAATTTAAGTAGCCCTCAACATTCTTAGAAAGTCTCGGTCACTGAGGCATTCAGTTATTGGATAATCGCTAAGGGTTCGCTCATTTGCATTTTATGATCTAATCCCCAAATCTATCTACAATTTATTGAACCTTAACAGCAGGTAAACGGCTAATAGTTTTGTTCCTAATTTAGGGATTTTCCAAAATCTCCCAGTTTATTGAATTAGGTACCTAAACATTTCTAATTTGATGCTCAGATTTGTAAATCATTTTTGTTTTGATATTCAAAGCGTAAACACTCGTTGTGTGTAACAAAAAGGAAGATTGTGATTTTATAATGCCTAAAACAACCAGTGCTTCAACTTGGATTAAACCTTATAAAGAGCTGTCTATGGATATGGGAAAAATCTACTGTTCAGTCTGTGGCAAAATTGTAAGTATCTAATATTTTCTATTAAATATCTAATATTTCATACATACAGGGTGTTTCCAAATGACACTTACAACGTTTGACTGTAGATACTTCTCGAAAAATTGAACAAAACGATATAGTTAATGAGGGGTCAAACTTATTTACTTTTCGAGATACAGGGTGTTAAAATTAAAAAAAATTAAATTCTTTTAGTTAATAACAACAATAACTTTAAAACCAATAAACGTATTTACTTGAAATTTAGTACTCGTAGGTTGTTTTTAAATGAAAAATAGCTTCCTTTAGTGAGAAAAAATTGTCCATGGTACAATACAATGGTGTGTATTTAGAAAAATTTTTCACCTTTACTTTTTTTTATGAAGTCAGCTATTCTAAAACACAATTATTTTTATTGTAATTGAATTAACAAAAAAAAACTTTTGTTGAATTTTAAAATAAGTTATATGATGTACTAATGGTTAGTAACAAAAACTAATTTGTGGATTAATACTGCATTTAAAACACTTAGCGAGTGTTTTTTTTCCAAACCAGTTATTTGATTAACCAAAAACACCTTGTATATTTTTATATTTTAAAGGTTGGGTTAAAATAAAGGTTTTTATTTTTATTTATAGATAGCATGTGAGAAGAAATTTCAGATAGACCAACATGTGAGAACTGCTTCACACATTGCAAAAAAAGGAAAAATAGGAGGAAAACATCAAACTTCAATGGCTAAATGTTTCCAATCTACTTCAAAAAAATTAGATGAGCAAGAAACTTTTAATGAAGACTTGTGTCGCGCATTAGTGTCTGCAAACATACCGCTTTCAAAATTAGCAAATGTAAATTTTAGTTCGTTTCTAAAAAAATATTGCAAACGTGATCACATTGCACGCAATGTTCCAAGTGATCGGTCTCTAAGAAGAAATAATGTGAACGGGCTATACTCGTCGGTGTTAATTAATATTAAGGAAGAAATTGCAGATAATTATTTTTACATATCTGTAGACGAAACCACTGATTCCTCAGGAAAGTATATTGCTCATTTATTGATTGGTGTTCTTAAAGAAGATACCTTACCAAAATCTCATCTTATTTCATGCCAGCAACTTGAGAAAACAAATGCTTTAACAATTTCGCGTTTTATACAAGAAACATTAGCAACTTTTTTTCTTCCGACAACTATTCCTTCTAATAAATTACTGCTTATTTGATCGGATGCTGCTCCTTATATGGTGAAAGCAGGACAAAATTTAAAAATATTTTTCCCAGATTTAATACATGTTACTTGTGTAGCGCATGGATTAAACAGAGTTGCAGAGGAAATACGAAAAAAGTTTCCTCTTGTAAATACCATGATATCCAGTGTCAAAAAAGTATTTCTTAAATCTCCTATAAGAATTCAACTTTATAAAGAAATGCTACCTAACATTCCTCTTCCACCACAACCTATTTTAACGCGATGGGGAACATGGTTAGAAGCAGCTAATTTTTATGCAGATCATTTTGTTAAAATAAAGAACATAATTGATACGTTAACAGATGAAAGTTCCCAATCTCTTTTGGATTCTAAACAAACTTTTCAGAGTAACTTGCTTCAACAAGAACTTTCATTTATAAAATCAAATTTTAGTTTTGTTCAAAAAACAATTACTGAGTTAGAATCACCAAAACTGTCATTGTTCGAAAGTACAGCATTAATAAAAGAATTTGCGTCATGTTGTCGGAACGTTAGAGGTAATATTGGAAAAGATATTTTAAAAAAATTTGAAGCTACTATGGAAAAAAATAAAGGTTACCATATTCTTTCTGAAGTAGTCAGTGTTCTAGCTGGAAATATTTCGGAAACAATTAATTTAGAACCAAATGTTTTGGTTAGTTTGAAAAATGCTCCCGTTACATCAGTTGAAGTTGAACGAAGTTTTTCCATATATAAATATATGTACTCAGACAGAAGCCACAAGTTTTTGTTAGAAAATTTTGAACACCACTTGGTCATTTATTGTTACCATAATTCTAAATAAGTTTATTCATACTTAAAAATGATGTAGTTACTTAAAATAAATGTAAATCTTAATGAATAGTAGGAAATATTTAGTTATGTACACTTTTTTTTTTAAATAAAATTGTTACTATTTTACGATTTTTTTATTTATTTGTATGCATATTTTGTAAAATATTTGCATATTTTCGGGTAAACACGTGCATATTTATGCGCATATTTTCTACATTTTTATTTGCATATTTGCCGAAGTCTACTCATTACTGTTTCATATAAATTAAAAATTGCAGAATTCATAAAATAGTATAATCAAAATGTACTTTTTAAAAGCTTTCTCTTTTTATATTTGAAGTATACAAAATATGCATTATAAAAACATCTGAACACTGCTAAACTGAAATATTTTATTCCATGGTTGACATTTGCAGCTATATTTAGCTTATACTTTCGGTAAACTCAACCAGAAACCATTTTGAAAATTTTTATTACTATCGCTTTACAGGATCCTTAAGAAACAATACCATTATCACAATCTGAAGAAATAATTTGATGAACAAACAGTATTAGGGGAACAATTAAAAACTAGGTTCTTCAAAACATAACATTTGGCGACTATGACAGAACTTATATACGAGCATGCTTAAAAGTTAGTTGTTTTCTGCTCTTATTTTAGTTCTTTTTTCCGACCAATGGAGCTGGATAGGGCTGTTATGAAGCTCGGCCGAGGTTGACCTTTTTAAGCGACAAATGGAATCAGATAAGAAAAGCAGAACGTGCTTCGTACTGCATTTCATACAAACATTTGGCCAAAAATTCATCTTTATCTATTTTATTTAATTCTATTTAATTTTATTTCATTTTATTTAATTTATTTTATTGTATTGCATAAAAATATTTTAAAATAAAAATTAGTTTGATCAATCTAGAGGTTTATAAACAAATATGTTATATAAAATTATAATAAGTGTATAATTATGTACGTATATTTTGTATATTACGGTTCTTCTTCTTCTTGATGTGCCTATTCGTTACGAATGTTGGCGATCATCATGGCAATCTTTATCTTATCTGCAGCAGCGCGGAAAAGCTGCACAGATGTTGTATTGAACCAGATTCTGAGGTTCTTTAACCAAGATGTTATTCTTCTTCCTGGACCTCGTTTTCTAAATATTTTTCCTTGCAGGATGGTTTGAAGGAGAGCATATCTGGATTTATTTCGCATAATATGTCCGAAGAACTGTAACTGTCGAGATTTGATGGTGGTCAGTACCTCCCGGTTCTTATTCATTCTTCTGAGGCCCTCCTCATTTGTGACTCGGTCAGTCTACAGGATCTTAAGCATTCTCCGATATAGCCACATCTCAAATGCTTCCAGTTTTCTGCACATATCTTCGTTCAAGGTCCACGATTCAACACCATAAAAAGGACAGAGAAGACGTAGCATCGCAGCATTCTTACTTTTGTATTAAGACAGAGGTTCTGACTCTTGAAGAAGGCCCCCATCCGATTGAAGGTGGATATAGCTTTTCCGATGCGTAATTTAATCTCCTGGTTGTTGATCCATTCTTAATTTATTATGGTACCGAGGTAGTTGTAGTGCGTCATTCTTTCTACAGGGGATTGGTTGACGTAGAGTTGACCTTCGATATCACGGTTACCGCAAGGTTACTACACCCGTCTCGATTTTTCGAGTTACGCTAAATATGATTTGGGTCCCGTTGAAAACATCATACCGAACAATAAGAAGTATTCACTTCAAAAATTAAGGAACACCATTAGAGAGAACTTCATAAACATTAGTTTTATAATTGTTAATAAAGAAAATTTGCTCGTTAGTCTAATTAGTTAGTTAGTTAATCTTTTGTGACTACTCATAAATAATCACGGCACCGCTTAGGTGTCTTTATAGTAAAAAAAAAAACAATTCTAATAAGATATAAAAGTTAATTTATTTGCAAAGCGTTAACTGCAAAATTAGTACATCAAAGAAAGAGGTGGAGACTGCTATGACTTGACAAGGAATTTAAGCTATTACAGACATATTTTTGTGCAAAACAAAAACAGGCTTATAACAATTTGTACTTTATCGATCGCGCAGTTAATGCAAAACAAAAAAGAAGAGTGATAGTAGAAGATAAAAAATGTAATCGTTTTATTTTTATTTTACTAAAGAAACCAATATCGATCTCATTCAGTCTCTTTGAATTCATTGGATGTTTGTCCACAAATACAGCATTAACCCTCCAAAAATTCAACGTTTGCTAAAATTCAAATAAAATTTAAAGATATGCAAATAGCGCGTCTAGAAATGGAGTGAAAGGATACGGACTGATGGAAAAGGTCCTAATTGATATTTGATTAATTTGTTAAGGGATTCCGGAGGGAATCTTTTGTAATTTGAATTTTAAAACTTTAGCTTAGCGTAAAGGAATTTATATGCGGAAACAATACAAGATGTTGCATTTACTTAGGTTACTGTTGGATTTTACTGAGGTCAAATAATTCCTACTTAGAAAGAAGAACAAAAGAAAAATAATATAAAGAATATAAACAAATTTGGTGTTGGACAGGCATCTTATTAGGCTCGTCAATCATTAAAACGGCTTTAAAAGAGTATTGAAATTAGTGCTAATGAAAAAAAGGATGCAAAATGTATCGATAAACTTTTCTACGACAAACTAAAGAATGAGAGAAATCTGGTCGTTCGATTCTTTTTATAACAGACAAAATCGAATAAAGGGAGGAATTTGAAAATAAAACGCAGTTATCGGCGATATTATGCATTTTTCTAAATAGTCTAAATTTACACAGAGTTGATGATATGGGATTAAATTTAAGAAAAAATGAATTGTTACAGTATTAGCCGTGGATGATGTTAAGGATGAAATTCCTGTTTTGGAAGTTAATCTTCTCGATTATTGTGATGTTTGAGGTATTATGTATTTCTCCTAAGGCACCACTTTTTCAGATCAGAATCAGATGTTCGGTACTTGGAAGTTTTTGTCTTTAAGACGAGTATAAGAGGTAGCAGTGATTAGACCTGTATTTTGTAACAGAAACAGGCCGAAAGTGAGTTACATAGGTGTTTTATAAAAAATGTTCTATTAATAATTTTCAATACACTATAGTTTAAAATTATGAAGAGGTAATAGATTTGCATCAGCTGTTTATGCACCAGAATAAGGAAAATGACAGAACTTTTTATCGTAATATCTATTTTTTCGTCGCGGAACGGTTGTTGTATATATTTTCCCATTCTTGTCTCTTGTTGTTGATCTTATAAATTAATTGTATGGAACCAGGTTTGAGCTTTAATAAGTCTAGAGAATGGGTACTGTATATTTATGAACTCATTTGGGAATCTCTAAAAAGTGTTTGTTAGACTATTTCAAGTTCTATACCACAGAGTTTGAGGCTTAAGTCTTCATGTAATAGCCTCATTGTATACAGGTGTCCCTTAACTGGGGCATATCCAGTAAGAAGCTGATATCCAGTCTTTCGCAAAAGTCGCGGACCTTTTTGGCCATCTTCAGGCTGGCTCTAGACTAAAATTATCTGTAGCGATCCTCTTTTAGCAAATTCTTTTTCTTTTTTATTGCCGTGTGCTTTTGATGAGCTGCCATTCATATCAGTGTAACACGTATAAGCTCCGCTATTTTATTGTGTACTTTACGGATTTACCACACATTTTAGAGCTCCTAAGAGCCCTCATAGTCGCTTTACTATATGATTCCCTTGATTTGCATAACGCAAGATTGCATAAATTTCTGCCTAGAATTATTTTATACACACTAAAAGAATTATATTTTTTTCCTTACTACTCTATTTTTTACATTTCTACTCCCGCATATTTTTCTTTCTTTTCTCATGCTAAATTTATATCTGACTTGATATTTCTGATATTTTTTGTTTATGTTGATGGCAGCATTATATTCGATCGTTTATTCGTTCAGGCGACTGAAACTTTGGTCTGGCCTTGAACTTTGTTTTTTATCACCTTAATTATTGTGCGAACATTTGCTACTCCGGTGTCTGCATCAGTGCTTTGACATGTTTATTGTCATACTATTTTAGCGACACATATTTTAGTGTTGAAAAATCGTTTAAATCGATGTTAATGTCTTATTCCTTTGTCAATTTTATGAGTACTTTGACATCCTCATACCATTCTTCTAGTTTTCTTCTGATGTATCTGCGATATGCGCGCAGATCGGGATAATATTAATATTTAATGTAGAACCTCTTATTTGAAACATCATTTATCTTGTTTAGTGCTACTTCCAATAATTATTTCGTCAGTAGTACAAAGAATTATAGAAAAAATTTGTTATATCGTCAGTCTTATCAAAATTTACTAAATCCTAGTATTTGTATATTCAGTTTGTTCACTTCAGTGCTTTGTTAGCTTTCTAGCTTCCTACAAGCTTTTGATATTCCAGTTTGCTAACTTGATACAGCTGTTTAATGTAATTTTGTTTTTATGTGGTTTCTCTCAGGGAATTTTAGTACCCTCTGCATATTTAAGTTATGACAGGGACTGAGAAGCAATGTTTTATTGTATTGACCATTATAACTTTCGTCGAAAAAAATAACGAATTGGTATCCCATTATCATTCTTATATTTTTATCAGTACTTTGTCAATTTAGCTTTATCATTTTCGGAAGCTCTCCAAGCATTAAATATTGTGATATTGCATTGCATTATTAAAGATAAATAAATAAAATTAACTTATTTAAGATATATTCATAAACTGTAGCAAATGATGTGCTTATATCTGTGGAAAAAAGCATGTATTGAGTTTCTTTACATCTATTTTATTTGAACACACACACAATTATTTCTGACAAATTTGAATACAAGCAATAGCACTTAACTTTGATGGGCAGTTTATATAAATTTTTGTTTTAGGTACTTTCCTGTATAGCGCAAACAGCCGGAATGTAAAAACAAGAAAATTCTCCAACATCGGGGGCAGATCAGGTAATTTTATTATAATAAAACGTAATTTGATATGAATTGTTTAAAAACCGTTAAAGACACTATTTTATATAAGTTATGAGCTCTAACAACTATATATTGGGACAAACTACAATACATGCATAATTAGTAAATTAGTAATTTACTATGTAACTTGTAGGGATTATTTTGCCTACCACATAGGGTATTATTATAAGGTGTTGAAAATTTGGGACAGAAATTATTGGGGTGAAGATAGGGCAAGCAAAATAAAACGAAACTGTTGCGAACGGCTACTCAGGGGTTATTTGGAGAACTGGGTCGTGGATAAATGAATGACAAGGGGGCTTGGATTGGGGCAGCTACAAAAAGTAAAGCAAAAGGGTACTTACATAAATCCCTTGGAACAAAACACAATACAAGAAGGTTCTCAAGCTGTTTAAAATAGACGCCGCTTTGAAGAATCTTCCTGCTGGATGAAAGAAAAGGTTATTCCTTCCTAAAAACACAAAAAAGGGTTAGATAGTTAGTTAAGAGAAATAAACAAAAGGGTTTAGGGAAAAAATTACACATTCATTGTTGTCTCACCACAAACATAGTAATAAAAAAATACAAAATAACAAAAAACACACTTCCTATTTTACTATGGGTTTTCAAACTCTAGAAGTTGGAGATACTACAAAACAATTGTTAATGGACGATAATTTGTAACGAAAAAAAAATTAGAAATGAAAAATAGCTTTTAAATGGAACTATGCATAGTGGTTAACCTTTTTTTAAAAACAAAACAAAAACAGAGATCTCAATTTATGATTAGGTATTTATCAAAAACTGTAAAAAAAAGCTAGCTGTCACATGTCAATATTAAATTTTAAAACTGAGAACAATTAATATGACAATTTAGCTACACCCTATCATCTACAATTATTATAATGAAAGCAATTATTAATGAAAAAATGTCTATTGTTACTTTCAAAGTTCAAACAAAAAAAGTTACCTGGGTTTCACTAAATGTTATTTTTACTTTAAATTTCTAAGGTTGGAACTGGACTTCACTGGATATTTACTGCTACCCAAAAAACTGCATCTCACACTGCGAATTAGCCTAGAATGACTTAAGACTGTTTATATAGACATAATGAGGATGGAAACTGTTCACTGGGACGAAAATTTTAGACTTGGCTTCTTAAAAAACTGGAACACATGTGGTTATCCTACAAAGTTGTTATAAACGCCGTTTTACAATATCTCAGATAAGAGATGGTATAGAAATAAAAACAGTGATTACTCTTTCAGAACTGACACATTACATTGAGTATAAATCACTTTTTCTAACAAATTTGCCGGTTCACTCAAACTACACGCTGCTGTCTGCTCTCCATGACCTCTCTTCCAAACCTGTCTTGCGTCTCACCCCTTATCCGGTCTTCGCAACGGGCCAACCAAAATCCTTTTTAAGGGAGCATTTAACCTTACTTTGAATACTTTGAATATTCGATGGTAATAAAGAATTTTATACATGCTACAAACCTAACACACATACAAAAATAGAGTCTAGTTTTGACCTTAGTTCGGACGACAATACCATAATAATAATATTAAGCATAACTATAATATACAATCAATAGCCATTAAGACTATCTAACAAAAAAACAAATTGGGAACAATTTGAAAACACCATTAACCAGAATATAACGTTAGATCACCAAATAAAAGAGTCGGATGAGCTGGAATTTGCAGTGTAAAAGCTAAAGGCTGTAATATAAAACGCTGCTTGGGAATCAACTCCTATAAGTAGAAAGGGTAATCCTGAAGCCAACAATGTGCCATTACATATTAAACAAATTCTAACCGAAAAAAGAAGAGCACTTGAAAAATGGCAAAGGTCTCGAAATCCACTTGATAAGACACAGATAAATGGACTAACACACCAACTAACGTTAGCGTTAAATAAATCTCGTAATGACACCTTCAATTTTTATATTAACAATCTTTCTTCACATGACCACTCTATATGGAAAGCAACTAAAAATTCAAGAAACCGACACCACCAATTCCTCCAATAATAAAACATGATAAAAGTTGTGCGCAGACTGACAATGAAAAAGCTAATGCATTTGCAGAATATTTAGACAATATATTTACTCCATATTTAGGTCAAAATATAAATGATGATGTAGTTAGCGAATATCTAGATGCACCCTGCCTACTATCACCTCCAATAAAAACATTCTCCCCATTCGAGGTTCTCAGAATAATAATGAGTACCTAATCGATGGGAGAATCCTAAAACATCTACCCAGGAAAGCAGTTCTCATGCTTACTATTATCTGCAATAGAATGCTGCATTTAAGTCATTTTCCAATCCAGTGGAAATATGCTCATATTATAATGATTAGAAAGCCAGGTAACCTTACATTACCCTCAGAACCTTCTTCCTATCGTCCGATAAGCTTGTTATCCTTGACGTCCAAGATATTTCTGACTTCTGCTAAATAGAAAAATGTAAACTGTACCACTCGAGAACATAATACCCGAACATCAGTTTGGTTTCCGTAAAAAATTGATGAGTGTAATATAACTTCTAGAAATTGTGGCAGTGAATGAGTTATTAAAGTGTACAAAATTTCAACCAGATCACCAAATAAGTTATTCAATTTGTTTATGCCAGAAAGAGATTAATTAAAAAATTGTACTTGTCCAAACAGTCATTCTAGATGTATTTTGTAAGTCGCAATCGATTGGATTACAAGACTTCATTTTTAAGATAAATTAAAAAAAGTTCAATATTGTATTAAATTTGTTATTAAAAAACAGTTTGAAACAGAGCTGACTTGTTAGTTTATAAAAACGTATAATAACTTTGAAATTTTTAGCATTTGGAAACTCTCAAAATTAAAAAACTTTTTATAATCTATAACTTTTATTTAAACCATTTTTCTCTAAAATGTATAAGAAACCTTTTATAGGCAAAAATATTTTTTTTTTCACTTTTCACGATTGTTTTATAAAAAAACAAAACAACATTAGCTGTACTGTCTTCTACGAAATGCTTGATGGGCATATAGTAATCCTATTTGATTTTAAATTTTGCACCATTTAAATGCAAAAAAATGTTGTTCGGCCCAGTTTTTTGAATATAAACCTACCTACATATATGAAAGAAGCCCAACGGGAAAGAACATTGCTACATTTTAAATGAACAAACTTTATTATAAGTACAATAGTGAAAATACAAAGTTTGAATCTAATCCCACCACAATTTGCCGCATTCTGGAACAATGTAAAATCCTCGTCTGGAAATTTTCTTGGGAGGATTTATGGCGCCAATTACACTGTCCCACGAATACCATATTTCGTCACGTCTTTCTGGCCATTTCCAAAACTTTAACGGATTTTGACATGGCGTTGATCATCGCTCCGTCATTTTCTATTGCTTTTATGACTCCAGGGTAAACATGATCTGCTATGACTATCAGTTATCACACTAGAGTTGTTTTTAACCGCTCCAAGAGCGGTGTTATATCACAAGGAACGATACCACATTTTCTAAATCCTGACTTATTCTATTAATAGATAGATAGCGATAATATCTCATCGCTATTCTTTTGTATTTTTTCGATTAATGATCGTAAAAGCGTTGGAAAATACTGTTTCTCAAGTACATTTAATCTACTCCCCACATGAATTTCCTTATATTCAGATAAAATTTCCCTCCATGCCTTTTTCATTGGGGCAAATAATGCAACATCTAGCGGTTGTGTAACGTGGGTGCTATTCGGAGGCAAACATATAAAATAAATGTCGTGTTTTCGACACAAATCCAGGACTTCAACATTAATATGAGAAGACAAATTGTCTCCTAAAACGACCTTCTTTCCCTGAATTTTTTTAAGCCTGGGCAATAGAATAGTGTTAAACCAATTTGCAAATGTCTGTGATTCGAACCAACCAGATGCAGTGTTTGCATAACGCGTACCAGAGGGGCTATTTTTAGTCCAGGTGTCCCACAAATGCTTGGGTTTGTACACCACATAAGGAGGTAGTAGCTCACCAGCTGCATTTCCACACATCTTAAGAGAAATGCTACTTTTTGAAGAGTTACAAATTCGTGCAGGATATTTAACCCCACGTTTAGTTAATACGATATCGTGCTTCTGTCAGATAATCTGGGAGAGATCAAAGACATGCTCCAAGAACTGAATTACATACTACAAGAAACTGGGCTGGAGATAAATTTCGAGAAAACCAAAATGATGACCAATATGGTTCCCAGCGAAGAGATACAGATCAATAACAACAAGGTAGAATTAATCGATAAATACACATACTTGGGTCATGAAATCAGAATAACCAGAGACAACCAAACCTGCGAGCTAAATAGACGAATCACGTTGGGATGGGCGGCATATGGAAGGATGAGAGACATTTTTAAAACAAATACTCCAATTCACCTGAAAAGGAAGGCATTTAACCAATGCATCCTACCAGTCTTGACCTACGGAGCAGAGACCCTAACTTTAACAAAAGCTACTGCCGAAAAACTGAGGGTAACACAAAGGCGAATGGAGAGATCAATGCTGGGTCTGACCTTGAAAGATCGCGTGAGAAATGAGGAGATACGCCGACGAACTGGCGTTGACGATATTATACTGCGAATCAATAAACAAAAGTGGAGGTGGGCTGGACATGTTGCTAGAATGGAAGACGGAAGATGGACGAAGAGATTATTGGAGTGGAGACCAAGAGCCGACAAGCGAAGTTGAGGCAGACCACCCACCCGATGGACCGACGACCTAAGGAGAATAGAAACAAACTGGATTGCAGCAGCTAGAGATAGAGAGGACTGGAGACGTTTGGAGGAGGTCTATATCCAACAATGGATGTGAAAACGGGGCTGGATGATGATTAGTTAATACCTTTTTTTGTCCGGGATCATCTGTTACGTGTGGCTCCACACCAGTTAATGTTTGTTTTAAATTTTGTATGTATTCAGCCATTTCTTCTGCATTGAGTGCTGCTCTATTTCTTTTTATGTTTGAGTCTATCCTTGCAGTAAGGTCCTTATGACAACTTGAAAATGATTTGACCCAATCCATACCAGGAGTATTATCCTTAAAGCGAGTTATTTTTTTTTCCTTGGCGATTTAAATGAGTCTTCATTATTTGTCATAATTCCATTCCAGTAACAGGAAATCCAGCATCACTTAGGCTATGAATGCATTGTACGAAGCACCTTTCCTCTTTAGAAGAGAATAATTGATGGGTATCCAGGTTTTCCAGCGTGTACTCCTTTTGATTTGTAAAAAATAGTTCTCCTTGGAATGTTAAAGGATTCAGCGGCAGCTCTTGTACTCATACTATCTTTAATTGCTGACAGACATGCTTTCAAATCTTCTTCTGAGTAGTCTGCATATTTGCGAGATCCCAGTTTCCTTTTATAACGCCTGGGCATTTCCTAAAAACCATTTTCCTATTAACCTTTTACTCTTGGGATACTTTGCACCACTTGCAACAACCAATTAAACAATGTTTTTTTTTGTTATTGACATCCTGGTTTAAAACCGTTATTTTAACAACTAAAAATCGCAATCGATTGTAGTATATGCCATTAGACGTATACTTACCAATTTGTGTCCGCTGGGACTGTCTGCACAGTATGATTTTGCAAAGTTAGGAAATAGATTTTTGAGGTTAATATTCTAACCGTTGCTGATAGATAACTGGCGACCGCAGAGACAATCGCGCGCATCTTACTCACGTATTGTGATGTTGCCTATGTGCTCTAGAGGTATTACAAATATATAAACAAAATTGAGCATAGGTTTACAGAAAATAGACTTTTACACGTTTGGTGCAAAGTTACCCTGCTCAGTGCAAAGTAATACCGTTTTACGGTACCTTTAAATACCTGTATAAGATTTTTTCAGTTTTTTTTCTTCCTTGACTGGGGTATAAGCACTTCGACAAAGATGAAGCAACCAATGGACGCGTTCTAATATTGATTCTTTTCTTATGAATGCTTTTAAATCTTAATTATTTATTTGAATTTGTATATTGGTTAAATCTCGTTAATTGATTTTAAGTACTTAGATAAAATTTATATTTTTTACTAACTTTTGTTAAAAATATTAGGTCACTTGTGAGCCCGAGGCATTTTGCTACTCCTGCCACCCTATAGTTAAGACACTGGGTCATAAATTATACCAAATTTTTTAGAAATCAACCTAAGTCGATTTGGTCTAACTTACTTATATGCAAAAATGTACCCAGAAAATGTTAGGGGTATTAAAATTTCAAAATAAAAACCGATTTTTTAAATATTGCTACAAAATGGTTTAAAAATTTTTTATGAACATTGATAAATATAATGTGTTAGCACGCCATGGTTAATAAGAGCGAAGTAGCGGAAATATTTTTTTCTGGATTATTTTAGTTGTTTAGAGAGGGTCCAAATCTTCAAAAAACATGGTGGGGGTGGGTCCCCCCCACCATGTTTTTTGTAGTATAATATTGGATTAAAAATGGGAGGCCAATAAAATGAAATACCTATTCTACACTGTCTTTTTTTTTAACATTTGTTTGTAAAATCATTAATTTACAAAATACAGCCACTTTTTTAAATTAATGCAGTAATACATTTTTACAAATATTAAATTTATTATTAAATTAGAAATGACCTTTCCTTCCTGATAATAATAATAAATATATATTCCTGATAATAAATAAGGAAGTAAACGTATTGTACTCTAAAATTGTGGTTATTTAAATTCCCATTGAAGATAGTACCTAAATACTATTAAAATGTCACAAGAAAACAGCTTCCGAACAATATCTTAGAATTAACTGCATTGTTTACTTTAAATAAAAAAATCCTTAATCCCATTAGGTAATGCTCTGAATCCGTGCCAGGTCTTCTAATGTTTGCACTTTGGTAATACATTGTTCTTCCTCGTTGTCTATTAACAGATAATCGATTTAGTTGGCTGTCTTCCGTCCGGTAATCGCCAAGTCCGTCTGTGAATGTTTTTCCTTTGAAAGTACGCGCTTTTTACATAATATAGCGAAGACAATTACATCTGGTTCTAATTAAGGAATTCGTAGCTAAACCGTTCCATTATACGAGTGAAAACTTGCATCTAAAAATAACGATTTCTCGCAGAGGATTTTACGGAATGTATACGGTTTATTGATCTTCAATATAACAAACAGAGATAACCATACTAATTCATTTGTGCTACATAAATAATTTCTAGGTGACTCAAAAATTCATTAAATAGCTAGATCAAAATGAAACTTTAATAATATTAATTGATTATTCCATCAATTATTCTAATTTCGTGATATTAGGGGAATTGCGCACTCATGTGGAAACTGTTTAAATAATTTAACTTACCCATTTGAAAATATTGGGCGAAATTAAAATGAAATTAAATAGTGAAAAACAAAAATTTTGGCTAAATTTTGTTTCAACAAATTGAATATTAGAAGTCATAATACTTCTAGTAGAGTTAAGATTTTTATTTCGATAAAATCTTGTTTAGATTTTAACTCAAAGCTAAGACAGTTGTACAGTCACTAAATAATTTGGCTACCAATTTTTTCGAATGGGATGGATTGGCGTGAAATTTGAACTGTAGCTCCAGACAGTGGCGCACCCAGAATTTGTCTGAGGGGGGTTTTGAAATTTTTTATGCTACCTCCATTTTGAGTCCCTAAAATTTGGGTTTTAGTTTAGTTTAAAGTACTAAAGATAGCAGTGTCAAAGATTCAGGTATCTATTATCCTGCCTACCAACTAAAACCACCCTCTCTTACTTGTGCTCAGTTGACTGTCGCACGTACCGTACTCCGAAAGTGGGATGGCCGCTGTAAGGCTGACGAAATGTTTACAACAATCCCTTCTCTTATCTCGATCTTATCTATTGTTCTGAAGCTTTTTTTTGTTGTCGCACTTTAAAGTAACTACTATTTTGATGGGAATAAGCCACAAATGAAGGTTAAAATAAGTTTATTGACGTTTGACATTAATCCAACTTGTAAATACAATATATTTTGGAGCCGCCTATAGCCGTATTCCCGTTCTCCTCCGCCAATCCTCCCGGTCCAAGGCATGCTCCTCCTCCAAGCCTCTCGATTCTATCGCTCTTCTAATTCCTTTATTCCATGAGGGTCAAGATCTACCTCTTTTTCTTCTTCCATTCGTAAAGTTTTTGGGGCCAGCGTTCGTCAGGCATTCTCAGTAGGTGTCCAAATCATTTTGAACCTCTTCTTTCTATTTTGTCAATGACCGTTTCAGCAGCATTCATGGTATATCTTATAGATTCGTTGGTCTTCCTTTCCTGCCGTGATGTTCTAGCACTTTTTCTCAAATAATCCATTTCAACTGCCAACAATTTTCTATCCAGGTCTGCAATAATTGTCCATACTTCAGAGCCATTACAAAGAACTGATTCAACCATGGTTTGCCCTATTTTTTTTGTTCCTTTTGGAAATGTTGCGATCCCACCATAAGAAGTTGAGACATCCTACAGTTTTACGTCCCTGATTAATTCGGTGTTTAATTTCGGTTTCTCCCAAGCCGTTCTTAGCAATGAGTGCACCTAAATATTTAAATTTTTCCACTTGTTTGATTTCCACGTCCTCGTGTATCAACACTTCAAACCTTGCATCTGAATTGATAACTAAATATTCTGTTTTCTTCATGCTGACTTGTAACCCCCATTTTACATATTATCTGTATAGACGCTTTATCATAAATTCTAGATCATAATATTCTTGAGCTTGGACGACTTGGTCATCCGCAAAGTTCAGGGAGAACAGTACGTCATTTCCTATTGGGATTCCCATTCTCTGGCAGTGGTTTTTCCAATTTTGGAGGGCTGCCTCAATATATAAATTAAACAGTAAGGGTGACATACTGCATCCATGTTTTAGTCGGTTGGTGTTTCTCTTCTTCTTCTTTCTTTTTAATGACTGCCCGGATGTCATTGTGAACACTTTTCCATCTCTCTGTACTTCCCGTCATCTTCACGATCCTCTCTCTTACAGTCACAGGGTTCATACCTGTTTCTTTGTACATTCTATTTCTCCCCACTGTACATCTATTTTACTCCAGCATTGTGTACCAACAGTATAGGCATTTATCTGTATCCGTCTTTTTAAAATTATGAAGATACGCCCTAAAACAGACAATCTATCGGGATCAGCATCTTGGTCCACTGGGCATCTTCTCTTATAGAGATGTCTCTTTTTTACTGCTACCTCATGCAGAGGAACACAGGGTAGGCGCATGCTACTCGCAACAGACTCGTTCTGTCTACTTTTGTCATAAGCCTAATATTAGGTATCTATATCTAAATATAAAGAAAAATATTATTAATTATTGTGTATTAATTATTGTGTTCTACTATTTAAATTGGTAATTTAATTATTCAATGTGTGAAAGACAAGTAACATTTTCCTACTATTCTTTATATAGTTTTTACTTTATATGCCCTGGGGGTTTTTAACTCCCAAAACCCCTCCTGGGTGCGCAACAGGCTCCAGAGTAGACCAAGAAATAATTGTAACAATAGTTAATTAGATAATTGTAATAATTATTGCCTTTCAATTGTGGATCCTGACATTGGGCTGAAGACATTGATGAAAGTGGAGAAAATTAAATATTTTATGTCTTCTTCTTCTTTTTCCTTCTTGTATGTAGGCTTTAAAGCCTATTTCTTCTTTAATATTAGCCTCCAGCTTACGCACCAGCTTTTTCTTGGTCTGCAATTACTTCTTCGTCCATTTGGTGACTTATCTCGTGCTATTCGTACTATCCTATCTTCTGCCATTCTACTAATTTGTTCGTTCCACTCCTATTTCCGTTTTGTCATTAAGAAATTCTGCCGCTTTACTTGCTTTTAAGCTCCGCTGACGTCTTCGACTTGGATGCGATCGACAGCCTTTGTCAAGTCTATAAAACATAGATATGCTGGAAATGATATTAAAAAAAACAGCTCTAACTTAAATCAAGAATTCTTTCCCAGGTGATTTCTGACGAATGTGATCTGTTCTTTTTTATTTAGGTGAAACCAGCTAAAAAATACAACTCCTAGTAAATTATTTCTCGTTATGTAGGTTAAAATGGAAGAGAAAAACAAACCAAGGTTTTTAAACTCACAGAAAGTGATAAAATTTTACACAAGAAATTAGTTTGGCGCTGACAAAAATTTAATGATCTTAAATTTGTTACGACCTTGGGTAAATTGGAATAATTATGATTTTCTAAATCGAAAATCGAAATAAAATTACTTGAGAATAGTTTATTCTCAATATCTTTATCAAATATAAAAAATTTCTGAAAAAAAATATGACAATAAATCATTATAAAGATGAAACAATGGATATTCTAAAATGGCTGCGTATAAGTACTTATTTCCAAATTTACTCACTAGGATCAATTAAGATGAAATCCAAAATTAATAAACCAAAACCATAATTCCAAACAAAAACCCAAAAATAGTTTACTCCAATTAAACTAAAATTCTTGGAAAAAAAACTAACAACTAAAAAAACTCGACAACATAGAATTCGCGCAGAACATGCGCGCAGAACAAGTACTGCCAACTGAATGGATTTAAAATTTCTAAATAGGTAATAAGGATTGCCTAACTCTTAGTGATTATACGTTAATATTATTTAACTTTAATTTAATTAATGTTTGAATTATTTAAGTGAAGAACCGTTACAATACATTTGGAAACTTTTAAAAACTTGCTCCTCATATGTACACCAAAAAAACATTCATGCTTTGAATAATAGTTTTTTCCTTATTTTACAGTAAGGGCTTGATTTTAATGGTTTAAACTTTTTAATCCGTGATGTTGTCGAATCTATAATAAAAGATATACATTGCGAATGCACCAGAAGTTCATTTTAAGGTTTTAAAAACTTCCTTCGCTATTTTTTCGTACATAAAGGAGTAGTTTTTATGGTTTTTAAGAGCCGAAAAGTAATTCAATTTCGTAAATTATAACAAAAAGCTTAAAAGGAACTTTATTCACCATATTTGAACATGAACTGAATCTTTAAAATACGCAAATCTGGACTTTTTGAATTTTTTCCATACCAACCGCAAAAATTATTGGTGCGTTTTATCGCTCCTACTTTTTAATATCTACTGAGAAGTGATATTTAAAGCAGCCCTGGAAGATATCGATGAGGGCGTACTGATAAATGGAGAACGTCTGATATGAATAATTTCCGATATGCAGACGATACAATAAAGCTTCATACTCACCATCGTCTCGCTTCGTTCTCGATATCGATATTAGTCCTTCAAATGTTGTAAATTATTTAAATGTAAATTAAATTCAATATATTTAAAGATTAGGAATGTTTATTTATTTATTTATTTATTTACGGACTTGTCGTTACGATAAAAATACATATAACTACACAATATACACGACATTGTTTTATTGACCATGCAACACAATGGTAATCGCTGTGACATGTTACATGTTTCCACCTCTATATTCATTTCACAGTAGGTACGAATTGTCATAATTGTCACATTGACATTAAAAATTTCAAATGAAGTTTTGAAAGAATACACAAATAATTAATAAAATGCCTACTACGTTTTATACCTTCCACGAAAAAGTACAACTTGTAACATGGTACTTTCAGGGTCATTCGATACGCGAAGTAATTGTTTTATTTATTGTTGCCTTGGGGGGGTTCAAAGGAGTAGTGAGGCGCAATATAAGATGTTGCTTCCAGATAACATCTCTAGCCTCTCCTACTCAATTCCTATCCTCACCTCCAAGAAGTGTGATATTGATCACACGGGTGAACCCCGGTAAACCTGAGCAACCCTATTGGAGATTGGGTAACCAACCCCAATGGAAGGTAGGGTCAAGGCGGACGAGGAAGGGAGAAAGCATAGCTTGTTCAGAAGCTATAGCCAGCAGCCCTGCCACTGGACTCGGGTGCAACAGGCCGATAACCTGTTCACCTTACACTCAGCTATCACGAATGCTACAAACAATGAACTAACCGGACGGACCAACGGACAACGACCAAAGCTACGGAATAAGGACTTAATGATGGATTTGCGACTGGGAACCTGGAATGTCCAAACCATGCTGCAGGCAGGCAAAATGCAAAGTATTGCACAGGAACTATTAAAGTACGAAGTAGACATAGCAGCTCTCCAAGAAATCAGATTTAAAGGGCATGGTTGCATAAATAAAAAAGAATACAGTATGTACTACTGTGGAGCAGAAAGACAAGGAGACTTTGGAGTGGGTTTTATGGTAAACCATAAATGCCGCAGGTCAGTATTGGGTTTTACTCCAGTTAATGAAAGAATATGCAAAATACGTCTAAGGGGAAAATTTCATAATGTTACAATTATTAATATCCATGCCCCAACAGAAGCAGCAGACGAACTAGTAACCGACCAATTCTATGACCAACTACAAGTAGAATGTGAAAACGCACAGAAGAGAGATGCAGTTATAGTTCTGGGTGATATGAACGCGAAGCTGGGAAAAGAGAAAATATATGCAGAATCCTTTGGTAAGCATAGTTTACATGATATTACCAGCAACAAGGGTATGAGAGTGGCACAGTTGGCAATGGCAAACAAACTAAGAGTTGTTAGTACATGTTTTCCTCATAAAAATATTCATAAAGGAACCTGGATAATACCTGGTACTAATAAATTTAATCAAATTGATCACATATTAATATCTAAGCGGTGGGCAACCTCCGTAACAGATGTTAGAACATATAGAGGCGCAAATTGCGATTCGGACCATTTCTTGGTTATATCGAAGATAAAACAAAGAATATCAATGGTAAGAAAAGAGAAAGGCGCCAAACAAAGAAAATGGAATACATATATGTTTAAAAATCCTAAAAAGAAGAATGAGTACCAGCAAAAAATAAAAGTAATATTAAATGAAAGAGGAGAACAAAACAACATTGAAGAAGAATGGAATATCATCAAAACGACAATTACAAATATGGCAAAGGAAACATTAGGTGAAACCTCAAGCCAAAGAAACGAGGAATGGTTTGACCAAGATTGCCAACAAGTAATAAATAGCAAAAATATAGCTAGACAGAAATGTCTACAAAGGGATTCCCGATCGAATAGAAAGGCATATGAAGAACTCAGAAAAGATGCAAAGAAAATATGCAGAAGGAAAAAGAGAGAAATATTGAATAGAAAAATACAACAAATTACAGATTATAATAACAGAAGAGAGGCTAGAAAATTTTACAAGGAAATCAAGCAATGCACCCAAGGATACATAACAAGATCAACAGTTTGCAAGGACAAAAATGGGGCAATTATCAGCGAGAAAGAGGAAATAATGAAAAGGTGGAAGGAGCATTTTTAAGAGCTGTTAAACCCAGAAAAAGAACAAAACGAAGATGAAGAGATCACCACACAGCAGAACAACTAGTTGAGCAACCAACATTGGAAGAAACGATAAACGTCATAAAACATCTAAAAAATAACAAAGCACCTGGCACAGATGGAATAACTGCAGAACTGATAAAGAATGGTGGACATGCGCTATGGAGGCGTATCCATAAACTAATCGACCGCATATGGACACTAGAAGTCATCCCAGAAGATTAGAAAGTGGGAATCATACTTCCTATGTACAAAGGGGGAGACAAACGACTCTGCAAAAATTATAGGGGCATAACAGTTTTAAATGTCATCTACAAGATATTATCAGGAATTATATATAGCCGCCTGGAATCATTTTCGGAGGAGATTATTGGTGAATACCAATGTGGCTTCAGACCAAAGAGGTCAACTATAGACCAAATACATATGTTAAGAGGTATACATGAAAAATGTGTTGAATATAACATGCCTATTTACAACTTGTATATCGATTTCAAACAGGCGTTTGATGGAGTAGATCGACAAAAGATGTTAAAGCAACTATCTATGTTAGGGATACCCAATAAGTTGGTTAAACTTAGAGAATAGATGGAGATATGACGCAGGCCTTTGATATTGAAAATGGAGTTAGACAAGGGGATGCCTTATCAACAACACTTTTTAATCTAACTTTAGAAGCTGTTGTTAGAAAACTGGATGTAAACGGCTGTATTAATACAAGAGCTATGCAAATATGCGCATATGCGGATGATGTTGCCATAATAAGCCGCAACAAAAGGGTATTGAGCGAAAAAGTCATAGAACTGAAACGAGAAGCTGCTACGTTTGGTCTATATATAAATGAAAGCAAAACAAAATATATGGAGTGCACAAAATCGAATGAACATGAGAATCTGAAGGTAGACAACCATACCTACAAATATGCCTCCACTTTTCCCTACCTAGGCTCAATAATAAATGACAACAACAACATCAGTCAAGAAATACAAGCACGGATTCTTAGCGGTAATAAGTGCTTTTATGCATACAAAGACTTAATGAAAAGTAAGTTACTGAATCGTGAGTCTAAGCTGAGAATCTACAAAACAGTAATTAGACCAGTGGTCACATATGGATGTGAAACGTGGACCCTCTCAACCACTGATGAAAATCAACTAAGAATATTTGAGCGCAAAATACTAAGGAAGATATTTGGACCAACCCAATGCAGCGATAGTTCGTGGAGAATTAAAATGAACCACGAGCTGGATGAACTAATGCAGAGCGCAGATATTGTCAGATTTGTAAAATCACAAAGACTAAACTGGCTTGGTCACCTAGAAAGAATGCCAGATAATCGAGCTGTAAAAGTAGTCCAGAGATGGAAGCCCCAAAGAAACAGAACAAGAGGAAGGCCCCGTAAAAGATGGATAGACGACGTAGAGAGGGATCTTAAAACCATGAACATCAGGCAGTGGCGAAGGAAAGTATCCGACAGGGCAGAATGGAAGAACATTGTTAAGCAGGCCAAGACTCACAAAGGGTTGTAGCGCCATTAGAAGAAGAATAAGATTGTTGCCTTGGGAACTTCTTGCGTTGCTGCCTTGCCTCTGCAACTTGTTGCAGAGTTGGGAATACTGCAGTCTGCCTTGCTACGAAAACGTAATGTAGACAATTAAATGTTTTCACTAATGTTGGATTTCTTAAGTTTCGTTCGTAGATTGACGTCACCAAACGAACGAGTTATCATCATCATCACTGGCTCGACAACCCTTTTTGGGTCTTGGCCTGTTCCAGGATTCTTCTCCATTCTGATCTGTTTCGTGCTTTTTTTCTCCAGTTTGTTATTTTTAAGGTTGTTATATCATTTTCTATTTGTTCTAAGTATCTCAGTTTCGGTCTTCCTCTTGTTTTTTTTCCTACTGGCATCTGTTTGAATATTTTGTTTGGTACTTCGCCTTCTTCCATTCTTTCTACATGTCCTATCCAACACAGCCGTCCTATTTTAATAAATGTTATAATATCCGGATCCTGGTATATTTTGTATAGTTCAGAGTTGTATCGTCTTCGCCATATTCCGTTTTCTTTTGTGCCCTTATATATGTGTCGCAAGATTTTTCTTTCGAAGGTGGCTAACAGCGTTTCCTCTCTTTTAGTGAGTGTCCAGGTTTCTGAGCCATATGTGAATACCGGTCTTATTAGGGTTTTATATATTTGGCATTTTGTCTTTCTTGCGACGTTATCTGATCTTAGGTGTCTAATTAATCCATGGTAACATTTATTTGCAATAAATATTCGCCTCTTCACTTCCTCCGTAACGTTATTAGACGTGACTAGGGATCCCAAGTATATAAAGTTTTTTACCCCCTCTATGTTGTATTCTCCTATTGTTATATTTTGTGGCTGCCTTATTTCTGCGTTTTTACTTACCTGCATATATTTTGTTTTGGTCTGATTGATTTTAAAACCACTATTTTGTGCAGCTCGTTCTATTTGGTTGTATGCCTCTATCATTTCTCTTCTTGATCTTGCGATTATGTCAACATCATCTGCAAATGCTAGTATTTGCACGCTTTTATTAATGATTGTTCCTCGTGTATTGACTGTTGTGTCCCTCAGTATTTTCTCGAGTACGATGTTGAACAAGATGCATGATAGAGCGTCTGCCTGGCGTAGTCCCTTTTTCACATCTATTGTTTCCGTTAATTCATTTTTTATCCGGATTCTACTTTCTACTTTTAGAAACGAACGAGTTAGGTTCATAAAATCTTGTGAAACCAATAACACAGCATCCATGTCATTACGAGGGGGATTATCAACTGACAACAACTATCAATAATTTTCAAACGTAGTAAAACTATTTAATTTTCTGGTTTTAAAAAATGATTATTTTGACGTAGGTATTTAAAAATATTTGAAAGAATGAAGAAAATGGCTACACTGGCTCTAAAGAGTGATTAAACACTAAACCTTGAGAGACTGGGGAGGAATTCACTTTCCAGTATAATTGGACCAGTAATTACATTTCAAATTGTCCTTCGGAATGGTAATTAAGCGGACGTCCCGCGCATTTATGTCAAACATGATCAGTAGGGTAGCCGGGTAGACATTACACAGTAAATTATTTTATTAGCATAGAAACAAATGTAGCGAATCTCTTGGATATATTTTATCGGACAGTACTCAAAATGTTTGACAGTAGGTATTTACACGTAAATGTAAACGTGACAGCAAAGTTATCGTTATAAAGATTAGTTAAGTCCTCACATCATATTAAATACGTTCAAAATCTTTTTTCTTGGTTTCAAGACACGGCTAGTAACCAGATACGATCTGGACAGCGACGACCAAGACTCAACACGTCCCGCCAAGACCGCTTTTGTTGAAATAGTAGAGAATAATCAATAAATACCTAAGTAGAAAAAAGTTAGTTATGCTTTAAACGTATCTCATGCTATTACGTCTGGAGAAGATTAAAAAAATACTAATTTTATTCTTATCATCATCAAGACACACAACGATTATATCAAGTGGTGATATTAGTCGTTTAAATTTTAGTTGGTGGCTTATATGAATTAAAAGAAGAAAAAAAAACAGAATCTTATTGATGGAGGAAGCCTTATATACCAGATATGGTATTTATAATCTTAAAATGCACATATTTAAGCGAAAGACAATAAGCATACGGTTAGACAAACCAACTCTCAGTTCAAATTTTGTGTAAATGTATTTTGCGGAGAATTAAACAATAGCTTACATAGACCACCTATTCTTCCGCGTCGACTAACCTGCGAATCATATTTATCCAAATAGTTTAGTTTATTCAAAATCATGTGCCAGTGTTTCTTGAAACCAAAATCACCTGAGTCCTGCTCCGTATTGGTGAGACTTGATAAATTGATTCCAAGTGATTTAAATGGTATTACTTATTTTTAGAAAAGGAAAGGAAGTGCTGCTGATCGTTCTGACTCATAAAGAAAAACTAAGTCAAAATATCAAAGAGCTAATAGGTAAAAGAATACAGCTGACAGCTGGAAATTAAATAAAGATATACACCGGTTAATCTGAAAAGACGTAAGGGAAAATAATACAAGAGAAATAACTAAAATAAGTCAAGAAAACAAAAGTTTTTAGGCGAAATACGAACAACATAGGCAACAAAAATATGTACAAAATAAAAAACAAAGATGGAAATATTAGTACTGATAAAACCAAAAACCTGGAGGTTGTCGAATCGTTTTGTGGCGAAATGTATGAGAACACCGACGAAAAGCAAGATCAGCCCCTGCCCAAAATCACAAACTAGGGATCAAAATTAATGCCAGAAATCAAAACGGCACTTTTAGAAATGAAAAATAACAAATCCCCTGGCGATGGCGGAGTAGTGATCGATCATATATAAACTTTTCACAAAAGTTATCAAAAAAAGACTGGACGCTAAATTAAACTTCTATCAGCCTAGAGAACAAGCTGGAATTATATCGGGATACAGCACTAACGACCACTTACTAGTAATAAAGAACCTGACAGAGAAGTCTGAGAAGTGCAGACTACATCGTACAAGTACCTAAAACATGAAATTCGGTTGGGCAGAGATAACCAGACATGTAAGCTCTCTCTCAG
Source organism: Diabrotica undecimpunctata (assembly GCF_040954645.1). Taxonomy (NCBI): domain Eukaryota; kingdom Metazoa; phylum Arthropoda; class Insecta; order Coleoptera; family Chrysomelidae; genus Diabrotica; species Diabrotica undecimpunctata. Next base: position 29,919,599 of record NC_092812.1, read on the forward strand.
GTTCTTCAACCAGGAAACGCGTCTTCTTAATACGCTTCTCCTACCCTCTACTTTTCCTGAATTATGAGTCTTAAGATGTATCTTTCACTTCTCAGCACATATCTGAGATATTGCAACTTCCTTTCTTTTATTGTATTTTCCATTTCCCTCTCTCTGCCTATTTTCCTTAACACTTTTGTATTCGTGACACTATCTACCCATGGAATCCTTAACAATCTTCTAAATGTCCACATTTCAAACGCGTTAAGTCGATTTATTGTATTCCGGTTTAATGTCCATGATTCAGCTCCATAGTAGAGTACACTGTGTACATAGCATTTAATTAGCCTTATTCTGAGGGTCAATGTCACATCTTTGATGCATAAAATCTTTTTCATTTTCACGAAGTTGGCACGTGTTTTTTCAATTCTGACTCTTATTTCTCCAGTATAATCGTTATTTTCTGTGATTATCGTTCCCAATTAAGTATATCTTTTTACTCTTTCAATCTGCTGACCCCTACCGTTAATATTTCGTTTGTATTGTTGTTCTTGCTAATTTTCATGAATTTGGTTTTTTTGATGTTAAGAGAGAGCATATTCTCCACTATATCTTAATATTTTGTTTATTATTCTATCTAAGTCTATCAAGTTGTCGGCTATTATGACTGTATCGTCGGCATAGCTAATGTTGTTAATTAAACTTCCGTTCACTTTTATGCCGACTGCCTCGTTTACCAAAGCTTCTTGTATGATTCCTTCAGAATAAGCATTAAACAATTTTGGCGACAGTATGCAACCTTGCCTGACCCCTTTCCTTATCTCCACTTCTTCTGACACTTCTCTTTCAATTTTTACATTTGATCGTTGGCTGTAGTATAAATTTGATATCAATGTTACATCCCTCACATCCAGATTCTTGTTTTTGAGTACTTTTATAAGTCGGTCATGTTTTACCTTATCGAATACCTTGTTGTAGTCTATAAAGCATACATAAAGATCTCGATTAACATCCAAACATATTTAGGTCAACATGTTAAAAGAAAATAGTGCCTCTCTTGTGCCCACTCCATTCCGAAATCCAAACTGGGAATCACTAATATCTATCTCCAGCTTAGCGTGTATTTTATTATGGATGATTTTTAGCCGGGTTTTTAAGGTGTGACATTAGACTGATCGTTCGATAATCACTACATTCTTTGGCATTTACTTTGTTTGGTAGACAAATAAATGTTGATGTCAGCATTTCACGTGGAATGATTTCTGTGGAATAGTGTTCAGTAGTTGGACTAAAAGATCCATGTTTTTTCATTGACCAGTTTTATTATTTTTCATGGACTTTACTGTATGCATAACTTCTGACTTTGTTATTTCGGGTCCCTCGTGTTTACTCTGATTATCTATGTATTTTCCTGTCTCTGGTCATGGAATAATTTCTCTATATATTCTTTCCATCTTCCTAATTTTTGTTCTGTCTCCATTAAAATGTTTCCTTGTTTGTCCAATAGTATGCTTGAGGTTTTTTGTTTTTGCCTTTAACTTTTTTATGGAGATTGAAGTTATCATATTTGTTTTGTAAGTCTTCTATTTCTTGGCATTTTTCAGCGAAATAAGTCTCTTTAGCTTCTCTTATTTTCCTTCTTATTTGATTATGCAGCTGTTGATACTGGGTTATGTTGATATTCTTTTGCCTTCTTCTGTCCTCCATCACTTCCAAGATTTCTTCTGTCATCGAATTTCCTTTCTTGCATCTGGTTGTTATGAGTTCTCTGCGACTTGGTTCGATAATTGAATTTTTTTAAAATTGCTGTAAATCACCATCAATTGATTTCAAACAAAAGAAAACGGAATATGGCGAAGACGATACAACTCTGAACTATACAAAATATACCAGGATCCGGATATTATAACATTCATCAAAATAGGACGGCTGCGTTGGATAGGACATGTAGAAAGAATGGAAGAAGGCGAAATACCAAACAAAATATTCAAACAGATGCCAGTAGGAAAAAGAACAAGAGGAAGACCGAAACTGAGATACTTAGAACAAATAGAAAATGATATAACAACCTTAAAAATAAAAAAACTGGAGAAAAAAAGCACGAAACAGATCGGAATGGAGAAGAATCCTAGAACAGGCCAAGACCCAAAAAGGGTTGTCGAGCCAGTGATGATGATGATGATGATTCTAGGTTTGCATTAATTTCTTGTTTCAGTTTTTCTTTGACGTCTTCTGATTTTAATTTTTGTATGTTTAGTTTATCACTTTTGTAGCTTTTTTGTATCTTTTTTAAGTGAAGTTGGAATTTTGCTACAAGAGGATTGTGGTCCGACGCCAGTAGATACTCTATACCATTCCTGGTGCAAAATGTGGTGGGGGAAACCGGTTTTATTCAAGGTCAATCAAGTTCAAGGTCACGCGAAGGTTGCGTGGAGGTAAAGGTTACTCAAAGGTCAAATCCAAGGTCACGTGAAGGTAAAGGTCACGCAAAAGGTCAAGTTCAAGGTCACGCGAAGGTAAAGTTCAAGGTCACATGGAGGTAAAGGTTACACAAAGGCCAAATTCAAGGTCACGTAAAGGTAAAGGTCACGCAAAAGGTCAAGTTCAAGGTCACGTGGAGGTCAAGTTCAAGATCACCCAAAGGTTAAGTTTAAGGTCACGTAAATGAGATTAAAGATCGTGTAATGATCAAGTTCAAGGTCACAGTGACAGTCAAGGTTAGGATAGGATATTAGTATAATAAAAACTATTATTAAAAAATAATTATTTATTAACTATTTATTACACTGTTATACATATTTCTTAAATTTTCAAGTGCAGACTTACATAAATGACAACTGGATTGCGCCGGTGCTGTACCTTCAATTTCTGTTCTCCACTCGGGACGATTAAAATGTACAAAACATGGCAGACGAGTCTGAACTTCAAAATCTTGAACTGCTTTTGTGGGTAATTTATACCAAGATCGAAGTAATTCCAACGGTTCCACACATTTTCTAAAGTATGGTAGGGTAAAGTTTTCTAATTCTGCTTCAGTAAACTTGTACAAAGGTTTTTGCGGATGTTGAGCCATTAATTTTGCTTTGTGACAACACTCCATTGCTATTAACCTGTTAATGTTCTTAAACATCAAACTTACTTTTTATTTATGTAAATCAAGGTCACCTCTACTCAGCAACTAAGGCATGCGCAGTGTTTAAAATGTAAACTACATAAATTGAGGATTTTAAAAGCGATCCTTAGTAACATTTAGTTCGTCGTAATATAAGTTAAACAGTAAATAATTTTCAGAAATTTAGTAAAATTTTGTTCGTCGTGAGATTAGAAAGGTAATAAATATTTTTCAATCAATATTGTTGCTAACATTATCAATTTTTAGAATTTAGTCATGGATGCATGTTTAGATGGTACAAAAACTCTCAACGTAGCTGAAGCTGTCCGAAATTTGCAATGGGTTTTGAATGAAAAGGCATACGATTTTGAATACGAAGCCGAGCGAGCTACCATAAGAATGAGAAGATATACGGTAGAAGATTGTAATAAAAAATCAGCAACATATTACACGGGAGCGAGAATCTGCGAAGATTATTTATCTAATAAAATATGCATGTGTTGCTTTTTAAAAAAAATTAAAAATCTAGGGCTGACTGATTTTTTACATCAACACAAAGATGTTCTACCTAAACATTGTTTTGAAGATGAAGGGGTAGATACTGTAAATACATGTAAATACAATAAATAAATAATATATTTTATTTTGTAGTTTTCATTTCAACACAACAAAGCATTTAAACAAGAATTGGAGGAATTTATGAAAAAAATTAAAGAACTAAAAGAAAAAATAAAACAATTCGAAGACAAGCAAGTAATGTTTAAATCATTTAGTAAACTACACTTAAGTAAATTTCGCAGAAAAATTAAACCGTATACTATGTAATTTTTGTATTAATAAATGATTTTAATGCCAATTGATTGTTTGTTTTACAATATTTATAACTAAGAAATAAAACAAAAATAATGTAATATATATTTTTATTTTTGCATTAAAAAAGTATTATACAACCAAAATACATTAGATAAAGCACAAATACATTTTTTACTATTATGATAAAAACAAGCAGGTTCCTTAACTTCTAATGATGGTTGTTCATCCAATTCGTATAAAGGAACAGCAATGTATTTTTTTAAATAATTTTTCTTTTCCAACCCTTTGACGTAAACTGCATCAGCGTTTTGTGTAATATCCTTTAAAATATTTGCAAAATGATAAAGGGGTGTAAAACCAAAATTCCAATCAATGCAGTGATGATTTCTTGTTAACCAAGTTGCCTGTCTGTGTAAATCGGAAGACAACATTCTAATAGGAAACGGAGACTTGAATACATAATGACAAATTTGTGTTCCATTAAAAGCAGCAAGTTCTTTCACTACAAATTTATTATTTTCTATTTTAAACCCTTGAACGTCTATTACCAGATTCATTTTAACAACTAACATTTTGACTATGATACAGACCTTTTATTGCTGTCTCACAATTTTAGTTAAAGGATTGTAAGAGAATTCTTTTTCATGCAATATTAAGCAATAAGCGGAAACATTGTTTCCTACAGATTTACTAGTTTCAAATTCTATTCTCAAAACAACAGAGCCACTTTGAATTATTTCTTTTTGTCTTGAACAATCAGTATGCACTATAGGAGCATTCTTTTTAAATTCTTCTGGACTGAATATTGGTTGATTAGTTTGAATATGATAATAAGATTCTTGGAAATTAGCAAACATCTCATACAACGTTGCAAAACGGTTGGTGTCAAAATCTAAGTTGAGATCTTGATAAGGATATCGCTCCGAATTAAGAAACATACGGATATTTGTTAGATTGCAGTGATCAAATTTACTCATATCTTTCAGCATTTTTCCTTTTCGACCATCATGGAAAGCTACTACAATGTGTCGAGGACTTTCTAGCTTTGTAGTTGTTTTTACTGGCCAAGTATGACGTGTTGAATTATTTAAAGTGGGATACTCAACCAATTCCCAACTTCTAAATTTAATAGGTAGTTCTATGTTACTACGAACTATTTTGTTTAATCGCAATTGTTCGCTAATATTGGGTAAAATATGAGGTACATTCCAATATAGTTTATTAATTGCAATTTTTGGTTTTTCTGTTTCATCTGTAGCAATAATAGCATCAATATCATCTTTATCTCGTATTAAGACTAATTCTTGTCTCATGTTTATTATAATTTTTTGAAAATCTTCGAAAAATCCGGACCAAATTTTTAACGGTATGCATACGTTAAAATTGCCATGATTATCAATTACCAGTTTATCACCTTTTGGAAACCATCCAGCATTTTGTAAGAGTTTACTCTGATTTTCATTAAGAGACAAATAATTTTTCAAAGTCGAAATTAAACCAATATTTCGTACAGAATCAATTATAACACCATTTAACTCATACCTTAATTCTCTAAATAAATATGATATACCGTTATTAATAAATTGAAATTTTGTTGGAACTTGATTTTTATCGGTTAACATTTGACCTTCAATGTAAATATAACTGTTACATGGTAAAGTATAGGCGTCTAGATCTTGGATAGGAATTCTAATTTCATCATTATAGTTTAAATTTGATGTATATGGTTGATAAGTGTGATACTGATAATCTTCAATAGTTGTATCGCTAAAAGGTTGACCCAACACATGTAACATTTCCATTATATTAAAACTTGATAACCAAGTGATTTCAAAAATTTACGATTTTTAGATGTTAACAGCTTAGATGTTATCCTTCTACTAATTGTTTTAATGAGATGACGTCTTTTATAGGAATGTTTGGGATAATTACTTTGATGAAACCGCAAAACCATTTTACTCAATTTTTCTAAGATGTAGCCGAATAGTAATTGTCTCTTTATTAAAATTAACTAAATTTCCTTGTTGATCTAAAACACGAACAGTTATGTTGCTTATCGTCTTGTTGCTTACAGGATAATACAAGATGGTTAACGGTTGCTCGACTATTTTATACCCATTAGGAACTTGAGGAAAAAATTGATGAATAATATGCACAGCCTTTCCATTTAAGAAAGATCCAACAGCAATATTACAATCAATACAGATAGTATTAACTTTTAAAATATTTACCACATTCGTGGATATATGAAGTTTATTTGGTGTTAGTTTAACTCTTTCGAAACCTAGTAAACTTCCTATAGAATTATCAACATCAAAATTAATCCAATCACTACTTTTAATGCTAATTCTATTTGTATTTATATCGGGTTTCATACTAATTATGCTAGCGGTTTGAATCATTTCATTTTTAATAATTTTAATAATATCATCAACTTCGTAGGCACCTACAGGAATTTTAAAGGTAAATTCGCTGTTTTTACCCCACACAAAAACATTATTATGAATATCGACATTTGGAATACTGTTAAAAGTGTCAAAATTTGCAACACCAATTTCATAATTGAAATTCTCATCAAGATAAATCGGAGGATTGTAATCATCACTGAGAATTGATGATTCTCCAGTAAGGGTGAATGTGACTGACATGCTGGTTCAAGTATAAATGATGCTCAATGATTAATTATAGTAATTAAATAAAAATCTTAAACAGTTTTGACCACAATTAAAAGAATTAAAATTTTGAATGACATCATAGTTATATACTATAGTAACGTTTCCATTACTTTTAAAATATCGTACTAATTCAGTAGGAGGAGGTAAATTTCCATAACTATCAAAATAAGTAATAATTGTATCTTGTTTAGCATATGCAGTCCAATGTGTACCATTTCCGTCTTTCGTATCGTGGTTTACTATACCTGATTCGTGTTTTTGTATTACATGAGGTACAGAATCACGCATAAAAACTCCACGAAAATGAGGAATATGTAACAAACCAGCATATTTAACAAGATCTACATTAGTCATTGCTCGTTTAGGTAGCTTTACCGGGAGTTTCTTGAATACGGCTTTAAACGGAAACCTTTGCCGCGACGTTTTATTCCGTAACCTTTGTATGGTCTTAAATAAAACCCCGCTCCTTTTTTTGCCGTTTGTTCCATTACCAAATTATGCCTTTGTTGTTCAGCAAGTTTTTCAGGGTCAGCTTTGGCATCATTAACCGCTTTGGCAATTCCAGCTGCACCTCCCCCAACAGCTCCTAACGCTCCGAGCAATGGTAACAACAAAGGTAAAAAACCACCTTTCTTGGGAGCTCGAATAATGCGTTTTCTTTTTTTTTTCAATGCACCTCCTTTTTTTGGTTTTTTAGAAAATCCCATACCCAATTTACGTTTACCTTTCATTGCTGTCGTTACAAACCAAGCTGCAATCTTTTCACCTAGCTTAGCGTCCTTTGATTTTACCCGTTCCCACGCTTTATTTTCCAAAATTTTATCTGCTTCGTGTCTTTCACTTAAATTTTTATGTTGTGAATACGCAATGTCGTGTGTTTTACACGCAGCGTCTAATGCGTTAATTCCTTCGTCCCCTCTCTCTAATCTTTGATGCAAGTGAGTTCCAGGACCACAAAATTGATATCCAGGTATATGTGCTTCGAATGGAAGTTTGTTAATGAGACTGTTGACTAATCCTTTTCCTAGTCGACGTGTTTTCACTTTCGCACGTTTTACCATTATGGTACTTATATATATATTACAACCTATTTATACTATCAGTTATCACTTGAACGTTCTGAAGATCATTCAACAAAAGAATCGTTTACCTATTGAAAATCATGATAATAACGATGCATTTAAAACGGGAAAACATGGTTGTTTGTTTGGAGGTGATTCTAAAAGAGGTCTTATTGTTGGGGCTAGTGGTTCAGGAAAAACCAATGCTATGTTATCTTTAATTGATCATCCTAATGGTTTAAGATTTGAAAATATCTATGTGTATTCTAAAAGTTTACATCAACCAAAATATGCATATTTGCGAACTTTAATTAGTCCGATTAAAGAAATAGGTTATGAGGAATATGGTAATGTAGACGACATCATTGCTCCAGAAGATATAAAAAATAATTCTGTTATTATATTTGATGATGTAGGTTCATGCAATCAAAAAATTATTCAAAGTTACTACTGCTTTGGTCGTCATAGATCCACAGATGCTTTTTATTTATGTCAAACCTATTCAGCAATACCTAAACAACTCATTAGAGATAATGCAAATTTTCTAATAATTTTTAAACAAGATATGACAAATTTAAAACATATATATGATGATCATGTGAATATTGATATGTCCTTTCAAGATTTTAAAAATGTGTGTTCTCACTGTTGGAAAGATAAATTTGGTTTTCTAACCATTGACAAAGATTGTCAATTATCGTCTGGTCGATATAGAAAAGGCTTTGATGCGTATATTAGTATATAAGCTTTATAATTTACTTATATTTCCTCAGTTATAATGGATCCTCAGCTTGCTAAACAACTAATTAAAGGTAGGCAAGCTTTGAAGCAAAAATATAAACGTTTAAAAAGTGGTATAACTGATTCACAAATACAGTTGGAAAAAAACTATACACCCATTACTAAACCGATTAAAGAATTGCTTACCGCATTGGAAACAAAACAACCATCTGTTAAACAAGAAATTATTACACCACAATCAGAAAAAGAACTTCTTGGAAGTAAAAACTTAAGTCCTATTAAGAGAGATCCATCCACCTTTAGAAAAATAGCATTTTTGACACCACCACCTCAACTAAGCAGCACACAATTAGGATCCAGCACTCGCCCTACAGAACCCACTAATTTGATTGAAACACCTTATGAATCCAGAACACAATTGAATGAATTTATAGATGATACTATTTCACAATTTTATCAAACCGATCCTGAAGTATCGCATGATTATTTTGATCAATTTACAGCACCACTTCCAAGAGATTTTATTGAAGGAATGGTGCGTGATGTGACAGGAAAATATGATCATATTTTGGGTATATTCTACGATCCTAAAGAAAAAAAGTTTTTCATTGGAGATTCAGAGATTTACTTTGATGGGTCTACTATTGGAATAAAAGGAGTGAGTTATCCTGGTACTCTCGGAATTTATGAGTTGTTATTTTTAAAAAAACCTGTTACGTATACTGAGCAAGACATAAGCTACTATGTTGATATTATAGAACGGACTAATGCTTACCGTAGGAATAATAATAGGGCTTTACCTATTCGTACATTTCCAAACGATATAAAAGACAAGTGGCTCTACATAGTAAAACCTAACTTAATTGAACCCATACGTCCTAGATCTGGTTCAATACCATCAGGTGTGCTTACGCGGGGAATGTCTTCCAAACGTGGTGGAAAATTAACGTTGAAATCTTCCAAAAATGGTGGAAAAATGACGTTAATGTCCTATAATAAAAATCCTATTGAATACAAATATTTTGATGATTTTAATGAGTTGATTGATAGACTACGATTGCTAGTAGCTTCTCAAGCAGCGGGTAATAACGGACACAACAATGAAATTATTTCAATAATTGAGGAATTGCGGGAAAGTGGAGTTATCGCATAAAGTGCATAAATATTGCAACTTTTGTTAAATATCATTCAGTGCAAAAATGCCTCTTAACAGATTCAACCAACACTACCTAACATCTCAAACCTGTAATGTCGATGAAATTGTCTCAGAGCCACTACAATCTCAATTTTACATTTGCCAACCTGCCGATTATTGTAGTGTGTGTATAATTACTATTCGAGGACGTAAAGACTTAAATGTTAGCAAAGATTACTTTGTATTGGATGGCAAAAACATTCTATATACTATGCCTGTAACTGGAAAAGTAAAAAATGTTAAATGTTTCCCAGAACCGCTTAAAATGAAGTATAATAGTTCATCAACCATCTTAGAAGATTTGGTTGATAACAATGTTTTTACAAAAAATGATGTGTTATCATTTCCACTTGTTCAGTTTAAGTCATATAATGAAATTTATGTTGAATTGACACTATCTTGTCCGTTAGTAAAAACGTAAATAAAAAACAATATATATTTTGAATTTTTTTATTTTTGTAAAATACAATTATTTTGATGACTCTTTATCAGCATTATCAACATCAGTTTCATATAGCACAGACGGAAGATAATCTTTTAAGCGATCTAAATAAGTATCCAGTTCCACTTTTCTTAACAAGGATACAAACCCATGTAGACAAATTTGCTTTTCTAAAAACAAATCGCAAGTCTCATACCCTTTTTTATATTTCGCTGACAGGTGTATACAATAGTTGTCATCAAAATATCCTCTTCCATATACTAGTTCATGTTGAGCATCCCATTCAAGATTTAGAAATATCTGTTTTAAACTCTTAACACCAGTATCAATGTCTGTTATAGAAATCGTTTCTGTATACATATTGAACAACTAACGTGAATCCGAGTTTTTCTACATATATAGTACATATCCCTCCTGCTATAGTATATAAACAGGTTACGTCAAGTAACTGCTAACATTATTTAAAAAAAATATGCCTTTAAACAAGTTTAATCAACATTATCTTACATTGTCACCTACCTGCTCATCAGATGATATTGTGTCAACACCTTTACCACAATTAAAGTCAGCTTTTTATATTTGTGATTCATTTGACTTTCATGTAAAGTGTCTAATTCGTTTAAGAGGAGAAAAGAAAACGAGTCTAAATAAAAAATATTACGTACTCGATAACGGTGGAACAGCATTTAAAAGTCCTCTAACAGCTAAAATTGAAAGTGTTGCACATTATGCAGCAGATGGAGATGTTGAAATAAGTTCAAAAACATATAAATTTCATGAGTTGGCCGGTATCACAATTAGAAAAGGTGATGTGATACAATTTAAAATAGGAAAAACGAATAATATCTGCATAGAGCTGTTGTTACAGTGTCCTGTAGAAAAAAATGTCTAAGGCTCAAGTTGTTCATGAACTTCATGCTCCAGCTCGAATTAATTATCCCCGGAGACATGTAATCGTTAAAGGATTGCATGATCTTATACAAGCAGATTTAGCTATTATGAATTCATTTACTAAAGAAAATAAAGGTTATAATTACATTTTAGTTGTTATTAACGTATTTAGTAAATACGTATGGGCTGCACCTGTTAAAACTAAAACCGGAAAAGAAATTACAAATGCAATGAAAGACATATTATCTCAAATGAAAAAAGCTCCTCAAAACTTGCAGACTGATAAGGGCACAGAGTTTTACAATAAAGATTTTCAAACATTAATGAAAAAATTTGGAATTAATCATTACAGTACTTTTTCTAACATTAAAGCAAGTATGGCTGAACGAGTAATTCGAACTTTAAAATCGTTACTTTGGAAACGATTTAGTATGCAAGGTAATTACAAATGGTTGGATATATTACCAGAAATTGTATCAAAATATAATAATACAAAACACTCTACTATTAACGCTATACCTAGTAAAATAAACGATCACAATGCGAAATATATTACTGCATTTAATCATATAAAAGTTGTAGATTCTAGGAGACCAAAATTTCAGAAGGGAGATTATGTGCGTATAAGCAAGGTCCGTCATGCATTCAACAAAGGCTATACTCCTAATTGGACTACTGAAATTTTTAAAATTGTTAAAATTAATTTAACTAATCCTGTAACATACGTTTTAGAAGATGAACAACATGAAGAAATTCAAGGATCATTCTATCGAGAAGAATTACAAAAAGTTAAATATCCAGATGTATATTTAATTGAAAAGGTGGTGAAACGAAAAGGAAATAAGATTCTTGTAAAATGGCTTGGATTGAAACAACAGTCTTGGATTAATAAAAGTAATGTTGTATAATTTACATATATATTTTTAAATAAAAAACTTATAAATTATTACATTATGTTTTATTCATTACAAAAATAATTTTTATACATTTTATTTCTATGACTATTACTTAAAATTGGAGAAATACATTTTTCCATTTCTTTGATGCGACGATGAAACCGATACCTATCAACTACATATTGTTCCCAATTTCCTTTTCTAGCGTCTTGATAAGCAAAATTCCAAGTGCGTAGTATATACATTTCATTATTCTTGTTAAATGTAACTTTTTTCATTTAAGTAGCTCAGGATATCTATAAATAATTTCTATTGCTATGGTGTATACTAGTGGATTTGTATCTTTTATATATTTAAGTACGTTTAAACCAGCATCTGTAATATTACTGCAGTTTTTAACTCCCAACTGCAAAATTTTAAACGAAATGATGAAATTTATATTTTTATATGCATCCAAAATACAATTTAATATCGGTGATACTTTCCAGAGTTCCGAAATAGAGATTGTTCCTAACCAAACTGTATTTATATCCCTTGATATATTTAACATCCTCATGTTATTAATATTTTCAAACTGCAACCAAATCTTTTCAAATTTTATTTTCTCTGATTTTTGTGAATAGTGAAAATAAACGTCAATTAGTTCTTTATTCAATAAAAATTGTTTCCACTCTTCATAATTAAAAATGATGGAACCATTTGTAATTCCACATATTCTGATGCATGGTTCGAAAGATGATCCAAGTATACTTACAGCAACATATTCATTAGGATTTGCTCTATTCAAGTAAAATCTTCTCTCACCCAAGTAAATTCTTGAACTACACATGGTGACTGCATTGATTTTGCAGTTTAATTTCTTTTTATGTAGGATTATAGAGGTGGGAATAATACAACAATAACAAGAACAGTTAAATTAATATTTATTTTCAAGATTTTACAAAATCATTAATGTTTAAAATGTCAGATTTAAACTATAGTGACCCCAAGGAAGGGTATCAAATGAATTATTAATTAAAAATCTTTTGTCATCAAAAGGACTTAAACCAATTTTTGTTTGCTCTATACTAAAAACATTATGAGCATCTGAACGAATTAAACATTGAGAAATAAATTTTTCCGAATTTTGTTGAAGACATTCTATGTAATCATTAAACGTAATTTTGTTATTAATAACACAATATTTAACTCCTTTTGATTTTTTTACAACAGTATTATCTTCACATTTATAACTATACATTTTAGATCTTAAACCAACAAAATGCGTTATAATTCTACCACTAGCTTCGTCTTTCATTAAACCTGGAACTTTTTTATTATGTAGGGGTATATTATATTGATTGTTAGGAGCATAGTCACTTGTATCAAATCTATGAATATCAGTACATATAATTTCTTTATACAAGTCGTTACATTTAATTTCAAATATAAAACTATCAGTATCTGTATACATAATTTTGCAATTATTTCCTAGCTTTGGTAATATATAATTATAGTAAAATTCATACATACATGTTTTTGAAATATCTAAAATAGACATTCCAATATATAAAGGTTTATTAAAAATTAGCTCAGTTTTTTTCATTTCAATTGCCATTAAATCAGCGTCAAATATTGTTCTGTTATGAAATTTTGGACTAGCTATTAAATTTTTTGCACCATATCGACCTTGCCATTGTCTCGTCAATTTCACAATTCTATGTTTCCGGATATTTTCCATCGTTTTGCCGTAAATACTGTTAACTTTAAGCTTAAAATGATTCTGCTCAAACTTAGTTTTAGCTTTAGTTCTAAGTTCTGTATTAAGATCAATATAAGGTTTAAGCCATGCAGATTGTTTAAATTGTAAAACTCTATGAATTTTTGTAATGATCAATCCGTGCGCTATTGCTTGTTTTAAAGCGCGGTAGTGAATAATATAATTTTTTTTATTTGATAGTGTTGTCATTAATTTTGGTAACTTTGAACCCGGAGGTATTTGATGTTCTGAACAGAATGGAAAATCTTTATGTAAATCATGTAGTGTTTGCGGATATTCTATATCTACTTCAAGTATATATCCAAAAAATGCATCATCAGGTATATCAGTTACATCAATATTTGTATTAACCCACTTGAAATTACTTATTGGAAGTGGTTGAGACATTGCCCAACCATATAAATTATTGACATCAACATAAAAAAGATATTTATTTGGTTTGGTTGGGTCATAGTTTGTCATATATTTATTATTAGCCTCCGAATATCTTGAACAACATTGACTAATACCACCACGAATTCCTTTTTCGATAAATAATATCATATCTACATCACCTAGTAGCTCTAATTCACATTTTGTGTACAAAAGCATACAGTCAAAGGAATATCCGGGAATGGTATAGTACCATGCTGGATCTAAGCCACTAGCCCTATGACCTATATCTCTAAAATTTTCAAACACATCTGCTAATAAAAATATATCTGTTTTTAAATATAAATCTGAATATTCTCCCAAATTTTGTATATTGAATTGTTTCCAAACATTAAGTGCATGTTCATATTTGTCATTAGATAAAGCTTCATCATTTAGTTTATTATAAAAATGTTCTGGTGATGGTAATTGCGTTTCATTGAGTTTTTCCCATTTATCAATGTAATCGTAACAAAATACACCTTTTCGTGTAAGTAACTGAAATTTAGAGTCAGGTAGGTGTTTAAATTCATACTTTAAATTCTTTAACTCTTTAATATCTACTGTAGATACTAATTCATCAAGGGATGCACCTAAAAATCTAAGTGAATCGATAAAACGAAATTTAATATCAATTGGTAAATGTTGAGTAAAGGAAATATATTTTTCTTTGTTTATGGGTAATAATGTAATTTTGCCTCTTTTTGCAAGATCTTTTATTATGAAGTGCGAATCGTATCCCGACAAATTATGAAAACAGACTGGTACTACAAATAGTTTTTTAAAATTCAAATTACAAATTTCATGTGCAAAACCTCTAAAATCACCAGTAAAATGATTATGATCTCTTACAATGATATCTGTACATTTAAAATTATTTTCACAAATATGACATTTTTGAGCATATATTGTATTAGGTTTTATTTTCATAGGAACTATATTTTTTATTTTTGATTGAATTATTTGAGCAACGTTTGACATTTCATTTGCAAACCAATCCATGCAATCAACTCCACGATAACTTTTAAAAAATGAGATATTATTATCATATTCACATTTTACAAAATATCCACAACTAAATGCAGTATGTTTTTGATACTTTTTACTTTCTACAGATATGTCAAGAGGTTCAAGCATTGATTCAAAATCAGCATATATAATAAATGGTGTTCGTTGTTTATAAATAAAATTTTTAAATTTAATTATTTTATTTTCGGGAATTACAATTTTGTAGTCATTCATTTTTTCACATAAAATTAAATGTTTGTTAAGCCGTTCTTGATTAGTAAAATAATTTAAACATCTATCACATATAATTTTTTTATGACCATCTTTATTTAGTTGACTATTTAATAATTTAGATAAATTTTTAATCCAACAATAATGATAAGTAATACTAACTTGTTCATTGTCAAGTGGATCAGGCGCATCATAATCATTTAACTTTTGAAAATATAAATTTTGAATCATTAGCAAATTAACGTGTTGCTGTAATTTACTTTTAGATAGACGTAACGGGGTTATATTAAATTTTTTTCCAATTAGTTCCAAACCATAAACATTTATTGAAATATTATTTAATTTTTCAAAAACTGCTATTTTATTAAATTTAATTGGAATTTCAAGTCCTTCCAAATTTAAAACTTGACTATAATGTGGGTACGAAGTAATTCGATTGACGGATTGATTCGCTGGATGTAATGCACTTACTATACTCCAGTAAAAACAAGCTTCATCAAAATTTCTAACGTTTACACAAGCTTTTTTATTAATAATTTGTTGAGGTAATTGAATATAGCTCGAACCATTTCCAATTTCATATTTATTAATGTTAATCTCTAAAGAAATTACTTTACTTAATGCCCAACCTGAATCACGTTCTTGAAACTCTGATAATTTGTTTAAAATAAAATCAACTATATGTTCATAAAACCATTCATTTAAATTAGTAGATTTATCAATGGTTGCATATGGTGTGTGAAAATATTTAAAATCTATCGTTTCTTCATCATCTACTGTTTTTTTTATAAACTTGCCACAAAACGTACTGTTAACCTTAATTATGTTAAATCTAGATAAAATTAACAAAATTTTAGTTTTAAATAAAGACATAGCATCATTTAAAAACTTTAAAACATCTTTATGTTTTAAATTTACTATTACACCACTTTGAACCCTTCCATGATAAACTGTGGCTAAATCTTCCCATTTAATTGTATAATTATTATCTTTTAATTCTTTAAGCTTATTATAAACAACTGTTAAATGACTTAATTTTGTTTGCCACATGCGAATATTTCCGATTTCAAATTTTTTTGTTTTTAATGCTTTAAAACATAAACTAATTGCAATATCAACATGTTTAAGCCATGATTCAATTTCCTCAACAGTAAAATCATAATTTTTTTCATAAAACTTTTTAACTAGTTTGTTTACATCATTAGCAAGCCTTTCTGACATTTTAAACTAACACTCACCTTAAGATTTTATAAATTTAAATAAAGCTGCCGGATTGCCTTTGCCTGTGTCCTTTTCTCCAATAAATACTAGCGAATATCTTCCATTTCCCAATTCCAAAATATGATTTTTAAGCACCTCGGTAGATCTAGGTGGTAAAAACACAACCTTATCATCCAGTTCCAAAACAACAGAATCTCCGAATTTCGAAGCAGTCACCTTGGCTTCAGAAATTTTGTATGGAACATTTACTTGAAGTTTATTTAACTTTATAATAGGTTTTCGTTGTCCTTCTAAAAGAAGAAACTCATTTAGTGCTTCTAAATCCATTTTTTTTTTCTGAAAACGTATCACAAATTACTAAACTGTTAACACTTAAAACACTTAACTTACCGTTTAATAACACACCGAACTGTTAACTAACACACCGAGTTAAATCTGAATATCACTGACTGAGATACTTAACGTAACGTAATGCTTTCAGTGAAAACTTTCAACTTACTCTAAAACGCTGTTTGCTTCAGCCTTTTATAGCAAATCTCACAACACATTTCAAGGATATCCGGTGTTAACCTTGGTATTGACCCTGACATCAACATAGACATCAACCTTTACCTTTAAACTTTGACATTGACCTTGACCTTTGACATTTACCTCGACCTTTGACCTTTGACCTTTGACCTTGACTTTGACCTTGACATTGTCCTCGACCTTGACCTTGACCTTGACCTTGACCTTGACCTTGACCTTGACCTTGACCTTGACCTTGACCTTGACCTTGGGCTTGACCTTGACCTTGACCTTGACCTTGACCTTGGGCTTGACCTTGACCTTGGGCTTGACATTTGAACCCCCACCATTTAACATTTATAATATTTGCCTTACTATAGTCTATTAGCTTATACAATGTACTAATTAATAAATTAGATTAAATTCTTTTGATTTTCAATGTAAATCACCCTATATTATTCAAGATATAACTTATAGATAATTCCTGTCGCCTTGTATATTTTAAAAATTGTTATTTGTGATATTCAATGCTTTAAATTTAAAAAATTGACCTTGGGCTTGACCTTGACCTTGACCTTGACCTTGACCTTGACCTTGGGCTTGACCTTGACCTTGGGCTTGACATTTGAACCCCCACCATTTAACATTTATAATATTTGCCTTACTATAGTCTATTAGCTTATACAATGTACTAATTAATAAATTAGATTAAATTCTTTTGATTTTCAATGTAAATCACCCTATATTATTCAAGATATAACTTATAGATAATTCCTGTCGCCTTGTATATTTTAAAAATTGTTATTTGTGATATTCAATGCTTTAAATTTAAAAAATTTATTTTTCATCTTTTTACACATTTTCGATTTGAATCGCCCTGTATTTCCATAAGTTATATACATTTACACTAAGATCTGTGCAGTCTATTTGCTTTTTGTATAAATTTTTCTTTCTCTTTGATTACACATATTCCTCAAGATAATAACTTTTGAATAACTCTTGTCACCTTTTATTTTTTAAAAATTATTATTTGGATAAGTAAAGTGCTAAATAATCTCCATCTTTTTTATTATACTAGATTTGAATCACCCTATATTTCTTCGGTTAATAATTAACAATATATTAATTTAAATTTAAAAAATAAATTTTTCGTCTTTTTACACATCTTCGATTTGAATTGCCCTGTAATTCCATAAGTTACACACATATACACTAAAATCTGTTCAGTCTATTTGTCTTTTGTATAAATTTTTCTTATTTCTTTGATTACACATATTTTTCAAGATAATAACTTTTGGATAGCTCTTGTCACCTTGTATATTTTAAAAATTACTATTTGGATAAGTAAAGTGCTAAATAATCTTCTTCTTTTTTATTAGTCTTGATTTGAATTACCCTATATTTCTTCGGTTACTCATTAACAGTACATTAATTGCTAAACAAGATTTTATTCATTCTCTTTGATTTTTCGATGTGAATCACCCTATATTAATCAAGATATAACTTATAGATAACTCATGTCGCTTTGTATATTTTAAAAATTAATATTTGTGGTAATAAATGCTTTAAATTTAAGAAAAATAGATTTTTCATCTTTTTACACATCTTCGATTTGAATCGCCCTGTATTTCTATAAGTTATACACATTTACACTAAGATCTGTTCAGTCTATTTACCTTTTGTATAAATTTTTCTTATCTCTTTGATTACACATATTCCTCAAGATAATTACTTTTGGATAACTCTTGTCACCTTGTATATTTTAAAAATTATTATTTGGATAAGTAAATCGTTTCTTGTTTTTTATTAGACTTGATTTTAATGACCCTATATTTCTTCGGTTAATAATTAACAGCACATTAATTACTAAGCTAAATTTTATTCTTTTTGATTCTTCAATGTGAATCACCCTATATTAGTCAAGATATAACTTATAGATAACTCCTGTTGCCTTGTATTATTTAAAAATTAATATTGCGGTATTAAATGCTTTAAATTTAAAAAAATAGATTTTTCATCTTTTTACACATCTTCGATTTGAATCACCCTATATTTCTATAATTTAATTTCTTCTCAGTATAGTCTACCTTGAACGCATAAATATTTTCTTATCCGCATTGCAAGATGTTAGTAAAAGATGCGGTCGTTGATCGATTCATCAACTTCATCGATTGCGTAAAGGAAGATCTTACCGGTTAGCGACCGTAACAATGGGGTCGTTGATCAGAAACTAAAAAATTCATATTAGTATAAGACATATATACTGTTGGGTGTCTATAAAAAGCTAATTTTTTTCTGAGTTTAAATTTATTTCTAGTTTTTAGAACGTCGTGCTACACATTGAAAAATAATGCTTTAAAATAAATAGTTATTTGCATTCATCTTGTGCTGAGTTTAACGCATCTTTTCTCTATTCTGTTTTCCTAATAATAAAAGAGAAGTATGTTCTTTAAAATATTGCCAAAAAATATGTATGGATCCACTGTATGGTTAATAATGGTTTTTGATAAAACCTTCACATTTTTTTGACAAATAAAAATTTATTTGATTTATCATTTAAGTATCGTATTTTTTAACTGTATTGAGTTCATTTAACTTTGATGTCAATGTTCTAAATGATTTTTGGGTACAAATTTGAACCTTTAATAAAAATTTAGACAGTTCTTATCCTATTATAATTTTTAATTTTATTGAGTGCATTACACTTTGATGTCAATGCTCTAAATGATTTTTGAAGCTTTTACATTCTTCTAACTTTTGCAATGAGTTCATTTAACTTTGATGTCAATGTTCTAAATGAATTTTTTATCCAACTAAGGGTAAATAAGGTATTAACCTATAGTATTTTCTAAATTTGCATGGAGTTCATTTAACTTGAAGTCAACGTTTTCAAGTTGTAATTTTTATTTTGACTAAAGTTTGCTGCACTTTGCCGCAACGTTAATCTGAACCTAAGTTTTACTCTGGTTAAAGTTTGTTGCTCTTTGCCGTTAATAATTTTTCTTCGAACTAAAGTTCATTTCTCTTTTGCAGTCAATGTTTATTCAACTTAATTTTTATTCTTGTTAAAAGTTTCTAGACCTAGGTACTTGTCCTTTATGGTACATTCTATTTTAGATTGAATGAAACTTGTTTTCAGTTTTTCTCTTTGAAAACTAGTTTGTGGTTAGGTGTATATATTGGAGATGTGCCTTTTATACTATCAGTCTGTAAAGATAATTCAGTGAAAATGTCAAAGAATATAAGAATTCAACAAAACGTACAAGTTAAAAAACCAAAAATCGAAAAACCTATTCCCAATTTAAAGCCCATCGCTGAAGAACCTAAAAAATCTGTAAGTACTTTTATTTTGTATTTATTGTTTGAATATTATTTTCTAACTCGCCTAAAATATGGTTAGAAACTTAAATTGTTTAAAATATTTTGTTTTATATATTTTGAATTTATTGTTTTAATGTTATTTTTTTATCTCGCTTAAAATTAATGTATTATTATTTGGGTGTTATATTAACGTGTTTTAAATTCTATTTTTCGATACTATTTTCTAATTAATTATTTTGCTTAAAATCTTTTCAAAAGTTTAAATTGTGTGGAAACATTTTGTATTTTTTTATTTTGTATTTATTGTTTGAATATTGTTTTCTAACTTACTCAAAATATGTCAGAAGTTTAAATTGTTTAAAACATTCTCTTTTATATCTTAGGTTTATTGTTTTAATGTTATTTTTTATCTCACTTAAAATCTATGTATTATTATTATTTGGATGCTTTATTAAATTGTTTTAAACACTCTATCTTTCGATTCTATTTTATAATTAATTAGTTTGCTTAAAATCTATTTAAAAGCTTAAATTGTTTGGAAACATTCTGTATATATTTTTTAATAATTTATTATTCTAATATACTTTTTGTTTTAGATTGACTTAACCCTCGACTCGGAAGAGATCTTTAAAGATCTGTTTAATTCAATCAATGATTTCCAGTATTCAGCTTCTCCTGCAGCTTCCTCTTCAGCTTCCACTCCGGCAGAAGTCCCCACAACTGATTGGACTCCTCAAAGAATAGATATGTTTTTTAAAAGTTTGGAAGAACAATATGCACACATATATGGACATTTTCAATCTTTTTGTTTGTTAAAAGATAAACTAAAAAATTATCAACAAGATCACGAAGAAATTTTAAATAAAGAAAAAAGATTAAATATTGAAGTAAACGAAAATTTACAAAAAAAAATAAGATCGGAAAAAATGATAAAAAACGTAAAAGAAGACATGGACAAAATTTTTAATTCATTTAGGAAATAATTAATTGTATATATATTTGTAATAAGTTTAAGTAGTTATAAGATGTATTAGTGTTTAAAAATAAATTTATTTTTTTACGTCTTTCTTTTATTTATTAAATAAGTAGTAATTATGCAAATTGGTTTCAATCGTTAAAATCATATTATAGTTAACTATTTAAATGAAAAATAAGTCACAATTTCATTTAAAATAGTTAACTACATTAAGATGCCACAAGAAAATAGTTTCAACACATTATTAAAGTCATATTGATTATATAAATCCTATGTGTGTTTATATATACCTACTGGTAGTTAAAAAATGTGGAAACGTAAAACAAATATGTTAATATGCTTTGCCTGAAGCGTGAATAATAATGATTATATTATCATAGTTGTTTTGTCCAGAGGCGGCTCTTAATTCAAAAGGTATTTAGTTAAAAGATTTTACTATTTAATATTTGATTTAAGAATAAATCAATTTTCAGATGATACAAGGTGGAACATTGTCACAAACCGGAATAACTGATACTAAAATTGAAAAGGTATTATTAGAATTATTATTAAGTATTTGAATACACATAAATATTTCTCAGGTTATACAAGGTGGAATAGGAAACGTCACCGTTTAAATAACTGCTACTTAAGTTTAAAAAAAATTTGTAATTTATATGAGGTATACGTAGATTGTCCTCACATTATGCAATTATTACAACAAAGAACATTTATTATCCTGCTGATTTTAGTAATGTAACCACAATACTGTATATTATAGTTTATAAGTTTTACTTGTAGTAATTAATGTGTAGGTGGTACGGGGTACTTCACAAACCGAAATAATTTGGTATAGCCGGAATAATTGTAAACTGGAATAACCGGTCTAATTGGTATCTCTTACCAAACTGATCACAAACCGGAAGAATGTTAAGTTTAAAGGTTAAAGGTCAAGGGTTAAAGATTAAGGGTGAAATATCAAGGTGAAATATCAAGATTAAGGGTGAAATATCAAGTATTAAAGGTTAAGGATCAAAAGATCAAGTGTCAAAGATTAAGGGTTAAAGGTTAAGGGTTAAAGGTTGGTCAAATAACCGGTTTAACCGGTTTCTCCCACCACAAACTGCACCAGGAATGGTATAGAGTATCTACTGACGCCACGTCTGCTCCTGGGTACGCTTTCACCGATTGTATTGCGTTTCGATATCTGTGGTTTATTAAATTATAGTCAATTTGGTTTCTAACGATTTTATCGACCTTGTCAGCTGGCGATTTTCAAGTGTAAAGGCGTCGTAAAATCACCCATGACTACTGTTATATCTCTAGATGTTGTATTTTGTAGGGATTTTTGAAGGTCATCGTAAAATTTTTTAATTTCTTCCTCTATTTTATCGACGGTTGGCGCATAAATCTGAATAAGGTTTAATTTCCCATGTATTGTCATCATTTGTATTAGCATAATTCTTTCCGATATTGGTATAAAGCCTACAACTGATTTTGCAACTTTTTTATTAACATTAATTGCTACTCCATACCGATGTTGGCTGTCGGTACTGCTAGAGTAGAAAAGTCGACCATGTGTTGTATTTAGTTCGCCGTTTATTTAGAGTCGAGCCCTCTTGTCTCACTTATTCCCAATATGTCGATCTTAAGTCGCATCATTTCTTGTTCTATGTTCCTTAGTTTACCAGGCTCATACATGCTTCTAACATTCCCACTGTACTCAATTATGGAGCAGAAACATTAACACTCACAAAAAAGTTAGGTAATAAGATTCGCGTGACCAGATGGCTATGGAGCGCCATATGTTGGGTGTCTCTCTAAGAGACCGAATCCCAAACGAAGAAATACGGCGTACAATAAAAACAATAGACAATAGACACAAAATAGAATTGGGCAGGACACATCGCCAGATTATCAGACAACCGATAGACAAAACATATTTTAGAGTGGAGACAGAAGGCAAGAAGCAATACGGAGCAGAAGACGCCCACCAACTAGACGAACTGATGACCTGCAGCGTGTTAGCAATAACTGGACATAAGCCGCACAAGACAGGGCCAGATGGAAAGAGCTGAGGGATAACTATGTCCAGCAGTGGACGCATACAGATTGATGATGATGATGATGACTTATTCTAACATTTTTTTGTCAATCTTTACCTAAGATACAAAGGACAATATATGTAATTTATTCATATTTCTCTTGCATAAAATGGCCCTGTACTAATCATAATCAAGGAAATAAGCCAGGCAACTTAATTCATATATTTGTTGAACATGAACATGAACATCTGTTTACCTGTTGTTTTATTTATCGATGGGCATACATCACAGCTAACATTAATTTTAAGCAAATTTTTTACTGCAAAAACATATCACTCCTAAATTCTACTTGTATCCTACAGGCTTTTTGATGTCGCTTATTTTCGGCGATTTAAGCAAGAATGAAAAAAATATACATCAGTGGCGAGTACACCATAATGGGGAACGGCTAAATCGTGACCATTTGAAAAAATGCTTGACAAATCGTTAAATTTGATGCGTGACAGCCAATCTAAAATTCAGAATGGATTTAAATCATCCGGACTTTTTCCATGGAATGCAAATGCGATCAATTATCCCAAATATTTTCAACGTGACTCAGAAAATGTTGAGAGAGAATCTACAAACAAAACTTTTATTACAGTGGAACACAATAATCATTGTGCATCAACATTTCCTAACGTTCTTTGAAAACGAAGTTGCTGAAAAAGTGGTCGAGTTTTAGAATTCTGGAAATATATGATGAGGGATATTGAATAAAACAAAAGGAAAAACAAATAAATATTTAGTCGTCTTCTGAAATAGAAAATAATATTTACTCGGACAAGACAGATTTACTTCAAATTTTACGCTTTTAAATTATTTTACCTGTTAAAACTTTTTATATAAAATAAATGAACAAACCTTTATTTCTCATACTGAATTAGAAACGATTACCTATAATAACGGTTCCGCCTCCAGAAAGTAGGCATGTTTTTTTTTTTAAATAGTGTTTTAATGTTTATTTTAGCTGGTGTGTACTAGACTAAGTTCAAATTTTGGTATATTTTTCCAAAAAACACAAGACCGCCTTAGGGACGGTGAAGGCACAGGACAAGCTAATTGCTAATTGAGTACCGGGGACCATTTAGTCAAAAATATACGGTTTTTATCTAAAAATACAAACAAATAATCTAAACAAAAAATATTTTATTAGATCTTTCAAAATTTATTAGTTAACTTTAAGTTTAAAATGTTAAGTTTATGATTAAGTTTATTAAAGGAGATAAAGTAACTCCCTGGTGAAATGAAGAATGTAAAGAAGCTATTAAGGAAAGTAAGAAAGCTCTTCAAAAGTACAAACGATACAAAAACCTAGAAAACTTAATTAATCTTAAAAGAAGTAGGGCTAGAGCCAAACTGATTACCACAAGATCTAAAATACAATCCTGGATAAAATATGTAGAAACGATAAATAATTATTTTCGATCTTTAATAAATATATGGAGGAAAATAAAAAATATTACATGCCCTAGCTCATATCAAGGAATCAATTTATTAGAAGTAGAAAATAAATCGTCAATAACAAACCATGCAGAAATCGTAGAAAAAATAGCAGAAACATTCAAGTTAACATCCACAAATTCTAACTATGATAAAGATTTCTTAACAAACAAAGAACAAAAAGAAACTATCTATATTAACGTAGTAAACAATAATGAATCTATAAATGCACTTATCACAATCAGAGAACTACGAGAGATGATAGATTATTTAAAGGACACATCCCCTGGCCCCGATGACATCCAGGCTTCTTTTTTGAAACACCTACCTGACGAAGCAGTAGAAATATTATTAAAAATATATAATCGTATATGGACCAAACATGAATTTCCCAATTTATGGAAAACAGCTATAACTATTCCCATCTTAAAATCTAATAAGCCACAAAACAAAGCAGATTCTTATCGTCCAGTGTCTCTAACTTGTGTAATGTGTAAGCTTTTAGAAAAAATTATAAATAAACGTTTATTGTAGTGTCTGGAAGAAAATAACCAACTGATTAATGAACAATCTGGATTTCGTCCTTTAAGATCGACTACCGACAATTTAGTAGATATAGAATTACACATTAATAACGCATTCCACAACAACCAAAAATGTATTGCAATTTATTTTGATTTGCACAAAGCATTTGTCATGGTTTGGCATCACAAGATAATTTCAACACTGGAATCATGGTGCTATCAAGGAAATATACTTGCTTTTATTAAAAATTTTCTCCTAAATGGAAATTTAAAGGTAAAAGTAAATGGTCTTCTATCTAATTTGAGATATAAAAAAATGGTACACCCCAAGGCTCGGTAATCAGCCCAACGCTTTTCCTTATAGCTATTAATGATATAATCAAATCAATAAACAAACCCATTCAAGCGAGATTGTACGCGGATGATCTTATAATATTCTTAAATGGTAACAATATACAGAGTATGGCCAAATTACTACAAGATCAACTCGATAAATTTATAGCATGGTCTTCTAAAAGGATTGGTTTTCAATTTGCTTCATCTAAAACTCGCTGCATTATATTCTCAATGAGACCAAAACAGATAAAAGAAATACCTACTTTAAAACTTGGGGGCCAGACACTTGAATATGTAAATACAATTAAATATCTAGGTTTAATATTTGATCAAGCTCTAACCTGAAAGGACCACATCAAAAATATATCAGCTATATGTCAAAAAAGACTAAACCTCTTGAAATGTCTTTCTGGTACGAACTGGGGAGTGGACGGTAGAACTCTACTCATATTATATAAAAATCTGATCCGCTCCAAGATCGATTATGGGTGCCACGCTTACTCGTCTGCTTCAACAACAACTCCTATTGTCTTAAGTTTTAGACACCATTCAAAATACCGATCTTAGCGGTGCATTTAAAACAACCCCTATCTTAAGTCTTTAGGCCGAACTCTGTGAACTACCATTAGATTTAAGAAGACAGGAATTAATGCTCTCTTATGCATCGAAGTGGTACTCTTTACAATATCACCAAACCATTCGTAGCTCGAATATCCAGCACGCAAAAACCCACATTCCCTTTTACGAAAGATGCAGAAGAATCATAAATGAATTAAACCTTAAAGTCCCCGAAATATATCCTAGCAAGATGCCAACTTCCCCCTCTTGGCTAATATCTTCTCCTCACATAAATTTGGATCTATTATCAGAAAATAAGAAAGAAAGTTTACATCTAAACGTTTCCAAAACTAAAACTTTAGTATTTTCAAAGAGACCAATAAACGTACATGTGTATGCCAAGGGTCAGATAAGAGAACAGTAAATTCTATAAAATATTTGGGAGCAAATATCAATAGTCAGTGCAATCCGAAAAAAAGGAATTCAATCAAGAATCGAACAAGCAAGGAAAGCATTCATGAGCATGAAAACATATTTTACAAGATCAGACCTTAGTTTGCAGCTTAGAATCCGAATGATCAGATGTTACGTTTTTTCTGTCTTACTGTATGGCTGTGAAAGTTGGACAATGGACTCTGAAATAGAACAAAGAATAGATGCCTTTGAGGTGTATATATACAGACGAATGCTGAGAATTCCATGGGTACAAAGAGTTATTAATGTTGAGGTACTTCGTCGCATGTGTAAACAAAAAGAATTACTAAGAACAATCAAAGAGAGGAAAATGTAATACTTGGGTCATGTGTTGAGAGGCGAAAGATACTAATTACTTCAAGTTATACTGAAAGGAAAAGTACAGGGCAAAAGATCAGTAGGAAGACGCTAGAACTCGTGGCTGAAAGACCTGAGGAGATGGTTCGACCGCTCATCCGCAGAAATCTTTCGCGCAGCAGTTTCCAAAACTACAATTGCCATTTGGATCGCCAACCTTTGAAAGGAAACGGCGCCATGAGAAGAGAAGAAGAAAGAAAGCAATCGTCATCTAATTAATTCTAAATACCAAACCTTAATTCCTTAATTTTCTTCCTTCAAACAGTTATTCACAGACGGATCTAGAACAGAACGTTGTGTAGCATCTGCCTTTGTAACAAAGGATGAAATAAAGAAATATAAACTAGCGGAGACTAAAATACTATTTTAACAGAAGAACTCTTTGCAATATATAAAGCCATAAGCATTACAAAATGTCCTGAAACTATCTTCTTAATAATTACTGACTCACTAAGTTCTCTGGAAATCATCTCAAAAATCTATTCTTCCCATCCTGTGGCCAAACTCAGACAAGAATTACACAACCTAAATCACAGAAACATTGCTTTCCTGTGGGTGCCATCTCATATTGGAAGCACGGGGAATGATCTGGCGGATAAATATGCACGAGAAGCCTTAGAGGACACACCTATTGAGTTCTATCCAAAAACTCCAGCGACAGATCTCAAATTATATTTCCACAGCAAATTGGTTAACATATGGAATAGCAGATGGCACAAAGAACAGGCAAAATTACTGGAGAAAAAACCAATATTTCAACCATGGTCTGATAGTTCCACCAATCATTTTTCTCAGGTTATCATCACACGACTGCGGCTTGGTTATTACCGTAGTCGCCTTACGCATGGACATCTGATGACAAGAGATCCCAAACCGGAGTGTTATGCTTGCGAGACCCCGCTAATAGTAAAACACCTTCTAGTGGAGTGCCCGTTACACAGTGCGGAAAGATGTAAATTCGGAATCCCGGAGAATTTGAGAGAACTATTCTTAAAGTGCGGTGCTAAAGTGATTATCCAATATCTAAAAGTAATAAACTATTTATACAAAATTTAATTGTTACTAATTATTGAGGCAAATTGTTACAGTCCATGGGGTAAGATGTTACAATAGAAAAAAAAATTCTAAAAACTTTCCACAACATTATTTAGTGGTCACAGAAAGAACCCTTGCTTAGCTACAAAAAATATTATAAACATAACACAAAATGAAATAAAATAAAAAATGAAAATCTGAACAAACCTGTTTACAAGAATGTTAAACTAGTCACTATCGGACGAGCAGTGAATACAAATATAAAAATCATCGTCTTTTCCACAAGCAATATGTGCCCACTTTTGACACACAATGCACCGAATCCATTCTTCGTTTTTGGACTTCGAAAATGGAGCTAAACATACCAGACACGTCGATTCCTCATCCTCTTCCGAGCTTTCAGAATCTGATTTTTTGAAGGTGTTTTTGGTAATGACGGTCCGTTTCTTACATTTTTTAACAGTAGTTTTTACCTTGTTTCTTGATTCACCTGATATGTTTCTTTTGGTTGCCCCCACATTTTTTTTCTTTGTCTTGCCTTTTCTTCCTCCTCCAAAGCTGATTTAATGGGAGTATCAGTCAGAACAGCGGAAGTTCTTTTCTTCCGACCCCGTTTGGATTTCCTTGGCATTGCTTTTGGATAAGGCTTCAACTCCTGGGGTGTTATATGAGTAGGTGAATCGACAGGTTCATTTATCGCCAAGTTAAAATCTGTGCTTGTAGAAGGTTGCTGTTGGGAAGGAGTTCTATGTGTTTCGGTGCCAATAGGTGCCGGATCTATGACTACTGTTGCGTTTATATTTTCTGTTATTGGCCTATTTGTTACCTCTGCAGGCAAGAATTCATCATCTTGAAAAATTTCTCTGTTGTATGGCCAAATTCCTGTCACACTAAATCCTTTTTGTATATTGAGAGGTGTAACAGCAAGAGGAAATGAATCTTTAAGAACGATAGGTATATCGTAAATATTCATTACTTTACCGGGATTAGATCTTAACCATGCATCTGCAGCACTATTAAAATATCTTTTAAGTGGGCAAAATACCGTCCTATCAAGCGGCTGCAACTTGTGTGATGTATGTGGCGGGAAACTTAAAATAACCACTCCATTTTCTTTGCAAAAATTCAACACCGGAATAGACAAATGAGACTCGTGATTATCTAATACCATCAAAACGGGTTTCTCTTTGCTACGTCGTACAAACTGGACGAAATGTTTCATAAACAACAAAAAGTTATCACATGTCATCCATCCAGAGGAATGAGACGCACCTACACAACCAGGAGGTACATTGGCTACCATAACATCTTTGAATTTCTTTCTCGGAAATATTAAAAATGGAGGTACAAAATTTCCAGTTGCGTTGACAGCTAATGCCAAGGTAACAAGTTGACCTCTTTCTCCAGATGTGATAGCACCTACCTGCTTAGTTCCCTTTTTGCAATGATTTTTGTAGGCCTTTGGACAGTTGTAAGTTTAGTTTCGTCCATATTGTACACTTCTTGGAGCTCAAATTTATATGTATCATAAACTTTGCCGAGATTGTTAAAAAACTGTGACACATTATGACGATTAAACGAGGTAGCTCGACCCATACTAGTAGCTTCAGGTGTCCGGACTGATAAAGTTCGATGCCTCTTCAAAAATCCATATAGCCAGTCTCTGGAAGCTATTTCATTAACCTTCCAATTTTCCGGAACAGATATTTGGTTGGCTGTTGCATATTGAAATGCAAATTTTCGCAAATCAGAAGTTGTAAGACCGTAATAAATTTTAGCAGAATGCTCAGTATATTCGGCAAGTTCCCCTTCTTCAGCATTGTTAAATATTTTTCTGGCCGTAGCGTAGCCGACTAAGTTCTTGTTACTGTTTTCAGCACCTAAGTTTGATTTTCTTTTCATATAGCGGTGCAATGTCATAAAATTAACTCCATAGCGAGTAGCAGCATCCCTAATTGACAAGTGTTCTTGTAAAACCGATTGCGCCGCCCTTTCAAATTGTTCGGTTGGAATAATACCCCTTGTGGTTTTCTTGGTATACGTTCGCACCATGTTAAGCTATCTGAAAACAACCAAAACAATTTCATGATAGAAAAATTTAATAAAACCTAATCTGTGTTTCTAACATGCTTTGCGAAAATAAATGTAGGTAGGTATGCTATTCATTACAAACAAATTACTATCTACAAAATATGTCTGATCATAATATTGGATTTTTAGTGAAATCATAAATTATGGTAACCATATTGTAACCATTGTAGGTATTTCGATATATTCTTACATTAACGTGTTCGGGGCAAGTTGTTACAGTAACAACCTGGCCCCAGATTATTGTAACAACTGGCCCCACGTGTACGAAATGAGGTTAAGTCAACGTTTTTTTGGTAAATATTGAGAATCAATTACTAACAATAGCATGCCAATAACGAGAAATATATACGCTTTAAAACTATATAATACACATATTTATACTACTTACCAATTTCTCACAAATAAAAACAAAAGCCACCTGACAACGGTACAGTTTTAGACCCGAAACCACATTCTAAGCAATAACACTATGATGGATGTCTGACTTGAGTATCAATATCCGTTCACAGATGACGGGTCGGTTGACCCAACTTTCCATAAAATATCGGCAACTCATGATACTTGCTGCGTTTTAAAATAATTGTGTAACAACTTGCCCGTGTAACAACTTGCCCCCCTCTCCCCTATACCAAATGCTCGAAGATCGACTATTTTTTAGGTTTTAAGAATTTACTTACTATACTATTTTCTAATGTTAATTTTTAATATTTCGCAATAAAATAATTTTTCTAAGAAAAAAAAATATTTTCCTTAAAATTATGCATGGGTTTTGTACCTATTTTGTCTGTCACCCGAAGACATAATATCCTGCATAAGAAAAAAATCAAAGTTACAGTTTTTATACCACATAATCTTAAGTAGCAAAATTCTTTTTATCATTCTCCATAATTTTGTATGTAAATACGTTATAAGTGTATTGGAGGTACGTTCGTTTTTTATTGGCTTACCGGTTTATCAAATAATATTTTAGCTTTACTCACACACCTTTAAAAACCAATACATTTATTAGCTATTCTATAGTGGTTTGACTAGTAACACTGAGTCGTACCCAAAATAATTGATTCACCAATAAAAATGTAAGAACATAAAACTAGTTTTACTAATAAGGGCAGTGAAAAACCTGTCTGAAATTTATTTGACTAATAGTAAGCTTTGGGTGTTACCTTCTTGGGATGTCTTAATTTGGACGAATCACATTGACCAATTTTAGAACAAGTTTATTTTAAATAGGAAAATTTAATAAATTAAATTACATTAGATTGAATTCCTCAGCGTTCTTTACTACAAACAAAATATTTTATCTTCAATTCGTGGCTCCTAGTATTTTCTGGATGCTGGCTTTCTTTAGGATAGACAATGAGAATAAATATTATATATATATATATATATATATATATATATATATATATATATATATATATATATACCTACACAATTTTATGACTTAAAAAAAAACACCATTTATCTTAATATCATATACAAATATAAAAGTAAAGATCGTGTACAATTTATTATCTATTCCTCAGAACAAAAGAAAACTAAATTTTGTTACCTCCTTTTTAAACCAAGTCATTTAATTTACTGCAAACATTGATCTAATTAACTTTCTTAAAAACCAAACAAAATTTTATTATGTCTCAATTATCTGATTTGTGAATTCATTTCTTTTTAATCAATTACTTTATGATATGGGTTTAAAAAAACATATATGGTGCCAATACAACGCGTCTTTCGCAAATAATTTGACTGACCTTTTTGATTTCCTCTCTGCAATGTTTCCCGACGGTTACTGATTTAGTCTCCAGATTGTGTTCCCGCAAAATTGTCAAATTCTTCAAACACGCGTGGCTCTGCTTCCTCCTTCCAAAACTGTTACACAAAACAGCACTCGTTCAGGGTCTCTCCAAAATTAAACCTCCGACTTTTTTCAAAATATTAATAACAATAATGGCACTCTTTCAGCCAAATGGTTTTCCCGCCTCGACTGGTTATCTAGTACAATATGTATATATATTCAGGGATTCTACAGTATTCACTGCATTCCCTCGCTCAACCGTTTCCATCTCTCTCTGTTGTTCCATTCTCCATCGTTTAGGCCTCTCTTACCTATGGCGTCGTCTACTTCGTTCCTCTAGGATTTTCGGAGTCGTCCTCTTTTCCTCCTTCCTATGGGACTCCATTAGGTTATTCTCTTTATCCATCTGCTATCGCTAGTTCTTCTTACATGTCCATACCACTTTAGTCTTTTTTGTTTTATTGATGTTCTTTGCTTTATTTCCTCATTACTTCTCCTATCCATTCTTGTTACTCTGCAGCATCTTTGCAGTCATTCCGTCTATGTTGCTACTATCTTACTGCTGTTTTTCTTGTTTATGATCCAATTTTCAGCCCCATATGTCATAATACTTCACACTAATGTTTTATAAATCTGTGTTTTTGTCTTCATATTTAGGTGTCTATCCCACCATACTGAGTTAAGTTGTCGGATTGCTGTTCTTGTTTGTCCTAATCTTTGTGTAATTTCTTCCTCTGTTGTTGCCTTTTTCGTGATTATAAATCCCAAGTATTTGAATTTATACTTTCCTTTGATTGTTACGTTGTCATCAATCTGTAGATCTTCTATGTCTTCATTTGTAGATAGGTACTCTGTTTTCGCGAGATTAATATCTAGGCCAGCCTTGGTATATTCTTCTTGTAGTTTCGTCATTATGTAGCTGAGGTCGTCTTAGTCTTGTGCAATCACTACTTGATCGTCTGCAAAGCTTAACGTATATATGTATTCGTTCCGTACCGGTACTCCCATGCCTTTACATTTTCTTTTCTATGTATTCAAGGCTTTCTCTAAGTATATTTTGAATAGGGTTGGAGATGTGTGGAACAACCCTGCAGGAGCCCTTTTGTTGTGGTGAAGTCTCCTATGATTCTTGTTCCCATTTTAATAAACACTTTATTTTCTTTATACAGAGCTTTTGTTGCTTCTATGAGTTCCGTCTGTATTTCCAATTTGTCTCATTCACATTGCCTCCTATAGTTCTGACCTTGGTACAGAGTCATACGCCTTTCTCAGGTCCACAAGTGCCAAATGTATATCTCTATTTTTTGCTTTTTTCTTTTCCAACAGTTGTTCCAGTGTGTATATGTGGTCTATGCATGATCTTCCTGCCGTGAAGCCTGCCTGATCCTCCCCGATTTGCCTTTTATCTCGTACAAACTTTATATAAATTTTTTGTCTTTACTTACAGAGTTAGGTGTCTCTTCGGACACAAGGCGTTTGGGATTCTCAACCTGATCTCGATTCGTTTTCAACTATTCTGCTACCACCATTTTAACTCACCAATCAAACAACAACTTATACTTATTTTTCATACACTGTTCACAAACTGGACTTCTGGATGGTTCTCGTTCTGGATGGTAAAAACTCAATGATTGAAATCTTCTGGTTCAATTTTTAAATCAAAGATCAAAATCTATAAATCCATCGTCAGACCTGTAATAACATACGGATGCGAAACGTGGACCATGACCAAAGCAAACGAAGAAAAACTCAGACGCTTTGAACGAAAAATACTTAGAAAACTTTTCGGATCTCACCATGACATCACCACAAACCAGTATAAGATCAGAACCAGTATCGAATTAAAAGCACTCTACAATGATGCCGATATTGTCCAAGAAATTAAATCACAGCGACTAAGATGGGGAGGCCACGTGCACAGACTGCATAACGGGAGTCTTGTAAAACTGGTATGGGAGGAGATTCACACAGGCAAAAGACCACTTGGACGTCCCAGAATGCGATGGAGAGATAACATCCAAGCAGACCTCCGGAAAATGAACATTCCATTTGAACTTAGGTTGATGGAAGACCGAACAAATTGAAAAAAAGTGGTACAGTCAGCCAAGACCCACCCAGCGTTGTAGCGCTACGTGATGATGATGAATTTTCAAATCGACTGTCCTAGCCTTGTTCTTCCTAGCATTCTTCTCCTTCGTTCTTCATACACATTCATTCTTTCTACCTATCTTCAAAATTTCCTATTTTTAAATTTTAAGAAATCAAGCGTGTTTTACCCACTTAGGTTTTTCCCTAAATTAGCAGAAGATAATACTGACTAACCTTTCTTTTGTGTCTATAGACAAATCCATATTTGTAAAAGATAACGTCTAATTCATAGCATTACCTTCCAAGAAAAATAATATACAAACCATTGTCTATCAAACATCAATTTGAAATTCTTATCTGATACAAACTCATGTATAATTATTTGTAAGGTTTTAAACAATATTTAATACTTCCTAAATAATCTCGAAATGTTTTTCCTATACAAATTGTTCTTAGAAACTATTCACTATTGAAGTCCACTGTTCTCCGAAAACACTTCATTATATTTAACCTGTACAGGGTCTTGAATTATGTATGATCTCATGGTATTTTGCACACAAAAATTTATTATATATATATATATATATATATATATATATATATATATATATATACATTAATGAAAACTAAAAAAACTAAACATAAAATAACTGCGTAGCATTGCAGTCCATACTCGCAGCCATATAACGATATTGGCGTTAACATTAACCTATACGGGTATGTAACAAATCATCTAGTAAACTAAACGTGTTTTTCTGAAACAGAGATTGCTATCTTGATGTGGCGCGCTAATTTGATGACGCGGGTATTTTAAAAAGTAGAGCAACGTCAAATGAACATTTTCAGAGCTGTGCCTTTTCAGATAAAATATGATTACTGCCTACTGTTTTTTTATTGCTAATTGTTCGCGTTTTATCGTACTCAAACAAATAAAAATCATATTAGTAGACACTTTTAAAGATATATTTGCACTGTACACTTTATGAGATTTTTACTTTATTTTATTTACCTACACTGTGCAGTTCTTCTTCTACTGTATTTAGGAGCAGAGGAAAGGCGCCTAATATTGGATACTTTTTTTGATTAAATTTTTTTTGGGTCAAAAAACATTTTAGAATAATTCTTTTGTACTTAAAATGTGCTATAACATCAATAAAAACAATTTATGCATACTAAAATATTTATTTCGTCATTAAACAATGTAAGTGTTAGGCAAAAGTAAAAAATGATACTTTTTCCAAATAAAAAAAAGGTTCCTAAAATTAGATACTTACCCTATCCAAAATTAGAAACATATTTTTAAATAAAAAATCACACACGTAAGTGTTCTTTTTGTCACTACCAGCACACTATTTATGTGACCATCTGAAGCAACTTAAACACTGTATCCACGTTTCTCGATGTTGGTCCTTTGAATAATGTACAGTGCAGAAAACACACTCTGCGTCACTTTCTTGATCGGTACCCAAATCTGAATCATCATAAGGAACGTTTGAGGAATCTGAAGATTCACTTTCTTCTTTTACTTTCTTCATCTTTTTATTTTTGACCATAGTCTTCTTTTTAGTTTTCTTTAAAATCTTAAATTTTGGCAACTGTTCTTTATTTTTAAGTAATTCTTTTCTTAGTTTTTCTTTAATGCTAGCTTCCTAATCGTTTTTGTAGGGCATACTTGTAATTAAAGCCGCAGAACCGGTTTTAAGTCCCCTATTGGAGGTAGGTGCCGATAGATTGCAGGATGGTAAAGGTGAAAAGACTTGAACTTTTACAATGTTCGATAACTGAATGATTCTTACACTGCTACCCATTTGATGCCTCGGTGGGGTTTTTTCAATAGACAGTTGAATTGAACTGCAGGATGGTAAAGAGACATTTGATGTCTCGGGGGTTTTTTCAATAGACAGTTGAATTGAGCTACTGGTGTGATTTGGTTCTAAGGGCAAAGTCTTATCAGAAGTATGTTGTCGAGGCGGAGTTCTTTCTCTTTGTTTTTCTAAAATAAAATCTACTTTTGAAAAGATATTCCGATTGAATGGAAAAGTAGTAGCAGATTTCTAATAAGCAGGGCAGAATAATGAAGAGTCTGAAAGGGTCCTACATTTCGAAAATGATTATTCTTTAACCAATTTTGGATTTCTCTTAAATAGTATGTCTTTAATGGAGACATAAAACACAAATCTAATGGTTGGATTTTATGTGACGTATGGGGAGGGATGCATATAATAGAAATATAATTTTTTCACGCTAAGTCTATAACGTCCAGATTCCGTGTATGACTATAATGGCCGTCAAGAATGAGCAACACGGGATCGTCTTTTGAAAGTTTTACATGATTGAAAAACTGTTGCATCCATCGCGTAAAGATGTGGCTCTGTATCCATCCTGAAGGGTGACAATCAGCAATTGACCCAGCTGGAGCTCCGTCTAATAGCTCAGCCTTCATATTTTTGCGTGGGAATACAAATAATGGAGGAATGAATCCTTACGCAGCATTCATGCACGTAACTACAGTTACTAGTGCCCCTCTTTCTGCAGCAGTTACGACTCCAAAAACAAGTATTGTTTCCTTTTAGGGAACTTGGCTATCTTGGATTGTACGGTAGTGGTACCTGTTTCATCAACATTGTACACTCTTTGGGGGTTGAAATTTATCTTCGCCATAGCTGATTTCAGACTATCAAAAAAACGGTTGATATTTTCTGGGGTAAAACCTTTTATTCTGTTTTTTGACTGCGGTTTTCTTACAGAAAGATTGGGATGCCGTCTGAGGAAATTTCGGAGCCACTTTTTACCGGCATTACCACCTCTTTCTATCTCCGAACGTCTGCAAGTACTAGACCATAATATCTTGTCCACTTCCAAACATTACTGTACCAAGTTTTCTTCCATTTCTGCTGATAAAACTGGTTTTCGGCCCATTCGTAGCGCGCATTGTTCTGTTGAGTCTTTACCACGTTTGACATATAGCTCGATAGTTGATTTGGGAACGTTGATTTGTTTAATTTTAACAACATCAATAGCATTTTTAATATCTTCTGGATTCCATTTTTTATGTTGTAGTGGTTTTGTAGGCATTTTTATATGTTTATAATTAAAAAAAAGGTAAAACAACAAAATATATGCCTGCTACAACTGCTGTTTAGATTGAACTGGTGTTTAGCGTACAGCAGCAATCTAATTACTATAAATAAGTATTACTGATTACTTAAACTAAATTAAGACTAAAGATCGGATTAAACAACGCGTTCTTCTTCTTCTCGTGCCACTCCTAGCGGAGATTGGAAATCATCATGGCCACTGCGACTTTGTTAGCAGCGCGCCTAAAAAGTTCAATCGAACTACACCCGAACCATTCACGTAGATTACGAAGCCACGATATTTTTCTTCTTCCCACACTTCTTTTGCCCTTAATTTTGCCCTGCATGATATTTCTTAAAAGTTCGTACTTTTCACCTCTCACAATGTGCCCCAAGTATTCCATCTTTCTAGTTTTTATCTCATTTAGAATTTCGCATCTTTTGTCTAAAGTTTGGAGTACTTGCGTGTTAGTGACGCGGTCCATCCATGATATTCTGAGAATGCGCCTATAGCACCACATCTCGAAAGCTTCGATGTTTTTTGTGGTCAACTGTTTTAGTGTCTAAGCCTCTACTCCATACAACAGGGTAGAAAAGACATAACACCGCAGCATTCGTATTCGTAACTTTATATTGATATCACGATTGCAAAAGAGTTTGCGCATTCTATTAAAGACTGATCTAGCGATTTCTATTCTACATCTAATCTCTTTTGTTTGATCAGTATCGTCTGTGATCCAAGCACCTAGATATTTATAACAGGACACACGCTCAATCGTTGTATTGTCTATTACAAGATTAGCTCTGATGTTCTTTGATTTCGTGATTACCATAAATTTAGTTTTTTTCAAATTAATTTTCAAGCCGTAACTGTTACAGTATATATTGAGACTTTGAACGAGATGTTGTAGTTCTACTAGCGTTCCCGTTAGGAGAACCGTATCGTCAGCATACCTTATATTGTTGATCGTCTCACCATTTATTATCAGACCAAGATCTTCTTCCTCGAGTGCTTGTTCACAAATAGCTTCACTATACAGATTAAATAAAAGTGGCGACAAGATGCATCCCTGCCGGACTCCTCGACAGATTTGAATTTCTTCTGTTAGCCTACCCTCAACCTTCACATTTGCTGTTTGATTCCAATATAGGTTGCATATAATTCGAATATCTCGGCTGTCTATATTTTTCTTTATTAGAATTTGTCTTAGTGGTTCATGTTGTACTTTGTCAAAGGCCTTTTCGAAATCAATAAAGCAGGTGTAAATTTCTTGGTTCATGTCTAAGCATCTCTGTGAGAGAACGTTCATTGCAAACAGAGCCTTCCTTGTACCCAGCCCTTTTCTGAATCCCATCTGAGTGTTACTGATGTCTACGTCTAATTTCCTATAGATCCTATTATGGATTATTTTCAGGAACAGTTTTAGAGCATGACTCATCAAGGCTATCGTACGATATTCGCTGCATTCCCTTGTATTTGCCTTTTTTGGCAGTAGTATAAAGGTCGAACGGAGCCATTCCCTAGGTATTATTCCAGTTCTATATATTGTGTTAAATAGATCTAGGAGTATTTTAATAGATTCATCGTCCATAAGTTTGAGCAGTTCTACGGGAATTTCATCAGGACCGGGGGCCTTACCACTTTTCGCTTGTTTGATTGTATAATCTATTTCTTCTCTGATTATATCAGGCCCTGTATCATCTGTATATTCATTTGAGATTTCTTGTCTATCTTTGTCTAAACAACGTTTCTAAACAACGCGTTGGTTAATAATAATTGAATTCACATATAATTTGGTATTATCAGCGTAAATGGAAACCTTACTGCATACAATGAGCGAAAAATCATTAGTATAGATACAAAAGAGTAGTGGTCCAAGTACTGTAGGGCTCCGCTCTTGACTGGTTTATTTAGTGAATACGCTTTCCAAACACGAAATTGGAAGTATCTGTCGATAGAAAATTTTGAATCCAATTGTTTAACTTTCCGCGGATAGTTTAGTGATCCAGCTTAGCTGGTAATCGACTTTTGGGAACACGATCGAAAGCTAAGAATCATCAGCTAAGACATCAACAGGATGCCGATGGTTTAAAGATAAAGACCAATCTGAAGTAAGTTTGTGATCGGAGAACGACCCTTGATAAAGCCATGCTGTTGATGAGGGATGATATTTTCTTGAAGAAGAAACTCAGACAGCTTCCGAAATAATGGACTACATGAACTTGCCCTTTCTGGATTATAGCAGTAACTGAAGGATGAGGGGAGAGAACCCTGGAATATTGGAATGGCTATAGATTCTCATTACTGGTTAAAGAAAAAACGAGGTTAGTCCGTCTAATCCAGGTGATGAATTATTGCGTAGTATCCATAAATCATATTTAATTGCATCCGGTGTGAAAGAAATAAAATCAAGAGCTGTAAGAGACTTGGACACATAAAGTGATCTGGTGGCTAGCTTTTCCAATATTTGTTTGGCAACTTGGATACTGTTTTAATAGTATAGAAATCTATCTAATATAGAACTGTATGTTCTTAAAGGCCTCAAAAGGGCCTCAAATGAGTTTTAATTTGCTATTGAAATTGTTTAGACTCGTTGCTAAAATCAGTGCTAAAAACGTTTCTGATACGTGGACGTCACCAAAAAGAGGTTAAGTGTTAAGAGAGTTTAATTAAATAACAAGAACTTTCAAATCCTTACATCTGCACAGGGAATTTCATGAACTCCGTGTTGTTCATTTGGAATGTTCTCTTTGATTTATCAGACAAGAGATGAAAGTTTTTGTTGGGGAGTAAATATTGTAAGACGACAAAGGGACTACTACAGGGTTGCTCCACATCCCCCACCCTGTTCAAAATATTCCTGGAAAAAACCCTGAAACCATGGAAAAGAAAGTGCGAAGGAATGGGTATACCAGTAAGGAACGAATATCTATATACGCTAAGTTTTGCCGACGACCAAATAGTGATCGCACAAGACGAGGATGACCTCAGTTTTATGATGAGAAAACTGGAGCAGGAATATACAAAGAATGGGATGGAAATAAACCTAAAGAAAACTGAATACCTAACAACGGAGAATACAGAAATAAAACAGCTGGAAATAGACGAAGGTAAACAAATCAAAGGAACAGACAAGTATAAGTATTTAGGTTTCATAATATCAAACAAAGGAACAACGGAGGAAGATATAAAAAATAGACTAGGACAAACAAGAGACTGCATACGAAAATTGAACCCGGTACTATGGGATAAGAACATCAGCATGAAAACAAAAAAAAAAAATATATTATACCATGACAAGAAGTATCCTCACTTATGGGTGTGAAAATTGGACAATAAATAAGAAAACCAAAAACAAAATAAGAGCAACAGAGATGGAATTCCTAAGGAGAAGCTGCAGAGTAACAAGAAGAGACAGAATAAATAACATGGAGATTAAGAGGAGAATGGGAATGAACTCCGACATAATAGACTACATCGAACAGAAGAGATTAACATGGTACGGACATGTCAGAAGAGCAGACCAAAATCGGTGGATAAATAGAATAACAGAGTGGAGCCTGATAGGAAGAAGAAAGAGAGGCAGACCCCGAAGATCTTTCAGAGATGAGGTGGACGAAGCAATGAGTAGAAGAAACCTACAGGAAGGGGACTGGCTAAACAGGAAAAATTGGAGAAAACGGTTGAGCGAAGGAATACAGTGAAAACTGTGGAAATCCTTGTATATATATAGTAAATATTGTCTTAATTGCACTTGATTTAAAATTTTTATTGATTATGTTAGTGATACTTCAAACCCATCTGAATGGTATACATCCTAGTATCCAGTTCACGATGGAGGTGGAAATTGATTCATGCCTACCGTTTATCGACGTTATCATAAAAAAAACCAATCTCAGAGATTTCATCACTATGTTTATCGAAAACACACCGATACCAATCGTTACTTACATGCCAAGTCTCACCATCCACCTTCACAAATTAATTCAGTCATTAATACTCTTGTCTCCAGATCAATACACTTCTATGATGATGCAAGTAGACCTGCTGATCCCTCTAGTTTAAAACAAGCTCTCATCCAAAACGGTTACTGCAAAAATCACATCAATAGGAGCATCGAAAGACATCAATCTCCCTTCTTCTTCTTCTAGTTCCATGACCGTTATCGATCGTTGGATATAATGTTGGCTACCATATCAATCTCCCACTCAATCTCAACCCAAACACTTAGACCCTCATCATATGAAAGCTGTTCTTCTTTACATCAAGGGTGTCACTGACAAAATCGACAAAATTCTTAAATCAAGATGAACAAGGATAGTATTTTCCTTTTAACAGAAGACAAAATTTTATCCTTGTGCAGACTGCCCCCGATCTTATATAGGCCAAACAAATAGTAGAATTTAAAGTAGGATTTATGAACATTCCATTTCTGTTCGCAATTCCGATTCAATTTCAGCTTTGGGTTAACACCATCTTCATACACGTCACAAAATTGGTTTTGAAAACTTCAGAACCATTCTATAAATGGCTAGCAACAGCATATGTCGTTCTGATGAGACCTAAAGAGGTTGAAATACATATAAGCGGCTTGCCGTTGCTCTGCATCGAAATAAAAATCTAATACCGTCATTATGTTATCGAAGAATATTTTATAATTAACATTCTTCAACACTGTCTCTGTCAGTCTATTGACAACATTTCCACTGAATTATAAATTATTTGAAATGGTATTGCTTTGTTCACCAGCAAAAATGTTAAAGTCATAACTAAAACCTGATTTCGTAGCAATAATTTGTTTGTCGACAGCTAAATGTTCCTCCTTGGGAACCAATAAAACGCGTTGTTTAATCTTGTCTAATAGAAGTCGAATTTTGAAATTACTTTATCATGGTTTGGAATACCAACAGGAATGGAGTTACTATTATCACTAAAATGAAGTTGTTTCTTTCGAACAGCCGAAAATGAAGATGACCTACAAAGATTAATTAAAGAATTCGAAGATACGGCGCTCATATACAACATGGAGATCCCAACAGAGAAAACTAAAGCAATAGTGATATCAGCTGAACCGAGAAGATGTAAACTAGTCGTAAATAACAAAATAATAGAACAAGTGGTGGAAACTGAATACTTGGGAATAAAACTGTCAAGCTACGTAAAAGTGGAAAAATAAGTACAAAAACAAGTGAACATGGCAAACAGAGCAGCAGGATGTCTCAACAACACAATCTGGAGAAACAAATACCTCACAACTGAAACGAAAACTAGGATATATAAATCAACAATAAGACCGATAATGACGTACATAGCGGAAACAAGAGCAGATACTAGCAGAAACCAAACTCTAAGAGACAGGGTAAGAAGTGAGGAAATACGAGCGAGATGTGGTATAGAGGAAATAAACGCGTGGACCAAAAGAAAAAAAGTGGAATGGAATCAACACATCGAAAGAATGATAGAAAATAGAATAGTACGAATAGCAAGAGACAAATCGCTAAATGGAAGAAGATCATTGGGACGACCTAGGAAAAGATGGTCAGACAACGTCAATTGAGGCTAAAAACCGAAGTAAAACAGGCATTTTGCCTATTTATAAAGTAGGAAGAAGAAGAAGAGGAAGACATTTTTTATGGGTGATGGATATTATGCATACTACAACTCTTTGAAATTTTTAACGTATAAAAGGTTTCGTATGCGGTAGAAGACTACCAAAAAAGGGTAAGAGAAAACAATAGCAAATGTAGGGGAGGGTTGGCACCCCTGAAGTAGTATGTTCTCTACTGGTACTGGAAAAGAGTACTTCCTATTTTTACATAGCAGTATCACAACCAATCTGTTATTACAACTTCGCTTGTGGTAGAATCCTTCTGCTGATGCTGTCTGCC
Organism: Diabrotica undecimpunctata; assembly: GCF_040954645.1. Taxonomy (NCBI): domain Eukaryota; kingdom Metazoa; phylum Arthropoda; class Insecta; order Coleoptera; family Chrysomelidae; genus Diabrotica; species Diabrotica undecimpunctata. The sequence goes on from NC_092812.1 coordinate 29,962,568, forward strand.
AAGAATGGTTATCAACATTGCAGTCTAGGGTGTGTAATAGGAAGAATAATGTGGAATTTGGTAGAATAAAAGACTGGGACGTGATTCTCCAGGGAAATAAGGCGAAGTAGAGAATCAGCAGCGAGAGTAATGCAGGATTGCCAAGCCCTGAAATAGTTTATCCTCTACTGAGACTGTAAAATAGTACTACTCACCACGAAACTTAAATTGTATGCTATAAAGATAATATTAGTATCTGTCAAAATTACGCAATCGCATATTTTTTCTAACAATGTTTTCTTTCCTTAGCTCATTATTTACTTAAAAAACATTCAAAGACTGTTTACGTTTAAATGTTTTCCTCTTAATTAAATTCTTTTTAATTACCTTGTTCATCGGATTTAATCGCAAAGTCTACGTTTTTTTTTTCTAAAGAGCCCATTATTTGTGTTTTGATTAAATTCCATTTTGCTTTTTTTCGGGTGGGAAATGAAAATGCATTACCCTGTAAAGAAAACAAAGCATCCTTGAAACCCTTTCTGAAAGGCGCGACTAAGTAATATTTGTATAAATTTAATTTAAATTACTTTTGACATATCAGCCTGAGCCTGCCGATTTAATTGAAACTGAAATAAATATTCCGAGTAGAAGCGGATTATTAATAGAAGGAAATTGTATTCAGATTCTGATAAAGTTAGGCGTTACAGTTACCAATCCAGTTTGCTACACTGGCGAGGGCAATATAATAAACGTACGAAAATGATTAATTGAATATCTCTATTGGTCTGGAATACTGTTAATCTAACTTGCTCTCAGGTGGCTGGAACGCACGCGGTTACCATAGTGCTGTTGTCGCTTCGGAATATATTACAATTAGCCAAGGAAATACAGACGGTATGGCATGGACTGTGGAAAATTATGAAATTTCCCATTTTAATAAACCAATTAGTCAAATATAAACTTTTTTTTAATTTAAAAAATTAAGTGATTTATAATACAGAGATACCAGCTACAAGATCAATAACGTCTAAATCCGATTTTGTCCGTAGGTTGCACATACAAATAAACGGTTATACCTTTATCATGACAGATCCACTCCTACCGGAGTGATTGCTGTCCTTTTCGGGATCCTCCGATTCTGATATCACGGGTAATCAGTCCTCAATGATTCTGACTCTATATTTTTTGGTATTTTAACGCCAATATTGAAAAAGGGACATTGATATTATTTTTGCACTTGACTGCGCTTGGCAGAGCCCGGAACATAATGAATTAAATATCGCCGGAAACCAAATAGATTTTATACTCATCCAAGACAGATTTAAGACATATCTTGGTACTGTCGCGGTCTGATCACAATTATGCAGGGCCGGCTCTAGGGTTTTGAGCGCCCAATACAAAATTTGGCGCCCTTTCATACGAGAAAATAAAAATTTACTTCAAATTAAAAAAAGTTAAAGAGGGCAAAAAATCAAAATTCTACAATAAAGAACTGTGTGAAAATGTGTGTGTGTAGTTTCATTTTATGACTAGAGACATAATCTATTAGCCTATTATGTTTTGATTTAATAATTAATTTTTTTTTAAACAATTGTTATAGAGAGAACCCGTAACAACAATAAAATCTTATCTTCTATTAACTTATATATAAGTACGTACCTACGTTATTTTTTTTTTTTTTTTGTTATTATCATTATATTTTTTTTTATTTCTTTTTTGTTTTATTTTTATTTTTTTTTTATTTTTTTTTTATTTTTTTTTATTTTATTTTTTTTTTATTTTATTTTTTTTGTTATTATTTTTTTTCTTATTTTTTTTTTTACTGGAAGGGAAAGGAAAATATATGGTTTTGCTGATTTATTACATACGCCTAGGGGTCTATCAAGGCGATTTGCACAACACAAAATTAGACCACGGATAGAAAGGTTAACAACTGGGTTAAAACAAAGGACTTATATAACTAACTTTTTATGTTTGAAATATATACACTGTTACCATAATACATTTAGAAATTCAATTTCATTTCACGTATGTGGCGAAAAATTATTTCATATATATGTAAGTTATTAGTTTTTATTAAATCTGATAAATTAAAAGGTCTTTTAATACTAATTTTTTCCTTATTGATATACTCGTATATTTTTATTATAAATTGGTTTATACATCGTGTATTTAATGAGCAATTTAAAACTAAATGCTCAATTGAGCCTTCTTCACCACATTCGCAAAATGTAGTTTCGGCTAAATTAATTCTAAATTTATGTAACGGAGACAGAGCATGGTTAAATCTTATTCTACATAGTATTCTAATCATATCTTTATTAAAATTTGAGTTTTTGAACCACGTTGAGGACTGTATTTTTGGTTTTATATCTTTATAATATAATCCTTTGTTGGACAAATTGTACATTGTTTGCCATGAATTTAACATTTTTTTCCTTAGATGAGAATTTAGATCTTCAATTACACATTTATATTCTAATTCTTTAGATGGTTCATTACATTTAACAATTTTATCTACTATTTCATTATTTAATATTCCACAATGAGCTTTTATCCAACAAAATATTACATTAGATCCTCTTAATTTTATTGTACCCACCAGGTTTATAATTTCAGATAACACATAGTTAAATCCAATATTGTTATATTTAGAAATATTTTCAATTTTTTGTATTGAACTTTTACTATCAGAGAATATAACGTAATTAGATTTTGTTCTTGAGAAATTACTAATATATTTAAGTGCTTCTAATATTGCTATTAATTCAGCGGTATATATCGAGGTTTTAATATTTAGATCTACTACTGTACTAAATTTTCGATCTGGATCGTAAAAGGCAGATGTAACCTTTAAATCTGATTTAGATGCATCCGAAAAAATATATGAATAATTAGGGAACATAGACTTTATGTCAGCTTGGAACATGCTATTCCGGATATATTGTGGAAATTCTGAGTAGTCTCTAAGATATCCTACTTTTATGCTGTCCAAGTCTTCTAATTCTATTTTAAAACATGGTAATTCTCTTGAAGTCGAAATGTCCTTACTAAGTTGTATCCTTACGTATTTGTACGATTCAATAATAGGAATTGTAGGCTTTTTTTTGCCAATATTCCTTGACTAGATCGTAAATACTGAGCTCAAAGCATTTTTGGACTACCGGACTTTTCTTTGCATACATTTTTAATAAAAACTTCTCCGTTAAGTAATCTCTTCTGAAATTTAGTGGAGGTTCATTGCATTCTACATTTAAATTTGAAATGGGTGTACTCTTAAGTGCACCTATACTTATTCTTAAGACTTTATTTACTAGCCTATCTAATTTCTTCAGGTGAGTCTTCGCTGCGTGACTATAAAAAATTGACCCATAATCTACTATTGAACGAATATAAGCTTTATAAAAGGTAAGCGTAACATTTGGATCAGCTCCCCAACTTGTATGACACACTGATCTTATTGCATTTAATCCTTTTTCTGTTTTTGTTATTAAGCGGTCTATGTGTTCTTTCCACAATAACTTCCTATCTATTACCATACCCAAATAGTTAATGGATGATTGAACCTCAAAATTAACGTTATTGAATACTATAGATTGTGGTAATCTATGTTTTTTGGAGAATATACATGCTTGGGTTTTCTTTGTAGAGATACTGAGTCCTATATTAAAATAATACTCTTCTATTGTCGAAAACATTTTACTCATTATATTGATACCTTGATCGATTTCAACTTTAGGTACATATATACACACATCATCAGCAAACTGTAGAACATTTCCTCTTGTATTCATTTTTTTGTGTAAGTCTGAGGTATAAATGAGATATAGTAAAGGACTAAGGATGCTTCCTTGCGGTAACCCAACATTAGAAATTCTTGGATCCAATAGTTCATTATTGATTTGAAGTTGTAGATTCCTATTTGAATACAGTTTTATTATTCTTTTACCAAAGTCACTGGGTAGTCCTATCTTCTCCATTTGTTGATAGAGGATATTTAATTTGATATTATCATATGCACCTTCTACATCTATGAATAGAGATACCAGAGATTTACGTTCAGAAAAGGATATATTAATGTCTAGGATAAGGTTAGCTATATTTTCTGATGTCGATCTTAGTTTACGAAACCCATATTGTGTATCACTAATTTTGTTATTTTTCTCTAACCATAATTCAAGTCTTCTCTTTAACATCCGTTCAAATGTTTTTAAAATACACGATCCTAATGAAATTCCTCTATATGAATTCGCTGAGTCTATATCTTTATTTGGTTTTAAAATCGGTATAATTACATAATCCTTCCATGAATCTGGAAATTCACCTTTCATCCATATTAAATTAATTATATTTAACAATTTTATTTTCTGACACCTTGGTAAGTAATACAGCATAATATAATGGACATTGTCTAAGCCAGGAGCAGTATTTTTATGACACTTTAAACTATATTCTAGTTCTTTTAGAGTAAATTCATATAACAAATAGTTTGAATTATTATTATTCACTTTTTTAGGATGGTTTATATTTAAATTTGGTGAAACCCAGGGCGGAGCTAACTTATTTAAAAATTCTTCAGTCCAATTATCTTTCTTTACTTGATTTTTTGGGACATTATAAGTATTTTTGATTTTTTTAATTTCTTTCCAAATTTCTTGGACCGGAGTATTTTTATTTAATTTATTACAAAATTCTCGCCAAGAAGCTTTCTTACTTTTTAATATTGTTTTTTTCTTAATTGCCTCTGCTTTCTGATATTTTATGTAATTTTCATATGTACTATTTCGTTTAAATTCTAAAAAAGCTTCTTGCTGAAATTTTATAGCTTGTGCACATTCTGGGTTCCACCATTTTTTATTAAACTTACTATTGATCGTCATTTTTTTCTTAGGTATTGATAATTCACAAGCATCATTAATTCTATTGATAAATGTATTATATATGTTATTAATATTTTCATCAGTATTTATATCTTTGGTGTCAATAGTTTCAAGAATCGAAGAAAATAACGACCAATCTGCTCTGTTCACGTTCCATCGGGTTCTCTCATTAACTATTGTTATATTATCAACATCGCTTTCAATTATTATTGGAAAGTGATCAGAACCTAGAGATACATTTTTTACGTTCCAATCAAAACAGGAAGATATGTCACTGGAACATATAGTTATGTCCACAGCTGATTTATTTCTAGTGTATAATCTAGGTATTATAGTTTCGGCCCCATTATTTAAAAAACATAACTCACAGTCTTCTATTGCTGTTAATAGACTAAGTCCAGCCCTATCATTCTGATCGCAACCCCATGCATTATGGTGACAATTAAAGTCTCCTGCCACCAAAAATGGTGTACTTAAACTATTAAAAAACTTTTTCCATTCACTCTCTGATACGTTTAAATTTGGTTTTGCATACACTGAATATATATTAAGTACTTTATTTGATTTTAATTTGACTGTTATTGATATACTCATAACCTGATTGATTTTATGATGATTTGGATGACCTGTGAACTGAATGTATTTTTTAGTTAAAATAGCTAATCCTCCATAACCATCATCTCTATCTCTCCGAAATATATTATAACCACTGAAATTAATATTATTTTTTTCTTTTAACCACGTTTCACTAATTATAGCTATATCAATATTATTTTCAAAAATAAATTTCTCAAAATGACCTTTATTGTCTACAATGGACTTAGCGTTCCACTGTACAATTTTGGACTTATTCATTATCTGCGAGAATACGACTTAAATTATTTTTAAAATCGTCAAACATTTTTATATTGTCTAAAGTTATTGAGTTATTCTTTAATACATTTTTAAAAGTGCTTATAATCATATCACAAACAGAGTTTATTTTACAGTTTTTATTTGAATTTGAGCTCATTGTTGATTGGGAATAGTTAGGGATATTTCTATAATTTTGATATACCGGTTGACTACTAGTAGATGGAGATGAAAGAATCTCCTTATGCTCGTCAGAATATCCTGAACGGGGATAATTAGGATAACTTTCTAAATTTCGTCTGCGTTTAACTGGTACTGAGTAATGAGTGCTTTTATTTACATTCTTTGTCACCGTTGCGTAACTATTATCATATTTTTTATTAGCCTCACTATAGGATAAATTTTCTGTAGCCATATATGTTTTAATTTGTTTCTGACGATGAAATTCTTCACAATTTTTCCTATCCGTTGCTTCATGATTTCCTTTGCATAAAATACATGATGTTAATTGCGAATTACAAGAATTTGTTTCATGTTCATTGCCGCATTTTCCACATCGAACTTTACCTCTACATTGTGCGCTAACGTGACCGTACCTCATGCATTGTCTGCATTGGATTACTCGTGGAACATATATGTCTACATCGTAAATAATTTTTTCTATTACTACCTGTTTAGGAATCATTTGCCCCTTAAAAGTAACAATAACTGCCGTTGTAGGGAATAACTCACCATTTACCTTTCGTTTTATTCTCCTTACTTCATAAACTTTAAAATTATTTCCATATTTAGGTTTAATTATGTTTAATAAATCATCGTCTTTGATATCCTTGTCAATACTTTTTATTACACCTTTTTTGTAAGTAAAGAAAGTGGGTATATAAGCCTCGTAATTTTTTTTTCTGAAATACTTTGGCCTCGACTAATTTGTTGGCACTATTGAATGAATTTAATTCGACTTTAACTTTATTTCTACCAGTTACAGAAATATTTAAAATGTTATCCCTGATCTCCGGTTCTGCGGTTAAAATTAATCTAGCAGTAGAAATTTTATGAAACTTACCTATGTTTCCTTCTTTACTTTGCACAAATACATAATATGGACCTTGGTCCGTTGGACTATATTTATTTTTTTGTTTTATGTTATTCCTGTCGCATACGTGTGACATAACTACAACTTGCTGTTCCTTACTCTTAGATAATGATGGATCCTACACATCGATTCCTTCTGACCCTACCACCTCTCTACAAAGAAGATGCATGTCCTAATTGCATCCTTGGCGGATTCAAAGGAAATTGATAATAACACTAAGAAGAAACTTACCACTTATATTGGTACAATTGCCACATTTTATGCATTACGAAGATCCATAAACCAATTTTATCAGTGCGTCCTATAGTGGCTTTAATTGGAACCCCCACTGAACAAATTTCTGCTTTTGTTACAGACATCCTTACTAAAGCTTAGGATTTTGAAAATAGGTATTATGTTAAAGATTCATTCCAAATGGTTGATAATTACAATGGTTACAAATTACCAGATAACTATGTTTTGGTCAGTCTTGACGTTGTATTCTTATTTAGCAATGTTTACGTAAGAATAAGCTTACTTGTTATAGAAGCTAATTTGGGACCTTATTAAAGGTTGCTTCTTCATCCCTTTTGACAACTTTATCAACATCGTTGAATTTCTGTTCAATAACACTTATTTCTCTTTCAAAAATAAATTCTATCAACAAACTTTCGGTACCACTAAGGAAGCAAAGATCTCTCCTATTATCGCTGCTTATGTTATGGATTATGTGTTAGATACGGTCATTCCTGTCCTATCCTTTAACATTCCCTACATCAAAAAATATGTTCATGACATCATCTTTTCTGTGCCATTTGATAAAACTAATGAATTTCTTAACACCTTCAATAGTTTTATCCCAGAAATCCAGTTTATTATAGCGAAAGAAGATAGGGACTTCTTTAAGAAAAAGAACTTTTCAGTACCCTTTCTGGGCATTAGGCTGATAAGGGATACAAATAATATTAAAAATATTGATTGGTATCAGAAACCTACTCATCCAGGGAGGTATTTAAACTATCACTTATATCACAAACACTCCAGCAAAGTCAACTTAGTAAAAGAAATAAAAAGCAGAATCATCAAATTATGAGATCCTGCATTCCGTAACAAAAACCTTGAAATATTAAAGAACTTATTTATCACCAATTCTTACCCCAATACATAAGTTAATAAGATTTGGTTTACCACAGTCCATAATGAAGACTTAACACCTTTCCCCGCAACTAACACTGTTGATCCTAATGGCTTAAGCAATGACAGGTTCTCTAAGACTCCAACTTTAAACAGATATTTCTCATTACTTTATATCAAAGATATTACTTCGGGGTTGCCTAGGATACTGAATCATTTAGAAATTAACAACAGTAATAATGATAATAGCTTTAAAGTTAATGTGGCTCATAGATCAGCTTTAACAATAAACACCTTTTTTCAAATATCAAGGATAAAACAAAAAAAGATAGGCTTAGTAATATTGTCTAAAGCATTCCCTGTTTTTCATGTGATAAGTCGTACATTGGTCAAACTTCTCAACTATTAAAATCTAGAATCACTCTCCATAAAAGTAATGCACGCCTTCAGCCAGTATTAAATTTAAATTACTATACTATACCCAATACTACATAATATTTAAATTTTCATCAGTTTATCACACAGGATGTTTAATTATGTTAGTTAACTTTGTCCTACATGTTGAACATGTCCGACATGATGTCCGACATGATGTCCGACATTGAATAATATCCTTTTTTAAATAGCATATCCTATATTGTATTCTAAAAGATATATAAATTATCTTTCATTCCATATATTTTTTTACTTAAACCCAACGGTTATTTAGTAAATTTGAAAACACTAACAATTTTTGAAAATTTTCCCATTTTGGGAAATCTTTGGAGCAGTTTGGCAACTCTGTGGAAGATTGTTTTTGTTTTTCTGACAGACAATAGTTTCACATTTATGTTGCGTTGTGCATCTCCAGGAAGATTCTTGTACGCCTCTGATGAGAGTATTTTTAGCTCGCATTATGCGCTCTACAGCGTCATTATCCGTGAATTCGTTTAACTCATGCTTTATTTCCGAAATATAAAATACATTTGAACTGCTAGAGTTGCAAAGAATACACAGTACACGAACTTTCTGTAGAGATGCGGTTCTCTGTAGAAACATTGGAGCTGGTCATATTATTAGGCCGCTTACCTACATCGCACTGAAATTTGCGAGCAAATGTTTACGATCAAAATTAATATTTTTTGCTTCTGGAAAAATACAAATATCAGTAACTGACTATATGGGTATATCGAGGGCAGCAGCTTCAGGAATTGAAGATATATCAAACAAATGATGAAATGGTCCAAGTTTAAGAAGAGTTTGATACCATCCTACGATTTCCAAAATGCATAACTGCAGTTATTTGTTATTTAATAGGAATTCATTCTTATGGAGGTGCAAATACAGAAATATATAGTTGAGAATAAGGATTTTTGCCTTAAATGCATAAAAAATTAATGACTATTTTAAAAATTAGAAATATTGTTACAAAATCGCTGGATTCTGTACATGAGCAACATTTAATAATAGCGACATACAAACATTTGAAGCTTGAAACTTTGTTAGGTTTGTACTATTTTTTATAGTTGGACAGTGTGGTTACAGTTTGAAATCATCTTTGGTGACACGACTAGAGAAGATGCTAGAAGAGAAGCAGATAACTCTATAATGAATCTTTCATACGAACTAGGAATGTTATAAAAGGGTATTATTATATTTCCATAGAGGATATGGAAATGATAATTCCCAATTTTTAAAAATCGGATGAGATTAAATTTTAAAGTTACTATGAATGTAATAGTAGCAACAGCAGTATTTAATAACATCACCATAGAAAATAGAGTCTTGTTTATTGTAGATTATAATCTAGATCAACAAGAAAACCATTTAAAAAGTAAAAAAAGAAGACAATTTTCTCAATTCCAAGGTAAAATTTATATTTACTAGAACTACAAATTATTCGAAAATAACATTAAAAGGCTAATTAAGGTAAAATGACAATTATGATAGTAATTTAAGTTTAAAAAATATTTAATATATACTCAGATTCAAAAAAACACAAGGAGAAACTTTTGGTCAAATTCAAAATATTTCAGCTTTTTTTATGTTTAGCCTTATTTTAATGATTTTTTCAGCACACTATGAGAAATTTTATAAATTTTAAGTAAATATTGGAAACATCCTGTGGAATAATTCCGTAAGCGGAGTTTCGTAAAACCTCGTTTTTCGTTTGCAACCATGTCTTTTTAGTATTATGTTCTTTGCTTAATGTGAAAATATGGATTGGTTCATTTTTAAGAGTGAAATGACTTTGCCACCCACAATTTAGGACTTTTCCTTTTATTACCACTTCTGTATTAATTTGTAATACGACGATGGGGGTTTTGATGTCTGAAATCGAAAGAATGTCCATTGTCCTAAATTCCAATGAAAATGTTCCCTGGAAAATTGTAGTCTAGCCACTTTGTGTCTTGGAAGCAATTTGGTCCCAGTTGCTAGTCTGCGACTTCGCAAACCAAATTGTGTAATCTTCGACAAACTGTAAATACACTTACATTATTGCCTCGAACCTCTTGAAGCTGATTCCTTGTTTGCACCGCTGTTAAATGACGATCCCGCAAAAAGTTGACTCGTATAAAACGATCATCTTAAGCGGTAGTTTTGCACTTCGTGCAACTTCTCGCTTTACGCTTGTTTGTTCCAGTTCGTATAAAACGTTCCACTACCCTTTGGATGGTAGAGCGATGAGTGTGTAGTACTGTACCACATATTCATAATTTCGCCCATCTTCAACTAGAGCAACGGCTTTCGTACAATCTTTTACATTAAGAACCATGATCAATCATATGTCGTCGTATTACAAAATAACTCCAAAATAATCATAATGTTCAGAGGACATGGTTGAAACCGAAAAATAAGGTTTTACGAAAATTCGCAAACGGAATTATTCCACAGGATGTTTCAAAGTTAGGAGAATAAAATCACGTTTTAATTAACCCCGTACACTAAGTCAAATATAAAATTTTATCAAAACACCGACTATACCAAATTAAAATTTATAAATTTATACACAGTGTGCTAAAAAAATCATTAAAATAGGGCTAAAAATAAAAAAAAATGAAATACTTTGAATTTGACCAAAATTTTCTCCGTTGCTCGTTTTTTTTGCATCTGAGTGCATAAACTTCCTTTTTGTATACAAAAAAGTGTCGGACTAAGTAACAAATCACATGACCGTCACCAGTAATCCACATTATACTATTTTATATTACAAAATAATTATAGTTTTGACTAAAAACTGCCAAAAGGTGTTTGAACTACGTGTGACGGTATACTTAACTCTTATCCGCATTTGCGAGTTTCCAAATTATGGTTAACACATTTTAAGGTCTTAAAGTTAGGAATTTGCCTATTTTAACTACTCTATTTTAACCCTTGACATGGACAGAGAGAGTGGCTTAATTTGTCGAGCTTGTTAAAGAGATTTTATCGCAGTATGACACACAAAATGAAAAATTAATCAGGTAGAAGGTCTAAGGGTTTTCTAATTTTCAAAACATGATGTGAATAAATTATTATATACAGGTATTTAATTAACAGGTGTAATATTGTAGCTGCAGAATTGTGATACCCAAGTGACTTAAACATTTTGTATTTCTATGAAATATGGGTTCTTTTATTTATATATTTTAAAACTTATGGAGAAAGTAATAAACTCTCCCTCCCGGAAGCATCTTACAAAGCTTAAAATGGAATTATATATTCGATCACTGCCAATCAAATATCACGATGTCATCATATCCTTGCGTAGTTTAACGGACGGAGAAGTAGATGTAATCAATCAAAGGAACAGGAATTTAATCACAATAATCAACTAATCAAGGTATTAATCACTGCCCCACCAGGCCACCAAGAATATGAATACTCAAAACGCAGTGGACTGACGACCTGGTAACGTGAAGTAAAGTGAATCGGCACTGATGTGCGATACCCACAACGATAGATTAAATCAAAAACTAAATAATATTATGTGTGCTTTTGCTTTCTTTTTTTTTATTTAAAGAAACAAAGTCGCATCCACCCAAAGGTTATTAGCGACATTCCTGTAACAGTTGTAATAATATTAAATTTAACATTTGTAACAATCAATCATTGTAACAAATAATTACAATTTGTGAACAATTGAACATTTGTAACAATTAATTAAGTTAAATTTTGTGTAACATATTTATACATTTTAAGTAACCTAATAAATTGTTCGGAACTAAACTTTTGTTGAGGAGTGCTTTCAGGTTATTTGGCAGATTGTAAGACTGTCTTTGATTTATATATTTAGGACAGTCTATCAAGAAGTGCTTTATACTGTCTACTGTATTGCGTGTTTCGCATTTTGAAGGTTCACTATTTGAGAAGCGATAGGCATGAGTATACCTGCAGTGTCCAAGTCGTAGACGTGTAATAATAGTTTGGCATGTTCTACTTCTGGCTGTGGACTTCCATGAAAACATATTACTTTTGATGGTTCTGCTGACTTTAATGCTAATTTAACTGGATAATATGTAAAGAGTTTGTACACTTACAGTTTATTTCAGTATATCACTAATATTCACAATTTATAACTTACATTCAATTTTGTTAATGTTAAAAATATTCGGAGCCCACATTGAATACCTCGTTTAAATATTGTATGACTCGCTTTTGCTTTCTTTTGAGTGTAGACTTAATCCATTAGCCGAACTAAAATTACTCTTATAATGTATCTCTTATACTCATTATATTTATGAATGTGTATTTATAACCTATTTGATAATAATGATTTACAATAGTAATTCACACATATATTATACAGGTACCTACATATATATTTTAGTGAGCGTTTTTTTGTTTTTGTTGAAGAATTAGACAAAAAATACTACATGCTATACTAAATATTAATACTACTTACCTACTAATAACTATTAAATTATATTATTTTTTTTAACACAGCGCTAAGGCATAAACTCGTTTTAACACCTCGGAGGTTTAGGTCCTCTTTGTGTGTGTGTGTTTTTTTTTATATTTTTTTTAATTTAATTTAATTTTTTTTTATTTATTCTTTTTTTAATTGGGGTATTTATTTATTTATTTATTTATTTATTTATTTATTTATTTATTTATTTATTTATTTATTTATTTATTTATTTATTTATTTATTTATTTATTTATTTATTTATTTATTTATTTATTTATTTATTTATTTATTTATTTATTTATTTATTTATTTATTTATTTATTTATTTATTTATTTATTTATTTATTTATTTATTTATTTATTTATTTATTTATTTATTTATTTATTTATTTATTTATTTATTTATTTATTTATTTATTTATTTATTTATTTATTTATTTATTTATTTATTTATTTATTTATTTATTTATTTATTTATTTATTTATTTATTTATTTATTTATTTATTTATTTATTTATTTATTTATTTATTTATTTATTTATTTATTTATTTATTTATTTATTTATTTATTTATTTATTTATTTATTTATTTAATTTTTTATTTTTTTTTTATTTTTTGTTGTTTTTTTTTATTTTCATATTTTAACTTTCACAATTTTAGTTTAATATTAATAATGTGTTTAATTATGATCTCATAGATACTTTTATATTTAGTAGCAATCAAAGCTTGTAGATTAAAAGGTTTTCTTATATATTGTGTAATACAAATTTGACCTATTTATCTATTTCTTTTTTTTTTAATTTACAATCTAATATCATATGTTCTGCGGATTCTAATTCTCTACATTCACAACAGTTTGTGTCTGACAGTTCTATTTTATGTTTATGTTGTGGAACTAAGGAGTGGTCAAACACGCAAATAGCGACATCTGATATTAAAATCCGTAAACTAATTTTCGAAACCAAATTCAGAATTTTGCTTTAATCTGTGCCTTCTAAGAAGTGCAAGACAAAACAGACGTTGATAATAGAGACATGAGGAATCTAAAAATTGCATTCCACAACATATCTCCTCAACTAAGCAAAAATCCTTAGCGAATTTGGTTTCTAGTACTCGTACAGAGTATATAGGAATAAAAGGAAAAAGACAGTTAAGATTTGATTTCACGTATACTGCGTCTGTGTATCCGCTTGTACGTATTTCGCCCTAAAAGGGCTCTTCAGAACGGCTATTCACAGTCGCTCTGAACGTGAAAATAAATCTCCTCTGTCTTAGGAAGCAACTCTAACATGGCTTCGTATTCGAGTACTAGAAACCAAAATCGCTAAGGATTTTTGCTGAGCTGAGGAGATATGTTGTGGAATGCAATTTTTAGATTCCCCATATCTCTATTAACATCTTTATCAACGCCTGTTTTGCCTTGCAATTCTTAGAAGGCACAGATTAAAGCAAAAATCTGAATTTGGTTTCGAAAATTAGTTTACGGATTTTAAATATCATTCTGTTGGATAAAAGCCCATTGCAATTTAAAAAATAATGAAATTCTAGACAAACTAGCAAAGAGTGCTACAGAATTAGATACTAAGTATAAATATAAGTTAACATGAAATGACGCCTATGCTTGTATTAATATTAATAAAATCAACAACTGGAAAGAATGGTATATTAATTCCAAAAAGGGACTTTATTATAAAACTATCTAAACAGTGATCCCATCTAAAAGCTGGTTTAGTAACTATCAAGGCAACAAGATCTTTATATCATATATTATGTAGACCATGTTAGAGTTGCTTACTAAGACAGAAGAAATTTATTTTCACGTTCAGAGCGACTGTAAATAGCCGTTCTGAAGAGCCCTTTTAGGGCGAAATACGTATAAGCGATTATACACAGACGCACTATACGTGAAATCAAATCTTAACGTAAGTCTTTTTCCTAGAATGATATTTCTTTACCTTTGGATTTGAGTCCAATAAAGTTTTTTATTATTTCTGTAATGATATGATTGTAATGTTCTGTCCACTTCTCCAATTTAGTTAGAGCACTTTTGCTATCTGAAAGTATCACCAATCAATCTTTATTGGTGAACGTTGCTATGTACTGCATTGCTCTTAATATCGCTATTAGTTCTCCTGTAAATACCGTGGTATCTATATCTAGACCTATTCCTTCTCTGTATTGTGTTTTAGGGTCCCATATAGCAGCAGCAACTTTAGAGTTAATTTTTGAGGCATCTGTATAAATTTTGTAATATTTTGGGCATGATATTTCTATATCTGTATTAAATATAGAGTTCCTTAGATTCGCTGGGAAACTCGAATAATCTTTCATGTAAATTGGCTGTATATTGGGAATACTATTTAGATATATTTGAAATATGGGTGATATTCTTGATGTGTATAATTTATTTTTAAATTTTCGCAAGTTGTAAGTTTCAACAAGTAGTAAAGTAGGCTTTTTCTGTCAGTATTGACTCGTTAGATCATGCATAAAAAGTTTTTAACACTTATCCACTATTAAACTCTCTTTAGCAATGGTTTTAATTATAAACTTTTCGCATAGAATTTTTCTTCTTAAATGCAGTGGTGGTTCATTGCACTTTATACTTAAATTAGATGTTGGGGTGCTTATTAGAGCTCCGATACATAATCGAAGGCATTTATTTGATAACACTTCTACTTTTTTAGGTGAATTTTGGCTGCTTGGTTGTAAAATATGCATCCGTAGTCTAAAATTGATCTTATATATATAATCTCCACATTATTAATGAAATATTAGCATCTGTTCCCCAAGTTATGTGACTTACTGCTCCTAATGCATTATAACCTTTTTCAGCTCTTGTCACAACATATTCAATATGATCTTTTCAGCTCATTTTTCTATCTAGTATCATCCCCAAATACTTAACTTTAGGTTGAACTTTAAACTATAAGTTTTTCATTTTTACTAACTTTGGAAGTTTTTGTTTTCTGGAAAATATGCAAACTTGTGTTTTCTTTACAGATATTGTCAAGTTTAACTGATACAAGTCATCAAGTAAATAATTGTATTCTTCATTTATCATGTTGCAACCATTTTCTACCTCCTCTTGGTCTACGTAAATACATATGTCATCTGCGAGCTGTAGTACTTTACCTTGGTTACTATGTACTATGCTTTTACCTATATCCGAAATATAAATAGCATATAATATTGGGCTTAGGATACTTCCTTGGGGTATACCAGTGTTTGCTATTCTGGAGCCCACTAGTTTGTTTTTAATTTGAATATACAAAACTCTATCACTGTACAGTTTATAAATTTTCCAGCACAGTATATCTAAATAATATTAATGTTGTAGATTGTAAATAAACAGCTTAGTAAATAAAATCCACTGGAGAGAATAAAAGACCCTCAAGAAAATTGATAAAATATGAGTATTTTATGAATCTGTTTACAAAAAGTAATAAATAAGATGAACTGATATAAATCGTTGTGGTACTTTTCATGAGAAAAGTTTTATGAGCGAGTTGCAAACTTTGGCAAATAATTTAAACCAATCTTGTTTTATGGAATTTGAGTCTTAAAGCGGAAAATACCGTTTGCTCTACTTTCGTGTCAGACACCCAAAATAATAAAATATTCTAATTGCATTAAATATCCCCAAACAATGAGGAACTGTTTGAAGAAAATTGCAACTGCGAAGATAAAAATTGTAATTGAATATGTGATTTTTATCATTGTGCACATAAATGAAACTTTATCTTTCACCAATTAAATTAAGTGTTAGATGATTGTTGGAAAGCGTTCCGTTAAACACTAGCCATTACCTTGTTATTTTAGTACAATAGTTCATGTACCTACTACACATTTTAAGATTTTGTACCGGGAAATACTAATATGAAGTTCCACCACGTCTTCCTCATTTATTCTTGTAAGGGTACATCATACATAAATAAAATTCTACAAAATTTTCAGGACCAACCTTGTGAAAATCCTATTTTATTTTGCAAAGATATCACGTGTACATCGTGAAAATGACTTGAAAATGTAAAAAAGATGCTAATTTCCGGTGATCTTTTGAATATTGTCAATAGAAAGTATGAAATTATTTATATACTTATTATGAAATTATTTATCTTAAAAAGCTCATTTTTTACTTTGTACTTTATTGAAGATATTTGAGTTGTCACGGTTAAATCGCTTCATATTCGCTTCATAATTGCTCACAAATCGTTTTGGTAATATTAAGCAAAAGTGATATTCAACACAGTAATTATCAAAAATTTTACTTCTATAAAGATATATAGATATTCGCAAATGAGTGTAAATGACTGTTGGATATGTAAATTGTTAGAGTCTATGCGCCAACAGACGAATCAAAGTTTAAGATTTCTTTAATGAAGAGTTATCATTTTATCAAACATTTGTGATAAAATAAAAAGTCATCAAGAAATAATACTGTTAGGAGACCTAAATACCAGAGTAGGTTCTCAAATACAAGATGACGTGGAGGGACGGCACGACGAAATAGTTAAAAATGGTTCAGGGGACAGCTTACTTGAGTTCTGTCAACTTTTTTGTTTAAAAATAATGAATACCCAATTCCAACATAAAGATATTCATAAATACACTTGGGAATGACCTTTACTCCAACAAAAGTCGATCATAGATTATATAATAATGAGACAGAAATTAAAATCTAAGTGCCAAGACTGCAGAGTAAAAAGAGGATCTAACTGTGGAACAGATCACTACTTTCTTTGAGCCAATCTTTTGTGCCCCTTTTAAACAATACTACAAACAGAACACTGTAAGTGAGAGAAACAACACAGTACAAAACGGAGAGATATAAATTGCACCTTATATTCCAACCAAGTATTAAACATCTTTTTTTATTAACAAGGAACATTAGAAAAGGAACTAAATGAGATGGAAAGAAATATGGATGTAAAACAATCTCAAAACGATAATAAAAAAAATTGCTTTTTGAAAAAAAAAAGAGGACAACGATAAAAAACACCACGAACCACCATGGATGACAGAAAACGTAAAAGAAATGATGACAAGAAAAAAAAAAAATAAATGGCTAACAAATAAAACATCTAGCAATAGAGTAACATCAAAGGAAAAACGGAGAAATACGCAATCAAATAAAAGAAGCAAAAAACAATTTCTGGGAACAAAAATGTGTCCAAGTTGAAAATTTAATTGGTGGTTCTCAGACTACGGAAGCATGGAGAACTATCACTAATCTAAACAAAAACATAACTCCTTAAGCAACTTAAGTCCTATAGAAAAGAGGGAAAATCACTATAAAAATTTACTTCAAGAGTCCAGATTGGAATATAAGGGAGAGGAATACAATATGGAGAGACAAACAATTAGAAGGTCCACTCCTAACAGAACAAATAACTTTTCTAATGAATCAATGCTGCCAACAAATTAAAGTACCATCTGAATGGAAAACCGCTCACCAAGTGTCCATTTTTAAAAAGGGTAATGGAAAAGATCCTAACTGCTACAGAGGATTAAGGTAGTGAAAAATACAAGATGATGTAGGACATCTAATTAGCGAAGACCAAAGTGGATTTACGCCTGGTAGATCTTGCAATGATAACTTGTTTATACTCTAATAATTAATAGAAAAAAGAATAGCGGTTGGTACCGAAGTACATCTAGCCTTCATCGACGTAGAAAGGGCGTATGATACAGTTGCAAGACTTAAATTATAGCAAGCTTTACAACTCGGCATTAGTCCATACCTTTTAGGAATAAATAAAATAATAATTTAGGAATAAAAAATAAAAATCGGAAATAGACTATCAGAAAGGTTTGAAGTGTTGATAGACGAGGACGTGGAAATAAAACAAGTGGAAAAATTTAAATATTTAGGTGCACTCATTGATAAGAACAGCTTGGGAGAAACCGAAATTAAACACCGAATTAATCAGGGACGTAAAATTGTACGATGTCTGAACTCCTTATGGTGGGATCAAAACATTTCCAAAAGGAACAAAAAATGAATAGGGCAAACCATGGTTCAATCAGTTCTTTGTTATGGCTCTGAAGTATGGGCAATTAATGCAGACCTGAAGAGAAGATTGTTGGCAGTTGAAATGGATTATTTGAAAAAAAGTGCTAGAACATCATGGCAGGAAAGGAAGACCAACGAATCTATAGGAAATAACATGAATGCTACAGAAACGGTCATTGACAGAATAGAAAAAAGAGGTTTTAAATCATTTGGACACCTATTGAGAATGCCTGACGAATGTTGGCCCCAAAAACTTGACAAATGGAAGCCCCCTGGAAGAAGAAAAATAGTTAGACCTCGAAGCTCATGGAATGAATTAGAAGAGCGATGGAATCGAGAGGTTTGGAGGAGAAGCATGCCTTGGACCGGGAGGATTGGCGGAGGAGAACGGGAATACGGCGATAGCCGTCTCCAAAATGTATTGTATTTCCAAGTTGGATATAATGGATCCAATAATATATATATATATATATATATATATATATATATATATATATATATTATATATATATTATATATATATATATATATATATATATATATATATATATATATACAAGATGGTCCAAGATGCTAAGGACGGAGTGGTATCGGAAACCTTGTTTTAGTAACCGTTTCATAAACTTTTATTCTCAACATCCATCTAAGATGAAAACAAATTTGGTTTTGGCCCTGAAAATTAGGGTTATCAACTTATCACACATCGAGTTCAGGGAAAAGGGACTAAAAAAGTTGAGATCTATACTACAAGAGAACTCCTATCCCACAGGACTTTTGAATAAACTCATTTTTGGTTCTCCTTTTCCTTTGCAATTTTCTGACAACCAAAATTTTCATAATAATGAGGTCCGACAACTGACACTGACATTGACACACAATACATCAGAGCTACCACAATCTAAAATAACATATGGTTGCCTACCCTATATTCCAGTTCTGACACCCAAGCTAATGAACATTTTCAAAAATGTTAGTGGCTTAAAAATTGCAACTAAGAATGTGAAAACGGTATCGAAGTTGTACACAAAGACAAAGGATCCTTTTACAATACAGGAGTCATCGAATGTTGTTTATTCTATACCGTGTGCCAATTGTAAAAACGTGTAAATCGGAGAATCATCTAGTAATTTTCACAGTAGAGTGATCTCACATCGCAGCGACATAAAAACCAAAAAAATAAATGCATGTCCGCTGATAAAGTTTATTCGTTTACCAAATTCCCATCAGTAAACATGAGCACGTGTTGATATTCGCCGTCTCATTCGTCAAGAGGCTATAAAAATTAATTTATTACCGTAAGCGAGACATATTCTCATGTTACAGATCCTAATTTGCCATCATTTTAAATTCAAATTGTATCGTGTTGATTTTTAAGTTAATTATATTGTGTTATATTTATGTTATAGTTATTGTTAAGTTATTTACTGGTCGTGTTATTTTTTAGAGTTTAGTTTAATTGTGATATAATGATTAAATTTCAAGAAATTCTTACACTAACAGTTTCAAAATTAAATATTTTTAAAAATCATATGATACATAGGTCGTACATCAGTACGACCCTGTTTGGCTTACACGTGGTTATGTTGACGATTGGGCATTTGTAGAATGAATAGGGTTTAGAACATGCATTAACGTTAAAACATAAATTTAATTTCGAGGATTCCTGTATTTTGGCAAAGGAAAAAAACCATTCAAAACGTGTTTTCTTGGAAATGTGTTTTATAAGATCCAATACGTCTTGTATAAATAAAAAGTCTGACATATATAAATTGAGCAACATTTATTGTTATTTACTGACAAAACATCAAAAATAAAATAAAGATTTACTTTTATACATACACACCATAATACACCTGCATGCAAAACATGTTGCATACCATCAAGACAGGTTTAATATACTACTTCCATTAATAAAACATGAAGAACACTTAATTACATTTTAACCATACTTTTTTTGTTTTTTCTTTCTGTTCTCTATGGATCAGTTAAAACACACCATTAAAAGATGTCACAAACGAAGTTTTACTTTTATTATGTATTTTGTTCATTATTTTATATGTTATATTTTATATGTGTGTTATTAATGTTGAGTGTCATAGCTTTATATAAATAATCTCAACGACTAGTAAGTTGCACGGACAATTTGTGATATATTGTAAATATTTACACATTCTTCTAATTACAGTGTCTTGAAGAAGGAATACAACAATTCCGAAAGCTAGACCAAAAGTCAAAAGAGTGTTTCTGTAATATCCCGGTCAAACTTTCTGACTGCAGCCTTAATAAACTGTGTTGTTTGTTTATATATACAGATTGAACGAATTTAAAACGGAACATACGAAATCAATGTATTTCTGCTCAACTCCGCTCTAGGTGGTTGGCCAACAAAAGGTTGTCAAATAATTATATTATAAAAATCCAATACTTCAGCGGGCTGCTGGATTCTGAACTCATTCAAGAACAAGTCAAAACTCCACCCAAATAGGTTGCGTAGAATCACTGTGAAAACTAGACTACACAAGCAGTTATTATGCTGTCAAACCACTTATCGCTTCCTTATAGTCCAAGAGATAGACCCGAAATTTTGAACTGATCAGTAATATGACATTTCTCTATTGGAATATATTCATTGTAACTGGGTTAAGACTTTGCCTTACCGGCGGACGCCCCTCGTGGTACAGGGGCTGGATATAAAGGGATGAAGTTGTCATTTTTTTCGGAAAAATGGAAAAATTAACGATCGATGATATGGCTGAAAATCTGCCCAGAGTACGATCTTGGTATAACTAGACGAAATCCCAAAGGGTGGACGCGAAAGTGGATACATAAGGGGTGGCGAAAAGGGGTGAAGTTGCAATTTGTTGGGAAAAAATTAACGATAAGTAATATGTCCGCCATTTTCATGGCTCATTATTTAGCCCCTAAAAACTCTAAATCCAAAAGGGCGGACAGCTGGGTTGGTACAGAGAGCCATAAAACGGGGTCAAATGTACCACTTGCCTGGGCATTTTAGGTCTCGGTAACAATTTTCAAACTGATTTTATTATGATGTTTTTATACCGATTGATTTGAAAATTTGTATGCTCACTTCTGTTACTATTCTGAGAAGCCTTAAGGAGTTTTCCTCAAAATTTTCCAAAAAAATTTCCGTAAATGAAAATTTTTAATTAATTTTTTCTAATTTGCAGAATCCTTTCGATTCTCTGTAAGTTATACCATGATTTTTTTCCAAAAATTTTCAAACGATTTTTCCGATAAGAAAAAAAAACTCTACGTCATCGTCTAAATCTTTTAAAGATTATTTTGTAGTTTTAAAATGATATTATGATAATGTTTTTTTTTTTAACTAAAGTCATATTTACTTTACAAATCACATTTTTTTCTTAAATATAAATATTTTACGAATTAATTTTTAATTGAATAAATGTTTGATATTTTATTAAATTAAAGTAATTTTATAATGTTAACTATTAAATATTTTTGGTATAACAAATAGTAATTTTACTTATTTTTTATTACAATAAAAAGGTATTTAAATTTATATTGCATAAATAATGGTTGTTCAGATATAAGAAAAATTTGATTTATTATTACATTAATAATCAAATACAAAACAGTAAAAATTTGTAGAATTCCTTTAACATTTTACAAATAATTATTAATAAAAATCAATTTTATAGTGGAATTATCAATTTTTTAAGTTTTGAAATTTACTTTGTAGATATTTTCAATATTTTTTTTAACTTTCAAATTGATTGAATTTTTTTTTCATTAGTTAATTATAATTTTACCAATTCTGTTTGGACATTAATTTTGCATCATTATTATTTTAAAATATTAAAATAATAATGATGCGCGTTCCATTTAGATCAGTAATTCTAGACGCATGCGCTAAATGTAATAAGTATCAAGATGCTTTTATCCAACTTGGTGAAACTGACTTCGATTGTAATGAAGTTTTTGAAACCTTAGAAACTTTCATATGTCACTTATATGGAACAGGACTGACGAGAACAATTCCAAAAAGAAAAGTAAACGATGTCAGATTTTCACTATTTAACCGGCAGTATAAGTTGCATGATGTGAACGAGCCTTTTAAAAAAAAAACTAAAAAATTTTGATGCTTCAAGCTTACCACCATGTCAAGATGAATTACACCAACATCTACTGCGAGCTCATTATATTTCAAATATTTGGACAAATGCTCATAAAAAAGTAACAACAGAATTGATTGTTGAAGAACATGGTTGGGAGTTTGAAGATGAAACATATAAATTCAAATGGTTTATTGGACCTCAGATGCCAGAATCAGTTCGAGAAGTAGTGATTGAAAATGAAGCAGATAATGAATGTGATATTTTTTTATAATATATAAGTTAAGTTTTTCTAATTTTTTTTTCTTATCGGAAAAATCGTTTGAAAATTTTTGGAAAAAAATCATGGTATAACTGACAGAGAATCGAAAGGATTCTACAAATTAGATTTTACCTCAAAAAATTACGAAAATTTTCATTTACATTGGAAAATTTTGAGGGAAACTCTACTTGACGCTTTTCAGAATAGTAACAGAAGTGAGCATACAAATTTTCAAATCAATCGGTATAAAAATATAATAAAATCAGTTTGAAAATTGTTACCGAGACCTAAAATGCGCAGGCAAGTGGTACATTTGGCCCCGTTTTATGGCTCTCTGTACCAACCCAGCTGTCCGCTCTTTTGGATTTAGAGTTTTTATGGGCTAAATAATGATCCGTGAAAATGGCGGACATACTACTTATCGTTAATTTTTCGCCAAAAAATAGCAACTTCACCCCTGTCTGCCACCCCTTATGTATCAACTTTCGCGTCCGCCCTTTGGGATTTCGTCTAGATATACCAAGATCTTACTCTAAGCAAATTTTCAGCCATATTATCGATCGTTAATTTTTCCGAAAAAAGAAAAAAAAATGACAACTTCATCCCTGTATAGCCACCCCCTGTACCACGAGGGGCCTCCGCCTGTAAGGCAAAGTCTTAACACAGTTACAATGAATATATTTCAATAGAAAAATGTCATATTACTGATCAGTTCAAAATTTCGGCTCTATCTCTCCGACTATTAGGCAAGCTCCTCTTTCCTTTAAAGGAGACAGATAGTTGAACGATATTTTATACAATGTCTATCACCGGGTATGGATTTATTTTTGTCCAAGTTTTATATTGGTCCACTATTTCAAATGCAGTTCAAACAGACATATATTAAATTGTATGTTCCGTTTTAAATTCGTTCAATCTGTATATATATATATATATATATATATATATATATATATATATATATATATATATATATATATATATAAACAAAGTGTGTATATAAATACCATTAATAAATTATTGCAAAAATAATGACTTTTTATCTCGGTCAATTGTTTATGTATTTTAATTTGGATAGTCCCAAAATTACATAACTTTTTATGGTCTACAACGTTTATTTGAACCATTTTACTCTTAAATGTATAAGAAATGTTTTATTGACAAAAAATATTGTTTTCACTTTTTAAGTTTAAAAAAATGCAAAACGGATTTTTTATCAACAACCCTTTAAAGAGCTTTTAGAACCTTCAGATATCTGTATAAACTTTTTACGTGATTTTCTCACAGTTTTTCACATTAGACTGGTTTACCTCAGTCAAAAAAAAAACTGAAAAAATCTTAGGCAGGTATTTAAATGTTCTAAAAGGTATATGAGGCGTAAAAAACGTTTCTTGTACATTTTAGAGGAAAACCTTTTAAATAAAAGTTATAGATCATAAAAAGTTCGTTAATATTGAGAGTTTCAAAAAATACATAAACAATTGACCGAGATAATTGCAAAAAACCATTATTTTTGTAGTAATTTATAAATGTTAATAACTTTGTTTTTTTACATAATGAAATGCAATATAACTACTCAAAATTGTATTAGTTAATAATACACTTAGTAAAGTATACTAAATTTCAACCATATCAACCAAGGGCTTTTTGCAATTATCTAGCTCAATTGTTTCTGTATTTTAAAGGGAAAACTCTCAAAAGTAATTAACTTTTTAAGATCTACAACTTTTATGTGAATTATTTTTCTCTAGAATGTACATGAAACGTTTTAGAGGCAAAAAATGACTTTGTCACTTTTTAAGATTGTTTAAAACCATAACAAAGTAAAATTAGCTGTACCTTTTCAGGGATTTTTCATCAACTACCCCTCATATACCGTTTAAAGTCTTCAAATATCTCTATAATATTTTTCTGCTTTTTTTCTTACTTGACTGGGGTATTTCTACTATACGCCAATTGCTAAACTAACATAAATTTAACATTTTATCTAACAGGTAAGCTCTCACTTGGTAAGCGTTGGGCTTTCTCGCCGTTAGAAACCTAAAGGAAAATCCACTTAAATTGTGCTGTATCACGTGAAATAACCTAAAATTGTACAATTGAACTATTCGGAATTTTAATATTACCGAAAATTCAAGCAATTATAATACATATAAGATAAATAGAATCATAACACATTTTCATAAAAAAAAGTGAAATAGAAATGTAACATTACGCAATAAGTTGTCTTAGGTATGTGTTATTTATTTACGTAATCCATTAGTACTAATCATGTATTTCAAAAATGTAAACACCGTCAGGGGGTGTAGTTGTGGAATTTACTAAAAATACATCAGAAAATATTTTGGATATGGCAAAGACGTCGCAATCCTATAGATAAAAATGAATACAATAGATTAACACGGCAACTTAAAACTGCTTTACAAGACGCGAGGAATGATACATTTGAACTATTCATCAACAGCCTGTCAAAAGAAGACCACAGCATCTGGAAAGCAACGAAATCATTCAAGAGGCCTACACAGCACATACCACCTCTAAGGAAAGCAGGTGGAGCTCGGGAAAAAACTGAACAAAAAAAGGCATCAATTTTTGCTGCACATCTCTCACACGTTTTTGGTGCACCTGAACTTAATAACAATAATAACGAAGAACAAGTTAAAAACTTCTTAGACACTCCATGCCCAATGATGCTACCAATCAAATGCTTTACTCCTAATAATGTGAAAGAATAAATTTCTAAATGCAATAACTACAAAGCACCAGGCTTCGACATGATCACCGGGTTAATATTAAAAAAATTATCGAGAAAAGCAATTTTCCTACTAACAATGATATATAATAGTATCATAAGATTAGCCTACTACCCGATTAATTGGAAGTTCGCACAAATAATTATGATTAGTAAACCAAATAAACCACCAAATATTACTACTTCATATAGACCAATCAGCTTACTTCCAATAATGTCAAAAATATTTTTTTTTTTTTTTTTTTTATTTCAACTTTAACGTGCTCGGCAACTATGGCCACTTACACAGGTACTATAACATGTATTTTCATTACACAAACATTAAGTGTTACATTAAAAATATGTTACAATAATACGGAATGATAATAATATGTTATACAATGTCTAAATTAAAATCTAATTATATTTTTTGATATAAGTGTTCATCTCTAAGAAATTGTAGCACAGCTTTTATTTGGTCAGGGTTGTTTAGAATATCTCGTACTTCACTTTTGAGTTTGTATTGTAATCTTCTGGCCAAATGTTGATGACATTCAGTGAGAATATGTTTGATTGTCAAATATGATTGGCAGATTTGACAGGAGGGATGGATGCTAGAGGACATTAGGTAGCCGTGTGTGAGTTTTGAATGTCCTATCCGAAGTCGTCTTATCACAATGAGATCTCGTCTTGAGAGGGCTGAATAGTCAATTGTAGGCTGACTGGTTATTGACGGTTGTATTTCGTGTAAGATCGAACGGTTAGAGTTCCAATGCTGCTGCCAAAGGAGTCTGGTTCTTCTTTTAGTATATGATTTTAGGTCCTTACAAATTTGAATTTTATCGGTGATTTCAGGTGATGCTGTAGCAAGTTTAGCATAGCGATCTGCAGTTTCATTGCCTTCTATACCAATATGAGATGGCAGCCAGATTATGGTAACTGTTATGTTTTGGGACAAGATAATTTGGTAAGAGTCTAGGATCTTTTGGACGATTGGATGAAAAGTAAATATATTTTTGATAGAATGGATTGATGCTAAAGAGTCTGTGCATATGGCAACCTGCTTATTAGGTGGAGATATATGGTTAAAAGCTTGCAATATACTAAATAATTCGCCAGTATGAACGCTGCTGACGGCTGGTATAAGTGATGACTTAATTAGTGAATGAGAGGTTGTAACAGAGCAGCCTACTCCTGTGTCATTTTTTGAGGCATCCGTGTATAATATTAGGTCGTATTTATTTGTATCTATAATGTCTTTAAATGCATTTATAATGATCTCTTTCGGATGTTTATTTTTATCGAAGTTGGTGAGCGAGGTGTTAAATTTGGGTGTGGATATGATCCAAGGAGGTGATGGAGGGGGATAAAGAGGAAGGGTATGTGTAAGAGAGATATCATTAAGTGTCTGTGCTAAAATTAGTGGAATAGGTTTTATTGGTGGTAAGGAATTGGTATTGTGTAAATTATACGTGGACATTACAAATAAGGGATGCACTGGATTAGAGGGGTTAGCTGATAACGATGCTGCATAAGAGAGTAGCAGTTGTTTTCGTCTTATACAAAGAGGAGGTTCGTTAGCTTCGCAATAAAGATTATCTACAGGACTAGATCGAAAAGCGCCAATACAAAGACGAAGGGCTGTGTTGTGAATTGAGTTTAGAAGGTTAATATATGTTTTGGAGGCGGATATATATATGTGACAACCATAATCTAGCTTGGAGCGTATTAGTGATCTGTATATTTTAAGAAGTGAGTTTTCGTCAGATCCCCAATAATGATGTGATAGAGTTTTTATTATGTTTAGTCTCATGCTCGTTTCTCCTTTTATTTCAAATATATGTTGCTTCCAAGTTAGTCGTGAGTCAAACGTTAATCCGAGAATTTTGCATTGTTTAACAACAGGAAGAGGGACATTGTTGATCAAAATAAGTGGAGATGGAGAAGGGGGACGTCTACTAAAGTTTATAATTTTGGATTTTACATAGGATAAAGATAACCCCATGTCACTAGTTTTTTTAAAAAGTGTGTCAACAGCAGTTTGAATAAGCTTCGAGGTGGTAGAAGAGTTTTGTCCATGACAGTAAATTACTAGATCATCAGCATACATGATGTGTTTAATAGGGGAAATGAGGTGAGAGCATAAATTACTTATTGCTAGATTAAAA
Source organism: Diabrotica undecimpunctata (assembly GCF_040954645.1). Lineage (NCBI taxonomy): Eukaryota > Metazoa > Arthropoda > Insecta > Coleoptera > Chrysomelidae > Diabrotica > Diabrotica undecimpunctata. Next base: position 29,990,627 of record NC_092812.1, read on the forward strand.
AGTGTAGGACTTAGTACCGATCCCTGAGGTACGTTATCAGTTTGAGTATGAGTAGAAGATAAAATACCGTTGACAGAGACTCTGAACGATCTAGAAGATAAAAAATTTCGTATGAAGTTAAATATATTACCATTAATATTAAGAAGGATAAGTTTGTTTAATATACATTGCCTACTAATAGTGTCAAAAGCACCTTCAATATCAAATATGGCAGCTACGACTTCTTGTCTTTTGTTTAAGGCCTCTGATATATGAGTTTGGAGGATTACAAGGTTGTCTTGGGTTGAACGGTTCTGACGAAATCCTGACTGTTCACTATCAAATATTTTATGTTTTTCAATGAACCATAGGAGTCTTTTATTAATCATTTTTTCGAATATTTTGCACATCGTACAAGTTAGTGATATAGGCCTATAAGAGTTGGCCAAGGAACGTTCTAGGTTAGGCTTTTTAATGGGTATTACGATAGAGGTTTGCCATTGATTGGGAAATTGGTTAGATGACCAGATTAAATTATACATCTCAAGTATTTTGAGTAGGCTACAGTTGGAGAGCTTTTTGATAAATATGTAAGGAATGTCGTCAGGTCCAGCGGCATTGTTTTTACAAGTTTGAATAACTGATACTAGTTCTTCAAAAAGAAAGGGAGAATTAAGATGTGTGATGTCCATTATTGTTTCGGGTGAGGCACAGGGTGGGGCGTTAGGTAATGGTTTTCGTAAGGAGGAATCTATTTTACTTTTGAATTTAGTATCGAAGTGCGTTGCTAGGGTTTCACCGATTTCTTGATTGTCAGTGATTGTAGTGTTATTTACAGCAATACTAGAGATTTTTAGGTTGGTGTTGTTTCCTTGGATTTGCCTAATCTTTTTCCAGAGATCCGCCGGATTGGTGCTTGAATTAATAGAGGATACATATTCTCTCCAAGATGATTTTTTACTTTGTTTTATAATAAATCGGGCTTTGGCTCTGGTTTTCTTTAGTTCAATGAGATTCTCCAGATCTTTTTTTTTACGGTTATTTTTAAGAGCTAATTTTTGTTGTTCTGTTGCGGTTTGGCAAGATGTATTCCACCAAGGTACTGCCTTTCTTTTATGGGAAATACTATTTTTGCCTATGTGCAAATTTGCAGCTTTAAGTATGGAATCTGTGATTATTAATAGATTATTGTTAATATTGTCGGATAGGGATAGAGAAGGTAAGGTGTTATCTGTTTGTGACGTATAGTCTATCCAGTCGGCATTTTTTAGACGCCAGAAGTTTCTGGTTATAGTTTGTTCATGGTTGGAGATATCAGATGATACAAATATTGGAAAGTGGTTGCTGTCATATAGATCATCGGAAGTTTTCCAAGTTAGTGAAGTATATGTTTTTGGGTCGCTAAAACTAAGATCTATCGCCGAAAATGTGCCAGAGGAAAAGTTCAGATGCGTATTAGAGCCTGTATTTAGTATACAGGAGCCTGTGCAATTGATAACGTTTTCTATAGTTTTACCTTTGCCATTAGTGTGGTTTGACCCTCACATAAAGTTATGAGCTTTGAAGTCACCTACTAGAATATATGGAGCGGGGAGCTGATAGATAAGATTTAGAATTTCAATTTCTTTAAGGGGGTAGTTAGGAGGAATGTATACACTGCATATCGTAAGTTTATTAGGACACCAAGTAGTTACGGCGATAGCCTCGAGTTCCGTGGTGATGAGGAGATGGGATGAATATATTTCACTTGAAATAAAAATAGATGTCCCACCACTGGCTCTGTCACAATTAGTTCTGATATAATGGTATCCTTCGAACTTTTTTAGTGTGGGAAGCTTAGATATTTTTGAGTTCGTTTCTTGTAGACATATGATATCGGGTTGTTTTTCTGTCACTAGTTGTTGGATTCTTTCAATACGGGGAAAGAACCCATCGCAGTTCCATTGGATTAAATTGAAGGTGAATCTTGAGTTGAAGGGGTAAGGGGCAACTGAGATGGTTGTTCTGGCTGTTGGGTGAGGAGGGCATTGGTTTCATCATCGGTTAGGAGTTCAGATGAGACGCTGATATTATCAGAGTCATCTGGGTTTAGCTGTCTTTTGATTTTCTTTTGAAGTCTCGTAAGTCGATTTTTAAGGGATCTTTCCTTAGTTTCTGAATGGAGAACTGTTATGTCTTGTAAGAGTCCTTCAATATTTGACGTAAAAACAAAAGCTTCATTAAGTGGACTAGGATTACCACGTGTATTTTCTAGGAAAGCAATAAACTGAGTCTCAGTCAAAGTTAGACCAGATGGATTATTTTTATAAATGGCCGCTACGGATTGTAGTGAACTAGCTGTTAGATTATGTTCCTCTGATTTTGTAGTTTTTGTTTTTTTCTTGTGAGGTTTGGAGACAGTGTTTGTTTTTGTGGATAACGGAGGAAGCATTTGGTTAGACGCTGGTTCGGGTGTACTTGCTGAAGATAATAGAGAAGAAATATCAGAATTGCTGTCTGTTGATATAGCTCTTTTTTGTCCTTGTGTGGGTGGAATTGATGGGTGTGTAGTTTCAGTATCTATTTCAGTGTGGATTTCTGTGCAGTTTGAGGTAGTTAGGTCTGATTGAACAGGAGTGCTCACGTCAGAAATTATATCAGTAATTTCAGATGTAGAGGGCTCTAGATGGGGTAGTTCAGTTTGAGAAAAAGTAGTTGGATTATTGGTACATGAGTCAGCGGTTTGTCCGACCTCTTTACATAAAAAACAATGCAATTTATCCGTAGAAATAAATATTCTATAAGGTGTGTTTTCATATGTAATAACGAAGTTTCTATCTACTGAAAAGTTCTCCTTATCGGGGATAATATACGTTACTCTTCGGAAGCTCATTATGTGTGCATAACCTTCTCCTAGTGCACCACATTTCACAAATGACACAGGAGAGACCAGCTGTAATCCAATATCTTTAAGGGCTTTCTCAATTATGGAATGTGGAATTGAAGGAGATACGTTAGATATAAGAAGGCGTTTGGCTGGGGTGATAAGTCTTCTGATGGGAACTACTGTAGAGTTGATAGAGATATTTTGATGTGTTTTAAAAGGTTATCGACAACTGTAGGCGAGGAAAGATAAATACAGATGCGGTTATTTGGGATACGTGATGCAAAGGTAATGTTTTTTGGGATAACAATATCCCCTATAGCTTTAACATAGTCAAATAAAACAGTATTTGGAAGAGCATGCATTAAAATGGCTTACTCCTTACGTGGGAAAGTAGGAGGTGGAGGTTTGGATAAAGTAGCAGCGACATATGATTTCGTGGGGAGGACTTGTGGAGTTGTGAGGTTTTGATTTGAGTTCATTTTTGTGAGTGTTCCTGGATACCAAAAACACTTCACTTAATTTTTAATATTGCAACAGACGTCTTAGTAGGACACTGTGGATAAAATAAAAGGAATATAACAGTTACCTGTATCTGCAGTTTTTTTTCAGTTAAATATAATAATATTATAGTCCAATAATAATCGCTGTTTCCATAACACACAAAATAATTCGAATTATCACATAATTATAACAAACTATAAGAACTGGTTCGTAAACTGGTAGAAATCGAGAAGGTAATTAAGACTATACCGTTAAGGTAAGGTAATGTTTACTCGTTGGCTACCTGAATGGGAATGGCAAAAATATTAGAAAGACTTCTGCTCCAAAGAATCTCAGAAGACATCGAAATTAATTCAGTGATCCCAACACACCAGTTTGGTTTCCGCGAAGCCCATTCAGCTCTACAACAGTGTCATAGGATTGTTAAAAACATTAGTGTATTCCTCGAAGAGAACAAATTTGCACTGCTGCCTTCTTGGATATAGAACAAGCCTTCGACCGTGTTTGGCATGACGAGCTCTTGTATAAACTTAACTCATCCTTTCTCACTCCTCACTATTTACTCTTAAAATCGTACCTCACAGAACGTCACTTTTAGTCAGATTCCTTACAGAAACAACTCATTACTATTCCATAATCCTACATTAATTTAATTTGTTAGTGTTAGTATTGGGAGTGTTATCAGTGGATAATTTCTCCTCTCATGTATTTACTAATAGCTTTTAATAGCAGATTGTAAATTTGCAATTTTAATAAAAAAAAAAATATTTTTGTGCGAATCCATAATCCGCGCGCTCCTTTGGAAATAATAATCACACCTTTACGCTCAATGTCAAGTTGCCACCTCAGAATTCAACACTACAAAAGTGCAAACGGCTGAAAAATAAGAAAGCTTGTAAAGATATTTTTTCAATTATTTTTCCGTGCTTTAGTGAGAAACATATATATACTTTTTTTAAATCAACTTGACGATATATCGATATAAATATAATAAAAAGAAAAGAATACAATTTTGGTAGATTGATGAAAACTGTCGAATTTTTTTTCAAAAATCGATAGTCCTATATTTTAGCGTCCGTTTTGAGACCCAGAGTTAAGCGCCTACATTTTTCTCATACAAAATTTTCCACTAGTTCCTCACATATCCGTAGAATTTTTCAACGACTATCGGTTCGTCCGGAAAAAATGATTTCTTTGTATTCTTTAATGGAAAAAATCTTTATCCTTAAAATTTGTCAAACTGAAAAGTGACTTTTTTGCTCTGATTGATGTCTTTGGATAGAAATTATTGTATTCAATTTAAAAATATACACATATCCGTTCGTAGTATTGTTTACTTCTTACGGCTATTTCATGTAGAATATATTTGTTTATGTTCATAATCATTTGCTTTATCATATTTTCTGTGCCCACTTGTCCATATGTAGTAACCCCCTTAGTTTCTTATTTTTGCGATTAAGTCTGTCATAAATATTGTAATGTCATACGTTGGTAATCTTTTTAATTGAATGTCTAATTGTTTTATGATATATGTTTATCCCTTTGAGTACTATCAAACATCTGTCTGATATAAAGGTAAAAGGAATTACAGTGTGTCTCATCGAATTATCTACAATTTCGTAACTTTCTGTTTCAGTTTGTGATAGATGTAGCATTGAAACCCTTTTATTTATCACGATTTCTAGTTTTAAAAAGTGTTATCCGTTATCCCTAAGTTATGGTTGTTCTATATTATAAAAAAAGGAAGAAGATATTTTCTTGTAATCTTGTCATCTCTCGTATGGTTGTTGGAAAGGTTGATTAAGATATTGAATTGTGATGTATCTCGTTTATTGTTTATTTAATTACTACCCGTATAATTGTAAATTAAAGATTGATTTAAATCATCTTTTGATTAAAAAAGTCATTAAATATCTTGTCTCCATTAATTTGCATGGAAATTTGGACTTAAGTCATACTTACCCCCCCCCCCCCCTTCAAAGTTGGACCTGTGCTCTTGGTTGTTTTTTATTTTTTAGGGGTGAAAACGAATCCTTAGAAAAAATCTTAGATTTTAAGTTATTTTGAAAATTTTTTTTCAAGATTTCCAAAATTTTTCTTTTACTTTAAAACCATTGTTTCTTCAAAAATAAGCATTTTTAAGTGGTAAAACTTATAGATCATATAGATAATACATAAATAAAGTCATCTGTAAAGCGGTAACGACTAACTTTACTTGGGGTGTCATTTAGGGGGTGATTTTCACGATATTTTTACAAAAAAAGGGATCAACTTTATATTGAGAGTAACTCACTTAGTTTTGATGCTAGAAACTTAAAAAAAAAACAATAGTAAAGCTTGTTTTAAATACTTTCAAAAAGTTTAAATAGGTTTTCTCTGGTAAGTGCTTATTTTTTTTTTGGTTTTTTGGTGAAAAACCGTCTGAAAACGAAGTGTTTATTTTTAAAAATGAACATTTTCACTCGCAATTGACTAAAAAATTATTGAGTGTGAAAATATATATCACATAGAGATCACGACATTGTTTTATTGACCATACAACACAATGGCAATCGCTGTGATATGTTACACTTTTCCACCTCTATATTCATTTCACATCATCATCATCATCATCATCATCATGGTGCTACAGCCCTTAGAGGGCCTCGACCTTCTCAAGCTTTCTACGCCATTCTATTCTGTCCCTCGCTTGAATTTTCCAGTTGCCGACTCCGACCTTCTCGGCATCTTGTGTTACCCCGTCCATCCACCTCAGCTTTGGTCTACCCCGTCTTCTCATTCCCACGGGTTGCGCTGTTAGAATCTTTTTTATCATGTTTGACTCAGGGGCCCGGAATATTCATTTCACAGAAGGTACGAATTGTCGTAATTGTCACATTGACATTAAAAATTTCAAACCAAGTTCTGAAAGAATAAACAAATACATAATAAAATTCCTATTGCGTTGTATACCGTCCAAGAAAAAGTGCAACTTGTAACATGGTACTTTCAGGGTCATTCGATACGCGAAGTAATTGATTTATTTATTGTTGCCTTCGAAAATAGATCCCCCCAAGTGTTACAACAGTTAAAAATGCCATTAAACATTTTCAAACTTCGGGATGTGTAAACAGTTGTAAAAAGTGTCATGAAGGTAATGAACCCCGTGTTAGACCTGCGTCAAAACAGGGATATTGATATTTGTGCTTTTGTGGAAGCTATTAAACCTGCACTAGTGTACAAATTGCTAGGGAAGTTAACGTGAATTCTCGAACTGTCCAGCAAGTTCTCAAAAGGAATGGGTATCACTGTTTTAAGATACAACCAACACAAGAACTGTTTCCGGAAGATAACTTTAGGCGGATGGAGTTTTGTGAAATTATGTTAGATAAACAGAATGACAATGTACACTTTTAAAAAAATATTTTATTTTCTGACGAATCTTGATTTTCATTACATAAAAAACACAATCCATCCGTTGCAATGTATTATTCTCGAAAAAATAAGCACCTCAGTGTTGCAGTGCGAACGCAGCATCCGCAAAAGTTAAATGTTTGGACTGGGATGTTAGGCGACCATATTGTCGGTTAATTTTTTAACGATGGAAACCTAAACAAATATTTACAACTTTTATAGAATGAGATTATTCCGGTAGTTCGACGCCTTCCCGTTAATTTTCAGGAGGTTTTTTTCCAACAGGATGGGTGTTCGGCTCACAACTCTACACTAGAGTACACTCTAAGTACACTAAGTACACGTGGTACAATTAAATGGCCCGCTAGATCCTGTGAGTTAGCGCCTAACGATTTCTTTTTTTGGGGTTTTCTCAAAGAAAACATTTATAGGCATCAGTTTGAAAGGGCCACAAACCTAGTCGAATTAAGGGCAAATACTTCATTTCTCTGCAAGCATTACACCAGCCCTACTCCAAAATATGAGGAGAAATCTATATGACAGATTTGGTTACTGTTTAGCACAAGGAGGTCGAATATTTGAGCCCTTAATTCATTAATCTGCTTTCCTAATTTTTATTTTTTGTTAGGTACATTTTAAGTTTGTAGGTTCTTAATTAGGTAGTATTTTTTATGTTTAAGTTTGGAAGAATTTTATTGTTTTTTATTTAATTAAAAGTACAAACGATTCTTATTCTGATTTTTTTCTTCTTTCTTGTCTTATTGGTATAAGCTTTGTCCAAAAAAATTGTACAATTTTCAGTGACAATAAAGCATATTACTTATTTACTTACTTATTTATTTGTATTCATATATTCGTATACATATATATATATATATATATATATATATATATATATATATATATATATATATTGAAATGATATTATTTAAAAAATCAATTTATAAGTTACACATTAGATAATATTAGATATTTGGTTATTTTAATAAGTTATATACTAGAGAATTTAATAAAAATTATTTATGTGAGGGCATTTTTAAGAAATTAGCATATAATAATTGTAAAAAGTTGTATTTTAATGTTGTAAATATATTTAAGTGAGCCATGTGCATAGGCAACCAACTATACAGTAAGTGACTGACAGAAATTAAGAATTTTTAGGAATATAAAGTGGGGTTATAATAATAATGTTAGTTTAAAATGTTTAATTCATATATATTTAATGATTTAAATGTTTATTCTGATCTGAAAAGCCTAAATGTCAACAAAATGATCAATAGAACATTAACGAATTCTCCAGAATGCAGAATTTGATCTTTGTTTATGTTGGAACATTCTGGAATAATGATTATTTCTGTGGAACGAACATATACTTTTTTCGAGAACATCCATATAGAAGAATAGAACAAATGGAACATGATTTATTGCCAGATGATTCTAGAACAGAAAAAAAGATATAAATACCCGGTGATTTGGATTAGAATAGATCAGTTATGAGTTACAGTTACTATGAGGCCAGTTTATTATGAAAGTTAGTAGAAGATAGACTCATTAAGTAAGTGAAGTCAATTGTTCAGAATTTTCAAGATAGTGCAGTCAGAAAAGTTTTAGTAAGAAAGTAGGTCCAGTCCATTCAGTTACAAATAGTCCAATTGTTTAATATAGTGAGTTAAATGAAGATTAAAAATTATGCATATATTTTAATGCACATTTATAATGATACACAAATAATTATTGAAGATTAAAAAAGTATATTAGAAGAATATTGTAAGAAATTAAAATTATATTATGATTGGAGATTAGTATAAATCAACTTATAATAATTGGATATTGGTATATTGAAAAGAAGAATAAATATAAATGCTGTTTTGCTGGTTTGCTTGGTGGTTTATAAATGCTGGTGAAGAAAAATATATCTTAAATTGGTAGAAGCTGATAATTGGAAAAAGTAATTTCACAAAAACAAGGATAACCGAAGTACGACGACATTCAGTGGTGATTAGAATCTATATAGTGGAAAACAGTTCATTTAGGCATTCAGTGAAAGAAAGGTACAAAATTTTGTTAATATAATTTAGTTAGTGTCATAGCAATTTCAATTTTGAAGATAGTTTGTTTAAATTTTACATTGTTTAGAGAATTTAATTAGTTTTATAAGAATATCAATTTAAAGATAGTTTATTTTAAATTTACATTGGCTAGGTTAGATATATATGTGTGTTTCATAATAGTTATAATAAAGATAATTTAAAAAAGTACTTACAAACTAATTCTTTGAGAACCGCGATAAAAACCCTATATATTATATTATTAAAAATACTCATTGCTCATCATTCAAACAAATAATACATCATAACAATTTGACGCCCAACGCGGTGGCTCTCTATTTAAAAGAATTAGTTTGGAAAGATAAGTGCTCTCATATAATTAAATTAATTTTCATTAGAAAAGAAAAAATTATAGATTTTATTTTTAATTATATTTGAACAAGTAAAGTCTCAAAATGTCTCAAGGAAAGAAAGGTACAAGAAGCAAAAAGAATGAAGAAGATGTGGAAGTAGAAACACAACCTATACAAGAGGAGAGTTTAGTTCAAGTTCCACAAGATACTGCAGAAATGAATCCAGAAAGAGAGGAAAATGTCAATATGGCAGCTTTGATGTCATTATTGATGCAGATGAACAAGACAATGGAAAAGAATACGAAAAAAATGGAAGAGAATACGAAAAAAATGGAAGAGAATTCAAAAGACGTCAAAGAAGACATAAAAAAAATAGAACAGAAAATGGAAGAGAATTATAGAAAATTAGAAAAGAAAATAGAAGATAATAATAATAAAATTGTAAAGCAAATAGAAAAACAAATGGATAAAAAACTTGAAACTGCAGAGAAAAAAGTAGCAAATGAAATAAAAAGTATACGGAATGACTACAAGAAAAGGATAGACAATGAGAGGACAGAAGTAAAGAGGATTATTCAAGATAATAAGATAGATATAGAACAGAAAATAGAGTTGCAGAAATGTAACTTAGAAGTATAAATTAACGAAGACAGGAGAAACACAGAAGAAAAATTAGACAATATACAACAAAATATCCAAATAAATAGTAATCAAATAAGAAATGTGGAACAGAGAATAGATGATATTTCACAAATGAGAGACATAGGGAGACCTTACTTAAATTTAACAAATGAGACTGGGATTAAATTCTCTGGTAATATAAAAAATTTGCATCCTAGAGTATACATAAATAGTTTAAAACATAAATTAAGATTTGTGAATAATATTAATGATATTAAAGATTATATTAGAATGACATTAAATGACAATGCAGCAACTTGGTTTGCTAGTATTGAGAATGATTTAGATAATTTTCAAACATTTGAAAATAAATTTTTAAATTATTATTGGGGTGAATTAGAGCAAGCCAAGTTTAGAGAAATTCTATATTTTGGAAAGTATAATCACAATTTAAAATCAAATATGGTAGATTATGCATTGAAACTGATAACAGTTGCAAAATATTTAGAACCACCACTTAGAGAAGATGAAACAGTCTTAAATGTATCTAGACATTTTGATGCTGATATTGTGCAAACAGTAACTGTACAAAATATTCAAACAATTGATAGTTTTATTAATTTTATTCAAAGAATACAAAGAGGCAATATGACAAGTAATAATAACAACAAAAAAAAACAATAATAACTTTCAATATAATAAAAATGATAATCAACAATATAGACAATCATATAATAGATATGGTAATAATTTACAAAATTTTAATAATAATAACAGTAATTATAATAGACAACATTTTAATAACAGTACTAATAATAGTAGACAAGATTTTAACAATAGAAGAAATACAGAGCAACCTAACTATAACAGACAGGTAAATTGTGTTCGAAGGAATAGGAGATGCGAAGACAGGGAACGAAATCGTACAAGGCAAGAAAATGTGAGTAGAAGTCATAGTAGGGAAAGACATAGGACATCAGATCCAAGTACTTACAAACTAATTCTTTGAGAACCGCGATAAAAACCCTATATATTATATTATTAAAAATACTCATTGCTCATCATTCAAACAAACAATACATCATAACAATATATATATATATATATATATATATATATATATATTATATATATATATATATATATATATATTATATATATATATATATATATATATATATATATATATATATATTCACATATGTGAAATCAATTAAAGAGTATTAAATATCTTCTATAGAAATCAACAACTAGTACGGTATGGACATGAAAGACGTATGTCATAAGAAAAATTACCAAAACAAGTGTTAAATTGGATGCCACCAGAGAAAACATTTTTCTGTTTTGAACAGTCCTGTATAAATACCCTTGTAATCTTTTGCCCTTAATCTCGTGTTATCAAGAATTTCCAAATCAAGTCTAGCAAACAAAAATATGTGTAAGGAAGTTCAGGTTATAAGTGTGCGTTGTATATTATTTTTCTTTTATCTTTTATTTACTCTATCTTTGAAGATATATTTTTCTTGGAGAAAATACTGAGTTTTATCACCACACTTTAGTTCCCAATTCAATTCTCTAAAAATGCAAGCAGCTCATCGTATAAAAAGAATATCTCTACCGACATATACGGACTTTTTACGTGATACTGATGCAAATCTAACACATATTTCAGAATAGAACAGTCAGTACGCTTTGACATGTCACATTTCTTTGGATTCTTTGTGGGCCTCATCACTATTCATAGCGATTATTTTTGAGAATAAGAAAATAATATCCTGAGTAGGAATTGCAGTGCCTATCGAAGACCGGATTGTGCCACTCCAAGTATTTTTCAGCGTATGAGAAACTCCAAAAGATTATTAATATTCTCCTCAAGACTATGTTCCGAATGGAAAAATTTCGAGCATATGGAGCATGGGCATTTTTCATATCAACGTACAGGATAATCTTGAATAAGCTTGAAGGATCGTATAAGATAGGTATACAGTCAGCTCTCTGTCTTAAATCAACGGCGGTTACATAAATACGGTAACTAGTTATTTATATGTTAGCCATTTTTATATGATACTCATGTAATCGTTTTCCTGGTTTTCCGTTTAAAAAACCATTTAAAGCGCGGTCGTAATTTTTTTCTGAGCATAATTTATTCCCTTTTTCAAACAAATAAGATAAATTTAGCATGTGAAATTCGTAAATAAAACCAGTGGTAGACTTTACAAAATAAATATTTATTAAAGCGAGATCTCTGACTGTGACATGAGTTAAAGTTTTGATAATTGAAATTTTATAATTAATTATTTAATATTTGTTTTTGTTAGTTTATATTCCAGTTTTATAATTAAACAATAAGTACAATACCAATGTAAATATACATTAAGAAACCAGGGGCTGTTGATATAGCTGCGTGATCTGAAATGAACTAAATAACCTGAAAATTGCAAATGACTTCTGCAGACATAATACATACCTCGGCACAAATAACAAGAAACATCAGATCCATTATCAATTACATAATTGTAAACAAAAGTAGCTCTACCTTAAAGATACAGAGGAGCCGAATTTGCCACTGACCATCGACTAACAATTTCAACAATGTGGTTTTCCTACACGTCAAACACCCAAGCTAGGAAGAAGGAGGAATGCCAAGTAGAAAATAAAGGAAAAAAAGAAAATAAAGTTCAACGTAGGGTGGAAAGGGGGAACTGCGGTTTGGAGTAAATGTGGGGTAACTAATTAATATTTTTTTTAATAAACAAGAGAATATTAAGTTTACAGTACATGCTTGTTTAATCTCTCTGGTAGTAACTAGTGCAAACTCTTGAGACATTCAACTACCAAAAGAAAAATTCAATTAGCAACTAAAAGTCTAACCGTTATGTTTTTATTTAAGTAAATTATGTAGTAATTGAGTTAAATTTCAAAAACATGCTTCTGAAAGTAAACTTAAGGCCCCATATAGCGCTCGGTAACCAGAGTATGAGAAGAATAGTTTGGTTATTGAGAAGGGGTCCACAATTACCCTGACATGACCCGCGATCAGTGCAACTGTGGATGACATTACCTAGTCAACTGTGGTTCCAAGAGTTTCTAGGTTAGTTTGTTTACAACTTATTCTTTGGATGCAAAAATGCCAAGAAAATGTATAAAAAAGACTATCAATCGTGGTGTTGGAAGTAGGTATTTACAAGAAGCATTAGAACTGACAACAAGAGATTTGAAATAGGAAAAATCTTCACTAAGGAAGGCTGCAATGGAGCATAGCGTACCGAACTCAACGTTTCTCCAATGACGCTATAGCCCAAATCAAGCCTTGACCTCCTTAAAACTATGCCTCGAACTTTACCGGTCCCGGTACAACTTCTCCAGGTTCTCAAATCTAGCAAATTTTGCGCGTCTGCTACCACTTCATCCTCCCACCTTTTCCGTGGCCTTACTTTTAGTCTTGCCCCCTAAATTTTACTATCTAGGGCTCTGTTTGGCAATTTTTCAGTCTCCATTCTCACTATATGACCATTCCATCGAAGTGCAGAACTCGACGCTTGGATTAAAAGTGAATGTGTGGAAAGGTAGACCAGCGGCAGGCCATGCACAAGATATTAACAAAATTAGGTACCTGCCAGATTTTACTTAAAAAAAATAAAATTTTATTTAAACGGGTGTGACTGGAGGTGGTAAAACCGCCCTTTCTAAAGAATATGAAGACATTTTAACTTTTTGGATAAAAACTATGAGTAATGGGGGTTTGGACTTTCTCGCTAAGAAATTCTTAACACTGTACAGTTATATGTTCAGCAAAATAATCTGCAAACACCATTTAAAGGGGGGAAGGCTGGTGAAGATTGGGTTTTGAATTTTTCAAAATGCAACCAACTTTCTATTAAGAAACTTGGGATAATTGAAGCATCACTTATAAGACAAAAAAGTGACCTATTTGTTGTTTACGATTTCTTTGATCAACTGGAAATTATTATAAATAATTTGGAACTGTGTCAATACTTTGCTGGGATATGGAATGCAGATGAAATGGCTTTTAATTATGACCCCAGCCGTACTAAGGTTGTAACTGGAATCGGAGAAATAGCACAAATGCAAACTGCAGGTTCAGGATGGAAAACAACAACAGTTTTGACATGTGCTTTAGACGAGTATCCAGAGACATCTTACTACGTATCCAACAATGGTTGGATGACTAAACAAGTATTTTTTCTATGGTTTAATAATGCTTTTCTGTCTGTACTCAAGGGGCTCAAATCTTCATGGGATGCTTTGTTAACAGATTGGCAGCGCAAACATTTAGGAAAACAACTAACAAAATGCGAATTTTTCAACCTTTTGGGAAAAGCTTGGTGCAGTATTCGAGAACCAGTTATGGTGAATAGCTTTAGAAAAACAAGTATTTTTCCTATAAATTGAGATTCTATTTGCAAACCAAAGTTTAATCGCAAAAAGGTAAAACGATATTATGAAGAAAAAAACATTCCTGACATTATCACTGACGAGCAAATTTCTACGGGTAAGCAATCTCCAATCCCATGTACAACCTCTTGCAGTTCTATTACAGACGGCCAGAATTGCATTACATCAACTTGGGAGAACGTTCTACTAGCAACAGTAAAGCCTTCTCCAAAGCTAGAACAAAGGAAGAGGAAGAGAATAGATGTTGCTGAAGTGATTACAACTAAAATCTATTTAGAACACCTACAGTTATCCAAAGCTAAGAAGAACCTTCAAAGAATACATTCAAGAAACAATCAAAATTAAGTAGCGACGATTAAAATTCCGAAGAAGTTGTTTATGCAGCGAGTGATGACACTCCAAATGGCAATATGGAAGAAGGTGCGGAACCTCAAGTTCAAGAACGCACTGAAGATAATATAATGCAAACGAGCAGTTACTCATTCGATTGGACTTATATTGCAAATTAATGCAATGAAAAGAGTTGTGATAATTAAATGTTTCAAACATTGCATGGAAAATAACTTCAAATTTCGTGAGGAAAACGAGCCTCTCTTTATTCGCTTATGATAAGATATTATTTTAGGAATACTGGAAGACCTAAAATCAGGAGATGAAAACATTGTTACGTTTTTTTAGTATTTAAGGAGATTCAAAAATATTGTATAGCTGTTTCATGATTTTTAATAAAAATTTTCGTTTCTCTATTTTTTAAGTTACTTTTTTTAAAACCTCAGTTACACCTTTTATTATAAGCAGACCACAGTCTCACCATCAGAGTCCACAGTTACCCTAAATTAGCGGGTAACTATGGTCCTTACATATGAAAGAAGAATATTCTTCTCTCTCAATTAATTTTTTAATTTCTATTAAAAAGATTATACTAACAGATTCTTAATACATATCTCGAAACAAAAAAGAAGTGGATTGAAACCCAACTAACTTGTATACATAAGTAGCTGCAAAATAAAACTTTTTATATTCCGTCCATAAATACCCCACTTCACCCTACATTTACTACAAGAGGAATCTATTAGAGAACTTCACCAGAGAAGAATGGACCAGAAGTTACGGGAATTTTGTTTGAGAAACGTCAAAGAAACGTACGAGCACCTAAAATGCAGTATAAAGGGGGCGGCATTAGAAGCTTTGAGACGCGAGAAAAGAAATACCTAGCACAAAGGAAAAATAAACAAAGAAACCAAAAAATATATCGAACGAAAGAAAATTCTAGATATAGAAAGTATGAACACCTAATCCCCAGAAGATACATACTATAAAGAGAAAAACAGAGAAATAAAATAAAGGAGTTCAAAAGAGAAGAGTGAGTAAGAAGGAACATGTGCACAAATTGAACAGTACATAGAAGGAACGAGGAAATCTGAATCCAGGAAAATCTTAAGATTTTTAAGGAAAAATTCTTCTTCTTCGAAGACATCTTTTATGGACATTGGTGACTATCACGGCACACTTTACTCTGTCTGCAGCAATTCTGAAGGGTTCTATTGTTGTTTTTCCACTCAACTGCTTTAAATTTTTTAACTCGGACGTGCGTCTTCTCCACGATTTTTTTTCCTTTCACTTTTTCTTGTATAACCAATCGCATTAAGTCATATTTTTTATTTTTTACTATATGGCCAAAGTAGCTCATTTTTTTCCTTCGGAGTGTTGAGAATTTCTTTTTCTTTTTTCATCTGTCTTAATGCTTCTGTGTTTGTTAGGTGTTGTGTACATGATATTTTTAACCTTCTCTGTTAATTTTGACTTAATGAGAAAGCTGGAAGCTTCGGGATGTTGGTTTTTAGGAGAATTTTGAAAATACGATGGACGGATCATATTACACAACGAAATGGTGTTGCACAGAATAGGAAGAGACAGAGGACTTTTGGCCACCAATAAAAGGAGAAAGACAGTATATTTGGGGCACATAATTAGAAATAAGAAGTATGAGTTGTTGCATCTGAGTATAAAGGGTAAAATCTAAGGAAAAAGGGATCCCGGTAGACGACAAATATCCTGGTTAAAAAGCATTCGCGACTGGACAGGGATATTTCAATGGGCCTTTTTTTTATTATAAACTGTACCAGCAGAAACATTTCTAACATAATATACAGGGATGAGTACCTTAAGAACCGGTAAAATAACGCAAAAGATAGAAAACATAATACGTTGTGAAATAAAAAGAGATGCAAGTAGTAGAGTTGAGAAATTATCGATATAAACCTATAATTTACTTTACATTACATTAGATCTATCGAAAGTTTCCCACCTTTAGACGTTAGCTTATGAGCTGGTTGACTTCATAGTAATACGTATCACGTAATGTGAGTAAAAACAGTTTAAGTATGAATATGTTTTTATCCAAAATTAAAATATTGATCAATAATAAACTGTGATTTGAGACGTCGCATACACTCTTCTCAATACAGAATTATCATAGCTTGTTATTCTATATTCGTCAACACAGAATTAATTATCAAATTACTACTAATTAAACTGTTTGCTTAAGCTTTGCTTTATTGCCTTCAATCAGTTTTTACTTTATGCGAAATTTAAAAAATGTTAATGTTCGTCATACTTGTAATATTATGACTGAAGTCAACTAGCTCATAAGCTAACGTCTAAAGGTGGGAAACTATCGATAGTCCTAATGTAATGTAATGCAAATTAGAGGTTTCCATCGATAATTTCCCACCTCTACTACTTTCATCACTTTTTATTTCACAACGTATTATGTTTTCTATCTTTTGCGTTATTTTGCCGGTTCTTAAGGCACTCATCACTGTATATCTGATAGTTTAACAGAAACGTTAGGACTAATTTTGATAATTACAATTAAAGTAAAACAGAAATATCACGACAGAATTCTTAAAAAACCGATAATGAAAAAATTCACAGGTAAAAATACAAACTACTTACAATGGATAAAAATAGTTCTATGCAAATGCATAAGATTGGAAAGAAAACAAGCTATAAATAAAATTGAGATTCTGAGTTTATTTATAGAAGGATTATGTGTTGACTGGTATGGTTCACTGCCTATAAAATATACATTAAATTCTGATTGGAAACAATAGAAAAACAATTTCTGTAACACCTATGCAGACACAGGCTGGACTCCAGTGGGGTACGCTATTGAATTTAAATACGTAAAAGATAAGAAATAAAAACAATTTTGAAAATCCCAAAAACCTCCGGCATCAATTTGAGTATCTAACTCGACATTTATAAAAGATTTAGTAGTATATTCAAACACAGCAGAATGTAGATTGCTGCCAAGTTTACTTTAATTAAAATGGACGCAGCAATCGCATTTTTTAAAGTACCAGCCTGAATTTTAACTTTTTGGACGGTGTTTATGCCGTTCTATAAAAATTGGGAGACTTTCGTAATTTCAATAGAGAAATTTTTTTCCCATTCTCATTGACATGACGAGATGTGCCCCTGGGGAATTGTGGAGATTTTAAATAGATACAGGAACAAGTTGACTAATAGGTTTGTTCAATAGAATTCTGCAAGTGGGACAAATACCAGATAAATGGATAAGCAGCTGTTTACTGTTATATCTATCTTCTTCTTCCACAGCTTTTCCATTTCAGGGTTTGCTGTTCTGTACTCTTCGTCGCCACTAATTTCTGTTCACTGGGCCTTCTTCACCTAAATATTCCTCTCTTAAGCCTTTTGCCACACAGTCCTTCCATATTCTCCTCGATTTTCCTCTACCTCTCCTTCCATCGGCTTCTAACAGCTCATATAGTTTTCATTTCCACGACTGACATGACCAAACCATTGCAGTCTTTGTCATTGAATCTTTTTGACACTGTAGTTACCCCTGCTCTTTCCTCAATTAAGTCTTTCCTGATCCTGTTTCTTCTAATCTTGCTCAACATCCACCGTAACATTTTCATTTCAGCTACCTCCGTCTTCTTTTCCTAAATCTTCTTTACAAGTCACACTTCACCACCGCACACCAATAGAGGTCTCACCATACTCTTGTACATCTTACCTTTCAGCTCTTCTCCGACTGTGTCGTGTGGGTAATTTTTTGATCCAGTGTTCCATTTTTCGTTATTTAGGGGCCAAGGTATTTAAATTCTCCTAGTCTTTCTAGCTTTTCTTCAAGCAGTTCTATGTCCCCAAACATTTCTCTACCTCCTAACCACATATACACCTTTTTCCGCATGCTAATCTTAAGTTCTCCCTCTTCAATAGCTTTTCTCCAACCCTCCAACTGCTCCTCCAACATATCTTTGCTCTCCTCTACTAACAGGATATCATCAGCAAAGAGCATTTTGTCAGTACTGTCAGTACATCCATATCAAGAATAAACAGGTAGGGATTCCGTAAAATGCCTTGATGCAAACCAACCGTCACTGGAAAACTTTCGATCTATCTTACACAAGTTCTTACTTTGCATATCATTTACGAGCCTTACTGCCTTACCATTCTTCATCTTATTTAACGAATTGACAACCTCATCTCCCGTTATCACCGTATTAAATTCTCATTTGAGATCCCGCATTCTCCGTCTTTCCTTTGGTTTTTTTTTCATTTAGCAGTATTCTAAAGTACTCATACCATAGTTGCTTTATTTCAACATCGGTTCTTAACACTCTTCCATCTGTACTCTTCAAGTCCTCAAGTCCTTTGATGTTTTATCCCTGCTTTAGCAATGATGTAAAAGAAAAAAACCTTTAGTAAAACCTTTTCTTTTTCTTCTCTCTAACTTTTTATTGCATTTCAATGTTCCACCACCAAGTTGCTTTGTCTCTATGCGGCCCTTTACCAGATGTTTTCCTAGCACTTTTTCCTCAAGATCTTCCAGTACTGTACTCTTAAAGACTCTTGTACCAGTTAACTTCCACCACTTTTTTTTTTTGGTATCCTACTTGCTTTTCTTTTTTTTTTAGAAAGAGTTTTACATGCCGGGAGGTTTTTGAACGGTAAAAAAATTAAGTTGTGTTTAGAAAAATGTAACTTTGTTTTTCGAAAGTGTTTGTTTTTAAAGAAAGTACTGGCGGAGTGAAGCAATTGATTGTAACAGGGGTTTATAAGTACAACAAAATTTATCATTGCATCGGGAGTATTTAGACTCCAGAGGGGATAGGAGTTTTGGTTAGGACGAGAGATCAAAATTCGGTTTTTTGGGAGCAGATCTAAGGAAGGAGATTAGCTAGAGAATCGACAAGAGGGTTCAGGTCATTTTTAGAACAATATTAGAGAGATAGAAGTTTTTGAAACGGAACTGTAAATAAGTAAAAGTTATTATAAAGTTCGTTTTGTTTATAGGTCATATAGTAAAGCAGATTTAATTTTAACTGCGCAGTTTCACGATTGCCAGAATAAAGACAAGGCGATATGTATATACGGTTTTGTTTTTATATGTGTAATAAACATTATTCAAGGTGATTTATCAATTTATTTGATTTTTTTTTGAATAATATAGATTTCTTTTATTTTGTTTTGCTCCTATTACATGTGTTTATACTATTATAAGGTAAATTTATTTCAGAACTTAAAGAGGAACCCTTAATACATATATATATATATATATATATATATATATATATATATATATATATATATATATATATATATATATATATATATATATATATATATATATATATATATATATTGTTATGATATGTAAAATCGAGAAAAATATTGGTTTGTTTAAAAATATTTCAAAGTTCAAAAACATTAAAATAATTCAGATAAGTAGGATAATATCCAACAAACATTTCGGAGAAGAAAAGTTATTAAATCCTTGGATTTCCTGTACTAAACAAAGTGTAAGCTTTGCATTTATTTCTTTGTTATACTTGAGTGACCCGCATAAGTTTAAGTGAAAGCCACAGACAATTGAACGAGGTTTTTCAAAATACATTAATGCAGTGATTAAAGACAATAGAAGGGATTATAGAAAGTGGTTTTTGTTAGTTTTTAAGAATTATAGAAAAATATTATTTGTAAATAAGTTTTAGGAAATTTATAAGTATAGGTAAAAATTTGTTTGTTATCGAAATGAAAAAATGGGGGAATTGTGACGAGTTGTGATTGGCGGAGATTGAAAAAGGTGGGATAAGTATGTAGAAAAAAGTTTAGCGAGATTGAGGAGAGAGAAAAGATATAGTCAGTTGATTTTCCAAGTCTGTAAGAGGAACAGTGATTGTTCTCTGGTGGTTCCAAAGAAGTAGCAAGCAGTAGTGTTGAATGTTAGTGAGTTTTTGTGGAGTTAGTGTATCTGACAGAAGCTGAAGCAGCAAAATATTGTAAGTCATATTTTCCTACTTATATTCCAAGAGTCACTGTTCAGGCCAACGAGAGATTCAGTTTATCGTAAAGAGAAGATATTCCAAGAGTCATTTTTCACTCGGGCCAACGAGAGATTCAGTTTATCGAGAGGAGAAAGGCTATCATAATTTGAATGATTTTTGCTTTTGAAGGAGATCATTAAGGACGATATACTTGCAACAATCTGTTGTAAGATTGCTGATTACATAGGGAGCGGTTGAGAGGAGATAATACAGTCTACAAGGAACAAGGATTTGGACCACTCATCATCAGAGAGAGATATTTTTGTTTTCTGCAGTTTTTTTTCTTTTATTGATAACACAATTTTTACACGTAATTTAGAAAGGATATAAATATTTTGATTAGGAGAGTTAGAATAGTTTGGGATTTTGAGTTTTCAATTAATATTGTTTGTACAATAAATTTTGATTGTTCACGTACGGAGAACAAAATTTTGAGAATCCTCATATGAGATTTGTTTATTGAAAACTTTTGAGTGTGAATTATTTCATTATTTTTATTTCAATATATAGTGTTAGATCATATATGTTTTTTATTATTCCGGTATTCTCTGGACCTTACCTTTCACATGTAATAGCATAGATATTGAAGCACGAATTTAACCCTGAGATAAAAGAATTAAAAATTGTGATAGAGTCATAATCATATCATTTAAATAAATTTAATTAATCAAAAAAATTAATTAGCTAATTATTGCTTGGCGCACCAAGACTTTAAATATCACAATAATATATATATATATATATATATATATATATATATATATATATATATATATTTATATATTTATATATATATATATTTATATATATATATATATATATATATATATATATATATATATATATATATATATTTAATACGTTCAAAATAAATTTCTAATTTATTCTGCTCAGTGTAGTTGCCTCGAATTGTAACTTTGAAGGGGAAGAAGGAATGCAAATACGCTTTTTAGCGACGTACTTTTGATCAAATTACTCCTCATTTGATGTGTCATCAACAGAGTCGTGAAATTTAAGATTTTAGAGTGCTAGAGACTGGAATGTCGAGGGTGGATATATAAGGAAGCGTAACACACGCGTCATAAAGATTTAACCCATACATATTTGTTGATTGCTCTTGACAAATGACTGTACGTTCTAACAAACGAAATGTCACAAAAAATCTTATAGTCTAGTGCCTATTTTAAATTTAAGAAATGTTCAGAAAAATTACTGATATTAGATCTAAACTAGGTCAGGAAATTGTATATATTGCAACATATATTATAATTGTATAATTGAACTGAAGAATATTCAAAGACACACTACCGGGTATTCAACAAAAATTCAATATACTTATAAATAACTGATTGACACCACAAATCAGTTGTGTGGAACCTAGCACACCTAATCTAAATCACATCTTCTTTAAATGTCCTTCATGTCTCAATAAAAGTACAGTAAAAAACTTATATGTACTATTAAGTGAAGATAATACAAAATTTTTTAAACTTATGATATTTCTGCAAAAAATTAAAACTAAAGGTGAAAATAAAAAATTGATCATTTGAATGGATATTTCTTGTATATTTGTACCTATTTGTTGACCACCTATCTAACCGTGGTTTATGTCATGTGTGTTTTAATGAAGTCACTCTAAAGAACCCCTGAGCGTGAAAAATGACCTCCCTGTACAATTTTGAATGAATAAATACTACTATTAGTATGTAATTACGTGGCTACAGGTCCTAAACCAAGGCTAAAATAAAAAAACTCCAGTTCTCTACCACGCAAAAAAGTTAAAAAAAAACCTGTTATTTACATACCTTTATGTTGGCTTATGACTATTTTTGTTATAAAACTTCTAGTTTTTGAGATATTTATACAAAATGGCTCAAGAATATGTATTATTTGGCTGAAAACGACCACATGTGGGTTGTTGCCGAGAGGGGGCGTTTGGGCCTGTAGGACCCATCGCCGGCTCTGCGGACTTCTTCCTGTCCTCGGAATTAGACCGGGTGTTGACCATCTTTGCTTGTCACTGATAAAATGGTTTAATACTTCTACTGGTATAAAATAACGGTTACCGTGACAAGTATCTGTTATAGGTAACAGTTCCAAGGAGCAGTTACAAAATAACAGATCAAAAATAGAAAACAGAACAGGTAAAATAGTCTAAGTATTCCTTGACTTACGGAAGGAATAACTTAATAAACAAGCAAAATAAAATGGTATAAAAGTACAATGCAAAGAAAATGTTTCTAAGTGTTTCTTGACTTACGGAAGAAACAACTTAGAATGAAAAGTAAAATACACAAGATAAAAGAATAGAAAAGTGCAGAAATATTCCTAAGTGTTTCTTGTCTTACGGAAGAAACAACTTAGGACAGAAATACATATAAATGAAATATGTAAATATGAAACAAGGTATGGAAATATTTCTAAGTGTTTCTTGACTTACGGAAGAAACAACTTAGAGTGAAAACAAACAAGAGAATCAAAATATGGAAAAATAAGAATACAAATACTTATAAGTGTTTCTTGACTTACGGAAGAAACGACTTTAAAATACGAAAAATCAAATACAGAGAAGATGTGGAAATATTGCTAAGTGTTTCTTGACTTACGGAAGAAACAACTTAGCATAAAATAGAAAATGAAAGAGACAAATGTATTAAGTATTTTCTGAACTTAAGGAAGAAAATATCTTAGATAAAATATCGGAAATAATAATGCAACAATGATTATGAAAATATTTCTAAGTGTTCTTTTGACTTACCGGAAAAGAACGGCTTAGACGCACAATTAAAATAACAAGTCAAATATTCAGAGAAATATTTCTAAGAGTTCTTTAACTTACCGGAAAGAACTACTTAGACAAAGTACAAATCAAAATATAAAATAGAAAAAGCAAGATAAATATTTCTAAGTGTTCTTAACTTACGGAAGAACAACTTAGACACAAAATACAAGAAAAATAAACAATCAAAATATTCAAATAAAATATCAAACAATCAGTACATGAACAAATATAGATCAATGTATTATTCTAACCTGAAAAGGTCTGAATATACAATAATGCTAAAATAAAATGGCATATAAAAAAATCAGAAATAAAACAATAACTTAGTAGGAACAATAATAGCACCGATTAGGTGTACAGTAGAAGAGGCAAGCTCGACTGATCGATGAGAGAAAATCTACCTGCTTTTATGTAAAACAAATCCTTTGTTTTACGTAGCGAAAGTGGAATTTCCCTGCATCGAATCAATTAGAAATTTGGATTTGGCCAACCTTGGAATTCCCAAGTATTTTGACCGATATCCAAATTCCTTGATGCCTCCGGCACGGCTGTCACGCCTCCGGAGGACAGGGTGCTAATATCTCAAAAAGTATTCACAGTACAAAAAATTCTTATAGAAGGTTTTTTGCTTAGAATTTGTCTCTCTGTAGAATGGTTGTTTTTACCACTAAAATAAAAGCACACATCGGTATTATATCACTTTTGTTTCTTGGGCTACTCTTTATCTACCATTTAAATTGCACTGCAATCCATAATGCAAGAATTGGGGGGCTTGGACTTGAGCAAACGCGTGAAGGGTAGCAGTGACTATCACCTTACCTAGGACAGTTAATTTTATGCAATGATATTGCGAAACCACTAAAAACCAATCTCTTTCTGTCCTTTAGATTACTGAATTAAGCGGTACTTATAGGGAATAGATTTCAGTTATCAAAACATTTGTCAGGAAGTTAGTTGCCGAAAGTGTTCAGCAAAGTTGTAGGAAAGAATGGGAGTTTAAGTTTGGAAAATCTGACAAAAATATTTCCTCTAGGCTGGTTAGCTCTTGGACACATTTTAAGCCCTTATATTAGGATATGTACATATAAATTGTTATTGTATTCTAATTATTGTTTTTTGATTTGTTAGGAAAAATATCGTTGTTTGTTAGATGATTAAGCTTTTTTTTTAATAAAAAACGAACTTTATTTATATTTAACTCTTGTTTTGTTTCAGGTGAGTTTGAATAAAACCAATTTGCCGTTGAATTAAAGTAAGTAGAAGCTGTAAAAACAAAAATAAAGGTACGTTCTCTACTTCTGTTTGCATCATATTTTTCCATTTTAGTTTATTGTTCTTGTTTTATAAATAAAAATCATCATCTTATTTCATTTTAGGATTTTGCTTAAAATTTTGGACAAAATTATTTTTTTTTTAAATTTTGACAGAGATGGTGGTTTGAACATTGGTAAAATTCATAACTACTCTAGAAACACAACCTGCTTTGGTACTAAGAATAATCCACCAAAAGATATATACAAAACTAGATGATAAAGATTATTTATGGAATGAGTAAATAATTGTTAATATCTGAAAGTAACGCTAGAGTTTAATCGTAATTAAATCTTAAATCAAAATTCTTAGAGTTGGGTTGGTCATGCTTGATGTGTCTGCAATGAACCACAAAATATTTAAAAGAGAAGATTTCGATCCACGCATATTTTGTAGAGAAGAAGACGCATTTTTGGAGATGCCATCTATATATTGGGTATATATTTAAGGAAAACATTAAATGCAAATAAAAAACACAGTTTATGCGAAAAAATTATTTATTTATGTAGCTTTGTTGATACAGTTGCAACAAAATAAAGATATATTTGTTATAAATACCTAGTATTTTCTTTTCGAGTTCCCATAACAGCCTGCATACATCTTGGCAATATGGTAATTAAATTTCAAGCATGAAGTTGTTCCAATTCGTCCCACATTGTCGTAAGCTCCGCACTAAGCTCAGGTTGAATTCGTTTTCCCAGATGTTCGATTGGATAAAAGTCGGGGCTGAAAGCTGGCCAATTCATACGGACAATGTGACGTCTTCTAGGTATTCATTGGCGATTCTAGGACGGGAGAGACGCGCTTTTTTGTCTATAAAACTAAAATTATGTTCAGTGAATGGCGCAAAAGGTACCACATGCTTACCTTAACTGATTTGTATACATCTTGCTCCTATTATAGAACCTCCATCTATCAGAATTAAGTCAGTACGAGCATCAGAACTAATACCAGCCCAAACCATAATTGAGCCTTCTCAATAGGTTGTTTTGTCGGCAATTTTGCATTGGTTAAATCATTCTCTTCGTCTTCTCCAGACCTTAATCAAAACCTAGACTCATCCGAGAATGAAACATTCTGCGTAATTTCAATATTCGTGTTTTGTCAAATAATCTCTATATGTAGGAGCAAACTGCTGTGATTCCTTATCATTTTGGAACACAAAAGCAGAAATGGTCTTTAATTCAAAGCTCTTGACTTAATATAATTTACTGATTTAACAGCCTCGTTCGGGACCTGCCTTAATTCGTTTGGCATCTCTTCAGCAGCCAAAGCTTTTGTGTATATCCTACAGTGAATAAAGACACATTCCGGTGCGACTGCTTTAATTCTTGTTACAACGACTCCATGATTTCCTGTCATTGCACGTGTATCCATATCCAAAACCATGTTTTGTACTAAAATGATTTAATTTATTAAATATTTCGATTGATGTTGTCGTACAAGGAAGGGACTCACAGAATAAGAATTCTTCTTTTATTTTTAACGTCCGTACAAAAAGCGGCAAGAGACCATTAACTTGGCAAAGTTTGTTGCATTGGTACATTCCTCCATTTACAAGGCGAAAAAGATAATAGACTTTATTTGGCCATTTCAAGTATCAGAAAGTGAAACGGAATCAATTGTTTGGTAATTGTGAGGCGCTATTGTCTCTGAGGATAGGTAGACATCTCAATGGACTTACACTGTTCAGATTAGCGTCATGGAGACGATGTCTTAAAGTATCATGGCCTATGGTTAGCTGGTGTGCCTCCTGCAAGTCGTTAACCATTTCAGTAGCTGTAATTGTTGGTTGTTTTCTAGCGGTTAACATTAAAAATCGGTCTTAAGCTGCAGTTGTAGTCCCATGCACTTAGCTGTATTAGTTTACACCATGCCTCATTGAAGAAAGCCCAATTATTTATCTATTCCAAAGTTAAATGACGTCGTTCTATAATAAAAACAATATTTAATGTACCAACTAAACCAGAACTTTATGGCACAAATATAATTTAAACTACTACAATATTTACTGCAGTAAAAAAACTATAGCTTTTTCCACTCCTGTTAAAAACTGTCAAATATTTGTTATCATTTTTTTTGTTTTGTTTTACTCACAAAAATCTACAGGATTTTTCATTCTTGTATGTAGGCTTTAAAGCCTGTTTCTTCTTCAATACTACCCTTCTAAATTGTTTAAATTATGGCACCATCTTTTTGTTGGTTTGTCAATACTTCTTTGTCCATTTGGTGACTTATCTTATGCTATTTGTACGATCCTATTCTCTGCCATTCTACTAATGTGTTCGTTCCACTTCTGTTTCCGTTTTGTCGCCCATACATTTATGTCTTCTATATTGCATTCTCTTCTTATGTTTTCGCTTCTCTTCCTATCCAACAAACTTTTCTCTGATATTCATCAGAGTATTTTCATCTCTGTTGTTTCTAGTAGTCGTCTAGTTTCAGATGTATCAGGCCTTGTCTCCGCCGTGTATGTTAGTATATTTCTAATTGCTATTTAATAGATTCTTGTGTCTTGTCATAGATGTTTGTTCTTTCAGATTGTGTCATTAAGAGATCCCGCCGGTTTATTTGCTTTTAAGCTTTGTTGTCGTACTTTTTCAACATCTCCGAAACTAGTTATATCTATTTCCAGATATCTAAACCTTGCTTCCTGCTTTATTATTTTTCCATCAATTTCGATTTTACATCGTAGTGGGGATTTAGATATTGTCATACATATGGTTTTTTTTTGCTGATATTATCATATTGTATTTCTTGGCTGTTGTATTGAAGATGTCTGTTAATCTTTGGAGCTCGTCTTCTGTCTCGGCGATTAATGCGGCGTCGTCTGCGTAACAGAATATTTGGATTTCTTTATTCCCGATTCTGTAACCATGAGCTTTACGTACTGCTTGTATTATTTCGTCCATTATTATATTAAAAAGAAGTGGGCTTAACGAGACACCCTGTCTGACTCCTCTTTGTACTGAAATACACTGTGTTAGTTTTCCATTTATCTTTGCCTGTATTCGATTATGGAAGTAGATGTTTTCGATGGTTTGTATAATATTGATTGGTATGTTTCTTTTATACAGTAGGTGTAAGACGTCTTGAAAGACTTTGAAAAAGCATTTGACAAGGTGCAACATCAAAAATTATTTCAGATACTGAAAGAATCTAGTATTGAGGACAAAGACCGAGGCCTAATTAAAAATTTATACGTACAGCAAAGGGCAACTGTACGAGTAGACAACGAAACCTCACAAGAATTCATGATAAAACGCGTAGTAAGTCAGGGCTGCATTTTATCACCGACGTTGTTCAATACTTACTCGGACATGCTGTTCAGGGAAGCTATTGATGGTTTAAGAGAAGGTATAAAAATCAATGGTGAAATCATAAACAATTTAAGATATACGGTTTTGATTGCTGATAATGCGGAGGATCTGCAAACATTAATAGACCGTATAGTGGAAGTCTGTGACAGATACGGCATGCAATTAAACTGTAAGAAGACCAAAATTCTTGTAGTAAGTAAAAACGACCTAATACAGCACCAATTCATAGCTAATAATGCACCCTTAAAAATAATCGATAAAATTACATACCTTGGATGCAGCCTAAATAAGGAATGGGACCAATCACAGGAAATAAGATGTCGTTTAGAAAAGGTGAGAGCTGTCTTCAATCGCCTCAGGAAGATTTTCTGTAATATGCACCTGAACATTGATATAAGAACACGAGTCTTGAGATGCTATGCGTTTTCTACCCTTTTATATGAAGTCGAAGCCTGGACTTTGACGGAGGCAACATTCAAACAAATAGAAGCCTTCGAAATGGGGTGCTACCGCCGCATGCTCAGAATTTCCTATATCCATCATGTTACAAACAACACTGTGATCCAACGTATGAATAAAGATCTGGAAATTATGCGTTTCTTGAAAATCAGAAAGATGACATACTTAGGGCATATGAAGTATCAACTAAATCAACTAATTCTACAAGGCAAGATATAAGGCAAAAGATCTCAAGGGTGCAGAAGGATATCGTGGTTGAAGAACATCAGACAGTGGGCAGGAATGACTACTATACATCTATTTAGAGCAGCTGCCAACAAAGTTGTATGGACCAACGTGATTGCCAACATCCACATAGGATAGGCACCAAAAGAAGAAGTAAGACGTCTTCGACTTGGATGCGATCGAAAGCCTTTGTCAGGTCTATAAAACAGATATGCTGGTTTATTGTACTCGATGACCTTTTCTGTAATTTGTCGTAGTACAAATACGGAGTCTAGGCAGGATCTTTCAGATCTGAATCCTTGTTGTTCAGCTGATAAGGTTGTTGTTGTTTATTGATTTTGTTGGTTAGGACTCTTGTGGTAAGCTTAAGTGCGGTGTTCAGTAAATTTATACCTCTATAATTGTTGGAGTCTTCTTTATCTGCTATCTTATACATTGGTATCAATATGCTGTTTCTCCATGTTTCTGATATCTTGCACTGCAATATTAGTTTTTGTATAAGTTTTGTCATCTCTAGGGTCATACTTTCTCTTCTGTGTTTGAAATTAAATTGTTTTCATTTATTTTATTATTTTATGAAAATATTCCTAGACTGTTCCGATTTATATATATATATATATATATATATATATATATATATATATATATATATATATATATATATATATATATATATATATATATATATTATATATATATATTATATATATATAATATATATATATATATATAATATATATATATATAAAATATATATTTATATATAATATATATATATATATAATATATATATATATATATATATATATATATATATATATATATATATATATGAAGGACCACGGGAAAGAACGATCAGACTCACATTTTGTTCATTTTGTACAAATCAAATTTTAAAGTTTCAAGTCGTTTATTTTGGTTCAGAAAAATTAAATACAAAATGTTTAGTTATCAGTTTATTACTATATGACTTTTTAACACAAAAATGAAAAAAAATAGTTTGCTAATTATATATGTACTTGAAATCTTCAAATTTTTAATTAAGGAACTGGACTCTGATCTATTTTGCGCGTTAAATGTCGATTGGTGGATCGTCGGCAAATTCCACATCACTACCTTCATTCGTACCGGCATCGGAAACTAGTCCTTGGTAAAAGGAATCCGCTTCAGAGTTTGTCAGGAATTGGGTTAGGTGCAATAAATCGTGCAACTTAGCAGTCTTAATAGGCAGAGGTTCATTATATATCTTCTTTAGTGGAACAGGTTTCAATTTTCTCTTACGTGCCTGATTTTTTGAGGGAACTAACACGGCTGTAAGATATAGGCCAAAATAGTGGTCTTTGTGTAACACAAACCGTGGGTGGTTTTTTTCTATTTTTAAAATCCTGATAGGCCTAGTCGCCGTAGGACATTTTGGCACATAAAGATGGGACAAATACTAGGTTCATGTCTGAAAGTTAACTTCATCTGCACAGTTTATTACCTTGAATGGTGATGGTTTAATGCGACTATTCTTTAATAAATCTCTCCAGTCGTCCGGTATTTCCGTATACGATTTGGAATTCACCAAACTCATGTCCTTATCACATTCTAGGTAAGAATGTCCCCGAATAGGAAATATTACTTTCACTAGGTCGAATCGATTAAGCTTATGCACTACATAGTGGAGAAAGCGAATTACGGTAAAATTTTTGTTTTGTCCGCCGCACGAATCACAAAAAATTATCAGATGGTGTATGTTTGAGTCCAAAATATGCAAAATAAAATGTTCCAACATCGAACACACATCATCGGCACCCTTTCGGGCAACACTTTCGTCGTACGTATAAAACACTGAAGTTGCATCTGACAGTACATGAATATTAAATGATATGAAGTTGAGTTGTCGGCGATAGTAAACATCAGATGTTGATATGTTGGGAGTGGGGAGGTTTTTTTGGTAATCCATCGTTATGGCTTCCATTGTTTCGTTTTTTTGTGATTTGTTTCTATATATTTTTTTCATTGTGTAAAACTTTTCGCTTTTCCGTAAATGGATTGTCTTTTCACGCATTAGTGTCTGCAGTGTTGTTGTCAATGATGTTTTGTTTTCTGCATCAGTGCAGTTAGCAATATTATCCGTCGTAATGGCAATGTTAGCTTTGAAAGTGTCGCAAGAGCTACATGTATCTTTACGTGGGTAGCCGAATGATATGTTGAAATTACCCACAAATATCTCACGAAATGTAGTGTAGCCTATTTTATTATTATTGTGTGATTCATTAAACATTCGATGAAGTTTGGCTGTATTAAGTTCTGCAGGTAAATATATTTTACTAGTATCATGCAAAGAATAATGAGATTTCCTACCTTTCAGGGACTGTATAAAGCTCATTACCATTGTTCTTGTTTCATCGATCAACTTATTATGTCTGTTTTTATAACCGCCTCGTCCATCTTCTTTAGCATCGCCAAATTCAAGTAAATTTTTATTTATGGTTTGAACACGGTGATTAGTGATGCCGTGTAAAGATAAAACGCTTTATAGCAAACAACAGTATCTTGTAACGAGCCACTCACATTTACCCGAACTCTATAGCTATAGGAAGATTGATTAAAATTTGCTTCTGCTTCAGGGATTTTGCTTCTCCGTCTACCAACAGGTATAACCGTGACAAGACCTGTTAAATATTTGTTTTGAACATTGTAGTCCCCTAACTCATTAAAATGAGAAATTAATCGTTGTCTTTCGTTCAAAGGGATGACTTGAAAACAGTTGTAATGAATTCACTTACAGTCTTCCCCGACCTCGTGAGTGGTGACACGTAATTTTTTCATTGCATCACTCATTTTGCCGGTTTTTCTCCGCTTTTTGACATCTCCTGGCTGATTATTTTCATTTGATATATCACTATCACTAAGAACACTTAACATTATGAATTTTTGCAAAAACAAACTAATAAAAACTATAAAACGGCAGCAGCTCTCTTAGCGATAACAGAATAAAACTGACGCTAAGATGCAAACGACAATCTACGTTTAGTTACAAGGTCGTCGGAATCTGATCGTTATTAGCCGTCAGCGCGAGGAACCTGATCGTTCTTTTCCGTTGGCTTATATCTTTCCCCTTTAATATCTTCTGTACGGTGATCGTTATTGTACAAATGAAACCATGCTTGGGTTCTTTCCAAGATAAGTAAAATATGGCACCAATATCTAAATTTCGACCAAAAATGGAGTCTGATCGTTCTTTCCCGTGGCCCTTCATATATATATATATATATATATATATATATATATATATATATATATATATATATATATATATATATATATATTGTTATGATGTATTGTTTGTTTGAATGATGAGCAATGAGTATTTTTTAATAATATAAGGTTTTTATCGCGGTTCTCAAAGAATTAGTTTGTAAGTACTTTTTTAAATTATCTTTATTATATCTATTATGAAACACACATATATATCTAACCTAGCCAATGTAAATTTAAAATAAACTATCTTTAAATTGATATTCTTATAAAACTAATTAAATTCTATAGACAATGTAAAATTTAAACAAACTAAATGAACTGTTTTCCACTATATAGATTCTAATCACCACTGAATGTCTTCGTACTTCGGTTATCTTTGTTTTTGTGAAATTATTTTTTTCCAATTATCAACTTCCACCAATTTAAAATATTTTTCTTCACCAGCATTTATAAACCACCAAGCAAACCAGCAAACAGCATTTATATTTATTCTTCTTTTCAAGATATCAATATCCAATCACCATATAATAATTTTAATTTCTTCCAATATCCAACCAATATTCTTCTAATATACTTTTTTTTTTTAATCTTTTAATCTAATTATAAATGTGCATTAAAAATATATGCATAATTTTTAATCTTCATTTAACTCACTATATTAAACAATTGGACTATTTGTAACTGATTGACTGACTCCAACTAGCTTTCATATTTCTTACTAAACTGCTTGACTGACTTTCTTACTAAAACTGTCCTCTTGAATCCAAATCACGGGTATTTATATCTTTTTGGATGTTCCAGAATCATCTGGTAAGAGATCATGTTCCATTTGTTCTATTACTTCTATATGGATGTTCTCGAAAAAAGTATATGTTCGTTCCACAGACATAACCATTATTTCGAGAATGTTCGACCGTAAACAATGGTCAAATTCTGCATTTTGGAGAATTCGTTAATTTTCTATTGATAATTTTGTTGACATTTAGGCTTTTCAGATCAGAATAAACACTTAAATCAGTAAATATATATAAATTAAACATTTTAAACTAACATTATTATTATAACCCCACTTTATATTCCTAATTATTTAAAATGTCACTTGGAGAGTAAGTATATCTGTCTGTCACTCACATATGTATAGTTGGTTGCCTAGTCACATGGCTCACTTAAATATATGTACCACATTATAATTACTAAAATACAACTTTTTACAATTATTATATGCTAATTTCTTAAAAATGCCCTCACATAAATAATTTTTATTAAATTCTCTAGTATATAATTTATAAATTATTTTCTTTAAACACCAATCATCACAATATATATATATATATATATATATATATATATATATACATATATATATATATATATATATATATATATATATATATATATATATATATATATATATATATATATATAGCCCTAAAGGTTAATCAACGAATTTATTGAGACAAGGAGAATATTGAGTTATTGGAGAAACGTTGAGCTGTCAAGAGTATTCACATTTTTCTACGGATTTGGAGCGATTTGTGAGTCCCTTATTTATTTTATTATTTGGCCCTTTCGTTTCCTTTCAGATGCCGTTAATCAAATAATTTACAGACATTAATATCTTTGGCGCGACTAGTTTGAACAATGAAGGTGACAAATAAGCACTAGACTATATATCGGAACGATAAAACGAAAAACTAGATGAAGGGTATAAGTCGCAAAGAATAGAAATATGCCTCCTGCTCAACTGGTCTTTGTTACTGACATTTACAAAATGTATTTTCTGCCTCTTCAGGTTAATTTAGCAGAGAAAAGAGAAGGCGAGGCCATTTTATTTTTATTTATTACCTCTATTAAATATCCGTACCTTTTACGGCCGAGCCAGAAATATTGACGGGTTGTTTTACTAACTCGGACGATTTTTCTAATTTATTTCAATGGCAAGGAAGTTTCGGCTAAGAACTGCTTTTACGGATTGATTCTTTTGAAGTCAAGACACCAACTGGAGTGGTTATTATTACTACAATATCATCACAACTTTTGATTAATGACCAGTCGTGTTCTAACAAACAATAATTTTATAAAAATATTAAATATATTTTTTACGTTTTGCCATTCTTTGAAAACTAAATATCAGTTAGATGCGGAACGCTCGGTGGCGCACACATCTGAGGGGAGGGCGGTTTTGAAATTTTTTAACTAAAACCGCCCACCAAGCTCTCTTAGTTGTGCGCAGTTGACTGTCATCAGTCATCACTGCACTGTGTATATAGGAAGCGGTCATATTGTACTAACTGCTGTCTTGGTAAGATTCTTTGTAGTGCGTACTGTACTGTAAGTAACTTACCGCTTTGCAGGCTAGCAATATGGTCTGCATAGGCTATTGTCTAGAATTTGTTGTTGCTGAGTTGTTCAAACAGGGTGCTCAACCAGAACTATATTCCAGAGGAGTATTAATAGCACCTCAACTGTGGACACTCACTTTTAACCATGCCTATAACAGAAACGTCGTCTACATTTATGCTTATTGCTATATTAGAGAGCATACTAAATATCCATTCGCTCACGACCAGGGGAACATTCCTTAAATTGAGCTGTCGGGTGATGGTTGGGAATGTAGTTTTATCAAACGGTCCCACAATGTCTATGAATATACCTAGGGTGGATTCTTTGAAAGACTTAATTGTAATTGAGAATTGTTTTCAGTTAACTGGGTCTCGATTTCCTGTGATTTAAAGTACCCAGAATTGTTTTTTCTTTTTCTGACTCTTCTTCTCGTTGTTGTTTTCTTTTACGATTTAAAAAAAAGGTTAGTTAATTCCACAACTAATACCTAACTAAACCCTTTTATATTTCATTTTAAAACACACACGGCAAGTGTTGTTAATGTAAACTTTCTAGAGATTAACAGGAATTTTTCTGCATCAATATTGTGTGATGAAAGTCATACAATTTATTAGGTATTATTAGTTTTCTTCAATTTTTTGTCAATTTTTGTTTTATCTATTAATTTTCTGTTTTTTGAGTTATTGTAGATTCTGACTATACAAATAATTTTCTTATAAATAGTTATCAATTATTCAATCAATGTCTCAGGAAAACATATTAATTTTCATTTCATCATTATCATTGGTGCTACAGCTCTATAAAAGAGCCTCGACCTTTCCAAGTCTATTACGCCAGTCAGTTCTATCTATTGCCAACTGGTGTTACCAGTTTGCTGCGCCTATTTTTCTACCATCCTCAGCTATACCATCCCTCTATCGGAGTTTTGGCCTACCCCTACTTCTACTTCCCACAGGTTGTGACATAAGCATTCTTCTAGGAGGGTTGTTCTGCTGTGATCTTGCCAGATGTCCTGTCCATCTTAGTCTTCCTACTTTTAGAAGGGATACTACGTCTTTACTACCAAATATATGTTTATATCTGTGATAAATCTCGTAGTTGTAACTTGGAAATGGTCCATGTCTCTGACCCATATGTAAACACTGGTTGTATAAGGGTTTTGTATATGGTTATTTTTGTTTTTTGGCTTAAGTTTCTGCTTCTCATATGTCTACTCAGTCCAAAATAGCATTTGTTTGCTAGTATTATTCTTCGCTTGATTTCTTCCGTCATGACGTTCTCCTCGGTGATCAGGGAGCCTAGGTATGTGAATTTGTCCACCACTTCAACGGTAGAGTTATCAACCGTGAATTGGTGGCCGATGTTTCTGGCTCTATTGTTGGGTGTTGATGCCATTATCTTAGTTTTCTCATCATTTACTTGCAGGCCCATATTTTTTAAGGCATTTGACAAGGTGGTATACATTTCTTCTAGCTTGCGTGATGTGCGGGCAACTAGGTCAACATCATCTGCATATGCCAAAATTTGGGATGATTTTTTAAAAATGTTTCATGTTTCAAAAAAATTTTCATTTATATCTATCTATGAAGCCCTTACTGTCTAATTTTGGACATAGGCCTCCTCTTCCTTCTTTCACGTCTCTCTATTGTAGACAGTTTGTATCCACTTCGACCCTGCGTGTTTCTTCAAGTCATCTGACCATCTCATTTGTGGCCTTCCTCTTTTTCGTTTGTAACTATATGGTCTCCAGTATATAATCATCTTATTCCAGCTGTCGTCTTTCTGTCTTATGATATGATAAGCGAAAACTTCCACTTAAGTTTTGCCATCTGCGTTAATACATCGGTCACTTCTGTTTTGTTGCGGATCCAAGTATTTCTTTTCTTGTCTGATAGCCTGATGTTCAGCACTCGTCTTTCCATGGCTCTTTGGGTCTTTGCTATTTTTTCCATGTTTTCCTTTGTAAACGTCCAAGTTTGAGAACTGTAGGTGAAAACAGGAAGTATACATTGGCTGAAGACACTTGTTTTTAAATATTGGGGGTATTTTTTATTTTTTAGTATATAGGAAAGTTTTCCGAAGGATACCCAAGCCAACCGTATCCTTATCTTTATTTTTCCAGTCTGATTTTCTTTATTTAATTTAACTAGTTGTCCCAAATATACATATTCTTTTACTTGTTCTATAGTTGTTTGTGCAATTGTAATTATTAATTCTTCTGGTTGATTGGTCATAATATTCGTTTTATTATAATTCATTTGTAGACGTATTTTTGTTGATTCGCTATTTAACTCATCCATCATATTTTGTAATTCTTCCCTTTTATCTGTTAATAATACAATGTCGTCTGCATACCTCAAGTGATTCAAGTATTGGCCATTTATGTTAATACCCCGTTTTTCCCATTGTAATTTCCTCATAACTTCTTCCAAAGCTTGATTGAATAATTTGAGTGATACAGTGTCACTCTGTCTGACTCCTAGCCGTATATTAATGGGCTCCATTTGTTTGTTTCATTTATATATTCTAAAAAAAACATTGAATGTAAAAATATATGTTATTTTTATATCGGGACCCCGTAAAATTTGCCCCCCGAGCAGTCGTCCGGCTTGCCCGCCCCTCTATTCTTCACTGTTCATATAGATCATTTTTAAAGTATTGTTATTAATATAGCAGATATAGTAATAGCGACACTAACCTCATTTATATTTTTGTATAACTGTATCAAAAAAAGAAAACCCCATGATTTAGAGAGGAAGCAAAGACAAAGAGTACCTTTTAACAACGAAATATCTAAAACATGGAATACAATAGGCCTGCAATGGAATAAGGCAACAAAAAGGTCACGAAATAAAAATGACTCGCCAATCCTGTGCCAATCCCTACGCTGGCCCCCACGCCAACCTTCATCGACGGTATAAATGACCCACCCTCTATTCCCAGCTCCAGCATCAGTGTAGTAGTGTCTGGGAGACTGAGACCTCGGAAGCCCTGAAGAAGACATCGAAGATGATGTCGAAATCTCGGCGAAATGATAATCGACGCGGTTCAACCCCAAAGACTGTTGAGTTGAATATTTATTCCTGTAATAGTATTAATTTTAGCTCTAGGTTAATATATATATATATATATATATATATATATATATATATATATATATATATATATATATATATATATATATATACATCGGTTTAAAACGTCTTTCGACGTTGTCCGATACCTAAACACCATCTCTTCCTATCTTCGCAGTGGTTTGTTGTTAAATTTCTTTCGCTCATGGACTTGTTTACGCCGTGTTGCCATTCTAATCTGGGTCTTCCTCTTTTCCGTCGACCTATCGGTTGCCATTCTATTACTTTTTTGGAGAGTCTTGATGCTGGCATCCGTTGAACATGCCCATACCACCCTAATTGTTTCTTCTCTATATCTTGAGTTATATTTCCTTGTATTCCCATACGTTGTTTTATTACATCATTTCTGATTCGGTCTCGTCTGGAAATACCTAAAGATCTTTTCATTGCATCCATCTCTACTGCTTCTATTCGCTTTTTGTTCTTTTCACTAATTCTCCATGTTTCAGCGCCATAAAGAAGAGTAGTTTTAATCATGGTCTCATATTTATTAAATTTCCTTCCTTTCGTTATCTCTTTACTCCACAGTATACTATTGAGACATCCTAAGACTTTCTTTGCTTGAGTGATTCGTTTTTCTATTTCCCGTGTATCAGTTCCTGTATTGTCAAAGGCAACACCCAAGTAGTCATAGCTCTGACAGCAGGAAATGTGTTGTCCGTTTTCGAGGTCTATGTTATCTGACTCGTTTCCAATACAAAGATATTTGGTTTTTGTTGTATTGACATTCATTCCCCAGTGGTTATATTCTTCTATCAGTTTTCTTAGCATGTACTGCATGTCTTCCCTGTCGGTCGCTAGCACTACCTGGTCATCAGCAAACTGGAGTGTATATATACATTCATTGCTAAGCTCTATATCCATCCTATGTACCTTTCTTTTCCATCTTTCCAATGCCGCTGCAACATATATCTTGAATAAGGTTGGTGAGATACAGCATCCCTGTCGCAAGCCTTTTGTAACCAGGAATTTTTCCGTTAGATATTTTCCTGTTTTTATCTGTGCCTTAGAGTCTCTATATAGTTCTTGTACAGCATTTATCAATGTGTGGTTGATGTTTGATCTTTTCAAGTTTTGTTAAGGGGATGTTGTCATATGCTTTTTGCAGGTCTACAAAAGTAATATGAGTTTCTAGATTCTTAGCCGATCTTTTTTCTATTATTTGTTTAAGACAAAATACGTTATCGGTGCACGATCTTCCTGCACGGAACCCGCTTTGTTCTTCCTCTTCATTGTGCTTATATTCTTTCTCGATCATATTTCTCAAAATTCGTCCATACAGTCTGCTCAGGGTGCTGGTTACCGATATGCCTCTATAATTATTACAATTCCTTTTGTCCCCCTTTTTGTGTATTGAGGACATGTATGCCGTTCTCCATTGTTCTGGTACTGGGTGTCCATTTAGACACTGATTGATCACATAAGTTAATATTTCAAATAGTTTATGAGTTCCATTCTTAAGCATTTCAGCATAGATTCCCTCAGGTCCAGCGGATTTACCATTCTTTAGGGTCATTACAGCCTTCCTTACTGTTTCGATGTCTACCCTCGCTTCCTCTCCTTGTATATGTACTGACTGTGTTGGGGAGTTCGCTAGGTATTCTTGTCTTGTCTCTGTCAGCAAGCTTTCATAGTGATCTTTCCATTGCCTTGGTTTTATGGTGTGTATGTGTGCTTTGTCTTTTCCTGTATTTTTTACTGATTGTATAAAATTCCATACCTCTGTACATTGCTTCCCTCCGATGTATGTATTGATTTCTTGACATTTCTGATCCCATGTTTTATTCTTTTCTTGTTTTATCATTTTTCGTAGTTGTCTATCGGCTTCTTTGTAAGCTTGATGGTCTTCAGTATTTTTTTTATTTAGCCATTTTAGATGCTGTTCTTTTTTCTGTTTTACCATATATTCGATTTCTTCGTTCTACCATATTTTGTTACTAATTTTGTTTTGCTGTGTCCCGAGTGTCTCCTTAGAGGCCTGTTGTAAACTAGGAATAATATTCTCGTAAATATCTGAAAATGTTTGTCTCTCTATTTCTCGTAGTTTTTCATCCAGTCGTCGTTGGTATAGCTATTTAGTACTATCATTTATAAAACTATTGAAGTTGTACTTCGGAGTATCTACTGTCTGCAAGTCTTGCTTGTCTTCTAGGTTTTGGTCTCCTTGTATTATCTTAAGTGGGAACAAAATTTTCGCTCTTACTAAGTAGTGATCGGATCCACATGTTATATATATATATATATATATATATATATATATATATATATATATATATATAAATGAATTTTTATTGTTTAAACACAATTTCACAAGTAATTTACGAACTTTATTATTACGGACTTAACTGTATTGTTTACTTCGACGAATACGGCTTAACCAAACAAAACTCAATATCTTCCGTTTCCACGTTAACCTTAAATTTAACTATTTTCCGAAAAGTTAATAATTTTTCGTGATAGTCGTTTGCTTTGTACTTCAGTTACCCTTCTTGGCAAAAATAAATTAAGCCAAAGTTTTAAACTTTGTAAATTTTCCACTTGAATTATTCTAAAACAAATTTACTTTTCATAAACGCTTCAATTTCCAATAACCCAAAGCGCAAAAATTAATAATGTGGACATTTGCGCTTCCAATATTTTTTCTGCGGTATATTTAAACTCCTGCGTTTATTAATATTTAAAGAAGGGGTTACAAAAGACCAAAAACTTTAAAGCACGGTTTTCGTTACGTTGTTTTTTCATTTTTCCATATGTACTAACTGCCGCCTATATAATACCACACTCCACTTGATTTGGCTTAGAATATATTAATGTACTACTCATAATAATCTGATTAATTAATCACAAAAACTGGATGGCGGCTTGGATAATTATTACTGAGAGGTAGGCATCCATATTTCCTACGTAATAGGTGGATGAAAGTTCTGAGTGCCGTAGTACCTGTCAAGAAAAACTTTGTTGACTAGATTTGACATACAGCAGTGTTAAAGCATCACTATTAAAGCAAGAGTCAACCGAAAAGGTGACGATCAAAGTTATGGTAATTTAGTTTTTTTAAGAACATGTTTTAAGTTTAAGAAAAATTGTTTAGGTTAGAGGAAATACTATTTTGTTTGTGTTGTAACGATTATTTTGCCTACCACATAGGGTATTACTATGGGGGGGTTGAAAATAGGGTATTACTATGGAGGGGTTGAAAATTGGGGACAGAAATTTCTCGGGTGGAGATAGGGCAAACAAAACAAATCGAAACGTTGGCGAACGGCCACTCAGGGTTTATTTGAAGAACTGGGTCCTGGATAAGTGAACGACAAGGGGCGTGAAATGGGGTAACTACTAAAATGAAACAAAGGGGTACTTATATAAGTCTTCTGGACAAACAAAACATAAAAAGGTCCCCAAGCTATTTAAAATAAGGACGCCGCTTTGAAGAATCTTTTTGATGGATGAAAGAAAAGGTTCTTCCTTCCAAAAAACACAAAAAGTTAGAAACTTACTAGTAGACGCTAGTAGCCACACAGGTATGTAAAGCCAGAATGATGATGACTACGAGATCTGGCTATTAAATAACAAGACTGCTTATGAAAAAGCGTTTTATTTTAAAAAGTATTCTACAATCGAAAGCTCTCCTTCAATATATTCCCCTTCCCTCGCCACACACCGTTCCATTCGTTTTTTCGATAGGTCAAAGCAATGCTGGAAGTCTTCTTTTGTTAAAGCTTTTAGAAGCTCCGCCGTTTTTTGCTTCACTTCTTTCCTTGACTCGAATCGGATTCTTTTTAATACAGACTTGATCTTCGGAAACAGGAAAAAGTGACAGGGTGCTAAATCAGGCGAGTACGGCGGGTGTTCGAGCACTGGAATGCCTCTAGCGGCTAAAGAATATGGGCAAGTGTTATGGGCAGGTGCGTTGTTCTGGTGCAAGATCCACGGCTTGTTTTTTTACAACTCTGGCCTTCTCTTACGAACGTTCTCTAAGTTTGGTTTACAGTTTGACCCTCTGGAACCCATTCAGTCATCACGATGCCGTTAATGTCGAAAAAAACGATTAGCATGGCTTCAAATTTTGATTTCGACATCCTTGCTTTTTTCATTCTTGGCGATACATGAGTTTTCCAGTGCATGGATTGTCGCTTAGTTTCAACATCTTATTTAAGTATCCAGGTTTCATCGCAAGTGATAATGTTTTCCATTAATTCAGGCTCTTCATGTAACCTCTCAAGAAAATCTGAGCAGATCTGTTGACGGACGAGCTTTTGGTCAGGGGTCAAATTTTTTGGGACCATTTTCGCACAGACTTTCTTCATGTTAAAGTCTTAAAAATAATAATTAACGATCATCTACTAAAAAAAGTAAATCATTACGTAGAGTCAATAAATTACTTTGGGTGCTACAAAAGTTTCAAATAAGATATATACATTGATTATTTTGGATGAGTGCCAGTAAACAATTCACAAAACATTGAAGAATAAGTAAATAACCGATACAATGAAAAACTTTTATTAGAAAATCGCCATGCCTACTCTTTTGTATGGATGTGAAAGCTGGACAATGCGACAGTTCGGCAATGACATAATTCTATCTAGAATCTAAGCTTCTCATACTGAGAGCCTGGAATGAGGAACAAATTCCAGAAGAGTGGTGTATTAGGATCGTTTGCCCGCTACACAAAAAGGGCGATGAATTAGAATGTAGAAACTATAGGGGAATAACCCTCCTTAATACAGCATACAAAATATTTTCGAGTATTTTATATGGTCGCCTGAGTGAATATTCAGAGGAGCTTCTTGGATAATATCAAAGTGGTTTTAGGCCTGGTCGATCAACAACAGACCAGATCTTTGTGCTAAGGCAAATACTGGAAAAAACCAATGAATTTAATATCGACACATACCATCTTTTCGTAGATTTTAAATCGGCCTATGATAGTGTCCTAAGAAATAAATTGTATGAAGCCATGGATGAATTCCACATCTCCGATAAACTGATAAGATTGGTTAAGGTTACAATGCGTAAAGTTGTTTGCAAAGTCGAAATACAGGGCGAACAATCACAGGCATTTGAAACGCATGTTGGGCTGCGACAGGGAGATGCGCTGGCGTGTCTCCTTTTGAACATAGCTTTGGAAAAGGCGGTCAGGGATGCCCAAATAGACAGCAGAGGAAACATTTTTAATAAATCATCCCAAATTTTGGCATATGCAGATGATGTTGATCTAGTTGCCCGCACAACACGCAAGCTAGAAGAAATGTATACCACCTTGTCACACGCCTCAAAAAATATGGGCCTGCAAGTAAATGAAAATAAAACTAAGATAATGGCATCAACACCCAACAATAGAGCCACAAACATCGGCCACCAATTCACGGTTGATAATTCTACCTTTGAAGTGGTGGACAAATTCACATACTTAGGCTCCCTGATCACCAAGGAGAACGTCATGACGGAAGAAATCAAGCGAAGAATAATCCTAGCAAACAAATGCTATTTTGGACTGAGTAGACATATGAGAAGCAGAAACTTAAGCCAAAAAACAAAAATAACCATATACAAAACCTTTATACAACCAGTGTTGACATATGGGTCGGAGGCATGGACCATTTCCAAGGCAGATGAAAATCTCCTGCTTATATTTGAACGAAGGATCATGAGAAGAATATTTGGTGGCATCTGTGAAAATGGTGTTTGGAGAAGGAGGTACAACTACGAGATATATCACAGATATAAACATATATTTGGTGGTAAAGACGTAGTATCCCTTATAAAAATAGGAAGACTAAGATGGGCAGGACATCTGGCAAGATCACAGCAGAACAACCCTCCTAGAAGAATCCTTATGTCACAACATGTGGGAAGTAGAAAAAGGGGTAGACCAAAACTCAGATGGAGGGATGGTGTAGATGAGGATGGTAGACAAATAGGCGCAGTAAACTGGCAACAGTTGGCAATGGATAGAACTGACTGGCTTAATAGACTTGGGAAGGTCGAGGCTCTTTTATAGGGCTGTAGCACCAATGATGATGATGATCTAAGCTTCTTAGAAGAATGAAAGAAACAAGACTTGGTTGACAGAAAAATATAAACGTAAGACAAGAACTGAATAACTTTATCAATAAGCAAATATTAGAATACAGAATAAAATGGAATCAACATACAATTAGAATGTACGAAAATTAAGTTACTAAAGGATTACGCAATTACAAACCGAAAGAACAAAGAAGTGAAGGAAGTCTTTTGCAAAGAAAGAAAATTTTACGCCTTTTCGAAATTTGATGCCTGAGCAGGAATCCTTGGAATAAAGTTTCTGTATTTTGTTTCTAAATTATTGGATTTGATCCCAATATATATCAAAAAGTAAATAATTTACTTTACTGTTATGTTACCTCGGTAACGATTTACAATACATAATATCTGATATGTCAGTGATTAATATATTACGAAACGTTCTATTCTTGTAATATTACTGGCCTTGGAGACTACTCAATATTCTATTGATTGGTAGATATTCCTTTTATATATCTTTTACGGAATTTGCGTTTCCAATACTGTTCTTACACCTGTAGAATATAAATTTGGTTTCGACTTCGCCAACGTGAACATTACAATAGGGTAAATTTTCCCTGAATATAATCCAACCTAAAATATTTTTTTTCTTACAAAATTCCATAATTTTATTTTGGACGTAAAACGTGTTTGTAACTTTTTGTTCGTCGATATCTAACAATTTACTTTTCAAAATAAGCTTCTTACGACATACAGAGTATTGAAAACTACTAGTACGAAGGAAAAAGGGAAATTGCTCTAAAACGGCTTTTATCAATATTTTATAAAGAAGTGGTTTCTTGGCCACCTCTCAGGCAAAAATATGAGTTCTTACAGCTTATAATGCAAGGACAGATACTTCGACGTATCA
This sequence comes from Diabrotica undecimpunctata, assembly GCF_040954645.1. Lineage (NCBI taxonomy): Eukaryota > Metazoa > Arthropoda > Insecta > Coleoptera > Chrysomelidae > Diabrotica > Diabrotica undecimpunctata. The sequence continues at coordinate 30,034,899 of NC_092812.1, forward strand.
CTACAGATGTTTAGGCCAGACTGCCTCAGGTGCGAAACTTAAGAAAGGCACTCAGGCCGAAACAGCTGTAGTGATAATAATTTAAAATAAATTTTGTTGAAGTGTTGAAAACAAAAGTTATCAGTGTTTTATTGTTAGGCAAAACGAATTTCCATCAAGTAACGGTCGAATTAGGGATTGCAATCCAGCAGGAAGTCCAGCTGGATTTTGGCAAGATTGGCCTGAATCCAGCAAAATGTGGAATCAAAATAAAAACACGATTTTAATGATTTTTTTGTCCATTTATTACTTAAGCTTTTTAATGTAAACTAATGAAATAAAAACTCAAAAAAATTATCTTCATCATTCAATCTTCGCTTATCCACTGCTGGACATAGATCTCCCTCATAATTTTCCATCTATTTCGATCTTGTGCCTCTTGCATCCAATTCCTATGACAACGTTTTAGATCGTCAGTCCAACGTGTTGGTGGACGACCTCTGCTTCGGTAGGCATCATCTCTTGGTTTCCATTCCAGTATCCGCTTTGTCCATCTATTATCTGTCATTCGAGCCACGTGACCTGCCCAGTTCCATTTCAGTGTTGCTACTCTCTCTACTGCATCAGCCACTCCTGTTCTTTGTCGTAGCTGGCGATTTGGGATCTTGTCTCGTAGTGAAACGCCCAACATAGCACGCTCCATCGCCCTTTGACACACACGGATCTTTTGAACTGTTCTCCTTGTCATGGTCAACGTTTCCGCACCGTAAGTTAACACTGGCAAAACACACTGATTAAACGTTCTTTTAAGGCATATTGGTATATCAGACGATTTGAAAATATGGTTCAGCTTGCCGAAGGCTGCCCAAGTCAGTCTTATACGACGGAGAAGCTCAACGGTTTGGTTATCTTTTCCTATGCGAATCTCATGACCTAGGTATTTATAGGCCATTACCTGGTCTATGGATCTTGTTCCTACGCATAGGTATATCTTCGCTGACTACAAGATTTGTCATCATCTGGGTTTTAGATATATTTATTTTCAATCCCCCTTCTAGCGAGGAAAGGTAGAGCTGATTTAAAAGTTCTTTGGCCTCATCTATCCTATCAGCTATTAGTACAATATCATCTGCAAACCTTAGATGGCTAAGCTTTTCTCCGTTTATGTTTATGCCCTTGTCGGTCAGTTTTGCCCTTTTACATATATATTCCAAAAGCGTAGTGAACAGTTTCGGCGATATGGTGTCTCCCTTGCGTACTCCACGTTGTATCGGGAATTTCTGGGTTTGACGATCACCCACTCTAACACTGGCTGTTGCGTTTTGGTATATATGTTTAATTATATTTATATACCGATAGTCAATTCGGCATTCTGTCTAGGCTTCCAACATTTTTTGTTGATTTACGGTGTCGAATGCCTTTTCATAGTCGACAAATATTAAAGCTAGTGGTTTATTATATTCAGTGCATTTTTCTATAAGATTTTTTATTACAGTAGGTGATCGTTTGTTCCATAGCCTTTTCAAAAACAAAAAAAAAATTATCTTAGGTTTATATAATCAAATAAGGTCGTATAATCAGTCGCAATTCGCAATCAATCTTACCTCTTTTTAACTTAAAATGGTTAGAGCAAATGCCACAATTATCATGAGATTAAAAAAAACTTGTACTCAGTAAGCCGTGGAAGTGAAACAAAGGGCTTTGCTTGTGTCGGCTGAGAATTGTCACGAATGAAATTTTATCCAAATGAACTTATCTGTTGTAAGAGTAGTTCATTTGAAGCAAATTTCATTGATGGCATTTTAAATGGCATGTTAAAAAACATATTTTATCTACCGTCTTATCGCCTAACCTACTTCGCACAGATCTGCACATATAGCCGATTGCGGGGAAAGCCCTTTCGGCCTCTACGCTGGTCGGTTTTAAGGTCATCAAATAGCCATAAACCATAGACAAATGATCGCCTTTCACTCCTTCGGTCTCATAAACGATCATTTCCTTTTTCAAAATCTTTTCGTAATCTTTTTGAGATCCAGTTTTTTTTTTGGTTATAAAAGTTTTCTCCCTCGTTTCAGTTCGATCTCAAGTTCTTGTTCTAAAGTAAAATTCACGGGCTCCGGATTAGCTGGCATATCTTTTACTTCCATTATGTCCTCTTGCACTGTTTCTACAATCACTTGTTTATTTATACGACTTAACAAATTTTTCATCTCTTGTCGCATTGCCTTCTTTTTCGGCATGGGGAAATAACCAGGATTGTTTAGTCCTTCGTCATACTTTTTTGGATTTTGTAAGTACACTAATGTACCTGTAATTTCAGAGAGGCGCCGTTCCGCAATTCTGTTGCGTAGTGCTTCCGATAGCTCGGCACTAAGACTAGAGTCCTGGCTATTTAGTTTGTCTAAGACAAATGTCAAGGTTGTCTCGGCCGTTATTAAAGTGGACTATCTTCTGCAAAGAGCTTCTACAGCCAGTTTCACCGGTTGAAGAGTGGCGATCAACTCATTGATTATTGACCACTTGTTAGCAGAGAATTTTATCGCTGAATCAATGTCTATCAACGCTTTATCGATGCCAACTTTTAGACTGTAGAAACGTTCCAGGATACTGAGCAAACTGGTCCACCTGGTGCGGCAGTCAAGAATCAAACTTAATTCCTTGCCTTTCTCTTCCTTGACATATTTTTGCAAGAACGTGTCGTCTTTGGTAGGTGATTTTTTGAACGTTTTAACAACTTTTCGTATTTTCATGAGTAGATCGCTGTAACGGAAAATCAATTCAACAAGACTCGCCGATGTTGGTTCGATTGTTACTGCCAATCCTTCATATATCTCTGTCTCCATATCTTTATTTTCGTCTTCATATTCATCAATGTCGTCTATTGCTGCTTGTTTTACTTTTCTTTGAGGTTTCTTTTTATACAGAACGTCTACTACAGCCAAATGAATTCCATGTGCATAGCACAGTTGTTGATAGCAAGGCATGAGCTTGCCAACTTTCACCATAACGGATGCGCCGTCGGTTGTGATACCAAAGGTGTCGGATTCAATCATTAAACCAAAAATTTTCAACCATTCTGCCACTAATTTAATGCAGTGTTTGGCAGTGCACGAGCCGTGAATTCTGATCAAACCTAGATTAAAATATTCTGCATTGTGCAAATTGAGGTTTATGTATCTGTGATTTTTTTGGGAGGTCCACTCGAGGAAGCTCAACGAAAATCTTTGTCCTTTTTGTTTTAAATTAGTAAATTCTTTTATAAGATTTGCTTGGACTTTCTCTGCATACCTGTAAATTATCGCTCTTATAGTGTTCGGAGAAGTTGGTAATTGAAATCCACTTTTTGCGAATAACCGTCTCAAGTCGGGTGAGGTACAAAATAAATTCAAGCTAAAACCATCTTTGCAAACCATCCTAGTAACCATATCTTCCATAGAATTTTCTCTTTCAAACTAGGAATCAATAGTCTTCTTCGACTTTTTGCTCGGAACTACTTCCTGATTATCTTTATTTTTTGTCGAGGTTGCTTTGGGCGCATTGGGAGCTGGTATAATGGTGCTGGTGCTGGAACTTGAAGAAGAGACGTTGTGTATCTTTTTCAGATGTCCTTTTAAGCCTGTTGTTAAGCGGTTGCCAATCAACAATTTTTTTGAGCATAAAGAGCATCTTGCACTTCGCCCCTCATCCAGTTTTGTGAAAAAGTCCCGCAATTGTTTTTATCATCTTCAAGAGACATTTTAATTAATATTGGAGTAACTGGAGCAGCATTAAATCTGAAAAGAAAAAAAAACGTTTGTGAGATAAGGGAAGTATAACTCGCCCAGATAAAGAAACAAACTGTAAATGGCAACGGCTATCTGAACGTATGCGTGAATGAGAAAACAAGAACGCCTGATATATGTGTGAGCCTTAGTCTTAGTGTGAGCGAAAAAGCATGACCACCGGCAGCCCTTTATAGACTGTTTCTTTATCCGGACGAGTTATATTTGTTTAATGTTTTGATTGAAAAAAAAAAAACTAAAAATTAAGGGGTTACATAGGTCGGGGTGGTATAAAAAAACGACTTTTTAAAAAAATTATATCTCAAAAAATAAAAATTATTTTTATTTGTAATTAAGACATATAAAAGGATAGTACTTGAAGTACTCTGAAAAAAGAATTTCAGCCAAAAATATTCATTTTTGTTAATTTCACAGTAATTTTTCACCAACAGCCTTTTTCTTGCGGTGGACATGATATCTATAAGGTCTAGCTTCATCTGAAATCAAAAAATTAAAAATTGTCTTGTAGTTTGTACCTCTGTCAAGTGAATAAACGAAGGCATTTTCATTAGATCAAGTCGTTTTTATTTTATACAAAAAAAAATGTATGTAGAACCTTCAAATTTCGTTTTTTCTTTAATTGCACCGTGTATTCTCTAGCCAGAGCTAGAAACTACAAGAAAATTTTTGACTTTTTGATTTCAGATGAAGCTAGACCTAGATATCATGTCCACCGCAAGAAAAAAGGCTGTTGGCGAAAAATTGCTGTAAATTGGGCAAAAATAAATATTTTTGTAAAATATCGCACTCGCACTGTGATAAGATCGGTGTTGATAGTTAAGAAGGAAGTGTTTACTATTGACTGGCGGTCCTTATTCAATTAACTTATCATCAAGTGATATTCTAATCATAAATTATGCTAAATTATTAGATATTTAGTCAAATTACTTACCATTCAGTTTCCAAACAACACACACGGCAGTACAGCAGAATGAGAGAGGATTGGATTAGGCGTGAAAACACTTTTACTGGCGATAGCAGAAAGTCAACTAAAAATTAGACAAATAGAAGAGGTCTAAGAGTCAATGGGTAGGCGTAGGCGGTGCAGTCGAGAGAGTGGGCGAGATTTTCCAGTTCAATCGCACTTGTGGCACGTTCTACCTGCTAGCGCAATAGAATGGCAAGTTGCCGACTCACGGTTTTAAATAAAGAGGCTAATGAAGATATGAAGTAACTTATTTCGAATTTAATAGGTTTGCGGATCCGCGCTGCTGCATGGTTTGCTGGATCCAGCATATATAAAAAAAACGCTGGATACAGCTGGATTGCTGGATGCTGGATCCAGCAATTGCAATCTCTAGGTCGAATCAATCACGTATATTAATTTCATTTTATGTTTCTAAATTTTTGCTTTTTTTTTGACTAGACCATAAGTTGCATCTTCATTATACATGTTCAAATATCCTACGGTTTCGTAGATTTTTTTTTTATATATTGCCTTAAGCGTTTTTGGTAAAGATGCAATGAAACATTTAATATTTAATAATATAAAACAGAACCCGATGAGTGCTTCTTGCATAGCCTACTCTTTTTACTACTATTTTAATACTAAGTAAATATTAGATATGTCATTATTTATAAAGTTATAGTCTTCGTTATAATTTTTTACTTATGTTTATTATACAGAATAGCGGAAAGTAATAAGGGTGAGAGTTAAAATACCAATTACCCTCCAATATACGCAACAATACTGGTTATAGTCCATAAACCCACATATATTTTTATGATAGCTCGTTACATTTGTCCCCAATTTGGCTCATATTTGGTACGAAATGTTGCCAGGTTATTGTTTCATGTAAATACCTCTCGTTTCTATAAAAATATATCTTCTATATATACATTACATCCTGATCTTTTTAACTAGAATTAAAGAGGCGGTTTTTGTAAATTGATACTTATGATTATGCCCTTACACAAAAATAAAAAATATCGCTAAACATCGCTCCCGCTCCGCTCTTGACATCAGGATTTGTCGGGGAGATATGTTAGTCAAATTTATTATTATTATTATTATTATCCCAGATTTAGCCATACGGCTCTCACTCCCTCTAAGGGGAAAATTCACTCATCCCAGATACCTACGGTATCAAAAGGATTGAGCTCTGGTGGGACTCTTTCCGTGTTATCGAGCCCTAGGTGACTTGGTATGCTGGAGTATCTCCCAAAAATTTTCGTACGCATCTGGATGTTGAGAGAAGTACAGCTTTCTGCATGGTCTTGTAGAGATGTTCATTCAGACCTAGCTTTCTTATGTTTTCTAGGAGGTTCTTCGGAATAACTCCAGTAGTAGAGAGAATAATAGGTATTGTCTGGGTACTTTCCATTCTCCACTGTCTTCGTATTTGAATTTCCAGATCCCTGTATTTGGCGATCTTTTCGTTTTGTTTAATACGAAGATTATTGTTGTTGGGTATCGCCACATCAATTAGTGTTGTTTGTCTCTTTAGTTTATTAACTAGTATGAGATCTGGTCTATTATGTGCCACTGTTTGGTCTGTGAGCACAGTGCGGTCCCAGTATAGCTTGTAGTTATCATTCTCAAGTATACTTTCAGGAGCGTATTGATAATATGGGAGATGGTTTGTTTGGAGAAGTCCCAGTTTGATGGCTATCTCTTGATGAAGGATCTTTCCTACTGAGTCATGCCGTTCCTTATAGTCAGTTGCAGCAAATGCCTGGCAACCCCCGGTAATGTGTTGGATGGTTTCTTGAGCTTGACATCCATATCGGCATTTGTCATTTTGGACCTGAGGGTCTTTGATGATATATTTCAGGTAATTTTTTGTTGGTATAACCTGATCCTGAATGGCGAGTAATGAACCTTCTGTTTCAGGGAACAACTTTCCTGATGTCAGCCAATAGTTCGACGCTTTATTGTCGACGTGGTCTTGACTGACCTCATTAGGATGTCGCCCGTGAAGAGGTTTACCCATCCAGGTGCGCATTTTTTCGTCCTTAGTAAGATGGTTTATGCGCATTTCTGGTTCCCTCAGTTTGATCGGTGTTGTATCATCTACTGCACAAATCGCGCGATGTAGAGTAGATGTCTCAGCCTGCACCTGAAAATAAGTTCTTAAATTAGTAATGTGTTTTTCTAGTTGCTCACTTATATCCATAAGTCCTCGTCCTCCTAAATACCGCGGTAATGTCGTTCTTTCTACTGCACATCGAGGATGGTGTTTTTGTGCCTTTGTGAGGTGTGTTCGTACTTTTCGCTGAAGATTTTCTATATCGGTTTTTGTCCACTTAACAATACCAAATGAGTAGCTAAGCGCGGAACATGCGTAGGTGTTTAGTGCCTTAAACAAATTTTTACTGTTAAGGTGTGAACGAAGCAGCTGTTTTACCCTTCGTATAAACTCAGTAGTTATCTCAGTTTTCATTTGCTTATGGTCAATCTTCCGAGCTTGCTTTATTCCGAGGTATTTATACATATCATTTTCACCCATGGCCATTATTATTATTATTATTATTATTATTATTATTATTATTATTATTATTAAATAGTGATAAGGATTATCATTTCCTAGATTTAATATGAGATTCAAGATCACTAGCACCCAAAACAGATGCTTGTGGTACACCACTTAAAACTGTTTTTTTTTAGATGACAGCGACTTGCCAACAGTAACACAAAACTCTCGATTTGTTAAAAAATCACTCAAGCAGATGTCCGCGAATGCCAAAGTGTTCTAGTTTATACATCAATTGTTCTTGTTGGTCCTTGGTCAAATGCTTTTGCAAAGTCTATAACATCCATATGTCGTTTTTTATCCAATGCTGCTGCCTTCCCTGTCTTATCACTTTGCCAGCTTCAATAGGCTCAGTTAGTACTTTTTCCACTTTAACTTTTATTGTGTTCTTTTGGTATTTTTGATCGTTTTAATTATTCCTTAAGGTATCTCTTTTGCGTACAATAATTGGATAACGTCCTTTAATTTGACCAGGTCAAATGTGTTCTTAAGGTCCACAAAACATAGATATGCCGGTTTGCTATATTTTAATGATTTCTCTTGCACTTGCCTCATTATAAATATAGCGTCGGAACATGATCTTCCCGACCTAAAACCTTGTTGTTCTTCTATTAGTGTTATAATTTCATTCAGTTTATTTATCCATACGTGTTTTAACAAATCGTTTCATCGTTCTCTTTTAATAATGGAATGGACACTTTAGAGGACATAGAAGACCTAACATATTTATACAGTTTTTTAGATTGGCTGCAACTTACGATAGATTCTTCATATGCCATTCTGACTTCATTGATATAATTTTCTAGCATTAATGTGTAATTTTTGTGAGTTTGCAAGTCATGTATATCCCCTCTACGTTTATATTTTCGCCATAACTCTCTTTAGTGTCTTATAAGTGATACGAGACGTACGCTTCACGTCTCGAACGCAATTCCATGTCTATCTCTGGCCCAATTCCAATTTAGATGCAGAATAGCTTCAACAGCGTCTCGCACCCCCGTCTTGTTCCTGATTACTTGATTTGGAACTCTATCCTTTTGACTTATTCCCAGCATTAATCTTTTCATCTTGCTCTGCATTGTATCTATTTTTTGTATATACCTTTTTGCCCTAGTGAGTGCTTCAGCACCATATGGAAGTTTTATGTACTGTTTCATATTGTGTATTCAACATCTTTCATTTTTAAAACAAAAAATGGCCATTACTGCGTGATTTCTTAGCATAATTTATTTAATTAGAAAATAGTTTATTATCGAAACGAATTGTCAAATATCGGGTATTATGCCTTAAAACATCAATAACCGTTTGCATCAAATTTGGAAGGGAAAGGAACAAATTTTGATTAAAAACTTAAGGAATACGCTCATATTTTTCACGAAGCATGTTTTGAAGTTGTACAAGACTTTCTAGCTGGCCTAGTTGACTTCTAACCTTACGATGAAGTTCATCCCAAAGATGTTCGATGGAATTCAGATCACGGCTGCAGGCTGGCCATTCTAGAGTATTAGTACCTACTTCCCCCAAGTAATTTGCCACGATTCTCTATACATCAGTGAGCATTCAGGGGCAGCTTCAAATGAGATTCCAGCCCAAACCATGACACCACCACCGCCAAACTTTATTTTCTAGGACATACAAGCTTGGTCATATCTTTCATTGCTCTGTCTTTAAACCGTCTCTCGGCCATCTCCAGACTTCAAAAAGAACCGCGATTCATCAGTAAAGAGAATTCGGCTCCAATTCTGTGTATCCCATTATTGATGTTGAAGATAAAAAATTAATCGATTCGTACAGTGTCTGGGTTGTAATTTGGGAACAATAGCTGGCCTTCTTGTAATTAATCCTCTTTCATTGAGGCGTCTGCTAACCGTTTTCGCACTTACATTTACATTTCGAACCTCCTGCAGACGGTTTCTTGTAGTAATTGCAGGTCAACGTGAGTATGTACCAGTCTCTATAAAGCAATGAAAGCTCTCCGTACTGTAGTTATTGGAATACCTAAAGTTTCTGTTACATAAACTTGACTTCGTCCGTCTTGTAGCAATGCAATAATTCCAGCAACATCTACTGTAGATAACACAATATCTTAATTATTCACTTAGTCGAAATTCACGTTTGAAAAGCTAAATTACTGTTTAATTAAATGTTTTTAATATAGAACATAAACAGCAACTACAGAAAACAACAACATAAACGTCAACACTGCCAAAAACAAGCATACATGATGGCAATAAATATTTAAATTGAGACGCAATATGAAACAGTGCATAAAACTTCCTACGAATTTTTATTTTCGGAAATTTATAGGGTGGCCACCTTTTTTGCCGTTCAGTGTATATTATATAATTTAAAAATGGCTATTTAAGATCTTTTTTTGAGGAAACAGAACATTTCGGCTGTTTGTAATAATTTCAGGATTTTATCGGCAAAATAAGAACGTCCGTGCTAAAAGAGAAAATTAATTAAAAATGGTCCTGTTTTGAACCCGAAAAATCGGGAAACGCAGAGAATTTTAATTATTGTTTAAGGCAAATTATAAAGTAATAATGTCAGCACTCAGTGAAAAATTAGTTAAAAAACCAGCTGAATACATAAAATACTTAATCAGTGATAATCAATGTATAAGCAATTAAAAACTGAGAGTAGGTTTTTGATAAAAAAGTTAATTAAACAAACTTTATTTATTTATTTTTGATTTATTTACGCTGTAACCACAAGGGATATTAGCGGCCTAAAAATATAATACAGGTAAAGTTAGAAAAAATTACAATAATTGATACAGTCCTGAGTCTGTTATACTTAAGATAACTTATTGTGTTTTTAATGTTCATGTTTTTTCATAAGGCTTCCTTTATATTAATTGGGATAGTGTGCTTCTTTCTTGCTGCTTCATATGTTTTGCACTGAGTTAGTATATGCTTCACAGAGAGTGTTTCTTGACAATTTTCACACATTGGCGGCACAGTTCGCGTAAAGAGGTATTTATGTGTAAAGTTACTGTGTCTTAGTCGGAAACGTGTTATTCTCACTTGGTCGTGTCTATTCGCTGTCGGTTGGAGCCACGGTTTAACTAATTGTTTGATTTCCTTGAGTTTATTTTGTGATGCACTCCACTTATTTTGCCACGAACTTAACACTTTTTATTTTATTTCTGACTTGAAGTCATCTGAAGAAACTTCATTATAGAAACTTGATTATATTCTCCATAAGAATGGAGTCCTGGCTGAAGGATGCTAAGCGGGCTAGTTCATCTGCTTCTTCATTTCCTTGTATACCTGAATGTGATGGAACAAACATGAAGTCAACGGTAATCTTATTATCATTTAGAATCTCTATTTCTGATTGGATATGTGAGACAATTGGATTATTGGTATATAAACGTTTGATAGTGTGAAGTGAGCTTAGTGAATCGGTTATTATGAGAGACGGGGACTGTTTCGACTATTTGATGTGGATAAGTGCTTGTAATATTGCAAACAACTCTGCAATGTATGAAGAAGTAATGGGGTTGAATTTAAATTTTAAGGATGTATTGGGTGTGAGGATTGCTGCACCAACACCGTCTGAAGATTTGGATGCGTCAGTGTATATCTTATAGTGATTTTTATAAGTTTCCATTTCTATTAAGAATGATTGTTTGATCAGGTCTGTTCATAGTCTTACTTTTTTTATATATACTAAGTTTAATATTAATCTTGAGAATTGGTACTAATTAAGGTGGAGAAGTTAGGAAATTTGTTGGGAGAATTTCAGGAAATTCAAGATATAGGTCATGAAGGTTTCTTCTAACTTTTTCCTAAAATGGTGAATCTAGTCCTGTTAAAGAGAAAGTGTCTTGAAATCGATCTGTGAACGTATTAGTATGAGTAGGATGTTCTTTATTTTTAATGGATGATTAGGATGATTTTTTAAGTTCTGTATGTTTTTTTCAGGAAAAATTTTGTTCGACAACCATACCTAAAAATCTGATATTATTTGTGAAACTGAGGGTTTGATTATATAGCTTCAGATGTGAAGTTAGAGTGTTATGTTTTCGTGTGAATAAAATACATTTAGTTTTTGTCGGTGAAAATTGTAATCCGATAGTCCTAGACCCTGATTTTAACTGATTGATTGTTTGTTGTAAATGTTTTTAAATAGATGTAGAGTATATTAACTGTATATCTATATTAGTATATAACATACTGGTCTCCCCTACAAATATTGCTAGTTTTCGAGATACTGGGTGTTTAAAGTTTAAATATTGATATAATTTTGTGTTTCCACGATTTCTATTTAAAAATTGACAAGTTTACATTTTTTGGGATGAGGATTCCTAATTTATACTCTAATTTAGTATTATTAGCATATTCTTAATAGTCAACTAGACCACTCAAAGAAATTAGAAGACGCATTGAAATAGCAAGATCTGGTTTCATGAACATGCGTAAAATGCTCTGTAACCCCAAGCTATCAGTCTTAAGAAGATTGAGAACACTAAAGTGTTATATGTGGTCTCTATTACTATATGGCTGTAAGACCTAGACATTAAAACAGTATGACGTAAACAAATTTAATTCATTTGAAATGTGGATGTACCGCCGAATGCTAAGAATAAGCTGGACCAGCAGAACTACGAATGAAGAAGTACTGAGAGCAATGAACACACGTCCTCATCAAAATTAGAAAGACATCATAAATATAGGACACATAATGCGCCATAGGGAATTTGAGCAGCTCCAGGTAATATTAGAAGGCAAGATTGAAGGTAAAAGAGCATAGGACGAAAGAAAAAATCTTGGCTACGAAACGTCAGAGATTGGACCAACCTCAACAGAGAAGGTACTTAGGAGCAGGAGGTAAAATGTTTGATATCAAATCATATAATACTTTATTAATTATCCTACTGATATTATATATGAGCGTATACTATTTTTTCGTACTAAAATTTAGAAGTATTAATATTTTTGTCTATTTTAAGTTAAACGAAAATGTATGCCACACATGTGGCATATGTGGTGTCCTCTATCAGCTAAATCAAAATATGATGCATCAGATTATAATTGCTCATACTCAAAAGGCCCCAGTTATAATTGTTTGTGCATAAATGTCCACAACCGTGAAAGTTTGAAAATTTTAAAAGTCAAATTTAACACACTGTATCTTTCATAACATGTATCAACATTTTATTGAAGATAATTTTATATACCTAAGAACCACCCTGTATATTCATAAAAGAATTTTACTATTACTGTACTTTTATCAATACTTTGTTTCATTTCTCAACATTTTTCATCAACTTTTATATATAATAAATGTGTTTTGAAATTTTATACTATTTATAAAAATTTAACCAGATTTACAAAATCCTGTATTTTGTCGAGACTGTTTTCCTATGCAATGTTGAAATATCCCAGCGAGGAAATCGTGTGAAGTTTTAGCACTTTAAATCCCTACTAGAAGAGTGTCACTCAACTATTTAAAATATGTTTAGCATGTGCATACGAATTGAGTTTCGGCTCCAAACTTGCACTTTGCACTTGCCGTGCAATCTTTGTTCTGCATTGTCAACACGTTTATAGGATAAAGTTTAAAAAACTTTTTAGACCGAAGTAGCTTAGGTGAGAATGTTATTTTTACTTATATGTTAATATAATTCTGAAACTAGTTTCTTGTATTATTTTTGTGTTACGTACTATTTTTATAGGAATTACCCTAGATATTTTGTATAAAAACGGGATTTTGTATAAAAATATCATGCAAGGAAAAATAGCAGGTAAACGCAGTCCAGGACGAAGAAGAACCTCATGGTTGAATAACTTGCGAGATTGGTATGGTGTTAATACTAGCATGCTATTTAGGGTGGCAGTGAATAAAATTAAGATAGCTATGATGGTAACCAACGTTCTTCATGGTACATGAAGAAGAAGAACTCCTCAAAAATAAATGAATTCCAACGAGACTTTGTATATCAAAGCAAGGTCATTTATCCACGAGCTTTTGTGTGTCTGGGGGAACGTTTGGCACTTCCGATTGGTCTGGCTGCTTACAAATATTATTAAATTAGTTCTTTGAGTATTATATAAAATAATCAAGAGTAAGAATATAAGAAGTTACGTTTTTTTTGGAAGTTTTAAAGCATCTAGAAAAAATACCGCCAACTAAATAAGTCTGGAAGTATTCGTTATTAATTTTTGGTAATATTTTCTAAAACATACGTAACAATAAGCACTGAGATTTGAGAAAAGTAAGTACTATTTTATATATGTAGCGAGCCTTTGTGTAGTCCGGGCCTATAAAACAATAATCAGGCCCGTAGTAAGTTATGGTTGTGAAACATGGGTGGTGACACAGAAATCTGCCAATGCATTAGATGAGTTACGAAAGTCAAAGCCGAAAACGGTTTTTTAAAAAATTAATTTTCGTAACAAAATTTATTTATTGAGAACGTACAGGTATGGTAACAACTACAAAACAAAAAGCTCTTAATCTAATAAAACACTGGTATATATAGTCTTTCTATATGTCGTCACATATTGGATAATCCAGGGACGTAACTCCTCCGCCCTTAGAAAGAAGCATATCCTTGGGGTGTGCTTCTTTACACAATAAATCCTTGGGTTTCTTCTTTTCTTGTTTCTTTTTGTTTTCTTTCTTCTTGTTTTCTTTGACGCACAGTTTTACAATATTTAGTTAAATAATATAAAATTAAAATGAAAATTATTATATATATACAGATTGTCCAAAAACTTGTTTGCTTAAAATAAATTGAATTATTATCTTTTAAATTATATTTTTGTGTTTCTAACTTTTCTAAAATATCTTTAGTCTTTCTAAGGTTAATTGTATTAAGATTTATTGGTGAAAAATTTGAACTTTCATTTTGAAAAATATTAATAGAAGGAATAACTTTTGGAAGATTTATATGAGCAAAGTGACTTTTACTAATTTTTTCTGTTTGGAAGACTTCATTCTTGATTTTCACGGTACATTCAGGAACTGATTCTAAAACGTAGCTTCCATGTATTGGTAAATTTTCTTTTGAGTTTGGGCACTCAATAATTGCTAATTCTTCTTCTGGAACTGTAACTATCCATTTTCCGTCGCTGATTCTTGTAGATTCTATCTTCTTTATCTTTACTTCGAAATATTCACATGACAATGCCTTTTTCTTGAAATTTATTAATTGGACTGCACAAGGGGCTTCTTCGGTTATCGTTAGTCTATTACTTCCTTTACATATGTACTCTTCTGAGTCTATTTCTGTGCATATATCTTCCATGTAGATATAGCTAAATTCATTAAGTGCGAGGAAAGGTTTGTAAGGTAAATGAATAAGATAATTTGAGTTGTTCATTGGAATAGGAATAGGGAATAGCTGGTAATAATCATATATTTCCGATTCAACTAATGGAATCTCTAATACAAATGTAATTATAGAATTTACTGAATAGCTCTTAATATTTATTATTTTCTCATACTGAATTATTTTTCCTAGTGTAGAATCAAAAGGTATTAATTTTGACTTTGTCTGAGATTTTGCTTTCTTTATTTCATTTAAAAGTTCAATTGGATTTACTATAGAATTGTGCAAGGTATTTATTTTGGCAAATGAGATTGCAGTTTCTACTTTTTCAAAAATATCATAAATTGTTTGATAAAGTAAAGTAATTTGATTTATCACTATAAATGACTGAATATGTGTATACATACTTTTTTCAAATAAAGCTAATTTATTCTCTATAGCTTCAATTTTTGATTTCAAAATCAATTGATTATGTGAAATATTATTTATAGCATTATTAAAAGTATTTATAGAATCTTGCAATAAAGATATTTGTCTTAGGGAATTTACTTTTAAGTTACTTTGATTATCTTTTAATTGTTTTATTTCGTTTTCTATTCTTTGTGCGTCTTCTTGGTCCATATTTCCTGTAATACATTTTATTATTGTTCCTAGAGGATTTAGAAGTCCTCTTTTTATTCTTTTTTCTTCCTTATACAATGATTAAGTCTAAGTTTCTTGAGATTTTCTTTTTGTAGATAATCTATTTCTTCTTCTTCTATGTCCATCTCCTCAATATGATATGACTGAATATTATTTAAATTTTCTTCTTGAATATATTCTACATTAAAAGGTTCCGTAAATTTAATTTCCGCTGGAGTTTCTCCTAGGTTACTTATCATAGTAAAAGCGTTGTGATCATTTATTTCAATTAAACATGAAGGAATTTCTGCATTTCCGATTTTTGTATAATTTAGTATCGCTGTACCAGATCTTCTGTTAACTGGGACTTTAACTTTTTGAGCAGTTCTTGGTGGTATTATTATTTTACTAGGTTTAAAATATTTTTGTTTAGTTGGATCTTGTGATGTTAAAAATATTGGAAGAGAAATGGTTGGGGTCTTTAGTTTTGAATCTTTAAAATCAATAATAGCATTGATTTGTGATAAAAAGTTGCATCCTAGCAAACCGTCAAAATTAGGAGAGAAATCGAAAAGATAAAATTTATGACAATTTGGATTTTTAAAACTAGGGAATATTGGAATGGTCATAGTTTCATTATGAATTGAAGTAGCGTGTGCAGTATGCACAGCAAATTGCTCAGGAATTATATATTTCGAGAAAAGTTCTCTTGCGAGGTCAGGTCTAAAAAAACTTTGTTCTGATCCTGTATCTATTAAAAATGTAGCATTAATTTCTGGAATTATTATCTTAGGTAATTTATCATATTGTTTAATAGCATTAAAATTTATGTGGCTGTACTTGTTGAGGCTTGGACTGGAAAATTTTCATCATTATATATTCTTCTTTCGTTTTCATTGCACCTTCCTAAATTATTATTATTATATGTTCTATCATTATCATTATATCTTTCTTCTCTTACATTATTACTCGTTATTTTATGATTAAATAAATGATTTGGAGAACGTCTATCATTTCTAAAATTACTTCGTAAACTAAAGTTATTGGAACTTGTATCCATTGGCTCAGGTCGCGTTGAATTTCTGCTTTGATTTTGGGTATGAATAGATGGCTGATATCTAGGTATATTTGGAAATTGTCTTTGAAATTGGTTACCATTATTATTATTAAAACCATTGTTCGAAAAACTTTGACGATTTTGAAAATTATTATTTGGATTTCTGAAAAAATTATTATTTCTGAATTGACTAGAACTTTGGGAAGAATGTCGATTTTGAAAATTATTATAATTCGAAAAATTATCATTTCGAGAAAAATTATTTCTATTTGGAAATGAAGAGTGTTGTGAATTATTATTTGAATTTCTATTGGAATTATTATAGGATCGAGAATTATTAAAACTTAAGGGTCTTGTATTATTATTTCGATTTTTAAAAGTAATAAAATTTTCTTCTTCTTTCGCGAAAGCCATTGCTTGTTCTATTGAATCAGGATTCTTTAATCTGACTACTAACTGCATGTGATAATTAAGGCCATTGATAAAAGTTTTAAGACAAAGATCTTCATATTGTTGAATTTTTAATATTTTTACATTTAACTGGTCATTAGACATATTTATTTTTGAACAAAGAATGCTTCTAGCATCCTGGATTCTTAAACCAAAATTTTGTGCATTTTCGTTTCTTTCTGGTTTCATTGAAATTATATCTTGTATTAAACAATCAATTGATCTCTGATCAGAAAATGTTACTATAAGAGAATCTTTAACTTTTGCCCAAGAATCAAGTTCTGTTCTTGATGCAATAAGGTCTGCTGCTCTGTCAGTTAGCTTACTTAAAACAGTATCGAAAAGACAAACATTTATAGGATTATTTGCATCTCTATTGCTATGATTATTTAAAAAATTTTCACATGATTTAATAAATCTATTTAATTGTTTCGGATTGCCATCAAAAGTAGGAATGTTATCTGCTTGATATTTAATTAATTGAAAATTAGGTTGAGCCATTTCGTTAAATGTTAAATTTACTAAATTATCTAAAATGTCCTCCACAGTGAATCAAACAATATATAATATATAGGTAAAAATATGGATTTTGGTAAAATAGGAAACACTTACATGAATATTTTCATTTTCTATAGACTTCAGACTATTTTTGTTCTTCCGTCTGCACCAATAGGATTCTGGACGATGCTGGTTCCTTCTCCCTGGTCTTGGCTTCTCCAATAGGCTGTGGACAATGTTTGTTCCTAGCCCTGGACGTTTGGCTGTTACCGTACCCGAAATGTGGATTTTTTCCGTTAATCTTTAAAAAGAAAAATTGCACACGAAATTCGGCAAGGTTAACACGAACACTGTACAATTTCGAAAAATCCGAATGACTGCGCCAGTTACGAAAGTCAAAGCCGAAAACGGTTTTTAAAAAAATTAATTTTCGTAACAAAATTTATTTATTGAGAACGTACAGGTATGGTTACAACTACAAAACAAAAAGCTCTTAATCTAATAAAACACTGGTATATATAGTCTTTCTATATGTCGTCACATATTGGATAATCCAGGGACGTAACTGATGTGTGTGAAAGAAAAATATTACGTAGGATACTGGGCCCAATAAGTGAAAATAATAACTGACGAATTAGGTATAATAAAGAAATATACGAGCAATATAGCGAACAAACTCTAGCACAATACACTAAACTGCAGAGATTACGGTGGACAGGGCACGTGGTCCGCATGCATGAGAATATAATCCCTAGAAAATTACTAAATGCAAGAATGCAGGGAAAAAGACCTGTTGGAAGACCTAAAAAGGTGCGATGAGGTTGCTAGGAACTGTCTGAGAACGCGTTCATGGAAAAGAACAGCGGTAAACCGAAATGATTGCAGAAGCTTTGGAAGGAGGCCAATGCCCGATTCGGGCTGTAGTGCGATTGAATGGATGGAGCCTTTGTGTATGTTTATAGGAAAGTTGGGCCCTTCTGATTAGTCTGGATTTAACACTTTGTCCAGTCACCACTACGAGATGGTCGGCGTCTCCTAAACGTTTGTCCTATGAGCTCTCCAAGGTATGCGCAGCATTCTTCTCCAGCACCACATCTCAAAGGCATCAATTTTTTGGCGCTTGCGCCCGCGAAGGGTCCAAATCTCTGCCCCGTATATAAATATTGAGAATAAAAGGGCATTCACCAGTCTCGTCTTGATATTTTGAGGGATAGATCTGTCTTTCCCAACTTTAGTTATGCGACTCATCGCATTTTTTGCAATACCAAAAACGTCTCCGAACTTTTGCTTCACAGTTACCATCGATAGTAATACTAGACCCGAGACAAAACTGTCGACTATCTGGTATTCCTGTAACATGTTAGTCAGTCGAATAGTATGAAATCTGTCGACCACCATTATTTTTGTCTTAGCTTTATTGATTTTTAGACCAACTTTATTGCTTTCGTACTCAACTCTTCGCAGGAGATTAAACATTTCTTGCTCATTTGCTGCTATAAGTCCAGTATCATCAGCAAATCTTAAATTGGAGATTTTCCTACCAGCCACTGTTACTCCACTGCCTATCCATCTAAAGCCATCCTCGTGACAGATTCACCATAAATGTTGAATAAACTAGGTGACAACACGCATCCTTGTCTAACACCTCTTTCGATCTTAAATTTGTTTGAGAACTTCTGATCTGGTCGTACTGTTGCTATATTGGACTGATAAAAATTTTTAATAAGTGTCATCAGGTGCATTAGTGTGCTCATTTCTAATAAAATAGACCACAGATTTATCCAGCTTACACAATCAAACGCCTGTAGACAATTGATACCAGCCTTCACAGTCCAGGTCTCGGTACCACGTACCAACACTGACGAAATATAGCATTTGTTCATTCTTTGACGTAATTTAAATTTAAGCTATAGTTATAGAATAATGATTTTCTTTTTAGAAACATGCGAGCTGTGTTTTGTCATTTATTATGTTTATTTGGAAATTGTTCGTCCTGCTTAATAAGAGTTCATGAAGTATGTTAAAGTTTTCAACTTCTACCATTATTGGTGATGGTTGTTGTAATTTTTTGTTTATCTAATTCTTAAACTTTTAAACTGTTTTGCGAAAGATTTAATGATGTATTTATCGGTCTCGAAATAGGCCTGACCATACAATAGATTGTTAGCAAACGGGAGAGAAAGACGATGAATCCAGCTCAGAATAAGTAATACTCGAAAGACTCGACTACTTGATTTGCCTTAAAACATTACCTTTTCTTAATTTTAGGTTAGAATACAATCCTTATTGTCCTAACAGAAAACCTTATTGCAATGATAGGCTTCCACAGGTGTGGTAAGACCAATGTCTAGCTAATCATTTCTCAAAGTTTATTATTTATTAAAAGATTCTTTGAGTGATTGAAAAAGGACCTTAAAATATTTTTATGCTAAGCCTCAAGTAGTTCATTGTTCATCGTAAAACGAACGGAACTGAACATAAATACATAAATCCGTCGTACACCCTCTTCACATACAAAAATCTTGAGAAAAACAAAAATTGGAGATAATTTAAAAACTTCGGAGAATAAATCAGGAGGTAAGTGAGGCCCAGTGTTTTCACTCTTATTATGAACTCTCTTTCCCTCCTTTTTCGATAGCGATGAGTTTTCATGTGTGAAATTTCCACTTCATACATTAATTCTTTATAAAGTTGGAAGTAGTTCTTCTCAAATTCGAATAACTTTTCAAAGGGTATTTTTTATTGAAGTGGAGAAATTTTCTCTCCTTCGTGTTTACCAGGCTTATGGATAGAAAATTTCAAATTGTATAGCGTAGAAAATATTATTTATTTCCAATTTATATTTTTTATCGAATTTATGAAACAATTATACTCGATTTGACAATGCATGACAGCACAATTTTATGGCAAAAAATTACAATGATCTTTATACAGGACTTACACAGGAATTTTAATTGTTACTATTGTTTTTTTTTTATTATCTTATTTCTCTGATAAGATATGAAACTTGAAACACGTGTAGGAGAATGGTGAAACTCGAATTGAAAAGAAATGCACTCGTCTACTTTCATTTCAACAATTTGCTACATTTGATACTACATTTCACAAAAATGAAACGGTGAATCGGCATAATTTTCATTACTATGCATAAAACAATGACTATTTTGTTAACACTCACAGTCAAACTATGTGGTCTATAAATGTTTGGGGTGGTACTTTTTGGCGATTATGTGATTGGCCCACATTTTTTTGACCGTCGTGTGAATGGTGCCATATATATGGATTTCATCTAAATAATAACTTTCCTGAGAGGTGGATAGGCAGAGGAGGACCAACTGTTTGGCCACGGCGATCACCGTAATTCTTCAAAAGTCATTTTTTCATGTGAGGCTATATAAAAGACCATGTGTACCAGAAGCCTATAATAACGCCAGATGATATGAAAAATAGAATAAAAGAAGCTTTTAATAAAATTGACTTACAAATGTTAAGAAATCTGGCTCAGCCATTTGAATATCGGTTACAAATTTGTATAGACGTTGAAGTTGGACATTTTGAACATTTACTTTAGTTTTATTTCCTTAATATCACATTAATTGTTACATTCATTACATTGTAACGAAATATTTTGCTTACCACATAGGATATTATTATGGGGGGTTGAAAATTGGGGACAGAAATGATTGGGATTAGAGATAGCAGCAAAGCAAAATAAACAAAACTGTTGCGAACGGCTCTCAGGGTTTATTTGGAGTAGCTGGGTTGTGGATAGGTTGAATGGCAAGGAGATTTAGATTGGGGCAACTACAAAAATGAAACAACGGGATACTTACATGAATCTCCTGGAACAAACAAAACACAAGAGTTCCCTCTAGCTATTTGAAATAGGGACGCCGCTTCGAGGAAACTTCCTGCTGGAAGAAAGACAAGATTCTTCCGTCCTAAAAAACACAAGAAAAAAGGGTTAGAATCTTTTTTAAAATAATGAGACAAAATCGTTTAGAGAATGAATCTAAAACTAAATAACTCTAAAGGGGGTATGACCTGGACTATACTATACTCTCTCTGCCACGCAAAAAAATGCATCTCTAAACTGTGAAAAAAGTATCCTAAAGCGGCTGCTTAGGACATTGAGGTTGAAATTAGGACTAGACGCAAACCTTGGACTCGGCTTCTTAAAAACTCAACACTGGAACATGTTGTAATCCTTCAAAGTTGTTGCAGGCGAAACAATTCTCTTAGATACTTAGAAACATAGAAATAGTGGTTACTCTTCCAAAACTGACACTTTACATAGAGTATAATTCACTATTCTCAACAAATTTTGCCGGCTTCTTGACCGGCCTCTCTCCTCTGATCCTTGCAATGGGACAACCCAAAAATCTTGTCAAATCGCTTCAAATTATATCGCAAAACAACGTTGAATTAAACAACTTTTAAAATTGTAGAAATACACACGTATTATATGGATCATTTAACTTCGTAGCCGAATTCTTTCTTGGGGAATGTATGATGTGTACACAAACACACCAAATTTTATATAATATAGCGCAGGAATGTACTAGATAATTTTTTATTATTTGAATATAAGATAGTTTTTAAGGAATTTTTTGCATTGATTTTTGGAATTTGTTCGGAAATGAGATGCAATAATTTGCGCTTCTGAGTTTCACTCTTAGATTCGAAAGTGTTTGGGGCTGATTGTGTATTGATACGGTCGAAACTGTCCCATAATATAGGATGTACATTGAAAGAATGAATAGAAGACCAGATATTGAAAATACTGCTATTTGTGACATCTAGTTTTCGTTTAGTGGAATGAATAGCTTCACGGAGAAGCGCAAAGCTGGCCTAACAAAATTATCTTAATAAGCGACAAAAACTAGAATTTCTACTCAAAGTGGATATTTTTTTACATAATTTTCTCATCTCAAAGGATAATAACCTAAAGCTTTGTATTTATAAAAGCTCCTTAGGCAGGTAAAGCTTTGTAATATAACTTAATAAATTTTCTATTTTTATTTTCAAATTATATACTAGTTTGTATAAAACGCTCTCATTGTAAAATTAGATTTTATCTTTTAATATTTCCTTCTTTAAATTAAAGACACATTGTGTGAATATCCGAAAGATAAGATAATCCGAAACAAACAAGAAACGAAGTTTCCACAGAAAAAAACTGATCATTGGGAAATCATGTAACATTACATAGATGGGGGTATTTGCGTTGTAAGTTTGACTTTAACAGTACAATTTATTATTAGTTCTTTAACTTTTTTAACTGTCTCGAATAAAGATTTGATTACGCTGGCAATTATTATTAACACTATTCTCATAAAACTTACTACGAAGATATTTTAAAAATTTTTATTTGCATAATCATATAATTGCTAAAAAAATTGTGTAAGACATTTCGTTTACATTATAACATACTGTACTTTAAAAATGTCTGATAACAAAACAATAATGGTTAATTCGTTGTTTTTTTCAGGTAAGTGAGTTTACAATACTTTCCTCAAAAAAAAAATGTAAGTATTAAGGAATTACTATAATTAACTCAAAAAGAGGTACACATTTTATACCCTGTAATTTTCCGTATCACCACCGAATTCCATGAAGATTGTAATTCAGGTTCCATTTGCCCTTCACTTTACTTTTATACTTGTGCCGTTGGTTCCTTTCTATTTTTTAGGGGTGAAAGCTACCCCTATTAGAAAAAAATCGTATAATTGTAAATTAAAGTGGGTAATTGATTCAAATCAGATTTTAATGTAGTGAATGAATGTAATTAACATTAAATAACATAATTTAAGCATTTATCACAGTTTAACCCCTAAATCTCACCCTTAGATTTTAATTATAATTAAATCAATGTTATTAAATAGCTTGTCTCCACTAATTTGCAAGGAATTTTGGATTAAGATTATAGTTGTCCTCCACTTTAAAACTGAACTTTTGCCCTTAGTTGCTTTTTATTTTTTAAGGGTAAAAACGACCCCTAATGAAAAAATTCTATAATTGTAAATTCAAGCTATTCGGAAATATTTTTTTGCCTTACATAACGCATCAACCACGCAGGGATATTAGCTTGTATGGATTGTGATACAGAGTTACAACCTAACAATAAAATATTAACCATAGCAATACATAATTAGAAATAAACCTAAATCTATACAAAGTAAAATATTAGATTTTTGAAAACATCTTGCAGTCTTTGAGAAAGGCGAAAATATTTTTAGTATCACTGTCTTTTCCAAAAGCACTATTTAATGTTGATGGTATATTATACATTTTGCGTTGCACATCATACTTGGGGCACTGCAATAAACAATGTTTTACCATTAAGACACTTTTACACATGTCACACACAGGTTTATCAGCACGTTTTAGTAGGTAGTCGTGTGTTAACCGAGTATGACCAATCCGGAGGCGAGTGAAGGTTACTTTTTCTGTTCTATTGTTAAATTTCAACTTCGTACATCTTCGTTGGGGAGTTCTTTCATGCACCCTGCCATATTGAATTAATCTTTTCTTTAAAGAATGCTTTCAGGTCGGTGTGAAGAGATTTCGTATTCTCTTCTGCGTTTGGGTTAGTAGGTGCATTTTTTGCTATTTTGTCTACAACCTCGTTTCCTTCGATTCCGGTATGTGACGGTACCCATATAAAATTAACTTTAATGTTTATATTTTCTGCATGTTTTAGTTACTTTTTAAGAAGGAGTAGTGGACGATTACAGTAGAGTTGGTTTAATGCCATTATTGAGCTGAGAGAATCTGTAATAATGATATTTCTCTTTTTATTTTTGTTAACTATCAGAACTAGTGATTTTAGTATCGTATACAGTTCAGCAGAGAACGTTGTTGTATATGAAGGTAATTTGTAAGCTTCTGTATAATCTGATGAGTAGATTGCTGCCTGTCTTCGTATTTGGAGGCGTAAACTTTGAAACAGCTACCATCTTTGCTTAATATTTTAAGAAATTCATGATTAATTTGACTTGCTGGCGTTTCTGATTTTGTCAATAAGCTGGTGTCAGTAGAGGGAAGTCGAATTGTCCAAGGAGGAGAGATTTGAATTGAGGAGATATCGTAGGTGTCTGGAAAATGGATACCTATTGTTATCAAGTAGGTATGTAGGCGTTAATAAAAAGGGTGATCAGTTCGATTTAAAGTTTGGAAACAACTTTTGAAGAGGTCAACGAATACGTTGTGTATAACTGGATTATCTTGATTAGAGGATACTGCCGCGGCATAAGAATGACTTAGATATTGTCTTCTAAACGCAAGTGAAATCTCTTCAGTTTCCCAGTATAGGGTTTGTATTAGACTTGTGTGGTGTGCTCCTAAGGAAGTTCGAAGACCTGTATTTTAAATAACATCTATTGTTTTTAAGTACGTTTTTTTGGAGGAATTGTAAACAATTAAGCCGGAGTTTGAAACGTAGTAGGGCCTTGTAGATATTTACTAATGTAGAAGAGTCAGCGCCGCATTTTTTGTTTGCGAGTGATCGTAACAAATTTATTCCAGGCTGACATGTCTTTTTTAAATATTCTAAATGTATCTTCCAAGTTAGTTTTTGGTCAAAGATCATACCAAGGAATCTAACTTCGTCTACATATTTAAGCTGTTCCCCATTTAAATATAAGTTCTTCGTTTGTATTTGGTGACTTTTCTTAAAACATACTGCTTTCATAGCTACAAGAAACAGAGTAGTGCTAAGGCCCTGTGGTATACCATTTTCTTGATTTTTTGTTGAGGAATATACGCCTTCTACTCTGACTTGAAATTGTCTATTTTTTAATAAGTTTGATATTTATTTGGGTATATTACCTCTTATTTTCCATTCGCTGAGCGTTTTTAGAATTGAATATTTCCATACTAAATAATAGGCTTTACTAATGTCGAAAACTATTCCAATACAGTGTTGTTTAATTGCGAAAGCCTCATGTATTTCCGATTCTACATCAATAAGGTTTTTGGAAATATTTAATTATACAATGACATTAAATTTAGAATTCTTTACTGTTTTATTTTTTTGCCACATAATTTCTACCCTTATACAAACCATCCCTTGGTGGCAAGATTTAGTCAGTCGCGCACTATCTGTGTTGAAAATGTAAGAACTGACCTTCAACTGGAACTGTGTGATTTGCAGTCAGATCCTTTTTATCGGGGAAGACCAGAAAGAGGATTCGACTTTTTTAAATTATTACCGGAGAAACGTTATTCCAATTTTTAAGAAAATTTGGTCTTAGAATGAGTTTCATCCTTGGAAGCACGTACCTTTGTAAAAGCAGCTTTTACAATATATAAAATATATAAAATTCAAATACAGATGTTCACACTCTGATAAAATTTATAAATTTTCTACATGCAATTGTAATGTAACTTAGCTTCTTGGATAAATAAAAATGGCTATCCAAATACACATCAGTTTTATTCATTATAAATCATGAACCAAGTTGCATATGATGCGGCCGTCACACTTTTATTTTCTTAGATGGTGGTTCTCTCTGGATTCGACCAACATTGGTAGTATATATTAATCAATAAAGATATACTTTGTGGTAATGAGTACCTTATTGTGTGCTATTCAAATAATTCATTATCAACTTCGACTTGAAAATAACGCTTGTAAAAATATGATTTTAAGATGAGACATAGTTAATTTCGTAAATGCCGTTTAAAATTGTACAGCAGTTCTGTGTGCTATGCTTTGTCAAAAGCATGTCATATATCAGAAAAAAGAACAACGATAAAGTAGTAGGTAGATATGGAGAAGATAATACAAACAATAACGGAGAAAGGTTAATAGATATATGTGGTCAGAATGGACTCAGAATCATGAATGGATATTTCCAACATAGAAACATTCATAAATATACGTGGACTCAGGAAACCCGAAACTTAAAATCAGTTATAGACTATGTCATCCTTAAACAAAAAAGTCGACTGAAAACAAAAGACGTAAGAGCATGTAGAGGACCCACTCGCGGCAGTGACCACTACCTCCTACGTTCAGATATTTCATTCCCACATAAAAGAGAACAGAAAACGCCGCAAGATAACCATACAAAGGAGCAAGTACAAGAAGTACGATACAATTTGAATAGTTTACACCAAGAAAGTGTTAGAAAACTATATAAACGTAGACTGGAACAAAAACTAATTGAAACGGAAGATAATACCAGGAATGTTAATCAGTTATACAAAACCATCAAAGAATGTATACACGCCGCTGCCCTAGAAGCACTAGGGCGATATGAAAAGATCGGACAACAAAAACCATATTGGTGGGATCAAGATATTTCGCAGGAAATAACACAGAAAAGAAAATTGTATCAAAAATATCTGAACACAAAAAATGTGGAAGACAGAATCGAATACAAAAGAATGCAAGCGATGGTCAGAAGAAAAATTTGCCAAAAGAAAAATGAATCCTGGGAAAAAAAGTGCACCATGATAAATACATACATTGGTGGAAGCCAAAGTTCAGAAAGCTGGAAACTGTTAAAAAATTTAAGAAACAACAAAAAAAGAGATATTATCCAGTCCATATCACCGCAAACTTGGGAAGAATACTTTAAAGATTTACTAACAGAGACAAGAGAGCCCTTCAAACAGATAGAGAACTATGGTTTACAAGGCGCCAGGCTGATAGGGTCACCAATCAGAATAAATGAGAGAGAAGTCGAAACCGTATGCAGACATCTAAAGAATGGCAAATCACCTGGCCCCGGAAATGTAGCTCCGGAACTCATTAAACATGGACCCAAAATACTAATTCAACGACTACGACAACTTTTCCAGGAATGCATAAATAAACATGAAATACCTGAGGAATGGAAAGAATCGCATATGAGCACCATCCATAAAAAGGGAGATAAATCGAAACCTGAAAACTATAGAGGAATTGCAGTTACTAGTAGTATTAGCAGAATATATGGGAAAATAATAAAAAATCGAATAGAAGAAGAATACCAAGATATGGAAGCCGAAGAACAGGCTGGTTTTCGTGCAGGTCGATCTACAATAGACCATGTCTTCTCTATTACTCAGATAATTGAAAAGAAAGTTGCTCGTGGCCAAGAAGTCCATCTGACGTTCGTAGACCTTAGGAAAGCATATGATAGTATCCCGCTTGATAAATTATGGGAGGCACTGGGGAAAACAAATATAAATATAGAATTGATTGAAGCAGTAAAAACGTTGTACTACCAACAAACAACAAGAATTAAAACAGGAAATCTGATAACACCGGGATTCAAAGTGACTAAAGGACTAAGACAAGGATGCTGTATATCCCCAACATTATTCAAAATATACCTCGAAGCAGCACTCAACAAATGGAAGAAAAAATGTACGAATATGGGCATACCACTAATAGACTTAACTTTGTACACTCTGTGCTTTGCAGATGACCAGGTCATCATCGCACAGGACTCTGAAGACCTTAGTTACATGATGCGAAAACTATTAGAAGAGTTTACAGAGTGGGGTTTGGAAGTGAATATGGAAAAAACTGAGTACATGAGTATCGGAGGAGATCAACATAACCTTCACGTAGAGGAAAATCAAGAGATCAAACTATGTGATAACTACAAATACCTAGGAGTAAAAATCACTCAAGTCGGAAAATTAGATGCAGCCATTAAGGAACGAAATACACAGGGAAGGAAAGGCATAGCCTTACTAAACAGCGTACTGTGGGATAAAAACATCTCTAAAGACAATAAAAGAAGAATATACAACACCATAATAAAAAGTATCACAACATATGGATGCGAAGTGTGGCCCCTAAAAGACAGATCAGAGAAAATGCTTAGAGCAACAGAAATGGACTTCTGGCGCCGCTCGGCGGGAATCTCCAGACGCGACAGAATAATAAACGAGAGAGTCCGAGAAATCATGGGGGTTACACATAATATTGTTGATGATATCAAAACGACACAACTCAGATGGTACGGACACGTAAGGAGAATGCCGGAGAATAGAATACCAAGACAAATTCTTGAATGGCAACCAAGAGGTAGGCGAAGACCAGGAAGGCCTAGAAGAAGTTGGAGAGAAGGAGTTGATAAAGAAATCAGAGAAAGAGAACTGGAAGACGATCTATGGAACGATAGAATGAGATGGAGATTGGAAATCGGAAGACGTCGAAGAACGTTGTAAACCGAAATTATATATGTCATATATCAGAAATACTGAGCTCCACATTGTTTCCGTTCTAGGCTTTCTTTGATTTTATTAATACTTTTGTGACACTGCCAAATTGTAGAGCGGTAAAAATCCGAATTAACGTGATAAGATCAAACCTTCTGCAGTGTTTGTGTTATTCTGTTTAATAGAATTCTTTCCATTATTTTTGAAGTCGTTGGTAGTAAAGTTATCGGTTTGCAAGAACTAATTGCTGCGGTCGGTCTTCTTGGTTTGGAGATCGTAACGATCTGCTCGAATTTCTCTTGAACTGGGAAATAATAAAATGTGAAGTACACTGTTAAAATATTGATTTCAATAGTAGTTGTGCTTCTCGAGAAAGGTTTTTCAGCTCTTTAATAATATCGCGTACCTCTGTGGGCAAAAAATTTATTGTTGGAAATGATGTATGCTTCAATTTCGTCATGGGTATTATTCTTCCAGTGTAGGGTGAAAACAGTACAGCAATACAGAACAGCATAAGTCATTGATGCAATTACTTAAAAATAAAAACATTGATACAAGAGACATCTGAATAATAAACTATCTTTACTATGAACAAAAAATTACAGTGTGAATAAATAGCTCTGTAGTGGATAAAATAAAAATCAAAAGACGTGTTCCACACAGTTGTGTCTTGCCTCCACCCTTGTTAAACCTCGACTTGGAAAATAATTAAAAACTCCTTTAGACCGAAACAACCGGAATAAAGATAAAATATTAACGAGTCAAATGAATACAGCCTAAAACTAAAAGAACGTATACTTAAGTGTTATATTTTCTCAGTCTTGTTGTATGGTGTAGAGGTATGGACGATAAATAAGCAATGCATGAGTAAGCTGGAGATATCTGAGATGTGGGCATCCTTGAGGATGTTGATCTCCTGGAAGGACAAAATAACTCACCAAGTAGTACTAGATAGGATAAACAAACAAAAAGATAAGAAAGAAAAAAGAAAAAAAAAGAAGAAAATGACAATACCTGGGAGATATTACACGAGGAGATAAATATAAACTGCTACAAGTGATTATGCAGAGAAAGATTAGAGGTAAACGCAGCGTAGTAAGGAGAGGAATGCCAACCTTTGAAGCCGAGATGGCACATGAAGAAGAAGAAGAAGAAGTAGAATAAAATCTCTTACAACGTGCTCTGCCAACTGATCTGGTTTTTTTAGAGCTTGAAGAAGCTTCTGCCAAAATTCTGAAGTTATAATATTGACAATAGTCTATTTGGATCAATTTAATCATTTTGTATAATTTTTTATCTGCGATTTGTTCTGAGTTTTATGTAGACCAAATTTTGCATACATAAGGGAATATTATGTGTTGGTTAAGTAGTTTATTTATGCTCTGGTGTGGATATTTTTGAGGGAGATATTCTCTGGGGATGTAATGAAATAATATGCCGAACATATATCCACTCCTATTCAAATATCAATCTCACCTGCTCGTATAATGATCTAGATCATGGTTATCTGGTACCTGTTAAATAACTAGATAACTAATAAATCCACCATTTACTGGTCAACGGCTTTGTTATCCTGGGACTGAGAAATTGGTCTCAAAGGTGGAAGGGCCAAGAAAGTGGTCAACGACTACAGAATGCAGAAGGAAACGAGAAACCACCACACTGAAGGTCCCTGATGAGATCTCTAGTACAAATTATAATGGCTAGCACTAGTTACGCAAACAAAAACTATTGATTATGGTAATAGGAGACCAAAATCCGGCAGGGGAGAACAACTATTAAAATGAAAGGCCTCCTCGGTTGTCAACATGTGAAACCCTTGCACACAAAAGCAAAAAAAATACTTAACCCACTCAGATAAAAACAGCTCCTTGGAATGTACAAAGTATGTATCAGCCTGAAAAACTACAAAACGCAATACCTGTAGAACTGTTAAAACTAGTGGAAGGGGATAACTTGAAAGTATTGGCAGATTTGTTCAACACGGTGTACGATACGGGAATAATACCGCAAGAATAGCTGAAGTCAGCGTTTATAGCCATCTCTAAAAACAAGCAGCAAATGAGTGTTTTGACTATCGAACACTGAACCTCATGAGTCATACTTTAAAAGTAGTGCTTAAAGTAATACATAAAAAATCTATGAAAAGTTGGATGAGGAGATTAGTGAGATGCAGTTCGAGATCCAAAATAGGATGGGATGCTCGAGAAGAACTATTTTTTATTAATATATTGATTCGATGATATCGTGATGTAAACGTTGACCTACACTTGTGCTTTGTTGACTACGAAAATACTTTCGATAGAGTCACAAATGAAAAACTAATAACCATACTTCAAAATAATAACAGAATCTTCCAGTGTGTTTTTGTCTTAGTCTTATAGTTAAATTAATATTTGTGTTAATGTGATTCTGAAGTTTGCCCAGTTGTTTTTTGTATTGCGAAATGTCGTTGGTTTTTCCCATATTGTATTTGATTTAATGATTGGAGTGTGATCTAAAAAGTTTTTGGGATAATTTGGACAGTAAGTATCTTTTCTTCTTGGCAAATAGTTAAGGTCGTTTTGTATATCCAGCTGAGATATGCTTGACATTCCAGATACTAGCCATTAGGTAGTGCTGGTAGAGTTCGTGTAAAAATTGTTCATATTTTTCAGAAGAGATTTGATGTCTTACTGGACTGTTTATGCTGCTCCATCAAGGTCATTTGTATACCAGATCAAATAATATTGTATTCTGATGCCAGTATATAGAGTTGAATGACTTTCTGATATTAACAGTATATTATTTATTTTGATGTTTTATTCATGACTCATAAATTTCTTTGAGAAAGATAGTAAAATGGTATGTCTGCATTTTGACTGGTACTTGGTATAATCTATTGTCTTCCACTACTTATATTTTTATAGTTTACATTGGAACGGATATAGCTAGATAGAGTAGAGTATTCTGTTTTTTTTTTGACTGTATTTGTTTTTTTGCAATTATAAACTAGCGTGAACATTATAGCCTTTATTCTTCTTCTTCCTATGCCGTCCCCATTAACGGAGGTTGGCGACCATATTTTTAAAAGCTTCTCTGTCTTTTGCAACGTGGAATAATTCGTCTACAGTCATGTTTGTCCAGTCTCGAATATTCGCAGCCATGACTTCCTCTTTCTACCTATTCCCTTTTTGCCATCGACTCTACCCTGCATGATGACCTGCAGAAGACTATATTTATTATTTCTTAGCATGTGTCCAAGGTATGCAGTCTTGCGTACTTTTATCGTTCTCAACAATTTTTTGTCTCGACCCATCCTTCTCAGCACTTCCTCATTGGTGACCCTGGCAGTCCATGGAATTCTTAACATTCTCCGGTATATCCAAAGTTCAAAGGCTTCAATCTTTTTAACTATTTGCGCTTTTAGTGTCCATGTTTCTACCCCGTACAATAGTTGCGACCAGACGTAACTTTCAACAAACCTCAGTCTCAGCGCAGTATTCAGATTTTTGTCACAGAACAATTGTTTGAATTTTAAGAACGCTGCCCTTGCCATTTCTATTCGTACCCGGATCTCTTGGTCTGGATCTAATTCTGTGTTGATGTAAGCTCCCAGATATTTATATTTTGTCACTCTCTCTATTTGCTGTCCACCAAGAGTTAGTTGTTCATTATTTATTGGACTCCTTGATACTATCATAAATTTGGTCTTATCTGTGTTGATGTCAAGTCCCATTTGAATGCATTCACTATTTATTGCATCTAGTAAAGTTTGTAGTTCTTCTATACTCTCAGCCATAATTACCGTGTCATCTGCAAATCTCATGGTGTTTATGATTTCTCCACCAATTCTTATTCCCTCTTTTCTTTCCCATAAGGCTTTTCTTAATATGACCTGTGAGTACACGTTGAAAAGCGTCGGAGACAAGACGCATCCTTGCCTAACCCCTCTCGCAATCGGTATATTATTTGTTTCTATATCGTTTACCTTTACTACTGCTTTCTGGTTCCAGTATATAGCCTTAATAAACTCAATGTCTTTTTTGTCTAAATTGATGTTTTTTAATTCATCTATTAACTTCATATGCTGCACTCGGTCAAAGACCTTCCTAAAGTCTATGAAGCATACATATGCAGTCTTGGTATATTCCCGACATTTCTGCAAGAGTACCGTCAATGCAAATAATGCTTCTCTTGTACCCATGCCTCCTCTGAAGCCAAACTGAGTTTCATCTATCTGCTCCTCACATTTCTTATAAATTCGGTTTTGAACAATTTTCTAGAGAATCTTTAAAGGGTGGCACATTAGGCTTATCAATCTATAGTCATTACATGATTTGGGATTGTTGTTTTTTGGTAGAGGTAAAAATATCGATTTAAGCCATTCTTCCGGGATGTTGCCCTCTACATATATGTGGTTGAGAATTCGGGTGAGTCTCTTTATATTACCGTCATCTAAGGCTTTTAACAGTTCAACTGGAATTTGATCAGGACCCGGTGCTCTTCCTTGTTTTGCATTCTGTAGGGCATTCTTTACTTCTGAGGGTAAAATTTGTAGGTATTGTTTTTCTTCACCTATATCTTGTTCATTTTCTCTCTCGTCATAGCCTTTATAACTGTCTGGATTTCTATTAAAAATCACACATTTAGCTGAGGTATCTTGAATAGATGACCGCAAAAAAACAAGTATTAAACTGGACACCGCAGGGTAGATAAAAGAAAGGTAAACTGAGATTAAGTTGGGGGGAAAGGGTCAATAACGATATAAGAGCAAGAGGAATAGACGAGTAACTACCTTTTGAGATTAACGGAAACTAAAAATCAGAAAAATGCAAAGTACGTTTTACTTAATGATATTATTTTACTTAATGATATATGATATTAATCTTGTTTTTTACATATTTTTGTGTTATATATCCCAAAATATTTGAAGCAGGCTCATGCATCCATAACATATCTAGTCCTCTAATTCAAATGTGTTAGCATTTTTGATTTTTGAATATTTGTTTTAAGTCCGGTCTCTTTTGCTCCTGTTTCTAATTGTCATTGTAGTTTTTACACCGTAAATATATATTTGAGGTGAATGACTGATTTTATCGCATGGTATGTCACTTGTTATAAGACTTTATATAGTATTATAACACAATAAACCACGTACCAAACAAAAGTTAAAAAACCCGAAAAGCTTTAAAATTAAGTACATTTTCCACTGCCGAAAGTTTTCTTAGTCGGTGCCACGTACTTATTGGATTTAAGTTTGTAATATTCCTTCAGCTGAAAAATTCAATAGAGTCGTAAAAAAATCTCCGACGACGACAAACTCTTGTTACTCCTTAATATTTTACTGGAATTTCACGAAGATATGAATAATTCCTTGAGTAAATGATCAAAAAGAATAGAAAGACGACGAAATATGAGAGTTGGTGCTTAGTGAACAAAAAAACTTACATTGATACCTGATATTGTACAAGTGAAGCTAATAGTGACGAGTTAAATCGTCCAGAACGAGTTTAAGGCACACAGAAAACCAAAGAGTTTAGCGAGACTAATCGATAAACGAGTCCGTTCGTCGTTACACCGTAAAAATATTTCTCTCGTTTTATCTTTCAAAATAAAACTTGGGTTTTTCTTTTATTTGGGGTTTTAAACTTGATGAAACATTGGGTATAAAAAAATCACAGACAGAAAATATATTTAAACCGTTTTGTTCTTTGACGGACGGTTGTTATAATTCTTAAGAATCTCGGAAGAAATAATTTAATAGGAAATACCAGTTTTTGATTAATCTTTAGGAATACTTCTTTATTAAGTATAAATTTGTACTTGATAACGAAGTATTGAATGTTGTGTGTATATGCTCCTCAAACAGGACTGGATTAGAATGAAAAAAAAAGCTTTCTATTATATAAGTAGAAAGCCAAAAAGGGGCTTCCTACTGAGGCGCTCTCATGAGTCCTGAAAGGACAAAATGCGTATAAGCGAATTGTAGAAGCACTATTCGTGAAATCAAATCTTAACTGTCTTTTCTACATCTTTTTTTTTATTTTTATTTATTAACATCAACCGCTAGGGTTATTAGCGGTAGGTTTATGATACAAATAGAGAAAATAAGATACATTTTAAAATTCATGACTTACAACAATATGGTATTATGTACATGTATGTAAATGTAACAAAAATTAAATCCAATTTATTATAGAGTTTACAGTAATTTAAAAAAGACAGAACTTCATTGAATTTTGTAACCAGTGCTTTTTTCAGGCTGTTGGGTATCTTAAATATCGCCTTGGCTGAGGTGTACTTTGGACATTCTATTAATATATGGTTGACTGTGAAAGGTGTTTGGCATCTTTGGCACATTGGTAGTGGTTCTTTAGAGATTATGTAGCCGTGCGTAAGTCGTGTATGCCCAAGTCGGAGTCTGCTGATAATTACCTGGTCTTTTCGTTTTGGTGGTATAGGAAGATTTTTTGAAGATACGTCTAGTTTGATGCTTTTAAGATTTGTGTTTGTCTGATCCCATATTTCTTGCCAGATTTTATTTACATGAGTCTTGAATAAAGTCTTAGTATCTGATATTGGTACACCTGTTGTAGTCGGAATGTTTATTGCTTCAGACGCTGTTTTGTCTGCTAGCTCATTACCAGTTATTCCGACATGGTATGGGACCCACATAAATAATGCGGTTTTCCCAGCAAATTGGAGCTGTTGCAACGCGTCTTTAATTAGAAATAGATTGATGTGTGTAGGATAAATATGTTTAATGGCCTGTAAAGAAATTAATGAATCTGATAATATTAGTATTTGTTTTTCATTTGTGGTTTTACAATCTTTGGAGGCATCAGTGAAGAACAATTTGTAAGTGGAATATTTGAGTAAATTTGCATGATACTGAAGCCTGACCTCAGCAGAAATGTGTGAATGCTTATCATAATTAAGCAAGAAGAGGTCTACTTTTGGTAAAGAAACTGTCCAGGGAGGTGTCTGGTATATTTTTATGGTGCCAAGGTGGTTTGATTGATATAATACGGTAATCTTTTAACTCGTTCCTAAAATAATACTGTCTTGGTGGTGTAATTTGTATATTGTTCTAGTGTTTCTTCCGTTACTGTCAACAAAGTTTATTCTTTGTTGACAGTATTTGATCAAATTGTTTATATGTGAAGTCCATGTGAGTTGTAAGTCAAATATTACACCCAAAAATATGATTTCGCGGACTTGCTTTTGAGAATGACCATTTAGATACAAGTTTAAGTTATATTCTGCTCTTCTTTTGTCAAACATTACTACTTTAGTCTCCTCAGTTGAAAAAGTTAAACCAGTCTCTAAAGACCACATTTCTAAGCTGTTTATTGTTCTCTGTAAAGCTTGTAGCTAGTTCTATATTTTTACTTTTAACATATATTACTAGATCATCAGCAAAAAGATTAGCTTTTGCGGGAAGCTGTATGTGGTTTGTTATATTATTTATTGCGATTAAGAATAATAGTGGACTTAAGGCCGATCCTTGAGGAATTCCATTATAAAGTGATTTCGATGTTGATATCAATCCATTCGTTTTTACTTGTATGGACCTGTTTTGAAGAAAGTTTTTGGTGAAAGCCAAAAAGTTACCATCTATTTTCCAGTTTTTCATAATTTTGAGGATATAATGCTTCCATGTTGTGTCGAAAGCTTTTTTGAGGTCGAAAAATATTGCAATTACTTTTTGTTGATTTGTAAATGCTTTATTAATTTCGGATTCTAGTGCAACAATGTTATCAGCTGTCGATCTGTCTGAACGGTATCCGCTTTGTATTGGGGTAAAAAGTTTTTTCTTTTCCAAGTGCCATTTCAGGCTTTTACTCAATATTTTCTCCATTGCTTTGCAAATGTTACTGGTGAGAGATATTGGATGATAGGAGGATGGTAAGTTTTTTGGCTTATTCATTTTTAAAACAGGAATTATAATTGCTTGACACCATATTGAACGAAACGTTTTATTTGTGTAAATATTGTTAAAGATGTCAACTTAAATTTTCTTTACTGTTTCAGGTAGTTTCTCAATAAATATTGTTGGAATATCATCAGGCCCTGAAGAAGTTTTTTAATTCGTTTAACTCGTCTAGTGTAATCGGTATATTGAGAGGGCATAAAATATCTTCTATTTTGTTTTGTGATAATTCGGTTTTTTCTTTGTGTTTTAAGAATGTAGAGTTGTATTGATCATTGCTCGAATATAGTTGATAGTGATCAGCTAAGATTTCTACAATTTCTAGTTTATCTGAAGTAATTAAGTTATCTGTAGCAATGGTGTCAATATGATTCATTTTGGTTGAGCCTTTAATTTTCCTTATTTTCTGCCAAATATCACTTATTGGTGTAGATGAATTTATTGATGAGACATAATTGGCCCAGCTTTCTTTTTTAGATTTTTTTATTAGAAATCTGGACCTAGCTCTTAACGCTCTAAATCTAGCTAAGTTAATTTCGGAATTGTGTTTTTTCAATATATTAAAGGAGTGTTTTGTTTGTTTCAAAGCAGTTTCTATTTCGATGTTCCACCAGGGTAGAGGTGTTTTTGTGGTAGCTTTAGTGGTTATATCTGCAAGTAATTTACACAATGATCCAGATAACAAAGAGACTGTTAAACTATTGGGAATAACCATAGATAATCGACTGAACTGGTCAGACATATCTCACAATTAATAAAAAGCTATCAGGTTCATTATTTGTTATTCGCCAACTAGCAAGGGTTGTCAACTTTGAAACATTAAAAATGACATATTTTTCTTTATTACACTCTCACCTAAACCATAGTTTAATCATATGGGATAATTCAACAAATGCATTTCAAATTTTTAGAATGCAAAAGAAAGCTGTCAGGATTTTAGCAGGGGTTAGATATCTAGAACACTGCCGACTTTTCTTTATCAAATTCAAAATTCTGCCGCTAACTTTTTTGTTGATATTTCAAGTTCTAACTGAATGGAAACTGTAACCTCGGAAACCTTTTTTGGATGGTGCTAGAAAGGTTACCAATGGAGACACTGCGGACGGCAGCCAGATGGTTGGTGGAGAGCCAGTCGTGGGTTCGAAACTAGCTTTTGAAACCAGGAATGGGTCCAACGGACGAAATAAGTAAATATACGATAAGAGCTATTGGAAAAGACACAGAAATGAACAAAAAGATAGATGGGTAAAATTACCAAAGATAAGATAAGATAGGGAACAGGGCGCCACTTAATTTTTTGGGGTTTAAGGAGAAAATTAAGAAACCTTAGAAAAGAAAAGAGATAAGGAAAGATATTTAGGTTCAGAGATCAAACCCAAGAAAAGATATCACAGTTAATTACTAAATAAATTTGGTTAACACTCTACATAAACAAAAAATAAATATATAAGGTATTACACTTACTTACCTACGAAACTTAATAAGCCTGATCTTTCTACTGGTCAAAGGTATAGTTATATTTAAAGGTAAAAAGCAAATATATCAGGGAACTTTGTTAGGAGTCGACAAATAAAATAGACACATGAAACAATAACAATATATTAAACAACAACACAATTACGACGCTGCTGAATGCAACACAAGTAATAAAGATACACCAACAAATATAAAATGGTGGTATACATAAAAAAAATAGCAGAAAGATAATTAAAAAATACCCTTACAAAGATATAAGTATAACACAAGCATGCACAAATAAAGTTTTGGCGAATCTCGAGATATTATAGCAAATAAAATTGAATACAAATTATAACAAACACAAAAGATAACAAAAATTAATAAAATTTAAATTTACAAAAATACAAAAAAGTTTACTGACGTGAAAACATAAAAATTTAACCAAATCGCACTTGGTTAAGTCGATTATTTGGTTCGTAACAAAAAAAAATATAGAATGTTCTTTAATTGACTGCAAAATTTAGTAGCTACTCTCAATTACATTTGAAGACAAGTATGATCGTTCGATACGTCCAGATAATGGGAGATGATATGATGCTATACCA
The DNA here is from genome assembly GCF_040954645.1 of Diabrotica undecimpunctata. Lineage (NCBI taxonomy): Eukaryota > Metazoa > Arthropoda > Insecta > Coleoptera > Chrysomelidae > Diabrotica > Diabrotica undecimpunctata. The sequence goes on from NC_092812.1 coordinate 30,073,224, forward strand.
TGTTACTTGCCCAGATAGGTGGAGATATTAAAATTATGTCACTTACAGTAATTATTCCTGAAGGCTGCTGCTTTAATTCACTGAAGTTAATACTGTACTGGTATTAAACACTGAATTTATTTACCCTTGAAGGTGCTTTACAACTATACTTAAACTAATATAGTGTAAGATAAAAAAAACTCTAATAAGCAAGTGTATACACACTTATAAAGGAAATGCACAGAGACGGTAAGGTAGCAGATACGGTATTGTGAACTAAGCGTCTTAACTCGACGGATGCCCACCGATAAGTTGTTTTCTCTACGAGTGCCCACCGAGAAGTGACTTGGTTCCTCTAAAATTTTACCAAGCTACCCAAGAAAAGGTGAGGGTATCTTCCCCCCAAAAATGATAGGCCAGCTGTATGTATTTCTGAGAAGGTAAAAAGTTCTAATTAACATTGAACATAACGGTATACTTCTACCTACAAACGTGATGAAACATCAAATCTCCTAGATTAAGTTTTTCCCAAAAACATTACAACGGGCGTTCGACAATTACCGAATTTATGACAAAGAACCCGGAAAAGGATTAACTAAGGATTAGCCTAGCGGCGTCTCTAAATAAATACCGAGGTAGATTCAGTCATATTTCGGTAGTTTCCCAATAAAAATTTCTGACCGTAAACACGACCATCAGCGTATCATCCACATGGGTAAAAGGAATAAAAATAATTAATATTTTAATTATATAAAAAAATGTTACAAAACAGATGTACATGTTCACAATACGCGAAACTGTCACTACCTACGAACAAATCGCTGTAGATTACGTCTTTCAGATATGAATTGCCTTAATTATAACTATTACCAAATTTTACCACAAAGTATTAAACAGCTAAGCTGTAATAGTTTCGAAAAAGTTATAAAAAATATCTTCTGAAACATGTTTTTTACTGCTCAGAAGAATATATTACTCATTGCAGAACATCCACTGAGCTGCTTACCGTCAAATCTTAAGCAAGCTAGAAGAAATCTGAATCTTTGGGGAGTCGTTATCAAATGAAAAATTTCCACACCTGTTCCATCAGTTGGAACCCAAAGATCTTACAAATTCAACCTATTTGCAATATTTTTTTTACTATTTTTTACACCGCATGTCACGCCACTGCTGTGTCTATCCATGTACGGCCATTGATTTAAACAATTATTTTTACCACTATGAACAGTAAACTGGTTTATTTCCTTATCGAACTTGACGGTACATTTCATCTTTTAACGACAGCTATTTCTATTCATTGTATATTTGCGAAAATGCAAAAATTATAAGAGAATAATTCGCATGTAAGCACGTCGCCTTGCCGGTTTCGTGCAAACTTCAAAGACAACTAATCACCTAGGCATTAAAAACCCATAAACTGGTATTCCTGGAAAAATTTTACAACTTGAAAACCGCTCCTGTGTTTCGCCAGACACGCTCACGTCAGAAAACAAAACACGCTTCCAGTCGTTAACAGAGCAAGGTTGATAATTTCTGGCATATTGCAATGTTTGCGGTTTTTTGTTCTGTAGTAAGTAATGACTTTTTGTTGGACTCCTTATTCAGGTGGTTAATTCAAATTAATTCAGGTTTCTTACAGTGGATAATCATAGAAAACGGTTATCACCTTTATTAGTGCATTGATTTCGGCTTTAGTATGAATGTCAGCTTTTGTGCATGAATCAATCGTCTGAAATTAAAGCATTATACAAGGTGAGACTAAAATTTAATCGTAGAGGTGATGCTACAAAATAAAACAAACTCAATGTTTGTTTTCGATCTTAATTTATCAGTAGACTTCGGCAAATATGCAAATAAAAATGTAGAAAATATGCGCATAAATATGCACGTGTTTACCCGAAAATATGCAAATATTTTACAAAATATGCATACAAATAAATAAAAAAATCGTAAAATAGTAACAATTTTATTTAAAAAAAAAAGTGTACATAACTAAATATTTCCTACTATTCATTAAGATTTACATTTATTTTAAGTAACTACATCATTTTTAAGTATGAATAAACTTATTTAGAATTATGGTAACAATAAATGACCAAGTGGTGTTCAAAATTTTCTAACAAAAACTTGTGGCTTCTGTCTGAGTACATATATTTATATATGGAAAAACTTCGTTCAACATCAACTGATGTAACGGGAGCATTTTTCAAACTAACCAAAACATTTGGTTCTAAATTAATTGTTTCCGAAATATTTCCAGCTAGAACACTGACTACTTCAGAAAGAATATGGTAACCTTTATTTTTTTCCATAGTAGCTTCAAATTTTTTTAAAATATCTTTTCCAATATTACCTCTAACGTTCCGACAACATGACGCAAATTCTTTTATTAATGCTGTACTTTCGAACAATGACAGTTTTGGTGATTCTAACTGAGTAATTGTTTTTTGAACAAAACTAAAATTTGATTTTATAAATGAAAGTTCTTGTTGAAGCAAGTTACTCTGAAAAGTTTGTTTAGAATCCAAAAGAGATTGGAAACTTTCATCTGTTAACGTATCAATTATGTTCTTTATTTTAACAAAATGATCTGCATAAAAATTAGCTGCTTCTAACCATGTTCCCCATCGCGTTAAAATAGGTTGTGGTGGAAGAGGAATGTTAGGTAGCATTTCTTTTTAAAGTTGAATTCTTATAGGAGATTTAAGAAATACTTTTTTGACACTGGATATCATGGTATTTACAAGAGGAAACTTTTTTCGTATTCCCTCTGCAACTCTGTTTAATCCATGCGCTACACAAGTAACATGTATTAAATCTGGGAAAAATATTTTTAAATTTTGTCCTGCTTTCACCATATAAGGAGCAGCATCCGATCAAATAAGCAGTAATTTATTAGAAGGAATAGTTGTCGGAAGAAAAAAAGTTGCTAATGTTTCTTGTATAAAACGCGAAATTGTTAAAGCATTTGTTTTCTCAAGTTGCTGGCATGAAATAAGATGAGATTTTGGTAAGGTATCTTCTTTAAGAACACCAATCAATAAATGAGCAATATACTTTCCTGAGGAATCAGTGGTTTCGTCTACAGATATGTAAAAATAATTATCTGCAATTTCTTCCTTAATATTAATTAACACCGACGAGTATAGCCCGTTCACATTATTTCTTCTTAGAGACCGATCACTTGGAACATTAAGTTTGCAATATTTTTTTAGAAACGAACTAAAATTTACATTTGCTAATTTTGAAAGCGGTATGTTTGCAGACACTAATGCGCGACACAAGTCTTCATTAAAAGTTTCTTGCTCATCTAATTTTTTTGAAGTAGATTGGAAACATTTAGCCATTGAAGTTTGATGTTTTCCTCCTATTTTTCCTTTTTTTGCAATGTGTGAAGCAGTTCTCACATGTTGGTCTATCTGAAATTTCTTCTCACATGCTATCTATAAATAAAAATAAAAACCTTTATTTTAACCCAACCTTTAAAATATAAAAATATACAAGGTGTTTTTGGTTAATCAAATAACTGGTTTGGAAAAAAAAACACTCGCTAAGTGTTTTAAATGCAGTATTAATCCACAAATTAGTTTTTGTTACTAACCATTAGTACATCATATAACTTATTTTAAAATTCAACAAAAGTTTTTTTTTGTTAATTCAATTACAATAAAAATAATTGTGTTTTAGAATAGCTGACTTCATAAAAAAAAGTAAAGGTGAAAAATTTTTCTAAATACACACCATTGTATTGTACCATGGACAATTTTTTCTCACTAAAGGAAGCTATTTTTCATTTAAAAACAACCTACGAGTACTAAATTTCAAGTAAATACGTTTATTGGTTTTAAAGTAATTGTTGTTATTAACTAAAAGAATTTAATTTTTTTTAATTTTAACACCCTGTATCTCGAAAAGTAAATAAGTTTGACCCCTCATTAACTATATCGTTTTGTTCAATTTTTCGAGAAGTATCTACAGTCAAACGTTGTAAGTGCCATTTGGAAACACCCTGTATGTATGAAATATTAGATATTTAATAGAAAATATTAGATACTTACAATTTTGCCACAGACTGAACAGTAGATTTTTCCCATATCCATAGACAGCTCTTTATAAGGTTTAATCCAAGCTGAAGCACTGGTTGTTTTAGGCATTATAAAATCACAATCTTCCTTTTTGTTACGCACAACGAGTGTTTGCGCTTTGAATATCAAAACAAAATTGATTTACAAATCTGAGCATCAAATTAGAAATGTTTAGGTACCTAATTCAATAAACTGGGAGATTTTGGAAAATCCCTAAATTAGGAACAAAACTATTAGCCGTTTACCTGCTGTTAAGATACAATAAATTGTAGATAGATTTGGGGATTAGATCATAAAATGCAAATGAGCGAACCCTTAGCGATTATCCAATAACTGAATGCCTCAGTGACCGAGACTTTCTAAGAATGTTGAGGGCTACTTAAATTGATCTTCTTTGAAATTGTAAATGTTTTGTACTTGTAGATATTACGTACTTAGATCATTTCTTGATTAAAACGACTACAAAATTTTATACAAGAATTTAAATAAATTGGTATGTTTAAAAATTTTTAAATACATTATAAAAATCTGAACTTTTATGCACTTTATGCAAACTTTTATACAAATATGCCAAAATATGAAATATTTGCATAAAATATGCACAATATGCAAAATATGCAATATGCATATTTGCCAAAGTCTATTTATCAGTAAGCGTCCAACTTTCACTACCAAAAGTTAAAATTGGCAACTAAGTCAAAGTACCCATGGTAGTGTCAAAAGAAGAAGTAGTTATTTAGTTCTTTCTTATTCTTAGCTATTATCAATAAGTGATCAGCGAATCCACTTTCAAAGAGCGATACTTGTTCTTTGTTTTTTTGCTGCTATTTTAATTATTTCGTCTAACAGAGTGATTCCATGATAATTGTTAACATTAACATTTCGCCAGTAATTTTATCATGCTGGTTCTTCATTTTAATTTTTTTTACTGTTTACTTCTTCTTGTCTTTTATTCTCACCGCGTAACAGATTCGTAAGCTTCTCTTTCCATTGTCGTATTACTGCCCCTTTCACTTGGGTAATAAAGGTCACCTACTAGGGTGACCCACTAGTGGTACTAGTGGGTCACCCTAGTAGGTGACCTTTATTACCTTTAGATGTGGTCGTGTTGATCCTTTTTGTTTTTCTAAATGATTAAAGCACCTTGTAAAATAGTTTCTGGTCTTCCTTACTAATATTTTCTAAATTTTCTCCAAAAATTCTTACAATGGATTTTCCTTTGCTGTTTGTACTTTTTCTTTTCTGTTTTTACCCTTCATAGTTTTGACTACCGATATACAAGGTTAATTTAAAATAAATACAAGAACGCAACTATGTCGGTGAAACTAGATAAAAACACGAATCATATCCCAATCGGCAGAGGAGTCCGATAGGGTGATACCTTATCGCCTAAACTCTTTACCGCAGTACTAGAATATGCTTGTAAAAAACTTAACTGGGAAGAGAAAGGTCTAAACATTGACGGTAGAAGATTAACAAATTTGAAATTTGCAGACGACATAGTTTTGTTCTTGGACAACCTCAAGGCTACGTGAACTTCAGTTAGTATGTGCCAGTGTATCTGTTAAAATAAACATCTCCAAAACAAAATTCATGACAAACCTCGTACCTAGCAGAAATACCAATATTGGAGACAACGAATAGAGCTGGAAAATACATATACCTTGGACACGAAATAAAGATCACAAGAGACAACCAAACATGCGAACTACGAAGAATAAACCTACCATGAGCAGCCTGGGTCAGAGGAAAATGGAAAGGTCAATGCTGAGTATATCGCTTCGTGACCGAGTTAGAAATGAAGACTTAAGACGAAGAAGAGGAGTTACCGATGTAATTTCCCGAATTGCCACACTGAAATGGAACTGGGTCGGGCACGTCGCCCGAATCAGTGATGACAAATAGACGAAGAGATTGCTTGAGTGGAGGCCGAGGTGAGACAAAAGAAGTAGAGGAAGAACCTCTACTCGTTGGACTGACGATCTCAAGAAAATGTCAAGAAATTGGATGAAAAGTGCTCAAGATAAAGCACAATGAATAAAAATGAGGGAGGATTATGTCCAGCAGTAGACAAAAAGGGCTGGGTGATGATGATGATGAGTTTTCAAGTATACTTGGAACTTCGGTGTACTGTAAATCCATTCTTTATGAATATTGAATACCATTATGGTACCTATAGTAGCAAGGGAAGGAAAAGTCTGAGAGATTTTGAGCTGTGTGAAAGAAGATAGGTTAAATAGGTTATCAACTGTCAAGTGATAAAGGGTAAATGTAACTACAGTCAACACCCACTGTTGATAGTGGATACGGAGCTAAAGGTGAGGCGAAAAGAAAATCAAGTAGGACATCAGAAAGTAAAGTGGTGGAAGTTAAAGGATAAGGTTTTGGCAAAAGTCTTTAAGATTCAAGTACTGGAGGAAAATTAAGGAAAATAATACGGTAAATGATCGGTGGGAAGTAAACAGCAAAGTTTTGGTACAAGTGGGAGAAAAAGTGCTAAGAAAAACATCTAGTAAAGGACCTCTTATGGACAAAAAAACTTGGTGGTGGAACGATGAAATGCACGAAAAGGTTAGTGCGAAAGAGTCTAAAAAGAAATATGAGAGTTCTAAAAGAGAGGACTGTAGCTATTGCTAAGAAAAGATAGTCTGCAAAGCTGCAAAGGTTATGCAGCATTGCTAAAGCAGGAGAAAAACTTTAAAGAACTTGACTTAAGTACGTCAAATTAAGAGTGCGAATGGAAAAGTGTTGAGATCCGATCTTAAAATAAAGTAAAAATGGTATAAGTACTTCAGAAAGTAGCTAAATGAAGAACATGAGAGGAGAGACAGACGATGCAAAACCTCAAATCAAAATATAATACCGGGGATAACGAGAGATCAGATTGTCGAAGCTTTAAATACAATGAAGAACGGTAAGACCGTAGAACCTATGGAACTTTGGAAGGCTCTCTGAGAGGAAGGGGTTGATGTGTTGTGGCAAATGAAGAGTATGATATATGATAAAGAAAAGATGCCTAATGCATGGAGGAAGAGCGTGATGGTATAGCTGTATAAAAATAAAGGGCTGGAAGGACTGTAAGAACTATAGAGGGATAATCGCATTGTTGCAAAAAAGGAAAATTTGGAAGAGAAATGTAGAGAAAAGTTTAAGGAGGGAGACATCCACAAGAGAAGAACAGTTTGACTCATTTGGTATTGTTAAATACACTAAATGAATTTAGAAAATCTTTACCGAAAAGTAAGAATACTTCTTACAAAAGCACATAATTGTGGATTTAGATGAGCAATTAGAAAACCTAGTGTCTTTTCAGAAGCAGGCTGAGATTTTAATCCCACGATCTGCATAATAGATGATACAACACCGCTTTTTATGCTTGGAAAAACAAGAAATCTGCACCTAAGGAATCTACCTAAGGAAGAAAAAAATGCGCATATGGATGGGAAAACCTCTGAATGACCCTGGCTCTGTATTGATATTAGGAAAGATTTTCCTAATTCCTAAATCAGAGGGTTTTCTATTTACCATTTCAGTAAATAAATAAATTATAGTATTTCTTTTCATTTATATGGTTTATAAAAATTTCGGAAACAAACAAAAATTGTACAAAATAAATATAATCGAATTAATATAACCTCAAATAATAACAATTTTTAATTCAGAAATTTTTTTAATACGACTTCCGCCTTTTCGCAAATTGAAATGTCAAAAACAAAAGTAATTTTTCAACAATTCATTGTTATTTGTTCATATTCATTATTCATTATTTATTTCAATACAGAAAATATTCATGAAAACATTCTGTTTATTTGTTTTGGCCTTAACGGGCACCCTATACTAATTTTGGAATATGTTTTGTTCCAAACAAATCAATCCGGAGACTACTTTTTTGGTTTTACAACATAGTAAAATATATACTTACTATAAAAGAGATTCCAGTTCAATTTAGATTTATGTCGCAAATAAACCGAGAGACCCAGCTAAGATAACTGGTGTTCTAGTTATTTATCTTTGTGGCCGCCACAATTTGGCGGCGCTGGCACTTGTGAATAATATTTGCGGTGGTGGTCAGCATTTCAGTGAAAACTGTTTGAGTTGTAAAACACCTAGAATAATAAAGTGGTAGTAGTCAGGGAAGTGTTTTATTTTATTATTTTTCCTAATATATTTATCCATATATAAAAGTTTTCTCTGGAATAAAACAAATAATTTAAAATAAATTATTTTGTTTTGGTACCTGAGAATTAACGCAGAATAATTATGTGATGAATATACGAAATAAATTTGGCTGTCACTATTTAGTACCAGCTGCAAACTTCTTGAAAACATAATAAATTAAAGACTCTCTTGGTTTCTTTAAAATCAGAATATTCTTCCCGCCGCTCTATCCTGCTTCCGACGTCACCAGTCTACTCTTGTTCATCTTCAAACAGACATTTGGGCTTTTAGTTCAATCTCCAGAAACGCAATAATTGACTAATTCTACTAGTATAATTAAGATGGTAATATTCTTTCATTTGTAAAAAACTTTCTACCAGGAAAAACCTTTATTTCTTTCTAAAAACACTTTAGAAGTCCTTGCAACGATAAACTTTCTCAATTTCTTTCTCAAAATTAGGGTCTCCTTGAAGGATCTGTATTAAGTTGAACTGTATTCATCCTTCCAATAAACGATCTATGCAGGTCCTTTCGTGATCGTATAAAATATGTTCAATACGCTGATGACCCAATCATTTACTACCATGGTAATTCTGTTCCCACTACATGTAAACGTCTACACAGTAATTAAATCTTCTTTAATATATATTTAATAGACCAGGATTATCAGTCTGCCAGCCCAATTTCAAATTAATAAAATTTTCTTCAAGAGTAGAGAGCCTTCAGGACCTCCACTCCCTTGCCTCAAATTTTATTCAACAATGTTCCACTATCTATTGGTAATGAATATTAAATTGTTGGTATAATCTTTGACTCTAGACTAAATTGGAAAAATCATATATATGAACTTAAAACCAATTATTGTTTTAAAAGGCTGAATGCTCTTAGAACCCTTAGTTAACTGCAATCGAGTGCCGATGGAACTATTTAGAGGTCCAGAGCTACACAGCTCTTATCTGATCTCAGCTCGACTACGGTAATTTTATCTATTTCTAAGTCTCTAGACCGGACATAGATTTATTAAACTTTGTTTCCAATCCGTATATGTCTAGGTTCCTTTCGCTCCAGTCCTAACCAGAGCGCTTATTGTGAATCCAATAAACCTCCTCTTACCTTAAGACGACAATCTCTTCTACTTTTATATGCTGCATCAACATCCTCAAATTCCTTTAATCCCGTTCATTCATTCATTTAACAAACACAAATCTTATACAGTAACGACTCTACGAGAAAAATGTACCAAAGGACGCTAGCACAGAAGATACAGCTGAAACAAATAAACGACATCGAAGATATAAACGCGAGCTGAAAGAAAATTAAAAACAACATTGAAGAAGCAGCAACAGATGCGCTAGGATAACGCAAAGTCATACTGAACAAAAAAAACCACAACAATACACTATGATTCAGAAAAAAATAAAAGAGAAATGTAAATAGAAACGAGATGCCTACTCGAAGTACAAAACACTCCAGAATCAAATACTCCAGAATCCCGAGACACCTATAGAAGAATACGAAATGAAACAAAGCAGTTGGTAAGAAAAACAAAAAAGAACAAGAAGGAAGACGAAGAAGAAGAAGAAGAATCTCATACAAAAAAAATCATATAATTTAAGTCTTTATACCGATAATTCTAAAACTACTACTGGTGTTGCCTGTAAGGTCACCAATAAACATGAAAGATCATCTTGGTTACCCTTGCATCGTTTAGATAGGTGAACTATATAATATTCTTTTAAATGCATCTCCCATTACAGCAAACATATTGCCATTTGTAGAGGTTCGCTTTTATCCACCCATTCAATCGATATAATCTTCACGGACCACACATTGTTTCAAAACATTCAAGACCACTACCAAAATCTCTCTGCCCACGATGTAACAGTGTCTCTCATAAGAGCCTTTTTATACTGGAATTACTGGTTATTAAACAGCAGCTAATTTTTCCAAAGAAGCGATCAACCATAGTACTGAAATAACCATAATTCAAGTAGCTAACAATCTCAAACTGGTTTTAAAAATTTTAATAGAGGATATCTGACATAGGAGCAAAACAACTCTTTATGAACTCCAACCATTTCTCGGTCAACTCTTCCTGGACTTCATAACTGAAAGAAAAGCAATAATTATTAGGAGATTCCGAATTAACCACACTAAACTTAAATATGGTTTCCTGATGTCTTCAGGAACTCTTCCAACTTAACCACATTACAATGTTAACCTGACTGTGAAATACATTCTAACGGACTGCAAAATATTTACCATATCATATAAAGAGCTCTTTACTAAATTTTTAAGTTTCTTTAAATACGGTTTAAGAAGTGTTTTTGTTTCCAATAATTTTTATTAAATTTTTTGGTTATTTAAGTTTTCTGTCTATATAGTTTTATAGTTCTTAATATAAAAAGTGTGGGATTAACCACGTATAGATCTTAACTGTATATATGTACCCTTTTTTAAATCTTGATCACACTACCTCTTCTAGAAAAATTTAAAACACTTTATTTGGCCTTTATTTTTTACCATCAATGTAAATTTACGACTGACAAATTGAAAAGATTGCCACAACAGTAGCTGTCTTTTATTCTTTGCAAGATTTATGGTCTTAGTGAAAAACATTTCAATTAATTTGGGGTTTTATAATCATTAAGTTTCCTGAAGGGATCATCTCTTCGTATTGTTTGCTTAAAATTTTTTTTGGATAGCAATTTCCACTGATTACTAAACAGACTGCAAAGTGGCAAAGTGACTACACTTTATTTGGTGCTAAGAGACAGTTTTAAACTAGATATATATGGAAATTGTTTAGGTCTATAAAATCTAAATGGATTTCTAGATTTATAAATTTCTGAATGTAATTACGAAAAAACTTATATAACACCGACGCAGAAAAACTATGCAGTAATATCTATGGACTCCCGTGAGGTACCCTATTGAATTTAAATACATAAGCGGTTCCTTATTAGAGTAGACCCTTTTGCTAGAAATAAATAATTTGTAACGTTATAAACGTAATATCTTTATTAATTTATATTTAAATAATTATTTTATTTTAATTTCTTTATTAATTTATTAATTCCTTTGCCTTCAGATTCGCTTTTACTATTTTTTCTTCAAAAAGTAGTTGGCGCCCTCTGTCTTTCTTTTCTTTCTCTTTCTTTCCGGTATAATAAATATTTGCCTTCTCTCTCTCTCCGTTAGAGTAAACATTCTGTTCTATGTTGACAGAAAAGCTATCAGCTTTTTTGACGTAGTGGGAATATCATTTTTTGCCTGTTTTTAAAATTTATAAAATAAGGCAAAAATTACTATAAGTAATTCATTTTATGGTCTGCAGAATTCTCTTGGAGTTAGTACTTTCATTGTAATATATATTCTATAATTCTGACAGCATTTTCAACATTCATAACCTCACTTCTTTCGAAACCACGTTTCCAGTTATATGCATACAGGAATCTTAACAAAGAATTTAACCAAGTAATAATAATTATATTTCATTTTATCCTTACCATCTGCTATTTGTTTCATTGTAATTTTGTAAAATAGCAAGGAAGTTAAACCTCCTTTGATGTGTCTCTAATACCAGCTGTTGATGTATTTTAGTTTATTGGCTGTATTTATTGGCCGAATTCAAGTTTTATTGGCTGTATAGAAGACTATTGGAGATTTTATGGGAAATTTCAGAATATAATATGGAACAACAGACTGTAATATTGTACAACGTACTTTGGAAGACCTAACCGTCTAATTGGGAGGCCACACAAGCAGCCCATTGATGGCATCGATTCCATAAGTATCATCCACATTATATTCATTGTAAAGCATTGGCAGGGTTCATTGTTTCCTATTTTTAATAAATATGATTATTTAAAAATTGTTTTATTTGCTATCAGCTAAGGGTTTATGGTCTGATTTCTAGTTTAAGACAAGACGAACTTACACTTGAGATACTGAGCTAGGCGAAGCATAGACGATGAACTCCCATGGTTGATTAAGGTATTATTTTTATAATAGTATTTCAATTCTCTTTGGTAGTCTTATCGTTACAAATTCATAGGGTAAAAAACTATAATTCACCTAATTGCTACTGGACTTATAAATTATATATTTAACAAAGTTGATAGAAACAATTTAAAGAAAACTGAGGATTAATTCAATGAACTAAAAGGTGTGGAGTACCTAGTGAAAACATTCCTGTTTCTAGTAAAGTTATTCAAAAAAGGCATTTCAAGTTGCAAGGAAACTAATTATTGATATAAAGACTTCTTGTTAATGGTTCGGGAAATTTTGTAAGTGGCTCAATATTTTCTTTAAATCTACATGTAAAAAAAATAGAACACTCTTTTTGCTTGCTTTTTTTAATTTATGTAATTTAGGTTTTAATAGGTACTTACACCATTGTCAAAATACTTAAAATCTTATTTAGCTTATGACAGTGACAGTGAGTCTTGTCATTATTATTTTTTATTACTGCCATAAGAGACGTCATTTAAATATTAGCTAAAACCTTCAAACGTTTTTTCTTTTGGCATGTAATTTAATTTTAATTTAATATAACAAAACAATATTTTTGCTTATAATTTAAGTACAAATGACAAAACTAAGATTTGAATTTATCATAAAGGCATTAGCGAGTGAGAATAAAACAAATATTAGTACTATAACCTCAATTAAGACCGAGCAAAATGAAATCTTTATAATGCCAATTATTATGGTATCTATTCAAATTTCAAAATTTAAATGCAAGTTTCCAGGTGACATATATTCAAATACATCAAAAGCTACAGCCACTAGAGCTACTACAGTTAATGTAGGTTTATTAGAAGTTACTGATTGGAAATTAAATAGAGAAATGGTGGAAGTAGTTAATAATTATTATTGCTATATGGGAGAGAAATTAACACCGCGGCTATCTTTTATTGCCCACTTTAACGAAAATCGACGAGCGGCTAGAGGCAATAGGCAACATAGTTAATACTCTGGATAAAAACATAAAAATGTTGTATTTATTCTATGACAAGTTACTAATTGGAAAGAAAAACAAGTTCAGCAGCTCCCTGTATAATCAAAAAGTAGCACAAAAGCAACAACCTGTTTTAGCAAGCAATAGTTTGTAAATGCTTGTCAAAATTATTGATTTTGCTATTATATTTTAAATCTAATACAGAGTAAGTCATAACATTACAAATTTAATTATTTGCTAAGCATTTCTAAGTGCATCACCCTGTATGTTATATCACCATCTTAAACTTAAGTCAATCTAGTTTCTTTTGTCCCAAATATTTACTAAATTAAATATATGTGAAAGTTTAAATTTCTAAAAAAGAAGAGTTTCTTCGTAAGAATTCTAGTAAATCTGCTAAGAAATTTTGAACTGCATATCGTGGTAAAGTGTATGAACTCTCATACACTAGCTACAGTGCATACCCACTTAATATTATCAAATAAGTTCATAAATACTTCAGAAATAAGTTACAATATTTATTTTGCATAGAACGGTGTACACTATATTCTTGCAAAGTTTTCAAAAGTAGAGAAACCATGATTACTAAAACTTTTACAAGATTATAATACTGAAATAGAAAGAAAGTTTCCGTTGGTTGCATTGGGTAGCCGAACAGTTTACTTTAAGAGTTTTTTTTGTGCATAATAAATTAATGCAATTTTGTAGTTTGTGAATAAATACTTATATTTTTTTTTTCATACTGTTGTTTTTATTTATGTGTAGTTACTATAATACGAAGTATATATACTATAATGCAGCTCAAATGTTCGCAGAGGTAGATGCGACCTTTACCAAACAGTAGTAAATTGAAACGAACTAACAAAAAAATATATATACAGAGTGGTCCTTAAGTAATTGTACAAAAAGAAACCATAGATTTTATACTTTAAAATATTACGATTTAAGCCAAATTGCCTTAATAAAATGTTGATATTAAAAAAGATACAGGGTGTTAAATTGGAAATTTAAAATTTTATTTTTAGCTATAACTTTCTTATTTGTAAACATTTGTGTATAAAAATTTACAACTGGGTAATATTAATTATTAATAATTAAAATTTTGTGTATACTTTAATGTAGCTGATAGAGGGCGCCATATATGCCACATATATGGCATACATTTGCACTTAACTTTTTGCTCTTCAAGTTACCGGTAATTTTTGATAAAAAATATTAAAATATTAAAGATACATTATTTTAACAAAAAAAAGGTATACTTGTTAATATCTTCAAAACTCAACAGTTTTCGAGATAATCGCATTTTACAAATCAACTACATAATTCTGATTTAACGCAATTATTCCAGGCAACGAAAGAAAATTAAAAAAACATCAATACTTCTGAATTTTGTTACAAAATACCATTAATAAAGTTAATAGCTACCGAATTATTAAATAAAATAAATATATCAGCAGGATAATTAATAATAGGATTTGACAAAATAACAGAATAATTGGATTTTACATAAAACATTTTACGTTTTGTATTAAATTAAAGTCATAATCAAAACATTTTATTTACAAATCAAATTAAGAAATAGTTAAAATAATTAATATTAAACCATTGGTAATTATTTTTTATGGATATGCGAATTACCTTGTAATTTGAATGGTGAGATTTATTTACATTTTTTATAAAATAATTTTATTGATTTATTGAAAGAATTGTCATCAAACTTAGTGCAAAATATGTGGTTTATACAAGATGGTACACCATTACATTACAGAGGAAGGGGAGTGAGAACAGTATTTAAAAACAACTTTCCTGAACGTTGGATTGTTCGTGGTAGTCATATTCCTTGGTCGTGTGGTGAGATATTAATATTAATTATTTAATTCATAAAAATCCCAAAAGAATACCTATTATTATACTTATAAGTACTGCAGGAGTTTCTTTAGAACCAATGATGCTATTTAATATGAGACGATCTTTTATGGAATGTATTTACAAAATGAAATAAAGAAAATGGTGGACATATCGAACACTTACTTTGACAAAAAGTTTAATGTTATTAAGTTTAACTATTTTTAATTTGGTTTGTAAATAAAATGTTTTTTTTTATGGCTTTAATTTAATATAAAACGTAAAATTTTTAATACAAAATCATATTGTTCTGTTATTTTGTCAAACCTATTATTAATTATCCTGCCGATATATTTATTTTATTTAATATTTCGTTAGCTATTATCTTTATTTTATAACAAAATTCAAAAGTATTGATGTTTTTATCTATTTTTCTTTCGTTGTCTGGAGTAATTGCGTTAAATCAGAATTATGCAGTTGATTTGTAAAATGCGATTATCTCGAAAACTGTTGAGTTTTGTGGTTATTAACAAGTATACCTTTTTTTTTTGGTAAAACAATGTTTCTTTAATATTTTTTATCAAAAATACCGGTAACTTAAAGAAAAAAAAAGTTAAGTGCAAATGTATGCCACATATGTGGCATATGTGGCGCCCTCTATCAGCTACATTAAAGTATGCATCAAATTATAATTTCTAATAAGTAGTACTACCCAGTTGTAAATTTTTATACAGAAATGTTTACAAATATGAAAGTTATAGCGAAAAATAAAATTTTAAATTTCCACTTTAACACCCTGTATCTTTCTTAATATCAACATTTTATTAAAGCAATTTGACTTAAATCGTAATATTTTAAAATGTAGAATCTGCCGTTTCTTTTTATACAATTACTTAAGGACCACCCTGTATACCAAACACAAAACAAGAAATTCCGAACCACTACTTACGAGCTCAATCAATCAATCAATCAGGTTATAATGTTCTACGCTCTTGTGATTTCCAGTCTTTATTTATCTCAGTCGTTCCAAAGGTTTTCTTCAACACCCCTCTCCCTTAAGTCTTTATCGATTCCTTCTATCCAACTTAATCTCGGTCTACCTTGCTTTCTTCTTCCATGCGGTATCCAGTTCAATGGGATATCCCTTGGTGGGATCAAGATATTTCGCAGGAAATAACACAGAAAAGAAAATTGTATCAAAAATATCTGAACACAAGAAATGTGGAAGACAGAATCGAATACAAAAGAATGAAAGCAATGGTCAGAAGAAAAATATGCCAAAAGAAAAATGAATCCTGGGAAAAAAAGTGCACCATGCTAAATACATACATTGGTGGAAGCCAAAGTTCAGAAAGCTGGAAACTGTTAAAAAATTTAAGAAACAACAGAAAAAGAGATATTATCCGGTTCATATCACCGCAAACTTGGGAAGAATACTTTAAAGATTTACTAACAGAGATAAGAGAGCCCTTCAAACAGCTAGAGAACTATGGTCTACAAGGTGTCAGGCTGATAGGATCACCAATCAGAATAAATGAGAGAGAAGTCAAAACCGTATGCAGACATCTAAAGAACAGCAAATTACCTGGCCCAGGAAATGTAGCTGACTCATTAAACATGGACCCAAAATACTAATTCAACGGCTACGACAACTTTTCCAGGAATGCATAAATAAACATGAAATACCTGAGGAATGGAAAGAATCACATATGAGCACCATCCATAAAAAGGGAAATAAATCGAAACCTGAAAACTATAGAGGAATTGCAGTTACTAGTAGTAGTAGCAGAATATATGGGAAAATAATAAAAAATCGAATAGAAGAAGAATACTAAGATATAGAAGCCGAAGAACAGGCTGGTTTTCGTGCAGGTCGATCTACAATAGACCATGTCTTCTCTATTACTCAGATAATCGAAAAGAAAGTTGCTCGTGGCCAAGAAGTCCACCTGACGTTCGTAGACCATAGGAAAGCATATGATAGTGTCCCGCTTGATAAATTATGGGAGGCACAAATATAAATATAGAATTGATTGAAGCTGTAAAAACGTTGTACTACCAACAAACAACAAGAATTAAAACAGGAAATCTGATAACACCGGGATTCCAAGTGACTAAAGGACTAAGACAAGGATGCTGTACATCCCCAACATTATTCAAAATATACCTCGAAGCAGCACTCAACAAATGGAAGAAAAAATGTACGAATATGTTCATACCACTAATGGATTTAACTTTGTACATTCTGTGCTTTGCGGATGACCAAGTCATCATCGCACAGGACTCTGAAGACCTTAGTTACATGATGCGAAAACTATTAGAAGAGTTTACAGAGTGGGGTTTGGAAGTGAATATGGAAAAAACTGAGTACATGAGTATTGGAGGAGATCAACATAACCTTCTCGTAAAGGAAAATCAAAAGATCAAACTATGTGACGATTACAAATACCTAGGAGTAAAGATCACTTAGGACGGAGAATTAGATGCAACTTTTAAGGAACGAAATACACAGGGAAAGAAAGGCATAGTCTAGAACCGCGTACTGTAGGATAAAAACATCTCTAAAGAACATATACAACACCATAATAAAAAGTATCACAACATATGGATGTCATGTGTGGCCCCTAAAAGACAGACCAGAGAAAATCTCGGCGGAAATCCCCAGATGCGATAGAATAACAAACGAGAGAGTCCGAGAAATCATGGGGGTTACACATAATATTGTTGATGACATCAAAATGACATAACTCAGATGGTACGGACACGTAAGGAGAATGCCGGAGAATAGGATACCAAAATAAATTCTTGAATGGCAACCAAGAGGTAGGCGGAGACCAGGAAGGCCTAGAAGAAGTTGGTTGATTTATTCTGATGTCCTCTGCTATATTGTGCTTATCACTCATAATTTCTCGTATTCTTTCGTTTCTAAGTCTGTCTAATCTTGATTTTCCAGCCGGTTTTCTCCAGAAGTCCATTTCTGTTGCTTTTAATGCTTTTAAGTTTTTACCTTTTAGTGGCCATGCCTCACTTCTATGTTTATCAATGTTTTTTATAATGCTGTTATGGATTTTGTATTTGTTTTCTTTGGAGATTGTTTTGTCCCACAGTACATTGTTTAATTGCCTAATGGCTTGTCTTCCCTGGTTATTTTTATGTTTAATTTATTCGTCTAATTTGCCATTGTTGGTTATTTGCATGCCTAAATATTTGTATTTTTGACAGTGATTTATTTCTCGCTATATTTCTTCCAAGATTAGATTTTGTTGAATTCCCCCAATACACACGTATTCAGTTTTCTTGTTATTTACTTCTAGCTCCCATAGTTCGAATTCTTCGATAAGTTTACGGGTCATATATTCGAGGTCTTAATATTCTTGGGCCATCACCATCTTCTTCTTCTTGTTCAGGTGCCATCTCCGCTACGGAGGTTGGCAATCATCATAGCTATTTTAATTTTTGAGGCAGTAGCTATAAATAGTTGTTTTGAGCTGCATCCAAACCATTCTCTCAGGTTCTTAAGCCATAAAATTCGTCTTCTTCTGATGCGTCTTCTGCCATCTATCTATCTATCTGGTCGTCAGCAAAACTCAATATGTACAATATTGCGTCGTGAAGAGGAATTCCCATGTTTCTGCATTTTCTTTTCCACGTCTTCATCGCTTGCTCCGAGTAGATCTTAAACAAAGTAGGAGACACGCAGCATCCTTGTTTGAGTCCTTTGCTGATAGTGAAGATACCTCCTGACCTTTCTTTATTTTACTTGTGTTGTTCTTATAGAGGTCTTGAACAGCCATTATTAAGGTTACACTAATATTTATTTTCTCGTGAGTTTTTGTTGTGGCACACTATCATAAGCTTTTTTAAGGTCCACGTAAAGAAGATGTATTGGTTGATGTCGTGCTACTTTTTTTTTCGATTAGTTGGGTAACAGTAAACAGATGGTCAATAGTTGATTTACCTGCTCTAACGCCTTTTACCTAAAGTAGTTTAGGAGATAATGCATATAAACAATTTTTATTTTATAACTTCAAAGGTCTGTAACTTTTTTGTGTACACTTTTGTACTAAGGTAAGTTGGATTCAATCAATTTATTTTTGTCCCCGGAATGCGTGATTTAATTTAGGACATACATTTTTAAAACACCCTGTATAATTTAAGCGTACGGCTCTGCGGAAATTTAAACTTAATTCAGTGATCACTAATTGAAGGAAGACGTGATGTAGTGATAAAATACTGGAAAGCTTAGTCGATAGCGGTAAACACCGCTAAGGTTTAATGTTGTTTTCGCAGCAGTGCTAACGTTAGTAACAAATCAAAACGGGCGTCGACAATTATGGAGAATAATTGTTTTCGTATGCTGATTTCACACACAGTGCTACCACTACATGTGACACTATCCGATGATAAAGGTATATTATTGATGGCTTCACTTTTGCTGAAACGTCATTACTTGTAAAAAAATATTAATAATGACTTCTACGTTAACTACCCTTTTCCAAGCTTCTTATTATTTCAGACATATAGACAAAAATTCAAAATAGACACCAAATTGTACCTAGGGTAAAATATGGGGATTTGACTCATATTTGATTAGAGAATAAAACAAACCTAAATTTTAAACATTTTACACTAACGGAAGCCCTGATTGTTGATCTGTGAAAATAAAAATAGTCTGATAAATTGGCTTTGCCAATGCCAAAACATGCAAGAAAATATATTAACAAAGGAATAAATTGACAATGCAGATAATGACAATGCAGCTCGGTCTGTGTTTTTCCGAGTTTTTTTTGTAAATTTCTTAAGCTTTTTCTGCCTCTGATTTCATAATAAAACTTAGAAAAAAACAATAAAGTGGGGTTAAGTCCTAAAAGATTTAAAAAGTGTGCGGATGAAAGAGTGTTAAGAACTGATGTTGAAATAAAACAAAGATGTCCAAAAGAAGAAGAGGGCACAGATATCCTCTGGGCCCACATTTACGATATGTTTTGTTGGTATACCGGGGTTCGAAATAGTAGACGTATACAGCTTCTCATAAAATTTTTCGTGAACGATCTCTTCCTTTTGTGAGCACAATCTTCCACGGTAGTCCTTCATCTTTATGATTTTATTCCTGCAAGTGGATTTTATTCCTGCCAGTGGATGTTTTTAGTACTTTCATGTTCTTATTGTTCTCTATAACAGCCTTAGCGCAAAATAGAATCCGATGGCGCGTTTTCACTGAAGCTCTATACTCCACTTAGGGGTTCAAGAACCTTATATATATATATATATATATATATATATATATATATATATTTATATATATAATGCCATCTCCCCATTGTTAACCCTGTTTAGGCTTTGTTCTTTCTAATTTAATTATATAATAGGAGTTGAATTATAATTCACTTCTATATAGAACTGTCAAACCACAACCTTTCTTCACAAAAGCTGCCGATAGAATCCTTTATATACAACAATTTTAGATCACCGATCTGATGATATACGATTGCATGTTTTTCTGCTACATACTTACTTTTGTCATTCTCTGTCGTCAGTCATTGTCTTCACATAGTTCAAATATTTTTTGTCGCTCGTTTATTAGGGTTTCCTATACCATAAGAACCTATTTATGTTGACATTCTGCAATTTTTTTTATTGAAATCGTTCATAATATATAATTTCTTATCTGGCCGTTTTCTTTCTAAGGTTTTTGCATATTTGCAACCTATCTTGCCGTATCTTGGACTCCAATTTACATGAACACTAAAGGATTGTAGTTTTAATGTTGATTTTATGGTAATTTTTTATTTGTTTATTAGATTCATCCTTCTTAAAATTCGATTACAGGACTAACTAGTACCAGCTCGTCGGCTTGTAGCTGTTGGCCAGTGAGCAATTGCTTATACCGACAGTCGGTGGTTTTCGTCATACCTGCCTAAATTTCTTTTCAAACAAAACGTTAAAACCAATTCCTTTATCATTTGTAATGTACCCTCAAAAGATATTTGAATTTATAAGAATATTTTACTCACCTATTCAACTTAGTGCAGCAGTTAATATTAAACCTTCCCATATATCATCGAATGCATTAGAGAAAATATTGATTAAAAAACAATCGTGCATGCTGAAACATAAATAAATTCCGAATTTTTAATTATCGCAGTCCTTTAACCATTAGATTTGTGCTCTGGGATCGGAGTCGTGAGAAAGTATATTGGAACGAAGCCAAAATGTTGCTTTCCAGTCGAAAATCGACGGTACATTTCTCAGTTTTAGTAAAATGTAATGAATGTCGGTCGGATGGAGTAGATCCGTTTTCAATAATCACTATTAGGCGTTTTCTCTGCTCGATCTCGAGCCAACATTTGTTTTGACGCCACCTTTGCCGATTCATTTTCATTTTCGGATACGGCCTCCCTGGTTGCTGTTTTTCGATTTTCCGGATTCGTTAATATATACACTGTTTTAACAAATTTATTGTTTATCTTTAGATATAAATATAGAGCGACCAATATGTTCAGCTACTCATTGTTTTCCATTAAATAAGTTAGCTGAGGTTAGGTTTCAAGCTGACGATTACTATTCGTGGATGTAAAGACAAGCTAGCTAAATTAAATTTAATTAATAACGTCTAATCATCATTAATCGTAAAGCAAAAGATCTGAATTTAAACAGGATATAGAAAAAAGACCTCTCCAAGAAAAGAACCTGACTACTTAGTTAGGTGTCAACGATGTAGGGAGAGGTCTCAGCGAGAGATATCCAGGCAAACAACTGCAGGCAAATGTCCTCGTTAATGCCCAACATATCCAGTATATATCTTGGGACCAAAACGTCCTTAGTCTACAGAGTTTACCACTTATATCAAACAGTTAGTCTGCTATGGGCGATATCAGACTTACCCTCACACTTAAACACAAATTATCCAAACCCACAGCCACTCTGTTACCCTTTAATCCCACTCATGGTTATCCCTAAATAAGTCTCCCAGACCTATTCCAAAAGTGACATAAAAACTACACTCGAAAGACTTGACATCTCCATAGTTAAACTACGAACAATCATTTCTCCCAACAAATTAGCCTTTTATTTTTATTAAAGTCGTCAGCCAGAGTGAACTCAAATTTACTGAGATGCTGAGATAGGATGTTTACATTGCTAGTCTCTATCTGAAAGCAAAACTTTCTCTCAACGCCAAACCGATACCTCCTGTCATTAAGTACTGCGACAAGTGCTGCCAGAATGGGCACATAATCTTTAATTGCTCAGGAAGCCAATTAAAATGCCAGACTTGCTATTTAGACCAAAAGTCCTTCACTTATCCTCTTCAACAAATACCTAAATATTGCAAAAGCAGCGGCAGTATGCAGCTTGTTCGAACATTACAACATACACCGAATACCTCTCAAGATACCCAGTTGATTAACCGAGAAACGTATCTCTCCATATGAACTCTTAGCGGATGATCCTAATTAATAGTTTGCTTCCTAAATCGTCGCTAGATAGTGCTGGATATGATAAACTCCCTTTGCACCCTAATGTTTGGCAACTGAAGAGTCCTCGTAGCCTATAACTGCAGGGCATCCATCTCCTTCCTCCCACAGCAATACACAATAGACAGTATCCTAGGTGCCGTCAATTGCTAAAGTGTGGAAGGAACCTCTTCATCAGACACTCACCCTTTTTAAAACCAACCCATCTTTTGCAGGATACTTAACTACCTGCTACATAGCTGCATCTGTATGGTAACAGTATACTCATAAAACGCTGAATCCCATTATATACCCACGTAATTCCTACCCACATTACCCTTACCGTTGAAGACCTCCATGCAGTGGACGTTTACTTAAATAACAACACCCCACTCACTGTAATCTCAACTTATTACAAACATTTCCTCCAATCTAAATATCTCTAGCTTTAAAACGGCCACCATTTTTGGAGACTTTAACGCCAGGCACACCCAATTCGGCTACACTGTCTCAATAGTGCAATCAAAATTCTAACTGACCTACTCCTTGACCTCCCTGTTTACAGGATACTGTAAACTGGTGTTCATGAATATCTATGGTATATCCTTCAAGGAATACATCATATGTACAATTAGCTAATGCCTGTGATCAATAGTTCAAGGGCATCTAATTGAAAGAAACCATGCTATCTAAAGACCACACTCCACACAATTCCTCCAGACCAATAAGAGATTACTAGAACCTCTACAAAGCCTTTCTTAATGCTCAGTTAGGTAACCTTTACATCTAAATTGATATCGATAGAGGTATCACAGACCTTCAAGAAATAATAAATCAAGCAATTGACGTATCAGTACAAAAAACAAGACTTTAACATTAAGTTAAATAATCTCGCGATCCCCATAATAAAACAGAATACCAGTTAATGATTTCTGCCAGTAATAAACTCACTGACGAATACACGATCACCTTGAAGGCAACTCCTCTTTTTTACCGTCTTAGATAAAAAGCTTACTTCGCGCTTTTGCACACAGATAGAGAGAGAGATCTGTTTTCTGTGGTTTCTCGATTTTATTAAATAATTATATCTGTCCTGTATAGGGAGATAACAGTCACAGCGGCTTCAGCCTGTTCACAAAAAGTAGAGTCAGTAAACGAAAAAAAAATCTGAAATGATCCGTTTCATTTCCTAAGCTATATCTTCTCTGGTGTTCACTCTTCTCAAGATGCCAGACCAGCCGTCATCAGTGGTAAAAAATTTTCAACACAAGTGCTTACACTGACTCCCCAGAAATACACATTGAAGAGAGTAAAAAGATTCTTTTTAGGAAAAAATAATTCAGATAAAATCGGTTGCATGATAATTATAATTTTAATTCTTCTTCTTTTTATGTGGAAATGACTCTGTTTGACATCTGTCAACTCTGTCTGTTTTTCAATGTGCCTCCAGTAAGTGGTCGTTTTTGTGGTCTTCCTATTAGGAAACCGTCTCTTTCCGTCTTTACTACTATATTTGTTGTCATTCAGCTTATATGATCGTTCCATTCTGCTCTTCTATTTTTTACCCAGTCCTTGATGCCCTTCAACTTGCATCTATGTCGAACATCTGTATTTCTAGTTCTGTCCCATAGTGTCCCATTCACTTGATCTTCCACTTTTGTTTCGAGCTTTCCATAACTAGATAATGTGATGCCTAGATATTTAAACTCCATCACTTGTTCTATTATCTGACCTTCCAGCTTCAATTTACATCTTAGTAAACTTGCTGTTATAACTATGTGTTTTGTCTTTTTTGGGAAATTAACACGTTAAATTTTCTGGCGGTTATATTGAATTGTTGCTGCATAAGTTGTAAATCATCTTCACTTTATGGAGTAGTATTGCGTCGTCTGCATAGCAGATTATTTGAAGTTGTTTTTCTCCCATTTGGTATCCTTTTTTATTTCTTGCTTTTTTTATTATTTCATCCACAAACAAGTTGAAAAATAGAGGACTTAGGGAATCTCACTGTCTTACCTCATTGCCAGCTTAGTCAGTTAGTTCTTCGTTTACTTTTACTTGTATTGTGTTGTTTTGGTAGCTATTTTTGATCGCTTTGATTATTTCTAAAGGTACCTCTCTTTTGTACAATAAGTCGATAACGTTTTCTGAGTCAGATTTGTCTCACTTTTTGAAGAGACCTATTAGGATGCTTGTTCTCCATTCTTGAGGAATTTGGTTTTGTTCTATGATTTTTGGATTAGTTTTAGTAGTTGTTTGGTCAGATCTGATCTTTCGTACTTTAGGATTTCGTTCGGTATTCTGTCCTCGTAAATATTGATTTCTGGTGTTGGTGGTTCATTATCGTCACCTTTATCAAATGAGGATCGAAAGTAGTTTGCTTATGTTTCCTTTTGAATGTGTTTCGTTTTTATTAGTTCTTTCATCTCTTCTCTTTTCTTGTAGGTCAGATAGCCAAGCGGGCCAGGCCGCCGATTCTCATTCGCTTTACTGTCCAATGGTTCAGTGGATGTGGGTTCAGCCTCGGCTCGGTGTACAGAAAAATAAAAAAGGCTAACGCAGCAGTTTAAAATTCTAAAAACGAATCTCGGCTCAGACTAGAATATGCTGGTGTTTGATCTGCCTATGGTGGAGCAATACGGCAAGAGATAAGGGCCTGCGACTCGGTGATACTCCTCCATAGATCCCTACCGGAAGGGCGTGGCCCCTAAATACCGGTATATATATATATATATATATATATATATATATATATATATATATATCTTTTCTTTGTGCTCTGATCATTCTCCATATTTCTTTCTGTGTTCCGTAGAGCTCGTGTTCCATCTATTTTGCGAAGTTCTGCCAGTATTCCCTTCTTATTTGTCTAACTAGTAATTAAAATTGGAAAACGTAATTAGTCGTATAAGAAGTAATTGTAATTAGATCATTTAAATAATATAATTACAAAATACAACTCCCACATACAACTTACTGCAAATAAAACTTTAAATTACTTTCAAAGAATACTTAAATACAATTACCAATTACATGAAAAATATAAGCGTAATTCTTAATTACTTTTATTTAGAAATTATCCAGCTCTAGCTACCAGACCCCTGCCAAGGCGACTTGTTAAACTCCAATTGCGGTAAAAAATCACGTAAATATTCCAAACTTTTTTATAAATTTTAATAAATTACATCAGCATACAGACATTAAACAAGTTCAGAATCAGA
Organism: Diabrotica undecimpunctata; assembly: GCF_040954645.1. NCBI lineage: Eukaryota > Metazoa > Arthropoda > Insecta > Coleoptera > Chrysomelidae > Diabrotica > Diabrotica undecimpunctata. Next base: position 30,098,929 of record NC_092812.1, read on the forward strand.
AATACGTTAAAATATCAATCATTGAAAAGAAAGTGGTCTATAACAAATACTTGCAAAATAGGATAGAAGAAAACAAAGAGATATACAGAGAAGCTCAGAACATTGAAAAAAATATATCAAGGCAAATATACATTTAAACATTTACATAGGACATAGGTCTTTAAAAAATGATCTATTAGTCTTATCTATTTTTTTATTGAAAAATTTACTGCATCCGCCATGAGGTGATTAGCGGGAATACAGTGTAGATATATCTAAAAGTTTATTGATCTTCTTATTGGGCCTTCGTCTAATGAAAGTTGGCAATCACTTCTTTAAACGCTTTCCTATCGTTTGTAACGTGAAATATCTGTTTAACACTAAAGTTAGTCCAATCTCTGATATTCCTCAGCTAAGATTTCTTCTTTTTTCCCAAGCCTTTACTTCCCTCTACTGTTCCTTGCATAATGACGTGTAGAAGAAAGTATTTATCAAGTATGTGGCCCAGATCCGATGTTTTTCTTATTGATAAGCTTCCTGCCATGTCCAATCGTCTTAGTACCTCTTCGTTTGAGATCTTTGCAGTCCAAGGAATTTTGAGAATACGCCTATCTAGCTACATTTCCAATATCTCCAATTTTTCCTACGGATGAGCTATCAGAGTCCAAGCTTCTACGCCATATAGCAGTTGCGACCATACATAACATTCGACTAACCTCAATGTGATAGCCATATTTAATTTCTTATTTTATAAACATTGACTTGTATTTTATCAATCCTTTTCGAGCTATTTCAATTCTGTTCTTTATCTCCTCATCTTGACCTAACTGTGAGTTTATAATTGCTCCGAGGTATTTATATTTGTCAACCCTCTCTAACGGTTTACCCTCCAATGTCAGATGTATGTTGTCAACAAAGGTTTTAGACCACCATGTATTTGGTTTTATCTATATTAATCGTTAGTCTCGTCTTTTTGCTTTCTCTGGTAATGATTGCTATAAGAATTTGTGAATCGTCTATATTTACTGCCATTATTGCGGTATAGTCTGCAAAATCTGCAAAAATTTATGTTGATCTGAACATTGAACGTTTGTGGCATTCTTTGAAACGGCTCACGAGTGTAGTTGTGGAGTCAATTTAGATGTTTTTCTTATTTATGCTGTTTGTTTATTTAGGTCCTTGACCAGATTCCCTTTATAGTCAATATCTTATTAATGCATGACATTTTAATTGTTGAATCAAAAATGCTATGGCAAAAAAGAATTTATTAAAGAGCAAAATTTAAATTTACCGATCAAGTCAATTTTGAAATTACCATGATTTTCACCTTTCACTTTTTTGAGCAGTGTAGATCGGAACTGACGAATCCCATCGCTTAACAGCCATTCACGCAAGATTCGCTGATATTATCCATAAATCTACTTTATTGCACCCTGTTTAGATTAAGAAACGAGGTAATGTCTGAGTTTGGAATTGTGCACACTCCTTTTTCTGCTTCATTGAATTCTACGATAAATTTTATTTTTGTAGATAATTTTCAATAGTTTAAATCGTGCAAAGTTTAAATATATATATATATATATATATATATATATATATATATATATATATATATATATATATTTATAAAAGTGTAATGTCATGTCTCGCAAAAAGAAAACCAAAAAAGGTATATCGATGGAAGGCAACCGTATATACGTATTTCTGACTATTGATCGTCTTCAGTACGGTGCAGCCAAGTTAGAAAAGGAGCATGTTAACTTGGGAAAGGATCACTACAGGAGCAATGCGACCAACTGAACTAACTTGGCCGTACATTACTAAAGACGAACAATAGGCAGAAATACGTATATTTATACAGTTAGTACAACAAAAAAGGTATATCCATCGATATATCTTTTTTGGTTTTTTGTCTTGCGAGACATGCCATCACATTTTACTTTTATTATTCACCCGCATTATCCCCATTATATTACTACCCTAGCTACAATTAATACACTATACTCAAACGGTAGGTGTTTTTCTTTGTACAGATAACATCAATGAGTTACGCCAGGTATTTTCATGATTTTTCAATTAATTGCTTTAATTTATTCACAATAAAAATATTGCATTTTTTTCGTTATTATTCTAATCATTTAACCAGCGACCTCAATAAGTTTTACACACAACAGTTATTCTTAACTATATATGTGTAATATACGTAATGTGTTCAAATATATACCTTCAAACACTTACTTACTTACTTACTTAGTCCTAAGCCTTTCTACCGTTAGGTTTAAGGCTGGTGGGGTTAAGATTTGCACTGTTGTCTCCATGCTATCCGGTCTTGTGTTAGATTTCGTGCACTTTCCCATGTCAATCCTTTCTTCTCAACTTCTTTTCTGATTTCGTCTACCCACCTAACTCTTGGTCTTCCTCGTTTGTTTTTCCCTTGCATTCTCGTTTCAAACACTCGTTTTGTTAATCTTTCATTCGACATTCTACACACGTGCCCGAACCATCTTAGTTGCCCCTCTACTATTTTTTCGTTTATTGGTTCTAGTTTTAGGTTTTGTCTGATTGTTTCGTTTCGTATTTTGTCTGTCCTCTTTCTGTTTGCTATTTTCCTCAGGAACCTCATTTCCATAGCATTGACTCGAGATTTTTGTCTCCCAGTCAATGTCCATGACTCGCTATTATAGATGATTGTAGGTCTAACTACTGATTTAACGACTGCCGTTTTTACCTTCTCCGGTATTTCTTTTTTCCTCAAAAATGTTGTTTTCATAGTGTTAAATAAGCTTCCTGTTCGTCCCATTCTATCATTTATTTCCATGTCTTGTTCCAGGTATTTAAAATGTTCCACTTGTTCTAGTTGTTTTCCGTTTAATTGTATTGCGTGTGTCTTTCTCTTATTTGAAATTATCATTGTTTTTGTTTTCTCTGTATTTATTTTCATATTTATGTTTGACAGTTCTTCTTCTAGGATTTCAAGGTTGTTCTGTAGGTCTTCTCTGTTTTCTGCTATCAAAACCATGTCGTCTGCAAATAGAAGCTCTGATAGTTAAGTCTGTTTCATTTGCCAGTATCCTAATGTTAGCTTTCTCATTCTTCTCTTGGCTTTCTTTATTGCTTCATCCAGTATCACTGAGAACAGCAGTGGGCTCAACACGCATCCCTGTTTGACGCCTTGACTTGTAGTAAATTCTTCGGATTCCTCGTTGTTGGCTCTCACCGTATTTGTATTATTATTGTACATATCCTTTATTACATCAATTGTTATCCTGTCAACTCCTCTTTCCTTTAATGTCCTCCATACGTACTTTCTTTGTATTCTGTCAAACGCCTTTTCCAGAACAAATAAATAAAACATTTAAAACATTACTTACATGCCGGTACTCTATTATTGGTTATTTATTAATTCATTACAGTTTAATAGACTATTTTACCAATTTGTGGGTCTTACCTTGTCTGCTTACACATTTTATTCATTTTGAAAAACCACAGACATGTAATATTGGCATAATTACTGTAATTTATATAATTTATATCACCTATCTTTGTTTTATCCTTATTAGACAACACCCTAATATGGGTTTATTATTTTCAGCATTTATTTAACTTTGTATCGTGACCTGAAGATGCTTTGCATATTGTAGAAAGCGAAACCGGTTGTCTGATTAGTTAAATTAAATTGATTGTGAGTAAGTCTAATTTATTATTTCTTTTACCTTTTGAAATGGACTCACACAAGCAACACATTCATGATTTATTATAAAAACTATCGAAAACATCTACCAAAACAACAAAATGGAAGTCAGAATAGGTCGACAACTTACAGAACCTATAGAAATAGGCAGCAGAATAAGACAAGGGGATTCATCGAGCCCCATGCTCTTAAATTTGATCATTGATGAAATCATCAAAATCGTTAACAAAGGAAGAGGACACAGAATGGGAAACAAAGAAATAAAAATATTCTGTTACGCAGACGACGCAATATTGATAGTCCAAGATGAAGATAGTCTTCTAACTATCCAAGACTGGTCCCAAGTTCCAAGATTGGTCCACAGATTTAACAGAAGAGCAAAAGAATTTAATATGACAATCCGATCTTAGGAAACTAAAATAGTAGTAGTCAGCAAAGAACCAACCAGATGTAAAATAGAAATTCTACTACAACCAGTACAAACGGAAGTGTACCCGACGGAATGGTTGAAAATAGATTAGATCCTATTTGGCATGCCGAACTTCAAGTATAAATTCCTCAGAATATCCTCTTGAAGATAAATAGAGGTTTGGCAGTTGCAGCGGATTATCAAAATATTAATAAGAATGACAGTGTATCATGATTTAAACTTATTATTACTATAAAATATACAGAATTCGTATCTTAAAATTCTAAATAAACATTCTCTTGATGAAATTGCCTTTCGGTAATAAGTTTTCTTATGCTTTACTAAAGCTTGTATGGTTCATTCTATAATATTTCTTAAACTTCTCAGAATGGAGGTTCAACTGTTATTGTTTAACAACTGCTGGACTGTGCAATATCTTAAATTCAAGCAGCGGGTGAATTAAGTACCGATCCATTTTCTCTATTTTTTTTTGACGTCTTTCTAGAAATTGTCAAGCTAAAATTATATCTTTTATGGATAGATTAATCTTCTTCGTCTGGTGCCGTACGATCTACAGCGTGTAGGGGTTCATGCTAAATGGATCATGCGTATGGATCCTTCTTCTTATCTTCTTATTATTGTACTGATATCAGGTATATCGCACCAGTTTCTTACGTAATCAATGTCGTTTGCGATCTAATCTGGTCCTCTGCGAGCTTTGCGAATTTTTTTAATTGAATGGTTTTAAAAAGATTATATTTGTCGCATATTAAAATATGGCCTAGATATGAGACCTTTCACTATCTACGAAGTTTAGAAGATATCTTCATTTGTAACTTGTAATATAGTTTACCCTTAGAATTTTAATCAACCATCTGAGGCACCACATTTAGAACGCTCTTATACAGTTAAGCGATCTTACTTTAAGTGATACTTTACTAAGTAATTCGTTGGTTAGTGGTCAATGTAGTAGTGTCTGGTGGCTCGGGAGACTGAGTCCTCGAAAGCTCTGAAGAAGACATCAAAAAGGATGTCGAAAGCTCGGCGTAATAATAATCGACACGGTTCAACCCGGAAGACTGTTGAGTTTATTAATTCTTGTAATAGTATTAATCTTAGCTCTAGATTTAACTGTACTAATCGCGAAAATCCTTCGGAACATTTATATATATACAGGGTGAGTCATGAGGAACTTTACATACTTCTACCATATGTAGAGTCCCTCAGGGAGCATATCATGTGGCCACTAAAAAATGTCAACTCCTCTTCTTTATTAATTAACAGGGTGATTTGTGTAATTGACCATTTATTTCATTTTACTGTAGTGTTTATACGGCTCATTTGATTTTTTTAATTTTTGCATGATATAGTACACTACTATCAAGCATTCGACTGGTATTAGCTAAACTAAAAAATTCCAGGACTGGCTTTGGAAAAATTAATTTAGGGATTCGTATTAAATATTACACCCTGTATATATTTTTTTTAAATGCAATAAGTGATTTTCAAACTACATAAATAGCCAATGAAAACGACATATGCGACAATATTGTCGCACTTTTATTAAATTTTAAGTGAACGATCAAATCTTACCAAAAATAGAACAACCATAATGAAGTATCAAATTATAAGGTAATTAATTTAAACAAATGTTATAAATTTCAAACATTTTAATTGAAGTGATAAACTGAGTCACTGCACAACAAAAAACAGTAACTACTAACAATAACGAAGAACAATTTAAAAAAAAAACTAAAAATATGTACATAGTTATGATAAACTCATAAATTAGAACTGGAAAACATACAATGTTGGTAACAAAATAAAAATAATTCATAATAGATTTTCGAAATGGAACCCTGCAGCCTGTACACATTTTTGTTGCCGAATTGTTAATTGACGTATTGAATTACGGATACTCTGGGGATTGTTTCTAATAGTATTACAACAATGTATAATTCTATTAATTAATTGTTGTCGGTTATTCACTGCGTAAACTAGTTGCTTCAATCGTCCACAAATATGGTAATCAACGTGATTGAAATCAGGGGATCTTGAAGGCCACGAAATAGGACCTGCACGTCCTATCCACCTGTTGCCATAAAAATTATTGAGATGTTGTCTCACTGCCAGTAAAAAGTGTGGGGTGCCCCATCATGCTGAAAATACATCCCTCGGATAGCAACGTTCGCGTTGGCAAGCAAATTCGGCAAAATATTTTGTAGTTCAAATAGACCTGCCCTGTTAAAGGACCATCAAAAAAGTGAGGACCTACTAATTGGTTATTTATGACACCAATCCACACGTTAATCGAAAACCTTAACCGAGAACGACGTTCTCGAATAGCATGGGGATTTTCTTCTGCCCACACATGTGAATTTCGTGAATTATTTATCCCGTCTCTGGTAAATTGGGCTTCATCTGTAAATAGTGTCCTGTATAGCGTTGGTCGATTATTGTTAATCCATCTACAAAATTCCAACCTATCGATCTCATCTCCAGCATGTAGTCGCTGAACCATTTGAATGTGATATGGGTATAGATTATTTTTTTGTAAGACTCTACTTACTTTTGATTGAGTAACATTCAGTTCTCGACTTACTTGTCTACCAACTGACCCAAATGTTGGATGACTGGGAGTTCGACGATTAGGAAATCCTCCTGCCTCCTCCGCCTCCTGCGATATTCTCTACTAGCAGCGCTACCATTCCCATTACAGAATCCATAAACAAATATTATGTCTGCATATTCTGTGGTCGAAAACTGATGTGGCATTTTGAACGAAAGTAACAAAAGCTCTACCAAAACTAACACAATGTACTTAACGTAAATATGACAGAAGAAATATGTATTCTTGTGCACATAAATAACAATTGTTAATGACAATAATGACAATGGGTATAAAATATCAAGAAACGTCAAACTGTCAACGTCAACCTTAATTTTAAACTTTTTTAGATTTATTTTTATTTAGTACAGTTGATGCAATGTATTATTATTTGACATAAAATTTTAATCATTTACAATCAACAAAAACTAACACATACAAGAGGTTTGACTTTTTAATCAATTTAATTTATTATTTATCGAAAATAATGCCCCAATACGATCTATGAGTAAAAATTTAAAATTGAAAAACAATTGATTCTATCGTAGAGATAGGAACTCTATGTTGTAGGAACTCATTTTAATTAAAATGTTTGAAATTTATAACATTTGTTTAAATTAATACCTTATAATTTGATACTTCATTATGATTGTTCTATTTTTGGTAAGATTTGATCGTTCACTAAAAATTTAATAAAAGTGCGACAACATTGTCGCATATGTCGTTTTCATTGGGTATTTATGTAGTTTGAAAATCACTTATTTCATTTAAAAAAAAAAATTATACAGGGTGTAATATTTAATACGAATCCCTAAATTAATTTTTCCAAAGCCAGTCCTGGAATTTTTTAGTTTAGCTAATACCAGTCGAATGCTTGATAGTAGTGTACTGTATTATGCAAAAATTAAAAAAATCAAATGAGCCGTATAAACACTACAGTAAAATGAAATAAATGGTCAATTACACAAATCACCCTGTTAATTAATAAAGAAGAGGAGTTGACATTTTTTAGTGGCCACATGATATGCTCCCTGAGGGACTCTACATATGGTAGAAGTATGTAAAGTTCCTCATGACTCACCCTGTATGTATATATATATATATATATATATATATATATATATATATATATATATATATATATATATATATATATATATATATATATATATATATCACAAATAACTGCATGAGAAGAGGAATGTACAACTATTTTTAAATTTCTACTATTCTCTAAGAGATCTGCGACAAATTTGCAAGAGAGATTCCAAGATATTAATTAACCGTTCCGCAGGGAGAACAGTAATAACAGTACCTTCATTTAAGGGGAGAGAGCGAGGGAAATACTCGAGAACAACAACACAACTATAAACTCGGAAACTATGAGACTTAACTAGATTGATTTAAAGAGGGAGATAGAGACGAAACACACTATTTTGATATCTAATCACGTAATATTTTAAGTACACATTTATGCAGTTATGCATTTATAAATAGAAGCCTAGAGCAGTGTGGATTTAAGACATTGGCGGCTCATCTATTATGTCGTATAGCCGCATATTGTTCCAATAAAATGCGTTAAAAGGCATAAAATAACACTTTATTAACTTGGAAGCCTCTTAAATATTATTGATATTGTACGGATAGACTTCTTGCTAAATATTTTGCAATAAATAATTCGTTTTTTTCTTGTTTTTCCCTAAAAGAAATTATTTTTTATATTTATTTTAATACTCTACTCACACTAAAGCTGAGCTTAATAGTCCTAGCTGTAGAGAAAAACAGGTGCATTAATTAGTTAATTTTTGAAAACAGCACAGCGTTATAAATGACAAAGTCTGGAGTTACCTCCAAGTGCTTGCAAATAAAAACTTTTGGTTATAATAATTTTATGGCTATAATTCTTAAATTTTTATAAATTTTACAGGGCTAGAACTTTTTTTTTTAAAGATAGAGACCTAATTATAAACGGATTATTTTGTTGGCCAGTTATATTTTTATGTAGGAATTAAAATAATTGCTCAAACAGTTCTTCAACCCTTTATTTATTGCTTTGAATTAGGGGCGACTTTTGCGTTAGAGGAGGGGTAAGGGGTAGAAACACTTTTTGGGTAATTATTTTTATTCCTACATAAAATATAATTATTCAACAAGAGAATCCATTTAAGTTAGATCTCTTTTTTCTTTTTTAGAGAAGAATTTTTATAAACCATTAAATTAAACGTATCTCGAAAAGGTATTGACCGATCGGTAATTGGACGTGATTTTACTAACGGTGATTCAGTCACGGTGATTTATGAGACGCCCACCGTCTCACAAAACTTGTTTGTATAATAAATATTATGATATTCTTGGTGAGCCTGATTTGGGGAACGGTGACTAACATCTGGGGATTTAGAAACGGTGAATATTAGGAACTGAAAAATGAGATATTCTATGTTATTATCTGATATTTTTGTCTTCTTAAAATAATAAATTTAAAATAATGTCATAAACGTATTGAATATATTTTTTCTTTTATAAAACATTCTTAAAAATTTACTAGTTTTACATAAAAGAGAAAGCGTTTTCGAGAAAGTTTTCTAGTGCTTTAAAAATGGATTAAAAGTCAAACCTTATAGTTGCGTTAGTTAAAGGTATTCATTATCAGCAATATGTTTTTATTCGCGAGGAACTGCAAAGTGGGCGACGCCTGGTGGTAGATTTCAAAAGCATCCACATCAGGAAAAATGCCTTGAAATTGCCATTAATTTGTATACATATTAGCGACCGGTTTATATTGTAATTATAATGAAATGCCCGCGAAGATGCTGCAGAGTAACAAGAATGGATAGGAGAAGTAATGACGAAATAAAGCAAAGAACATCAATAGAAACATACAGTCTGTCCCAAACCCTTCTTTCAGTGCGTCACTAAATTTGACGTCATATAGGATTTTAAGAATGTCGAGAATTATTGCATGACATTTTAGTTAAATCTGACAGTTGCAGGATTGTAATCGGCTAAATTTGAAAAGATAATTTTTTTAAAATGTGAAGTAAAAACTTTAAGAATTCAAATTTTTTTTTACTTTACATATTAGAGGTCCCGTCTTGTATAAAAAATTTTATTGCGCCTTATATTGGAACGGCATTTTGTCATAATTGCTATTCTATACATTCCAAAGAAAGTGCTTAATTAGCTAAGATTTATTTATGGATTTATTATTATGTATTATCAACACTATGGAATTGGAATGTTTGTTTATTTAAAATAACGCTTCCTCCTATAGAATCTTTTAAGAGTTGACTGCGAGATAAAAAAATTTACTGGCAATTGCAAGGCATCAAAGCAAACATTCCTGTGATAAAATAGCATCGATTGAAATCAGTCATATTCGGATAAGTAATTTTCGGAAAGTTTCTGTGGCAGCCATTAGTTTAATTTTGTGAAGATTTATCATAAAATCGTGAAAATAGTTTAAATAGTGAGTGATTCTACTAGATTGGGTGTGAAAATGAAAGAGTGTTATGAAGTTTAGGTAAAAAAACAATGGACAGTTTAAATGGTAAAGCAGTTGATTTTTGAGTTAATCTATCAGTTTCGGTATGCAGATGAAATAGTGTTAATGGAGTTTAGTTAAAAAACAAGATACCGAATGTAAGTTCATGTAAATAGTTTAAATATTGAAGCAGGCGATTTTTGAGTTAATCTACCAGTTTCGGTATGCAGATGAAATAGTGTTAATGGAGTTTAGTTAAAAAACAAAATACCGAATGTAAGTTTACCTTCTTTTTTTATGAATAACAAAAATAAATATTATATTTCAAACAATCCACAATCCGATTCAGAACCTGATTCATTAAAATCAATGATTACAGGGGATATGTGGCTGGCATCAATTATATCTTATATTTTAATAAAATGTGGTTCTAAAAAGAACCGTTTTAATACATATGAATATCTTCTAATTGAAAATGATTTAATAATTTTAATATTACTCTTTGTTCTTTCTCGGTATATCTCGGCATATTTAAAATATTTTTATGACAAAAATACAAAATTAAATTTTCACTGTAAAATGTCTGAAAATACTAACCTGGAATGACAATTATCATTTTATCAGTTGACAATGTCACTGTCACTATTGAGACCATCTGCATCAAATTATATTTATGCGCATCATTGATTGGATATCTATTTAGTGCATTCTAAACTCCAACCAATTATATATCCGTAAGTAGAATTCGCTTTAATATGCAAATACCCGTGAACGATACATAATTTTCTAAGTTCTATGTATAATAATCACAGACTTACGTTTTTTTCTGTCACTTCTAGCTTAATGCGTTAGAGAGAATTCGATTAACTATGACGCACTGAAAGAAGGGTTTGGGATAAACTTTACATACTAACATACATAGAACAAAAAAGACTAAAGTGGTATGGACATGTACGAAGAACTAGTGACAGCAGATGGATAAAGAGAATAGCCGAATGGAGCCCTATAGGAAGGAGGAAAAGAGGACGACCCCGAAAATCCTGGAGGAACGAAGTAGACGACGCCATGAGTAAGAGAGGCCTAAACGATGGAGAATGGAACAACAGAGAGAGATGGAAACGGTTGAGCGAGGGAAGGCAGTGAATGCAAAGGTCTCATGAAATTATTAGTAGAAAACGTAAGGCGTAATTTACAAAATATAACGTGGCCAGCTCCAAAAACTGCCTCACCCTCAACTAAAAATCTCTGCCGACCTTGCAACCACAAAAATAATTGAGATAATGTAAATTTTACTTTTCCTGTTTCAGACGTACCTACCGTAAAAAAACGAACAATTAATTTTATTTTATTCAGGTTTGGGAGTCAATTATCGTATGTATAAACTCGAATCACAAACAAATAAACTTTGAAGAACGTACTCCAACTTTTACTTTGGCAAAAGTCACGTGTAAATAATTTATATTAAATGTTTTATAGCTTCGAGATCAAATGACAAAATGATTTGTTTTCCCGAAGTGATCATCCATCTTTAAAAATCTTGAGCGCCCCCTGTCGGAATTGGCTATCGCGAATAGTACTACCTAACGCAAAGAGATCGTGATCGTGTTGTTTAGTTTACGATACTTGTGACCACCTCTTACTGTACATAAAAGAACGGTGATCACGGTCACCAGTTAAAATCACTGTGATTTAAAAATCACGGTCACTGATCACAGCGTAATTTAAAAATCACCAAGTTCCCCATCATTTCAAATCACCAAGTTCCCCATCACTAATATAATGCTTTTTGCATAAAAAAAGAAAATGTTTACAAAAGTTATTCAAAAATTAAAAATGGCAAAAAATTCATATTTTTGGACTTTCAATCTTTATTTTGCATAAATTATTTTGTCAAATTTAATGTAGTACTGCTCAAATTACAAATTTTTTAATGTACTTCCATTCAATATTCTACTCATTTTAACTTAAGATATTGATTTAATGCAATAAAAATAAAAATAATCAAAAAACGCCGTTTTGTATCTTAAAAGTGCCATAAAAAAATTATAACCAACAGTTTACAAACAATTGGAGGTTACTCCAGGCATTGCCTCTCATAGCGATGTGCTGATTTCAAAAATTTACTAAATAATGGAGATAAATGTGGCGACTGCCCAAAAACTTACATCTGTCAAACTGGTAGAACTTTTATGAAACGTATAGCAAAACATAAAAAGGCTTTCAATAATAGAAAAACAGACTTTATGTACGCACTTCATTTTCTAGACCAGGGGTCACCAAATGGCGGACCGCGGTCCGCATCCGAACCGTGAGCTTGTTTTTTGAGGACCGCCGTTAAATTCAAAATTTAGTAATAAAATTATAATCAAATCTAAATATATAAATATCTTTATATTTTTAAAATGCAGAGTACTAATACTATTTAGAAATATTCGTAATCTAAACTAATCTTCCATATAATTGTTGAACACTATAGTTGCAGAAAGAAAAAAAACCAGAAATAGTAGCATTAAATGATTAAATTACGTTCTACGATACAAATATTTTAAATTACAATTAAACAAAGACGGGAAAAAAACAATATTATAGCTTTATAATCATCTTTTTCCTTGAGTTTATTTGATACCCCTCCCTAAACGAGGTAGCCTAGTTGCCTGGTTTCAACTACGTAACCAGGATGATCTCCTCTGAGGGGGGTTACAACTACTGGAGGGTTTCTGGGCAAGTCCCCCCCCCCCCGGTTACTCCACTGCCTGGTTTAGTGGTGAGTGTCCGAACCGCGGAAGTGTAGTAGGTTTTTGAAACGGACCTTCAGGGAATATGATTGGTGAACCCTGTTCTAGACCACAATCATTCTTTTAATGACGAATTTTAAATTCTTCACATTCAAAATAAAGGCCTTATGCTATTTTTATTAGAATCTATGGAAATAAACAAATTAAAAAATACAGACATAATTCTGAATGATCGACTTGAGACAAACAGTTCTCCCTTCCTCAACTTATTCAGTTAAAGACTATACAGTGTAAACACATACCAAAAATAGATCACTTGAGGAAGGTACTCTGACCGTAACAACTGTAGTGATAATAATTATTTATAATAAATTTTGTGGAATTGTTGAAAACAAAAGTTTTCATTGTTTTATTCAAATTTAAAATTTTTATGTCCAGTATTTCTTCCGCAATAATAATTTTAATCAATTACAATGCTGTAAAGTCTTTCGCTTCTACTTAAAAATTATGCTCAAAGCGCAGGGTTCTTTATTTGCTTTGAATTAAATTTACACGAAAACATTTTTGTATTCGTTTTGCGCCCCTAATCTCAAATATCCTGAGCCGCCACTGAAAGCCCTGCTTGTATCGATTAGGCATAACAAGGTCAAGATAGAATATAAAATCCTGAAACCCCAGTTGCATTTCTCTCTTTTACTACTATGACAATTCTGCTTTATTTTAATTTCTTTTTACTTTTTAATTTTTTATTAGAATTTTATTATCAACGAAAATTGTTTGCATAATCAATTAATTATAAAATAATGTTAATATAATACATTCATATAAAACTGTTAATATAATCATTTTCTTTTTTAATTGATACGGCAGATTTGTCCTTGTCTTTTTTTTTTTTTTTTTTTTTATTTAGCTTTACGTGTCTCGACAGCAGGTCACTGACACAGGTACAATTTTATTACATTACATTACAAGAATATACAGTAACATTACAATTAATAAAGAAATACATTAAATATTGGTACAATTATTAATTATCAAATTCTAAACTACGTTTCTTCTAAATATCCTGGTAAAGCTTGGTTTCATAGAGGAAATTAGTAAGGTTTTGGAATTGATCTGGCGAACTGAGAATATTTTGTAGGTTTTGACTCAAAAGATTATTTCTTCTTTCGTTGTTAAAGTGGGGACAGTCTACGAGAATATGTTTAATAGATAGAATATTACCACAGTGTGTGCATGTAGGTGGATCTTGGGAAGTCATTAAATGTTTATGAGTTAGTCTTGTATGGCCGATTCTAAGTCGGCGAATTAAGATTTTGTTTTTTCGTGTCATGGAAGGAAACTCAAGCTTTTTAACGCTGGGATGGATGTCACGAAGCTTGGAAGGGATTTTATTCCAGTGATCTTGCCAAGACATTTGGATAATATTTTTAAAATGCGACTGTAAATCTGTATGAAGTTGTATGTTTTCAGTCTCCATATTAGAAGACGAGGCTTGTTTTGCAAAGAGGTCGGCTAGTTCGTTACCTGGGATTCCTATATGAGAAGGAATCCAGATCATGGTTATGGATACTCCCATTGAGATTAAACTATCGAAAGAGTTTTGAATAGCTTGAACCAAAGGATGTACCGTATACATACTTTTGAGAGAATAGATAGACGCTAAAGAGTCTGTACATATTGCTACTTTTTTATATTTTGGAGATAATAAGTTTGTAGCTTGGAGAATAGAGGATAATTCAGCAGTATGTATGCAGCAGAAGAGCGGAAGATTACAAGATGTAATTAAATCGGTGTTTGAAGTTACAGCACATCCAACAGCTGTAGAACTCTTAGAAGCATCTGTGTATAAAATTTGGTCAAATCTGTTGTTAGTAATTAATTCTTTAAAGGTTTGCCTTAGAAATTGTGGATTTGTCTGATGCTTATCATAATTAGTTAACGAGAGATTAAAATCGGCTATCGATTTATTCCAGGGAGGTTTAGGTGATATTAATATTGGAGTTGTGACTGAAAGATCGATATTATTCAGATGTGGTGAGAGATACTGTGGCATAGACTGAAGTTTAATAGGAGAAGGAGAGTTTAAAAGTTCATTATTTAATAATTTATAAGCTGGGTTTTCGGTATTAGCTGAGATTCGAGACGAATATTTTAAAAGGAGTTGCCGGCGACGTAGCCAGAGGGGAAGTTCATTAGCTTCTCTGTATAAACTCTCTGCAGGGCTCGACCTAAAGGCTTCAAGGCATATTCGGAGTGCAGTGTTGTGTACAGAATTAAGAAGTTTTAAATCTGATGGGCTAGTTGACATATAAATGAAACTGCAGTAGTCTATTTTAGAACGAATAAGACATCTATAAATCTGAAGCAATGAGTCTTCGTCTGCACCCCAATGATGATTGGACAGAGTTTTTAATAAGTTAAGATTTGTCATGCACTTAGTTTTGAGATCTTTTAAATGGCATTTCCAAGTAAGTTTCTGTCCTGCGAGAAAACTTAATGATTTTTGTCTTTTCAACAGAAAAGTTAAATCAACTTACTGAAGTCCATTCAAGCAATTGGTCAGTAGCATTCTGAAGTAGTTTGCAAGTGGCAACAGTGTCTTTGCCTCGGCAGAAAATTATTAAATCATCTGCGTAGAGTGCGAACTTGACCGGAAGCTCAATTTTATTACATATATCGTTTAAAACAAGAATAAAGAGTGTAGGACTCAATACCGACCCTTGGGGAACGCCATCAGTTTGTTTGAAAGTCCTAGAGATTTTGCCATTCTCTCTTACGTTAAAGGTTCTATTTGTTAGAATAATAAATGAAGATATATTTCCAGATATACTGTACTCCTCGAGTTTAGCTGTAATAAGAGGCCTATACAGAGTATCGAATGCTTTTTCGATATCAAACGAAACAGCTATTAGGTCTTGTTTGCATTGAAAGGCGTTAATGATTGAAGTTTGAAGGATTGCTAGATTGTCTGCTGTACTTCGGTGTGATCTAAAACCTGATTGTGCCAAATTTATTATTTTATATTTTTCTAGAAACCACAGGAGTCTTTTATTGATCATTTTCTCCATAAGTTTGCACATTGTACATGTAAGAGAAATTGGTCTGTAGGAATTTAGATCAGTTGAAGGTTTGCCTTGTTTTTTAACAGGAATTATTATGGATTTTTGCCACAAATTTGGAAATGATTTTTTGGTCCATATTAAATTGTAAATTTCCAGCAGTTTAGCTAGGCTAGGACTTGAAAGATTTTTAATAAAGATAAAAGGAATGTTATCTGGACCTGCAGCTGAATTTTTGCAACAGAACAATGTGTCTGATAATTCTTGTAATGTAAACGGCATATTTAGAGAAATTTGATCGGATTTTCTGCTATCAGATAAACTGGAGTTTAGATTAGTAAACATGGGAAGCTGCCAATTTGAAGTAAGTCTATTAGTTGCTTTCTTATGAAAAGTTTCACCCAAAATGTTAACAATTTGTTGACTACAAGTGACTGTGCTGTTTTGAGTAAGTATGGCAGAAATTTTTGAATAGGTTTTCTTTCCTGTCATGTGTTTAATTTTTTTCCAAATTTTGCTAGAAGGAGTATCAGTATTTATGGATGAGACGTGTTTTTTCCAAAAGTCTTTTTTACTTTGTTTAATTACATACTTAGATTTGGCTCTCAGTTTTTTTAAGGTAAGTAAATTTTCTTTAGTACTGTCTCTGCGGTATTTGTTTAATGCTGCCTTACTTTGTTGTAAAGCCAGAGAGCATCTTTCATTCCACCAAGGTGTTGTTTTACGAGACGAAGAAATTGCTATTTGTCCGATATTTGCTTCAGCAGCGGAGATTATACAGTTATTGAAAGCGCCAATATTTTCATTTGCATCTTCTGATAACTGCAGCTGATTTAATTTGCTTTCAGTATATAATCGAAAGCCATCCCAGTTGGCATTAGAAATGTTCCATTTTTTAAAGGGGTCGAAATGTTTTGCAGATTTTTCAGATATTAAAATAGGATAATGATTACTGTCATAAGGATAGTCAGCTGGTTTCCATGTGAGGTTACGATATATTTTTGGGTGTCACAAACTTAAATCTATTGAGGAGAATGTACCAGTAGCAATATTAAAATGAGTTTTAGAATGATTATTCATCATACAATTATAAAAGGTACATTTTTGTACATTTATTTAATTTCCAGTAACACATTTTAAAATAGACTTAATAAGGGATGTCTTAGTTAAATTAAGAACTCGATATTTGTGGCATTTTTAAAGATTTAACAAATTTTTGAATTAATTACAGTGTAGACAAAAACCAACTAGCTGGTATAGACATACTAAAATATGATAAACATTCATCTTTATTAATGTTATTCAAACCATCTCTGCCCCAATGTTTTAATTAATTTTACCTCAGCTTTTAACATTCACTGCGAAGTTGATAAGTTATAAATTAATTACTTATGATTCGAAGGAAAAAAAATTTATTATATCGCAGATAAAGAACAAGTGGGAGCAAGATTGACGCAATTTTTTTTAATGGCCTTTGCATAGCCAATTGACCAGACTATTGCCTGCTAAGAAAAAGGGGAGAAAAAACAAGAATCTTGGTTCTGCAAATTATGCAAGGAAGAAAGAATGGTAGATATGAGACTATGTAGCGTATGTAGCACTTATGTCCTCGAAGAGTGTATGGGTCTCACAGCCAAAGACAAAATTGAAACATTCTTATGCCATGATTGTGAAAAATAAGATAATATAAAGTTTTTGTACTGTATTTGCTTAACATTTAATAAAACTGTTAAAAATTGAGAAACTATTTAATTGTTGTATGTGTTAAGTTTCATAGTTAGAGATAAAAATTTACTTATTGTAGAGTGGCCATATTGCCGACATTATGTTGGTAATATGGCTAATAGCAGTATTTTTTAATTACGTCCTATATATCGTAATTTTATCAATTTTTGAAGTATTATAAAATACATAAAGGTATATTTAGATAACCCATATAACTGTAATAACAGTTACTTTTTAAAACACTTAGATATTTTTACTTTTAAATATATATTTGACAAAATTTTCAAAAATTTCTAATTTCATCTTTAAAATAAAATTGTTCCAAAATAGGTAACTGTCAATGTGATTCGTCTAAATTAAGGACCAGTTCGGGTACACCCAAAGCCTACTATTAGTCAAATAAATTTGAGACAGGTTTTTCACTGGCCTTATTAGTAAAACTAGTTTTAAGTTCTTACATTTCTATTGGTGAATCAATTATTTTGGGAATGACTGAGTGTTACTGGTCAAACCACTATCGAATAGCTCTAGTGAGTGTATTGTTTTTTCAAGGTGTGTGAGTAAAACTGAAATATTATTTGATAAACCCGTAAGCCAATAAAAAACGAACGTGCCTTCAAGACATATTTAACTTATTTATACATAAAAAATTATGGAAAATGATAAAAACAATTTTGCTACTCAAGATTATGTGGTATAAAAACTGTAACTTTGACTTTTTTTCTTACGCATGATATTAAATCTTCGGGTGACAGACAAAATACGTATATTAAGCTTAAGCTGATCATGGGTGAAATAATAAAAAATATAAGAACGAAAAAAGGGTACCAAATGGGAGGAAATCAACATAAAATAATTCACGTGTCTTATCCCATTGCTAGCCTTACTTGTGTTAGTTAATTCTTCTTCTACTTTTATTCTTATTGTACAAAAAATTGTGTTCCTATACTAAACCTACTAATATTTCGCAGCAAGATCAATCGCTGTGAAACTTTTTGTATTCGATTCGGGAAATGGTGGTGAAATAAAAATTGCATGTTGTGCATAAGGAAAATGCATTTTCAAAGTGCATAGTAAATGAAAAATTTGCAACTAAGAAACTATCGACAGGAATGAGTTTAGCTTTGATACTCGAGGATTTTCGACTACGAATATTAAAACGATGATGGTGTTCGAGCGTCCTGCCAAGGAAGTGCTAGTCAAAAGTCCGTTACCCCTTCGTATCTTTTGAACGGTTATTGCTATAATAGTGAAATTTGGAGGGAGGTAATAAACAGAGGGCAGATATAGGCTTCTCAACTAGTCATAACAGGTGACGTAATAATGACAGATGACGCTACAGCGCCACTGTGACAGACAATTTGAAATGGGACCTTATGGTAAGTGATAACTCATTTGAAAGGTACAAAGTGGCCTACAGATACTTAAAACGTTGTACTCTTTCAAAATTGAAGGTGTTGACCGTCACATTTTGTCCTATTCTGTCTCTTCGTGTCGCTCTATTTATACACATATATTTCGTCTTCTCTTCATTTATCTTCAGCCCTACTTCACTTGTTGCTCCTTTCACCTTGTTGAAGATGTCTTTCGTGGATAGGATGGAGTCTCCAACGAGATCTATGTCATCTGAATATGCGAGTAATAGCTTGGGACCTTGAACCGATAGCAATTCTGTTTTTATTTCGGCCGACCTCATGGCTTTCTCTAATACAAGGTTAAAAAGTAGCGGAGATAGCGCATCACTATGTTTGAGTCCACTGTTGATTTCAAAGCTGCCAGACAGTTTATTATTTACACGTACTTTAGATATTCCACAAACTTTGTTCATCCGAATGAGTTTCTTTGGTATTGAGAACTCCGCCATGGCATTCCATACTCGGCTTCTTTCTACGCTATCATATGCCTGTCGAAAGTCTATGAAAATATTGTGTATGGGTCTATTACACTCCCATCCCTTTTCTAGAAGTTGTCTCAGCGTGAATAGTTGATCTATTGTTGATCTGTTTGCCCTTAACCCGCCCTAATGATGATAAAAACATTAAATAATACAAATAACATTCCAAAACCTTAAATTCTGCTTAACAAAACTATTTCAGATTAGAGAAAGAATATTATCAATCCTAGATTCTTGTAAACGCATATACTTTTACCGGCGGGCGTAATTTCGGCCGGTAATCCCTTGGCCTACCTGCATAAATCAAGGGGTACCATTTATGACAGGGGTAATTTCGGCCGAGGGGTTGATGTTTACGATGAGATTAAAATATTGGTAATTACGCTTCATAGTTTCTGTAAAATATTAATTGTGTATTTATTTTGAAATACCTAATCCTGTGTACCTGTCGGAAATGCCTTTAATTTACTTATATCTTTATTCTAATAACTATGTTGTACCTACTTAAGATTATTCCTTTAAATGTATAAAATTCACAAATAACAGGTATAAAATTATTATAGCTAGTCAGTATTATAACTTATCTTGAAGCTACTAGTCGATAGAAAGCATAAAATATATTATTTGTATACGATGGCATCTGTTTCAGTAATTAAGAGTTCACGCGGTTGTGACTTACTAGTTGTAGAAAAGTTTCAGTTTTGTAAACAGGACGTATTAAAAAGTGGTGAAGTACGTTGGAGGTGTATAAAGAAAAATTTAAGATGTTTAGCCAAACTGTACACTGTTGGTGCGGAATACACAGTTACTAGAAGTGAATTAATCCACAACCACGAGTCCGATGAAACTACGTTGGAGAGAAAAATAGTGACGACTTCATGCAAGCGCAAAGCTGAGGAAGACATATCGGAGAAACCTTCAAAAATTATTAAAAGCGTTCTTTCAAATCATTTGCCAGAGAATTTGTCATCGATAGATGTCAGTCTAATAAGAAGAAATTTGTACAACAGCCGCCGTAAGCTCTTACCAGCCCTGCCTAAGGATATTCACGATGTACATTCTGTACTCGATAGTTATGGACCGAAAACCACAACAGGTGAAAATTTTTTGTTTATTAACAGCACAGCTGATAATATCATTGTTTTTTCTTGCCATACAAATATAATAAGTTTATGTAAAATGAAAGATTTTTACATGGATGGCACATTTTCTTATTGTACAAAATATTTTTATCAGTTATTTACCATCCATGGACTGGAAAATGGGCATTATGTTCCTCTTTTGTATTGTCTGTTGCCCAATAAGACCAGTGACACATATATGAGACTTTTTCTGTTGGTAAAATCTAAAATTTTTGAACTTTATAATATTGTTTTTGAACCGAAGGAGGTATTTGTGGATTTTGAAATCGCAATTCATAACGCATTAAAAGTTGTCTTTCCCAAAACCAAACTAAATGGTTGTAGATTCCACTTGCACCAGGCGTGGTATAGGAAAATACAATCATTAGGGTTAACCCAAATGTATAAAGATAAAAACTGCGAGGAAAGCAAATGGCTTACTCATACTTTTGGGCTAACTTATTTAGACCCCTCTGAAGTTGAAGATTGTTTCATATTTGATCTCATGTCATACAAACCGGACCATAAACTTATAGATAAATACGCAGACTATTTATTAGAAAACTACATAGCGCCAGAATCTCATTTTCCACCAAATATATGGGCATATGAAAACCCATCAATTAAAAGAACCACAAATGCCTGCGAATCATTCCATTCGCACTTTAATTCTAGTTTTTATTCAAGTCACCCTTCTATATTTATTTTTATAGAAAAATTAAAAGATTGTCAGATCGATGCATATTTAAAAATAAAAAATTTAAATATTCCAGCAAAAATTAAAGACAAACAAGTAAAAAACAAACTAAAATTTATCGAAAACATGGTAAATATGCTTCGATCTGACAATATTTCTAGAATTAATTTCGTTAAATCTGTATCACATCAAAACGTTTTTTAAAAGTTTATAGTTTACTTAATTTATAGAAATAAGTTGATGTAATAATTTTATTGAAATAAAGAAATATTTTAATATAAAGCATTCTGTTATTTTATTTGATTTGCGGCCGAAAATACCTATGAGATAAGGAAGCAACTTAAAACCTCCGGCCGAATTTACCTACCGGCTTTTAGTACCTGCTCTTTTTCCGGCCGAAATTACGTCCGCCCACTTTTACAACCAGAAAACCGTAGGAACTGATTACAACATTAACGTAACGTTTAACAAATGTAAGAAAAATTAGGTAGCTGATGCTCAACAGAACTCAAGTAAATGCTATAAGTTCTATTTCAGACTGTGCTGAACTCCCAACAAAAATATTTTTGACATTTTTGACGATTATCTTGAACAATTTGACAATTTACAAGTTAGTATTTACACACGACTGCTGAAAATCGTATAAAAGGTATAGAAACTTAACCTCAACCAATCATTTTGTCCTCAAACCAAATTACATTTAAAACAGAAAGACATAAAGCACCCCGACACTTTATGATATAAAAGAGGTTTCGATTAAACTAGCTGAAACTTTGCAAGGAAAAGTACCTTTAGTCATGTTGATGAAAAGTTTCCATTTCCCCAGAAATTTAAGACTCAGAAATCAATTTTTTCTGACTTACAGAGCTTATGTGATACTACGTTGTCATGTTCATTTTGTTTTTCAGGCCTTTAGTTTTATTCCATAGCTTTAAGATACTTCACTCACTATTTGCATTAGATTCTGCAGGTCTTCAAAGCTGTTGGCTATAATGGCAGTATCGTCCGTATATCTAATATTATTTATTAGCTCCGCATTCATAATTATGCCTTCTTTAACACCAGAATGTACAGCGACAACGACTGATTCTGAGTACAAATTGAACAGCGTAAGTGACATTACACATGCTTGTCGAACTTCTTTTTTAATTGGCATTTTTTTTTTGATAAATCTTTATTGAGTAATATATTTGCCAAACGGTTTGTTATGATTCCTCATCAACAGTCCTCAACAAAAATTTCTGTCTGATAATTTATTATGAAATATTCCTTTATACTTCGAAAATCGAAACTCGCTATCAAACATTCTTTCGCGCTTTAAAAATACAAACTTGGTATCAAACATTCCATCACATTTTTAAAAATCAAAAAAATTCTAAATGTATGTTATCTATGTGTAGTTAATATTACATAGTGTAAGGAAGGCATTAGATTCCAAATGTGTCTTAAAACATACCATGTGACTTGCATAACAAGATTCTATGGGGATACAGATCAAGTATATGTTTGCGAATCTTGTCAGAATAAAAAATGAAAGTTTACTTTGACATGCTCTCTTTTTCGTGTCTACACCCATTACAAAATCCTGGCTTACCCAAATAGGTACGTAAAGAGTTCAAACACTCCTGACCATGGAGCTGCGTGAAGGCGGAGTCAAATTCACATAAAGGCAGAAAGGTTCTATTGTAAGTGGAATAATTATACAGTGCTTAGTACAATGCGTTTGGCATGGAAGTGGAGACTAAAACCAAATTTCGTCTACTGCGCCGTGGTCAGGAGTGCTTGCACTATCCTACCTACTTACTTATCTTAACCCGCGATCGGTACCGCTTATGAATCTTCCGCCGTAATTACCGTGTTAGATTTTATCTAACATAATAAAGTTGTTCCCTTTTTTAAGGTATTTGGTACTTTGCAGTATTTTTCATAGCTTATATTGTTATTTTATTTATGTATTTAATATACTTATTGAAAAATTGAACAACTGGTATGATAAAATTTAACTTAGTATAACTGTTGCAAATGACAATTTTATGCAGTTTTTTTAACGGTTTTATCTGTTTTTAACTGTTTACAACCAAAAAAATTAACAACAAAACATAACAAGTTAATAATTTAGGAATCTTCTCGTCTGTTAATATAGTCAGCGTAAGTCAAAACTGTTTCTACAATATGCTCTTTACATACGGATTTCAAACATGTAGGTATGACATCGGTGCTGAGTAAATCTGTTTTTTCTCTTCGGGCAAAAGAAACAACGAAGTTTCGCATTCGCATCATTTAGTTCGGCAGCATCAACTGGAATGGCTTTATTTCCTAAAATATTTCTTGCCTTAGTGGAATTTACAGTGATGTAATACTTGATCGACGAACAATATGGGCTTCGTAAGTTGCTTAGCAAGATCTGTCAGATATATTCTTCGTTTGAGCTTTGTGTCTGTATTGCTGTAGTAAACAATTTGTGAATTTAGGCCAGCAATATTGAGTAAAGAACAAAAAACAGTTAAACGCTAACGGTTGCTCACTCTTGTAGTCGAATATTCTACCTTCATCCTGTCCACCACATCAATAGCTCCTTTTGTTAGATTATAGAATGTTATGACTGAAGGTTTCATTGCATCGCCACTTTCTGGATTAATTTCATTATCTTTGTGAAACGTCGACAGCATCAGCACATTTCTATTAGGTTTTGGTACATATGAGGTAAGAACGCATTTATGGGGATCGACTCTTTAAGCAAACATGCTGCTATTTCTTTTTCGTAATTTAGTATCTAAAAAAATTGGGGGAACCTCTCGCTTGTTCTTACGTATTGTGCCAACTAACGCTATACGTTGGTTGTATACCAAGTCATTAGCCAAAGATACATATGTAAAGTAATTGCCCATAGTTACATTTCGTCCAGTACCACTACAATATCTTAAAAGTCTTGTTACAACACTATGGGCATCGTTATTTAGTTCATATGGACCTTTTTTTTTTTTTTCCTAAGTTATTGGCACTGGCAAAGCCAAAAGGCCAGTCAAGTTCATATGGACCAGTTGGTTGTTTACCTGCATAAATTTCAATGTTATGTGTATAAAACATTCGAAAGTCTACAACAGCGTAGATTTTTATGCCATATTTCGCAGATTTATTTGCAATATACTGGCGGAATTTGCATCTACCCTTGAAACCCTCAAGCATCTCATCCACTGTTATGTAACTACCCACCGAGTAATGTTGTAAACACTCAACAAAGTTATCCAGAACGTATCGCACAGGCGCCAAATGATCTCCTTGGACTCTTTTTACTTTAGATTCAATATTATCAAACCTAATAGCTTGTACCAAAGAGTGAAAACGGCGTTCTAACATAGTAGCAGCAAAGTATTCTGGGGCCGTCCGTGCTCCAAAGTTCTAAAGTATTTAAATGTTGGGCTCTTTTTACACCAGCACGATATAAAAGCCCGACAAATGCACTCATTTCGTCAAAATCTGTAGGACTGTAATGTTTTGCTTTTCTGTTCTAATCTGATATATCTGATATATCTGATATAATCTGAATAATGAGTCTAATCTTTTGAAGTTTCTCGTTTTTACAATCTGTAATATATTGAATGATTTCATCCGAGAAAAAAAGTTTTAAACAATCCAATATTGTTTTGGCTCCTTTTGCAACACCTTTTACACATGGTATCTGTGTAACAATATTTTGAGGGCTGATTTTTCCAACATGCACTAACCATTTAGTGACATCTTTACCAGTATAATAGGGACCACTTCTTTCAGATCTTTCTAAATTTGATTGTGTAAAGGCAGGGCCTTGTATATTCTCTTTATCTATTTCGTCACTTGAGAAAGCGGCCTCTGAAATATCTGTGTCCGATTGATCGACTTCATCTTGTTGCATATCATCTTCTATAGCCTCCCAATGGGCTAGTAACCGTTGCTGTTCCCTCTCGTACGCTATCACAAACAACAACAAAGTCCAAATTTAGTCTAGCTCAAAAAAAATATATTAATATAATTCAAAATTCTTAACTAGGTAATCAGTACCGCGTTGGATTTTTACTAACATCCCGACACTGACAACTTTCATAGCGCACTGAACAGATTCTTGTTGGTTTCAATCTTAATTAAACATGGGAGTGACTAGCCAAAACATAGAGTGGGGCATAGCTGGCCGAAGATAAATATACGAGTCGTGAAAGAAAAGTAATACAAAAAAAAATTAAAAATGGTAGATAAATTCTAACAGCGGTACTGATCGCGGGTTAACTTACAAGTTAAGTGATAAAATAACACTTTTACGAATGATGGCCAATCACTAATATATATCGTGTCAATAACTGGAACAGTGTAGCCAATAGCTGGTTCATTTGCACGTTTACAAAAGAACACCTGTAAAATATTTTCAGACAATAAAATTGTGCAACATAAAAAAATAATAATAAAATTCTATGATGTCAAAATAGTCATAATAACCCACATTTCATAGATTATATCTACGTGCTCTGCTTAAAAGGCCAATAACTGGTGCTTTTAGTCTACTAGGTAACACGCAAACGAAAATGTTCATCCAACATGAGAAACTTTATAATTATTATTCGAATATGTGAACTTGTGAAATTTAAAGCGTTCTAAATAATCACAAGGCCTCTGGCGCACTGTCGTATTTTCCACTGACAGTTTTACTAAAGCTTTTACAAAACTCAAAGCTATATTTGAAAATATCAGGCTAAAATAACAAAGCCGTTAATACACTTCCATTTTATAACCTTATATAAGATTGAGATAACTTTATATAAGAAGATGAGATTATATTTTCCCTGCTTGTATAATTCGCTCTAGAATATAATACCGTGGTAAACAAGGAAGTAATTTCTTGTCATAGGATTTAAGGGTTATTTGATACAAATTTTTGAAATATAAAATACTGAAGATTAAGATCCTTGTAGAATATATAGAACAAAATTACTCAAATATACTTTTCAATTTTAAAATATCTCTATTAATACTTTATAATTAAGATACTAATAGCAGAAATAAAGTATAAAAAAAATAAAATGTGTACTTTAAAAATAAAAAAATATTATTAGGTATATTAAAAAAATGTTAATTGTGGTTATAATACTATGTAAAGCTGAAATTTTCTATGCTAATATAGCAAAGTATTTGGGAATGGCATGCATGGAAAAGGCTTCTCTAGAAAGTCCACATCAAAAGAGATGTAAATAGTGTTGGTATAAACATCATCATCATCTTTGGCTCTACAACCCTATATGGGTCTTGGCCTGTTCAAGAATTAGTCTCGATTCCCCCCTATCTTTCGCCCTGGCTTTCCAATTTCTGACCCCTAGATTCCTCAAGTCATCTTCGACTTGAGTTTTAAATCTAGATCTTGGCCTGCCTCTCTTCCTAGTTCCTACTGGCTCTTGATATAATATCTGTCTTTGGAGGTCTCCAGTGTCCATTCTTTCAAGGTGTCCTAGCCATCTTAGTCTATTAATTTTAATAGACCGGACGATGTTGCATTTTTCATAGCATTGATACAACTCAAAATTGTAGCGCCTGCGCCATATCCCGCTTTCTTGTACTCCTCGGTATATGTTCCTAAGTATTTTCTTCTTTCAAAGCGGCCTAACAGTTCTTCGTTGCTTTTTACCATAGTCCATGTCTCTGATGCGTATGTCAGGACAGGTTTAATAAGAGTTTCATATAAAAGTATTTTGGTTTTTTTTGCTAATTATGTGTGATGTTAAGAGCTGTTTTAGTTCAAAGTAAGCTCTGTTCGCCAGGTATATTCTTCTCTTAATTTCTACGCTTACTATGTTGCTGTTATTTAGTTGTATTTCAAGATATATAAACTCCGAGACCCCTTCGAATGTGTGTGCTTCTGTCACCAGATCTTGTGGGACCGCTATTTGTGTGCTGTTCGTGACCTTCATGTATTTTGTTTTGGATACGTTGACCTGCAGTCCCATTGCCTTCGGGGCTTTTTCTAATCAGGTCGCTTTTGTCAGTGTTACTATGTCAATGTCATCTGCTTAGGCCAATATCTGTACACACCTCTGGTTGTTATGCCCGATTTCTCTATGGCTCTTTCTAGCGCGATGTTAAACAACAGGCACGATAGACTGTCTCTCTGGCGTAATCCAGTATGTGTTTGAAAAGACCTTAACACTCTGTTTTGTACCTTGACTTTGCAGTCAACTTTCGAAAGAGTTGCCTTTACCAATGTTATTAGATGCGACGGAATATCTAGTTCTGCCATGGCATTATAAAGTGCGCTTCTGTTTACACTGTCATAAGCGCTTTTAAAATCTATGAACAGGTGGTAAGTATCGATTAAATATTCATATGTCTTTTCTAAGGTTTGTCTGAGAAGAAAAATCTAATCAATTGTTGACCTTTCTTTTCGGAATCCACATTGGTATTTGCCTATTTTTTCCTTAGTATATACTATTCTTCATTCACAAATTGTTGAGAGCACGAAATATGCCTCAAACTCATAAAACGGTCGTAAATCATAGGCGTTCATAAGGTGTTTATTCATTAAATAATAATATAATGTTTTAATACTGTTATATATAATATTGATATTATTTTAATACTAATATATTTAGCAAAAAAACAATTAAAACTTTCACGACTAATGTTGGTTATTATATTATATTAATAAAAATAAGAATTTAACCATTAACAATTTTGTAAATAAGAATACCTTATCTCTTTGGATATTTTAATACTAATCTTCGCGTTTAATCACTTTACTAGAAAACCTGGAATTCATATCCGAAGGTACTATTCGTTGCAAGATAATTAAGATGGAATTCCCCAGATTTTTAATAATATAATTATATTCAAAACTTAACTTGAAAGGGTGGAATTATTACGAACGAAAACAATTTTTTTGTTTAGTACGTTTTTGATCGCATGTAATTTACGGCTCGTCGGTGTTTCCGCGTCTACGGCTGTAATTAGCGTCTCGAATATTTCTTTTGCGAATTATATGCAGTGCGTGAGTGATTTTTTATTCCATATACCTACGAACATATACGTACCTTTCGCTCGTGCTCGTTTTGTTGGATTGTTTGTGATGGCTTCATCATAAAGTTTTACACCGGTACTGTTGCGTACAGTCAGTAAGTCTGTCTATTCACCAAGAGAGAAGACTATTGTCCTGAATGTTCACGATGCTCTGGTTTCTCAGAATCCCACAAACACTGTTCGCAACATAGTCGAAAGTTGTGGCAACATGACTGGCGTAGGAGAGTCAACTTTATATAGGTTCCTATCAGTAAGAAAAAAACACAGTATAGCTAACCTAAACACAAACGAACACTTAAAGAGAGGGAAAAAGCCTATTGAAATTGATGAATTTGCCAAAAATGGTATTCGAAGGAAAATTCATGGATTTTTTTTCAAAAAAGAAATACCAAACCTAAACAAAATTTTACAAGAAGTTAAAGACGACCCGGATTTGCCTCATATCGGACGAACTAAATTGTGGCAAGTTTTAAAAGAATTAAATTTCCGGTGGGAGAAATCAGACTTCACTTCAGATCAATCAGAATCACTTTTGATTGACCGGGAGGAGAAGATGATGTTGGAGAAGAAATTATCTAAGATTCATACGAAAATTCCGGGCTGAAGAAAGGCCCATCTTCTACCAGGATGAAACGTGGGTAAACTCAGGTCATACTCTAAAAAAAATTTGGTCAGATAAAAATATATTAAGCTCCAGGCAAGCCTTTATGGAAGGTTGGTCTACTGGTATCTCCACACCTTCTGGTAAAGGCAGTAGATTAATAATTTCTCACATTGGCAGTGAAAAAGGATTTGTTAAGCATGGTTTGTTGGAATTTCATTCCAAAAGCACAAAAGACTATCACGAGGAGATGACAGCTGATGTTTTCGAAGAGTATTTTGAGCAAATGATTGAACACATACCACCAAATTTAATTATAGTATTAGATAATGCACCTTATCATTCACGACTAGTAGAAAGACTTCTAATGAATGCGTGGAAGAAACAAGATATTCTTGACTGGCTGCGGAATAAGTATCTGCCTTACGAAGATGGAATGGTAAAAGCAGAACTTTTAAAAATTGCCCGGCAACACAAATCTAAGTTCAAGAAATACGTAGTTGACAAAATGGCGGAAAGGCGAAACATCACAGTTTTTAGACTTCCACTCTACCACTGCGAAATAAATCTAATTGAACTCATTTGAGCACAAATGAAAAGTTATGTGGCTAGAAAAAATACGTCATATAAAATACAAGTTGTACGTGAATTGGTATACGAGTCTTTATAACATATTACAAAACAAAACTGGAAAGATGCAGTAAGACATGTAATAGAAGAAGAACAAAAAATGTGGGATCTTGATAACATAATTGATGCGACCGTAGAGATTATTAACCTAATTATTAACCCTCAAGACGACTCGGATTCCGAAGTTGATCCTATTTATTTTGAATTTGAATAGTTTTCTAATCGTAATTATATAAGGTAAGTAATAGTAGTTGTAATCGTAAGGTATTAAAGGGGAAAGGCGCAAAATGTCGCCTGTCAAAATGTTCAATGTGTTTTAAATGTATCCATTTTTTTTTTCAAATCCTGAGAAAACTAAAAAGCATTTTTGAAAAATTTAAAAGCAGAATGAAATATTTTTTAGAATAAATAAAAAGTTTCTTTTGCATGCAATATTTTCAATTAAAAATTATACTATATTTTCTCTTTTATTTTCACCCCTGTTACATAACATATTAAAATAAACACTGTAGAAGTTTTCAGGGCTTTCTGTCCTGAGTAATAATGTAATCTTTCATTCTGCGTTTAAATTTTTCAAAAATATTGATTAGTTTTCTCCGGATTCGAAAATAATGGATACATTTAAAACACATTGGAAATTTTGCCAGGCGACATTTGGCGCCTTTTTCCTTAATTAAATAAATGTATGTTTTACAAATGGCAAGAAACTTTTTATTTTTGAATAAAATAAATAAGTTTTATTAAAAAATACAATTTACATAAGTACAATTTAAAAAATATATTTATTTAGTTCAAATAAATGTTTCAATCATATACTCTACGACACTGGTCGTTCATATCTAACCATTCAAAATACCCCCGTAATAGGATTATAAGGTATTGTATTCCTTCAGATATAAGGTGGGTTAGTGGAAAACGTCTTAAACCGTCAGTTTTAGTTTGGTTTTTACTATTATATCGTATTACTTATCCTCTCTGTATTTCAGTTTTCTAATTAGGGTTAAACTTGTAGTGAGCTATCAACAAATTGTGAACTGGGTATAGTAAACGATCATAAAGTATGTAAGCCAGTACTTTGTAAACTGTATTTAATTAGTAATTTAAGTACATATTTCAACTGTTTTTTTGTGCATAAGATTTGTTTTTTTTTTTAGTTAAGTACTTCTGAATTAAAGTTATCTTCTGACGGTTTTGTAACGTTAGTAGTTTGTCGATGATTGCCTTAGTATCATCACTCGTTAATTGCGTCATACTTACTCCTACTTGTGTTTTATCTGCGATATAATATATTTTTTCTGTCCTTCAAATTATAAGTAATTAATTTCTAACTTATCAACTTCGCAGCGAATGATAAAAGCTGAGGTAAAAGTAATTTAAACACTGGGGTAGAGATGGTTTGAATAACATTAATAAAGATGAATGTTTATCATATTTTAGTATGTCTACACCAGCTAGTTTGTTTTTGCCTACAATATAATTAATTCAAAAGATTGCTAAATCTTTACATCTCTGTATTGTTTGGTTATTTTATAAATAAATAATGCAGATACACTCATTATGTATATAAATTAAGTAGTTATAAAACATTAAGAAACAGAAAGATTATCTTGTTTTTTTTTCATCTCACGAGATAAATATTTATTATTTATATTAAAAACAATAAAAATTAATTCATAAATATTCACATACGTGGTATACCAAAAATTACTAATTTTCGACAGTAATATTAAAAAAAAAACTGGCTGTTGCGACTGGCTCTGCTTTTATACCAATTTGGCTACACTACATTCTAAATTTAATGAACTTTTATTTTACATTCAGGATTTAAAACCTAAAATAATACTAATAACCGAGACTTGGCTACCATAAAAGGATTTTGACAATTTATATACTATAGATGGATATCTCTTTATATATTTGATCGCAGCAGTCGAAGAGGGGGAGGAGTGTGCATATACCTGTCTTTAGAAATTTCTGAAACTTTTTCTGTTGCTCATCACACACACACACACACACATTAACACACGAGGTGATCAATCCTACCTCTAGGAGCATGTGTATACCAACATAAGAGAGGGATCCACATGCTCGAAGATCAAACCGGTCACACCCCGCTAGTCGAGATGGTACCTATCTGACCCCCAGGCTTTTCCTCCACCCCTCCTCAGCGTGTTAATAACGTGAGGAGGCTTATGATCTTAGAATTTACTAAGGTACTTTGGGTAATGAAGTACCTTCCGTTTTTAATAGTTGTGGTTATACCACCTTACTGTAGGGGTAGCCTAAATGTCGTCATTTCTCCCTTTGTTGCTCATCTGGATATTGTTGTTCCTAACATTGAATTTTTATGTTTAAAAATATCTCTTAATTCACTTGTTATTCATTTGGCGTGCCTATATCGTCCAAGTAGTACTGTCCTAAAAGATGACCAAATCTTGATCGAAAAAATGGAACTCCTTTCAAACCTTGAAAACCTTGTCTTATTTGGTGACTTCAATTTTCCTGATATCTCTTGGCCTTTGCCAGTTGTAAGCAATGACCTAACAAATGCGAAAAACATTTTTATAAACTTTGTTCAAAGTTCTAATCTACACCAATTGATTATGAATCCAACTCATTTCAGAATAAACAATTTGCCATCAACGTTAGATTTGATTTTTACAAATGATGACCAATTGCTTACAGAACCGGTCATATGCACTCCTGTGGGCAATTCTGATCATGTAATTATCACAACAAACATACAGTTTATTACTGAATATAATTATCTTGGTGAAAATACATGAAATAACAAATTTTGAAAACCTCTCTCTCCAATTGCGTGATGTTAATTGGCCGTTACTACTGGGAAGTCTAGAACATCCGGAAGAAGTTTGGAATAATTTTATAAGCATCATTGACAATTATAAAAGACGCAATACCACAAGAAAAACTTACTATAGGAACAAACTTAAGCCGTGGATTAACGGTGAATTGATATCACTTATAAAACACAAAAGAAAATTATGGTGAAAATATAAACGTACAGGTGATACACGTGATTTGCAAACTCATAAAAACTACACAGTAATACTAAAAAAGTATATCAATGAAGCCAGAATGGCATATGAAGAATCTATTGTAAGTTGCAAAGACTCTGAAAAACTTTATAAATATGTTAGGTCTGCTATGTCTTCTAAAGTATCCATTCCATTGTTAAAAAAGAACGATGAAACGATTTGTCAGAATACGTATGAGGTCGTTAATATTCTTGCAAATACATTTTCTAAAGTTTTTGCTATTGAACCGTCTCAAAATCAGTTTTCTATAATCAGTCACTCAAGGGTTATTCCCAAAATTGATTACATCGATTTTTCACCTGAAATCATTAAGCGCCATATTGACAAATTAAAAAACAACTCATCTCCAGGGCCCGATAAAATTTCTACATTATTTTTGAAAAAATGTTCAGATGTCCTCTCTATTCCATTATCACTAATAATGCGTTCATCTTTTAATGCACACTGTTTGGAAGAGTGCCTCAGTGACACCTATATTTAAAAAAGGAAATAAGTTAGATCCCAATAATTATAGACCAATAAGCCTTACACCTGTTATTTGTAAAGTTTTGGAATCAATTATCACAGAGTCTCTTTCAGAATTTTTGCTTCGAGAAAAAATTATTCCTCTACATCAACATGGATTTGTGAAAAGTCGATCAACCATGACTAATTTACTGTGGTGTATTAATAAAATAGACAGCAGCATTGGAAAAAGAGCGACCTATAGATGTTATATATTTAGACTTTGCAAAAGCATTTGATCGGGTACCAAAAAGAAAATTGATATATAAACTAGAACACTTTGGCATTCGCGGACAACTTCTTGAGTGAATTAATGATTTTTTAACAAATCTTGAGTTTTGTGTTAGAGTTGGCAAATCGCTGTCATCTAAAAAACCAGTTTTAAGTGGTATGCTACAACGATCTGTTTTGGGTCCACTACTATTTGTGTTGTATGCTAGTGATCTTGATTCTCATATCATATCTAGGAAAGCTTTCTACGCAGACGATACAAAAATATTTGCCCACAATGGACAAGACAAGTGCACAATACGGACTCAGACTAAATATCACAAAAACCAAATGGATGTTAGTAAGCAAAACCCAACAACCACCACAGCAACTGATATTAGACAATGAAAGAATTAAACACGTGGATTCGTACATCTACTTGGGAACAACAGTTAACTCAAATTGGGATCAAGCGAAGGAAATACGTATAAGAGTAGAAAAGGCAAGAGCATCGTTCACTAGCATGAAGCAAATTTTCACCTCTAAAAGCCTCACCCTACCTCTCAAAATTCGATTTCTGAAATGTTATGTATTCCCGGTTTTGTTATATGTAATGGAGGCGTAGACAATGACCGCAATATTGATGAAAAAAGTAGAGGCCTTCGAAATGTGGGCTTACCGACGTATATTACGTATATCCTGGACTGAGCACGTGACCAACGAAGAGGTACTACTCCGGATAGGTAAAGAGAGAGAGAGGTAGGAATAAGTATAAAAAAAAGAAAGTTGGAATACTTGGGTCACGTTATGAGACATAATAAATATAGAGTACTATAGCTAATCGTTCAAGGAAAAATAGACAGCAGAAGGGGTCCAGGGAGGAGAAGACACTCGTGGCTCCAAAACTTGCGGCAATGGTTCGGATTGTCATCTGCTGAACTATTCAGATCTGCCGTAAACAAAGTCAGAATAGCCATGTTGATTGCCAACGTTCGGAACGGACAAGGCACATGAAGAAGAAGAAGGACAAGACTTACAAAGTGACTTAGATTCGATCTTCAAGTGGTGTTTGGATTGGATGTTACCTCTAAATAGAGATACTTGTGTAGTTTTACATTTGGGAAAAAATAACATGCGTTTGTCTTATTCGATAGACGGGCATTTACTGGATACTGTGGGATCATATTGTGACCTTGGTGTTACAATTACTGAAAATTTGGGTTGGTCGGAACATATTTCAAACATCACTAAAAAAGCGAATAGTAAATTATACCTACTTAATAAGACTTTTACAAAAATATCCTTTTTGGGTTCTATTCGTTTGTATAAAACTTATGTCTGACCCCTACTGGAGTACTGTGGAATAAGTTGGTGCCCAGAATCAGTGCGCGATAGAACTCTTCTCGAAAATTTCCAAAAGAAAGACACCAGACTATCTTTCAAACGAAGAACGCCAGATTACCCACAAAGACTTTCTTTAGAAGGGTTACCAACTTTTGAAGCTCGTCGACTCCGTGGTGACTTAATTATCACCTTCCGAATTTTAAAGTTTGGATGTGGAAATCTGCAGAATTTGTTTATTTTAGATCATCACAGCAGACTACGTCTACACAGTTTAAAACTAAAGAAGGAATCCTTTTCATGGACAAGGCGCCAACATTTTCTGTGATATTTTCTGTGATCGTATTTTTAGTATATGGAACAGTCTCCCAAAGGAAATTATAAATTCTCCATCTATAAATTCTTTTAAAAACCAACTAGACTGTTACATGTTTGTAAACTGAACAATACTGTATACAATTTACTAGTTTATAGTTTATTTGCGTAATTAATTATTTTGTAATGTACCATTTCATTATTATTGTAAATGGGCTTATGGGTCTGCATGATCCCAGTCCTTATTACTATGTAATAATAATAATAATAATAATAATAATAATCGATCGAAGATACGGCGCACAGCTGCCAACACTACGTCACTGCTCCCTACGAACCCTTCACCACTGAAGAAGTTTCAAATATTATCAAAGAGCTTCATAACTGGAAATCTCCTGGACCAGATGGCGTTCAGAACTTCTGGCTTAAAAAGTTCTGGAGTATTCATGAGTGCCTATCAGCAGTAATTAATAACACTATTTCTAATCCGCAGGAAATACCATCTTTCCTAACCCAGGGAACAACTTATTTAATTCCCAAAGATCAAAATAACACCCAAGATCCAACCAAGTACCGCCCAATTACTTGTCTTCCAACTCTGTATAAATTGGTCACATCCTGTGTAGCCCGGCGTATCAACCAACACTGTGCTCTAAACAATATCATAGAGCCACAACAGAAAGGATGCGCTAAGGGTTCCATGGGCTGCAAAGAACAACTTATCATCGACTCTGTCATTTCTAACCAAGCATATAGCAAAAAACGGAATCTCTTTACTGCTTTCATCGACTACAAGAAAGCGTTTGATTCAGTGCCACATGAATGGCTTATAGATATATTAAAAATATATAAAGTCGATGATAACATAGTGACCTTTTTAAAACATATAATGTCAGATTGGAAGACAAAAATTCACCTCAAAATACCTGGTGAAAACAATATCGAAACTGAAAATATTGCAATCAACCGGGGCCTATTTCAAGGAGATTCGTTGAGCCCACTGTGGTTTTGTCTAGCGATGAACCCCCTATCCCAGATACTGAACTCAACTGACACAGGTTTTAGCATCAAAAATAACACCACTGTTGTTGCAAAGCTTAATCATCTATTGTATATGGATGATTTAAAACTACTAGCTTCCACTCGAAACCACCTGGATCAGATGCTAAAAACAGTAGAAAATTTCTCTAATGATATTAGTATGCACTTCGGTCTTGACAAGTGCCGTGTCTTAAATATAATCAAAGGAAAGGTTCAGCCCGGCGGATTCGATATGCAAAACGGCCAGAACATCGAGGCCATGGGTGAAAATGATATGTATAAATACCTCGGAATAAAGCAAGCTCGGAAGATTGACCATAAGCAAATGAAAACTGAGATAACTACTGAGTTTATACGAAGGGTAAAACAGCTGCTTCGTTCACACCTTAACAGTAAAAATTTGTTTAAGGCACTAAACACCTACGCATGTTCCGCGCTTAGCTACTCATTTGGTATTGTTAAGTGGACAAAAACCGATATAGAAAATCTTCAGCGAAAAGTACGAACACACCTCACAAAGGCACAAAAACACCATCCTCGATGTGCAGTAGAAAGAACGACATTACCGCGGTATTTAGGAGGACGAGGACTTATGGATATAAGTGAGCAACTAGAAAAACACATTACTAATTTAAGAACTTATTTTCAGGTGCAGGCTGAGACATCTACTCTACATCGCGCGATTTGTGCAGTAGATGATACAACACCGATCAAACTGAGGGAACCAGAAATGCGCATAAACCATCTTACTAAGGACGAAAAAATGCGCACCTGGATGAGTAAACCTCTTCACGGGCGACATCCTAATGAGGTCAGTCAAGACCACGTCGACAATAAAGCGTCGAACTATTGGCTGACATCAGGAAAGTTGTTCCCTGAAACAGAAGGTTCATTACTCGCCATTCAGGATCAGGTTATACCAACAAAAAATTACCTGAAATATATCGTCAAAGACCCTCAGGTCCAAAATGACAAATGCCGATATGGATGTCAAGCTCAAGAAACCATCCAACACATTACCGGGGGTTGCCAGGCATTTGCTGCAACTGAATATAAGGAACGGCACGACTCAGTAGGAAAGATCCTTCATCAAGAGATAGCCATCAAACTGGGACTTCTCCAAACAAACCATCTCCCATATTATCAATACGTTCCTGAAAGTATACTTGAGAATGATAACTACAAGCTATACTGGGACCGCACTGTGCTCACAGACCAAACAGTGGCACATAATAGACCAGATCTCATACTAGTTAATAAACTAAAGAGACAAACAACACTAATTGATGTGGCGATACCCAACAACAATAATCTTCGTATTAAACAAAACGAAAAGATCGCCAAATACAGGGATCTGGAAATTCAAATACGAAGACAGTGGAGAATGGAAAGTACCCAGACAATACCTATTATTCTCTCTACTACTGGAGTTATTCCGAAGAACCTCCTAGAAAACATAAGAAAGCTAGGTCTGAATGAACACCTCTACAAGACCATGCAGAAAGCTGTACTTCTCTCAACATCCAGATGTGTACGAAAATTTTTGGGAGATACTCCAGCATACCAAGTCACCTAGGGCTCGATAACACGGAAAGAGTCCCACCAGAGCTCAATCCTTTTGATACAGTAGGTATCTGGGATGAGTGAATTTTCCCCTTAGAGGGAGTGAGAGCCGTATGGCTAAATCTGATAATAATAATAATAATAGGTTCAGATTCAGCCCGGTGGATTCGATATGCAAAACGGCCAGAACATCGAGGCCATGGGTGAAAATGATATGTATAAATATCCTGTATATATATATATATATATATATATATATATATATATATATATATATATATATATATATATATATATATAAATGTACCTTGGAATAAAGCAAGCGCGGAAGATTGACCATAAGCAAATGAAAACTGAGATAACTACTGAGTTTATACGAAGTGGACAAAAACACATTACTAATTTAAGAACTTATTTTCAGGTGCAGGCTGAGACATCTACTCTACA
Source organism: Diabrotica undecimpunctata (assembly GCF_040954645.1). Classification (NCBI taxonomy): domain Eukaryota; kingdom Metazoa; phylum Arthropoda; class Insecta; order Coleoptera; family Chrysomelidae; genus Diabrotica; species Diabrotica undecimpunctata. Next base: position 30,137,074 of record NC_092812.1, read on the forward strand.
TCGCGCAATTTGTGCAGTAGATGATACAACACCGATCAAACTGAGGGAACCAGAAATGTGCATAAACCATCTTACTAAGGACGAAAAAATGCGCACCTGGATGGGTAAACCTCTTTACGGGCGACATCCTAATGAAGTCAGTCAAAACCACGTCGACAATAAAGCGTCAAACTATTGGCTGACATCAGGAAAGTTGTTCCCTGAAACAGAGGGTTCATTACTCACCATTCAGGATCAGGTTATACCAACCAAAAATTACCTGAAATATATCGTCAAAGACCCTCAGGTCCAAAATGACAAATGCCGATATGGATGTCAGGCTCAAGAAACCATCCAACACATTACCGGGGGTTGCCAGGCATTTGCTGCAACTGAATATAAGGAACGGCACGACTCAGTAGGAAAGATCCTTCATAAAGAGATAGTCATCAAACTGGGACTTCTCCAAGCAAACCATCTCCCATATTATCAATACGTTCCTGAAAGTATACTTGAGAATGATAACTACAAGCTATACTGGGACCGCACTGTGCTCACAGACCAAACAGTGGCACATAATAGACCAGATCTCATACCAGTTAATAAACTAAAGAGGAAAACAACACTAATTGATGTGGCGATACCCAACAACAATAATCTTCGTGTTAAACAAAACGAAAAGATCGCCAAGTACAGGGATCTGGAAATTCAAATACGAAGACAGTGGAGAATGGAAATTACCCAGAGAATACCTATTATTCTCTCTACTACTGGAGTCATTCCGAAGAACCTCCTAGAAAACATAAGAAAGCTATGTCTGAATGAACATCTCTACAAGACCATGCAGAAATCTATGCTTCTGTCAACGTCCAGATGTGTACGAAAATTTTTGGGAGATACTCCAGCATACCAAGTCTCCTAGGGCTCGATAACACGGAAAGAGTCCCACCAGAGCTCAATACTTTTGATGCCGTAGGTATCTGGGATGAGTGAATTTTCCCCTTAGAGGGAGTGAGAGCCGTATGGCTAAATCTGGGATAATAATAATAAGATCGCCAAGTATAGAGATCTAAAAATACAAATCAAGAGACAATGGAGAATGGAAAGTACCCAGACAGTACCTATTATTCTCTTTACTACTGGAGTCATGCCGAAGAACCTCCTAGAAAACATAAAAAAGCTAGGTCTGAATGAACATCTCTACAAGACCATGCGAAAAACTGTACTTCTCTCAACGTCCAGATGTGTACGAAAATTTTTGGGAGACACTTCAGCATACCAAGTCACCTAGGACTCAATAACATGGAAAGAGTCCCACCAGAGCTCAATCCTTTTGATACCGTAGGTATCTGGGATGAGTGAATTTTCCCCTTAGAGGGAGTGTGAGCCGTATGGCTAAATCTGGATAATAAATTAAAAACGTTGATAAAGAAATATAAAAAACCTGATTTTTTTATTTAATTTGAATTTGATTCTTAATTCTGATTTTTGTTTGATTAACATTTTTGTTATTAATCGATTTTCGATTTTCTCAAAAATAATGATATTTTACTCTTGAGCAAAGTTAAATTTTTTGACAAACCTTGTATGAGACTAAAATAATTTAAAAATCTATGGTTTCCTTTTGGGTTTTGGTCCTTGCAAAACTTTATTCCTAAAATGAATAATAAAAAAGTTTTCCATATTGCACAAGTATATTAAAATTTAAAAAATTTTTATTTTGGACGGGATTCTTTTTATCCCGTATTTTTTATCAAATATGTACATGTAGAAGTCTGTCCCTCATAACATTCGTACACGGAGGAATCTCTAACCGCACATCCAAAATTCTTCTCTAAATTTCTAATAAATATTTTTTGATATTTTGTAATCCGACAGGTCGTAAACCGAAATAATATTTCAGCCTCATGTTCAACTTTCTGGCAAAGTATCTTCCACACAATTTGATTTCCATGAAAAATCGTGCTCCATAAGTTTTTTCCACGATATCATCAAACAGCAAACTGTGTCCCAGAAAAACTACATTTCTATGCTAAACAGAAAGTTTCTCATTCAATTCACCTTTTTATGAATCTGTTTACCCTGTAAACTACTAGATAATTCTTCGGACGTTCGAACTCATAATCAGTACTTTGGTATATTTTCCTTTTTCCACGGGACCAATTACTCCGGAAAACTTTAAAAGTTTATACACAATTACTAGTGCAGTCACTTAGTATTACAGTTATAAATTTTTAACGAGGGAGATTATATCAACAGTTCAAATGTTGTTTGCTAGAAGTTCTATACTTAGGAAAAATCGGGAAAACTTCACATATTTAAGTTGTTTAATAATAAATTAAAAGTCAAGCAAGGCCAAAAGAAGAACAGTGGTTTAACAGAAGAAAAATAAATAGCTGATATAATTAATGGGTAAAAATAAAGCTTTATGAAAAAAGTAAAAACAAATCTTTAATACAACTGAAATAAGACGAGTAAAAGGGACATGTAAATAATTCTAAGAAGTCTAAAGAGTTCTAAGTGGACAGATCGTTGATAAATTGGGGTTAGTAGACTTGGGCAAATATGCAAAAAAAGTGAAAAATATGTGTATAAATATGCAGTTCTTTTAGAAACTATGCATTATACACTGTGTCAGCCAAATGGAATAAATTAGCTAATAAATAAATGAGAGAGTATTCGAAAAAACGGTCGAATACGTCGATTAGTATTTATAGTTGCGCATTTTTTTCCATAAAAACTTTTTATACGGGGTATATCAGATAACGGTGGCCAATATCAACTTGATTATTTTAAATAGAACACCCTGTATAAGAATTAATTTTTAGATTTCTCAGATGATTTTAGACATCCTTTTAATACAATGTCCTATAATACCTATCTCTGACTGTGACTCGGAAATATTAAGTAAAATGCAAATATTCACATTTAGAAAAGAAAATTATCTATTTGCCGAAAGTCGATACAACATATTCAAAAACTTCTTAAATAATACACATTTAAACAATAATGTCAATGTAGATGTTCAAAATGCTCCCCACGACGTCTTGGCAACACCCTAACCATGAATAGAAATTTCTTCTCACGTTACTCAACATCGCGTTATTTGTCTTCGTAAGTCAGCTAAGTCATTGGGTTTAGTTTTATATACAATACATTTCACATATCCCCATAACAAAAAGTCTAATGGCGTCAAATCGGGGAATCGTGGTGGCCATTCCATCGATCTTCGCCTCCCTATCCAGCGATTTGGAAATATTTGGTTGAGGTACTGCCGAACATGGATTTGGTAGTGGGGTGGTACTCCATCTTGTTGAAACCATATCATATTCGCTAAAACTTGTGGGTTTCCTGTGTCAGGATACAAGTTGGTCAACGTTGGCACTACATTATTTTGGAGCACTGCTAAGTAATTGTCGCCATTCAAATTTCCATCTATGAAAAACTGACCAATGATCTGATCTTCAATAATTTCTGCCCACACGTTAACCTTCTCAGGGTATTGAGTATTGCCTTCTCTCATCCAGTGAGGATTTTCCCTGGACCAATAGCGGCAATTTTGCCAATTAGCATGACCATGCCAATTAGCGACTTTCGACAAATAAATAATTTTCTTTACTCATTTTTGCATTTTATTTAATATTTCCCAAACAGTCAAAGATAGGTATAGGACATTGTATTCAAAAAATGTCTAAAATGATCTGAGGAATCTAAAAATTAATTAAAATATAGGGTGTTCTATTTAAAATAAGCAATTTGGTATTGGCCACCGTTATCTGATACACCCAGTTTTTATGGAAAAATTATTAATACTAATCGAAGTGTTCGACCGTTTTTTCGAATACTTCCTCATTTATTTATTAGCTTATTTATTCCATTTGGCTGACACACAGTGTATATTGTTCTAAAGCTATTCTCTTGTGTCACCTTAATCCAATTACAACTTTTAATGGAAATAAGCCACAATTTATGTTTAAAATAAGTTTATTTTTAACGTTTCGATTGAAGTGGAAATACGAATAAGTGGAAATCGAAATCAAAAATAAACTTATTTTAAGTTTAAATTGTGGCTTCTTTCCAATCAAAGTAGTAAATGGATTAAATACGCATTTTTTAGAAAATATGCATACTGTCAATGGAAACATATATTTAATAATTGTATATTATATAATGTTTATTTTAATAAATAGAAATCAATAAAAATAAATTAAAAAACTAAGTAGGTAATTGTAATGTATAGTTTGTTTCACGAAAAATGGTTGAGTGCTTAATGGTTACCTGAGTTGATCCTATTGTGTATACAAGAGTCTCTCAATAAACTACCGAAGTACAAAGGGTTGCACTTCAGAAAGTTTGTTATTTAATATATTTCATTGGTAGCTGTGTAATACACGATTATAAAAATTTATTAAACTATTTCATATGGTATTTTCAGGTTGTTCAAGTGAATATACTTGATAATTGAACAATTTTTAACATGAAGAAAGTAGTTTTTTTGTTCTACGTGAATAATTGTAGTATATGGATCTAAATTCAGAAAGGTACTTTCCTTCACACTTTTTACAGGCTTAGGACTGTCAGCAAAAAACTGGCGTGTTTAAAAGTTTTTGCTCTGCCTAATCGGATATCGTTAAAAATGTACAGTAATAATAGTTCTATTTACAGTATATACATACAAACGAATACATAATGTATAAAAAATGGATGAATTGAAAAAAAATATAGAAAAGTATATACAAGTTAATATTTACAAAAAAAATACCCAAAATAACCAAAATATATTTATGAATTCCTAAATACCTAATTCTGTTTCTCTGTCGCTATCCTCTTCAAGATTAATAACAATTGGTTTAATTATGTGATTCAAAGTAACATATGAATTTTCTACGTTCATTACATGGCGTACTAAATTTTTCCAACTTTCTGGGGAGATATCATCAACACATTTCCTTATTAATTCGACTACACTACCACTTAAAGTTGAAGAAACATTTTGTGACCTAACATTTGACTTTAGTTGGTGCAACATATGCTCTATGGGATTAAATAAACAATACTAGGGCGGAAGCCGTAACACTGTATGTCCCATGTCCTCGGCCAATGCGTCACAAACATATACTTTTTTAATAGACACTGATTTTAACACTTCTAACAGTTCATTTTTTAAATAACTTTCTTCAAAATATATATCGTTTTCTAACAGGTAGTTTTGAATTTTAATTTTCGTGTTATTTGCACTTGGAGACTTATGTAATTGACGACTGTGGTAACTTGCATTGTCCATTACTATCACACTATTTTGAGGAAGGTTAGGTATAAGACAATTCTTAAACCATTGCTCAAAAAGCTCTGCCGTTGTATCCTCATGGTAGTCCACGCAGGAGTCTTTAATGTTCTTTGCAGAAAGTCATAAGGCATTTGGGACCCAACCATTTTCTGATCCTGCATGTAAAATTTTTATTATTTTCCCTTTGTGTGATGGAGCTTTTATTTGACACCTGTTGGAAGAATCAGACCATCTTTTGGATGGTGTTTCATGAGTGTCAAACCATGTCTCGTCTAGATAAATTATTGGTCGATCTTCTGTACGGTACTTTCTTATGGAAGTTATATATTCAGTACGCCACTTTTGTAAACGATGGGACTCCATAAGCACTTGCCTTTTGTCAATTGTACGATATCTGAAATATTTTAGACAAAATCCTCCAAAGACTAATGCGGCTACAGTTTATTTGTGTATCATCATTAGTAAGCCGTTGTTTTAAAGCATCTAATGTAGGTATCTGTTGCTCTTCGTACATTGTGTAAATTTTTCGTCTTATTAAGTCCTTATCACTTTCGTCAATACATTTGGTAGAACCGGCATCCTTACACTTCCTTCTTGACTTAATGGGATTTGATGTAATTCTTTTCACTGTGGTTAGAGGTATTTTCGTTAAATCAGATATTTCACTTGCAGCAGTATTAGCAGTGAGTCCTCTTCTAAGTAAAGAACTATATATTGTTGTTACGATTTCTCTTGCGTCAGCAGATAAATGCTTTTTCTTTGCTGGAACACTGGAAGAAGCACCATCAATGTTTTTCCACGAACGCCACATAATGCTGTTTTATAGGTATAAATAGGTATAACACTGGTAACACTTGTAACACTTTCAACTAAATGAAACAAAATGTATATTTAAAAATTTCTGATGGGTTTTATATAATTTTACAAATTATACAGAATAGAGGGAACCTGTATAATTATTCCAGGAAATACTTAACGATCAACAAATTTATTGTGGTCATTAAAAGATCAACCATTGATAGTGAAACTCACTGTTAAAATGTTTACAACTTTATGAAATAAAATGTATTCTAATCGTTTTTAGAATATTACCAGGAATTTATTATAAAAACAAGATAACGACATTCCACAGTAGCTTCAATTTTACCTGAATACTTACCTGTTCAACTAATGTTGACTAAGCTCGGGTACTTGCGGTCGGGTTTTATTGGAATCATTAAGCATTCAACCATTTTTCGTGAAACAAACTATACCTACTAATTACTTGTAATGAAGATCATAAGAAAATCATAACAAATCAAATCAGCACTCAATATCCTATCTACAGTTCCAGTGTAAATATACCTACCCAACATCATGCGCATAATTTTAACAGAATCAGTTATGGAGTTACATAATTGGAAACATAAATGCAGATAACAAAAATAAAAAAAATAAATTAGCAGGTAAACTATCAAATTGCCTGAACGAAATCAAAAATATGTTCTCTCAACTCTTAAACCAAAACAGCATGAGTTTAACCATGTTAACTACAGTCATTAACAAAATAACGAAATAGCTTTCAAGTCACTACGAATTGCGTCGTGGAATGCTAATGGTATTTTAAACCATATACTAGAGATATTAGTGTTTTTAAAAATGTATAATAAAGACATTATATTAATACCTGAAAGCCATGCCACCCAAAGAACGGTTATTAAGATACCTTACTATACTGTGTATTATGCAAACCATCCAGACGGAGGAGCACATGCAGGTTCTGCCGTTATTATTAAATCAAAGTTAAACACTATGCAGTCCAACTATTACGGAAAAAATCCAAGCAGTTATCATTAAAATAAAAACAAATACCTCTCTCAGTGTATCATCAGTCTACAGCCCACCTAGACATCCAATTTCAAGCGAAGAGTATTATGATTTCATACAAACTTTTGGATCCAAACTCATACTAGCAGGAGACTGGAATGCTAAATACACCACATGGGGTTCCAGATTAATCACGCCTAAAGGTGGAGCATTATTTAATATCATCCAACAAAATAACTTTAGATACATATCAAGGGAAGAACCCACATACTGGCTTACGGATGCCAACAAAATTCCAGATTTGGTAGATTTTGCTGTAACAATAAAGATAGCTGACATCCATAGTGCAATAGAGTCAAAAAATAATAATAACTTCGAGTACACACATAATATGGAAGACACCACCTTCCAAACTCACAACTAAAGAAACAAACTGGGATGTTTTCCAAAATTACGTAAATACAAAGATTAGATTAGATATTAGGATAAAAGAAAACCAAGACGTAGAGAAAGCAGTAGAATAACAGTTTTACAAACAACAGGATGGGAAGCAACACCACAGCGCCAAAGAAGTGTGCAATAAAACCATAATATACCCCTTCATATAAGAGAACTTGTAGCAAAAAAAGAAGAGCTCGCCAATATGGCCCCAAACAAGAAATCCACTAAATAAAACGTACCTTAATAGGATGTCATAGACTAAATAGACTTACATGAAGGAAAAAACGACTCTTTTCAGTTTTATGTTTCGAACCTCTCACATGAAGATCACTCTATATGGAGAGTTACTAAAAAAATTCACCTTTAAGAAAAACAGATATGACCTGGGCCCGCACAAACGCAGTATTCGCAGAGCATCTTGCAACTGTATTCGCAGCACCAGATACTAATAACGATGAAAATGATGATATAACAATGTACTTAGAAACTCCATGTCAACTATCTCTTCCTCTGACAACATTTACTCAGAGGTTCGACAACAAATAAAAATGCTAATCCTAAGAAAGCTCCTGCCTATTATTTGATAACAGCAGAATTAATTCAGAAGCTACCGAAAAAAGCAGTGGTGTTATTAACAATAATATACAACAGCATACTACGTCTTGGGTACTTTCCAATACAATGGAAATTACTCAAGTTACTATAATTCCGAAATCTGGTAAGCCCGCAACGCAATCAAATTCATATTGCCCTATAAGCCGACTCCCAATAATGTCGAAAGTATTAGAAAGGCTACTATTACATAATATCGAGCAAGTTGTTCCCATAAACGAAATTATACCACAACACCAATTCGGATTTAGACGTGAACACTCAACGATCCAACAGAATAGTAAATATAATTAAAACAACTCTCGAAGAGATAAATATATGCATTATGCATATATGCATGTATTATTATTTACTGGATATTATATTTTAAATGGATAATATGATATATATTTTGTTTTGAAACAAAATTTATTTGTTTTTCTAATGCTCTTGTTAATAATACAGTATTGCCCAAAATAAACAGTGTGATGGGTAGCTCTTTCGGGGCGACAGACTCAGTAAAACACAGGTTTGAAATAAAAATAAATCTATTAATTTAGTATACCTACAATAAATAAAAATAAAAAGGAATTCTACGTTGTATACTTATACAATGAATAAAACTAAAACGAATTCTACGTCTCCGTCTGGATCCCGCGATGAACGAAGTCCTCGGCGAACGTCTATAAAAGAAAAGAAATTAATTAGTATTAATAAGAAACGAAATGGGGGAAATCGATCGCGAGCAGATTTATACTCGCTTTCGCTTCAATTCAGCGAAAGCTCCGAATACGCTCGCAAACAAAATATTTAGCTGTGCAGACCCATGGCAATGTTCAATACACAACACCGACGGGTTCCGCTTGGCTAAGGACAGAGTATGATCCTCAATACGGAAATCTCTCTGTCCCGGTTGGTTCTGTGCAGATCCACGGTAATGCTCAATACGCAATACCGATGGGTTCCGCTTGGTTAGGGACAGAGTATGATCCTCAATACGGAACTCTCTCTGTCCAGAATGGCTCGCAGGTTCACTACACCGGCGAGTCAGGGAGCCTAGAGCGCTTACAAGACTATCTAATTCCGCTATTCACACGCCTTAAATAGCCGTTCTGATTCCCACTTCGCCGTCATGTTGTAGAAGTGGATGCGCAAATATTGACACTCCCACGGTTCGAACTGTTAAACGATCAGAGCATCGTTACAACAGTACTGAAACAGAAATATAGATGTCTGTTTGTGCACGCTGTCATATTCAAATTAACTAGTATAGACCTGTCAAGTAATTCTTAAACAATTAATTATTAAGGCCTAATTGCTAAAAATGGTGTTAAGTATAGAGGAGAAAGTGTTTCTTATGGAGCAATATTTTCGCCCATGCGGAATCGGCCGACGTAATAGTGCAAGTCTGCAATACGTGTGTGATCAATTCACACAACGGTTTAATAAACGTTCTCCAAGTAATGCTGTTATTTATTTATTTATCGTATGGCAATTACAACACATTTAGAACAAATACACAAACACTAGTAATATAGGTATTTGACAAACTTTAAATAGTTACAAACAAACATCAAGTGTATTTATATAATCAATTGACTCTGAAGTTGCAAACAGGAAGTCTTCAGGGCTACCATTGTAGGATCTTGAGGGACACTCTTGAATAATGTGGTCGATGGTTTGGTTCTCCCCACAGTCACATTGAGAAGACGGGTTTTTTCCCCATTTATGTAGCATGTATGCACATCTGCCATGTCTGGTTCGGATCCTATTTAGAGTGGACCATGTTTTGCGTGGAAGATCAAAACCTGGTGGATTGCGGGTAATGCAGGGCATGTTATTTTGCCATTCGTTCCATTCTTGGGACCATGCATTCGTGATGTTGAACTCCTCATGTATCATTCTTGCCGTTTTCATTGGTGGTTTTCTAGAACGGAGACGGGTATTTCGTGCATCCTAGGTATCTTGGTGGATCGGCAGGTTTATATTGTTCATGATCTTTTTGTATTCACGTGTAAGTCCGTCGAATCGTCGTAAATATGGAGGTGGGATGTGACTTAATACTGGAAGCCATTGGGTGGGAGTTGATTTAATTGTACCAGCTATCATCCTCATAGTGTTGTGCAGCTGATTGTCGACCTTCTTTACGTGTGGACTGTGTAGCCAGACTGGAGCACAATATTCAGCGGTCGAGAAAACAAGGGCTAAGGCAGTAGAGCGGAGAGTTGAAACCGATGCTCCCCAGGTGGTACCGCAGAGCTTCTGTATAATGTTATTTCTTGTACTCAACTTTTGGGCAGTTTTTGTTAAATGCTCTTTAAATGATAGCGTTCTGTCTAGTGTTACGCCCAGGTACTTCGGTGTTTTGTTGTGGGTAAGTGTGGTATTTTCAAACCGTATGTTGAGTTCCTTTCCAGCAAGTTTATTGTTCAGGTAAAAGCAACTAACTTCTGTTTTGGATGCATTTGGTTGAAGTCGCCACTTGCGAAAATATTTGCCCAATGTATATAAGTCTGCCGTCAGAACTTCTTCAGATGTTTCTAGTATTCTGCATCGTGTAGCGAGGGCCCAGTCATCGGCGTATCCGAACTTTCTTGACTGTGCTTCCGGCATATCTGCTAGGTATAAGCTAAATAGTAGTGGAGAGAGCACTGACCCCCGTGGTAGGCCATTCTTAAGTTTCTTTGGTAGGCTGATATCTGTGCCCATCACTACTTGAAACATTAGATCGTTGAGCATGCTATCTATTAGGCGTGCTATTGGTTTATAGGGGATTGCACGGAGAATTTTGTATATAAGGCCCTCTCTCCATACTGTATCGTAAGCTGCCGAGAGATCAATAAATGCCGCTGAAGTTTTAAGTCTTCTTTGGAAACCCGCTTCGATGTAGGTGGTGAGTGACATTACCTGATCTGCACAGCTTTGTTCTGGTCGAAAACCCGCTTGTTCGACTGGGATCGCCTGGAACAGTTCTGTAATGATTCTATTATATATAAGCCTCTCTAATAGTTTGTAGATGGCAGAGAGAAGCGCAATTGGTCTGTAGTTTTTTAGGTTGTCGGCGGGTTTGCCTGGCTTTAGTATGGCTATTATCTTAGAGCGATTTAGTTCTTGTGGAATATTTCCAGTTACCATAATGTCTGTGAAAAATCGAGCCAGCCAAACTTTTGTATGCTTGCCACAATTTATTAGGAATTCAGGGTGAATATTATCAAATCCTGGTGCCTTTGCTGGCTTAACGTCTTTAAGAGCCTTTGATATGTCTTCGCTGGTGACATGCAGTAATGCTGTAATTTTGAAGGTTGTTGAAAAGTTTATTAAATACGGTTAATGTATTGTGCCAACGAAAAGGAAACTCAGGGCGTTCCAGGACAGTTAACAACAAAGATAACCATGAACGTGTTTTTGAGCGAAAAATCCGAACATGGACAACAAGAACAGCGTTGCATCTTGGTTTAAAATGAACTTCCTTGCAAAGAATCCTGAAGAAGCGAGGTGCATTATCGTATGTGATCCAGGTACATCAACAATTACATCCCAGGGATTATCACAGTAGAGTGGAATATTGTGCCAGGATTCTTGCATTACAGTATGAAAATCTTGAATTTTTGAAAAATGTATGGTTTTCAGAAGAAGTTCATTTGTCAGGCTATGTAAATCGTCGCACAAATCGATTTCTGGGCTTTGCCAGACCAGATGAATTTCAAGAAGTCCTTTACGTAGCGCAAAAGTGAGTATCTGGTGTGCAGTTTCGGGACACGGAATCATTGGTCCATACTTTCTCGAAGAAAATGGTAGGCAAATCACACTTAATCAACAGAGGCACATACAAATTTTAAGACGCTTTATCCCTGATCTACTTCAATTTTGTCGTGCACGTAATTTGGCATTTCGAGACCAATTTTTTCAGCAGGATGGGGCAACTTGCCATACTACTGTCGCAGTTCGTCAATTTCTTTAGGGATATTTTCCAAATAAATTCATTTCACGATTTACTGACTTCCCCTATGCTGCACATTCTCCAGACATATGACCTCCAGACGCATACATTTGGGGCATGGCTAAATCTGCCGTTTTTAAACGGGCACCACAAACCATCAATGAGTTTAAGGATGCGTTAGACCTTCTTCGCGGACTTGAGATAACCTTTATTTCATAACATTACGAGAAATCTGGAATATCGGTATGAAGTCTGTCTTGAGAGAGAAGGAGCTCATTTAGAACATGTTATAAAGTGTCAATAAATATGTATTTTTTAAAATAATAAAATAATTACAAGTTCAGTACTGTTTATTTTGGGCTGTACTGTATTACGAAAGTTCCGTAAGCTTTATCCCACATAGAAAAAGTTCCTTAACGAAAAAGTAGTAACGAAGTAGTTCGAGAACATTCAAGATGACATCGAAAATTCATGAAATGTCTAGTGAAGTTTGGAACGTCAGAAAATATATATAAATAGATGTTTATGACAGTTTAGAACAGTAGGATTTTGAGTTTGTTTTGATATTTATAGTTTATAGTTATAGTATAGTATAGTTTATAGTCATTGAGTTATTCTAAACAAGTATTGTAATATTGTTGGTATTCCAAATAAAGCAATTTTGAAGAATTGTAACAATATTTTGTTTGTTAATTACTTTTAATATTAGTACTTTTAATATTTTATACGTAATTTGTTTTCATTATACATTCCCTTTCTTTATTTTGGTAAAATATAAAATTGCTATAACAAAAACTCTTAAATTTGACGAAAAAGTTGTTTTTAACTCCGAAACAATTATTTAAAGTCATCTTATTTGAAACGATAATCGTATTCTTGGCCAAAGCTCATAACCTTACAATTTGACTTCTTACTATTCGGCGAGGTTTCTTAGATATACCAATAAAAGTTTTTTCGCTTCAAACTTGGAGACCCAATTTTGATTAGATTTTCTTGGAGCCAACCGGTAATGAAGTGTTTCGTGCATACCAAGTAAAGGAACGTTGTTTAGTTAATTAACTGCTCTTAAATAAGGCTTTGGATTTTTCTCTTTTTTGTATTTTTTGGTGCTGTTTAACGATCGAAAAATTCCTTCGACGTAAATAAAAAAATATATTGCCTTTTTTTAATATGCTATCGGTACAGTAAGCGTTTAGCTTTTAATTAGAGCACAGTATATATTGTAAGTAGCACATTTTAATTGCTTTACATTTTTAATCTTCTTGAGTCTTATCTGTATATATATATTTTTTAATAATAATCTTTAACGTCTCAGGTATTATAGGATTGTCAACTATAAAAGAATATAGTTTTGATATTTTCAATATCTATTTTCAATACTTTTAGTCTCTGAATAACGCGGAAGTCTATTTTGTTTTTTTTTTTTCATATTTCCAAGATAACTTATTGTAGTCCTTGTTGGTCTAGGGCAGGGTTTTTGGGTACACGTAAACTCATCACCAATTACCATAAATACCCTCGGACATAGTACAAACTCATCACCGCCATAAAAGTAGGGTTTTCAAAATACACCCTAAGAGATTGGTAAACTGATCACTGGCCTACCTGCAGCCTGGATCAGGTATAGACCATAAAATCCCAGCAAACTGCTAGTTTTTGGTGGATTGCCTTTTGTGGACTTGTGCGACGAAAGGGCTAAATGTCATACAACTGGTGAGTAGAAATGTTATACCGTTTTTGTTTAGTTGTTTCGCACTGGTTTTCGCGAATAATCCTGATCAAACAGAAAAAAATCAGTGTAATTAAGTTCTTTAAGTTAACTGTATAAGATGTTTCTTGTAGGCAAGGCATAATATTACTTTGTTGCTGTAGATTACCTTTTCTGATATTATATTTTGAGATTTCTAAATATATATATATATATATATATATATATATATAAAGTCGGCACCATATGTGAAACCTTTTTATTTTTAGTTCTATGAATTTTGTTATATAAAATAATTATATTGGTCTAAAGCTATTTTCTTGTGGCATTTTAAATTAATTACTATTTAAATGGGAATAAGCCACAATTAAAGGTTGAAATACGTTTATTGACGTTTCAATTTCCACTTCGGAAATCGTTCTTAAAATACAAACATTAGTAAATTATAATTATGTTACATAAAAAGTTTTGAATGATCTAAAACCTAAAATACAATGATCAGATATAAAATTTTTTTTAGTTGTATACGCGGTTTGTAAAAAAAAAATGAATTGTGGATATTCTCAAGTCTTAATAAAATTCATGTTGTTTAACGAACCGCGTAACTGACTGAAGAATACTAATCTGATTCTGATGACTGAAATTCTAGATCATTCAGAACTAGAGAATAAATTTTTTTTCATAAAACTAAAAATAAAAAAATTTTCCATATGGTACCAACTTAATTGGACTCTTAGATACATATACTGAAAAAGCGATAAACGCTTGTAGTCAACGCTGATCAGTTAGACTACAAACACAACTATATATTTGGGTGTGCAGCCGAAGATAGGACAAAGAAGTACTCTTTGTAAACTACCAAGCATTCGCAAATCTCTATTTGCGTTATCAGGGTGCTACAATAAACAAAATTAGTACAAATTACAGAATAAAAATTATTTTGTATCTTACATTAATTGAAGTTAGTTGTCATGATGTTTATGAAATGAAATGAACAACTCATCTGACTCCTACAAATAATGGCGAAAACTAACCAAAAAATGTAAAAATATTTCTTTTAAAAGCACTTTAATTGTGGGATCTTTGTACAAGTCATTGAAAGATAAAGTACAGGAAGCTGTACTTAAGCATTTTGATACATTCTGTCATAATAAATGCATTGCTGATTACTTCAAATTTAAAAATTTCCGCCAATGATGCCATAAAATTTAAAGCTTTGCACGTGTAAAAAATTAGGTTTCCTTCGACTTCAATGCACTAATAGCACACTCAAGTTTTTAGCTTTTCCTATTTTTCAGATATTTTATATTTACTAACTGTCCAAAATCATGTATTATTTTCAAAATAGTCAAATAACGCCAAAACGGTAAGACTTAGACCGAATGTATGCTTAACAAATTATCTCGAGAATTCAATGAGAAATATAAAAATGCAATGAAAATCAAATAACGAAGTTGGGACTACTTCCGATATAAACAAAAATAACACATATTGACAAATATTTTCATTTTAAAGTTCACTATCGAAATCCTATGCAACTAAATTTTTAGATCTCAAAACCATTTAGATTGGCAGATACGTCTAATAGGCCACACCGTGAGACATATTAATATCTCAGTTAAATTTTAAAGCAACTTACTTAAAATAATTTATGAATTTATTAAATTATCACATAAACGAGAAGTATAACAGGTAAGAGGCAATCTTTCGCATTAGAAACCAGGCAAAAATCTCGGTGATGAGTTTACCTATCTGCGGTGATGAGTTTACCAATCTCCAAAGGATGCCGGTGATCAGTTTACTATATCTCCGAGGGTCTAATAATTTTATGGGGGGCTATATAGTGATGAGTTCGTACACGTCCGGGTTTTTCAATCTTTTTGATTTCGCTTCCCCTTCACTTCAGGTTGAAATATACTAGCGACTCCCTTGTGTCATAGAAAGCCAAATAAATAATTTAATTAAAAGGCTATATACGGTAGGTAATGATTTTATTCTATTTTGGTTATGCGACGTTGCCACCCGCAATGTTCTTTTGTTTCAAATCTCATCTCACTCAGTTAAGCGCAGTCAGCGATGAGTACGGAATTCATTCTTTTGTTTTTTCGCTTGCTCCGAGCGTTTCTAAAATGGATAAATGTCTCAAAAGATCGCTGCCTGAACATCTGGTACGAGTGTCAACAGCGGTGGTCGTGAATCAAGCCCGAAAAAAATAGACATTACGATTACAGGTATTTGAAATACGGGTTCATAGTCATAAATAATAAGCCTCAATGTGTAATTTGCGGCGATGTCTTATCATGTATCAAAAAGAGGGAAAAGAAAAAGAAGAAAATTTTTGATTCTAAATATTAGCATTTTTACATAAATTAAAAAAATACAATGTCCAAAAATGTATACGATTCCACAGAGAGAGAGCCGCAGCTAGAAGAACACTTAGACAAAAAAAGACAATATCTGCAGCAACAAATTGAAAAAGTAGAAGAACACAGACGAAATCAAAATAAAAATTTCTACAGAGAAGTAAGACAACATAAGAGAGGCTCGTACATAAGCACACACAACTTCGTAAGAGATCAAAATGGAGAAATGCTGGCTGCCAAAAACAAAATAATAGAAAGATGGGCTAAAGAGCTCCTAAATATCCAAAATTTCACTGATGAAAACAATGAAAATGGTGGAAACAACGGAGAACATGAGTATCAAACGGTTGAATTAGAAATACCCCCACCAAGCATGGAAGAAATTACGCATGCCATAAAACCGCTTAAAAACGATAAATCCCCTGGTCTGGACAATATTGATGCCGAGCTAATTAAAACAGGCGGTCATGAACTCATAAGTAAAATCCATCAATTAATAGAAATGGCCTAGCAACAAGAAATAATGCCGAAAGAATAATGTGGTAGTATTATTGTACCAATACACAAGAAAGGAAAAAAGGAATTATGCATGAATTACACAGGAATCTCACTAATCAACACTACATATAAAATATTGGCTTCGATATTATTAAAAAGATTAGTACCATACGCCGAAGAAATAGTTGGTGACTACCAGTGTGGTTTCAGGCCTGACAGATCGACTATTGATCAAATATTTACAATAAGACAAATGCTTGAAAAGTATTGGGAATATAATCACGACGTGCATCAGATTTTTATAGACTTCAAACAGGCTTATGATTCAATTAATCGTGCAACATTATGGAAGGCAATGATCGAGTTCGGCGTACCCAAGAAACTAGCTGCGGTAACACAAATGTGTGTAAGTTTTGCACAAGTTGGAATAGGGGGAGAAATATCAAATGCTTTCTGCGTAAATTCTGGACTGAGACAGGGAGATCCGTTGTCCCCATTGTTGGTTAACCTGGCCTTAGAATATGTCATGCGAAAAATATATCCAAAAATCAAACAGACATAACTGCTCGGGAAGCAAAAAGTACAATCAACATTAGAAATTAAGGATATTTTCTCGAGCTTTGAAGAAGCTGCATTAAACATCGGTCTAAAAATAAATGAAGACAAAACAAAATACATGGTCGTCTCAAAACAAGAACGACGGCGAATAAAGCAAAACATTACTATAAATGATCACAACTTCGAAGTGGTTAAAGAATTTAAATATCTATAATTGGTTTCAAATGAGTGTAGAGTAATAAATCATGAAGTGTCATAAAATTTGCCTGAATTTCGGTGTCGTCATGGGCGTAGGCAAATGGACGGATGTCAACTTCGTCGTCAAAAATTGATGTACCTCAAAATATCATATTTTGGATATTTTGTGATAACCAATTTTATTTAATTTTTCGATTAACTTATTCTTCAAACTCGTATTCCATTATATGGTCATTAAAGCTAATTACATTTTTATTTATAAAAACAAATTCACTTCCTTACTGAACGAATAAAAGCATTAGAAGAAACTGATAAGGGTATGACGCACCTCCTAATATTACTAAGAACTAAAATAAATCAACATGAAGACTAATAACGCGTAATGAGGTTTTACTTACACTTTCATTATAATCCCTCTTTTATTTTATTATCATCATTCGACATTCGAGTTAGTAATTGTTACTACACCAATTAAACGTACAGTAATATTGTGATATAGAAATAGTGAAAAAGTTATAAAATGGCGACATTTACTCCAAAGAAAAGAGGTGTAAAAAATTCTCCGCTATCTGTTAGTGAAAAAGTTATAATTTTAAATGTATATGATTGCATAAAACACGATCACCCTAGTTTGTCTGTGCAAGAAAGTGTTGAGCGATGTGCCCGAATGACTGGAATTGGACAGTCCACGATTTTTAAATTATTGCGAGAAAGAAAGATATCAGGCCAGTTAAGTCCATGCAAGAGAAAATCAGGAAGACCAATAAAAATCTTAGGTGAAGACACCAAACGTGACATTCGAAGAAAAGTTCATTCGTTTTATTTTAAAAAGGAAATACCCACCCTTGACAAAATACTAATGGAGATAAGCCAAGATAACGATATTCCTTTGATATCCAGAAAACTTTTATGGAAAACTTTAAAAAGTATGAATTTTTCCTGGGAAAAGCACAATCGAAAGGCACTATTACTAAAAAGTGATGAAATCATTTGCTGGAGACGAAAATATTTGAGAACTATAAAACAGTACCGCAGAGAGCACAAGAAAATTTTTTATCTTGATGAGACGTGGATAAACGAAGGTTATATAGTCCAAAAAATGTGGCAAGATAAAAATGTAACAAGTGCTCGCCAAGCTTTCATAGAAGGCCTTTCGACGGGTATTAAAGTGCCTTCGGGAAAAGGGAAGAGGCTTATAATTGCTCACATTGGAAGCGAAGAAGGATTTTTAAAAGAAGGTTTGTTAAGCTTTGAGTCGTGTCGGACGGGAGATTATCATGAGGACATGAATTCGGAGGTCTTCGAAGACTACTTCGGGGAAATGTTAAAATTTCTTCCAGCTGATTCGGTCGTGGTTATGGATAATGCAAGCTACCATTCAAGGCGCATAGAGAAGGTACCAACTTCAGCTTGGAGAAAGCAAGAAATTATTAACTGGCTGTCAAATAAAGGTATTCAGTTTGAGACGAATTCAATAAAGAAGGAACTACTAGCCGTAGTAAAACAACATACATCTCGCTTCATAAAATATGCCGTAGAAGATGTAGCAGAAAAGTATAAAGTAACTGTGCTACGCCTACCGCCATATCATTGCGAATTAAATCCCATAGAACTTATATGGGCACAAGTTAAAGGATATGTTGCAAGGCACAATACCACATTTAAAATGAAAGATGTCAAGGTATTGTTTGATCAAGCCATTATGGAAATCACATCAGAAAACTGGCAAAAAGCAATCCAGCATGTTTTAAAAGAGGAAGATAAAATGTGGGAACTGGACAACTTGGTCGATCAGGTGGTTGACCCTATAATTATAACACCAGGGGATGATGACAGTTCTTCGGATGAAGACTATAGTGATGTAGAATTGTAATAACGTATCCAGTAAAGTTTTTGTAGTTTTTGTGAATAAATTGATTTAAACTCCCCACAAGTGTTTCAATATGTAAAGTTCATTCGTGTGTGTTTGTGAGTATTTCCCGATTTCGGTTCGTATATATTTTATTGTTACATTTTATATTTTTTTAATAACACTGTTCTGCTGTATTACATTTTTATTTCCTTTAATATGATTTTTAAGAATGCATATTCTTTTGTCAATTAACCCACTAGCGCGCCTCTGGCTCAGTGTTTATCTGTCGATAACAATGGACTAATCCCTTAAAACAGGGTGATACCTACCTGCTCTTTATGAAACGACAGAATTTTGCAATGCGGACGGAATTTATTGACGGATTATTGACGGATTACCCTGTAGCGCTTTTGAATACTTCATGAGATTTTATTACTCTACACTCATTAGAAATAGATTATAGGAGCAACAATCACAAATGAAAACAAATTAGAGCGAGAAATTGAAACGAGAATAATAGCAGGAAACAGATCTTTCTTTGCAACGCAACATTTAATGAAGTCAAAACTTTTTTCACGAGGTACAAAAATCCTGATATATAAGACCATAATACGACCAGCAGTCGCGTATGGAAGCGAAACATGGACGCTAACAAAAAGAGAAATAAATAAATTGCTAGTGTGGGAACGTAACATTCTTCGAATGATATATGGCCCTTGCAGAGACAGCGTGACAAACGAATGGAGGGGCAGATACAATAACGAGCTAGAGTCTCTATTCGGAAAAGAAAACCTAGTCAGATATATAAAGGCCAATAGACTCAGATGGGCAGGGCATGTGATACGCAGTAACGACAATCGCCTTATAAACAATGTGTTTTGGGAAAGGCCAGAGGGAAGAAGGTCTGTATGGCGGCCTAGAAAAAGGTGGAAAGGTGCAGTCAAAGAACATCTAGTGAAAATGGGAGTGCGACAATGAAAATTACTGGCACAGGACCGACAAACATGGAAGGCAATAGTAAACGCGGCAAAGACTCACGAAGAGTTGTAGCGCCATTGATGATGATGATGATGATGATGAATGTCCAAAAATACATGCAGGAAGTTAATTTTTTTATTCAAAGTGTTGGCATTTTTACACGAATTAAAAAAAATAAAATGTCCTATGACGTTAGAACCCAAGCTAACCCTTTTTTTCAAAAATCTTGAAATTTTTTGACTTTGTTTATAAACATTAAGAAATTTAAAAAGCACCATTAAGTTTAAAATTTCAAGAATTGAAAAAAAATTACTACTTGTAATGTTTTTGAGTCGAGAAAAGTAATTGTAAAACTAAAATAAGCATAATCCAATAAACAATGACGTAAACAATTCGTTTTAATTTGGGGATCTTGCATTTAAATCTTCTATTATTATTGATGATACGTCTGCATTTAAGATAGCATATAGGTCTTTTTCAAAGACAAGGTCCAATGATCTAACATACGCTAATAGATTATAATATGATCACTCCGGGGTGCTCAGCCCTCCTGGAACAGGCATTCGTTGATGTTCAATATCGTTTGTGAATAATATTGCTATGCCACTTAGGTTTGTCCTGCGGTCTTTTCTATAAACCTCATAGCCTGATATTTTAATGTTCACGTTATTAGTGAGCATTTGCTATTGCAGCGCTAGGACATCTGTATCTAGCCCGGCAACAATTTCATCAAGATCGTTCACATTTTTTATTACTTCTAAGTTCTTATTAGTTCTAAGCTCAACAGGCCTCAAAAGCCTAAGGCTTCAACGGTTTTCTTCCATTTCTTTCTATCTTGTGCTAAGTTTTTCCAATCTTGTACCAGCAGCGACTTCAGAGATTCTTTTGCCGACTCCAGCCATTTTCTTCGGGGGCGGCCTCTTTTTCTTTTTGTACCAGCCTCCGTGTTTATTAATTCATTGGGGACTTTTCCTTCCTTCATTCTTGCTATATGTCCGAGCCATCTTAATCTTTAAATTTTAGCGAGTCTTGTTATTTTTGGTTGCCCATATATTTGCATTATTTCTTCATTCGTTCTTCTTCGCCAGATGTTCCCCTCTTTTACACCTCCGTATATCCTTCTAAGAATTTTTCGTTCCCATCTATCTAATTTCACTTCCATATCTTAATTTAGTGTCCAGGTCTCGCTAGCATAGAGTACTGTAGGTCCGATAACTGTTGTATATCTTCGTTTTTTTTTGCTGTCCTGGATATTATCTTCGACCTCAGTATCTTAGTCAGGCTCCCAGTACTCTTACCACCTTTGGCCATTCTTTTTATGATTTCTTGGTTCTCTTCGTTCCTATTTGTTAGTGTCACTCCCAAGTAATCGAATTGACTAACAACTTCAAAGTTATATTCTTTACTTGGGCTTTGTATCTTAAAGGACTGTCCTAGATGATTTTCGTTTCCCCTCATCACCATATATTTTGTTTTTTCTTAGTTTATTTCTAAACCATATTCCCTGGCTATTCTCTCTATTCTAGTAAAGATTTCTCTTAATTCTGCAGGTCTCCTTGTTATTGAGGTAACATCATCTGCATATGCTACGCATTGATGCCTGTGATGATATATTGTGCCTCTAGTGTAGATGTTACATTCTCGTAAAATCTTCTCTAAGATGAAATTGAAAAAATCTGTTGATAACGGGTCACCTTGTCGCAGACCTCTATTGGTAATAAAGCTATCCGAAACCCGTCCTTCTAACATGACTTTACTTTTATTATCATTGAGTATGCATTTAGTCAGTCTTACTATTTTTGGTGGAAATTTAAAATATTCTAGTGCTTCACTTACTTTATTTCTTTTTATAGTATCATATGCCTGTCTAAAATCAATAAACAGCATGTGTAATGTTAGGTTGAATTTATATGAGCTAGCTAAAATTTGTTTCATTGTAAAAATTTGGTCTATTACCGATCTGTTTGCTCTGAAACCTGCTTGATATTCACCTAGACAATTTTCAACTTTTGTTTTAATTTTATTTCTAATTGATATGGCCAGAATCTTATACACTGTATCTTGTAGAGCTATTCCCCTGTAATTTTTACATTCTGTAACGTCTCCTTTTTCATGCACTGGACATAAGATTGCTTCTTTCCACTGATTGGGTATTTTTTCTTTGATCCACACTCCGCGTAGATTTAGTATATACAAAGTAAAAAAATAAAAAAGCTTAGTTTATTAAGGAAAAAAAATTGAATATTACCTCAAATTAATTTATAAAAAACTGATATGAGTTTGTTCTTTATAAAACATTGTAAAAATGTCTGATAGTAAAGTACCAATGTTTAATTCGTGTTTTTTTTGGTTTTAGGTAGGTGAGTTTACGATACTGCAATTTGATTTTAAAATGGTACAACTCACGGTGTTATAACCTTACAAACTTTACTATAAAATAAATTTGGTAAGTATTAAGTGAATTTCAATAGTTTACAAACGGCCACAAAAAAATACGCTAACTCTGAAGCGGTCGTTTTGACCACGTGCGAGTTTTTAAAAATTCCTAGCCACTACTAAGGGGTTAAACATTTTTTGCTTAGAATAGATTTTTCTATCGATTCTTGGAGTTATTTTTAATATAAAAGTTCCAACCCTCCAGTTAGAGTTAATTCCACCAGCAAGGCAAAAGAGCACTTCGGCATAGGGTAGATTTTGCTTGTGAAGGTATTTCCTACTTACTCTTAAAATTTCAAGGAAATTGATGCATATTGATGCATATAAAAACCTTGGTACACTGATACGATCAGGACGACCTAAAATAATTTCTTGGCAATAAACAAATATACCAATCACATTTCGGTTAAAAAACTAACTAATAAAATTTAAACAACACAACAAAAATAATTTACTGTCCACTTTCACAGTAGCCATTTTTTATAATTTGGCATTTCTATATCATTTAATTTGTTATATAATCTTTTTGTCAATTTTTGCTGAATATGCATAAGTTTCTCTATTCATATGATCTGGAATATTTTTTGTTAATATAAAAACAAAATGGAATTACGATCCAAAGGACGGCGATGGACTTTTTCTAAAAGTGCCGAGTCTGCATTTTATTATTCTCAACTCGATATTGGTTTGTGTGCCTCGCTAGGAAAAATTGAAATTAAACTTTTTGTTCGACGTTAGTGGTATTTACTTATAACCGAATTTCAATTCCATGCCCAGTTTTTGTTTTTATTTAAACTCTTGAAATGACCAATTAAGCCGGTGAAACAAAAATATGACTTGATTGATTTCATCACAATTCATTACCTTTTTAATAGGTTTTTACCTTTTTAATAGCTATAGCTGGTTAAATGCTTTTTCAAAGTTATAGTTTGGTTGCACATTTTCTATTTGCTCGTGAGACTACGGTTTTTTAATCGATCTATAGAATTTTGTCAGTTATTGCTATCAAATAAATTATAATTTGTCGACTCACCTATAGTTTTTCTAATCGTAGAATAAACACATAAATTAATCATTCTTGCAAATGTTTATAAGCAGTTATCTGTATGGGGAAATAAAATTGTTGTTTTTTCGGTAAGATAAATATTTCCAGTACGGTAGTCACTTTTTTTACAAAATTTAACTGAAAACTGTCAAACTAATTTATAGCTGCTTCTTCTTCAAGTCCCTGTCCGTTGCGAAAGTTGGCTATCAACATGGCAATTCTGATCTTGTTTGCGGCGCTTCTGAATAGTTCGACCGATGTGAGCCCGAACCACTTACGCAGATTTGCCACGAGTGTCTTCTCCTGCCTGGCCCTCGCTTAATGTCTACTTTCCCCTGGAAACGGTACTTATCGTGTCTCAATATGCGGCCTAGATATCCAAGCTTTCTTTATTTGATTGTGCTTACAATTTTTTCTCCTTTCCGATTCTTTGGAGTAACTCTATGTTGTAGTAGGTCCAGGATATACGAAGAATGCGTCGGAACACCCACATTTCGAATACTTTTAGTTTTCTCGTTATCGTCTCTGTCAGCGTCCAGGCCTCCATACCATATAGTAAGATCGGAAAAATGTAGCATTTAACTAGACGTAGTTTTAGGGGAAGAGACAAATCCTTGCTTATGAGGAGCTTTTTCATATTGGTAAATGCTGCTCTAGCTCGTTCTATTCTCGCCTTAATTTCTGTGGCCTGTTCCCATTTTCTATTTACGTTGATGCCAAGGTACACATAAGATTCTACATGGTCAATTAGTATGTTACTTATCCGTAATTGTCGAGCAGGTTGTTGCTTTTTGCTTATCAGCATCCACTTTGTCTTCTTGAAGTTGAGGCTCAAACCGTATTCCTCACTAACTGAATAAACTCTTTCCATTTCCTGTTGTAATTCGTCTATGGTACTGGCAAGGATCACCGTGTCGTCGGCATATGTTTAATTGTTCGTTAACTCGCCGTTTATTTTTATGCCCTCATTTGCATTTTCCATACATTTGTTAAATATTTCCTCGGAATAAATATTGAATAGGAGTGGGGATAAGATACACCCCTGACGGACACGTCTTTTGATCTACACCCTTCCAGTGAGTTCGTTGCCAATTTTTGCTCTTGCTGTTTGACCCCAGTATAGGTTTACCACAATTCGAATGTCCTTGTCGTCAATACCTGTCTTTCGCAGAATATCCATCAATTGTTCATGATTGACATTGTCAAATGCTTTTCTAAAATCCACAAAGCACAAATACACGTCCTTATTATTGTTTCTACACCGCTGTACCGCTAATTTATAGCAGGTAATAATAAATGGTACAAATTAAAAATTTTAAAGAAAAATCCAAAATTTGGAAAACGAACAAATTTTTAAAATATCCTGTGGTGTATGTTATGTTATATTTGAAATAGTGTGGCTGTTTTTGATTATTTAAAAGTAAAAAATTGAAAAAAAAACAATGCCGTAATTAAAAATGTATTAACTAATAGATTTTGCACAGCTGATATGGTTAATTGAAATAATTACTATTTTACAAGATTTACAACATTCAGTACCGTGGTGGAACAAACAATGTGAAGCGGCACTTAAACAAAGTAAGCATGCATTTAATGTAGGTATTAAAAACATCATACACCGGAAAACATAACAGCTTTTAAAAAATATAGAGCCTACGCAAGGTACGTAATTAAGAAAAGTAAACGTGAATCATGGCAAAATTATGTTTCCACAACAACCGAAAATACTCCTGCATCAAAGATCTGGAATAAAATTCGTAGGATTAAAGGCATTTCATACAACAACAAAATTAATTCTCTTGACATTGAGGGAAACTTAACTTACAAACAACAATCAAATAGCCAACGCTTTGGCGAACTCATTTCAGACATATTCAAGTGATTCCGTACATGACCTATTATTTGTCGAAAACAAAAAGAAAATAGAAAAAGAGGTCAAAATTACAGATTCCATCAGTCCGCTAAATGTTGCAATAAGTATGCAAGAACTAAACGAAGCACGGCAAGGACTTGAAAACTCTAGCCCTGGACCAGGTGAAATTCCAAATTGTTTTTTAATTAATCTTCCTTTAGCTACTAAGCATCTACTCTTAGATATATTAAATTTTCTATTTTCGACTAAACAATTTCCTAAATCCTGGAGTACCGCTACAATAATTCCTCTTTTGAAACTTAACAAAAACAAGTCAAACCCGGAATCTTATATACCAATATCCTTAACATCTTCCTTATGTAAATTACTAAAAAAATGTTTAAATAGATGGTTACAATTCTTTTTAGAATTAAAAAATCTAATAGTTAATCAGCAAAGCGGCTTTAGGAAAAATAGAAGCACAACTGACAATTTAGTGTTGCTAGAATCGGCAGTTAATGAAGCATTTGCAACTAGTCGACAAGTTATAGCTGTCTTCTTTGATATAATTAAAGTTTATGATACTATACGGAAATATGACTTTATTGTTAAATTACAGCATTGGGGCAAAGATGGAAATTTTCTAGCATTCGTTAAAAATTTTCTAGATGACAGAAATTTCGGAGTTAATTCAAACCAGGAATTTTCAGAATACTATACACAAGAAAATGGCATACCCCAAGGATCTACACTAAGCGCAACACTATTTTTAGTTGCAATTAACAATATCGAGAACAGTATCCAAAACCCTGTTAAAGCAATCCTATATGCAGATGACCTTGTAATCTATATTTCTCATAAGAATCTTAATATGGCATCAAACATTATTCAACTTTCTATTAATTCCCTACAAGAATGGTCTAAAACAACAGGTATGAAATTTTCTGCGGTTAAAACCAAAGTAATGTGCTTTTCTCGAAAACATCAAATTGTTGCAAATCTTCCAAAATTAACACTGTGACTGTATGATCAAGTTTTAGAAAATGTTGAGGAACTTAGATTTCTAGGTATGATTTTTGATTCAAAACTTACTTGGAACAAACATATCCAATTACTTAAAAAATCATGTTTACAGAACATAAATATTCTTAAAGTACTAGCAAGTCATAACTGGGGCGCAGACACAACACAGCTACTAAATATTTACAAATCCCTAATCCGTAGTTAATTAGATTATGGATCAATTGTATATAATTCAGCTAAGGACTTAACATTAAAAAAATTAGATATTGTACAAAATACCGCACTAAGACTAGCTCTAGGAGCCTACAGAACCAGTCCAGTTAAAAGTCTTTATGTCGAAGCAAATGAATCTCCACTTTCTATTAGTATATTACGTCTCAGTTTACAATATGCAAGCAAGCTATCAACTAATCCAAACAACCTGGCCTACCCCTATGCTTTCTCCACACATTACCATTATAATTACAATCAAAATCCTAATCTTCGACCATCATTTAGCAAAAGAATTAGCAACTTTACATTTCCAGGTATTATGCATATCAATATTGATTATGCTTCCCCTTGGACTATAAAATTTCCATATTGTAACACAGATCTGTCAACTTATACTAAGGACAATACCCCTTCATCTCTTTTTCTCCAATACTTCTACAATATTAAAAATAAATATTCATCCTGTCAACTAGTTTATACCAATGCATCAAAAACACTCGAATTGGAAACAGTAGGATCTGCCATTGTCACAGAGGATTCTGTGCTCAAGTTTCTACTACCTAAGGACTACTCAATATATTCTGCTGAACTTTTTGCAATATCCAAAGCAGTACAACAAACTCTTAATCGACCTGAAGACATGACAGTAATATTCACAGATTCCTTAAGTGCAATCCAGGGAATTCAGAAAATTAAAAAAGACCTTATGACTCTACAAAATAATCATAAACAACTACATATTGTGTGGATACCATATCATGTGGGGATTCCAGGAAATGAGATAGCTAATCAAATGGCCAAAGAAGCTTGTAAAATGGAGAGATCCGATGACAGAACTAACCAAATTCCTCACTCAGATATGAAAAAATGCATCAATGAGTACACAAAAAACTTACGGTTATGAAGATGGCGACTCTTATCAACTAATAAATTGCGGCAAGCAATCCCAGATCTATCAGCCAAAACACCAAATTTAGTAAAGCGAAGAGACCAGGTTGTACTACATCGTATCCTAATAGAGCATACCAGACTGACGCACGAACACCTACTAAGGAAGAAACCACCTAGAATATGCTACGCCTGTGACACCAATATAACTGAAGGCCACATTGTTATAGACTGTCCATTATATCAAATGGAAAGACAAGCTAATAGTAGTAAATGTGTCAAGTGCCATACGATAAATAAAATACATAATTACATAAAACTTTGTTGTTAAACATAATTAATAATTTCTTTAATCAACTAAAGCATATATATAAAAACAAAAAAAATCTAAGGTAGTCCACGAACTCCTAAAGGGCTAAAATTTTAGCATTACATTTTAAAGTCGATTTTGTCTTAATTTTGTCAAATGCCGGTTGCCATCTTTAGGCTTAGCATGGCAGTATAGTGCATATTACCCATAAAAAATTAATGTAATAAACTGTATACCTAACTAATGACCACTTGGCAGTGATTTATTTCTTACTCTCGTTCTCTCTCTTTTTATACGCAATAAATTTTACCTACATTTACGTGTATATTTGATAACATATATCTTCGGTATAAATACACAAATTATCAAGGCAATTTCGAAATTGCTAAGGGACACGAATTAAAATATATAAAGAAATATCAACGTCTCATATGCAAATTGATTCAAATATATAATTTGGTTAAGCCATTTCAAGCAGGAAAGTTTCATATCCGGTTTATAACTAGTCTAAGAACTAATGGATAAATCGTGTACTGGCCAGTGGTATAATTAGCTTTTACTAATGATGTCCTAACTCTCACACAATCCCTTCTATAAAGGTCATATCCAGAGAGAGCTTTAGTAAAGTATACGAGAAAATAAATATTTTATATTTTTTTATATAATTACGCAACCAATACAGATTTATATATGAAAAAGTATTTAAACATAAGGCGCTGTAAGAATGAAGTAGTGAAAATTATTAAAAAGCAAATGAAAAACGTAATAAAAAAACACCTAAAAGCAACACCCAGTAAAGACAAATAGGAATGGGTAACAGAAGATATTTTACAATTAATGGACAAACGAAGAGAAAAAGATGACATGGAAGGAGAATGCAAAAAACTAAATAGAGAAAAAATAACAGAGGCAAAAAAATATGGCTGTGAAAAAATGCGTCAAAATAGAAAAACTGCAACCAAGTCACGATTTTTAATTTACATAAAAAGGTAAGAGATTTATCTGATCCACTAACAAGAGAACAACCTTACTCACCATGCTGAACACGAATGGCAAACTGCTTGAATCGACAGAAGATAAACTAAAATAATGGGAAAACTATATCGAAATACTTTTTAACGGCATACGAAAAGAACGAAATTATAATATTAAAAAGTAAGAGTCCAGCGAAGAAAACATCGAAATATTTGTCCTTTTATTTAATCGCATTTATGACACAGGGCAAATACCCCAAAATTGGCTATAATCAATATCCCACTACCGAAAAAGCCACTCATAATACTGCAATGAGATACGTCGGATAAGCCTTATGAGTTATGCAGTAAAAGTCATATTAAAAGTCGTAAATAAACGATTCTATCAAAAGCACGAAGCAATTGCGATCAGTTTTAATTCAGAGCCGGCATGGGAAAGTGATAAGCCTTGTACAGTTTACTAGTTCTGGCCCAAAAATGCTACGACCAACAGAAAGATATATTTATCTGCTTCATAGACTTCAAAAGGCGTTTGATAGACTAAGACATGACCTACTATTAAAACGTTTGCAATAAGTAGGTTTAGATGAGAAGAACGTCCAACAGCTAAAAAACTTGTAGTGGAACCAAAACGCCAGAGTTTTGTTCCGACGCCAAGATTGAAGGTTCCACAAAAGTAGAAATTAGGAGAGAAGTTAAAGAGGCACTTAAGGATTCCAAAGATCAGCATTAGATAAACCGAGGATACGGTGTTGATTGCTGATTCCGACGTGGGTCTACTATAACTCATAGAAAAGATCAAAAAGTGCAAGTACCTGGGATGTTGGATGGATAGCAGTCTAAGTCCTAATCTAAAAATAGTACGTCTGGTAGACTCTCCTCTATGCAGCTGAAACGTGGATTCTTGAAACATCAACGGCACCTAATAAGAATAGTTAAAGAAGAGTTTGCAGTTGTAGCAGGCAACCTCCATTGAGATAAGGATACTTTAAACAGAAAAAGAAGCAAATATAGCACTTGAGATTAGCCAGGGAATCACCTAAATTTATTTCTCATATATCGTGAAAATTATAGTTTGACATTGTCAACGTAAAGTTAGATTAAGCCTATATCTGCAACAAGCATTTCCGTGAAAATAAGGTAGAAATGATATTCAACAGAGGAATTAATATTACTTCTATATGGATAATTAACAAATTAGAACAGGTTTAAATCTTTGTATGTAGGTATATTTAAAAAGCCCTTAGAAGGGCTACATCAAAAAAACACAAACGTTTTCGGAATAAAAATTCCATCATCAGGTTAAAAGCAGGTTAACATGCATGAGCCACCAAAATATTTTGGTGAGGCATGTTAACCTGCTTTTAACCTGATGATGGAATTATTATTCCGAAAACGTTTGTGTTTTTTTGATGTAGCCCTTCTAAGGGCTTTTTAAATATACGTACATACAAAGATTTAAACCTCTTTTGTGATATATGGTATACAGCCAGCTGCAGGAATTTATTTTCCTTGTGGATTTTAATTAACAAATTATTTGATTCTTCTTTAGAGTCTTGCAATTTCTTGTTTAGTTTTTGTTTTTGTCTGTCAACTGGTATTATTTGGCAGAACCTCCCAGAGAATATGAAACTAGTTGGTTGCTTAACATATTTGTTAAGACAATACAATACGAAGTAATGCTTGTTACCTAAGTAGTTAGAATTAGTAAAGTTTAGTCTTAGTTTTCCTCTCAGGCTGATAATTAAAAAAAATGTTGCTGAGACATTTACTTTACATTGCACAATTTGCGAAGTACACTACACAACAACACTTAAACTAAGGAACAAGAAATGTGCATAAACCATCTTTCTAAGAAAAACATGGTGCTGCTAATTAAAAAAAAAGATAAACCTTTGCTTGGCAGACATCTTAATAAAGTCAGCCAAAACCATATCGAAAATACAGCGTTGAATTATTAGTTAACATCAGGAAATATGTTTTTTGTGAAAGAAAGGGTTCTAGTTGCCATTCAAGAGCAGGTGATAACATCAAAATCTATCAGAAATATAGTGTCATAGGCTCTTAGGTCCAAAATAACAAATAACATAAAGCAAGGTCTTGGATCTCTATATGACCATGCAGAAAACGATATTATAATAAAATATATCTTCTTCTTTATATGCCGTCTTCTACCGAAGGTAGGCGACCATCAAACGATAGGTTTCTCTGTTTTGTGCCGCATGTATTATGTTCACAGCTTCTGGTATTTAAAACCATTCTCTCAAGTTTCTCAGCCATGATTTCTTCTTTCTGCCCAAACCTCTTCTACCTTCAATCTTGCCTTCCACGATAAGCTGTAGTAGACTGTACCTATCATTACGGAACACATGGCCCAGGTATGACGCTTTCCTCCTTTTAACAGTTGTTAACAATTCCACCTCTTTACCCATTCGTCTTAATACCTCTGTGTTGGTCACTTTGTCTATCCAAGGTATTTTCAGTATGCGTCAATACAGCCACATTTCTAAAGCCGCTAACTTCTTTATAGTTGCTGCTGTTAACGTCCACTCTTAACTCCGTAAAGTAGCGTAGAGAGTATGTAGCATTTCGTGGCGCGCCATCGGAGGTTAACGCTTAGGTGGCGGTTGCTTAAGAGCTTTCTCATTTTAATGAATAAAATATATCCAAAGATTAAATATGTCATGCCAAATATGCCAATTCAGTACTTAGCTATTGATTTGGTATTATAAATCAAAAACGGATTTAAATGGATTTCATCGAACGGTAAGAATAGGTTTCACAAAGGCACAAAAATATCATCCACGCAGTGCAGTAGATAGAACATTACCTTGGTACGTACGAGTAAGAGGATGAATATAGGAGAGCAATTGGATATGAGAGAGCAACTGGATAACCAGGTTGCTAATTTAAGAACCTATTTTCAAACGCAGGCTGAGACTTAACCACCTGTTTCAGAAAGAAAAAATGCTCACATGGATGAGTAAACCTTTGCATGGGCGACATTACATTGTCGAACTATGGGTTGACATCAGAAAGGATGTTTTCTGAGATAGAGGGTTTCCTACTTGCCATTCAGGATCACGGTATTCCAACTAAAAATTACCTAAAATATGTTCTCAAAGACCCTCAAATCCAAAACGACAAATGCCGCTATGGATGTCAAGCTCAAGAAACCATCCAACATCTTACCGGGGGCTGCAAAGCGTTTGTCGGTATTGATTATAAAAAACGCCATGACTCAGTAGAAAAGATCATTCACCAAGAACTAGCTACCAAACTGAGACTTCTCCAAACCGACCATCTTACCGCACTGTGCTCACAGGCTAACCAGTGGCACATAATAGACTGGATCTCATACTAGTTAATAAACTAGGCAAATAACACTAATTGATGTGGCAATACCTGACAATTATAATCTTTATGTTAAATAAAGTGAAAAGATCGCCAAACGATATCTAGAAATACAAATTAGAAGATAAGATGGGAGACAAGGGGACTTCTAGCAAACAAAAAAGAGCTAGGTCTAAGTAAACACCTGTATAAGACCATGCAGACAGATGTACTATTATCAACGTCCAGATGCGTATCAAGTCACCTAGGGCTCGATAACATGGAAAGAGTCCCACCAGAGTTCAATAATTTTAATACCGAAGGTATCTGGAATGGATGAATGAATGATGAATGAAGTGAATTTCCCCCTTAGAGGGAGTGTGAGCCCGTATGGCTAAATCTGGATAATTAATATAATGTTAAATTAAAAAACTTCGCAATAATTAACAAACTAAAATCAGTGGTTAGACACGTAAAGAGACTACCTTAACATAAAGATGAATTCACAATATGGTTGTTGTAAGTCTTAAAATTGATTCAATATTAATATCAAAAACATATTTAACAAAAATGAATTTAATACGAATTCTAAACTGTTTATTTTGTTATATTTACCATTACATTTAACCAGTTGTTTTACAATAGAATACTTACAAGCCACGAATATTGCGTGGAAGATTGCCAATCTTCTACAAGAATAGAAATAATAAATTCGGGATACAAAAGGCTGCCAATAATAATTTGCCTATATACGAAACCGCGTTCAGAAATCGTATTCAAAGTGGCAATGTTGTTCATTCGGTTATTGTTATATTTAGGCATTGCGTTGATTTCCGATAACACAACGTTTCGCAAGGTTATTTTAGAGCGCTCTCTCGTTCTACTTCCTTGGGGATTGTAGACTTTCTCCGACGATTTGAAATTTTGGTACGCAAAAAAAATATAGGATGAAGCGTTTGATATAGCTTGTAGCTTTCTTTTAATCACGTTCATTACGATTGGGGCCACACGGTAAAGTTACGAAGTTCAAAGCCGAAAACGGTTTTTAAAAATTAATTTTCGTAACAAAATTTATTTATTAGGAACGTATAAGTATGGTAACAACTACAAAACAAAAAGCTCTTAATCTAATTAAACACATACATAGTCTTTCTATATGTCGTCACACATTGGATAATCCAGGGACGTAACTCCTCCTCCCTTAGAAAGAAGCATATCCTTGGGGTGTGCTTCATTACACAATAAATCCTTATGTTTCTTCTTTCTTCTTGTTTTC
This sequence comes from Diabrotica undecimpunctata, assembly GCF_040954645.1. NCBI lineage: Eukaryota > Metazoa > Arthropoda > Insecta > Coleoptera > Chrysomelidae > Diabrotica > Diabrotica undecimpunctata. Next base: position 30,170,623 of record NC_092812.1, read on the forward strand.
TTTCTTCTTGTTTTCTTTGACGCACAGTTTTACAATATTTAATTAAATAATATAAAATTAAAATGAAAATTATTATATATATACACATTGTCCAAAAACTTGTTTGTTTAAAATAAATTGAATTATTATCTTTTAAATTATATTTTTGTGTTTCTAACTTTTCTAAAATATCTTTAGTTTTTCTAAGGTTAATTGTATTAAGATTAATTGGTGAAAAATTTGAACTTTCATTTTGAAAAATATTAATAGAAGGAATAACTTTTGGAAGATTTATATGAGCAAAGTGACTTTTACTAATTTTTTCTGTTTGGAAGACTTCATTCTTGATTTTCACCGTACATTCGGGAACTGATTCTAAAACGTAGCTTCCATATATTGGTAAATTTTCTTTTGAGTTTGGGCACTCGATAATTGCTAATTCTTCTTCTGGAACTGTAACTATCCATTTTCGGTCGCTGATTCTTGTAGATTCTATCTTCTTTATCTTTACTTCAAAATGTTCACATGACAATGCCTTTTTCTTGAAATTTATTAATTGGACTGCACAAGAGGCTCCCTCGGTTATCGTTAGTCTATTACTTCCTTTACATATGTAGTCTTCTGAGTCTATTTCTGTGCATATATCTTCCATGTAGATATAGCTAAATTCATTAAGTGCAAGGAAAGGTTTGTAAGGTAAATGAATAAGATAATTTGAGTTATTCATAGGAATAGGAATAGGGAATAGTTGGTAATAATCATATATTTCCAATTCAACTAATGGAATCTCTAGTACAAATGTAATTATAGAATTTACTGAATAGCTCTTAATATTTATTATTTTCTCATACTGAATTATTTTTCCTAGTGTAGTATCAAAAGGCATTAATTTTGACTGTGTTTTGCTTTCTTAATTTCATTTAAAACATCAATATTGAATTTACTATAGAATTGTGCAAGGTATTTATTTTGGCAAATGAGATTGCAGTTTCTACTTTCTCAAAAATATCATAAATTGTTAATAAAGTAAAGTAATTTGATTTATCACTATAAATGACTGAATATGTGTATACATACTTTTTTCAAATAAAGCTAATTTATTCTCTATAGCTTCAATTTTTGATTTCAAAATCAATTGATTATGTGAAATATTATTTATAGCATTATTAAAAGTATTTATAGAATCTTGCAATAAAGATATTTGTCTTAGATATTTGTCATATTTCCTGTAATACATTTTAATATTGTTCCTAGAGGATTAAGAAGTCCTCTTTTTATTCTCTTTTCTTCCTTATACAAAGGTGGATTAATTTGATATATCTGTTCTTCTATTTTATTTTGTAACGTAATTAAAGGGATAAATGAGTTTTCTAATTCTGGATAATAACTTGTTTGATTTTTGAAACTTGTGTGTAGTCTTTGAGCTTCATTTTTCAATACATAGAATTCTTGTATGACAGAAGTTAAATTTTAAATTTGTATAAATGTCCAGTGTGTAGAAATTATTTTGGAGGTACCTAATCTAAAAGGTAGGAGTCCTGGATATGTAGTTACATCTTCAAACTTGACTAAGTTGTCTCTTGCGTTGATATAGTTGACTGCTGCGAAGATTCCGACAATAAATCTGAAATATTAGGCATTATTTTAGTTTTGTTTATGTGGACTATTATCTTCTTTTTATTCTTGGGATTTTCAATTTCTATTTTCCCATTTTCTAATATTTGTGTAAGTATATAAGGTCCAGTATATTTTCTACTTAATTTTCCTCCGCGAGTTTCTGTTTTTCTATAAACTTGTGATCCTAAACGGGGATCCTTTGAATTCCTATCTTTATTTCTTTTTCCAATTATGTTTTCTTTAAGTTTTTGATTTTCTTCTTGTATACTTGTATATAGAGCTTGAGTATTATTTTGATGTACATTAACATATTGAGTATAAGCTTGTGCTGGAATAAGTCTCATGGGATCTTTACTGTCTGTATGTCCCGATACTAATTCGAAAGGTGTATGGCCAGTTGCTGTGTGTATGCTTTATTTCATTGGTAAAACTAAGGGGCGTTCCGTCTATATTAGAAATATCTGTATATTCATAACATAATTTACTTATAGCTTCGTATTCTTCTTTGTTACAATGATGAAGTCTAAGTTTATTGAGATTTTATTTTTGTAGATAATCTATTTTTTCTTTTTCTATGTCCATCTCCTCAATATGATATGACTGAATATTATTTAAATTTTCTTCTTGAATATATTCTACATTAAAAGGTTCGGTAAATTTAATTTCCGCTGGAGTTTCTCCTAGGTTACTTATCATAGTAAAAGCGTTGTGATCATTTATCTCAATTAAACATGAAGGAATTTCTGCATTTCCGATTTTTGTATAATTTAGTATCGCTGTACCAGATCTTCTGTTAACTGGGACTTTAACTTTTTGAGCAGTTCTTGGTGGTATTATTATTTTACTAGGTTTAAAATATTTTTGTTTAGTTGGATCTTGTGATGTTAAAAATATTGGAAGAAAAATGGTTGGGGTCTTTAGTTTTGAATCTTTGAAATCAATAATAGCATTGATTTGTGATAAAAAGTTGCATCCTAGCAAACCGTCAAAATTAGGAGAGAAATCGAAAAGATAAAGTTTCTGACAATTTGAATTTTTAAAACTAGGGAATATTGGAATCTTCATAGTTTTATTATGAATTGAAGTGGCGTGTGCAGTATGCACAGCAAATTGCTCAGGAATTATATATTTCGAAAAAAGTTCTGTTGCGAGGTCAGGTCTAAAAAAACTTTGTTCTGATCCTGTATCTATTAAAAATGTAGCATTAATTTCTGGAATTATTATCTTAGGTAATTTATTATATTGTTTAATAGCATGAAAATTTATGTGGCTGTACTTGTTGAGGCTTGTACTGAAAAATGTTCATCATTATATATTCTTCTTTCGTTTTCATTGCACCTTCTTAAATTATTATGTTTATTAACATAGTTTTATTATGAATTGAAGTGGCGTGTGCAGTATGCACAGCAAATTGCTCAGGAATTATATATTTCGAAAAAAGTTCTGTTGCGAGGTCAGGTCTAAAAAAACTTTGTTCTGATCCTGTATCTATTAAAAATGTAGCATTAATTTCTGGAATTATTATCTTAGGTAATTTATTATATTGTTTAATAGCATGAAAATTTATGTGGCTGTACTTGTTGAGGCTTGTACTGAAAAATTTTCATCATTATATATTCTTCTTTCGTTTTCATTGCACCTTCTTAAATTATTATTATATGTTCTTTCATTATCATTATATCTTTCTTCTCTTACATTATTACTCGTTATTTTATGATTAAATAAATTATTTGGAGAACGTCTATCATTTCTAAAATTACTTCGTAAACTAAAGTTATTGGAACTTGTATCCATTGGCTCAGGTCGCATTGAATTTCTGCTTTGATTTTGGGTAGGAATAGATGGCTGATATCTAGGTATATTTGGAAATTGTCTTTGAAATTGGTTACCATTATTATTATTAAAACCATTGTTCGAAAAACTTGGACGATTTTGAAAATTATTATTTGGATTTCTAAAAAAATTATTATTTCTGTATTGACTAGAACTTTGGGAAGAATGTCGATTTTGAAAATTATTATAATTCGACAAATTCTGATTTCGAGAAAAATTATTTCTATTTGGAAATGAAGAGTGTTGTGAATTATTATTTGAATTTCTATTGGAATTATTATAGGATCGAGAATTATTAAAATTTGAGGGTCTTGTATTACTATTTCGATTTTTGTAAGAAATAAAATTTTCTTCTTCTTTAGCGAAAGCCATTTCTTGTTCTATTGAATCAGGATTCTTTAATCTGACTACTAACTGCATGTGATAATTAAGGCCATTTATAAAAGTTTTAAGACAAAGATCTTCATATTGTTGAATTTTTAATATTTTTTCATTTAATTGGTCATTAGACATATTTATTTTTGAACAAAGAATGCTTCTAGCATCCTGGATTCTTAAACCAAAATTTTGTGCATTTTCGTTTCTTTCTGGTTTCATTGAAATTATATCTTGTATTAAACAATCAATTGATCTCTGATCAGAAAATGTTACTATAAGAGAATCTTTAACTTTTGCCCAAGAATCAAGCTCTGTTCTTGATGCAATAAGGTCTGCTGCTCTGTCAGTTAACTTACTTAAAACAGTATCGAAAAGACAAACATTTATAGGATTATTTGCATCTCTATTGCTATGATTATTAAAAAATGTTCACATGATTTAATAAATCTATTTAATTGTTTCGGATTGCGATCAAAAGTAGGAATGTTATCTGCTTGATATTTAATTAATTGAAAATTAGGTTGAGTCATTTCGTTAAAAGTTAAATTTACTAAATGATCTAAAATGTCCTCCACAGTGAATCAAAAAATGTATAATATCTAGGTAAAAATATGGATTTTGGTAAAATAGGAAACACTTACATGAATATTTTCATTTTCTTTAGACTTCAGACTATTTTTGTTCTTCCGTCCGCACCAATAGGATTCTGGACGATGCTGGTTCCTTCTCCCTGTTCTTGGCTTCTCCAATGGATTGTGGACAATGTTTGTTCCTAGCCCTGGACGTTTGGCTGTTACCGTACCCAAAATGTGGATTTTTTCCGTTAATCGTTAAAAAGAAAAATTGCACACGAAATTCGGCAAGGTTAACACGAACACTGTACAATATCGAAAAATACGAATGACTGCGCCAGTTACGAATGGCGTTTACTTGAAAACACTATAAAACTTTGAAAAATACTATTGACTGAGACAGTTACGAAGTTCAAAGCCGAAAAAGGGTTTTTCAAAAAATTAATTTTCCTAACAACATTTATTTATTAGGAACGTACAAGTATGGTAACAACTACAAAACAAAAAGCTCTTAATCTAATTAAACAATGGTATATATAGTCTTTCTATATGTCGTCACACATTGGATAATCCAGGGACGTAACTGTAATACAGGAGGACGGGTCGATTTACATTTAAATAATTATATAGTCACTCTGTAATTATATAATTATCACTCGTGGGTTGCCAAACAACCCACGCGAGAATATTTTCTAAACCAATCTGGTTTGTCTTCCCACCGAGAAAACATTCTAATTTATGAAATAATAAATAACAAATGCCAATAAAATCCTTTAAAAATGGAAAACCCTGCTCTGAATATGGATTAACATTGTTAATAAAGTTTGTTGATAATGTGACATTTTTAAACCTTAGTTTTTTGGCTATAAATATAAAATTGTTTAAGGTTTTTAAAAAGCCTTTTTTTAATTTGTAAAGAGCCATTAAGACATTTAATCTGATATTGAAGTAACATTTGTATTTTTGATACACAAATTATGTGTACATCCCACGGGCGTAGCCAGGATTTAGTTTTCGGTGGGAAGGGGGTAAAAATACTAGTTAAACTTTTTAATGCAATATATAACACTGGAATGATTCTTGCAGACTGGCTTAAGTCTATCTTTGTTAGAATACCTAAAAAAACACAATGCTAGAAAATGCTCCGAATATCCATTAATTATGCTAATGAACCACACTCTTCAGATTTTCCTCAGAATACTCCACAACAGAATTAGACTCGAATGCGAAGAAGATCTCGAAGATACCCAGTTTAGTTTTACAAATTCTATGGAAACTAGGGAGGCACTTTTTGCGCTAAATATCCCATTACTATATATACTACTATATACTATATACTACATACTATACTATAGATCATCATAAAATCCTTCGAACATTGGCTGACTGCCGCATTGACTACCGATATATCGCCTTGATTAAAAGTATTTACGAAACTGGTACAGCTTGTGTCCGCCTTCATGAAGATACCAAGAAGTTTCGAATAGAACGTGGAATTAGACAGGGTGATACTATCTCCCCTAAATTGTTTGCAGCTGTTCTTGAATATATGTTCAAGCAAATGGAACGAGAAACGAGAGGATAACATAGGAATCAATATAAATGGGGAAGATCTGAACCACCCAAGATTTGCCGATGACATCGTTTTAATATCTGAGAGTTGACAAAGCTACATAAATGCTGCACACGCTCTATAAAGTGTCAAAAACAATTGGTCTTAAAATTAACACCTCAAAGACAAAATTTATGACCAACCTTGTAGTCAGCGGTAAAATTCTAACTGAGAGCCATAGCATCGACCAAATACTAGCTTACAAATATCTAGGGCATGAGATTCGCTTAGGCCAAGATAATCAGACAACTGAAATACAAAGATCAGGGATAAAGTACCAAACCTAGAAATAAGAAAAAGAACAGGAGTCACAGATGCAGTTGGAAAAATAACCATGGCTAAATGGGCTTGGGCCGGACATGTTGCCAGATTAACGGATAATAGATGGACCAGAAAGATTCTGGAATGGCGACCAAGACAAGAGGCATATCAAAGCAGAGGACGACCACCGACTAGATGCACGGATGATATCAAGCGCATCACCACAAACTGGATGCAAGAAGCTCATGATAGAAATAGGTGGAAAATTTTACGGGAGGCCTACGTTCAGCAGTGGACAAATATAGGCTAATTGATGATGATGATGATCTCCTATTACTAAAATGCCGTGACCAAAGAAAAGATGTATTTGCATGCAGCGTTGACTTCAATAACATTTTGATCATTGCCAAAATATATTACCTCAGCATTGATTCTACTAATATTGAGCATAGCGAAAAATACCACCATGGGCCAACGACGAACATTTCTAGCTACGTTGTATGATACACAAAATTTATCTGTTGTGTCAACTCCGCCTTTGGTGCGATTGTAAAAGGTTATAATAAATGACTTGTTTGTATCTCCTCTTTCAAGATCAATACTTAGAGAAATTTTCATGTAGACTTAAAGCCAAAATTGCACATTTTTCTTTTCTGGGAACGTAAGAGACCAAAATGCACCCATTGTAAACCAGTTATCAGCAGTAACATTTCGTCCAGTCTGATAAATAAATTGGCAACGTCGCAGAACAACATACGACGGTGAATTGCTCTATCGAAATGGACCTTCAGGTTGTAATCCTGCATGTATTTCCAAATAATATACATAGTAAACCTGGGAATCCACAAGTACGTAGATTTTCAGACCATATTTATTAGGTTTATTCGGTATGTATTGCACAAAACCGCATCGTCAACGAAAGCTTTCCAATTTCTCATCAATCGTAACGTTGTGTCCTAAACTATGCAATTTCTGTAACTAATATTCTAAAAATGTCACGAATTGCTGCACTTTTGTCGGTTTTTTTCTTTTGTTTCTGCCAAGGCATTCCTCAAAATTGCATACAACGCATAATGAACTTAAATCTTTAATGTTCATGACGAGCCGGAATTTTTCAATACCATCTCTGTCGGATCCCGGCAGGTCTTCCACACTGTGTCTGTTATTTCTGTGAACACCAGCAAAGTATAAGAGACCTATAAATGCTTTCAGTTTAACAATGTCTATAGGTTTGGCATCTCTATCGTTTTTGAAGATCGATTTAGCATTATTCTCAAAATATTAGTTGGTCTGTTGTACAATTGGACCGCATTATGTAATAGCGGATTAAGCGCCAAAATGTAGTTTTGAGATAAATGGGTTTAAAGATTTTAATTTTGTTTTTGGTGCTAGTTCTAAAATATAGTAATGACATATTTCATATTTTATAGATTAATGCAAATATAAATAGACTTTCACATGTTTTTTAAATTTTTTAAAAATAGTTTATATTTTAAAAGTTATTCGATCAAATGTCGCTTAAGTCGTTAATGATTTTTTAAGATATGCATGAGTTAAGATCCGAATATCGGATTAAAAGACATATTTGGCGCTTAATCTGATATTTCAAAATAAGAAATGCTTGTTATAATAATGTTTTATTAATTTTTTTACGTTAATACATATAAAAAGTTACATCGTTTACATAGAAAATACACCAAAAACACTTCACTAAGATAAGTCTTCAATATCGAAATCCAATGATCCATTAAAGCCGTCAATGTCATCTTGAATGTCTTCGTTCCCTACGATATTTTCATAGAATTGTTTAGCATCCAATGGGATAAGTTCCAATAATGACATGATGTCATTAAGTTTTGGGATAGAGACAGGTTTTCCATTAGGCCACAAAATTTGAAGTTTGGAGGAATACGAAAATTCTGTAGTTCTTGTTGCATGTCTTTTGACTCGTTTACTTATGTCTACTTCGTGAAAATTTCCGCCGTGATTTTTGTTAAAATATATTTTAAAATGATTTTCTTTGGAGAGCAGTATTTCTTTAGTTTGAAGCCAGTTAATCGAGTTCCCATTTATATCTTTCTTTCTATTTACGATATTTTTTAAAATATTCCCAACTCCTTTAAACTCTTCTTTTTGTATCATTTGAACCGTAAATTTGTTTCGTTTTCGGCAACTTTTCATAACGTTTATATAATCGCTTGGAGTGTACAACCGATTTTGGAACTTTAGAGCTGATTCTATGTCCCCAAATTCGGAGTCATTGGGCATAAAACTGTGTCCTGATACTAGAAAGCGCATCGTTATTTTTTTTTTTTTAAGAAGGTATAAGCTAAACACATATTTTAAGAGCATCACAATTTTAATATTGCGGTTTTGTCCTCCGCAACTATCAGACCATAATATCAATTCAGTTATTTGAGGTGTTAAGTTCTCTTGCAAATATTTTAGTAAAACTAAACCTACTTCCTGTGCTCCTTTTTCTGCTGTGCCTTCGACCCAAACATAGCAATATCCTCGCCCAGTTTTTCCTGAATGTATACCGCAATTATAAAGCCACAACTGCCTTTTGTAAAATACAATGTTCGTTGGAATGCGTGGTAGTGGTAGGGTTTTTTCCAAATCAAATGTCAGTACCTCCACATTTTCTTCATTTTTAGCTTTTTGGAGATCTGAATTCATGAGATTTTTAGCCGATTTTGCTTCATCTTGATGAGTATCTCTCAGTCTCTCAAACTGTTTTTTCTCTTGCTCAGATGTAGAACTTTGAATTTTAACTGCAAAATTATCGCATTTATTGTATGTGTCCTTTTTCAGTCGTTTTCTTTGCAAATTAAAATTGTCATAAAATATGCGTTTATAGGAAGAAAAAGAAACACTATCCTGATGTTCTTCTTTATACAAGTTAAACATTTTGTCTAATGTTACATCACTATTTAAAAAAAGGCGTTCACTTTGATTTCTACAATAATGTGACTTATACTTTGGAAATTTGCTTATGTGGTCAATAATTCTTTGTCTACGATCTTCAGGCATTTTTCGATGGATAGCTGTCTTTTCTCCTCTGCGATCTTTAATGACATTTGTTGAACTAACTTTTTTTAAGTACCGGTCTACTCTTGCCGAGGATATTCTCAAAGTTTGAATATACATTTTTGAGCATACTTCTCTACCAGCTAGGTGGTATATCCTTGTGTGGGTTCTTTTAGATGTTAGTTTAGCTCTTTTTCTTTTTATAGGCACAACAAAGACGAAAGAAGATATATAGAGGCATTTAGCTTGATAGTTATTAAGTGCCCAAAATTTGTTGAATTCTTGCTGCCTTTCTTCCAAACTTATTTTGTCGTAACATTTATCTTTGCAGCGATAATCTCTAAACTGTCTAGCTTCTACCTATTTGCCCTTTTGACTTACATACGGCTTATTGGTTTCGCATAAAACTTTTCGAAATTGCCGGGATTGATTTTCTACTCGTCTCTTGCGACCTTTTCTTGGTCTTCCTTGTTTATATGTCTCCATTATTTCTGTTTCTAATATATTTTCTTTATTTTCATTTCCTTGCTCTCTAGCAGCTTCTGTATGACCTCCATTAGATTCTTCGGAGGATTCTTCATTATTTGCGTGTGTTGTTAAATGATTGTCGTTTTCTAAGCCAAAGGCTTCCTCGTTTGTTTCTTGCACTTGTTGTGTACTACTTTTTACGTTTTGTTGGAAGTTTAGCTGAAAATTTTCGGCTGTAACTAACTCGGATCTAGTAACGTTTGTGTTGTTTTCCATATCAATACTCAAACTTCTATTTCCATGCAATAAATCAAAAGAATGCGGACTCGTTGAATGGTTTGAGACATATAGGCTAGTGCAGGGAATACTCACATTAGAATAGGATATATCCAATAATACTGAGTTCTCAGGTAATTTCTCCTCTCTCATAGAACTGACTTCATTAGGGCAGGTACTTTCATTATTTAATGTCGAGTTTATTGATGCGTTCATTAGAAACGCACTTGCCTCGTATGCTTTTTGCACCTAAAAAGGTACCTAGTTAAGTAAAGTTACAGTAGTTTAAAACACAAGTCATGAGAAATCTTGTGTTAGGAGAAAAGATTTCAGTAAATGACATTCATATCGAAAAAAAATACTTCTTATAAGTACTTGGGGCATGAGATACGCATAGGAAGAGATAATCAAACGTGCGAAATAAGCCGCCGCATATGACTCAGTTGGGTGGCATTCGGCAAACTGAGATATGTCCTTAAGTCAGAACTGCATATTATGTGTCTCAAAATAAAAGCCTAAAATCAGTGCGTCTTGCCAGTACTTACATGTGGTTGATATAGTGCAGAAATTCTAACAGTAACCTATTAAAGTAGTAATAAAATTTGTGTTACACAAAGAGTCATGGAACTCTCGATGTTAGGCATTTCTCGTAGGGATCGGATTACAAACAAGGAAATAAGACGGAGAGCAGGAGTACAAGATGCCATAGAAATAATTATGACCCTTAAGTGGAACTGGACGGGGCACGTAGCTAGAATGTCGGATAACAGACGGATACAGCGAATCGTACATTGGAGACCAAGATGCGAAGCATATGGAAGTAGAGGTCGTCCGCCAACAAGATGGTCTGATGACATAAAACGGATTGACAAAAATTGGATGCAAACACCACAAAACAGAAATACATGGAGAAGACTGATGGAGACCTACATCCAGCAGTGGATAGATCGGGGTTGAAGGATGATGATGATGATGAAAGTTTAAAAGGTAGTAAAAAAGGTAGTTTAAATGGACTCACTGTACTTAAATGTAATTATAATATAATACGTACCTCCGGCTCCGGTGATAAATTTTCATTCTTTTCCAAGGAAAAAGAGACTGCACTTTTTTCTAAAACTGTACATATAAGTTTGTAACTTCTAGAACTTTTATTCATAAGGCTTGGATTATTAATTTTGATAGATTAAAAAAGTAAATCTAAGCTAATTATTTTATTATGCACGTCGTGTAACCTGATAAGAAATGACAACACTCTGATCACTTGTTGGTTAACGACTGAGGTACAATGATACAATGATTCAACAGAGCGCGCATTTCGTTTTAAAATAACGAATTACCTGACAAAGAATGTCTTTTAATTCGATATCTTGAACGTTAGACAATATGTTGTGTTTTGTAATAAAGAACTAACCGACTGTTCATGGCGCTTGATTCGTTATTACATTTAAAAGATGCGGATTTTTGTTTATGACAATGGATTATATACCATTATTGGCGCTTGATTTGATATTACAATTTTTGTTGTAAGGGTTTTTAATTCTGTAAAATCAACTTGGCGTTTAATTCGATATTACAAATCCTATTGTGTGATTTTTTTTAATAAAATAAAAAATGTCGCTTAATACAGGCGTTCAAAAACCGCTTTTTTTGAATTTTTTTTTCACCAAACCTATTTTTATACATAGATTTGCACCCTAGCTACAAGATGGCACTATTATCTCGATTTTGAATTTTTGGCGGTTAATCCGTTATTACATAACGCGGTCCAATTATACGCAATATTTCGTCATCCATAATGCAACTCCAGAATTCAAAAGGAGTTTTCGACATTCTTGCAGCACCTATTACAACTGTTACTTGCGAATAAGATTATGTTGTTTTGAACGAACTCTTTGTGATGGGGGATTTTTATTCCATTTTGTTTTTTCTAAGAGCTTCTTTCTTTTACTTTTCTTTCTTTCAAAAAAAAGTTGTTATCATCGGTATTGCTCGGTATCTGAATCGGCGTCACGGGGTTTGACTTCAGATTCTGCATCTGTATCCTCTGCATCATCAAAATCGTCCTGTGAATCACCTTCGTCGTCGTCAAACATTAATCTTTGTAGCTCTTCAACGTCTTTAGGATCCTCCAAGTTATATTTTTTACTACAGCTTGCTATGATAAGCGTATTTCCGGTCAAAAACAAATATAAGTTTGTTAACTTACAACTAAATGTCCAACCAGGCGTAGTGAATCGGTTTGACGTTTATGAAGTACCTAAGTGGAAGTATAATTATGTAATTTTGAATAAAACAAGGAAAGGTAGTAGTAGTATAAAGAAATAGTACTTACCAAACTAATAAATGTCACAGATTTACAAAATTAATTTTGTTATACTAATGGGCGCGGTAGATCAAAATGAACAATATTCAAACATCTTCGTTCCAGCCAAGAATATTTACTAATGACCGATAACGTTCTATCGAATAATGAGAGGTATGTTGACTACTGTTGACGACAATTCTCGACTGTTTACGAGACATACATACTGGCACAAAACATTTATGTTGCATCAATTTGAACAGCCGCGCCTGACGAAAGGTTAAAACCCTTTTCGAATTTTATATTTTAGATATGTCGTTCCAGAGATTAACCTGTCTGCCATGGAGCAGTAATTTTTGGGCGAAACATTTTTGGCACCATCTTTAAAATACAGGAACAATGGAAAAAAATTGTTAACTAAAAAAGTTTTTTTTCTTCTTCTTCCTTTTGTATAGACATGACTCTATCTGTTTTTCACTGTGACTCTAGTAAGTTGTCGTTCCATCGTTTTCGTGGTCTTCCTTCTGATCGTCTTCCTATTGGGGAACCGTCTCTTGCCGTCTTTACTACTTTATTTGTTGTCATTCGGCTTATATGATCGTTCCATTCTACTCTTCTATTTCTTACCCAGTTCTTGATGTTCTCCACCTTGCATCTACGTCGTATATCTGTACTTCTAGCTCTGTCCCATAAGTAAGTGTTTTCATCTCTGCTGTTTTTAACATCCTTTTTGTCCTCTCTGTGTCAGGTCTTGTTTCTGCCGCGTATGTTATTATTGGTCTGATGACTGTTCTGCCTTTCGTTTCTTTCCCAATATTTATATTTCTCCATATTGTTTCATTTAGGCAGCCTGTGGCTCTATTTGCTCTATTCACTTGATCTTCCGCTTCGGTTTCGAGCTTTCCGTAGCTAGATAATGTGATGCCTAGATATTTAAACTCGATCACTTGTTCTATTATCTGACCTTCCAGCTCCAATTTACATTTTAGTAAATTTGCTGTTGTAACCATGCATGTTGTCTATTTTGGGGAAATTAATTAATATGTTAAATCATCTTCACTTTGAGAGAGTGGTATTGCGTCGTCAGCAAAGCAGATTATTTTAAGTTGTTTTTCTCCCATTTGGTATCATTTTTAGTTCTTACTTTTTTTATTATTTCGTCCATAATCAGGTTTAACAATAGAAGACTCAGGGAAGCTCCCTGTCGTATCCCATTGCCAGCTTCAATCGGGTCGGTTAGTTCTTCTTCTACTTTTACCTGTATTGTGTTGTTTTGTAGATATTTTCGATCGTTTTGATTATTCCTAAAGGTATCTCTCTTGCATACAGTAAGTGGATAACGTCTTTTAATTTGACCCGGTCAAATGCCTTTGTAAGGTCCACGAAACATAGATCTGCCGGTTTGTTGAATTCTAATGATTTCTCTTGCACTTGCCTCATTATAAATATAGCGTCGGTGCATGATCTTCCCGACCTAAAACATTGTTGTTCTTCTGCTAGTGTTATAATTTTATTCAATTTATTTGTTATCAGTTTGGTTGTTAATTTTAGTGTTGTGTTTAATAAATTAATTCCTCTGTAATTTTCCGGGTCCGATTTGTCTCTTTTCCTAGTCTTATGTTTGACTATCATAAATAATAGATAAGATACAAAAAAATTGTTGAAAATTGGTCGTTTCTTAGCATTCTAGACGGTAATAGTCCCTAAAATTAAAAATTACACATATTATGTTTAATAGGGACAACTAAGGCTTCGTACACACCATTATCCTCGCTTTGCTTTCCATATCGGTATTAGTCGGTGTAAAAAATTGTTCAATTTTAGATCATTTCTATAGGTTTTATAATTTTAAATATCATTGTACTGTATTTTTTGTAATTTAATAAACACGAGAAATAAATTATATTTATGTATGTTACAATTTACATTTTTCGAACAATTGAACTTTATAATAAATTCAATTGTATTTATACATATTTTGTTTTATGGTAAATATGTATTTGTCGTTAAAGATTCATAAACCTTTATTCATAAATAGCAATATAAAGCTACAGGAATTCGAGAAAACTATCAAACAATTTAAAAATGTGTAGAAATATAGTAGGTATTAATAATGTTTTTTTATTATCGCAATCAAATGTTGGTCTGCTGTAGAACGCTTATTTTTGAACCAAAATATGGAAAAAGCGATTAAAATAAGCGGAATATACAGTGTGGCGCACCGAAAACGAAACAGAGGCATTTACTGGCAGATGATTCCTTTTTTGAAAAAACGCTCGGACCAGTCGATTTTGTTTTCGAGGGGGACACAAAATTGGCATAAAATCACTTTAACATTTGCAGCCCCTTAAGCGGGGGTGGCATCATCCCTAAAATCTTAAATGAAAAGGGGGGTCGAATGATCCATTATTTGAAAGGTCTTTCAACTCCCTTATAATGATGTAAAATTCATGTATTCAATTCAGTAGTTTTGGAGATTTATTGATTTAAAGTTTAAAGTAGACTTTAATAGGTACATCAAATTAGTTTGTACTTCTTTCAGAAGAAATTTGAGTAAAAGCATTTTCTTGATAAGTAAATGCTTTTATTTACTACGCCCATGGTTTATTAATAATAAAAATAGCAATTGAAGTGTCCTTTGTGACAAAAAAAGTTGTTTCTTGAAGAAAGATAAGTAGAGAATGCCACGTACTTATTTTAAATAGGAAATAGTACATTAGTTTGCGATTGATTTGACCAATCTTTGTTGTTAAAATATCATTTATTGCTTTATACATAAATTAACCATGGTGTATTCCACGGCAGAAAGGGTTGAAATTATTGAAATATTTTTCGGAAATAATCAGTGCGCTAATAGAACAGCACAATTTTTTAATGAGCGACATGAGAACAATAATGTGCACCGAAAATATGTTCTAGAACTTGTAGCTAAATTTCGGGAAACTGGATCAGTCGCCAATAAAAAACGTAATATTGAAAATCCTATAAGGAACGAAGCAACAGAAGTGGGGGTTTTAGGGCAAGTTATTGTAGATCCTACATTAAGTACCCGCAAATTGCAAACTTCGTGTGGTGTTAGTCGACGTACTATCCAACGGATTCTAAAGGCCCATAATTTTCATCCGTATAAAATTCACCTTGTACAAGAACTTAATGAAGACGATTTTGATAAGCGATTAGAATTTTGTGAAGTTATGAGTGAACGAATTACAAACGATGAACAATTTTTATTTAACATTTGCTTTTCCGACGAATGTTCCTTTTTTTTAAATGGCGAAGTAAATCGTCATAATTGTCGATATTGGTCGGACTCTAATCCCAGAATTTACCATGAGGTACACACACAGCAGCCACAAAAATTAAATGTTTGGGCTGGCATTTTTGGCGATCATTTGGTTGGTCCTTTTTTCTTACCTGGAAATTTGACTGGTGAAATGTATTTGGAATTACTGCAAAATGCCATAGATCCTGCGCTAACAGATATAATTGAAAATCAGAATGATGGTCGATACGTTGAGGATATGTTGATGTTCCAACAGGATGGTGCCCCACCACATTACGCATTAAGAGTTCGGCATTATTTAGATCAGACCTTTCCAGGTCAATGGATTGGTAGAAGAGGTGCCGTTGAATGGCCCCCAAGATCGCCAGATTTATTACCTTTGGATTTCTTTTTGTGGGGTTACTTAAAAAGCAAAATCTATGCTACTCAGCCAACATCCTTAGAAGATTTACGACAAAGAATTATGAATGAGTGCCATCAAATTACTCCTCAAATATTGCAAAATGTCCGGCAACGTTTTCAGCAAAATCTTTATTATTGCATGGAAAGTAATGGTGGTCATTTTCAACATTTACTCGGCTGACAGGTCAGTTCATTCTTTATTTTTTAACAACTTTGCTGCTATGTATTGATCTCCTCTTACGATGATGTGTTTAAACTTTAAATCAATAAATCTCCAAAACTACTTAATTGAAGTACATGAATTTTACATCATTGTAAAGGGAGTTGAAAGACCTTTTAAATGATGGATCATTCGATCGCCCTTTCCATTTAAGATTTTAGGGATGGTGCCACCCCCGCTTAGGGGGCTGCAAATGTTAATGTGATTTTATGCCAATTTTGTTTCCCCCCTCGATAACAAAATCGACGGGTCCAAGCGTTTTTTTTTAAAAGGAATCATCTGCCAGTAAATGCATCTGTTTCATTTTCGGTGCGCTACCCTGTATACAGTGCTAGTCAAAATTTCTTCAGTTATTTCTTCCCCTCGTAAGTTTTGAGCGGTTATATTTATAATAGTGAAATTTGCAGGGAGGTAATAAACAGACGTAAATTTCACTATTATAACAATAACCCCTCAAAAGATACGAAGAGGGGAATGGACTTTTGACTAGCACTGTATAAACAATTATACCTTGACTAATACGGATATCAACAGTGGAGCGTGGGCGAGGGTGTTTACGAAGCCGAAGAGGTAACCTAACATTTGACATTACTGTATTTACCTTTCGTTTTCTATCATTCCTGCCATCTACTCCTACGTAGAAGTTTTTGATTGTGTTTCACCTCGATATTTATAAGTCTCTTACTCCCACACATTCTCAATACCATCCCTAAAGTTTTGCCAATACTAATTCCTTTACTCGTTAAATAAACCGATATGGCAAGAGAGAAGTTCCACTAATAAATCAAAAATGGTTATTAGTGAGTGATCTACTACTCAATCTTGATGTCCTTATTAGGAAAACGTCAGGTACATACAAACAGTGAGGAAAACAAAAAAATTCCAACTTTATTTTGATGAGTACATTTGCATGTTTAATAAATGAACAAAAATCAGTAGGGTAAATTTGAACACGCAACCTTGTACTTTGTGATTTGTTGCGTCAAAAATTATATACACAATTATGATTCATATTCAATTTTTGATCCTAATGTTCAATAAACTAATAATGAGACTAATAATAATAAAGGAATTGAGTAGGTTTTTGAAGTGAAATGTGTATATTTTGTTTGTTATATGTTGGGTAAATCAAGATAGATCAAAAAAGACATGAATTTCTTATTGTCGCTTTTATTTGATTTATGTATTTAGGTCAATTTGGTTGATATCAAAAAGCTCTCACAAAATAAAAGAGTAATATCATTATGAAACAATCTAGGACCAGTGGCGACTCGTAGGTCAATTAAACAGAAAAAAAATACTTGCCTACATTTCTACTATTGATATCGAGAGAGACCATTAGAGAGAGGGAAAAGGAAAGATACTTATAAACATTATTTAAAGACGTACAAAGTGGACAAAATATTTGTAAACGTTTCTATAAACATTTACAAGTTTTCCTGAATTGCTGTTCTTACCATGTATGACGCACAAATGTAAAATAACTTGTAAATATGTTATTAGCAGACATGAGCGTGCATTAGAGCCAAAAATTTGACTAGAAATATCTGTAAGGTATGCTGTTTATATGAATTTAAAGACACAATTACTTTATTTAATTATTGACGGTGTTTGGACTAAAAACCCAAAAAAGAGAAACCGTATTTAAAAATAAACATATCAGCAGAATATGGAAAAAATTATACATAAAGACTCTATTTACTATGGAGAAAACATACTGCGATGAAAAGGTTAGAGTACTATTACTACTACTATCGTTCACAGCGTTCTCCGACGCCTTCCGACTCCCAACCGCCATTCTTCTCTATTTAACCATAGGCCTGGAGGGATTTCTCTTTCCTCTAGTTCTTTTTCAATTCCCTCTCTCCAGCTTCTTCTCGGCCTTCCTCTTTTTCTTCTTCCTTTGTTAGGAAGAAGAAGGAAACTTCTTCTTCCTAACGAAGGACTCCTTTGTTCCTTCTTCCAAGGAAAATGTTAGACTAACAGTACAAAGTAATGACGAAACAGAAATTCCCACAGAAGAAGAATTACAAAAAGATATGAAAAACCTATGAAATGGAAAAGCAGCAGATATAGACAATATATCTACAAAAACAGCAAATATAGACACAAAACATACTATTAGATGATTAGAACAGAGGTGTTCAGAGAGAGAAGCAGTATACGGTGGTTGTATACTGCTATTTGGTCACAAATTACCAATTATAAATTATTTTCTGACCTAACTTAATAAAAAGCGAATACTTAAATCTAAGGGTTTACCTTATGGCCTATGAATCTTTTTTCCTAGGAGTCTTCTCAGTGTTCAATGTAGTCAAGAAACTAGATGCCTGGACATTTACATGACTATGCAGCCTCTGCTCGTGACTTGCTTCTGTTCTCTTGATTACTTCGGTCACAGTTTCCATACTTAGCTTCTGGTGGAGGTTGCTGTTAGGGATATACCAAGGAGCATCAACATTGTTCCTTAGTACTTTGTTTTGAAATCTTTCACTAATATGTAGATTACTAGTTTTGGTACAGCCCCAGAGTTGGAACCCATATATCCATACTAGCCATAGTACTTGCTTGTAAATGGATAATTTAATATGAATGGATAATGTTGAATTTTTCCATTGAGCCAATACAATTTCTAATATCTAATATCAAGTTCCCCTCTTTTCTTTTTGACTTGGTCTGATGGACGCTGGATGGACTTTCCAGCGCACCCTCGCGTCTAGGGTGATGCCCGAGTATTTTACTGATGTTGCATAAGGAACTTGGGTATCATTTATTCTAACTGAGAAATTTTCTATTGGGATATTTGTAAAGTTAATGTTAAATGGGCAGTTAAAACATATCCCGGGACGGACATCGGTTCCGACCACAATCCTGTTATCGGTAAAATCTCAATTAAACTGAAAAAAAATCAAACGCAGAGAGAAGATAAAACCTAGCCTCAAAAAACTTAAAGATCCAGCAGTACAGGCAGAGATAGAGAAAAGACTTAATGATACACTCAAAAAAAAAATTCAATTATGAAATTACGTATTGTTTGAACTGATATGTTCTTATTTCCCACGCCAGTGGCCGGTCCTTCAAGTTAGAAGTAATTACATGACTTAGTACACTCTACATGGTAGGAAGATCGCCATCCTAATTTGTTGAGTAAATGTCCGTTTAATTCTACCAACCGCGGAGGGGTGTATTTTTGAGAAAGGGGTGAATTTGTCCATATGCACTAGGGTGTATTTGGGTAAATTCTATGCAGTTTTAGTACATTAGCATCTACAGAAAAATTGTTCAAAATAAAATTCCTTATCGAACTGTCGTCTTTTAAAGTCAAAAATAATTTTTGTCGATACAAATATATTCAAAAAACGAAGCAAAAAACGGAACACACGAGTTTTTTTTGCCCTATAACTATTTTCCGCGGAAATATAGTTACAGGCACTGTTTGACAGAAAAAACTATTATCTTTCCTCGTTAAAATGACGTCTGGTAAAAGTATTTAGGATTTACAGCATCACAGATAAGATTTTTTAAACTTCACCACTCACGCTATTTTTTGGCCATTTTCCCTATTTCTTTGCAAACATTGTTCTATAACTTTTGTATGCAGTTTTAGGTATATGTAATGGTAGATTTAATTAAAAGCAAAAATTATATACCTTTAAAATGGTCTATAGTAAAAGGTTCTAGGTCTAATTTTAAGCAAAGATCCGCCGCAATAAACAATAGAAGTATGATTTTAAGAATAAAATGCTCACTTGATTCCTATCGGTCATACAAGGTTCTGTTTTTTTGAAAAGTGTGTTTGTTCACCAGTATTTTATTGAGCCTACATATAAGCGTATGGCATAAACAATATCAAAGTTAATATAAATTTTTATAAGCTTAAAAGTCAGCACTTTCTCAAACTGTTTTTTAATAAAAAATATAATAAAAGTGTTTTTAATATACCCCAAAACTGAAGATTCAAAGAATCGATTGCAGTTTACAAAGAACATATTAAGTCACTATTTGGGCAAGAACAGTTGTTTAAATAATTTCTGTCCGGGAAAAACAAATTGAAAAACTTTTAAACTAATTGCTCTATCTGGGTCATTTTTAGCACATTTATTAATTGTTATAATTTCAAGTAGCTATATTACATGCCGTTATGAATAAAACAAGTTTATTAACATTTATAAATTACCGCAAAAGCAAAAAGAATGGTTTTATTCAATTATCTCGGTCAATTGTTTTGTGTATTTTAATTTTAATACTTATCTTTTTATAGTCTACAACTTTTGTTTGAACCATAGAAGTAACTTGTTATGGGCAAAATTTTTTTTCACATCTTAAGTTTAAAAAAAATAAAGCACAACAAGCTATACGTCTTCGCGGATTTCTGATGAGCTACTATTCTTATAGCCTTTAGAACCTTCAAATATCTGTATAGGATTTTTACGTGATTTTTACACAGTTTTTCACATTAGTTTGGTCTATCCCAGTCAAGAAAAAAAAGCTGAAAAAATCTTATATAGGTATTTAAGGTATATAAGGGGTAGTTGATGCCAATTATCTGAAGACATACTGCTAATTTGTAAACCCTAATAAAACACAATTGATTCTCTTCAGATAGTAGAGGGCTGATCTGGCCGCAACCCGTAGCAGGGTGAGAAGAGTCGGTTTACTCAATGCCCTCTGTGGTAAATTCGGACGGGGAAACATTCACGTACACTCATAGACCCATAAAAAACATTCATGAAGCCCATGATTGAATATAGAGCAAATGTATATGCCATGTTTAATCATGGCCTTACACAACAACTGCTGGGATTGGAACGGGGAATTCTACGTAGAGTAAACTGCAAACGGCACAACTACCCCTCCGCCCCATACATTAAATATCGAACATCCAGCCCATCAATGAATGAGAGGCTCTCTTCTCTGAGCAGGAGTTATACAATCAAAACCATCCTTGGCCAAAGCTTCAGAGCCCAAAATATCATTAAAACTATCTGCTCATCGTTCGGCAATGTATTCATAAACTCCCCTTCCTGCCAGCACCAAATTTCTGACTTTGACCAGCAACGAACTCCCTGATGAATACATTAATATCCTGGAGCAAACTCCACTTTTTTACCGCTGTAATATATAAATAGCTTACTTCGAGCTTTGCTACAGACAGGAAGGGATCGGTTTTCTGTGGTTTCCCGATCCCATTGCACAATTATACCTGTCTATTGTAAGGTTACAGCCACGGTAGCTCTTTCCGCGATTCATAACATTTTATACATTTTTTATTTAAATTCTCAACTATATCACAATTCACAACTATATATGTTTTACTAATAATTTCTGAAAAGAACCGTTTTAGGATTATATCCTAAAAACCAGGACTATATCCAGGAAACCAGGACTATATCTACCGACGCGTACCAGCAGTGAGACATAACCCAGCGACGCAATGCCGACATCCAAACCAAACAAACAACGTCCTGAAGAGGCGTCGCACCTAAAACAGGACAGAAAAAGAAAATATAACCAATAAAAAGGTCAACAAGACAACCATGGATGGTCAGGCAAGTCAGTCTCTTATCACCTGCACTCTAGGGGCTCTGCTCCATCTACCACCTCTAGACTCTAACGCTGAGATGTTCTGCAAACTACAATTGGTGTTTTTATTTCATTTTATTCATGTAAGAAATAGCTTGCCTTTTTCAAGACAAGCTACAACTACACCAAATACATCGACTGTCCATAGCCAAAAGGGATTTAGCAGAGGATTCTTCACCTGCGACGATCGAAGCCCTCTGCATACCGTACGAGTATGCAAAGGTGGTTCGACCCTTTAACATCCTCGAGATGACATTACAACCATCGCCGTTGAAAATATCTTTATTTTCAGCCTTCATTTGTTTACATTCCGTCAACTACTTCATTCACTTTATAACTCTATTTCAATAAGTGTTATCAAATTTATTGTAATTATCAGATATTTTATTAATAAGAAAACCACCTATTTACACATTTTAAAACTATATTAATAATAATTCAAGTTTCATAAATCTGTCTCCAGTGTGCAAATACAACACGGTAATTTTGGTAATATGTTTAATTAAATGCTTAGGGTCTCCTCCTAATATATCTACCAAGTGCTTACGTTGAATATTGAAGTACGAAAGACACTGAATAATACAATATACAGGTCGATAATTGAGGTAGAATATTTACATTACAATGACTTTGTAATGAATGTTGAGATGTTTAAAAGGGGTTCGGTCTCTCTTGTAAGTTGAACCTCTCAAACGCAAACTTCCAACCATTTCAATAAATAATGTTAATAAACTTTCTTGATTCAATCTGAACATCTTACAGGACTAAAATCAATTTAACTGGATTTGTTTTCTAATATTAAAAACACATAAGGTCAAAGATGAAACCAAAGAAAATTATTTAATATCGTTATAAAATCTGCACACATGGTGATTGATTAGAGTGAGAAAGCTCAGTAGATCTTTTATAGTAAAAGATACAAAAAAAATTATTTACAAAAAATGTAGATAGCTTTAAACTTCATATTTTAAAATGAGTTAAAATCTTACAGGGTATATAAAAACGGCCTGCTGGATCAATGTTAAGTATATATTTTTTTAAAAGGAACACACTGTATTTTATTCTAAGTTTGATATTTGCTTCACTTCCTCATTACATAAATATAAGCTGTAATCTGTAATACCGGGTATTTAAAAAGCTGTAACCAATATTAAATGAAAGTCGTATTAACTTCAAAGACCTGTATAATTACAAAGAGATATGGGAATAATAATTTATTGCTACCATGGTTTCTTAATAATTTCCAAAAGTCATAAAAATTATTAATTTGGATATCATTCATTAAATCGAATACAGGGTAAGTCAAAACGCAAGTAGGTACATTATTTTCTATTGCAATTTTAAATGGATCACCCAATATTTTATATCACTATCAAAAAGTACTAATACCATACTTCTACTTTTATCAAGCATTCTTTAAATCTAAAGTTATTAGTTTTTCAGTTCATAAAAACTTTATTTATTAATTCAGTAATGCAATACAAGTGCATTTGGATCAGCTAGAATTTATCGAGAACGATTTCCTGATAGGCGGCAACCTAGACAAGATTCCTTTGAAAAATAGAAAGGTGTAACCGCAGTGGTTCAGTGACTTTTGATTCAGTGACTCATCAAAATTAATCATTTCTATAATTTTTAACTATTATTGATTGTAAAGAAAGTTAAATTTAATATGATTTTATTTGGAACTTATTCTGGCTCCAATTTTTTGGCGACTAATGTCATTATGTCATTATGTAGTAGCAGTAGAAATATGGATTCAGATGATAATGCATCTGATGACAATCGGAAAGGAAATAGAGAAGAAGGGGAACTGTAATTTGGTCACAGTTACAAGTTACAGAGATGAAAACAAAATAGATCAAATACTAAATATGATAAAAAATTTAACAATAGAGTTACAAGAATTCAAAACTGATATAAAAGAAGTAAAAACGGAACAAAAACAATACAGATAAGAAATTGGGGAACTCAGAAATGAACTAGCAGAACTAAAACAAGAGAATAGTGAAATCAGGAAAGAAAATGAACAAATCAAAAAGGATCTGAATGATACAAAAGGACGCCTTGAAAGGCTGGATAGAATAAGAAAAGAAAATAATGTGATAATACAGGGAATGACAATAGAAACTGGATATAGAAGAACACTAAAAGGAGTAATAGGAAATTTTATGATAAAAGAGCTAAATATTACCGTAAATATAGAAGAAGCAGTGAAACTAGGAGATAAAACATGTTTAGACAGACTGCCAAACAAAGAAGAAAAAACAAAAATTATGGAAAACAAAAAGTAAACTTAAAGAAGTGAAATATATATATATATATATATATATATATATATATATATATATATATATATATATATATAAACAATGATCTAACGACAGAGGAATTACAAATACAGAAGGAAATACGAAGAATAGCAACAGATGAAATAAAGAAAGGTAAACGTGTGCAAATTAAAGCCAACAAACTAATAATAGATGGTCTAGAAAGGAGATGGAATAGAAACACCAACCAGATGGAGGACCATCCTGGAGGTGGTTCAAAAAACTAGCAAGGGATGAGAGGATACATTATTCGTTGACGGACGAGGCAAGGAAACAGAAAATGACTGCAGATAAACTCGGATACAACAAAAGTGAAATAAAGAAAGACAGACAAAAAACAAAAATAAAAGACGAAGACAACAGGGCAAAAAAAATAAAGAGTTGAAAATAAGCACATGGAACATAAGAACTATGCTAGCTCCAGGAAAAATGCTAAAAATGGGAAAAGAACTCAAAAAGTATAGAATAGATATTGCAGCACTGTACAAGAAAGTGTGAAAGGATTACTACAGAGAGATCTTGACGGAGGAAACAACAGAAGGAGGAAACGGTGCACGAAGAAGAAACAGACGAAGTAGATGAAGTGGACATCGAAATTTCACAAGAACCAATATTATAGGAATTGGATGATGTAATACAGAGAAGCAAAAATGGAAAAGCCCCTCGTAAAGATGGAATTAATATGGAACTAATAAAATACGGAGGAAAGGAACTGAGAGGAAAAATACTGGCACTATTCAAAAATATATGAAAAGAAGAGAAAATGCCAGAGGGCTGGGAGGTAGGGTAAAACATAACAATACATAAAAAAGGAGACCAACAAATCTGTGAAAATTTGTCTGTCTCTCACAACACTTTATGACAAAACAAAATAATTTCGTCTTCCAAGTATGCTCTGACAAAATAGAAGGATTTTGAGGCAGTAAGTCTGTCTAAAAAAAAATTAGTTCCATAATTGAGGTAATTGATAAGTAGTTTCCCTCATAACGATAGTCAAAAATATGTAAGTTTAAATTCTATTCTTTTGTGTTGTATGAAAATACGGCAGTCACTAACACAGCTCAAACATGTGCTTGATATCGTTATCAAGCAGAGAGAGAGAGAGAGAGAGAGAGAGAGAGAGAGAAATTTTATTGTTTAAGTATAAAAATATACTACACCTTCGTAAACAAAATTTATGCCATACCTACAATAAAATAAATAAAAAAACTAAAAAAACCGATCATTAAGCAATACAGATCAACTCTAAAAACATTTTTATGCTAAAACTTTTTTTAGGTTATCCTTTAAAAATATTAGGTATATAGTTTGTAGACTTTCTGTTCGTTAATGGCAGCTGGATAAACATCTTTCATCCACTTAATAATGTAGTCGTAAATGAAGGAATTCAAAAAGAGATGAGATAAGTTTGTAGAGTGTTATACACAGAAACAGTTCGAATATCACCTCCGTGTTTTTCAAATATTAAGTAGACTCCTTCTAGAATGTACAAACAAGGGAGAGGTAAAATGCGGTGTTTTAGAAATATAGGTCAGCGTAGAGTCCCGATTTTAACTTGACACATATATCTAAGAGCTCTCTTTTGTAAAATAAAAATTTTCTGAAATATATTTAATGAACAGTCACCCTAAAATGTTATACCATATCTTCGCATATGCGCGTCAATTAAAGCGAAATAAATAAAAGTTTTATTTAAAAATCCTTTAAAAAAAGGTATACAATTAAAAGGCTCTTCACAGCGGTCGGGCTACATCACAACAGAACATTTTCGGACTTACTTGTCCATCATAAGTGCATTTAGTAACAGATACCCTGTATGGCAACATAAGTCTCCCAAAATGGGGTTGCTGACCCTGAGACGATGTCTTTGTATGGGCTCTAGATGGCAACTCAGATATTTGTTGTAAATAACTCTTCATTTCATATTCATATTGCTCCAATTTGTTTTCTATTAAAAAAAAAAATAGTTTCAACTTGATATGCTTTCATCACTGTTTTAATTTCTTCTTGGTGTGTTTTCATCATGCTTTTGTTTTTATTTCTTCTCAACTACGGTTACATTTTCCTTATTATCAGATTCTTCTTTAACAAGTGCTTCTTCTTAGGTGTTAAATTCTTTCCTTTCCTGCATTACAGTTTTTCTGCTTGTAACCGACATTTTTTTCTCTGTAGAAAAATTTATCAGTATCCACAAATACCTAATCTTTTTTATAAAGGAAATCAAAGCAAACCTTAACTTCGATATAAAATTTTCCGACTTTTTGTATCAACTACTTGTAACATATATTTAATCCCTTCAAATCACTCCTGTAGCATGTTTATAAAATTCACATGTACGAATTGTTTTAAAAAAACAGATCTATAAAAGAATAGTCATGAATAACGTAAGTATTTTAACAGAAAAATATTATTATTAACAAAAATCGACAAAGAAATTTAATTGTATTAATTATCTGTATTGCTGTGATCTTCTTCATCAGTTTTTGCCAATATATCATTAGTTTCACTTTTATAAACTTATTGCTGTATCAGAAAAAAGATATTACAGGTTACATCAACTGTTAAATTTGTGTAAAATCAAGTGTTTTTGAAAACTATTTCTGGGTTGGAATCAAAAACAAAAGCATGTAATTTTAATGTTAAAACGAGTGACTAATTCTAAATAAAACTATTAGTATTTACTACATTCCACTTATTTATATAAAAACACTTTCGGCATTCTCGTTTTATCGGTGTCTTAAATAAAAACTGTCTACTTAATGTATCTGTACTATGCAGTATTCGTTGGACAGTTAACAGGTGAACATCGTTCGATAAATCTGTGCCGGGTCCTTAACTAGTGCTATTATCAAATTAATAGGTATTTAATTTGAAAATAAACCAACCGATCTTCAAAAAAGGTAGGATCTAATTATTTATTATTATGAGTGAATCGGGGGGTGGTGTTGAGCCACCCCAGAATAATATATCATTAATGGATACGGAAGACAAAAGGTATATTAATTTAAATAACAGATATAAAATAAATGATTCAGGGTATTATAATGTCTTTGTAGAATCTACCGACAAAAACTTGTCCCGTTTATCACCAGTACGTGTCGGTCATTATCTATTTAAAAACCAATATTTTAAACACGATGTACTAGACATTAAAACTGTTGGCAGAAATAAGGTTTTTAGAACTTATACTTGCGCAAATTCTCTAATTGAACATGAGCTTATTAAGGATAATAAACTTGTAGCGTATATTCCATCATTTTTTACTCAAAAGAAGGGAATTATTAGGGAAGTCGATACGTTTTTGGATGAAAAGTATATTTTAGAAAATATTGTTTCAGATAAAAATGTTGTCGAAGTAAAAAGGTTAAAACGGAAAATAATTGATTCGGATAATGAAACAATTCTTGTACCTCGCCAGATGGTCATTTTGACATTTGAAGGAAATAGCATTCCTAAGACTGTTAATTTAGACTTGGTTAGGTTTAATGTTGAACAATATATATATCCGGTTGTTCAGTGTTTTAATTGCTTTCGTTTCGGTCATACTGCTCGGCAATGCAAATCAACATCAAATCGTTGTAAAAAATGTAGTCAAACTCATGATAATAATGAAACATGCACTAACTCTCTATTTTGTTTACATTGCAACTCCACTGAACACAACTCACTCTCTAAACAGTGTCCTGCATTTAAACACCAATACAAAATAAAATCAATAATGGCTTTAGAAAACACTACCTTTAAAGAGGCAGAAACCATAGCTAACAATCCTTCATACGCCAAGGTAACTACAAATAATAGATTCGATATCCTCAATACTATACAAAATTTTCCCGCCTTAACCCCTAACATCCCTGAAGGTACAAATCAAAATCAATCCTATGTACCTACCATTAAAAAAACAAGAAACAAGCGTAAAGCTATCTCTCCTACTGCGATCAAAAAGACACCAACTTTCCCAAGATTTCCCAATGCTACAAACACCTCATCCCAACCTATAATCCCTAATCCCTACAGGGACGAGTTTATGGCGTATAAAGAAAAAATAGAATGTAAAATAATCAATGAAATTCCAGCCTTGATAGAAAATATCATCAAGAAAATTAACCCTAAAATATTTTTACCTAACTTACAAAAAAATACAAAAGAAGAAATTGAAAAAATGTTGAACAACCTAACAGATATTGAAAGCGATGGGGAACAACAGGACATTTAACATACTGCAGTGGAACTGTCAATCTATAAATAAACATAAACCTAGTTTACTTAATTATCTCGAGCACAATGTTGTTGATGTCATTCTGCTTAATGAAACATGGCTTTCTAAAAATAAAAATTTTGGTTTAACAGGTTACAAAATTATCAGAAGCGATAGACCTGATGGTTACGGTGGTGTAGCCATCCTCATATCAAATAACCTTTGTTTTACTGAAATTAATGTAAAGAAAAACTTTAATAAAGGTATTGAAACGTGTGCAGTTTTTATAGAACAAATTAAATTGGTAATCGTTTGTATTTATAAACCACCCAAAGTAATAGTCAATAATAGAGATTGGGAAAAGCTTTTAACTCAATTTAGTGGTAGGGTTGTCATTGGTGGGGACTTCAATGGACACCACAGTAGGTGGGGTTCCTTGAAGGATTCCGCTCAGGGCAAGTGTATAGTAGACGCGCTAGATAACAGTAATTTAGTTCTGCTAAACGACTGTAGACCGACCAAAGTAACAAGACCTAATGAACTTCCATCAATGGTGGATCTATCCCTTGTTACACCAAATCTAATTGGATACACCACATGGGATCCTGTTCCCGATACTCTGGGTTCAACTCACTTACCTATAGTAATCACTATCGACTTGGACTATCACCCATGTACAATAATTCCTTCATCTAAATGGAAAGAGTCTTCAGCAAACTGGAATATCTTTAAAGGTCATATAGAAAAAACATTATCCGAAAATATAACCGATAATATCACTTCAGCGGAACGTTTTGACTTCCTGTTAAAGACAATTGACGATGCTGCCTCATTTTCTATGAATATCAAAAATTCCTTTCAGCCAAAATCTCGAATTCCAGTCTGGTGGGATTATGAATGCAAAAATATGATCATTTCACGAAAAGTTGCTTACAAAAGATACATTGAAGCATCAAATTTTGAAAACTATATTAAATACAAACAAATTCAAGCCAAAAGTAAACTCCTCTTTACAAACAAACAAAAAAGTTCGTGGATTAACTTTGTAAATACTTTAAACAAAAATACTCCCATCAGTAAAATTTGGAATTTTGTTAATAAACTAGTGAATAAAAATTACCGTACAAGACGATATCACCTGCCAAATGAACTAATAGAAGAGTTGCTCGACAAATTTGCTCCGCCATATGTTGACCTTCCTATTCAGGATAACAGTAAAACTTGTAAATACAATATTTTCCAGGAAAGTTTTGATATGATAGAATTTGAGGCTGCACTCAAGTCTTCAAAGTCCTCGGCTCCGGGGCGCGATCAAATTACTTATATCATAATATATGAATTACCTCTTATAGCTAAACAAAGTTTACTAACAATTTTCAACGATTGGCTTTTCAATGGAAGATATGTGGATCATATGAAAGAAATAGTTATTTGTTTAATTCTTAAACCTAATAAAGATAAAACACTCTCCTCTTCTTACAGACCGATATCATTAATGTCTTGCATATGCAAGACATTTGAAAGACTTATTAAGACTCGATTAGAATGGCTTATAGAACATTATAGTATCCTTTCAAGTACACACTATGGATTTAGGGCTAGTGTTGGTACACTGGAAGCAATATCACATTTATTTACCGACATTCAAATAACGTTTTCCAGAAACAATTATCTTGCTTGTTTGTTTTTAGATCTAAAAGGGGCATATGATTCTGTTAATTTAACCATTTTACACAAAAAACTATATGATATAGGATTACCTCAAAATATAGCGACTAATATTGTTCATCTTTATAATAATCGTGTTATATATATTAAAGATCATTTAAACCAATTACACGGTCCTAGAATTGCTCATACAGGTCTTCCACAAGGATCAGTTTTAAGTCCGTTATTGTTCAACATATTTTCAGCAAGTATTCATGGCATTTTTGACAACACAATCAATTGCATCCAATACGCTGATGACATATGCATCTATACAGAGCGTAACTCGTATACTGACTGCCTGGAGGCTCTGGAATTCATCATGCAAAACGTTAATAACTGGGTAAAAAATCATGGACTGACCATTTCCCCCGACAAATCAGCCACAATGATATTCACTAGACATAGGATTCGTACGCCTGACAAAATAAAGTTGTCTGGATACGATATACCTATTGTCAAAGAATACAAATATCTTGGCATTCTTCTTGATCCCAAACTCTTATGGTCAAAACATGTGGAATATATAAAAAGTAGGTGTGAAAAAGGTATTAATATTCTTAAATGTGTTACTAATCGAAGATGGGGTGCTGACCCCAAAGTTGCATTGATGTTTTACAGAGCCTACGTGCGATCTATTGTAGACTATGGTTGCATTCTGTATGGTGCCGCCAGTAACGCACACTTATTAACTGTGGACCGCATTCAGTTTAAATGTCTAAGAATATGCTTGGGCACCATGAAGTCTACTCCTTGCCCTGTACTACTTGCTGAAAGTAATGAAATACCTCTTCAAAATCGTCGAGAAATTATGGCAATTAAACATATCCTGAAGCTAAGATTAAATAATAATAATCTACTTGGTCGGCTGTATGAGTTGTCTATTGAAAACCTCTCAAATAAATACTGGCGCATAAAAAATTCTCCTCCACTTGCTGATGCTTTCTTAGAAACTAATGAGTATCCTAATATCTATGGCAAAGAAAAAAGATTACCAATATATAAAGCTAATTTTCAGGTAACATTAAATAAACCAAAAGTCATTATACCAAAGTACACAGAATTCCCACAAATAAACTTTGTCTTACTTAGATCCATATTGAGTGACTATAATGATCACGTAATAATGTATACCGATGGTTCCAAAAAAGAGGATGGTGCCACAGGTTGCGCAGTTTACATTCCACATAAAAGCGAATCTTTGAAAATTAAACTTCCATCACATTGTTCAATATATACTGCTGAAGCGGTAGCTATCGAAAAAGCATTAGATTGGCTAGATTTACACAATTTAAATAAAGCAGTAATATTATCAGATTCATTATCGGTCATTAAAGGAATAAACTCAGAAATGACTCAACATAAAAGAAATAATATTCTTTGTGCTATTAAAAATAAAATATATAGTAAAGATATTACAGTTATTTGGGTTAAAAGTCATATAGGTATCGAGGGAAATGAACTGGTTGACCAGCTTGCTAAAGATGCGACCCATGTTGGACTCTATATTCCCATATTTACATTGGAGGACTTACAACAACATTATTATAACAAAATTTTTATAAATTGGAAAGAAAAATGGAAAAACATAGCAACGAATTCAAATAATCAATATTATACTATCCACCCTACCTTACCACAAGATGTTGACTATATTTTCAAATATGCAATGCCAAAGAAGTTGACAGCAACAATTACTCGTCTGAAAACTAATCACGGTGCATTCCCAGCTCACTTGGCTAAGTTAAATATTATACCTTCTGGGGTATGCTCATGCGATAATATATCACAATGTGACATCAACCATATTCTTTTTAAGTGCGATAAACATAGGTATGAAACAGATCAGCTGTATTCAAAACTATCAGAACTTAAAATTCAGACTCCCATAAACATCACCCATTTACTCTCCTTAGATAGTAGAGAAGTATACGAACTAATATGTAACTTTTTATTTAAAGTTGGTTACATTATTTAAAAACTAATATCTTACATTACAATTCTGTGGCTAAAGGACTAGTTTCCAAGCCAACTCACCAAACACACACACACATAATGTATCATGCCTACAAATTACTTAAGGCTGTTTTATCGGTACACCAAAACCTAGGGACAGTGTTTTCTCTGTTATTTACCGACAAAATGTCTCGAAATTTGGTCACGTTATTCGAAATTATGTTGCCTTTAAACTGATGGTGTTACTTTTTTTATTTTTTTTTAACTTCTGTTGAAAAATTGGAATATACTGTTTAACGTTCTATTATAACCAAACTTTTTACGCCCATCACTCGAAAGAGTTTTTTTTTTCTGTAATCGTTGATTTTTGTTTCACCTTTCTGTGTCCAGTAATAATCGAGAAAAGCGTGTTCCAACTTTAAAGAAAATTGCTAAAAAATACTGAAATCTAATAGTGAAACGTGTTACTCATCATTGGCGCTTAGTTTCATCGTTATCGCCTTCGTGACGTCAAATCTCATGAACGTACGGTCAGTTAGTTCGTGTTAAAACTAACTTGAATGGAGAATAATGTATTTGTTGTCATTAAACTACCCGTCGGCCGGTGGCACTGAGTAAAGATGGTCTCGCGTAAGCAGTGTAGAAAAGTAAGTGATACGCCCATTTCAAATCGCAGTGTGCTTGGACTGCTAAAACAGCCTTAAATCACTATTATTGGTGCTAAATTACTTTTTGCCAACTGTACTGATACGAGTAACCAATACGAAGATTTACAGACACTGATAATAAAAGAAAACCTCCTTCTTTGTAGCACAGTTAACTAATTAAAATATAAATACGGTACAGTGGGTGGATCAAATACCACAACATTTATAGTACCGCCTATAATATTGTATTTGAAGGAGTGCTTAAGTGTGATTAAAAATATTAAGATCTTTTTTTAAAAAGTGAAGACTTCGTAATAACAAATACCTTTTTCAAATTACCTCCTCGACGGTTATATACATGGACATCTCCACAACATACCAAAGAAAAAATAGTGAGAAATCAAATAGACTACATTATGATAGCAAGGAGGTATCATAATGCTGTTAAATGTACTAAGACGTACCTAGGAGCTGATATAGGCTCAGATCATAACCCGGTAGTTACTGTGATAGAGGTGAGACCAAAAAAGATTAGAAGACCACACAGAAAGGCACTAGATTTAAATAAACCTAGAAACAAAAATATACGACAAGCAACAGGAAAAGAAATAAATGAAAACCTCCGTTCAGTGCAGCAACAAAGTAACGATACAAACAACGTTAACCAAAAATTAAAGTACATAAATACAGCTATACAAACAGCAGGAAAGAAACATCTTACAAAAACAACAACAAAGAATAAGAGGTGGATGACACAAGATATACTAGACTTGATGGAACAAAGAAGAAAGATGAAGAATTACCCAGACAAATACAAAGAAATAAATAAACACATAAAAAAGGGAATAAAAGAAGCCAAAGAGGAGTGGATTAAAGAACAATGTGAAGAAATGGAAACCTATGAGAAAAATTACGATGCGTTCAATATGCACAAAAAAGTAAAAGAGATAACAGAAAGCATAAAGAAATGCCAAATAGGTAAACTTAAAGACAAAGATGGAAATCTTATTGTAGATCTAGAGAATAAAATAAAAAGATGGACAGAATACCTGAATGAATTATTTGAAGACGATAGAAACAACTTAACTCAGATAATCAATGCAACTGGGCCAGACATATTGAAAGAAGAAGTAGAATACGCAATAAGAAACGCTAAAAATGGAAAAGCAAATGGACCTGATGAAATTCCTACAGAACTGTTGAAGCTTTTGAATGATAA
The DNA here is from genome assembly GCF_040954645.1 of Diabrotica undecimpunctata. Lineage (NCBI taxonomy): Eukaryota > Metazoa > Arthropoda > Insecta > Coleoptera > Chrysomelidae > Diabrotica > Diabrotica undecimpunctata. The sequence continues at coordinate 30,204,496 of NC_092812.1, forward strand.
ATCCGTAACCATAATATTAAATTTTGCAGCGAGGACCTAAAACAGTTTCCCCTCCACTTTCCTATGTCGATCTTTCGAAAGTAACTTCGTTTCGAAAGGTTTTAAGTTTCGAAAAATTGGATGAATTTTATAGCTATAAAATTCAATATAAAGTTTAGATTTTCATTCAAAATTTGTACAAATTTTACTTCTTAATGTTTATAAACAATGTAGATATAATTAACAAAAAAATTGTCGCTAACTTCGTTCCTATTGTTCATATAAGGTTTACTTTTTGTTAAATGTGAGTTTTTTTACCAGCTATCTAATGGTTGTACGTACAAGTCTGTAGTTTGAAAAATATAGAAGTTATTACAATTGTTTATAAGTAAAAAACATACCCCTTTTTCAAACGTTTATTTTGTAAATAATTTCGATGAAAACTCAATATTCATTTAACTTCTGAGATAGTATGAGTCTTAAAGAATCCTATGAAATTTGTTAAATTTGTCTAGCATTATTCATAGGGCAAGTTCATTAAATAATTGGTCCCAGGGATAAACAAATTAATTAACTTTTAAACTGTTTGACCGATCGTGGGGAAATTTCGCACAAATTTAAAGGACGGTAATTCCTCAATGTCGAAATGTATTAGTAATATTTTATTTTGTTAATAAAAAAAATTTATTAAATTTATAAATTAGTGCAAAAAAACTGCTTTTTTGCAAATATCTCCGTAAATTATTTATCAATTTTAATTGAAAAAACGGGAAAATAAAGATATTCTTGATATAAAAAAATGGTATAAATATTGTTTATTTAAATTATAAGGGAAAAAACTTATAGATAAAAAATCAAATTCTGACCATAAATTATTGTTTAAAAAAAACGCAAGGTAAAAATAGCAGTATCTTTTTATCTATTCGTCATCTAGTAACCCCCACCTATGTCTTAAAAGCTTCAGATATCTGCGAAACATTTTGCCGTGAAATCGATGATTTTTGTATAACCAGACTGGGCTATAATGTATTGCTACAAATTATGTAATGATGGCACCAAGTTGAGAAGTCCAGAATGTGGGTTCAGAGGATATCCCAGAAATAACAAGTCATTAAATAGAATGAAAAACAATAAGGCAGCTGGTGATGACCAAATCGTTATTAAGGCAGTTAAAGCAGGAGGAAAGACAGTGTTGAAAGCATTGACACAATTATATAACATGCCTTTCAAAAGAGGTTACACCATCTCAGTGGAATAAAGCTGTTATACTAGTCATGCACAAAAAGGGAGATATAACAGAGCTAAAGAGACCTATTAGCTTGTTATCTCACGTTTATGTTATTTATGAATATAATAACTAATAGGTTGACATCAAAACTAGACTTCTATCAACCTTGCAAGCAAGCAGGATTTAGAGCTGGATACGGAACAAATAATCATTTGCAAACCATTAAGTCGTTGATTGAAAAAACCATTGAATATAATAGACCCCTGATACTTGTCTTTGTCGACTTTGAAAAAGCATTTGATACGGTTAATCAAAGTGAAATGCTCCAAGCTCTAACACAATGTAGAATAGATCACTGATACATATCCCTCATCAGATACATCTATCAGCATGCTACAGCCTGTGTAAGACTTAATGAAGATACTGGGACCTTTCGTATTGAAAGAGGTGTTCGGCCTAAATTATTTACAACTTGGCTGGAATACGCTTGTAACACAATAGATTGGAACGAAGAAGGCATCAATGTAGATGGAAAATTTTTAAATAATCTTAAAGAACTTTATACTGCCAAGAACTTCATACTGCCACAAAAAGAGTTGGTCTTAAAATAAATTTTTCAAAAACACAATTTATGACCAATTTAGTCCACAACAAAAACATCTCAGTAGAAGACAAAGATGATGATGATTGATGAAAATTTGGCTTTGTACCAGAAATTATAGATTTTCTTATAGCAACTTCAATCTTCTCGGACAAAGCACCGCTAAGAGAAAAATTATATTAAAACAATAACAGGTTATACCTTTCAAGGCTGTAATATGGACATCAAGCGTTTGCCTTTCTCCTTTCTAATAATATATTTACCAATATTTAAGATACAGGGTGACAGTTTATAAACGTGTACATTAAAATAGGTCCAAGTATGGCCCTTTTCTCTGACGGAAACTAGACGGAATATATGAATACTTTGGAAAATCAAGTTGATGCGGTTGGTAAAATGATTTTGCAGGATCTCATTCACTTTCAACAAGATGGAGCTCTACCACGTTACTTTCTTCCAGTTAGACAGTGGCTAAATGATAAATTTCCTGGCAGATGGATTGGTCGAAGAGAAGTAATAAAATGGCCACCACGATCACCCGAGCTAGCATCTCTGGATTTCTTTCTATGGAAATATCTAAAGTCAATTGTCTATAAAACAGAACTTAAAGTTTTGAAAGATTTAAACCGAAGAATAACAGCTGCGTGTAGGGAACTTTAGCCTGAAGTTTCTTGAAATGTTAAAGAGGAGTTTGAGAGCACGCTTTATCACTCTTTACAAAATAATGGACAACATTTCGAACATTTACTTTAGGAAGCTAGTTTTCACTAAATTTTTATGTTTTATTGCAAAACACTCTATACTTAAATAATATCTTTACGGTTTTACTTAATTTTTCAAAAACTGGAAAATTTGCTATATTCCGAAGAGTTATTTATGCAAGCACTTGAAAACTGTACAGAAGGGATCAAGATAAATGGTGAAAATATAAATAACATCCGTTATGCTGACGATACAGTCATTATCGCTGAAAGGGAGACAGATCTGCAGACGTTACTAAACACAATTTGTGATACTGGGTAACAGTTTGGTTAAACAATAAACATAAAGAAAACAAAAACCATGGTAATCAGTAAGAGTGGCAAAGTCATTACTAGGAGTCTGGATTACATAAGATCTGAATCCGAAATCAGAAATTCGCTCAAGAATAGAGCAATCAAGAGCAGCCTTTTTGAAGATGAGAAAATTTCTGAGTAACCAAAGACTCAATCTGCAAATCAGATGGTAAAATGTTATATCCACTCTATTCTTCTTTATGGTGTCGAAGCCTGGACTGTTAATGTTGACTTAATGAGAAAACTGGAAGCTTTTGAGATGTGGCTTTTTAGGAGAATTTTGAAGATACAATGGACCGATCATATTACGAACGAAAGGGTCTTACACAGAATGGGAAGAGACAGAGAACTTTTGACCACCATTAAAAGGTGAAAGACAGCATATTTGGGGCACATACCTGGCTGAAAAACATTCGCGACTGGACCGGGTTAAACACACAGACGCTCTTAAGAAAAGCAGAAGATACAATATTCCCCCTCTTAACCCCTCTTTCCAATACAGATTTTATAAGTGTGTCCGCACCCGCTAGAGGATTGGTGTAATTTAGTTAAAAACTGGTTTATAAAATGTGCCCCTTATAAATAAATTTGACGATTTTTTGCATTTTGGTAGATTTTCTACAAGGGCCAAATTATAAAGCTACCTTTTCAAATTGGCACACTGTAGATATGTAGTTGGATCTCCACATAGGAGCAGGGCAGCCGAAAGGGATGAGCGGATCCCGGTAAAAAGAGAAGTGCCCCCCCCCCCTGCAAAAAGTGATAAGCAAAAAAAATTGTTTAATTTATATAGAAATAAAATTATCAATAATAAATCATAATTAACAGTTCAAATATAAAATGTATTTGATGTATTTGAATCAGAGCAAAAAGATATTTCTCTGTCAATAAGCAATAGCTTATCTCAAATCATGAGTCGCTGCAACCGGACGTATCAAACGACCAACAATTTCGAAAGTTTGTACCTACGTAAAAGGTACTTAAAAAGTTAAAAATTCATTAGAATTTATTCAGGAAGATTCAATTGCGAAAATTAATATAAAGTCATTTTAAAAATGCGGAAAAAGTAATGCTGTAGATGGTACAGAATAGGCCTTATCGGCCGGTGCGTCTAGTCTGAAAGTCCGAAGAATACGGTATTATGTCGCCCAACACAAAACCTGCATAATATGCACATCCCTTTTAAAAACAGATAACCACTTCAATCATAAAACCGTGTCGCTTTGCTTGAATTGATGTAAAAGGCAAACTTAACTGTAATTGGAAGTGAAGTTGAATTTTAATGAACATGTGCAACTGGGTGCTACTGTTTACCATGTTGATTAAAACAAGCATAAATTGAGCCCGTAAACATTTTACATTCATACGTATTTATCACGTTGAATAGCTCCCCAACGAATATTATTTGAAATTATTCTGAATATGAATAATTTTATTCAATGACGAGCCTCGAGGAGTTATCATAAGTTAACCTTTTATATGGTTATAATAACCAGGGAAATCTATTACTTACCTTTCCTTATAAAACTAACTAAATATGAAAATAAATGTATGTTTTCGTATATATTAAGTTGAAAATTATTAATAGCACCGTTTTTATGATAATCCAAATGTAATGTCATAAACCAGTGACGAAAAATTTCAAAATCATTTGAAATTGTCTTACCCCAACTGTTGCAGTAATTTTAATCAACCAATAAAGCGGGTACCTATAAAGGGTGTTTCAAAAAGGTATGTCATAAATTAAATCACGCATTCCGGGGACAAAAATAAATTGATTGAATCCAACTTACCTTAGTACAAAATTTTTTTGCATTATCTCCTAAACTACTTGACATTTTGTAATAAAACAGACACGTTACTTTCTTGTTCTGAAAGCATTTTTCATACAAAAGAAACAACAAAATCTAAGTGCACAGAAAAATTTTAAGGGGGTGTGCAGCCCTAAATCCCCCCAAACTTTTGAGTACGTTCAAATCAAATGAATTTTGTGGCATCATTAGTTTAACACATTATTTTTAAAACTTTTTTGCCTGTTATCACTTTTTCGAAAAACTAGTTTTTTCCTAGTTGGCCATAAAATTACAATGAGTTTCTAAGGATGCAATAATTACAAACAGTTCCATCAATAATTTGAAGATATAATTTATTGTGTGAATAAGATTGATATTAAAAATTTTGGGGCGAATTTCAGGAAATGGCGATATGCATTTAACTTTGGGTAAGTTGGATCAGATTAAATTATGATTTGAATAAACTATCGGGAATATCGTAGGTGAATGTTAAGGAAATAGTGCAGCAACCGCAAGGCGTTATGCAGTAGAATACCCCAATCGAAATAAATACACCCGATAGACGATTATTTCTGACCATTGATCGTCGTTTACGGGAAATGGATACGTTCCAACCGCAAGTTGCTGGCAATAGTGGTCGTCCAATAATGAATGCAAATGATGAAGACATTTTAGAAATCATTGAAGAAGTCCTTGGAACAAGTACAAGGGTAATAGCTGCTCAACTAAATGTTCCTTACCTAAGGGCTTGGAGGCGTTTGAAGGATCAGCTGCTTAAACCCTATCACTTAACAACGGTTCAAAAGTTATTGGTTGAAGATTATCCTAAAAGGATTGGATTTGGCGATTGGTTGTTAATGGCAAACACTCGAAATGTTAATTTTATTAGAAATATTTTGTTTACCGACGAGGCTACCTTTAGTAGAAATGGAATAACAAACTATCATAATGAGCACATTTGGGCCGATGAAAATCATCACGTCAAAAAAACGACTCATCACCAAAGGACTTTCAAAGTTAATGTTTGGGCAGAAATTGTGGATAACAATTGTGATAATTGTTTGCAGTTCTTGGCAAACGATTTACAAGCTTCCTAAAGCTTTAGGCAGTTTTAAAAATTGAAACTACAAACTAAATAACCAAGATGACCCAACCTCCAATTCACAAACACAATAACAAAAAGCCGCGAGAAATGAACTGGCAATACTGCAATATTTGGCCAACTGATAATTCACTAAAAGTCACTAAATTATATCAAAATCTATACATAGGGAGTTTGCTGTATGGCTGGACAATAAAAGTTACTAGAATGACATCACTTCATTCTTATCGTAGAAGAAGTGTAGATCCAGTAGTTTGGCTTCTCCACTGCCCTGGAGAATTCGAGCAAATAGGGTACTTACGTTAAACCTTTCTTCTAAGGCAGTTATTGTTTAAGTAACATTTTATCGAGAACCTGAAGATGGAATGAAATTGTAAAGCCCGAAACGTGACCAAGTTATATTAAAACCAATCGTAAGTCTTTTATTTTTCCTACTTGAAATTAATTCAAATATTATACTGTAACGATATTATATTGCCTACCTCAGGGAAAGATTATAGGGGTAGAAAATTGGGGACAGAAACTATGGGGGCAAAGATAGGGCAAGCAAAACAATCGTTACTTGTGCGGACGGCACTCAGGGGGTTGTTGGAGAGCTGGGGTCGTGGATAAGTAAATGATAATGGGGTCGGATTGGGGTAACTACCAAAAAGTGAAATAAAGGGATACTTACATAAATCTCCTGGACAAATGGGCAAATAAAGACAAGAAGAAATACCTCTAGCTATTTAAATGGGACGCTGCTTGGAGAAAACTTTCTGCTGGAGGAAAGAAAGTTTCTTCCTTCCTAAAATAAAGAAACACAAACAGGTTAGGAGATTTTTCTAAAATAAATAAAAAAATGGATCAGAGAAACAAATCAAAACGTTTATTTTTGTCTCGTACAAACAGTTATCAAACATATAAATGGCACAAAAATATACTATATAAATAGTTGCAAAACAGAATAAAAAAAACTTACATATGTCCGTTTACAAACTCCAGGGGTTGGAGATACTACAAAAACTTACAAATGTTACCGCACAGAGATTAACCTTTTTTTTTTAAACAAACAAAACAAATAAATATCGAAAAAAATAAAGCTAGCTGTCATATGTTAACATTAAATTTAAAAAAAAAAACAATTAAAATGACAGCTAAGTTAAACCATAAAATTTACAATTTATTAATTATTACAAATCCTTTTAAATTTTAATGAAAGCAATTATTACTTTTAGCAAAAAAATGTCTGTCTAATTTGGAAAAAATTTTTATATTGAATGTTACCTTGATTATTGAACCTTATTGAACTTTGCCACTTAACTTCAAAAAAAAACTTGCTACTATCTCTGGGATTGGAGCTGCAAGGACAAATTCTCCACAGGAACAAAGGAAACCATTTCCATACTTCAGGAACGACGATCTAAGACGTAAATGGGGTTGGATCAAGCAGGCAAACGACAATAAAGCTGGTGGGACATCCTATATAATCATTTTCCAAAATTTCTTCAGTTCCGGTGTACTGCACAAATCTTATGATGATTACTCTGTTCTAAACTGCCATTATGCAAAGAGTATTATCACCTTAACCGGTCTTAAGACATTATAGTAAAAAATTGAATCGACTCGCAATTCAAAATCGCCCAAACATCTATCTAGTCTCAAATCTCTTGCTTGACTCCCTATGCGTTAGATTTTACAAATTCAACCAAAATAAATTCCCCTCGCGTCTCACAGCTAGTTTTGGTCTATGAACCTAAACAAACAATCTACCCTCTCGACCTCGTTCTTACAACAAAATTTCCTAACAAACCGGGGATTTAGCCTTGAATCAAAACAACTTTTTTAAACTCGTCGAAATAACATGTATTTGAAACAACTGAATACAAAACTTAATATTTGGAATCTCAACTTAAAATGCCATAATATATTGATCGTTTTAAAATTCCTTTATAAGAGACTAACGCAAATAAACAACTCAGGGGTGTACTTCTTTTTCTTAAAGTTCCATCTCCTATCGGAGGTTGGATATCATAACGGCTATGGTCACTTTGTTGGCTGCTGCTCTGAAAAGTTGTAGTGAACTACAGTTAAACCATTCTCTAAGGTTCTTCAGCCAGGAGATGCGTCTTCTTCCTATGCTTCTTCTTCCTTGGATCCTTCCTTGCATAATAATTCTCAGCAGCTCATATTTTTCTCCTCTGGTTATGTGACCCAAATATTCTAGTTTTCTTCTTTTTATGCTGTTCATAATTTCTAACTCCTTATTTAGACGTCGTAGTACCTCAGCATTGGTAATCCTTTGAACCCACTTAATTTTTAATATTCTTCTGTAACACCATGGGGTGTACTACAAAACTTAAAACAGAATTTATATTATTATATAGATACTAAATATTAACAAATTTAAAACGCTACAATACTTACTAATATTGTTTTTGCACGACGACAAGCAATTTTAAGCAAATTTTTGGGAGCATATAGACAAGTATGTTTTCAGTGACTTAAAAGCCTATTTTAAAAATAAAGTGTTGTGTTTGTGGCGAAATGAGTGGTCTTAAATTAATTCTAAGCTTAATAACAGTTGAACACTTTTGAATAAATTGTAGTAAGAATGATCAAGAAAAACATCCTTACAATATCTTGCTACAACTCCCTAGCAGAAACTCTAGGTCAGGAGTGTTAAATATCTAAGATCTTTAAACATTTCCCGTCGCTGATAACCTTTTGGTGGATGCGACTTTTTTTTTCTAATAAAAAAAATATTGTTTTTCTTTCTATGAATTTTAATCTAAACTCCAATATACTGTAATACATTTTCCTGGATTATTTACAAACGATTTTGAAAATCCACAAAAATTCGAAATATCTATCACTGTCGAATCTACACGTCCATTACGTGAACTGACTGTAATACAATTATTTTTCGGGTAAAATTAAACGTTTCCGAACTCTTTTAAAACCGGAAATTGGCACTGTAATGGCGTAGCACTGGAAGCTCTATTTCTATTTTCGTGTGTGGGTATTTTAGCGCTTGTTGATATTTGCCTGGCTGTAAAAATTTTTGGTGTTGTACATTGAAGGTTTGTTTATATTTTTCACCTTTAAAGTCTGCCCGTACAGAAATCAGATAAATCTATACTAATAGTACATATCTGTTTTAAATTTATAATATACACAATAATATATTTTTTTCTAAGCGTCTTTTAGGAGATTGGCCATCATCAAATTGCTTAAATTACTATATGTCAAATAGTGAAGTGTTTGGGCGTTTTTTAATTATTTGTTCTTACATGGATTCCAGTCACCAATAATCGTTTAGCATGATAATAAAGCATTTTCAAAAAAAGGACCAAATTTGCTGAAACTAATTTACCAAGAAGCAATTCTGTGCTCAGCATATGAGTTACATAAAACACCAACGAAGCATCACCTACCACAAGAGGGTAGCCACTTTTTAAACAGCTCTGTCATTTTTAAATTTTTGAATGTATTATAATAAACAAAAATTGATATTCTTAAAAACCATTAACAAATTATAGTTGTAACGTTCCAATGAACATTCATTGGACGTCAAGCTATGACGTGCCAACGAATATTCATTGGGTGCCAATTTGTAACCCTTCGAGGCTCAATTTGTAACATCCCAACGTTGAGCTGCTGTTGTCAACTTGTAACCGCCAACCTTAGTTTGCTGCTACAACCTGACTAACATCACTAACAACGTTGGAGCGACAAATCGTTTCCCGTTGGGACCAATTTTTAACGTCATAACCCCTAATGTATCAATTGCAAAATTGCTACATTAGACGTTATACGAAACACTCCCTGGCTAGCTCACGCAGGACGTGAATATGGCCTACTCTGGAGCAACACACGCAAACAAGTAAAAAGAAGAAACAATACACAGTTAAATTAACACGTTTATTAAAATATTAAAAAAAAATGACAGAAAAATACATGTTTAAATATGATATTGAATTTAAATAAAAATTATTCGACTTCTTGCTACAGTGTTACATTATAGTAAGGAAAAATGCTTGTCACCAAATCCTAGGTTTTATCCTGGTCTTTTCTGCTGTGGTTGTTAGCAAGCCATGTTGTTAGCTGTGGATTTTCTTGCCCTGGAGTCAACTCTCCTATCGGAATGATAGTGCCATTCTCAGGCCGGTTGGTCTTCTGGATGTTAATAGAATTTGACCCGCACCTGAGAAATGTATCCCGGAGGTTGACTCCTAATTCAGGAGACGACACAACAATTGGTTATTATACTTTTACAGAAGTCATGAAGAAAATCCACATTTTTAGAAATAGAAGCAATTATATCGACTTTTGTATCGAACGGGAAGGGGGAAATGTCAACAAAAAAGAGTCTTTGTCACTAGCATTAAACTAAACAGAGAATAAAGATGGCACCTCTCGTTCCAAAGTAACAGAAATAGAGATGAAAACAAAATTCATTCTTTAGAAACTTGAGTAAAAGATAAAAATGATGATTATTAAGAAAATAGGAAAGGTAGATACTGAAATATATATATAAAGAAGATAGATTTGGACGCCAACTGGTTTTTATACCAAATACCAATAAAAATGAAAAAAAAAAATAATGAATCAATTAAGTAACGACATAATTCTGATACAATCTATATCTGAGAAAATATATAGAAAAATAAGAGATACAATGGAGGATATAGAAGAATATGAATTATGACAGAAGATATGGAAATTGGAGAATAGAATTAACGAAATATATTAAAATAAGAAAAAAAGCAGGTAATGTAGCAGTTATAACGCTACATAGTGCCAACTGACTCAACCTGACGTTAGTAACAAAGACCTTTATATAAGATATTAAAATAGTAAATTTATAACCTGTACAAACTGAATCAAATTCAACCTACCACTGGTTTTTTGGAACCGTTCAAAACTGATCCACACCAGTTCTTTGGCCGGTGACAGGACCGGAGTTGCGGCAACGCAGAAAACAAAATTATAAAAATGACCAACAACATGTGTACTTCTACTCAAAATGCACCAAAAAAACCAAAAAAAAACATTTATTTCAATGCAGTAAATACGTTCAAACACCCAACAAAGGGTGTAATAGTCTTCTCTACTATCGAAGGTATCAAAATCCACAATTACATCGTAGCGATTGGATCACGGGTCGGTCCATGTAACATCAAAAGCACATTTTTCTTCATTTCTACAAATATATTAACACAAATGAGACAAAAATAGAGATAAGAAGACTAACCACACCAGCACAACGACTTGTAATTTCAAAAGTATGTCCTACAATTCCAAACATTGTCATTGAAACAGAATTACAAAAAATGGGCATCGCTACAGTTTTCAAGATGACTTTCTTAATAATGGTAGAATGATAGAAACCGAAGAATCACGTTCTAAGCTTCAGAGAGCAAATATTTATTTCTCCCCTAGAAAATACTTCCACTTCTCACTCCTTCAATGTATTCCAACACCTTCCTGACAATACCACTTATCGTTTATAGCTCTCAATTGATATCCCAGATTGTCCCATCATAAAAATTGCTAACTTCTCAAACGTACCCTTAGAAATCCCTCCAAATACGACACCTGAAACATATAATACAGACCCTGAAACACAACAAAACGAACTACGCAAGAACTAAAACCTAAGAAATCCCGAGTCAACCCTCCTTACAAAAGGAATCAACATCATCAAATCCAAATAATAATATTAATTCTACTGAAACTGTAACTTTGCAACCTTTAGTAAATATTAACAAACAACTTACTCAAGTATCTACTTAAGATAAAAGACAAATTTGTTGAAAGACAAATCTCATCCTCACCTGATATTGATCAAAATAATCCATAAATAGATGCATAAATTTTTACTCCTCTTACAACACATAAACAAAAGAAAAAACCCAAAAGCCAACCAAAACCTCCGATGACGACACTATTTCTTCACTGGAATCAATAAAAGAAAAAATATGCGACTTTTAGTTAATACTGTTCATGCTAAACATCCCGAATTTATCTCAAAGGACTACTTAAATGAACTTTTCGAATTAACCGATATTCTTAACTTTATTCACTGCTAGTCTTACAACTAAAAATTAAAAATTAAAATCACCAGATTAAAGAAAAACTTAACTCCATTCACACACCTTCAAATTAAGAGACCGACGAATCGCTATAGCAGGCAGAATTGTAAAAATGTCTAAAAAGTTTATTATACAATCGGATCTTAATGGGTTTTATACCCATATCGAACAATTAAAATATTTAACAAATCAACTCTCTTCTAAAATAATCTATCTTCAAGAAACTCACTCTAAACAAACCAATGAATTATTTAAAATTATCACTGTCTCCAAAATCCACTAACCAATTGCCTTAAATTCTAAAAATCCTGTGAAAATATTTCACACAATCGTAACCATCAGAATAAAATGAAATCCTAACATTTATATATGCCCTTTTTCAAAAAATTCTCAAAAGTAACAATCTAGAACTAGCAGCATAACATATAACTGATAGTGGTACTTTCTCTCAAAATAGACCTTGGCAAAGGTTTGAGACAAGGCGACACCATCTCACCCAAGTTATTTACTTTGGCATTAGAAAATGTCTTCAAAAACTAAGTTGGGCCTCAAAGGGATTAAAAATAGATGGAGTATATCTTAATCATTTGCGTTTCGCAGACGACATAGTACTAATAAGCACAGATATCCATGAACTAAAATTAATGCTACAAGATTTAAATCACAAATCGAATCAAATAGGATTAAAAATGAATCTCGACAAAACAAAGATATTAAGCAACAGCTTAGAAAACATCACGATAGATAACATCAATATAGAAAAGGTAGAACAATATATATATATATATATATATATATATATATATATATATATATATATATATATATATATATATATATATATATATATATATATATATATATATATATATATCTAGGACATGCAATTAAAAACGAAAAGGAAAATCAAACCTTAGAACTTAAAAGAAGGACATAATTGTCATGGGCTGCTTTTGGTAAGTTGAGCTTCATTTTAAAAGACAGAAAAATACCAATACACTTAAAGCGAAAAACCTATGCCACTTGTATACTACCAGTTGCAACGTATGGATTGGAAACTATGGCAATAACAAGAAAAATGGCAGAACAATTAAGAGTAACTCAACGGGCCATGGAGAGGGCCATGTTAAATATAAGCCTCAGAGACAAAATTCCTAACACCGAAATACGTGGAAGAACTAAAGTAACCGACATCATGAGAAAAATAGCGACATTGAGATGGCAATGGGTAGCACATGTAGCAAGACAAGACACCAACAGATGGTCTCATAAAGTGACATTCTGGAGACCTCGAAAAACAAAAAGAAACGTGGGAAGACCCAAAAAGAGATGGATAGACGATATAACAGTTGTAGCTGGAAAGCAGTGGATGAGAATTGCAAAAGATAGAAAAGCGTGGAAGCAATTGGAGGAGGCCTATGTCCAATAATGGATAAATAAAGGCTGAAGAAGAAGAAGAAGAAGAAGAAGAAGAAGAAGAAGAAGAATACCTCTTGTAATCTCTAAAAATAAATCAACTATACTGTGTCAATGGCCTTAGTTGTCGAGGCATTTAATCTAAATAAAAGAAAATTATTGCAACAAAGTTAAACAAATAAAGTAAATGGCATATTAGTTAGGATGCAAACTTGGTAACTTGTTTATGGTCTAGGAACTCATGAAGAAATTAAATTTAACGAGAACGACAAACGTACAGAACCCTGTGGAATTAATTTCTAGTAAAATACTTCAATCCTAAAATATAATGAAATCACAATGCTGCTGGATTTCTCAACAGTTGGCAGTTTTAAAATCAGTTCTTACCAATCAATCATCCTCTCCAATAAATTATTGGAGTACAGATATTATTGTTAATATCTCAGTTCATATTGGTTATCAATTTTTAGCGGTTACTATAAAAATAATATTTTAAAAAATTTAGTAGATTTTTAAATTAAAGATTTTTTATACGAAAAATATGTATTCTTAACCATTTGCTGATATTATTATTTGCAAAGCTGTCAGCCTTAACAGATTTCTAAAAAAATTCTACAAAAGAAGAAAATAAAGGACAAGGGCGTCCTGCGATACCTAATATGTATACGTTCGAGTCGTGATAAATAACAGGAAATAGGAATAACGCTTTAACACACACTTCCACTATTTGACTCGCTGTATGATGTTAGCGGCATACATGTGCTGTGTATTGTATATACTCGATTTGTTTTTTCTTTCATGTCGTATGAAGTTTTTTTCTTCGATCTTTTACCTACAACGTTTTATATACACAACAAAATTGATGTGGAACGAACTATTCCCAACATTAATTTGACTTTGGTATGTGTATATGAATTGCGGGCAGTAACTTTCGTTGTTGGTAAATCAAAATCCAATACCTATTCATGTTTTGACAACAACGTAGTAAAATACGCACTATGTTGCTGTATCCTAATAATTTTCAAATACACAAGGGTATTAGATACATTCAATTTTTTTTTGTTCGTAAAGTACCTATATATTTATTTCAAGCTACAAATATATACGTTCGTATGACAACGCACTGTAACAGAGAACTCTTAATTGATTAATTGTGATCTTCTTCTTCTTCTTCAAGTGCCCTGTCCGTTGCGAACGTTGGCTATTAACATGGCAATTCTGATCTTATTTGCGGCGCTTCTGAATAGTTCGACCGATGTGAGCCCGAACCACTTCCTCAGATTTTGGAGCCACGAGTGTCTTCTCCTGCCTGGCCCTCGCTTACTGTCTATTTTTCCCTGGACAATCAATTGCAGTAGACGGTACTTATCGTGTCTCAATATGTGGCCTAGATATTCAAGTTTTCTTTGTTTGATTGTATTCACGATTTCTTTCTCCTTTCCGATTCTTTGGATTACCTCTGTGTTGGTGACATGTTCGGTCCAGGATATACGAAGAATGCGTCGGTACACCCACATTTCGAATGCTTCTAGTTTTCTCGTTAGCGTCTCCGTTAGCGTCCAGGCCTCCACACCATACAGTAAGATCGGAAAAATGTAGCATTTAACTAGACGTAGTTTTAGGGGAAGAGACAAATCCCTGCTTATGAGGAGCTTTTTCATATTGCTAAATGCTGCTCTAGCTCGTTCTATTCTCGCCTTAATTTCTGTGGCCTGTTCCCATTTTGCATATCATTAATTGTGATAGGTATTGGAATCTCAGGACTAAATAGCTTAGTTGATAAGATACAGGAAGTTAAAAGTAGAATAAACCTTATGAACCAAAATCGCTTAGATTGGAACCCCCGCGCCAATCCTCGCGCCAATCCTCACGCTAACCTCCCACGCCAAACTCCACCCCATCATCGACGGTATAAATGAACCGTCCTCTATTCCCAGTACCAGCAATGCATTGATTACTGATAAGTATAGTAGTGTCTGGGGGCTCAGGAGGCTGAGACATCGAAAGCCCTGAAGAAGACAGCGAAGACTGTTGAGTTTAATAATAATTCCTGTAATAGTGTGTAACAGTAAACTGAGCTATTCTGGTGTGTTTTGACTGGCGTTGTTTTATTGTTTAGTATTTTAAAGTTTTACTGATATACTTAAAATATATTGCTGTAATAAACCTGCAGAAATAACATGGAAAGAACTAATGCTAAAGAATCTCCTTTGTTGAAAGGAAGAAAAAAACTACCATATCCTTCAAATTGGAAAAGAGCCAAACAAAAGATTTTGAGGTTAGTATTAAACCGTAACCTAACATTAAATATTAATAGTCTTCTATTATTGTTAAAAGCTCCTCTCTATTTGTTGTTATTTCGCCCTTTTTGTTTTTTAATTTAATGATCTGACTTTTTCCATTATTTAGTTTTCTTCGCAGACTTTTTAGGCCTTTATTATTTTCTATAGTTTGTTTGATCTTTAGTGTATTGTATTTTCTTAAGTCTTTTCTTATTGCTTTCTTGACTTCTCTGTTTATCTTTCTCTTTTGCTCTAAAATTTGGATGTTTTCTTTCTGTAATAAGATTTCTTTGTTTCATTAAATTCCTGGTGTCAGTACTAAGTTTTTCTTCATTCTTATTTCTGGGATAGTGTTTTCCCATGCTTTTTCCAATGGCTTGCGTAATATGTTGGTTTAGTGCATCTATGTTTTCGTTGAAAGTTATGTCTGTGTTGTTATTCAGTTTGGTTTCGATGTCGCTTTGATATTCTTTAATATCTCTAGGTTGGGTCCATATTGGTATTGGTTTCGTATTTCCTAATTTGCGTCTCTCTTGTTTTGTGCTTATTTTAACTTCTGCTCTTACCATTCTATGGTCGCTACCAGTGTTGAATGCATTTAGGACTGTTACGTCTTGGATGATTTCTTTTTTGTTTGTAATTATAAAGTCAATTTCGTTTTTTGTTTTATTATCTGAACTTGCCCAGGTCCATCTTCTATGTGGTTACTTATAGAAAAAGCTATTCATTTGGACTAGATTATTCTAAAGGAGAAAACCAATTAAGGTCTCTCCTCTTTCATTCCTTCCATTAAGTCCAAATTGTCCAAGTGATGTTTCTTCTGGACATGCTTTGTTTCCTGTTTTCGGATTAAAATCACCACATATTACCACGTATTGTGTGGGTACGTCGTTTAGGGCTATTGAGATATCGTCGTAGGATTCTTCGACTTCTTCATCTGAATGGGTGGTTGTTGGTGCATAGACTTAATTTATTTTGATGCTGTATCTTTTATTGAGTTGTAATGTTAAGTAGACAACTCTGTTCGGTATTCTGAACGTGAGTTCAGACATGTATTCGACTTCCTGAACGTGAGTGCTTAAATAATGCAGACTGTGATGAAGTCATGAAAGTCAACCAAGTTGTAGTGGACTTTTGATTCAGAATTATTGTAAGATTCAGCTATTGTGTACCGATCAAGCAGGTATCTAAAGAACTTTTGTTGTTAGTGTATTGATTGGGTTTTTAAATTTTATTGACAATTATTGTATAAGCCCAATAAATTATTAGATAATATTTTTAACACATATTTCAACTTTTTTTATTTTCACCAAAAAAATCTTCAGTGTAGGGCAAGCTCTGATGCATTGCTACTGATATTTTACTGCTCCATATTTCAACGTTAAACATCCCTTTAACTACAGCAAAAAGCATAAATATTATTATTCCAAGATGCTCTGGAAATAACTATTAATCAACAAAAAAAAAATCAACAGTACCAATTGTGTGGAAGAAGTTTAAACAGTTTTTTAGTTTTTTTGTTAGGAAATTCACTGTTTTGTGGGACACTTGGTACAATCATTAACGTGTATTATTCTGCATTTTATTATCGAAGAAACAATGGTGTTGTCAAACGGGAGAACTCGTTAGTAACGCTTCTATCCCTAGCATATGCCCCGTTGATAGATCTTTAGAATTAGTTACCAACAGCAGAATAAAATTAAACGGCAGTAATCCAGTGCGCCTCTTCGTCAACGAAGCCCAAGGACTAACATGTTCCAGTGAGTAAATGGCATATGACAATACCGCAATTTGTATTGCCGTATTGTGATTGATGATGTTATTCAGGTAGGTATCACGGGGCAACGGTAATCTTACTAACATGTTGGAGATCTGGTAGTTAACACTCTCTATCAAAATGAAGGTAGAAATACACAGGACTAACAAACATGAAATTAAAATAAACCAATTCTGAGTCGCACATAGAGAGCATGTTCCAATTCAAATACGTTTATTATGATTCTATTATGACGGTCTACCTACACAACGTGTGTAATTACTTTTTGAGTTTAGTTCTATATAGTCGTGATCGGAAATTCCGATCAGATTTATAATAGTCAAGAATAACTGATAATAGTCAATAATATAATAGTCACTGATTTTTTGGACATTTAATGCAAAAATTCTTTTTCTAAACGATATATTTCTATATTTGCACCTCCATAAGAATGAATTCCTATTAAATAACAAATAACTGCAGTTATGCATCTTGGAAATCGTAGGATGATATAAAACTCTTCTCAAATTTGGACCGTTTCATCATTTGTTTGATATATTTTCAATTCATTAAGCAGTTGCCTTCGATATACTTATATAGTCAGCTACTGATATTTGCATTTTTACGGAAGCATCAGAATATTAATGTTGGTTTGAGTTTTTAACGATTTTTTATGCACAATGTTTATTTTGAAGACCAATTTTATTATACATTAATGATAGGTATTACTTACCTCTTTCTTACAAACTTTTATTAAGGATTCGATCGGTTCAAGTAGAGTTGAAAAACATAAACTTTTAAACAAACTTGAAACAAAGAAGATGATCAGAATGTTAAGGTTATAATGTACAGTTGACAGATTTCTACCATTTAGTTAAAAGAGGTTAGTCTTTGTATGTGGGTATATTTTATTTTATAAAAACCCTTAAAAGGGCAACATTACAAGCACGAACGTTTTCGGAACAACTGTTCCATCATCAGGTTTAAAATGCCTAAAATAAGTATAAACCATTTAATTACAGCAAACGTGGTTTAAAATTTTGACTAAGGTTAAAAACAATAAAATGGTTATACTTATAGGTTAACATGCCTGAGCCACCAAAATATTTGGGTAAAAACCCTTTAAATTGAAAAATGTTACCAAAGATTGTACATGATTTTTATAATATTATGTGATGTTTAATATTTTAATTAGATTTTACTTCAGGTAACATACACCCATGCTTAAGTGAGTTCCAGTGTCCGGAGAGTAAACCTCTTCAAACGGACTACGGTTGGCAACTGATTGATGAAATACTCATGAGCGGTGTCAAAAACAAAATGTCAGTGAACCATGAAACAGTGTTAGTTAAACATTATATTACTACAGCCAAAAGATTAAAAAACTTTGATGATGTTAAAATGATAACAGTAATCCAGGTGTTGGGATTTAAAAATTTTTCTATAATTATTTAATATTGGATGTAAAAGATGTAAATTACTGGTGTTGTTGAAGGTCATGTTTAAGAGGATGACGTATGCATTAGGCAGCTTATGTTACTCTTTATCGTATGGAGTGTGGTCTAAAAGGTGTAATTTGTGAAGAATTAGCTGAAATATATGGAAATGTCCTTTTATGTTGCTAACATCTAGGACAAGGAAAAATAAATAATATATATTTGTAGCTAATGTAAAACTTTTTTAGTAGATGAAATTGTTTAATACTGCTAGTATCGTAAAAAAATTTTTTTAATATAAGTGAGTCCAATAGATTGAGAAAAAAAGATTGAAAATCTTCAGGCTGAAGGAATTAAAGTTATGATATATGTGATTAAATTTAAAAAATTCTTGGAAAGACTGAGATCCTCAGAGACCTGGCAGGAATAAAAGTAAATGGAATGACTAAAGAATAAAGGAGAGTGGGTTAAAGGGAAATGAATGAGTTAATCAACAAAATTAGAGATGATAGAGGTCCTTCATGCTTAAAGCATCTAGCACCCTGAACAAAATATATTTTGGTTATATTAAAATCCGATACATAAAAGCCTGAAATTTTATTTGTGAGTATGGTGTACTAAGTTGTTGACTAAGAGAGGGGGGAGCAATGGTTGATTAAAGGTTTAGGTAAAGTGGGAGAAAGTGAATTCTGATGAATTGCTGGATTGTGTTTAAATGTTTACTGAGTTTAGAACTAATGGGTGGATGGAAGATATATAAAAAGACTGAGAACTAGCAAAAGAAAAAAGAATGGACAGGAATATGGTGAAAACGTGAAGATTGTAAAATAATGAAATAGTGAGGTATAAAAGATATGATGTTAACAATAGGGGGCTGAAAAATTCTTTTGGAGGGAGTGTTGTGACAGTAGTGTAGAGAGAATGATTGTTTTAAAAAAACAACAATTGTTGAGAAGGATTAAGGTGTTGACATTTATAGAGGAAGGACAGATGAAGAAGATGGGGTAAATTTGAGAAGTGTGAGTTATGAGAAGAGTTGTCGGTGTAAGGGTTGAAAGTCACGGTTGAAAGATACATGGCGATTAACGCAGTTGGGGCTTCTTTGCTTTTCCTTGACTATTTCCAAGTCCTCATATAGATCTAATTTTAGAAAATTTTTTTGGGGTATATTATGTAACAAAGAGACGTCTTCTGGTATGTTGAGGGTATGTTTATGTTGTGCAAGATGTTGTGAGAAGGTGGAAGTGTTCTCTTTTTTAGTGTGTTCTTGGGAACGGGAAGTTAGTGATCTAACTAAGTTAGATCACTAACTTCCCGTTCCCAAGAACACACTAAAAAAGAGAACACTTCCACCTTCTCACAACATCTTGCACAACATAAACATACCCTCAACATACCAGAAGACGTCTCTTTGTTACATAATATACCCCAAAAAAATTTTCTAAAATTAGATCTATATGAGGACTTGGAAATAGTCAAGGAAAAGCAAAGAAGCCCCAACTGCGTTAATCGCCATGTATCTTTCAACCGTGACTTTCAACCCTTACACCGACAACTCTTCTCATAACTCACACTTCTCAAATTTACCCCATCTTCTTCATCTGTCCTTCCTCTATAAATGTCAACACCTTAATCCTTCTCAACAATTGTTGTTTTTTTTAAAACAATCATTCTCTCTACACTACTGTCACAACACTCCCTCCAAAAGAATTTTTCAGCCCCCTATTGTTAACATCATATCTTTTATACCTCACCATTTCATTATTTTACAATCTTCACGTTTTCACCATATTCCTGTCCATTCTTTTTTCTTTTGCTAGTTCTCAGTCTTTTTATATATCTTCCATCCACCCATTAGTTCTAAACTCAGTAAACATTTAAACACAATCCAGCAATTCATCAGAATTCACTTTCTCCCACTTTACCTAAACCTTTAATCAACCATTGCTCCCCCCTCTCTTAGTCAACAACTTAGTACACCATACTCACAAATAAAATTTCAGGCTTTTATGTATCGGATTTTAATATAACCAAAATATATTTTGTTCAGGGTGCTAGATGCTTTAAGCATGAAGGACCTCTATCATCTCTAATTTTGTTGATTAACTCATTCATTTCCCTTTAACCCACTCTCCTTTATTCTTTAGTCATTCCATTTACTTTTATTCCTGCCAGGTCTCTGAGGATCTCAGTCTTTCCAAGAATTTTTTAAATTTAATCACATATATCATAACTTTAATTCCTTCAGCCGGAAGATTTTCAATCTTTTTTTTTTTTCTCAATCTATTGGACTCACTTATATTAAAAAAATTTTTTTACGATACTAGCAGTATTAAACAATTTCATCTACTAAAAAAGTCTTACATTAGCTACAAATATATATTATTTATTTTTCCTTGTCCTAGATGTTAGCAACATAAAAGGACATTTCCATATATTTCAGCTAATTCTTCACAAATTACACCTTTTAGACCACACTCCATACGATAAAGAGTAACATAAGCTGCCTAATGCATACGTCATCCTCTTAAACATGACCTTCAACAACACCAGTAATTTACATCTTTTACATCCAATATTAAATAATTATAGAAAAATTTTTAAATCCCAACACCTGGATTACTGTTATCATTTTAACATCATCAAAGTTTTTTAATCTTTTGGCTGTAGTAATATAATGTTTAACTAACACTGTTTCATGGTTCACTGACATTTTGTTTTTGACACCGCTCATGAGTATTTCATCAATCAGTTGCCAACCGTAGTCCGTTTGAAGAGGTTTACTCTCCGGACACTGGAACTCACTTAAGCATGGGTGTATGTTACCTGAAGTAAAATCTAATTAAAATATTAAACATCACATAATATTATAAAAATCATGTACAATCTTTGGTAACATTTTTCAATTTAAAGGGTTTTTACCCAAATATTTTGGTGGCTCAGGCATGTTAACCTATAAGTATAACCATTTTATTGTTTTTAACCTTAGTCAAAATTTTAAACGTTTGCTGTAATTAAATGGTTTATACTTATTTTAGGCATTTTAAACCTGATGATGGAACAGTTGTTCCGAAAACGTTCGTGCTTGTAATGTTGCCCTTTTAAGGGTTTTTATAAAATAAAATATACCCACATACAAAGACTAACCTCTTTTGTTATACGTGGTATACAGCCAGCTACAGGAATTATTTTCCTTGTGGATTTTATTTAGTTAAAGTTGGGTCTTAGTATGTACAGTGGTACCTCGACATACGAGTGTAATTCGTTCCGTAATCTTGCTCGCATGTCAAATTGCTCGTATGTCAAAGCAATTTTCCCCATTGAAATTAACTGAAATGTCATTAATCCGTTCCAGTCCCTAAAAAACACGTTAGTTGTTTTTGTTGTGTTTTTAAATAAGAAAAATGTATTTAAAAGAAGAAATATTTATTTAGAAGTAACAAAAAATACATACATATTCTGCAAAAACATAAGAAATGGTGAAGTGCTTACCGAAGCTCTTAATTTTCATCAGTGGTCTTCGCTTTTTTGGTCACACTTTGCTCATTTTCATCTGCAGATCGTTTAAAAAACAAACAAAGCAAGTTTCGTTGAACAACGCCGATGCACGACCCGTTGTAACTTTTCGGGGTGATTTTATCCGCGAACTCTGCAACTTTCTTTCACATTCCTAGGATTTTCTTTATATCTCTTGTAGAGACAACGTCTTCCAATTCTGGTTCCTCTTCAAAACTAATTTTTCGTTGAACTACGATATGTAGTTCATCTAACTTCTCGGTTGTCAGCTCTTGAGACTGTTCCTTGACAAGTTCGTTCCCATCTCTTTCATCCACCTCCAGACTCATGGGTTTTCCAAGAGAAAAAATGTTATCTACCACTGACACTTCAAATTCCAGTCCTTCGCAGGCCCTTTCATTTACAGCCTCAGGCCATAGCTTCTTCCATGTAGAGGTTAAAGTCCTTGTTGTAACACCTAGCCAGGACTGCTCAATAATTCTTAGGCATATTACTTAGGACCACTGGAAAGTGGTCCTTCCAGAATTCTCGAAGGGTAAAGTTTGTGTTCTCTGTCACCTCAAAGCAGCACCAAAAAATGTGCATGGTATACAACTTCTTAAAATTAGAAATCACTTGCTGATCCATGGGCTGCAAGATAGGAGTGGTGTTGGCTGGTAGGTAGAGAATCTTTATAAACTTTAACTCTTGCAGTAAATCATCTTCGAGATTTGGTGGGTGAGAAGGGGCATTATCGAGGACAAGAAGGATTTGCATGGGTAGGGTGTTCTGCTGTAGATATTTAACAGAAGGAGCAATTACTAGGTTTATCCAATCCATAAAGAATTTCCTGGATTTGACCTCCACATAACTGGCAGCTTTTCTTTTAAAATCTTATGTGACTTAAAGGCTCTGAATTGTACACTAGAAGAGGTTTGATTTTTGATTTTACAGTCGCCACTCGCATTTTCGCAAAGTAGTAGAGTTAATCTATCTTTCATAGGTTTATGACCTGGCATCGTCTTCTCCTCTACCGTTATCAAAGTCCCATTCGGCATCTCTTTCTAGAAAAACCATCACCATGACGGAGTGAATACCGGTCCTTTTTCTAAAGTTGTCAAACCAGCCCCGACTGGCTTTAAACGAGTCTTTCGATTCATCATTTGAGGAAGTGTATGGGATTTTCATCAGCAACTCTTCGTAAATCGCTAGAGCCTTCTCACATATGATGTTTTGTGTTAAGGTTCCTCATTGAAGCTGCTTCTCTGTCACCTACACCATTAGTAGTTTCTCCATCTTGTCGTGGAGAGCAGTCCGAAGCTTAGAAATTATTGTAACGCCCTTAGCTGACATTATACTATTTATCACCCCTTCCGTGTAAGCATAGTACATATCATTAATGTGGTACGCCCGTACATCCTCGCCAAGACAGTTACTCGTACACCTTGCCCATGTTTTTCATTGATTTCACGTTTTAGTTCAATAGACATCATCTTTTTCTTCGACCACATGGTTGTAAAAATAAATGTAATATTGTAATGTACAAAAAGCACCAAACGCGAACCCAACTTATCAAAAATACTTCTAAAATAAGGGAAAAAAGCAAAGCAGACAGACTGAGGTCTATAGTAAAAATTTAGACAGTGTAAATTACACCGACATCGAGAGTGCAATATGGTTAGTATTAGAATCCGAATTTTTATCGGATTTAACTTCCAATGACCATTTAATTTGTCGGTCCAAGTAATAGTCACGTAAAATGATTCTTCGTATATCAAATCTTGCTCTCATCTCAAAGCAAAATATCGCTCGCTCCGCGGCTCGTATCTCAAAACACTAGTATATTAGGGCGCTGCTCATATATCGAGGTACCACTGTAATACGAACCTGTAATTTACACTTAAAGTGGACTTTTAATTTATTTAATATTCACTTTCAATTAATTATAATATAGGACGTTATTAAACAGGTCAACAAAAATCTGGTCATCTGCTGATTCTCAGTGGAACACGGTAACATAAATGGCGTAATAGCCAAGACTTTAATGATTTTGTCCGTTGAATATGAGAATGAAGCGAATACACACATATATGGAAGAAAACTATGATTTGTCCAATTCACAAAAGCCGGATCATAAGGAAGAAAAAATACGCCTTTAATGGAAAAATATTTGTATTTTTATGGGTGATGGGGATATATCTAAAGTTTTATTCTGACTCCACTGTGCTTACAAACCAATCAGTGGCACATAATAGACCCGATCTTTAATAAACTAACGAGAAAATCACAAGAAATAGGGAAGATTTGGAGAAACAAATAATGAAAAATGTATAATATGTAATAAAAACTACACAATGGATCTAATATCCACCTATCAGAAAAAATCTTTAAGAATTCTTGAACTTTAAGTATTTACGAATAAGTTCCTGTAGATATTAGAATCTTTTGATGAGTTATATTCCTTACTACATAAAATGGTTAAGTGAAGTATCAATGATTTTTAACTTGTAAATATTGCCCCGCATGGCATCCTATAAGCGCGAGATTATAGGCTATATTAAACTGAAATGAAAGGAACGGAAAGACCAGGAACAATACGTTTCTGGTCCATTGTTACGATGGTATCACCATCGCCATCAACAAAGCATCGATCCGTTAGCGATTAACACATCGCTAAAAGGTCTGCATTATGAAAATGGCTTACTATATTATACTTTTTTTGTAATTAATGAATGCTGATTACACGTCAGCAAAATTATAGATGGCGCCAACAAGGGCGATACGATTATTATTTGGGTATATATACTACATAATAAAAATTTGTACAATTTAAAAAAAAAAGAGATTACTGTTTATATATATATATATATATATATATATATATATATATATATATACAAAAAACACAGTTTATTAGGGCTGCAGTCAGTAGGTTTGGCCGGGATGTTATAGAAACACTCTTTTGACTTTTGGTCGAGCTTTCGGAATTCTTTTATTTCTTCTTCAAGACACTGTAATTAGAAGAATGTGTAAATATTTACAATATATCTCAACTTGTCATTATAACTTACTAGTCGTTGAGATTATTTGTGTAAAGCTATGACACTCAACATTAAAAACACACATATAAAATATAACATGTAAAATAATGGACACAATACATTTTAAAATTTAGTTGGAAAGTTAAAATTTTGTTAGTGACATCTTTTAATGGTGTGTTTTGACTGATCCATAGAAAACAGAAAAAAAAAATAAAAATAGGATAGGATAAATGGCCTTAAAAGCTCAACAAGAACATTAGATAATGGAATCTCTCAAAGTTCCATAATAAGTCCAAGTTTATTCTTAATTGCTATCAATAATGTTATTCATGAAATTAGGGCACCTATTAAAATCAGTATTTATGCACACAACATCGTCGTTTATACTAAATCAGAAAATATAGAATCGACAACTAAAATTTTACTTTTTTAACTCGGATTGAAAATTGGACATTAAATACTGGGTTTAACTTCTCTACAGAAAAAACATATTACATCATTTTTAATAAAAACAGATCTCGGTATTCAACTTACCTAACTTTAAACAATTTATTATTAAAACAATCAGAAGAAGTTATATTTCTAGGTTTAACTTTTACCAGAACCTTAAATTGGAACTTGCATATCAACAAACTACAAAATTCCTGTAAATCTAGGCTAAACATACTCAAAATTCTGTCTAATAAAGTTTTGGGGCGCAGATACTAAAATATTCTCATAAACTTATATGAATCGCTCATTAGGAGTTAACTAGATTACCGTTGCATTTGTTATAACGCCGAAAGCAAAATTGCCTTACAAAAGCTTAACAATATTTAATCTACAGCTTTGAGATTGGCACTCGGTGCATTTAGAACTAGTCCCACTAGTAGTTTACAAGTTCTAGCTAAAAAGCCACCTCTAAACATAATGCGACAACAATTATCACTAAACTACATTGCCAAAATTTCAATTCAAAAACAATATTCTCTTTTCTCTCAAATTTTCCAGCCCGGCATACTCTCTTTTAAAAAGACAACAAAACTGTATTCCTCTAACAGAAAGAATAAAAGTCACAAATTTTAACATGGATCAACTTAGTCTATTGCTATATACAAATGCAATCTCTCCTCCATGGACAAGCCGCCTACTGACCATTGACCTAACATTAAGAAATTATCCCAAATCATTTACAAACTTCTCGATAATTAAACATCTTTTTGCAGAAATCATATCCCGTTAGCCCAACTACTTACAAATTTTTACCGACACCTCTAAAATCCCAGATGGACATGCTGCTGCTTGCTATTCTGATGAAGAAAACTCCTACAGAATACACTTATCTACAAATTGTAGTATACTCACAGGCGAGACCACAGTTATATTAAAAGCCTTAACTTTTTTCAAAACGATTAACACGATGAAGTGCGTCATCATTCAAGGTTTACTTAATGCGTTATTGAAACTAAAGCAAATTTATACAACAAATCCCATTACACAAGCAATAAAAAATGAATTAGAAACACTTCATTCCATGGGAAAGGACACAGCTTTCATTTGGGTACCATCGCACAATGGAATCTGGGAAAATGAAAAAGCAGCTCAACTAGCAACTACAAGCCGTATCAACTTAGAAGATACTACAAAAATTACAAAATATTCTTATAGTGACATGAAACATCTGATTAAAGTTCACTGCAATAACATTTGGCAAAATGACTGGTAAAATTCAGCAACCAAATTAAATCCAATATGCCCAAAGGTGAACAGCTCTTTGAATAACACCACAAGCAGACGAGATCAAGTAATTATAAACCGTTTAAGAATTGGTCATACTGCTGCCACACACAAATTTTGAATCATTAAAGATCCACCACCAATTTGCAATAACTGCTCCAGTCCATTGACAGTAAAACACTTCCTGCTTGACTGCCCATGTTTCCAAAATCAAAGAAGAATGCAGCGAATTTCAGACGACCTCAAATTCACCCCGACAGATAAAAATTTAAAGGTATTAAATTATTTCAATTTTATATCAAATTGTAATATACTATTTAATGTACATAATCGTATTAAAACTATTGTGTTTGTCATCCCACTAATAATCCTGCGTGGTTTGTGTGGTATAAGTGTTTTAAATAAAAAAAAGTTTTCAGTTATTTCTTGAACTGTACAAAGCTATTTTCATACCAGTTTGGGCATACGGAATAGAACTATTGGACTGCAGTAAATCTTCAAATATGAAGTTACTTTAAACATTCCAATCCAAAATACTCTGTATGACAAGTAAAGCTCTATATATCTAACCAAACACTTCACAATTGTCTGAATATCCCACTAATCAAGGACGTAATAAAGAATCATTCAATAAAATATAAAAGTCGCACCACTGATCACAACGATGTACTGATAACTAATTCATTTACTTAATCACTTATCAAAAGAAGACTTAAGAGATTATGACCAGAAGGCCTACCGCAATAATACTTAGAGAACTGTCACTGGATGGTACCTTCTTTTTCTTGACCGGCTTTACAACTCGGGGTGAGTCTTCGCTTCATCCACTAAAGCCCTCCATCTTCTACGATCTAGCGCTTCCATTTCCCATTGTTGTACCGCAATCATAGATAAATCAGATGTAACATAATCCTTCTATCTTTTTCTGGAACGGCCTAGTCATCTTCTACCCTCTGGACTCTCAAAAAACAGTCTTCCTCTGATCTTACCACATAACCTGCCTATCTGATCCGGTTAGCTTTTATATGTCTGACGATATTTTTAGTACCATAGAGAGTCACCAATTCAGCATTGCGGTGCCTTTTTCACTCCTGCCAATTCGTCTCTCAGGTCTTTCAGCCACGAGTTCTGGCGTCTTCCTACTGATCTTTTGCCCCGTACTTTTCCTTCCAGTATAACTTAAAGTAATTCATATCTTTCGTCTCTCAACACATGACCCAAGTATTGCATTTTCCTCTCTTTGATTATTCTTAGTAATTCTTTTTGTTTACACATGCGACGAAGTACCTCAACATTAGTAACTCAGTAACTCTTTGTACCCATGTAATCCTCAACATTCGTCCTTTCAAATACTATTACATATTTATTTTTTCCCTTCAACGGACCCATTCCTTAAACGGACACTTTATGAGGAACGGCTACTGTCCGTTTAAGGTAGAGTTTTTATAAGGATTAACAGAAAGTCCTCTGTCTAACCACCTAGTAAGGATCTTTAATGTTTGTTTGAATGAACATTGTTGGATAGAACATTTTCTTATTTTATAATTACTATTTCATGCTCATAAACTTGCACTTCTACCACCTACGCATCAAGAAGCTAGATTAGATCATCCACTAGAAGTGAACATAGGAGGGGAAAAGCACTTCCTCCTATAAGGACCCTTTTGCTATTTTGGCCACAAGCTCCTCTCCTTCTACGTCTGTTAGAATCAGCCTATTTGCCAGCATTGCATTAAACCAGTACCAAGTACCACACGGTAGTGGATGCTAATGCATCATAAAGAGAATTTGTTAATGCAATAATAAATGTGCCTTCTTTATCTAGAAAAGCGGTTAGTGAAATAGAATTTCACTAACCGCTTTATTATTAATGGAATGAATTATTTTCTAAACTATTTCATTCAGTGCTGTTTCCGTTAAGTTTCCTTCTTGATCAGCATGGTGATTGTTATTAAGAGGATGATCCCTCCCTCCTTATAGCCCCTTCTTAATATGTCTATCAAGAACTTTTTCTATTGTCTCAAACAGAAATGATGTAAGACTGATCGGACAGTACGATTCAGCTAGGGCGTTATTTTGTCATCCTATATTGTATATGTACAACCACCCTTAGAGTTGTTTGCTATATAATCTAGTTCAATGCTAGCACTAAGTATCTTAAAAGTGATTTATAGCCCACTTTGCATTGTTTAGTTTAATGTTTTTTACAGTACTTTTTCTAATTTTATTAAAATTTCCCAAATTAATTCTACCGAATCTAATATCTAGAAATCGAATTTTTTAATTGTTTTCTCTAAAAACAATAAAAAAAGTAATAAACATTTCCCTGCTGACATGTTAAAAAATCAATGATTAAATATTCAATATTGTTTTAAATTTTCATTCAGATAGTTTTAGCGTTAAATTAAAAAGTGGTGCTTGATTTTTTGTACAAAATTGAAATTGAAATTGTTAATTAAAAATAGCAATATTTTATACAAACACTTTCGTGTCTACATGTAAACCACCATTGTAGATCAAAATAATTTCATTGTTATACAATTTGGGTTTTCCTCATTTACCTAATATTGAGAGAAAACTTATTGGTTTATTATAACAATATTGGGAGACTGCTGAGGCGTAAAGAAATAATTTGTAATACATACATTATGACTCAACATTATGTGCGTTGAAATTTACTAATTTTCCAGTAAGTGATTTTTGACGTGGTTTCGTTGGTAAGTTATGTATATGAAACATTTCGGTGTACACAATTAATAAATATGATGGCATCTCTTTTTAAGTGAGTCCAATTTAACCTTATTCCATATATCCGGACGATTATAATTACTGGAAAATTTGTAATAAATTCAGAAATTTCACTTTAGTACTTTGTTTTTTAAATTAACCAAAATTGCAAAGTTAAAACTAAAATATTTCGTTATCAAACGTGACAATTTTACTGTACAATATAAAAAATTTACTCATATTTAATTTTTTTATTGTTACATTGCACGTTTATAATTTACTCTACAGTACATTCAACCACCTTACACGTCTAAACGATTAATGGAATTCGCAGAAAACCTTTTATTGTATTAAAAGACACAGTAAACTGCACTGGAGTCCTCCATAATCTTTTTAATTACTTACTTTGTTTAGAATATTTTTACCTATATTATCAGTTAGAGTTAATTTGTATACAATGAGAAGCAAAAATTCAAATGGAATTTTAAATATTATTGTTTATTTTTATTTTTTTTTTTTATTTAATTTAACGTGCTTGTGACAGCTTCGGCCATTAGCACGAGGCACCGTGGATACAATTATATATAAGGTACAATTACATATTATAATATACTATAGTTATATATTATTTAGTAAGTTTTCTAGCTTCAGGAACTGGATAGCTGTGATGACTTCTGAATAGGTTCTGGTTCGATAATATATCTGTGATGTCGCCCTTCATGCCCAGTTCTTGGCGTCGTTTATTATAATAAGGGCAGTCCACAAGGATGTGTAGAACGCTTAGTGGAGATTGGCAATAGTGACAGATTGGCTGATTTGTAGAATTCATTAGGTGACCATGTGTAAATCTGGTGTGACCGATACGCAATCTTCTAGCAACAACCATCTCATTTCTAGTTATACCAGGGATAACGAACCGTTCAATCGTCTGATCTATTTGGTGTAAAAATTTAGTGGCTTGTTTCCAATGATTCTGCCAATAATTTCGTACGAGTTTCTTTATACTTGTTTTTAAGTCACTGACGATTTGTAAGTATATTATGTGGTGTACAATTGGATACAGCAGCTTCTTTGGCAAAGCGATCGGCGTTGTCGTTACCCATAATACCGATGTGGGAGGGAATCCATATGATAGTGATATGGATGTCGTGGATGATAAGAGTTTGGTAAGTGTCATGGATTTTTTCTACAAGAGGGTGATTAGTAAATATAGTCTTGATGGAGTGGATAGAGGCAAGGGAGTCTGTACAGATGGCAATATGTTGATTGGGTGCTGTACAGAGTTTGAAGGCTTGGTAAATAGCATACAGTTCACCAGTGTGCACGCTGCATGTGGCAGGTATCTGACATGAACTACCGACTGTTTCCGTAGTGGTAACCGCACAACCAACCCCCGTTTCGCTCTTTGATGCGTCAGTGTAGAGTACCTGATCGAATTTCTTAAAATTAAGAATTTCTAGTAAGGATTTCCTAATCAAATCCTGGTTGGTTTCTGCCTTACTAAACTTTGTAAGTGACACATTAAATTTCGGTAAAGTTTTGGTCCAAGGAGAATTCTGCGGGATCGGGAGAGGGTTAGTTAGGGATAAATTTATATGTAGTATTAAAGTTCGAAATATTTTGTTTATTTGGCTAATAATGAATGTATAAATATAATGGTTAACCTGCTGTACAATTATTTTGTAAATAACATTATAATAGTGTACTTACTAATTATTTAAATTTATAAATTATCATCATCGTCACTAAATTCACTACCGCTATGATTATGTAAATCTATAATCACTGGCTTAATTTCTTAATTTTTCACATTTATTTACAATTTTATATCCCATATTTCGGGAGTTGCAGGTTTAAGAGCTTCTTGCCACATTTCCCTAACTGCATCGTCACTGTATCCTCTGCATCGTCACTGGCTTTACATATACCCTAGATGTGTTCGATGGGATTAAACTGACAGTGATACGGCGGTAACCGTAGTACTTGATGTCCATAACTTTGATCAATTTGGTCAACTATATAAACTGTTGGTTTTTCATTACGTTTCGAAATTTCCAGTAACTCTGATTTGAAGGCGTATTCCGGAAAATTAATATTACTTTTAACTAACCAATTTTTTAATCTCGGTACGTTCCACGACTGTTTGATAAGGTAATCTTCGGAGGGTAAGGTGCATTATCTAAAACTATAACTGATGGTTCACTCAGACTAGGTAACAGTTTTCCGTCAAGCCATTTAACAAACATATATCTGCATTCATGTTTTCATAGTAATCAGCAGATTTTGAGTTTGAAGAAAAAATCAAATCTGCATTTGCTATTAAGCCTTCTTTCCCTCCTGCATGAAGAATGATGTGTCTTTTGCCTCACTATGTGTGTGTTTTATTGATTTTATGCTGTCGTCTTGCCACATTCTTTTAAATCAACCCAAATATCCATGTCTCATCTAAGTATACGAATCTTGCATTTTCAGATTTAAGTCTAGTATATTCTCTCAACAATTCTTTTGTGAACCACACTACTCCTTTCGCATAAAAATAACCTGTTATTTTCTTTTTTGAATTTAAATCCTAAATCTCTTAACACTTTCCTAAGACTAGTCCTCTTAATTTCAGAAACTTGTCTTTCTCTTATTTTGACCAGTAAAGTATCTAAACTGACATGTTGATTATTTTCACGCATTCGATACAAAATATTGCGAATTTCAAATTTTTCTTCATCAGGTAAGTAAATGCTCCTAGAATGTTTACGAGTTGTTTTTTTGTCTTCGTGATACTTAGTCATAGTAAGATCTTCTTGAGAATCTCTGACACTCTTCATTACAGTGTTTAGCTTACTTTCACTTATCCCGAGTGCATACACAAACGGGTTGATTTATACATAATAATGACTTTAAAGGTCAACCATTGTCTCTTTCCATGATAAAGTATTTATGCACATTTGCAATTAATTCATCAATACCCAACTTACGTCTAGGAATGATGGTCACTTGAAACTACACGTTTGAATTACAATATACTGAGTTTATATCAATATGACAGAAACTTTCTAACTATTGTGCTTGAGAGATAAAATATAATATAACCGCTTACAAAAATTCTAAACACATTAAGCAAATTAGCCTAATAATCATTAGGAATTCCGAAATTTAGAAAAGGTTGGAAACCGTACATAAACAAATTAAAATGTTTTCCACAATTATTATATTTTTAGTACCAGTATTTTCATTTGAAAATAAAAAGTTAAATAATCGCAGACGTGTCCGTATTCCAGTTTACTTGGAAGTATTTAAAAAAAATAAAAGTGATATTTTAGTACTTTTTATATCTACTTTGAATATAAATTATCCTTACCATGGAAGAATTTATTTCAGAACAAAATTATGAAACAAGTAGGTGAAAGAAATTTACGTCAAATAACAATATGCAAGAATACTATTTATTAAAAAGAATGTAACAAAATATGCAAAACTATGAACAACGGGTTAATGACACATATATTTATTTTATACCTAAAATTTAGCAAAGTGTTAAACATTATGGAGAACACCAGTGCAGTTTACCGTGTCTTTTACTACAATGAAAGGATTTCTGCGAATACCGTTAATCATTTAAAGGTGTAAGTTGGTTGAATGTACTGTATACGCAGGGTAATAAGTAAATAGTCTGTAAGTAAATTAAGGTGAGTTAGGTACCGTTCTGTACCGTTAGGTACCATTAGATACCTAAAGTAGACTATGGCTAGGCAATGCTAGAAATGGGAATACCAAGAAAATTAGTGGAGCTAACTCAAATGTGCGTGACAGACTCACATGCACCGGTAAAGATAGGAAACAGAACATTGATCCCATTTAGTATACCATCAGGACTTAAACAAGTACCCCTTATCACCGTTGCTATTAAATTTAGCCTTAGAATATGCAGTAAGATATCGTCTGAAATGACATGAAGATTTGCGACTCGAGGATTAAAACTATTGTTGGCCTCTGCTGATGATCTATATGCAGTCACTCATTCTACAAGAGACGTGAGCGAGGTGTTTTCACAACTCGAGGAGGAAACAGTATAGCTGCGGGAAATAGAGCATTATACTCCCTATTATCATTATTAAGATCTAAGCTGCTAAAAAGAATCTAAGTTAGTAATTCGCCTAATTCTTACTGCTCATCTAAAGCAATACTATAACAACTATTATACAAAGATACGATCTTTTATTACAAAATGTATTTACAAAAATCACCTTTATTGTGCAGAATTTATATAAGTAAATCCAATAGTTTCAAACTATTTTCGCGAAGAGAAAATTTCCTTTATTCTTATAAATGTTTTCTGTCACCGCGATTGTACATCACAGAACACATCTGATTTTCGTTGAGATCTCTCCCGCATTAAATTGAATCTGAAATTATCTGCTAGATCCTTCTCTGATGGGCAACCAGGAACGAACTTATTTCTGATAAAGAAACTATAAGATCTAGATTTGAGAAAAGTCTTAAACGGCGCTATCGAAATGATATTCACGGCGTCAATGGAATTTATAGTAATTCATTGATAGGGCTTTATATACTGTTCAATACATTTCATTCTATAAGTTTAATATACAAGGCATCACCACTCTGTTAAGTAGTAAAGATGCTTAAAGATCCTGCCTTTTTTCCTTCAAATATGTCTTTCGTTCTGGTATTACGTGATGAAGTTTTTATTACAACTAAAGGTGTTTAGTAGTCTACCACCAAACAACTTTTGGTTATAATAACAACTCCCTAATTAAAAATATTCTTTTTCGAACACGATTTCTGGAGGGGAAATCGAGACGTCAACCAAAAATTATAAAATGTAATTTTTAACATAATATTTACCATAAAATTTTTGAAATTAGCACTCTGTCTGTATGAGCTATTTGAAATGTCATTATTGTATCGGGTTTATTCGGAAGAGGCTAAACACATACGTGGAAATAATTACCCTGTTGGCAAGCCTCGTCCTCTTTGGGCCTTTTAAGTGTTTGTTTGGTATTTCGCTGGTAATATAAAATAAATTTTCATTTAATTAGATTGAAACAAAGTCGCCGAGTGATGCTAGCTAAAGTTAAATATTATAAAAACGTATTATTGTTTAATCAGTAAACAGTCTAAATAAATTTTGGAACTCTGTTTGACATCCATGTAAAAAAGTATTCTGTTCGTGTACCCCAATTTTTTATACTTCTATTTTTTGAATAGTTTACCTATACAAAACTGACTTAGTTGTGTATTTTCTTATAAAAAACTGAACGTTAATTTTTTTTATGGTTTATAAGTTTTTATAGTTCATAAGTAAAGTTTTACTTTACGTCCATCTTTTTTTTTCAGTTGCATATCTTTGTAAGGTAAATCCTTAGTAATTTTCTCTATTGATGCATGATTATTTAACTGATTTTAGATGAACGGATAATGTGTATGGATTCGTATACGAAACGTGTTGCAATAAAGGATGAAGTAGTTTTTTCTTTTATTCTCCAACTTTTGTTGGAGACAACATGTAGTAAACTACATATTGTTCTTAAATTGACGGTAGTACCCATTTTCCCGATATATATATATATATATATATATATATATATATATATATATATATATATATATATATATACATATATATATATATATATATATATATATATATATATATATCTTTATTAAATATTCTTTTTTAAATTAATCGTGTACAGTAAGTGTAAAAAGTAAAGTATAGGAATTTTACATGTTTCATTCTTCAAAATTTAAAGTCCTAATTTTCAATGTATTTTTAAAATATGCCCGCGTCTACAATATATATATATATATATATATATATATATATATATATATATATATATATATATATATATATATAATTATATTAAAATCCATTTCTCATTCAATATTATACACAATGCAACAACGCGTCAATTCTCTAATGCTGGAATGCACCAACAAGTGTTTCCACTTAAGGAATAACGATAATGAACACTCAAAATTCGGGATCCCCCTGTCTCCGATTTTAATTTATGGGGTCTGTTTTACACTATCTGATGAGTTGGTATTTTTTTATTTTTATGTTTAGTTAGAAAGTATTCTGTTTCCAACAAATGCAGCGTGTGTGAGGTGTTGTGATTGATATTAAGAGATTTAGACTACGTTTTAAGTTTAATACTTAAAGAATTAAATAATAAGGTAAGCATTACTTTGTTTTTAATTTATTGGTTAGAAATATATTATTAATTTTGTTGGGAATAAACCACAATTTTACTTTAAATTAGGTTTATTTTAAATAAATAAATAAAAAATAAACTTATTATAAAGTAAAATAGTGGCGTATTCTCAAAAAAGTGGAACAGTAGGCGGTAGTGTAGACTAGCGCGGAGCATCATACTGTTTTCTATATTTTTTAAATTTAAATAATATTTAAATATACATTTAGTTAGTTAGTTAGAGTTCTCAAACCGACTTCTTTTTCTTAAACGTGGCATTTTACAATCTAAAATATGCAAAAAAAAGTTACTTCCGGTTTTACTTCCGTTTTTTTTATTTAAGAGGGGCGGAGTCTAACAATCATATTGTTTCCGTTTCCTAATGTAAATCTTCCTGAAAATCCTAAAAAACTACTGTATCGATTTTCAATTTAAAAAAATTGGCGTCGATACAGTTTATTTTTAGGATTTTTGGAACATTTACACCAGGCGACGGAAACGATGGATCGTTAGACTCCGCCCCTCTTAAATATCAGCATAACTTACATCAAAACTCGATGTCGAGTTGGTCCGCTAGTGATAGAACTAAAGTAAACAAATAATGTAGACAAAAATATGTATTAAAAAGAACATATACATTCTTATATAATTTTTATCCTGCAAATGTCAATGCATGGATTATACAGTTGTGAGGAAAAATACTTTACTATGCTATACTTTACTATACTAAAAATCAATTTTTACACGAATAATTATGTAAAATAACCATTTTAAATGCATTTATCATGTATTCTTTATTTTTTTTTGAGTTTTGACAAAATTTTTTTGTTCAATGATCGGACTGTCATACCAGCTTCAAGACCTGCAGCCGTATTAATTTCGTCCAAAGTTAAATAATATCGTTCTATGAAAGATGTGTATTAAGTTAATTGGCTGCAGTTCAATCGGTTTTTAATAGACAGCCGAAAAAAAATATCTACCCGATTTTTTTATGTAACCAACTATTTTTATACGATAAATATCTTCGTACTCTTTCACAATATAATCTTCAACCGATTTTGTAATAACAGAGAAATAAATGTAAAGCAAACATATAAATATACCGGTATTGTGTATGCAATTTTCTCATATACTCTAAATTTGTTTCGTGGCTTATTCCGGGCCTTGGATCAGCTTTCTATAAAATCTATTGCGCTCTAAATCTGATTTATCGGCTACAGTAGTCTACAAATGCCGGCATTCACTGAAACTGAAACGATTTCGCAAATTTAAATTCGGGTTACTGTGAATGTCAGCAACAGAATTTCTTGTGTAGTATTATAATATCTTTCTTAAATTTTACTTTGATTTCGCGGCAAATCATTTCAAGCTGTATATTCGAAAAATACGGAACAGTAAAGATACAAATACCATACTAATAAGGAGAGGTTTGAGTTTGACCTTGTAAATCTAAGAAACAGGAAATTTTAGGAAATCCTACTCGTTCTCGTTTAAAAAAATATGCCTATATTGCTGTGGTTTTGCAAATGATTTAAAGGTTTTAAAATTACCGAACGAATAAAAAGGAACGTATTTCACAAGACAAACTCCATATTACTGATGACAATGATTTTTCTGCTCCAGCTCTTAGACTATTACAGGAAATTCTAAGCCAATTAAAAATAAAAATAAAAATAAAATGTCAACTCGGATTTACAGACGAAAATGAGTAAGTGTGCAATCAGAAAAGCACTAAGAGAAATGAAGGATAACAAACCACCAGAAATTAGAGCATAGATGTAGACATATAGTAGTATAGACGGGAAACAACAACCGAGATCTTTTTTGTCTATCTTAATGAGTAAAATTCTTGAA
Organism: Diabrotica undecimpunctata; assembly: GCF_040954645.1. NCBI lineage: Eukaryota > Metazoa > Arthropoda > Insecta > Coleoptera > Chrysomelidae > Diabrotica > Diabrotica undecimpunctata. The sequence continues at coordinate 30,242,263 of NC_092812.1, forward strand.
CATAATCAAATTAAATTGTAACTAAGTTTTTCAATTTCTGTAACTTTTTTTTTATTTAAAGAGATAGATATTTTCAGAAAAACTAGCAGGGGTACAACACAAACTCTATTTTTCAATTTTTTACAAAGGATACAATTTAGATAGGGTAAGTCCTGGAGAGTTGGACCACATTCCTTTGGACGCTCACTAAAATTATATTTGTCAACTTATTAACATTACTATTTAAGTTTATTCTAATATTTAAGCGTTTGGTAAAGAATTTAGTTTTATACTCTTAGATTTTACTTTCTAATTGAATTTTATTAATAAAGGCTACATTGCATTTTTTTCCAAAACTTTGCCCGGTCCATTTCACCCGGACGTGTCTGGGTGAGATGGATCAGTAGCTTGGGAGAGCTGAACCAGGGGTAAAAAGTAGGATCAATGACTACAAACCAAGTATAAAGTAAAAAGTATGTATATTTTACATAATAATAAATGTTACAATAACCAAATAAAAAACAAACAAGTCTATTGTTTTGCTTTCTTGACCACAATCTTCCTATTAATGGAAAACTTCCCTTTTTGTGACATTATTTCCCTGGTACCGCAAAAGTCATATTTTAATTCAAATCTAGAGCAACCTAGCAACTATGAAACCACCGAGAACACTGTACATACTTCACCCAGTCTTCTTTTTTTGTAGTTTCATTATAAGCCTCTTCACATCCCACACATTCATCTTCATCCCATTCTTCTACTGACATACCGTCATCTTGGACTAGATCTGCAGAATCATAGCTTTCTGAGTATGAACTTTCAAACTGTGTCACTTTGCCAGATGGCTCCTTTTTTGGCTTGAGAAATTTCTTATTTGATTTAATTTTTTTCTCAGTTGATCTTGTTTCTTTTTTTTTTTGTTTATCTTTCATTGCTTGCTCAACTGCCTTCCTTACAACACAAATGTTCTGAGCTGAATTTAATACTTTTAAAACAGTCGTCAAACAGAGTCATTTTTGACGCTGTAAGGCTACTAGAAGTACTGGGGATACTAGCAAGATCAAATTGAGTTCTTGGTGCTGCACAGGAGACAGAAAAATTAACAGTGTCACTTGTTGGTACACTAGTTACAGCATTGGAGTATTGGCCGATAAGTTCTGCATTGGAGGCAACAGGATCAACCTTGCCGGTCGGTGCACTAGCGAGAGTGTGCGCCAATACTTGGACAACGGGCACTGCACCGGAGGAATCGGGCTCTAGGTAGGCGTAGACTGGTATTACAGACATATCTAGAGGGACTATGCCACAAGCTTGAAATCCACTCACACCGTTTTGTACACCTGCAGCTTTGGTCCATGTAGAGTTAAGAAGTTTTCCAAACTGCAGACAATTGATCTTTCTGGATGGATTGTTTGTAATGAAATAATTACAAGCGCTATAAAAGTAGGGCTTAAGTGATTTGAAAAAGGATAGGTCCAAAGGTTGTAGCCAGTGTGAAGTATGGGGTGGAATGCTCATAAAAATGATTTCTTCTTGCTCCGTGTACACTAGGACTTCCAAGGAACTGGTGTGTGAAGTTTAACCGTTAAGTAAGAGAAGTACTTTCCAGGCTGGTTTTCTAGGTTGGAAATGACTTTTTAACAAGTGCAGAAAAATTTCATTAGTAAAATAAGAAGATTTTTGTGACATTTTTACAACTGAGCCAGGAGGCGTCCCGTCCATGTACTCAACTTTCAATTCTTGCCCTTCTTTATGCAGTATGGGGGAAGAAATGTACCTTCAACGCTAGCACAAGCTAGAACAGAAACGGTTTCACCCTTTTTCCCTGACGTAATGGAAGTTACATTTTTGGAATCTTTAATGGCAACAACATTTCCTGGCTTGTTGTTCAGTTGAAGCCCGGTTTCGTCCATGTTAAAAATGTGCCCAGGCTTTTCAACCAAATTGTTTTCCAAAATAACACTTTCGAGTAACTTAAAGTACTCTTCCACCTTCCACACACCTCGTGTTCATTCCCTTAGCTCTGGATACAGATACACTTTCTGATTTTCTAATAGTAAGAGTAGGATTTCTTAAAATAAAAGAGTTTAGTCAATCATAACCAGCTTTTCTAGTTTCCTTGTTGAATTTGTGAGGTAGTTTTAGCTTTTCAGCAAGTTCAAACGCCATGCTTCTCACTGAATCCCTGCAAGGAGTAAACCCATGAGCTTGTAACTTTTTTATGTGGCCTACAATCTTCTGTTCTAAAAGTAAAAGTCTGTTCTTCTCTAAAAGTAGAAGAAGAACTAACTAACAATTTTAAGGCTAGCAATGGGATAAGACACGTGGATTAGTTTATGTTGATTTCCTCTCATTTGCTATCCTTCTTTCGTTCTTATATTTTTCATTATTTCACCCATGATCAGCTTAAGCTTACTTAATGTACCTATTTTGTCTGTCACCCGAAGACCTAATATCATACATAAAAAAAAATCAAACTTACCGTTTTTATACCACATAATCTTAAGTAGCAAAATTGTTTTTATCATTGTCTATAATTTTATAAGTATAAATAAGTTATATCGTTTATATATGTCTTGAAGGCACGTTCGTTTTTTATTGGCTTACCGGTTTATCAAATAATATTTCAGTTTTACTCACACACCTTGAAAAAACAATACACTCGCCAGCTATTCGATAGTGGTTTGACCAGTAACACTCAGTCGTACCCAAAATAATTGGTTCACCAATAAAAATGTACGAACTTAAAACAAGTTTTACAAATAAGGCCAGTGAAAAACCTGTCTCAAATTTATTTGACTAATAGTAAGCTTTGGGTGTTACCGAACTGGTCTTAATTTACACGAATCGCATTGACAGTTACCTATTTCGGAACAATTTTATTTTAAATATGAACTGGGGTAGAGATGATTTGAATAAGATTAATAAAGATGAATGTTTATCATATTTTAGTATCTCTCTACCAGCTATTGGTTTTTGTCTACAATATAATTAATTCAAAATATTGCTAAATCTTTAAAAATGCCACAAACATCGACTTCTTGATTTAACCAAGATATCCCTCATTAATGATTGTTAATTACCCAAATTTAGATCAATCAAATTTATATTTTTAAAAATTGAGACTGCTTGAAATACGGTATTCACAAATTTAAAAAGAAAATATCTACTATATTGATTGGCATCGGTTTTTATATTTACATTTGTTTATGTTTTATATTTAGCAACAAAAACATCACTTTTTGCTCGACTTTATTTAAAATTTAATATAAATGGCAAATTAAATATATTGTTTTTTATTGTTATGCTACTATTTATATTTATCAAACAATTCCACTTTTAAATAAATTCTCTCGTACTCGTTAGGAATATAATTAATAGGAAACCACTTTTTCATACTCTTTTTGACATATCCGCCGATTGATATTTATGAGTTTTAACATTAAAAATATCATTTGAGCCGACTTTATTTCTAATTCAGTAAATATTCCAAATGAAATATATATATATATATATATATATATATATATATATATATATGTATGTATATATATATATATATATATATATATAGAGAGAGAGAGAGAGAGAGAGAGAGAGAGAGACTAACATTAAATCGAAACGGAACTGTCTTCGTATATTTATCGTCCTTACTCGACGCAATGAGAACAAAAACGATGGTAATGGGTAAATTGTTGATGCATTGTGGAATATAAATATTCCCAGCATCGCTCTGAAGCTTGGGTATATAGTTTACTGTAATTATCATCGACACATTTAACTTCATCTTTCCTCACTAGAGATCTCTAGTAGCATACTCTGGTAATTCTTTTCCTATAATTGCCAGAGTAGTCGGTGCATTTTGGTTTTGTTTGAGTCTTCTTACAAACTCTATCTGATGACGGGTAGACCCAGAAACACGTGTTAGGGAGTGGTGAGAGACTCAAATTAAATCGAAACGAAACGAAACTCAAGGAAAAGTGGATGCAATAGCAAGAAAAATGGCAACAACACACAGATAGAACCAAGACATGTCGGATGCAAGAACGAGAGAAGAAGTAAATAACGAATACACCAGGATTAAAAGAAGAAACGAATTTTTAATACAAGAAGAAGACCAGCCCAAATGAAGTCGCCAAAATCATCGGAAAACTAAAAGGGAGCAGAGCGCCAGGACCAGAAGGAATACACAACATCACCCTCAAGGAACTACCAAAGAAGATCATAGTACAACTATACTATATATTCAAGTAGTGCCTGGAAAAAGGACACTTCCGAAACAACTGGAAACACGCCAAGATAATCCCCCTGCTTAAACCTAGGAAGGATGGAAGAAGACCAGAAAGCTACAGGCCAATCTCTCTCCTAGAAACAATCGGAAAAATCCTGGAAAAAGTCATCTACAAAAAGCTGATGAAGCATGCAGAAAGAAGAAGAATCATCCAAGAAGATCAATTCGGATTCAGAATAGAAAGTTCATCATTTTCACACAGGAACACAACCCAACCCACCAGTGCACGAAATTACAGTTGGAGGAAACAGGATCCAAGCAGGAGTTTTAGTCAAGTATCTAGGAGTCCACCTCGACATAAGACTAAACTTCCAGTTGCATACACAAAAAACCAAGGTAAAAGCTAATGCTGCTAAAAAACTAAAAACTCTCCTATATTTTCAGGACCAGTCCACTAACGAAGGCCAAGAAGATCCAGTTGTACCAGGCCTACATTAGACCGATGATATTGTATGCAGTCCCAGTTTGGAGTTCAATAGCGGAGACCAACTGGAGGAGACTTGAAGCCACAGAGACATTAGGGAAGAAGCTACAGGATCATAGACGGATCAACATGGGAAGAAAGAATAACAAATGCGACCATCAAGGAAAGACTACAGCACACACCACTGAAGGAGGTGGCCGAGAAAAGGACCAGGTACTTCTTCCAGCAGGCCACAAGAAGACTCCGTAAGACCAAAGACATCCTCGAGAAAAACAGGGTCCAGAGGATGTTCAGAAATACCCATAAACTGATTGACCACATGATCAGGGACTAGCCGGATGGATGCCGAAGAACAGCTAACCAGGAAAGTAGGTAGGATGCCACAAAAAGTACCTACAGAAGAAGAAGCCAACAACAGAAGCCCAGGAATCCGAGAGGAAGAACCATACAAGTCAGGCGGTGTAAGAGCTTGACGTCGAGAAGAAAAATAAGATACTTAACAGTTTAGAAATGGCAATAAACGTTTTTTTTTTATTTTATTATACTTCGTATATATATATATATATATATATATATATATATATATATATATATATATATATATATATATATATATCGAAATTTTTAAAAGACTCGAGAGAACATCCAGGTAGTATGGACTGGAATTAAATGAAGAGATAACCAAGTATATGGAGATAAGAAGAAATAATGAACATTTAGGACAGTTTTGGAAAGTATCTGCCCCAGATAAGGAATATAGCTCTGAGATCGTTGGACAGTTCGATTATTTGATTAAAGTAATGAAGTGACTCAAGATATCGAAAAAAAAATGGCTTAAGATAGTAAAAGTGCTGGACCTCTAAATAAGGTGCTGAGATCAAAGAAAATATCCAGAGGGGCAAAAAGAAGAGTATATACAACGGTTATCCGACCAACGGTGCTTTATGCTAGCGAGACCTGGATCTTAAGCAAAATCATAGAACTGAGACTAGATAGATGGGAGCGAAAGATACTCAGAAGTATATATGGAGGTACAAAAGATATGCATGTCTGTAGAAGAAGAACAAATAATGAAATAATGCAAATATATGGACAACAAAAAAATTTGAAACATTGCGAAAATTAAAAAGAGCACGGCCAGGAAGAAAATTGATGAAATTGGTAAAAGAAAACTTGGAACTATTGTTAGAGGGGGGAAATCCAGTCTTTGTACAAAACTGGGGAAATCTAGCACAAGATAGAAACAAATGGAATCAAACCATTGAAGCCTCTTGGGCCTGATTGAGCTGATATGAGCTATATATATATATATATATATATATATATATATATATATATATATATATATATATATATATATATATATATATATATATATATATATATATATATATATATATATATATATATATATATATGTATATATGTAGATTTTATTTGATGCGGGTTTGTTTGTTTATATAAAAAATATAAATATAATTTTAGGTTGTTTGTAGGAATCTGTTTGACCACTCAAATCTGTTTAAAATCATAGGAATCAATGACGGGCGCGATTATTTGTTCCTTTTTTAGTATTGTGCTTGGCTGGGCATTCATAAAACGCCACTGAACATATTATTTCGTGCCATACCCGAGACATGCGAATCAGACAATAAACGGGAAGAAAAGAAGTGCTTACGACTCAGGTTTTGCAGTACGCTGTAAGTAATACATGAGATACATTCTGAAATCACAATATACGACGTCAGCGTTCCGAAACTAGCATAATGTTACGTAATAGAGCGTTGCAGATAAGTGAATGGTATAGACAATATTTTGTCCGAATTTTGACTTGTAGTTCCACTTGAATTATACGAGGGCACTTCAAAATTATCTATTAATTTTATAAAATTGCTTAGATATAAATATTTTTAGTATGCAGAGTATCTTCTATGCTAGATATATACTATATCTTCTCTATTGGCTCTCAGGGTTTCTGTGTGGTCTTCAATGGCTCAAGTTTTGGCTTTAAAGTCTCTTGTTATGTAGTGTATTTTTCTAAACACAGATCTCTGGGCTGATTGTTTAGATCGTGGCTCTCAATCTTTTTACATATATTGTGATAGTACTGTTGTTTATCGGCCTTAAATCTTCGTTTTCTTTCTTACATCACTTTGACGAAGACTTCTTCCATTCTCAGCTATTTCAAGGGTGTCTTCTATTCTTGAATGTCTATTGGTTTCTTCTATTATCTTAGCAATATACTCATCTATAAATTGATAAAAATTTGAAGAATTTATATGGTCCCTTGTGAAGATAACCGTGAAGTATATGGGGCTTTATGCCGAAAGTTTGCTCGGAAAATTAAAATAGTTTTATCAAGCTGCCATCAGGTACATACCAATTCATATTTTTGGGAACACCGTCTCAGGACTTGCAACTTCAACGTGGAGTCATATGTCGCCATGTTACCTAATCCAACGGTAACTTTAACATCATAAGTATTTATAAGATATAATGTCGAACAAATGTAACTAATTATTTGTTAACCGGTTTTTACCCATATATTTAGTGGCTACATTCATGTACTCCTAGACACCGATGATGGAATGATGTATTCCGAAAACGTTTTGTCTAACACAGCCCGTTTGGGTTTTTAAATATTATATACCTTTTACAAAGGATTTTAATTAATAGGTAATTAATATTTTTGTTATCACTTGTTCTTTTATTGCCATCTTTATTATCTTTATCTTCTTCTTTAATTCTGAATTGCTCCAAAACCGCGGCAATAGTATTATCGATAGAATTTAAAACTTGAACTGGTTGTGGAGATTCTTCTGTATCTGATCGAACTTGATCGCGAGGAAGATTGGAATTACAAACATAATCTACAAACGTTATAAACTTTTACTTACTCTGAGCAGTAGAAGTATTAGGTAAATCTAGAATACCATCGTCCTTCCTGGTCGTGTGTTGTACTTTTTTTCGTGCAAGAAATTTGGGTGACGAGGTTTCACCTTCACTACCTTCATCACTAATCATTTTATCGCCCCATAAATTTCTTTCGTTACACCTTCTGAGAACATATCGTCTAGAAGCATTTGAATTCGATGTTGTTCTTTCTCAAAACTCATTTTTTCAACTCTTCTTCTCTTCTTCTTTTTCTTTTTATATAGACATAACTGTCTGTTTTTCAATGTGTCTCCAGTAAGTTGTCGTTCCATCGTTTTCATGGTCTTCCCACTGATCGACTTCCTATTGGAGAACCGTCTCTTGCCGTCTTTACTACTCTATTTGTTGTCATTCAGATTATATGATTCTACTCTTCTATTTCTTACCCAGTTCTTGATGTTCTCCACCTTGCATCTACGTCGTATATCTGTACTTCTAGCTCTGTCCCATAGTGCCTTACCATCAATTTTTCTAAGTATTTTAATCACTGTTGTTTCTAACATCCTTTTAGTCCTCTCTGTATCAGGTCTTGTTTCTGCCCGTATGACTGTTTTGTAAATTATGCCTTTCGTTTCTTTTCCAATATTTTTATTTCTCCATATTGTTTCATTTAGGCAGCCTGCGGCTCTGTTTGCTCTATTCACTTGATCTCCCACTTCGGTTTCGAGCTTTCCGTAGCTAGATAATGTGATACCTAGATATTTAAACTCCATCACTTGGTCTATTATCTGACCTTCTAGCTCCAATTTACATCTTAGTAAATTTGCTGTTGTAACCATGCATTTTGTCTTTTTTGGGGAAATTAAAATGTTAAATTTTCTGGCGGTTATATTAAATTGGTGTAGCATACGTTGTAAACCATCTTCACTTTGAGAGAGTAGTATTGCATCGTCTGCATAGCAGATTATTTTAAGTTGATTTTCTCCCATTCGGTATCCTTTTTAATTTCTTACTTTTTTTATTATTTCATCCACAATCAAGTTGAACAATAGAGGACTCAATGAATCTTCCTGTCTTACCCCATTGCCAGCTTTAATAGGGTCGGTGAGTTCTTCTTCTACTTTTACTTTTTTTGTTGTGTTGTTTTGTTAGATATTTTCGATCATTTTGGTTATTCCTAGAGGTATTTCTCTTGTGTACAGTAAGTGGATAACGTCTTTTAATTTGACCCGGTCAAATGCCTTTGTAAGGTCCACGAAACATAGATATGCCGATTTGTTGTATTCTAATGATTTCTCTTCTCAATATAAATATAGCGTCGGTAAATGATCGTCCCGACCTAAAACCTTGTTGTTCTTGTGTTATCATTTCATATAATTTATTTGTTATCACTTTGGTTGTTAATTTTAGTGTTTAGTGTTTAGTGTGTACATTAATTCCTCTGTAATTTTCCGGGTCCGATTTGTCGCCCTGTTTGAAAAGAGGTATTAGGATGCTTGATCTCCATTCTTGAGGAATTTTGTTTTATTCTATTATCTTTTAGTTTTAATAGTTGTTTGGTTAGATCTGGTTCTCTGTAGCTGTGGTCGCTACCTACATCTGCTGAGTTCGGGCATCTTACGTCGATTATTTTTGATGGATGTATATTATCTCTGTTGGTTATAACATAATCTATCATAGATCTTTGTCCACGGGTGTTATTAAATGTATATTTGTGTTGGTCTTTGTGGTCAAAAAATGTGTTGTTTAATCTTAGTTCGTTATTCGTGCAGAAGTTGATCATCAGTTTTCCATTTTCGTTCTTAACATTCTCGTTATGTTTTTGCTTAATGCCGGGTGTTACTTTATTGCCTATTCGAGCGTTAAAATCCCCCAATATTATCATCTTTCCTCTGACTTGATCTACTACTTGTTGTAATTGGTTAAAATGCTTCACTTGTTGTTTGCGGCTTGTTTTTTTTTGGGCCGTATACTCCGATGATGTTCAGGTCTTCCTTCTCCATTCCAGGGCCATAGAATACATCTTCTATGGCCCTGTTTGCTTTTTTTCCCAGCATTTGCGCTGTAGAGCACAAATATCTATTTGTTTCTCTCTCAGCACTTGGGTTATTTCTTGGTCCCTTGAGTTGAGTGATCTGATATTCCAAGTAATGATTTTCATCTGGGTTTTGGATGTTTTTCGCTTGTCCTTATTTCTTGCCGTAGTTGTCTTCAAAGTATCAACTCTCTATAGCACTATGACAAACTTGCGACAGGAAGACAGGTTGCAACAGGAAAGTGATGTACTAGTTGTATGCCGCTTGGCCACAGTCATCAAAAATATTTCTGTAGGTTCTGTGGCACTTAAGCTGTGCCGCAACAAAAAAAAATAAAAAAATTATTTGAGTTAATTTTTTATTTAACTAGCGATTAACGTGTCTCCCATATTTCTTGTGATCTACTCTTACGAATGGAGCGCATACATTTGTGCACTTCTTGGGAAAGGTCGTCCTTCTTTCTTAGTTTTATCCTCGTTGTCTCTCTGCGTTTGTTGGACGCTTTAAATTTGAGCTTTATTTTAGCTACAAGGAGAGTATGATCTGATTCGCATATCGCCCCTGGATATGATCTGACTGTTTTGGATTAATGATCCCTTTAATCCCCCAGGATTTGTGTACATACGTGAAATTTATTGGTCCAAGATTAGTGCATTAATGCTAACCGCATGGCCCTGTCCTTAGCCCTCTGTGAATTAAACTGTCCACTATGGATCTGTGTAGCATAGGCATTAATTGTAATATCTTACAATATGCAAGTGCTTTTTGTACCTAGACTGTAAACAATTTATACCAACAGTGTATTAATTCAATATAGTTAAAAAAGTTAAAAAAGTTAAAAAAGTTAAAAAGTAGAAAAGTTTAAATATGCTCAAAGTAGTTAATCACTTCGGATAGGGTCCAACCCTAAAACTAATTTAATGTTTTGTCGTACATATACTATATCTCTTTCTAATTATAGTAGCTTTATTTATGTGTATATCATTAACAGTCGGCTGAAAAAACTAATGAGGGTGCAATTAAGTATTTCATCCAAGCTCTGGCGAAAGAATAAATAACTTTTCCTCAAAATAAAATTTCCCTCTTATATATTTCTCAACGATATCATAAAATAAACCAAATCGTTTGGGAATTTTTAAAAAGAACGAACAGAAAAATTTAATATGGAATGGATGATTCAGCAGAAAGCTGTTTAGTTTTTGTTCGTCCTGTCTACCCTTATGTTATATTACCCTTCTATCCGTTGCCGGTTTTGTATGTTAGTAAAGTCGCTATGAAAAGCACCTTAGCGTGAAAAGTGTCCCTGTCTAACTTCTTGCTAAGCAAATGGAAATTTCCGTAAATGGATTAAATCAAACACTCTTTTTTAACCGCTTTATTAATAATATTCTTGATGTTTCTTGTTTTTCTTAGTGTGATTTTTAAACGTCACATATAAATAGGAGGATTTAGAAAGGTTTCAACAATGCTGTTTAAAAAAAAAAACTAGAGAAGATATAGAAAAGTTATGCCTTTAAAATTAAGTATTATTAGGAATAAATTATGATTTAGCCTAAAAATTAGAAAAGCTTCATGACAGAATTGTATGAATTTGTTTTATTTATTTTAAATTAAAGTGTCTCGGCAACTATGGGCCATTGACACTGGTACAAAGTTTATTACAATATGTTTATGTTTCCATATATATATATATATATATATATATATATATATATATATATATATATATATACAATCTGTTTATATACAAGTTAGGATACATTAGCAACATCTTAATATAATTAAACTAAGTAGTAAAGGTGACAGTCTTTTAGGAAACGAATTATGGTACTGTACATGTTTGTAGAACCGAGTCTTCTTCTTATGGTGCCATATCCATAGTGGATGTTGGCGAAAATTCTGGCATACTCCTCTCGGTCTTGTGTGGCTCTAAAGAGTGCATGGGAATCGAGGTTTGTCCAATTCCTAATGTTTTTAAGCCATGAGTATTTCTTTCTTCCGATGCCTCGTTTTCCTTCTATCTTGGAATTTCAAAATATATGACCGAGATAAGCAGTTTTTCTTCTTTTTATTATTGGCAGAAATTATCGTTCTCTGCCCATTATTCGACGATTTGTTGTGTGATTTGTCCAGGGAATTTTAAGTAGTCTTCTAAATACCCACATTTCAAAGGCCTCCAATCGGTTCATCACATTGGCCTTTATGGTCCAGGTTTCTACACCATATAGCAGTATGGAGTAAATGTAACATTTTACAAAGCGATATCGAAGCGTTAAGTTAAGGCTGCTGTTGCTTAGCAAGGTTCTCATGTTAGTAAATGCTGTTCTGGCTTGCTCAATCCTGCTACGTATTTCTGTATCTGGATCTAGATCTTCAGTTATCCAACTACCAAGATATCTGAACTTGGGGACCTTTTGGATGTTCTTATTGTTTATTCTTATATTTAATTGCATATTTCGTGTTCTACTAATTACCATTACAAATAAAATTAAAGACAGTCAAGATTTCCTTTCACGCAAAAATAGTCTATGTATCTGTTGATACGTATTTCGCTTTAATAAAGCTCATCAGAACAGTTATTCATAGGCTTTCTCAACGTGAAAATTAATCTTTTCCTGTCTTTGTGAAGCAACGATAAAATGGCTTCGAAACGGACGCAATAGCGACATCTGATATTAAATCCGTAAAATAGTTTCGAAACACAATTCAGATAACTGCCTTAATCTGAACCTTCTATAAATGCAAGGTATGACAGACGCTGATAAAGATGTTAATAGAGACATGGGGAATCTAAAATTTGCATTCCACGACATGTCTCCTCAGCTAAGCAGAAATCGTTAGCGAATTGGTTTCTTGTACTCATACAGAGTAGATCCGAATAAAAATAAAATTAAAGACAGTCAAGATTTCCTTTCACGCAAAAATAGTCTATGTATCTGTTGATACGTATTTCGCTTTAATAAAGCTCATCAGAACAGTTATTCTGATTAAGATTAAGATTAAGGCAGTTATCTGAATTGTGTTTCGAAACTATTTTACGGATTTAATATCAGATGTCGCTATTGCGTCCGTTTCGAAGCCATTTTATCGTTGCTTCACAAAGACAGGAAAATATTAATTTTCACGTTGAGAAAGCCTATGAATAACTGTTCTGATGAGCTTTATTAAAGCGAAATACGTATCAACAGATACATAGACTATTTTTGCGTGAAAGGAAATCTTGACTGTCTTTAATTTTATTTTTATTCGGATCTACTCTGTATGAGTACAAGAAACCAATTCGCTAACGATTTCTGCTTAGCTGAGGAGACATGTCGTGGAATGCAAATTTTAGATTCCCCATGTCTCTATTAACATCTTTATCAGCGTCTGTCATACCTTGCATTTATAGAAGGTTCAGATTAAGGCAGTTATCTGAATTGTGTTTCGAAACTATTTTACGGATTTAATATCAGATGTCGCTATTGCGTCCGTTTCGAAGCCATTTTATCGTTGCTTCACAAAGACAGGAAAAGATTAATTTTCACGTTGAGAAAGCCTATGAATAACTGTTCTGATGAGCTTTATTAAAGCGAAATACGTATCAACAGATACATAGACTATTTTTGCGTGAAAGGAAATCTTGACTGTCTTTAATTTTATTTTTATTCGGATCTACTCTGTATGAGTACAAGAAACCAATTCGCTAACGATTTCTGCTTAGCTGAGGAGACATGTCGTGGAATGCAAATTTTAGATTCCCCATGTCTCTATTAACATCTTTATCAGCGTCTGTCATACCTTGCATTTATAGAAGGTTCAGATTAAGGCAGTTATCTGAATTGTGTTTCGAAACTATTTTACGGATTTAATTACCATTACCTTCGTCTTGTCTATATTAATCTTCAAGCCCAGTCGTTCTCCTTCAGTGTTTTTAAGACAAGTATATGGAGACAAACGTGGCAAATGCTTACTGCATATACACCGATGGCTTTAAAATGAAAGAAGGCTCAGGATGCGGGATATACTCCAGATCACTGAACCTAAGAATAAAGTGGGGTATGGGCAAAAATGCCAGCGTAGTTCAGACAGAATTGACTGGTATCTCCATAGCCGCAAAAGAGATAACCCAAAAAGGTATAGCAGGGAAAATTATAATGATCTGCACAGATAGCAGACAACCGCTACTAACCTTGAATAGACCACGTGTCACATCAGGGTTAGTAATGGAGTGTCACGAGTCACTAACTCAAGCTTCGGGTGGTAATACCACATCATCCTGAGGTGGGTTATAGGACACAATAGGAATAAAGCAACCGCATTGCTGATTAATTATCTAGGAAGGCGGCAGGCCTAAGACTCTTAGGACCTGGGGATCTTTTTGGTTGGTCAACTACAACAATCGCGCGGACATTGTCAAATGTCACTTCCATACGCAAACCGTAAAAAGCTGGAAAGAAGGGCAAGGATGTAAACTTGCCAGGGTAACACTAAGTAACCTTGAATGGTCAGCATCAAACAAGTACTTGGGAATGACCAGGAAAAACCTACGTTTGGCAGTTGGTTTTTTAACTGGTCATTGTCAACTAAGCAAACACCTCCACACACTGGGGCCAGCAGACACACCTCTATGTAGGAAGTGTGAATGAGAAGACGAAACTGTAGAGCATGTCCTATGTGAATGCCCGGAGTTATCGTTAATACGAGAGTACGCGTTCGGCGAGTCCTGGCCCACACCTGCCCACATAAGAGAGATGTCTCCTGGTGACTTTCCTTCCTAGAAATGGCAGGATAGGCAATGAGCTAAGGGTGACAGCTTTCTGGGAGGATGCACAATGGATCAATTGTGGCCTAAGTGCTGTGAAACACAACTCGCCCTCCCTACTTTACAAATACAGATAGCACTAACTTAAAGAGCAAAAAAAATAAGTGCAAATCTATGCCACATATGTGGCGCACTCTATCAGCTACATCAAATTTTGCATCAAATTATAATTCCTCATACTCAAAAGCCCCCAGTTTAATATTTTTTACATAAATTTCCACAAACATAAAAGCTATAGAGAAAAATAAAAGTTTAAATTTCAACTTTAACACCCTGTATCTCCCTTAATATCAATATTTTATAAAAGCAAGTTAGCTTAAATCATAATATTTTAAAATATAGAATCTACTGTTTCTTTGTGTACGATTACTTAAGGACCATCCTGTATAAATAACTAATATTTTTTTAGAAGAAATTGTTTGATATCACCCTTAACATTGTACATTACTTACTTTTAATTAGGTATAAATTCCACATTTTTTCTATTACAACTTAGTCGCCAGTTTATCCTCTTAAAATGTGTATATCTTGAAAGAACCCTGTGTGAGTTCTATACACATAAGGGATTCTTTTTTCCAAAAAAAAAACAGCTCTCCATTCGGTAAGCTGACCTTACCATCTTTTTTTATTTTATTCTCACTGCTAAGCTAAAAAGGAACGTGCATTATGTTTGTTAAATCAAGCTGTATTTTTATTTTGGTTTATTTTGTGACGCTATAACGTTTTAATGTTTGTCTAAAAGTATATTAAGGTCGTTTTACTAATTTTTATTTATTCGCTCTTCATGCAATTTAGGTTCTGGACAGAAATACACGATTAGAGTAATTACTTTACAAATAAAATTAAACGCTACTAATTTTTAAATACAAAAAAGTTAAAGTATACTCAAAAAATATGCGTATATACTCCATATTTAGGAAATCTAAAATAGCCTCCCAAAAAACATGAATATGATGATGATATCACTTCAGAATATATTATAACCAAATTTCGCACATAAAAAGGGATAACACGCAATCTAAAAACATCAAAATTAGAGGAGGGGTACGGTAAGGTTGCATTCTTTCTTCACTACTATGTCACTTGTACTCGGAAGTTATTGAGCAAGAGGTACTGGACAACAAAACAGTTGACGTTATAGTAACCGGAATCTTTATTATTAACTTGAGGTATGTAGATGACACTGTATGTATGGATGTATGGCAGAGAGTATTAAAGATTTATGGCTTAAATATAAACTGGGATATTAGAAACCAAGTTTCTAATATTTACCAAGAAACAAAATAATAATGCCCAACTTATAGATATAGATATCTTGGAACTTTATTAAATGAGAATAATGATTTTGCAAAGGAACCAACAACCAAAATTGAAATTACAGTAGACAAATGAGAATCCGTGCAAAGTATTTGCAGAAATTTATACGTGGACAAAAGTATAATCAACGAGTGGCGGCGCAATAGAAAAACTATCGAAGGCTTTTGTACACAGATTGAAACTGAAAAAGTTTCACAAAAGCATTGCACACTGAGAAAAGCAAAACACGAATTGGTGGAAAATGCTCTGTGGTTGTGGTTCGTTCAAGAACAAAGACGAGGAACCACGTTAAGTGGACCAATCCTAAAAGAGAAGGCTATGATCTTGCACTCAAAGCTTCAACCAGAAGAGGCGTTCTCGGCTAGTGAGGGATGGCTCTCATGATGGAAAAAGAGACACGGGGTCCATTTTATTGGAGTTTGTGGCGAGGAGCTGTCAGCAAAACCACCAGCGGCCAAAATTTTTTCTGCAAAATTTAAAAAAATCATTGTTGACCAAAACTTGAGTCCAGAGCAAATCTACAACATCGACGAAACTGGGTTAAATCAGACATCTGTCCAGAAAAACCTTTGCCACCCCAGAAAAGTGGCAGCAGGATTTAAAGTCAGGAAAGAAAGGATAACGGTCGTCTTGTGTTCAAATGCCTCGGGGACCCACAAGATACCCCTATTTGTCATTAGCACAGCAGTAAAACCGAGAGCGTTTAAAAACATAAACATGGAAACTCTACCAGTGTATTACCAGTCGCAGAAATCAGCAAGGATGAACACATATTTGTTCAGAGAATGGTCTGTATGCTAATTTGTTCCGAAAGTGAAAAACCATTTGACAAAATAAATTAAATCTGCCCATCAAAGCACTTCTATAGCTGAACAACGCGCCTACTCAGCAGGAAGGTCTGCAGTGTGACGATGAAAAAGAAATTAAACTGCTGTTCCTGCCACCCAATGTAACCAGTCTTCAACAGCTAATGGACCAAGGAGTCATTGAGTGCTTCAAGAGAAAGTATCGCCGAAAACTGCTTTCTGAAGTTCTTTCCAAACTGGACGCTGATGACAACTTAACCTCTTAAAAGTGCTGAAGTCAGTTAATATGAAGAATCTTGTGTACATATCGGCCAAGGAATACGACGAAATACCACCGTCGACATTAGTAAAGTCTTGGAAAAAACTTTGGACAAAAATAGAAGATAAGATTGACCAAGCAAACACATCAGCAGATAAGCCAAACAACATTCTTGTTAACGAGCCAGATGACAATGCAGCTCTATTGCATGACCTTCAGCAACTACCAAACTGTGGTCCCATTGTTAAAGAAGATGTTTTGGAGTGGATCAACGAGATTTTGAACGACGACGAAATCGCCGTGTGTCATTCAATCACAAAGTTTTCAGGATATAGCTTTACAGAAGAATCCTGAGAAAATTTTAGGTAGACAAAGTCATGAATGAAGAAGTCTTGCGAAGACTTTCAAAAGAAACAGAACTAAATATTGAAATTAAGATACCAAAACTACAATACTTTGTCTAGGTAATGAGAGGAACAAAATACCAGCTTCTGTAATTCTGCACTTGCTCCTCTAATCAGCATTTAACAGAGTTCCGATCATCATGTTGATCGTTAACCTTCGAAAGAAGATGGCACCTGAAGAAAAAGAAGGCTTTGGTGGAAGTCTAATCACTTTTTTATTCTATTATTTAGAGAAATCGGTCAAATTAGTCTTTTTAAAATTAAACCTTCTTTTAAAAGTAACTCACAGCAGATCTGTAATTCGATCCAATCTGTAACTATTTTTTTTTTGTTAATTTCGTTATTCTTGCACTAAAAAATATATTATCATAGTTGCACACTTGTCTCCATCGCCTACAAGAGCCTTAAGACTATAATACCTTACTGATAAAATTAAAAACTTAGTCTTGCTTTTGTTTTCTAATTTACTTGTCTTTGAAATCGCTAGTTCTTGTCGTTTTTACGCCGAAAGACATACTCCACCAAGGTACACTAGTTTTAAATACTTTTAGAATTAATTTTTCACTACTTCGCGAATTTTTTCATTTAAAACACGTCGCAAAATAATTCTGCAACTACTTAATCCTGCCTAGCCTAAAGCGAATAACAACCTTATCACTTTTTTCGTTTAGTCAAATTAAAATGCAATTTAGAATTACTGCGGATTTTCTGTTCCGAAAAAAGACGAAGATGTGTAGCTATCAGAGGAAATCCAGAAAATAAATTAAGCAAGAATGCTAATTTCTTACAAGAATTTTTCTCATTTCGTCGGTTAGACCACAAAAAATCTCTTGATCTTTAAAAAAGGACAGTAGAAAAAAAGTTACACCCTGCTAAAAATGTAGGTCACTTATTTTTCCTTGTTTAATTCTTGTCCTAAATAAAAAGGTTGTGTATTTGTAACGTCTACTAAGTATACTTGATGATATTAATTTAGAAGGACTACACATTTTTATGTTCATTTAGAGAAAAATCAGTTAATGTAATGAGAGTAGTATTAACATATAGAGAAATATTTGAATGATTTGATAAATTCGTATAAAACTTTACTCAGAAGGTTTCTAAAATCAAGCGTATGAAAGTTTAACGCATTGGAAAACAGTTCTCAGGTGGATTCCATTTATACTGACTTGTCTAAAGCATTCGACAGGGTAGATTATTGCTTTTTATTGCATAAACTGAAATTTTTTGATGTGTCTAGCAACTTTTTTACTTTACTGGTTGAAAAGTTATATGCAAGACCAGTCATTGTGTATCAAACTGAAAAGTTTTACTCTAACTTTTCAAGCTTTAGAGTGCCCCAAGGTGCCCATTTAGGACTTCTACTCTTTGCAGTTTTTGTTGCTGATGCTTCGCTGTGAAGTCCCGAGAATAATCAGATGGCCTAAAATGGTTTCGTATTATTGGAGACTGTTCGGATTGTATTGGGTTACATTAGAGGTGTCAAACTTGAGGTCCGCGGGATGAACAAGTTAAAAACGATCTCGAAAAACGAAACGACAAAGATATATGATCTCAAGTTTTAAATCAACGATAATTCACCACTTTTTTAAATGAATTGGACAGTAAATATTCAGGTTTATTCTACTATAGCGAGATACGTTGGTTATCTTGCTCCAAGATTTTTAAATAATTCAGCAATTTGAAAGAAGAAGTATGTAACTTTTTACAAACTAAAAATCTAGATACAAGCTTGTTCTGCAATCAAATAAGATTTATCTTTTATGGTTAATATAACCCAACACTTATCTAATTTAAATTGATTGTTGCAAGGCAAGGATCAGATCATTATAAACATGCTTGACATATTTAAAGCATTAAAATGTAAACTATTTCTTCAGGAAAATCAAAAGAAAATAAAGATTTTAATCAAGATCGGTCAAATCAAAGAAAACGAATGGCAAGAATACTATAAAAAATTGCTAACCGAAGACCGCCCCGAATTCAAATAATCAGAAATAGACGGAATAGAAATCTACACACATGACGAAATCGAATTAAGCCTAGCTCAGGTAAACAGAACGATCAAAACTCTAAAGAACAAAAAAGCAAAAGGTCCCGGTGGAATACCAAATGAATTGATAAAAAACGGATCGGAAAAGTTATTCCGTATGATACATAAAATGTTTGAGAGAGCACTGAATGGAGAAGACTTACCGGCAGAATGGACCCAAGCATATATGACATCAATATATAAGAAAGGAAATAGAAAAAACTGCCAAAACTATCGGGGAATTAGCATTATATCGTCTATAGGCAGACTGTATGGAAAGACCATAAAGGAAAAATTAGAAATATATATACAAGATAAAATCGGAGAAGACCAGGCAGGTTTCACAGCGGGGAAAGCATGCTTAGATCACATTTACACGGTCGAACAACTAATAGAAAAAAGAATGGCCAAAAATAGATCGGTCCATCTGGCTTTTGTTGATCTTAAGAAGGTATATGACTCAATACCTAGAACCAAGCTATGGGAAGCAATGGAAGACATCGAAGTTCCACGAAGATTAATAAACACGGTAAAAGCACTCTACAAGAATAACGAAGTAGCTATCAAAACGGGCAATAGAATATGCAGTCCATTTAAGACGACAAAGGGACTACTACAGGGTTGCTCCACATCCCCCACCCTGTTCAAAATATTCCTGGAAAAAACCCTGAAATCATGGAAAAGAAAGTGCGAAGGAATGGGTATACCAGTAAGGAACGAATATCTATATACGCTAAGTTTTGCCGACGACCAAATAGTGATCGCACAAGACGAGGATGACCTCAGTTTTATGATGAGAAAACTGGAGCAGGAATATAAAAAGAATGGGATGGAAACAAACCTAAAGATAACTGTATTACCTTACAACGGAGAATACAGAAATAAAACAGCTGGAAATAGACAAAGGTAAACAAATCAAAGGAACAGACAAGTATAAGTATTTAGGTTTCATAAAATCAAACAAAGGAACAACGGAGGAAGATATAAAAAATAGACTAGGACAAACAAGAGACTGCATACGAAAATTGAACCCGGTACTATGGGATAAGAACATCAGCATGAAAACAAAGAAAAAATATATAATACCATGACAAGAAGTATCCTCACTTATGGGTGTGAAAATTGGACAATAAATAAGAAAACCAAAAACAAAATAAGAGCAACAGAGATGGAATTCCTAAGGAGAAGCTGCAGAGTAACAAGAAGAGATAGAATAAATAACATGGAGATTAAGAGGAGAATGGGAATAAACTCCGACATAATAGACTACATCGAACAGAAGAGGTTAACCTGGTACGGACATGTCAGAAGAGAAGACCAAAATCGGTGGATAAATAGAATAACAGAATGGAGCCCGATAGGAAGAAGAAAGAGAGGCAGACCCCGAAGATCTTTCAGAGATGAAGTGGACGAAGCAATGAGTAAAAGAAACCTACAGGAAGGGGACTGGCTAAACAGGAAACATTGGAGAAAACGGTTGAGTGAAGGAATACAGTGAAAACTGTGGAAATCCTTGTGTGTATATATATATATATATATATATATATATATACATATATATATATATATAAATATTTAACGCATTTCCCAACTTGCAAAAAAAATCTGGTTTTAATGATACTGCCTCGTATTATACGCAAAAAAAATTTCAAATTTTAAACAAAGTTTAGATTTTATTATTAATTTTTTTTTGTCAATAAATATGGACTCAATACCCAGTAATATGCAAATGGAAGTGATTGAACTTCAGTGCAACTCAAATTTGAGGGCAAAATTTAATAAAGTGGGTGTTCCTGAATTTTGCAAATATTTACCGGCAAGATTTGAAAATTCGCATATAAAATTATTTTCATGTTTGAAAGTACTTATCAGTGCAACCAATTATTTTCTGTTATAAATGAAAATAATTCTTCTAAGTTAATTATTACGAAACTGTATTAATAACGCTCACCTTGGGTCAATTTTGAAAGTAGTCTCGGCTAATAAAATTTTTCCGGACATAGGAAAGTTAGTAGCAGAGAAGAGATAGCCAAGTATAAGGATATAAACAAGAATTTAACTTTATATATTTTTATTATAATGTACTATTCAAAAAAATATATTAATTTTTATGAACAGGTTTTTTGCGGCCCACCTAAAGCTAAGCATTTTTTATTTGGCCCAAGTAAGCCTTTGAGTTTGACACCTTTGGGTTACAGCCATCATTGGACAGTGCAAATTGGCGTGTTAATAATCGTGAAAAATGTGATCTAGCTGTGGATCTTCAGAAAAATTTTGCCTTCAATCTGCATATAGATCTTATATGTAATAATTCTGTGAAACTTAAAACATTCTTAATTTTCGTAGGATTACATATCTAAAAAGTCTTTAATTTTCTCTTGTCCACTCCAAACTTGAAAATTCAACTGTGACCTTCTTCTTCTTAAAGTTCCATCTCCTATCGGAGGTTGGATATCATAACGGCTATGGTCACTTTGTTGGCTGCTGCTCTGAAAAGTTGTAGTGAACTACAGTTAAACCATTCTCTAAGGTTCCTTAGCCAGGAGATGCGTCTTCTTCCTATGCTTCTTCTTCCTTGGATCCTTCCTTGCATAATAATTCTCAGCAGCTTATATTTTTCTCCTCTGGTTATGTGACCCAAATACTCTAGTTTTCTTCTTTTTATGCTGTTCATAATTTCTAACTCCTTATTTAGACGTCGTAGTACCTCAGCATTTGGTAATCCTTTGAACCCACTGAATTTTTAATATTCTTCTGTAACACCACATTTCGAACGCTTCTATTTTTCTTATGTGTTGTTTCTTCAATGTCCAAGCTTCCATTCCATATAGTAAGATAGAAAATATGTAACATCTTAGAGCCTTCAATCTGAGATGCAACTGAAGGTCTCTGTTGGTAAGCATTGTCTTCATTTTCACAAATGCTTGCCTTGCAGTTTCAATTCGGACTTTGATTTCTCTGCTTTGGTCATTTTTGTCATCCACCCAGATTCCCAGATATTTGTATGTCTCTACTTTTTCTATTTGGGTTTGCTCTATCATTAATCTTTCATTTCCATGTTGCGTTTTTGAGATAATCATTAATTTAGTTTTTCTCTTATTTATTTTCTATTCTATTTACCAATTCTTGTAGCGATTCCAGGGTGTCTGCCATTATAACGGTGTCATCAGCGAATCTTATGTTATTTACTATTCTTCCGTTTACAGAGATTCCATCACCCAGATCCGCTATCGCTTCGTGGAATATGGCTTCACTGTACACGTTAAACAGTAATGGTGACAGAACACAGCCCTGTCTTACTCCTCTCTTTATATCTATATTTTCGGACTTTGGTCTTCTATCTTTATATTGGCCTTTTGATTCCAATACAGATTGATAATGATTCGTAAGTCTCGTCTGTCTATATCTTTGTTTCTCAGGACTTCTATTAGTTTTTCATGTCGGACCCTGTCGAATGCCTTCTCGAAGTCGATGAAACAGGAATAAATATCTAGGTTCATATCTAAGCATCTTTGAGAGAGGACATTAAAAGCAAACAATGTCTCTCTCGTTCCCAGTCCCTTGCGGAACCCAAACTGAGTATCATCCATATCATCTTCTAGTTTTCTATATAATCTTCCATGAATCACCTTTAGAAATATTTTGAGGGTATGGCTTATTAGTGATATTGTCCTATAGTCTGAACAATCTTTGGCATATACTGTTTTTGGTATTGCTACAAAGGTGGACACCAACCATTCCTGTGGGATTTTTCCAGTTTTGTATACTTCATTAAATAGGTCGAGAAATACAGGTAGAGTTTCATCGTCTAGACATTTCAGTAGTTCCGCAGGTATTTCGTCTGGACCTACAATTTTTCCGTTTTTTGCGTTTCGTATTGCTTGTTCGATTTCCTCTATTATGATCTCTGGCCCCGTTTCGCTGTCGATTTCTTACTGTGACCTATTTTCCTTTTATCTAAGCATGGATTGAAAAATTAAAGAAAATTCAAAGAAGATTTCTGATTTAGTGTTCTTTAAACTGCATAGACTATATTCTTTTTCTGGTATGAATGCGGAATCCAGTATGGAAGGTGGCGAATACTTTTCAGATCATCAGTCGTTAATATATAATGGAGCTTAAGATAGTGACGGATCAGGGACAGGTGCATAATTAGGAAGGACATTTTACCTTTACTACCTAAACTCAAGTGGACAAAACAAGATGAAAGAAATTTTGAAAATAATATAGAGGAACATATTCAGGGGCTAGAGGTGAATAATATGGAGCTAGAAAGTTTTGTTGAGCAACTGCAAAGAATCACTAAGGAGATCGCCAAGATGGGAGGAGTAGGCGAACAGAAAGGTGAGGAAAGGGGGTAATAGAAAAGGTAGACAAGTATGGTAGTACGTGTTGAAGAGGATCTAAGTATGACACGTGGCTCTTAAGAGTTTTGGTCTTTGGTGGTGGTTTTTAAAATTAAAAGCAGTTCGATATATTCATCAATCCCCTTAAAGACATTTCATCTGCACTTTTTGTGTCTTCTAAATCCAGCGCTAAAGTCTGACTAGCTAAGTTATGCAAAGCCTTATATTGACGATAAAAGTATGGATAAGAGTTTTTGTATGACGGAATTAAACGTAGCGCTTATAAGCCTAAAGAATAATAAAGCACCTGGCACCGATAGGATACCGGCCGAGTTTTATAAAAATCTTTCTGTTACTAGCAAAGTTTCGGAGTCTTTCTGGGACTCGGTCATTTTTTCTTTGCTCGAGAAAGGTTTGACAGATGATGTAATAAATTATAGGGGAATAAGTTACCTGAACGCAGTGGGCAGAGTCAGGGATTTTACTGGAATACCAGGCAGGTTATAGAGAGGGATATTCTACAGTAGATCAACTGTTTAATTTGATAAGAATTAATAAAATACGAAAACCAAGCGCTGTATAATCTCCTATTGTTTATTACCAAAAATAATAATTATATTACATATATACCACACATGGACAGAAACACCTACAGACCATTATTTTATGGTGATATTTAATACCAATTCCCAAATTAGAACAGGGGGTGGGTCTGCGATTAGGTTAATATTTCCAGATGCTCAATTATCACTTCATTGTATCTCAACCTTTCAACATGTATAGTGTAACAATTTTTACTTTTATGTTAACGTTTTTAGGTAAGTAAAAAATTAACAATAATTTCAACATGGACAAATATTTGCTCAATATATTCAAGCTATCTAATTATCACATTCTGTAAAAAGTACGTAACTATGATGGTTAAATTTTTCTAATTGGTAAACACATTTATTTATTCATAGAAGCAAAAGTTTTTTCAAAAAAGTGCATACATACAATGATATATTGTATGTTTAAAATAAGTAAATGTTGTAGTTAGTTTGAATATACAGGTTTATCATAATAATAACTAACATAAAATTATGTGTGATATAATTTTTCAAACATTAATATTGCATCATCCATACGAACGTCTATAAGGACAATGTTATCTGCGAATCTCAATTGACTGAGCTTCTCTCCATTTATATGCTATCAACATACTCGTTCAGATATGCCTTTCTAAAAGTATGTTCTGAAAGCGTCGTGAATAGTTTTGGAGAAACGGTGTCCCTTGCCGTACTCCTCGCTGTATACAGAATTTATTTGTTTCTTGATCAGATAGTTTTAAGCTAGCTGTAGCATCTTGGTGGATATATTTGATTATGTTAGTGTAGCGATGGTCTATTAGGCATTTTGTCAATGCTTTTAACATTTTCTGATTGCTTATGGTATCGATTGCTTTCTCGTAGTCGACAAATATCAGTGCCAATCGTTTGTTGTATTATGAAGACTTCTCTATCAGGGTCTTTATCACTAGTAAGTGGTTGTTAGTACTGTATTCCGATCTAAATCCAGCTTGTTCTTTAGGCTGATAGAAGTCTAATTCAGCGTCCAGTCTTTTTGTGATAATTTTTGTGAAAAGTTTATATATGTGTGAAAGCAAACTGATAGGATGGTAGTTTTTTAAATCTGTTATGTCTCCTTGCTTGTGTAATAAAGTAATGACTGCATTATTAGCTTAGCTGTATGAGGTTGTCTTCTAAAATGCAGAAAAGTATTAAATGTCATTTTACAGGAACACAATCTGCAGTTTGGGGAAGGAATGGTATGTCACGTTGATTTAACTGTTAGACGGGGGTTAGGCAAGGCTGCATTCTTAGTCCGCTGATATTTGCACTATTTCTTATTTTATTTAATAATACGCGATTTTCTAGGAGGAGGCGTTGATTTAAATGGATTTATCATTAAAATATTGCTTTATGTTGATAATATGGTAGTGTTGGTAAACAGTCAGAGGGTTTTACAAATTATGGTTAATAAATTAGGTGGGTATTGTAGACTATGGAATTTAAAGATCAACATGGACAAGTCAAAAATTATGGTGTTTAGACAAAAGGGAAAGAAGTTATTAAAGAACAGTGGAAAATAAATGCAGAAATGGTAGAAGTTGTTAATAATTATTGCTATTTTGGAGTGAAATTAACATCGCGACTATCTTTTAGTGCCCACTTGAACGAGAAACGATGAGCAGCTAGAGCAGTTATAAACATGGCTTGGCGACAGGTTTTAGCTAAAACTAATTTTCCACTATCATCTAATCTAAGGTGCGCATTTATGAAGGGGTAGTTTGATCTATTCTGACTTATAGAGGTTAAGTTTAGGGACTTGCGGAATTTAAGAAAGTTGAGGAAGTAAGTTTTTTATAAAAAAAATGTTGAATATTACTAGGTACTGTCCAAACTACATGTTGGATTTAGAAACTAACATATAACATGTGTATCAATTAACGATAAAATTACATAAAAATTATGTCCATGGAGTGCTAAAGTTTTGAGGAAGGACGCCTGCCAAAATTTCTTCTGCAGGAAATGATAAAAGTAAACTGTAGTTGGAGAAGAGATTGGGAAAAATTGGGGGAAAGATAGGGAGTGAAATTAAACACATAGTGGGAAGATAGACATTTTTGAGTAGATAAGCTGGAACAAGTGATAGGGCAATTCGTGCTGGGATAATGAAAAGAGCATTGGAGAGAGCAACTGAATCCAATTTCTTCAATCGTTATTGATATTTAATTGAACTCGGCGTTCACATGGGTCATATAAGTGATGAAGTGTATTATTATAATATGAAATGGATATTTAAGATTATATGTGGTGTATTATATCTTAATAATAGACCTGGTAGGGGTCTTCTTCTTCTTCTTGATGTGCCTATCCGTTACGAATGTTGGCAATCATCATGGCAACCTTTATCTTATCTGCAGAAACACAGAAAAGCTGCGCAGATGTTGTATTGAACCAGATTCTTAGGTTCTTTAATCAAGATGTTCTTATTCTTCCTGGACCTCGTCTTCCAAATATTTTTCCTTGCAGGATGGCGTGAAGGAGAGCATATCTGGATTCATTTCGCATAATATACTACTTGAATACAGTATGAGGTGGTTGGGAAATATCGATTGAAAAGGGAAGAATTGTTAAAATTTATGAGGGGTTAGGACTTGAGGGAACTAGTTGGATACGCAAGGCATGCATGAAAGTATAGATATAATCTTGTGTTGGAATATAACTATTAGCTTCATGACATACAAACCATGTAAAATTTAATCTAACCTTTTTAATTGTAATTTATATTTATTAATTAATGAGTGACCGTCTTCCCTTTATTAAATTGATCAACACTTAATACTCTTATCATTATGTGTTCTTGTGTTAGGAGTAATCATATCTTAGGTATGGAATATTACAATTATCTTTTTTAAACGATCGCTTTAGAATATGTTTGAATTATTGATAACTTTAAAATGATTTTTTTTTGGTAATTATTAATAATTTAATATTCTTCTTTAAGTGCCTCTCCTATCGGAGATTGGATATCATTAGGGCGATTCTAATTTTATCTATTACTGTTAATATTAATATATTCTTATTATAATACTGAATAATTCGTTAGTGGTACAGCCAAACCACTCCCTTAAATTTCTCAACCAGGACATTCTTCTATGGCCTGGATTTCTGCGTCCTTGGATTTTTCCTTGCATTATATTTTGTAGGAATGTAGAATATTTTTTTTTATATTCAGTATAACTTGATTCTTGATTCTTGATTTAAAAATAATTACACCTGCAACTCTATTTGTTTTGATTAGTTTTTGTCAAATTTCTTTTATTCTTATCTGAAATCTTTTAGAAACTAGGACACTAAATAGCTGAAGTTATTATATTTGCACTCATAAAACTAAACGCGCTATACCTATTGCACAATAAATTTCTCTTAGAACTTTACAACACGATCACGACCAAACAAAATCTTACAGCTTCAAAGTTTGTACAGCTAGAAATGAGTATTTGGTGCACTCAAATGATTATTCCTTATGTATTTTTCCTTTTCTCATTTCAGTTAATAACGTATCCGTATTTCGAAGACTGTCGCTGATTTGTTTTTCCGTAGTATTTCGAGAAACTATTTTCTTAAATGTTAGAGGTTTACTCGAAATATATTTCGGTTTGTAAGTCCTTAGATCTGAGGGAAATGCAATTTCCATAAAAAAGCCATTACAACTTTCCAACCGTTGTTGTCAAAAACGTAAAAGGCGTATAAAGGGCTACCCTTACTATAATATCATAATGTTTGCAATATATATTGTCTTATATAATATATATATATATATATATATATATATACATATATATATATATATATATATATATATATATATATATATATATATATATATATATATATATATATATATATATATATATATATTGAAAATTACTGAGTTCTCGGGAAGAACCGCGTTGAGAATTTAAAACTCGACGTTTCGGCACCCATTTTGGAGCCATTATCAAGAGTGATACGGTTCGGTTCGAGTTCGGGGTCTCAATCTGCCTACTCCCCTCACTCGAGACGTACCAGTATCGTGTTCTATATTGCAAGAACTGTCTCTCGGCACTGAGGTCTCAATCTGCCTACTCCTCAGTGTCGAGTGACAACCGGTCTTACCCTGTGTGGCTGCTTTTATACTCGCTGTATGCGCGGGAACGGTATGCGCTGACGTGGTCTGAACTGACGTGGCCTGAGCGGTGTGGGCGGGAGGTCGCTGAAGCAGGGGTCGCCATGTTGCCGGCAATCGTTTCGCGTCGTCGCGCGTGTTCAAGCTGTTAGGCCGTTTTTCGATTTCGATAGCTTCACGAATGATTCTCGCTTTTAATGAGTGGATGGGAGCGATGGTTTTTGCTTTTTCGAAATCTATTTTGTGGCCTGTCTGAATATGATGTTGGGCTAGGGCTGAAGTGGTATCGGAATGTTTGACTGATAGAGAATGTTCGTAAATACGGTTATGGATTCGTCGGTTTGTCTGACCTACGTATGTACGTGGGCAACTGGAACAAGGTATCTCGTAGACACCATGGTCTTCATTGGGGATTTGGTCTTTTACGGATCTGACGAGATTGGACAATTTGGAGTGAGTGGTGAAGATGGTTTTGATATTAAGAGAGATAAGAGTTCTACTGATCTTGTCAGTGACACCTTTAATGAAAGGTAGAAAGATTTTGGGTTGATCCGGCGGCAAGGTTTCTTTTTTGGATGGAATGGGGTTTAGAAGTTTTTGAATGCTTCTATTGATTTGGGTTTTGTGGTAGCCGTTTTGTAGGAGTGTTTGTCTTATTGAATTGATTTCAAGAAATAAGAAATAAGAGTGTTGATGACTGAATTAAGTTGGGCGGGGTGATGATGTGACTGGGCATTGAGATAGCGGTTTGTATGAGTGGGTTTCCGGTACACGGAATAGGAAAAACTGTGAGGTGGATTTTTCTGAATAAGAACATCAAGGAATGGCAAAGACGCTTCAGACTCAACTTCCATCGTGAATTGAATGCTGGGATGTATTCCATTCAGGTGGGAGAGGAAGAGATCTAATGTGTCTTTACCATGGGGCCAAATGACAAAGGTGTCATCAACGTACCGTAACCAGCAGGTGGGTTTGAGATTTGACGAGGACAAGGCTACTGTTTCGAAATGTTCCATGTAGATATCTGCTATTACGGGAGAGAGGGGCGATCCCATTGGGGCACCTTTGATTTGACGATAAAAATGATTTTGTAACGTGAAATATGTATTAGACATGCAGTATTTTATAAGAGATAATGTGTCTTGGGGAATTTGATGTTTAGAGTCCAAGATGGAAATGGTTTCATCGATGAGAATGTTGGTGAATAAAGAAACAATGTCAAAACTGACTAGTATGTCTGAGGGTGAAATAGAAAAGTTTTAAAGAAGATCAATGAAATGAAAAGAGTTTTTGACAAAGGACGAGGCGTTTTCGGCTAATGGTTGTAAGGATGAAGCGAGATGTTTTGCCAATTTCTGAGTGGGACAGTTGTATGCACTGACGATGGGTCTTAGGGGAACATTGGGCTTATGGATTTTTGGAAGGCCGTATATCTTTGGAATTCGGGATGATTTTTCTCTGGGTATAAGAGATTTTTTGAGGTCTGGAGGTAGAGTAGACTTATTTATAACGGATTTGGTCGTTTTTTCTAGATATGTGGTTGGATCATTTGGGACATGTTTGTATTCTGTGGAATTCAGAAGTTCGGACATTTTGTCGAAATAGTTAGAAGAGTTGAGAATGACGGTGGCATTACCTTTGTCGGCCGGAAGGATGACGATGTCAGGGTTGTTGTAAAGTTCTTTGAGGGCACGTCTTTCTGAAAGACTGATATTTGAAGGTAGGGGTTTGGAAGTACGGAGAATTCTGGCGACATCTTGTCTGGCAACTTCGGCTTGGTCGGAAGGAAGATGGGAAATAGCTTCTTCGGTTTGACAAATAATTTTCTCAGTTGGAATGGAAAGAGGAGTGACAGAGAAATTGAAGCCTTTTGACAGAGCTTTGGTAGCTGAATCGGATATGTGAATATCTGAGAAATTGTGAACAGCAGTAGAAGGTTGTTGATTTGAAATGGGTGGTGAATTTTTGCTGAGAGATAAGTTGGTCCAGTTTGCGTTTCTGGGTTTGGGTTTTGTTGTCAGAAATGTGTTGGGCTTTTTGGTGAGAAAGACGATCGAAAGTGTCCCATAATAATGGATGGATATTGAAAGAGTGGATGTCATTGTAGGTTTTAAGAAGTTGGGAATTTGTTGTATCTAAATTGCTCGGGTGGAATGAATTAAATTTCTAAGAAGCGAAAAACCAGTAGCTCTAAGAATTTTGTAAATTGATGAAGATTTGGTGTGATGTTTAACTTATAAAGATTTTGGAATGACTTGATGGTCACGACATGATTTAAGAAAAGCAAGATCACAGAGAAGACGGTATTTGCGTGTTAGAAGATTAGAAAAAGATTTAGTAAGAATGAAAAATTCCTCCCCGTAGAGGCGAATAAAATTTTTGGATAAGTTTCCGCGGTCAGATAAATGAAAATTACTGAGTTCTCGGGAAGAACCGCGTTGAGAATTTAAAACTCGACGTTTCGGCACCCATTTTGGAGCCATTATCAAGAGTGATACGGTTCGGTTCGAGTTCGGGGTCTCGAAACTTATCCGAACATATATATATATATATATATATATATATATATATATATATATATATATATATATATATATATGTATATATATATATATATGTATATATATATATATATATATATATATATATATATATATGTATATATATGTATTGTTATGATCTACTTTGACTCTATTGATGTTTATAGAGCTAATCTACTTCAATTAATTAATCAATTAATTATTTCATTAATTAAACAAATAAAACATAAATAACATATAAAAAGTAAGGGCTGAATAATCCTAATAATACACATATGGATTTCAATTAGAAATTATAAAAATCGTTTATTTTATCAAAAACGGAAAACGATATTCAATATTGCAAATTTTATTTATTCTCCTATCTTTATTTCATATAACAATTAAAAAAAAAGAACCTTATTTCTTTTTGTCTCCAAATTTTTTTTTAAATCAATAACTGTGAATCTCTCTACTTCTGCTTTACAGAATGTTCTCGATGTTCAATTTTCTTGATATAAAAACAATTTTTATTTATCAATATTATTGGATCATAAAAAAAATCAACTACAATGATTTACAATAAACAAATCTGATTGAAATTTGATGATTTTATAATAGTGAAATATGTAGTTCCATATGCCCTGTGGTATTTAACACGAAAAATAATACATTCATATCATAACAGAAAACGACTGACCTTTGCTGATGATTATACACTGTCTTCACCCACAACACGTTTCGTATTATGGGTGAAATTAATAATTTTCATTTGTCTAATCGCGGAAATTTATCCGAACGTTGGGTAGACAATTGTTCAATTTTACAAATAGAAGCTTATTCATATAAAACAATGGTTGATTTTTCTTTGGTAATAATTCCTATATCTCAATGTGAGCTAATGGAAAGAAAAAACATAAAAAAACAGATTTTTTGTCTGTTCAATAGTTAAATGAACCTTACAAGTATTTTTGCTCGAAACGAAAATTAGCTTTCCGAGTTTACTTCTGGTATAAACATAACTTTATATACTTTTCACCCTATCTTAACCTCATTTTCTTTAAAAAAACTTATAAACCGAAAAGTTTGATTTGAAATGGTGCAAAAAAGTTTTAAAAACTGCGAGAAGTTGGCTTGAAATATGTAAATTTATCTAATATCAGTTGATAACATATCATCCGTAAGCGGTAGTAGTCGTCCTAGGGGACATCCCAGGGACGGAAGTGTTAACATATGACTGGACAAATTTATTCCGGCGAATATCATCAACCCTAGATTCCAGCGTCAGAATTAAATCAACAGATTATTTGATCCTTAACGATTGTTAATTGTAATATATTTTGTGATTATTTTAAATCTCCATTTTTTCCCGTGCCGTAGATTTGTTGTATTGTGTATTAGTTTTCTATATATAGGGTGTCCCGGAAAATAGTGCGTTCCTTAAAGGTATGGGCTGAGTGTAGCATTTAAAACAAAAAAGTCTTATAATATTTTTTTATAAAGTCAACCGTTTTCAAAAAAAATATATATATTAAATTTAATCCATTTGATTAGTGTCCACAGAAAAGCAAATACATCCGGCAACGTTGCGCTTCAAAACGTATGGCCAGAATGCGATAGTTTAATTTATTTTGATACAGAAAAGGTACATTATTTGTAAACAGTTGTAATTACTCATAGCTCAAGAATAAATAGTATTGTCATGTTTTCGATTCGCGAGTATCACGATATGTTAATTACGTACGGTGAAGCCCACTGTGACAGTAATAGGGCTGTTAGACTTTATGTTGAACGCTATCCCGAACGACGATATCCTAATGCCCGAAGTTTTGTGAACGTGTCCCAAAGGTTATTAGAGACGGGTTGTGTGATACCTAAAAAAACTAGCGGTAGAACACGAAGTAACCGTAGACTAAATGTAGAAGATGTGATTTTGGATATAGTCAGTAATAATCCAAAAGTAAGTACTCGATCTGTGGCTAGAATGGTTGGCATTTCAAAAAAACATTGTTCACAAGACATTTACGGAACAACTGTTACATCCTTACCATTACCAACGAGTGCAAGATTTACACCAAGGCGATTTACCTCGAAGATTAAGATTTTGTAGATGGTTTCAAAACAAAATCACCAGAGAACCCGAATTTCCGTGCAAAGTGTTGTGTGCAGATGAAGCTTGTTTTACGAGAAATGGTGTGTTTAATTTTCACAATTGTCATGTGTGGAGTGATGAAAACCCGTATGCTATACGTAGGACAAATTTTCAAAAACAATTTAGTATAAATTTATGGGCTGGGATTATTGGTAATCGTCTAATTGGACCGTACGAACTTCCCAAAAGATTGAATGGAGAATCCTATTTAAATTTTTTGCAGCATGTTCTACCGATACTTCTTGAAGACGTTCCGTTACAAATACGCTCTGAAATGTGGTTTCTTCATGACGGGGCTCCAGCACATTTTACGAGACATATTAAAGATTTCCTCGACATCACTTTTCCTCGTCGTTGGATCGGTAGAAATAGACACGTTCTGTGGCCACCGAGAACACCAGAATGCAATGTTATGGACTTTTATTTTTGGGGACATCTAAAATCATTAGTATACGACAACCAGGATGAAATTAAAACAGAAGCTCAATTGCGACAACGAATTTTTGATGCTGCTGAAATAATCAGACATAATTTACATACTTATAATATTAAGAATAATTGGATTCGTCGAATAAACGCGTGTATCTGTGCAAATGGTGGCCATTTCGAACATTTATTGTAATAATAATTTTCCATGTAAGTAAAAACAGTATTCAAACTTTAATTATTAAATATTTAATAAAAACAAATACATGCTTTTTCTCTATCACTGTTATCAGTATCAATACATATTATGCCTAACGATCGATGATTCATGACAGCTGATTTACAGTAATTAACGAAGAATAACAAGGAACGCAACGTTGCCGGCTGTATTTCCTTTTCTGCGAACAATAATCAAATGGATTAAAATTAATAATTTTTTTTTTTTGAAAACGGTTAACTTCATAAAAAAATGTTATAAGACTTTTTTGTTTTAAATGCTGCAATCTGCACACATCGTTAAGGAACGTTAAAACTTTAAAAAGTAAAAAATTTCTAACAAATAAAAAAAAGGAAAATATGAAAATATGAGGGAGAATAGGCTCTAATAATTTCCAAGTTATCATTTTTTACAAATTGCATTGATGATAAACACCAATAAAAAGTTTGTTAAAGGAGATGTAGGAGTACAGAAACTCAGAGTGAAAGCAGTCATCGCTTTAATATGTTCGTCGGGCCGACTAATTGAACATCACCTCCAGGAAAGACAAAAAGATGTTTTACCACTCATGCTTTGATCTAGAGCGTCACTATATACAATACTTAAAAATCAATATTAGATAGACAAAAAACCATTTTTATATTTTTAGTTATATTTTGTTTTTATTTTCACATAAATTGCACTGAAGATATTTGTTTGTGGCAGCTTAATACAATTTGCTATTTTTACTGGGATAAACCGCAATTTTGCTTTAAAATAAGTTAAAAGCTTTAAATATAAAAGCGTTAAATTAAATAGAAGCTTTCGGTTCAGAAGAATGGGATCCTCTGTGGAGTATAATGAAACATATGGGAGTACCTAACTACCTTATTAACCTAATAACGAATTTGTATGATAAAAGCCACAGTTCGAGTACAAGGAATATATTCAAATGCATTAAAAACTAAGAAAATAACTAGACAGGGCCGCATACTATTACTATTATTATACAACATATATTCTGAATATACAGGGTGTTTCAAAAAAGGTAACCCCGTCTTTAGGGTAGGTAAAAAACTGAAAAATAATTGGGGTTTGATTAGTAAAACATTTTTGTAACGCCATCCGTTTTAAAGATACAGGGCGTTGAACAGGGCGTAAAATTGACATGAACAGATTTTGTTTCATTCAATTTGATACGCCATCGCCTGGTCCAGATATTAATTTGTTCACCAGAGTTCTGTAGCATGCTTGCTGCATCCTAGTGGTTTTGTCCGACTGCTAGAATGCATGTGTCGTCTGCAAAACAGCAAATATTAATTGTGAATAAATTACGAAAATTAGCTGGCTTTCCTCATTGCTCTTATCTGTACAAAGAAAAGAACTTACCCTTAAAATATTGGTGTAATAATTATTGTATCCAGTAGAGTAGTGTTGTACCTGCCCGTCGCGACCGACCGACGCCCGGCGCCGAGGCACAAAAAGGACAAAACCGATAAACTCAAGATGATTACTGTAGGCTGCCTCGATAGAAAGTGTTGACTTGAGATGGTCAGAAAAACTTCTAATCGTTAGGTGGTCCATGGGACAAGTGCACTCCTATAAATCAGCGCTATTGTAATGCGCTTTTGAATGGCTCTAATCTCACTTTGAAATATGATACTTTACAGCGTATTTTCCCAAACACTGCGATACGCAGATGACACACTTATACTAGCAAAGAATGAAGTCGAAACTACCATCAACGAACAGCTAAATAATAAAAACAATCATGCTCCTGATAAAAAACAATGGCGATTGCTCCTCAGAAATGAACCATAGACTAGCAGTGATCCGAACCGCAACAGCTAAATTAATTAGAATATGGAAGGAGTAAACAATAACAAGAAATACCTCAACGTCCTTGGTCAACGCCCTTATTTTTCCTTTTGCTACACACGCAGCTAAAACATGGACTCTTAAACAAAATCGATAAAAGTAAAATCGAAACTTTTGAAATATGGGTATATACACAGAACAAAAATGTCATTTCTGGAAAAGCTTTATATAAAATACAAGCTATTAAAAAAGTAAACCGAGCATATCTACATTACTTCGACCACATAGCCAAACGGGCTATGGAACTATTGGTGGTAGAAAAAAAAGGTAGAAGGCCTAAGACCAAGAGGAAGGTCTCCAATTCCATGGACAGACCAAATGAAAACTCTAGTGGGAAAATCCCCATATGAAATCGTCCATCTGGCATAGGCTCACAGCTTATGCCTAAGGAGACGGCAAACTAACAATATTTAAAGTATCACCACCCCCTGACAAGGGATCAGGGAAAAAGAAGGAGGACAACACCACTAGGGTACTCAGGCATATTATGTAAAGTCAGTTTTCGTACATTAGTTGTGAAAAATACTGGGTCAAATGAGTCACAGTGAGTGGAGATGAAGTCTATACATCTACATTTTCAAAAAATGAAATAGCAATAAAACTTTTACAATTTTCGATATCTACACAAAACTCATAACTAACAAACATTATTAAAATTAAAATAGATTATTTTCTATCTACTTTTATTTTTTGGAAACCGTTTGTTGTAAACCTTTCGTAGTGCAGCCAGTCGGCTTATTGTACATAATGTATGCCTTTATAATACCCATTCAAGGATTCGGAATCCTGTATTAGCTTGTACAGGTCTTGAATATGAACTTTTATTTTTAGTTACACGGTCTCCTAAAAGTGTTTGCTACCCACGATATTATGTCTCATTGTCATCCAAGATATGGTTAAATATTCCAGATTCTGTACTACAGAGTCTGCAATTTGAGTCTTCATGAAGTAGTTCTGCACGGCATTGTATGCATGTGTCTTTTGACTAGCGCATAATTTAACCGGGTATATTTTCCGAATGCACATTTTTTTGGTCATACACTACATTTGGGTACCCCCAGAATCGACGTATTTTGCAGCTGATGCTCTTCTTCTAACAAGTTCATCAGCTCCCGCATTGTCGTGTATTTCCCGGTTATCTGGAACCCATACCAGTGTGCCATTGTTATATTCCACAGGTCTGTCGGCATTCACACCATATCCTTATAAGTCCACTTTAGAGCTTAGAGCTTAGAGGAACCCCATTGCTGCTATGTTATAGGCTATCATGCGTGTAATAATCTGTGTCAGTCCCAAATCCCCATGTTAATTTCTCTTGCACAGTGCGAGATTGAAAAAATCTGTCTACTCTAGTTTAACAGAAATGTTTAAATTTCCGTCGAATATTTTTGCACCTGATCCCTCTATAGTTTTAGAGCCGTCTGTGGACACCGCTTGAAATATAAATTGCAGTCTGGGTTGAAAGTTTCCTCTACCACAACTCTCCGAACGGTAAATGTCCACTTGAAAGGCTGCTTTAGATCTATATCTGGACACCATATGGTCAGAAATAATCATATATTCGGATTTTTTGATTAATTTATGATGTTGCTAGTTGCTATATCTTGATCTAACAATTACGTTGCTCAGGTTTTCCTGCAGTCTATAATATCCGTCGCTGCATTAGTTTATAGCAGTGTTAGAAGAAGAAGTGTATATATGGAAGATCTAAAAAGAGATGCCTGGGAACGCGTTCATGGAAAAGAACAGCGGTAAATCGAGATGATTGGAGAAGCCTGTTGAAGGAAGCCAAGGCCCGATTTGGGTTGTAGTGCCATTGGATGGATGGATGGAGTGTTAGAATATGCTTTAGAAAATCTAAAGTGGAATAGTGTTGTGTGAATAATAATGGTGAATACTTGATTCACCTTTGCTTTGCTGATGATGTGAGTTGAGGGAAGCAGAAACTAACGTTGGCCTACATATCAATTTTCAAAAAACAAAATTCTTGACCAATCTGATAGCGAGTAATAATTAAAGAATAGATAGATGGAGAAGAGATAAAATAAGTCTATGAATTTAAATATTTGGCCATGAGAGAAGAATTATCAAACTTGCGAGATATATTTCCCTATAAGTCTGGACTTTTGGGAAGCTACGAGACGTATTTAAGCAAGCAATTTAATTGAACCCAGTCTATGAAACATGTTCGCCCCTAAGAATTACGTTCGGGTGTAACAATTCATTGGAGCGAGGTGTATTAACTCGAGATAAAAACAGGAGTCATTCCACCGCGCTCCAATGCTCCAGACCATCCCTTTCTCCCCTATAGCATTCTGATGCGCGATAGGGGCACAACTTTCAGTCCAATGCTCTTCATGTGGGAATCCTGGGTAATAGAAACTCCAACATGGTTCCCTAGCGATTCAAATTTAGGACAGCGTGACGCATTTTGTTTCTGGTATCCTCTAACGAAACGTATTTAAGTCTAACATTACTATTTATTTGAAAAGGAGTGTCTACCAGCAATGTGTTCTACCTGTATTCACATAAGCCGCCGAAACATTAACCTTGACAAAACGTTTAATAAACAAACTAAGAGTAATGGAGAGAGCGATGTTAGGAGTTACCACGTAAAACAGAATACCTAGCGCCGACGCAAGACGTTGGACAAAGATAGTTAATATTTTTCAACGTATCACACAGTATAAATGGAGAGGGGCCCAAAATCCATTTGAAACAAGAAAGTTCATTAAATTTTCAGAAAAACAGAAGATTTGACAACAATGTAAATACCAGTTTACTATTGTACGCATCACAAGATCCTTACGGGATAATTGAGGCGTTTCATGCTTAAAACTCACTCTCTATATATATTATAAAAAACAAATTTCTGTTATCCATTTTAGAGAGGGCGGCATATTCCGCACTAGAAAGCATGAATAGCTGTTTTTCTCTCTAAAAGTATGTCTTCGTTTGTCCGTCTTATCTACGAAAAACGTACAGTTCAGCCAAGTATATTGGACATTTTAAAAAGGTGGAAAAAGACAAGATTTCAATTATTTTCTTATTCAAATATGTCACATACATATGCGATACATATAACTTTATGTAAGTACAAAATATATATATTTGTAGAGAAAGTAAATTTATTCTAATTCAAATTTACATACGTTTACGACTGGGTCTGTATCGGTATGAACGTGATAAATGAAGTGGGAAAACAGTTAAATTTGCATGATGGAAATTCAATATTCGCACACTGTAAAAAAAGAGAATAATATTTTTAAAATAATAGTTGTGAAGTTAAATATTCCGTATACTACATTTTTGGTATTAAAATGGGTACATATAGTGTAAGTTTTCTGATAATTGGAGTAGTTCAGGGGAAAAAGGTGACGTTAGTTTGCCGGAGAAACATTGAAATGACGGTTGCAGTGCGGGGCATTATCTTGATGGAAAATAGGGTTTTCTAGTTCTTGCCGATAGAGAATTGTAACGGTTTCCGATACATTATGAATTTAATTCTGGATTTTCATGTCTCTTTTAAAAACAAGCTACTTCCATATGTTATGGAAGTGATATTATAGTAATATTCCAAACTTTAAGTCCTCTGGTAAGCGCTTACTTTCTTACGGTTATCGCCACGGTGACAAAAGGCCAACACACCTTATTTTGCGGTAAATTAATCCCATACTGAGATGTTATGTATCGGCCAGCTACTGATTGTTAATTGATCTAGCGGTCTCTAAGAAGTAGTTTCTATTGTTCTAGTTATTTTCTTGTGGTATCTTAATACAATTTACTATTTTTACTGGGACTAAGCCACCAACACCTTTAAAACCGAAGTAACCTTCTTCCACCTAAACAACAAATTCAGTGTCAAAAACCCTGAATATTCATTTTGATAACACACGACTGAAACACAATAAACATTGAAAATACCTAGGCGTGACTTTTGACAAAACGTTAAGCTTTAGAAAACATTTAAGTACAGTTACCGAGAAGCTAAAAATCGGAAATAATAGTACTGAGTACTGGTAGCCAATGGGTTGGTGTGGATTTTGTGATTTGTGATTTGTGATTCCAGAAGTACAGCTTCGCCTACGCAATCTTCTGAAGAATATAAAAAGATCCTTAACAATACGGCACTGTCGATTCATAACTATGTAGAAGATGCCACTATAAGTCCACTTCACTCCATAAAATCTCCCATATAAACCGCCGAAATAGCCGCAACCAACGGGTTCAACATGATCACCAAATTAACCCATGGATGGTCGGAAGCTCAACCAAATACAATTATAACTTATCACTGAGACACCTCTTGGATTTACCTACAACGTAAGATCTGGTTCACACTTAACCGCATCAGATCTCAACAGATAGACGATGTGCGTATATTTATGAAAATTATGAAATTATGAAAAGCAACTTTATAAATTAACACTTACCAAGTATCCCAAATCAACTACAAATTCCACAATAATTAAATCTCTATTCATGGAAATTCTAGAGCACTATCCTAATTATTTGAAAATCTTTACCGATGCCTCGAAAACTCCAAATGGTCACGCTGCTATTGTACCTACTACTGTAAAGAAAATTCTTATAGCATATCGATACCAACCAACTGTAGTATACTAACAGGTGAGGCTACAGCTATTTTGGAAGCCCTAATCTTCTTCGAAAAGAGTAGAACGATGAAGTGCATTATCTAATGCAGACTCATTAAATGCATTACTGAAACTGAAACAAATATATACCAACAACCCTATTATACAGAGTATAAAAAACGAACTGGAAAAAATTTCGATCATTAGGAAAGGAAGCGGCTTTTATTTGGGTACCTTCACATACAGGTATTTACGGAAATGAAAAAGCAGACCAACTGGCTAACAAAAGTCGAATGAACTCAAAACATCCTGCAAAATTGAAGACATATCCGTACACCGATCTAAAAAACCTGGTTAAAACCCACTGTATTAATACTTGGCAAAATTATTGGGAAAAATTAGGTACTAAATTAAATGTAATTTGCCCAAAAATAACTGATGTCCTGGAGACTCCTTTAAATAGAAGAAACCAAGTCATTATGAATCGTTTAAGAATTGGCCATACTGCCTTAACACACAAATACCTAATAACAAAAGAACCACTACCTATCTGCTTCAGCTGCTCTAACCCACTGACTGTGAAACACATCCTGCTTGATTGTCCTCAATTCAAGGAAAAAAGAAGATCCCACGGATTCACAGATGATGATCTCAAGACAGTTCTCACCAAAAAAATTTCGACAGTGTTAAGCTATTTAAAAGACATCAAGTTATTCAATTTTAATATAATTGTCTCCCGTTTTATACCGCTGTCGCGGCTTTGGGAGTATAGCAGGGTAGTCTGCTATATCTAGGGCCTACGGTATACAAGGAAGGTAACATGGCCAGTGCTACGCTTCAACCGTCTATTATTACCCCTGGTTTTACCCAAGGTACTCATTTTTATTCAGGCTGAGTCGACCTGGGGCCTATAGACATTTTTAAAATGTCTAGATGTTCTTGCCGGCGGTGGGATTCGAACCCCGGACCACCGGCTTGCGAGTCAAGAATCCTACCGCTTGCGCTACGCAGGCCCTTGTTATTCAATTTTATTTAATGTAATATTTCATGTATTTGGTATATCCACTAATAACCCTGCGCGGTTGATGTGGTTTTGTGTTTAAATAAAAAAAAAACTTTATAAATTAAATTAATTTCTGTACAGTTTCAAAAACTTTACATCTCTACAATATTGTTTTCTAAATTTAATAAAACCGATTTACATCCAATTAACTCACATATTAAAAAGGATCTATTTGACCCGGATATTCTATTGTCAAAATCACTAGTCAAACTCTCTCTTTGGTTCTGCTAACAAAACGGAATCTAGGTCACACGTCTTAACAACTCTCGTATCTCCTTTTGCTACTATACTTTTGCTTATACTAAATTCTCCCAGACTAATCTTCTCCAGATCCAAGTAATAATTTATATGTACTTATTTATCGTTCAAATTAACGAACTTGCTAGGATTAGTTGTTCTTCCTTTCACGGACAGCAAAAGTTTTCCCTTTCTTCTGCTTCACAACATCCGTCAAACATACAAATTCTCCTTCACCTCTCCATTTTCAAGCAATGATCTTTTAGTATTTCCAACAAATAAACATAATTCAAAGTTCCTACGAAATCCATCAAATTTATATTTTTCTTGTTTTCGATACACACCCAACAATAGAATCTGCATAAAGTAATTTTCTACACTTTCAAAGATTTGAAAGACAAAAGCTATCGATAATCGCTATTTGTATATCCCACATCATTAAAAACCCGGTAATGAGATTTTCTTTACATTTTAAAACGAAAATCTATTCTTATCAGGTATTTTAATTTTACCAATTCACCATAAGTCCAAAATAAGTCCACATCAGTTTTTACATTTTTCCTTATAGTTAATTTTATATACATGTCGAACTATAATATATATATATATATATATATATATATATATATATATATATATATATATATATATATATATATATATATATATATATATATTGTTGTGGTATTCAAAATTGAAGAGTAAAGATATTAAATGTACAATGAAATCAATAGTTCAGAGATTATAGAAAGTAAAAATACTCCGAACTGCCTGGAATTAACCAAAGGTAATCTTAGTCATAAATATTCTTTTGTATAAATATAACAAGCGAATAGTGCGGGTACAATGAATAGAAGTTAAGGATGGTTTTTTCCCATAAGCCATAAAGTATTCCGTAATCCGGGTTTGCGCCATGAACAGGACAATAAAAATAGTTAATAAGTAAATGGTTTTTCGGAATCTGTAAATACCCAGTAGAAATTAAGTGTCCTTGTAGAAATAATATGAATTAGGAAAGTTTGTAGGTATTTCTGATTTTATGTGGGGAGTGGTATGCAAATTTCTGATTGGCCGAGAATTTGGAAAGTGGTGAGATGGGTGTGTATAATGAGAGGTTGGATGGATAGATAGATGAGATGAGAGAGGTAGTTAGTTCCAGTTTTTTGAAGTGAATGGTTGGTTTTCGAGGTGGTCTTCAGGGGTAGTAAGTGATAAAGAATAAGTTGTGAAGTATATATATTTCTGAAGTAATAAAATCCACACCAACCCATTGGCTACCAGTACTGAGCGACATTTCACAAGCACAGCTTCGCCAATTCAATCTTCTAAAAAATATAAAAAGATCCTTAACAATACGGCACTGTCGATTCATAACTATGTAGAAGATGCCACTATAAGTCCACTTCACTCCAGAAAATCTCCCATATAAACCGCCGAAATAGCCGCAACCAACGGGTTCAACATGATCACCAAATTAACCCATGGATGGTCGGAAGCTCAATCAAATACAATTATAACTTATCACTAAGACACCTGTTGGATTTACCTACAACGTAAGATCTGGTTCACACTTAACCGCATCAGATCTCAACAGATAGACGATGTGCGTATATTTATGAAAATTATGAAATTATGAAAAGCAAGTTTATAAATTAAATTAATTTCTGTACAGTTTCAAAAATTTTATATCTCTACAATATTGTTTTCCAAATTTAATAAAACCGATTAACATCCAATTAACTCCAATTTTAAAAAGGATCTATTTGACCCGGATATTCTATTGTCAAAATAACTAGCCAAACTCACTCTTTGGTTCTGTTAACAAAACGGAATCTAGGTCACACGTCCTAACAACTCTCGTATCTCCTTTTGCTACTATACTTTTGCCTATACTAAATTCTCCCAGACTAATCTTCTCCAGATCCAAGTAATAATTTATATGTACTTATTTATCGTTCAAATTAACGAACTTGCTAGGATTAGTTGTTCTTCCTTTCACGGACAGCAAAAGTTTTCCCTTTCTTCTGCTTCACAACATCCGTCAAACATACAAATTCTCTTTCACCTCTCCATTTTCAAGCAATGATCTTTTAGTATTTCCAACAAATAAACAGAATTCAAAGTTCCTACGAAATCCATCAAATTTATATTTTTCTTGTTTTCGATACACACCCAACAATAGAATCTGCATAAAGTAATTTT
Organism: Diabrotica undecimpunctata; assembly: GCF_040954645.1. Classification (NCBI taxonomy): domain Eukaryota; kingdom Metazoa; phylum Arthropoda; class Insecta; order Coleoptera; family Chrysomelidae; genus Diabrotica; species Diabrotica undecimpunctata. The sequence goes on from NC_092812.1 coordinate 30,285,816, forward strand.
CTACACTTTCAAAGATTTGAAAGACAAAAGCTATCGATAATCGCTATTTGTATATCCCACATCGTTAAAAACCCGGTAATGAGATTTTTTTACATTTTAAAACGAAAATCTATTCTTATCAGGTATTTTAATTTCACCAATTCACCATAAGTCCAAAATAAGTCCACATCACTTTTTACATTAAACCCTATAGTTTTATTTCTTCCTATAGTTAATGTGTGTGTATAACGCCTGTGCAAACAGCTTGCAAATATGACTCAGAAGCTTACCTAATCGGTCTAAATTTGTATCTGTGATATAAAAGTTAAATATTGATGATAAAGAATAAGAAAAATTTCATCCACCGTAATGTATTGGCTTTTCCTTGACGACAGTGAACCCGTCTGATCAGTGACTCGAATTTTACAGTATATTAGACATTAAGACATATATATGCCCTTAAGAGTTGTTCTTCACTGGAACGTATATGAAAGACACAACCGGGAATTACTCGATTGACTACTTTGGCGACTTAGGGTCAATTTTAGTTGAAGTCAACAGAGCGTTTTTTGTGTTAAAAATATATCTAAAAAAGTTTGTGTGTAAATAATCTTACACTTAATTTGGTAATGAGAGAAAGAATTATAAACTATTATTATGCATGTAAAGAGGTTGAAATACGTATAAGCGGCTTGCCGCTGCCCTGCATCGAAATAAAAATCTAATACCGTCATTATGTTTTAAAAGTAAAGCAGTTTAACCAAACGATTTTTCTGTTTCCGTGCCATGTAAGATCATTAGTTAATCAAGTTAAGTCAATGAACGTTATTTATACCTCGTTTAGGCGGAGCGCCTCTTCAAGGTGTGGCCTTCCTAACCAGAGAGAGAAATGGTACGAGCAGACGTCAGTCTGCGATTGCAATTGTGTATTGCAATGGTACGAAGTGTGTATCTTTTGCCGAGAGTTCAGATCCTACTCTCTATTGTTGGTATATTTGCCAGTTAATGGATGATTGCCGACGGAAAATCCGCACGCCGTTTGATGACCTTTCTTAAGATCTTCTGTCCAGTGGCCATAATGCCGTTTATCTATATATATATATATCATATTCACTATTGTAAACTGTGTATAGGATAGGAGCTATAATTGAGCCTTGTGGTACTCCAGCAAGTGAAGTAAAAGGGGTAGAGTGTTGGTTGCTGATTTTAACTCTTATTATCCGATTCGAGAGATATGACTGGACTGACAGTCTAGCCAGGTGAAATTTTTTTATCAGATCTGCATGCCAGACCTGATTGGAGACCTTCTGGACGTCTAGGAATATGCCTATGGCAATTTTGCCTTTTTCGTTAATTGAACGTAAAATGAAGGTTGCTGGTTCTGCCAATGCATTTTGTGCGGAGTGTTCAGCTCTGAATCCAAATTGGAATTTTGGGATGCTGTTGTTTGTGTCTAGGAATTCTACGAGTTCCTTCTTTAGGGTTCTCTCGTAGACTTAACCTAGAGTATTTAGAAGAGAAATTGGTCTGTAGGATTCAGTGCTGGTTAGAGATTTTCCTGGTTTAGGGATCATGATTGTACAGGCCACTTTCTATTAGTTAATCGAAATAGTTGCTTAGCACTGAGTATTCCTCTGCGAGTGTTCTTGAGATATGACATCTGCTTCCTTCCAATTCTTCTGCGGTCCACGATTTTACCTTTCGTGATAAGCTGAAGGATTCTCAGTGCCAACTAACAACACTGACCAAATATAGGATTTAATCATTTTTTGATATAACTTTAGGTTTGAACTGTGGTAACTGAATAATGATTTCATTTTTAAAAGCAAGCATGTGATAGAGTTCGTCGAAAGGTTCTAAGAGGTTCTAAGAGGTTTCTGTTCGCCTTGTTTAAAATTAGTATACAGCGAAAGAGCGAAGGAAGGAGAAGCGTAGGAAGATATAGTAAGTGATGGTTGCGCAATCTAAAAGACTGGAATCAATGTCTATCAAATAAACTTTTCAGAGCAGTAGTCTTGAAAGTACGAATTTGCTTTGGTAAGTCGAGCTTCTTCATGGAGATGGAACTTAAAGAAGAAGATATCTAATTTGTACAATATTTAAAAAATCTAATTCTCACTGTGTTGCGAATAGCTCTTTATTTTTACACGGATAAAGAAGTGATAGTCATTGATAATTTCTGTACTAAGTGTCATTGATGTTTACAAAAAACTTTTATTAAAAATATTGGCCTAACCAAAATCACCACTGATAAACCATAAATATGTCACGTCATTGGGCCTGTGACAATTTTGCTACCAACTCATTAAAATAACCAAATCCGTGGTCTCCTTAAATTAAGATTTTTTTAAATGCCTTCATATTTAAAACAATACACAATACACTGTTAAAACTCGTCATCAATTATAACCGAGCTGAAAGGCTGAACGCTAGTTTTGATCAATTTAGTAAACATTCATCAAGCTGAAAGTTTTCATGAGGGTCGACCGGTGATTTACATATCGGAAATTGCAATGGTACAAAAAGTTTCCGGCTGATATTTATTAATGTATTGAGTAATATTCATGTATACATTTTTTTCGTGTGCGCTTGACTAAAAATGCAAAAGCTTTCAGTTATCAATCTTTCCATCAAGATAGCATATTCGGTTCTTTCTACGTTTCGTCTACTTAGAGCGAGATTAATCGTTACCAAGCGAATGAAGCAAATGGAAGATAAAATGACCCCAAGGCTATTTTATGTTTTAAAAAGTAGCATAACAATCGATCCTATGGGAAAGATAGATAATGTTACAAGGAAACTTAACTGAATTGCAAGTTTTGAACGCGTTATACAGTGGTGGAATTGTGCTTGACTAGATAGAACTTCAAAATTTTACTCTGTACATTTTTAATATTCAAACAAAGTTGCCTTGTGAAAGAAATTTGTTTTATGTTTGGTATAGTGTTTATTAGTGATGAAAATACAGAGGTAGGTACATGTAAGTAGGTATTACTACCTTCTAGAACAAAGTTTAATCGAAATAAGTATTTTTCGAACTCGGTGAACGATTTGCAATTTATTTTTTACTTATTTTTACTCTATTTAGCCGAATTTCCTTCATTACGAAAAACACTAAAGAAATAATGTTATTCTGTATCGGTGACCAGCATGCTTAGACCAGGCGGTATCTCTTCTAATACACCCTCATTTGGGTAACTCGTATATGATTACGCAATAATCATATTTGACACAACGCAAAAAGTTAGAGAATGAGGTAGTTTAAGCCCAGTACTTTTTATAAATATAATAGATGAGATAGTGAAAGAATGTAAGAAGTAAGAATGCGAAGAAACAAATAATGAAAACAACAAAAAAAAGACACGGATGACCAAATCAAAGAGGTGAAAGATTAAAACAACAAAAATAAAGCAAACAAACATACACTGGGACTAGACACTACAAGAAAACTATTCCAAATAGAGGATTTCTCAACAACAAATAAATATCAAGAAATACGAAGGTAACAATGTAAAAAACAGGCAAAAATATAATGGTTTGGTCATTTAATACGAATGGACAATAGCAGACAAGTGAAAAGAGTATGAGAAGCTAAACTAATAGGAAAAACATAAGAGAGGCAGATCAATAAAGGAGTGGAATAGCGACATCATAGAGATATTACAAAATAAGGGCAAATCTTGGCAGAAAGCAACACAATGGCGAAAAACAGAAAAGCATGGAGAAAATTCATCAAAAGCTAGAATCACCTCCCTCGACACCTAACGGTAGAAGAGGAACGATTTTGTGTATGTAGGTGTGTAAAAGCCACAGGTATAGAAAAAGAGTTAAATAAATTTTAAAAATTATACAGAGCCAATAGAAAAAGATTTAAATACTTGAAATCTTTTACACATAAAACGGTATTTAAGCTTTCGAATAAAAGTCATTGAACTCTGTTGAATAGGAGAAACTAGGGAATGTTTTATAGAACTGTACAATTTATAAACTAATAAACAAATAGAATAATTTTTTCAATTTTCAATTAAAATGCAAATAATAATAAAAGGCTTAGATTAAAATAGATTTTAAATTTATGTCTTGTAAAATTATTAAATTTTTTATTTTTTGTATATTTTTGTATTTAACACAAAAATTTTTATTTTTTTGTGCATTTAAATAGTTTAAAAAAATGACTTAATAAGTAATAAATCCAAGATTTATTAAATTAATTTTTTATTTTATAATTTAAAAAAATTTCAAGTATTTAAATCTTTTTCTATTGGCTCTGTATAATTTTTAAAATTTTGTGTAGTGTTTTTGATATTAGAAAGATTATTTAAATTTTCAAGCTTCTATGTGGCTTTTAAATATCTTAAAAAAATTTTAATAATGTTTGTTTCTTCATTCAGCAAAGTTTCATTAATAAAACTTAACTGCATTTCCCTGCAAAAAGAAACAACATTTAAAGCTGTTAACTAATATTAAAATGACGTCTCTAATGGCAATAATAAAAATTAATAATGGCAAGACTCACTGTCACTGTCAAAAGCTAAGTAAGACTAAGTATCTTAACAGTGGCGTAACAAACTATTAAAATCTAAATTACATAAATTAAAGAAAAATAAAAAGAGTGTTCTATCTTTCTTTATATGTATATATATATATATATATATATATATATATATATATATATATATATATATATAAGCGAGGTTGCTACAGGCCTCTGCCGCTTCTCGCATTTCGACCGCCATCGTTTTCTGTCCATCCATTCGTCTTCTTTGATGAATCTCTCATTATGTGCCGTACATTTTCTTCCCAGGCAACTGAAGGCCTTCCTCTTCTTCTTCTTTGTTGTGGTATGTAATTTAAAGCTTTCTTTGGTTATCTATCTTCATTTATTCGCTTCTTGAAGTTTCAATTCTGTCTACACTGGAATAAACAGTATTTGTCCTCCTTGTAATATCTTCATTCCTGATATGATCTTTTTTGGATACACCACACGCTCTTCTTAGAAAATCCATTTCTACTACTTCTATGCCGTTTCTCTCTTTTTTCGTGATCTGCCAAACTTTTGCCCCATAAGTCATAATTGGCTCTACTAAGGTTCGATAGATTGTCAATTTCGTTTCTTGTCTAATATCTTTAGACCATAGAAGAGAGTTGAGAATGTTTACCGCTTTTTTTCCCTGTTGCGTTCTGTTTTCGATATCTCTTTTGGTAGTGCCTTCTTTAGATATTATAGATCCGAGATATTTATATTCATTACATGTTTTTGTGTTTCTAATTTCTAAATCTCGATCTTCTTCATCATCCCCTATTTTAAGATACTCTGTCTTTGACATATTCATATTGAGGCCCCATTTTTCATATTCTTTCTTTAGTTTTCTAAACATGTAGTCCATGTCTTCCTCATCATTCGCTACGACTACCTGATCATCTGCGAAAAATAAAGTTGTTAGACATTTACCATGATTGAATATATATTTTAAATAAGGTCGGAGATAGACAACATCCTTGTTCAAGCCCCTTTGTTATTGGAAATGATTCAGATATAAAGTTTCCTTCTTTAACGACACTTCTTGCATTTTTGTATATATTTGCGATAGCATCCACATACTCTCTACTGAGACCTACTTTCGTCAATGTTTGAAACAGTTTTTTCAAAGGTACTGTATCGTATGCCTTCTCTAAATCTACAAACAATAGGTAGGTAGATAGGTTCCTTGCCTTCCGTTTTTCGATTACCTGCTGCAGAACCTGCTTTGTTCTTCTATGTCTTAATTTTCTGATTCTATTTTTTCTTTTATTATTTGACCGTACAACCTCCCCACTGAGCTGATAACAATTATACCCCTATAATTATAGCATTTGCTTTTATTCCCTTTCTTGAATATTGAGCTGATATATCCAACATTCCAATCATCAGGGATATTTTGACCTTTTAAACATTTGTTAAATAGTTGAACTAACATCTCATGTAATATTTTTGGTCCATACTTTACCAACTCAATTGGGATGTCTCCGTTTTCTCCGTACCGTTTTTCGATCTTTTGAGGGCATCGCTTAACTCTCCAGTTGTTATCTCAATTATTTGTGTATGTTCGAATTTTTGTTCTATTTCGATCTCTTGGAATTTACACGTATCCTCTGTCAGTAAGACCTCATAATGGTGTTTCCACTGTTTTAGATCTATTAACTGTAAGTTAGATTTTTCCTTTCCTTTCCTCCGGAGGGACTTTGTCACCTTCCACGCTTGCCCAACTCTTGTTCCACCCATATACCTATCTAGCTCTGCACATCTTCGATCCCACATCTCATTTTTACTTTTCACTACTTCTCTTTTTACTCGATTTAATTTTTTATATATGTTGTGATCTTCCTCCTTTTTCGTTGACATCCATTGCTGATAAGCAGTTTTCTTCTTGTTTACTAACGTTTGCATATTCTCCGACCACCATTCTTAATTTTTTGTTTCATGTTTGTCTTTATATTCCAAAGCTTCACTTGCAGCCTCATGAATACATTTTTTAAGTTGCTGGTATAGCTCTTCCGCTGATATATTTTCTCGATCCACATTTTGTAATTTTGTGGCCAGTCGTAATTTGTAAAGAAATTTCGTTGAATCTTTTTTTACGCTTTCTAGGTTATATTTAGGGGATGTTACTTCTTCTCCCTTTTCTATATTCTGTACCTGAGTGTTATTGTTTTTGCGATAATTAACTATCACATTGGCCATAAGTAAACGATGGTTGGATCCACATTCTGATCCACGGTATAACCTTACGTCAGTTGTTTTCAGCTGGGAAGTTTGACGTTAGATTACAGTCTTTATAAATCTTCAGTACTTACTTTAATTTCCTTCCCAAGTAGATCGAACCACATTTTATTAGTACTGTGTGATTTTCTAATCAATTTCATTTATTTTGCTATCTATTTTATTAACCAATGTCTGGTTTAGTCTTTTATTGATCGGTTTGAAAATGCTGATTTAAGAGCAGTGAATATTATTTTAATTTGATTGTTTTGTAGAAAATCTTTGAATTCTCTGGAATTTACGCTAGGATATTGATCAGTCATTTCGTGATCTTGTGTTACCTTTTTAATTATTTTAATGAAGTCATTAGAATTGTGTGTTTTTAATGCCAAATATAAGCGTATCTTGAGAAATGGTCTAATAAAAGGCGTAAATACTTTTTTGTTTATAGAGATCCTCCAAAACCACTAATGGTATATTTGGAAACAATTTCAAATGGATATGTTGCTGGTCCTAACTGTTCTATTACTCAAATATTTAATTATTCTAATGTAAGTAGCAACTTTTGAGAAAACTCTTGGTTTTGGAACGAGGGAGATAAACGTAGTTTTTTTCCCTCGTTCTGATATATAGACAGCTGCTATAAAGCAAGTCAATATAACGTAAAATGGAATAATACATTAGTTTATTGATGTTTCCTTAACAAAACGAAACGTCAAACTTTATGTGGCTGACTCCACAAATAAAGTTGGTTTAAAAATTAAAGATCAAGCTACAACTAAGATTTTTTTTTAACTTATAAACAGTCAAATCAAGCAAAGTCTGAAACTTTAAAAATATGATGTTAAATTAAACTATATTTCTCCCCGACTAACGAGAAAATATTGGAGCGGGATCTGAGCGTAGATGGGATCACCAAGAGATTGTATCTAACCGACAGAGGAGCGATAATGTAGCTAGACCCGAAATAGCATCCACCGAACAACAGAAAGTTTTATCGTTATACACAATAATTTGAATGACAATAGTCGTTTCTCCAAGGTAAACATAGTTGAGTGACTAGCTGTTCATAAGGATAAAGTGTTATTGGGGGAACATAATTGGACGAGAAGAAGAGAATAGCACATACCTTGAGACACAAGTATTTGTATGCACCATTTCTCAGTGTGCCTTTTCTTGTTTCTATCTATACCTGCTATCCTTTGATTATTATCGCCGACAAAATTTGTCTCTGTTCCAATTACGCAGGTAGAGTCGTTATTTGACAAAGCTCCTCATCTCGCGTGCCTCTGCCTGGCTTTTCCGCTGCCGTTAGAATATCGATGAGGCAATAATTTATAAATTTTTATCGAATTCGTTTAGTCGATAATGAAAAGCAAACATTTCGAAAAATGCTTTATACTAGACCAGGGAATTAAGACAGAATTCTCAAAATATATGTATTACTATGATCTGCTTTTTCTTACTTTTATATTAACTTTTTATTTATTTAATTACTTTAATTAATTATTTATTTAATTATCTAAGTGTCGCAAATCATACATAGAAAAAACGATCTCGGGGTGCAAAATAACAAAAATATAAAATTCGAAATATTATAAAAAGAAACTTTTTAAATTTATTAAGCAATATTAATAACTATCCTTTGACGTAAAAAAAACTTTTATAAAATTTATGGTATTTTAAAATAGCGATAATTTTTGATCTTCTGATAGTATAGAGTCTTTTATTTGAAATATACAAAAATTCTGTCACAAAAAACTATTGACTGACCTTTTAATTCACACACGACGATGTCTTCGTTCGACCAACTCCCTCTTGTTGATTATGGTGGGCTACCAATCAAAGCCTTCTCCGTTCTAAGTATCAAACTATCAGCATACCTGCAACTCTTTCTCCAAAACACGAGCAGGCCTCTTTTACCAATACTCGTTCAACAAACTCCAAAATTCTCTCCTCTCTTTCATATACTAACAATCTCCTGAGACCCAAGTATTTTTTTACTTGGTGTCGCAAATATTTTTAATAGTTATAGTTCTTGTAACTTACTAATTTGGACTTTATAGAATCAAGGAGGTATTCGACTTCTCAACTTTGACCTATCTCTCGTTCCACCTTTTAGCCACCCACTTCTAATTAACACCACTGGCACTTGCTTCTTAACTGACTACAAAAAACTTCAAATGCTTATTTCGGATGACCATCATATAATAATCTATTTTACTCCAAACTTTCAAAACATTCACTCTCTTTCATCCCCATTCCAAACTCGCTAACCAATCAGAAAATTTCTATATCCTTCTTCTTATTTTACATCGGAAAAACCCAAGCATCGCTTCTAAACAAAACAACTTTCTTTGAAAATTATAACGGTTTTATCTTATACTTTCTAAATACAATAACTATAACTACCTGGTGGCTTTGGCCTTTCCAGCGAAACAAAACAAAAGGCTTTTAAAATATAATATCTACAAATACCGGGAAACAATTGTCTATTCACATTTAAGTATTTACTAATTTTTTTCAGTCCTTCAGGGTAAAACTCATTATGGATAAACCCACTGCTTAAAACTAACTTAACTTATAATAAATATTTACAAATCGATGTACAGGGGGTTGCAAATTTATGTGCCCGCGTTCTATAACAAAATAAAACTTTTATTCTATCTTTGATTGATAAAATGAAACACAACAAAATCCCAGCATTGTTTTGAGATACATTTTTTTATAAGTGCAACAAAAAAAATATTTTTTCTCGACAACTAAAAATTTTCTCTTGTTATCATTTTATTAATTTCTTCTTTTACCTCCTGTCGGTACTTATATAGGATAGGGTAAGTTTTCGATCGAAAATGTCCTAAGTCTTTAACCTCAAATGAATGTTCATACTTTTTGGCTACTCTGTTTTCTTCATTTATTAAATTTTTATAATCCCTCAATATTAAACGCACCTACTTCTCTTTTTCTTCTCCACATATCAATTTTCGTTCTTTTTCCTCGAATTCTTTACACATGTTTATTGTATATTCTGCCTCCTTCATCTCGTATATTTCTTCTTCAAACACCACCGTTTCAATTATATCGTTTCCCTTTTCTTTTATCAAACTTTTCTCTTCTTTTTCTTCTTCTTCTGGGCTCATCTCTTCTTTTGAGGAATCCCCTATTTCCTCTTTTAATTTTTTTTTTGGTTTTTCTTCTTTCTCTGTCCTTGCTTCGTTGCCAAATTCATTTCCACCGTTTGTTCTTTGTCTAAATCATCATTTTTCCGTTTCTCATGTTCCTTGTCCTTTTCCAACTTATCCTGTTCTTCTTCGTTTTCCTCTGTGATTTTTATCGTGTTATTTTTTAAATCTATCACCACATATTTTTCTGCCAATTCGTCTACTCCTACGACCATATCATGCAACATGTTTGGCATTAGAACACATTGTACTGCATAAAATTTCTTACCCAATCGTACCCTTATTCATATTCCTTCATTTAAAGTTGCCAAGGTCCGTTTATTTGCGCCCACTAAATATACCCTGGGAATTTTGTAAATTAAATTTGTTAAATTAACCTCTTCTATTAATTTTCTGTTGGTCAATGTAATTTCCGAGCCGGTATCTATCATAATCTTAATCGGTTTCCCGTTGATAAAACCATCTACAAACTTTAAATTTACTTCTTTATCAATATTTCCTGCCAATTTAATAAATTCCTTCGGGTGACAAAAAATTCCTGTTTGTTTTTTTTTGTATCTAGGAAGCCTTCGTGAAAAGACGCTTGCTGTTCTTATGTGCTCCTTCTGCCGTCGCTCTGTCTTTCGTCCTCATATTCTTCTATTTGCGTGTTGTGTATCTCTCTTAGTCTGTCGGACCCGTATCGGTTTCCACGATTTTCCTGTTCATTTCGTCTACTATTATTTCTGTTTTCTTGATAATATGTGCGAGTGTTATTTCTATTCTGGTTTTCTCGATATCTGTCCTCGTTCCATTGCCGATTTCTTTGTTCATAATTTCCTCTTCTGTTTTCCATTCTGGGAATAAATTCTTTTTTTGTGTAATCTCTCCTAAAGTTGTGTCCTCTATGTCTATAGTTTTGATTTTCGCGTTGTCTATAATTTTCTTGTGACCTTCTTATTTTTCTTTCTCTCATTTTTGCTTCTCGTATTTGTAGCAATTGGCATAAACTGTCGATATCTTTGTAGTTTTGTAAAGTTATGTGATCTTCTAGGGTATCCTCAAAATGTCTGGCTATCAGTTCTACTAGCTGTTCGGAAGAATAATTGTATTGCAGGTGTTTTGCATTGTTGTATAATTGTAGTGCATTTTTTTTTCTGAAATACCTACCCATTTTATCATGATATCTCCCATTTTGCAACTCTTTGTTCATTTCTAGCTGTTATATTTTCCCCCAGAAATAACTCAAAAACTTTTGTTCGAATTTATGCCAATTGTAAAATTCTTCTTCTTTGCTCTCAAACCATAAACTCGCCTCATCTTTAAGATGGTTCCTTATCGTTTCTTTTGCTGTTTCGAAGTTACCGATTTATTGTATCTTCTTTTTTAAATTATTTATGAATATTACTGGGTGTAACTTTTTTACGTCCCCGCCAAACTGTATTTTTATATCACCGGCACTTTGGATGAGTATTTCTCTCCTGTCTCCCGTCTCTCGTTGTTTTCTGATATCATCAATTAGTTTTTCATTATTTCGGCATCTTTCTTCTATCTCTTTCTTGTCTTCTTGAAGAGCATTTTCAAATTTTGTTTCTAATTTATTTTCTAAATTTTATAATTTCTTCATTTGAATTTTGATTTCTTTAATCTCTATCTTTTGTTTCTCGCTTTTTTCTACAATCTCCTCGATTTTATGTACCATTTCCTTCTTAATACTCTCTATATTTCTGTTGTTTTCTTCTAAGGCTTGTTTTGTCTCTTTTTGATTTTCTTTCATTACTCTGTTATTTTCTTGCTGATTTTCATCCATTTTCTGCATCATCCTTTGTAACAATTTTTCCATACCTGATAGATCATGTTTTTCCGTTTCCATGATTTTTGTTGTTACATTTTTTTTGCTTTTGCTTCTGGTGATCGACATGTAGGTAAATTTTATCCCCGCCTGATAAGAAATTCGAAAATACCTTGTATGCTGCAGAGACTTAAATTTTTCTCTCCCCAAATACAATAAATTTATCATACAATTTTTTTTTAAATTATCAAGATTCAAATCAATCGAAAATAAAATAAATATGTAAAAATTGTACTTAGAGAAAAATAAATCAAAAAAAGATATTTCATAAACTTTCAAATAATATATCAACTTTTTCCGACGGGCAAATAAATTTTCAATCACCTGTTTTTCCGTTTCCTATCCTTTCAAATTCACAACTAGAGACACTTTCATGCCACACGTTGGTTCGCTATTTTACTATGATCTGCTTTTTCTTACTTTTATATTAACTTTTTATTTATTTAATTACTTTAATTAGTTATTTAATTAATTATCTAAGTGTCGCAAATCATACATAAAAAAAACAATGTCAGGGTGCCATTTTATTATAAAAAAAATAAATCAGCTTAAGTTATACTTATCTTTTCTCGTGGCTTCCAGTATCTCTTAGTTGTTCCTTATCGGGATAAAATAGGAAAAGGAAATAAATAGAAATAATATAAATAAACAAATACAAATATCTTTTATTATCAAAAGAAATATAACTTAGAAGTTATGAACTACGAGGCGTGTTTTTTAAGTAAGTACCGTTTTGGAATTAAAAAAAGACGTGCAAAGATATGGCAATAATTTTATTTTTACATGAAAGCCTGTACCTTAATCTACTTTTCTACATAATTTCCGTTAATATTGAGGCACTTGTCATAACGTGGCGCAAGTTTTTGAATACCCTCCTGTTAAATTCTGACTTGTTAACCACTGCATCACAAATGTTTTGACTTCGTTATCGTCTTGAAGACGCTGACCGCCCAGGTGTTTCTTCAAGTGCTGGAACAAATGGTAGTCGCTGGGCGCCAGATCAGGGCTGTATGGACAATGATCTAGAGTTTCCCATTTAAAAGATTTGATGAGATCTTTGGTCTGATTAGCCACATGTGGACGATCATTGTCATGCAGCAAATCGATACCCTTACTTAACTTGCCACGTCTTTTGTTCTGGATTGCACGACGCAGATTTTTCAATGTCTCACAATAAGACGCTGCATTGATTGTCTCATTACGAGGCAGAAACTCCACTAGCAATACTCCTTTTCTGTCCCAAAAAACTGTGCACATGATTTTCCGGGCAGAAATTGTTTGCTTAAACTTCATTCTTTTGAGTGATGATGAATGGCGCCATTCCATGGATTGTTGTTTCGATTCTGGTGTGACGTAGGCCACCCACGTATCGTCACCAGTAACAATTTGGTCTAAAAAATCTTCACCTTCACTGTGGTACCGCTCAAGGAAAGTCAATGCACTGCCTAAACGTTGGGTTTTGTGCAAATCCGTCAACATTTTTGGAACCCAACGTGAACACAATTTCCGGTAATTCAAGTTTTCGGCAACAATGCGATACAAAACACTACGAGAATACTGAGGAAAGCAGTCGGAAAATGATGAAATTGTAAAGCGTCTGTTTTCTCTCACCTTTTCGTCCACTTTCTGCACCAAATTTTCATTAACGACCGAAGGACGCCCACTCCGTTCTTCATCATGCACATTTGTGCGGCCATCTTTAAATGCTCTCACCCATTTCCTTACCATTCCATCACTCATAATGCTTTGTCCGTAAACTTCAACGATCTCACGATGAATATCGATCGGTTTTACGCTTTTAGCACTAAGAAATCGTATAACAGCCCGTACTTCACAATCAGCGTAAACAAGTATACAATGAAGAATCAGACTGTAATGGCGTCAGTGCGTAGACAAGAGATGTAGGTAACCAGCGCTCATGCGCGGAACGCCGACCGTAGCGCTGCGGCGGCGGAATCGTAAAACGGTACTTACTTAAAAAACATGCCTCGTATAAACATCTTTATTTCTTATAAACTCTATGTCATCTGTTATATTTAAGAGAACTGATGAAGCTTTAGAAATATTAAGCGAAACGTCTTCGATAAACTTATGAAGTAGTTGACTTCTTATATATATATATATATATATATATATATATATATATATATATATATATATATATATATATATATGATTTAGGAAGAGAATTTGTCGTGTTTGTAATGGGATATGTAAAACATGCAATAATTACAAAATTATTGAGATTCGCGCCTACAAATCCACACAAAAGAAATAATCTTGTAAAAATAATTTTGATTATAATCAAAACAGTTATTTTTGTTAATGTAAAATAAACTCCAAATAAAGTAATTTAACGGAAAGCTAACGGACAAGGCAGGAGAAAAACAGAAAGTTTGAATAGTATTGAAAGCCTTTCTAGTTTTATGTTTTAATACGGTCCAGAAGCGAGAAAAAGAGCTGCGGACATTGTAAAGAAGTTCGTAATGAAGTTGCGGATTTTGCGACATCTGGTCTAAATGGACCAACACAGACATATATAAAATTACAGAATCCCAACCACTTACACTTTAACAACAGAACGTTAAAGTGTTTTTAAGATGATATTAGAATTCTGTTTCGGTTTAAAGGTGTGTTTATAATAAAAACCAGTGTCAATTTTTAAAATGGATCTTTATTAATTTTCATGCTTATACAGGTTTGATTTTATTTTTTGTATTGTTCTTTTATGGAAAACTTTTTTTCTGTTTACAGGATATTGTTAACAAATCATAACTGACAATCCTCGGTCTAGGATTGTTAAAAAATAACTACTTATCTAAGAGTTTTCCACTGGTGATCCTAAGTTCTTTCTAAAATCTTATCAAAAAAATATCGTGTGGTCACTGTCACTCCCTTAAACCCCCAATTCGTATGGTTTCTTCCAGAAACCTTTTAGATTTTTTCTAAGTCTTGTGAAGACTTCTACGTCTTCTAAATATGATTTAAGAATATCGACAAATGGTTTCTAAAGTACTTTAGCAACTACTTTACGTATTGATACAATATATCAAAATATCAATGAAAATGGCTGAACAGCTTGATTGTTCTTCATAAACTGTTTGGATAAAATCAATGATTTTACGGACTTCGTGGATGGATCCATCGATCGTGGAGTGATTATTTCTGAAACCGAATTGATGTGGTGAAATTAGATTGTTTTTGTCAATAACAGGTTTAATAACTGACTTAAACAGTTTTAATAATATTGGTAATAATGATATCGGCTTGTTAGAGGAAACTTCATTTAGCTGCTTTCCTACATGAGGAATCAATATGACCTCATCTATTTCAAAAATTTGGTATTCACTTAAGATAAAATATACTTATACTTATAGGTAGGTTAATTTCGCTAATGCTTCAGTTGGAAATTGTTTTAAAGTTTATTTCTAGTTATGAGATCATATTCTGGAGCTCTTTCTGAGTTTGTGGATTTATTAGCTACTTCCTTGGGGGCAACCAGCCTAATATTTATTTCATCCAAATTATGATCATCAATACTGTCATCACTTGGCTAATTTTCGTGTAATGGGAAAGTTTTCTATATGTGCACAGTAAACTTATTGGCTTTCGGTTGGATATCTTTTGTCCACTCATTTTATTTTGTTCTAATAGGGGGACGATGAAACTTAGGTGGATGTTAGCGTAAAGATCGTGCCAGAGACAATGTTTTTTATAACTGTGGGAAGGTCTACATGTTGAAGGTGCGACTAGAGATGCCGCAAAACGAGACAAGACGAGATTTCAGGAAATCTCGTCTTGTATCGAAAAAAATGACTGCTCACCAGTTTTCATAATTCTTACTATATATGGTAAATATCGACTTGACCTGTAATGATTGATTGATCAATTAGATCAGGCCTGTCAATGTTATGTACATTTCGGCTTAATTTCGGAGCAATCTAGCTGATCAACACCTTCCATTGTAGTTTCCCTCCCGTTTCCTTCTCTATCCCTTTTTATTGCTGCTAATTTGTGGATTATGAACCATAGATAGAAGACAAACATCTTTTTTATCCTTTCTATTACTTTTTACATTTGAAGCGATTTCCATTCTTGCTCTCTTCTTCAACTTTTTCTTTACGATTTAGACGCGAAGTTTCGTATGTATCTGTTTTGTTCTTGATTAATCTACCAATTATTATATACAAAATTCACTTACCAAACAATTATAATAAAAATGAGGCACACAGTAGTTCTAAGAGTAAAGAAAAAACATAATTCGCTTCAAATATACTAACGTTTTTTATAAAAACCTATCTCTTTTATTGAGACAGTTAGGACGCTTTTCGATCTCAATATCTTCCCGGATAATTATTTATTTATATAAATGGATAGGGGCTATAATTCTAAAGTTTTCAAAATAAGTTTTGTAACCTGTATAGAGAGGTTACAAAATTCAGGTCTCGCTAGTGTTTTAATTATAGTAATAAGATGAATAATTTGCAAGATAATTTTTATTATAGCTAAATATTCTTATAATATTCCATTAACAAACTTTTTTTATTTCTAGGTATGCATTTAACATCTTCCATGATAATGTTATATAGTAAGTACATACCCTAGAATTTCCACCAATTTATTGACAAGTTTAATTAACCTTAGGCAATGAGTAACTAATTGATTAATCTGAATTTAAGTAGATTGTAGAATGTATATTTTAGAAGTAATATTTAGATTTGTAAAGTTTTTGTATAAAGATCTTTTATGTATACACTACATTTGTGTTTTAAGTCCAAAAGGCCTCTAAGAAAGCCTATTATACATTTGGAGAGATATTTTTACCTGATTAGTTTTCAAAAAGGCCTATTACAGATATTTTTGGGGTTAAGAAATAATTGCCCTACTATTTCAGGCCATATATTTGGCAGTGTCCTTTGCATTTTTACAGAATCTTCATTTTTCTTTGTCAACTGTGCCCCGTCTACAGAGATGATATCTGATTGGGCAATATCTATTGAAAACATATATCATTACACTGAGTTCAGTTTTCTGAAGCTCTAAAAAACAAAGAATACTTTTATTCAATGAATACTATTGGACTTGAAGTTAGTCGTCTGTTCATGCATGAGCATTTGTCATTCGGAATTCATTATCTATCAATAAGGCTAATTGTTTTCTCTTCTAGACTGTCTATATTTACTATACTTTATCAAATGGAGAAACTTCTTCAAATTTTCTTACCAGTTTTAGAAGTTTTTTCAATTATTTTGGAAACTTTTCTAGACCTTTTCATTAGTCTTTCTAAAAACTTTAATTGAAATCATTTTAGAATGTCTTGGAATTCCTACAAACATTCCCTAATTTTTCATCAAGTTTTTATGGAAGTTACTTTGATCACCTTAGAAGTTTAGTTGATCTAGCTAGACTTAACACTAGAGCTGGATTCTCTACAGAAACTGCACTGTATAATCTTATACAGAGGGTGGAGTACATTTTGGAACACCAAGCGGCGATGCCTGGCACATTTATCGATTTTCAGAAATCATTAAACAATGACTAAATTCTAAATTTCTGTTAGGAGCTGGCAGGCAAGAAGCAAAAATAGTTGACCAGATTTTAAAGCAGTTACCAACAAACATTTGTAATTCATGTTTTAAGCTTAAAATAAAAATACATACTAGACCCCAGTCAATCTGTGAAAAAATGATTGATTTTACGTAAAAACCTTGTACAAGTTTTTGAAGGTTCTAAAAGGGATAGCTGATGACAAATCCTTTAAGACATACAGCGGATTCTGCTTTGTTAATTTAAACAATCATAAAAAGTGAAAAACTCATTTTTTGCCTATACAACGTGTCTTATATATTTTAGATATATAATTGTGGATCTTAAAAAGTACTTTAATAGTGTTGTGAGACCACTATCGTAGGAAAAATGTTTCTTATTCGGTTTCTATGCGGATTCTTGTTCAAAAATGTCCCATTTAAGCAAATCTGAAGGGAGCCAGGCGAAATTTTTGGATAGAAATTTAGGCGTTCTTTGCAAAAGCCTCATTTGTCGTTAACTGCAACATTAAAGATAATTTAAAATAAGTTATTTGATTAAACAATATTAAAATTAAAATTCTCAAATTAGTGATTTATTATTTTAGCGATTACACATATTTTACCATTTACATAACATTATTTTTCCCTTAAAAATATAAGTTGCTCAAATTGTTGGCATCTCTCTTTTTATTAATGGTTTCTTTGTCTTGAAAAATGAATGCCATCTCGAGAAATAATTTTTTTGAATAATTACTCTCCGTGAATAGGATTTTTACATTAGGAAAATCGAAAGACTGTCCTGATATATTAGCATGTGTGGATAGGGAACATCTATCAGGGTGTAACCTAATGTCACTCTTGTAAAGATTCAAACGGCTGGACACTTTTTGGGAGGTGTGACCTATATAAGAGCCTCACAGCCTAGACAACTAAGTTTGAATACAAGATCACTTTTATCTTCGTTTGGTACTTTGTCTTTTAATGACCTGTACCAAGATCCCACAATTAGAGTGCTTTTATAAGCAATTTTTAAATTTGCTAGATAAGTATTGAGCAAAAATTCTGGTCAATTTGGGAGTGACATCCTTAATAAATGAAAGTGATAAAAAAGAGATATTAGGACTATTGTTAGTGAATGGGACTCAGAGCTAACTTTAATAGCACCTGTATTTTGGGGAGGGTTCTCTTGTGTGTTAAGTACAACAGAGTATGTGTTGAATGAATGAATGATTCTCCTGAGTAAGGATTCGGGGTAAGAATTATCTAGGAACAATTGTGAAGGGATTTTGAGATTCTCCTTTCTAAAAACAGGGTCAGTCAGTTTACAAACAAATGACCACAAGAGTTAATTTTCCAAGTCATCTGGTTCATCATTCCAATTTTGAATAATGCTTTCTAACTCCACTTGCGTTAACAGTTTTATACGCGACAGGTCTCAGCATAAACTAAAAATATGTGAAGAGGCTTTGTTTTAATGCATATCTAGACGCGTTCTTGCCAACTTGTGCAATTAATATATACAAGGTGGTCCAGAATTATGTACATTAATTTCTAGAGCTCATAGTAGGTCCAAAAATAATGGTACTTCTTTATGTACACTTTTTTATAAAACTGAATAATAAGGGAGATACAACCCTTTAAAGGGGTGAATTGAAATTCTTATTTTTTCAAATATCTTCCAAACGGTTTTGAATACGGAGTTCATATTTTGGGAGTGATTATAAGACATTAGGATAATTAATTTCATGTCACCACCTACCACATCCTATATTAATACAGGGTAGTTTTGGAGGGTAAGTGGGGGTTATTGCGTCACATGTTTTTTAATTTTTACATATTTTAAAAAAATATTTTAAAAATTGTTTCCTTAGACTTTTCTACGCAAAAAGGGTGCTCTTGTAATATTTCGATAGATATCACCGTTTTCGATTTATTTAAACTCGAAGGTATACATGTATTTTATTGTAATCGTTACATTTCTTAATATTCATCAAGTATGCTTTGGAATTGACACTTGTGTTAGCAATAATATTACAAATTAATGAAAAACTTAATTAATACTTAACATTTAATTAATGGCGAAAATAATATTTCACAATAACTGTTCAAAATGTCCTCCATTTTGTTGAATACATAATCTAATTCTTTTATTTAGCGAACGCATTAATCCATTTAATGTTACTGGATCGTTTTGTAAATCGGTAAATACTTGTTCAATTTTGTCTCTTAACTCATTTACTGTATTAATTGGAGTGTTATACACTTTTGATTTCCAATAACTCCATACTGTAAAGTCCATTGGATCAAGATCACAACTACGAGCAGGCCAATGAATCGGTGCATCCGCACCCCGGCCTATCCACCTATCAGGGAAATGTTCATGTAACCACCTTCTACAAATTCTTGTGTAATGTGGTGTAGCACCATCATGCATGAAAAACATGTTTTTTCGTATTTGTAATGGAATATCTTCCAAAATATCATGTAAAATATTGTCTAGAAAATTGTAATACATGTTACCATTTAAATTTCCGGGAAAAATGTGGTATCCTATGAAACTATTTCCTAAAGTAGCTGTCCAAACGTTTATCTTGAATGTATGTTGGAAGTGAGTTTCCATTGTAGCCCTTGGATTTTCTTCAGCCCAGAAGTGCATATTTCTAGAATTGAACATACCTTGTCTTGTAAATGTGGCCTCGTCTGTAAACAGAATGTTGCTTAAAAAATTTGGTGCAGTTTGAACTTTATTTTGCAATACTTCACAAAAATCAACTCTAAGTGGCATATCGTCAGGTAACAATTCCTGCACTTGTCGATAGTGGTAAGGATGTAATTGCTCTTCATGGAGAACTCTTAAAACACTTTGATGGGAAATATTCGTTCTTAATCCTAACCTGCGTGTACTTATTGTGGGGTCATTTATTACAGCATCCAATATTTGCTGTTCAACACGAACATTTCTTGCTTCTCTACGACGACCAGCATCTGTATTCCTTCTTTGAAGACAACCAGTTTCTCTCAGTCGTCGTTTAGTACTTACAAAAGTCCTGGCATTGGGAATATTTCTGTTCGGATACTTTTCTCTGTAGCGTCTTACAGCGGCAGCAGCATTTCCCGAACATTCCCCTAATACTAAAAGTATGTCTGTCATCTCAGAATTTGAATAGTGTGTCATATTGCGGGCAAACAAATTTAAAAATATAGCAGAAGAGACGTCTTAAACAAATTTCACTGTCGAGTACAATAAAAGTGTAGATAAAATAATTTAATTGTTATTAAACGTCACTGATAATTCATAGACTACTTGAGATTAAAGTGTTGTTGCTAACACAAGTGTCAATTCCAAAGCATACTTGATGAATATTAAGAAATGTAACGATTACAATAAAATACAGGTATACCTTCGAGTTTAAATAAATCGAAAACGGTGATATCTATCGAAATATTACAAGAGCACCTTTTTTGCGTAGAAAAGGCTAAGGAAACAATTTTTAAAATATTTTTTTAAAATATGTAAAAATTAAAAAACATGTGACGCAATAACCCCCACTTACCCTTCAAAACTACCCTGTATTAATATAGGATGTGGTAGGTGGTGACATGAAATTAATTATCCTAATGTCTTATAATCACTCCCAAAATATGAACTCCGTATTCAAAACCGTTTGGAAGATATTTAAACAAAAAAGAATTTCAATTCACCCCTTTAAAGGGTTGTATCTCCCTTATTATTCAGTTTTATAAAAAAGTGTACATAAAGAAGTACCCTTATTTTTGGACGTACTATGAGCTCTAGAAATTAATGTACATAATTCTGGACCACCTTGTATATTAAAGAAAATTTATTACTGGGGTACTACGAGGTAGCCCTCGTAGGTATTCAAGGGTTAAGTAGTTATATTACATGTCATTATGCAAAAAACAAAGTTATTAACATAAAAGCTTGCAAACTAAAGAACTAAAGAACTTAAAGAACTTTAAAGAACGCTGTTAGTGCCTAAATATCTTCTCTTTGATATCTGTGTTATATTCTATTTACAAATTTTTTCTTTTGTTAATTTAAGTATTGTATTTAATAAAACATTTCGGTAGATATGATATTTACCTCCTTTTCTAGATTTTATATATATGTAGTATCAATCATTCAATATGTGTTATCTTGTTTCTTGTTTACAAATTTGTAGTTGTTTGTGTGAGTTTGGATGAAATATCCCCGTAGCGCTAAGTTAATTTTTTATGTTCTATTCTTGAAGATACTTTGACCTTTAGATTACTTTTTTTCAATTTTCTTTGTGTACGTTATTGATCTATTTGGCAATTTTTCAGAGCATAATATACTTTTCGAAAAATCGATAGTCCAAACTTGTTTGAGCTCACTGTAACACATTAAGCATCTGTCAGAAGGGTGGGAACGATCATTATGAAAAATGAGGAGTACATATTTTACTTTCAAGAAATAAATCAGCTGTCTATCTGATTTAAGCTTGAAAGAAAAATTACCGAAGATTTTTCCATTTTACAAAGGCCATTCAGTTTTTGTGGTGATGAAAATATAAAATATTTTTTAATTTTAAGATGAGACAAATTTATTAGCCATCTTGAAGTAATAAAAATAATTGCTTTATATTAAAATCATAATTTAGCTTCGAACGTAGGTAGACTGCTGAACATAATCCACTTCCGCTTTTTTCCAATTCCATATATAATGCGTTGTTTTCATAAAATTTTTATTCATTTCCTGTAAGGCATCGGTCAATTGATTTGGTAGTAGCCCGATGCCAACGTTTTGTTTTTCCTTACTTGCTTTCTATTTATTATCTGTCATCTTCGCTATATGTCATGCCCTACTCCATTTTAGTCTGGCCATTATTTATGTAAGTCATCTTAAGAGAAGGAAACTAAAGCTGACGAACTACAAAAATTAAATAAAGAAATATCCAAAGCTGTTAGACAAGACACTCGAAAATACAACCAAGAACAAATCGAACATACCCTTGAGAACAATAGAAGTATAAAAGTATTAAGCAAAAGACAAAAAACAGCGACAAGGCAGGTAATAAAGATTAAACATAGAAATGGTCATCTTACAATCAACAGAGAGGAAACTCTTAAAATAGTTCTAGTTCTATCACCGTTATTCTATATTCGCTATCATGGCTTTATTGACCAGAATTGGATAAAGAACATGTATTTTGTACAGCGAAGTCAGTACCGATAGTAGAGCGGCAGAAGGTGTACGATGCATAATGAGATATATGTCATATGTTAAAAATTGGAAATTTATATTACAAAGAAATTTAAAGATAGAGATAACACTAGATAATTCAGAAATAACAACTATATTAGTCACATATGGCCCTAATGATGACGAGCCATTGAAAGTTAAAGAAGAATATTGGGAAAAGCTCAATGATGCCATAGAAAATGTGAAAGGTAGAATAGTCATTCTAGGCGATATGAATAGCAGAGTTGGTAAAAGAGACATTGATAACATATATATTTTGAGTATGCAGGGGGAAGATACAAGAAACGATAATGGAAGAAGGATGATAGACTTTGGCATGGAGAATAATTTGATTATAACCAACACATTTTTTAAACACAAGGATATACACAAGTTCACGAGAGAAGTCAGGAGCAGAAATGAAAAATCAATTATAGATTACGTTCTAATTAATAAAGAATTTAGGAAAGAGGTCACTGATGTCAGAGTTAAAAGAGGCCCGGAAATCTATAGTAACCACTATCTGGTAGTGGCAAAGATAAGATCACCCCAAAAAACACCTAAAACCACTAAACAAAGAACGAAAAATAATAAAGTGAACGAGAATATCCAAAACTATAAACTAAATGACCAAAAAGTCGCGGCCATGTTCAAAAGTAAAATAGAAGAAAAACTAGCCAAATTATCTAATGCACATAGTACTGATAAATAACAGAAATCTTGGAAACAATTTAAAGAAACCATCGTGACGACAGCAAAAGAAACGTGTGGAATAAACCATGTAAACAGAAATAAGAAGCAAACACGATGGCGGGACGATGAATTAAAAGCCCAAATAAAAAACAGAAATGGAAAATATACTTAAACAAGAAAACAGAAAAAAGTTACGAAGAATATAAACGACAAAGAAAGGTGGTGAAAGAAATGGTGCTGAAGGAGAAGAAGCCTGGGATGAGTTTGGAATAAAGATGGAGGCAGATAGCCGGGGTAACCAAAAATTGTTTTACAAGGTACTAAAGACGCTAAGAAAAGGTAAAGAAACAACGATGAAACAGGTGAAACGTAAAGACGGCACGCTGATTATCAGACCAAATGACATTATGGAAAGATGGAGACAATACTTTAGCGAACTCCTAACACCAAGACAGCCGAAAGAGGAAACTGTAATGATAGAAGTAGAAGGAGAACATGGACAAGAAAAAAATTATATCCAAATAGAAGAAGTCAAAGAAGCAATTAATAATACAAAGAGAGGTAAATCGGCTGGTCATGAAAAAATCACTGCTGAAATGTTAAAGACAATGGGGCCGAAAGGAGTTGAATTTTTAACCAAAATTATGAACATGGCTTGGAACCGATGTATAGTCCCCGAAGATTGGAGAATTGGCATAATACTACCAATCTTTAAGAAAGGAGACCCAAGTTCTTGTGAAAATTATAGAGGAATTAATCTACTCAGTATCGTCTCCAAAATATATGAAAGCATCCTAGAAAAGAAATTAAGACACATCGTTGAACCACATCTGGATGAAGTACAAAGTGGATTTAGGAAGGGACACAGTACGCAAGACATTTACGTTGAAACAAATAATTAAGAAAGCTAGAATAGAGAACACAGAAATATATATGGCTTTTGTAGATATTGAGAAAGCATTTGACAGAGTGTCCCAGGAAGCAGTTTGGAAAAGTCTGCAAAATATAAATATTGACCATCAATTAACAGGTGCTATCAAAAGTCTTTATCATAATAACAAGAGCTATGTACGTAAGGATAACTTGGAATCAGAGATGTTTGCAATAAACGAGGGTCTAAGACAAGGAGGTGTTATGAGCCCCACACTGTTCATATCGATTATTGACGACATAATTAAGGAAACAAAAGCAAGTATACACAAAGTACATATCGGATAGTAAACTATGACCGGTTGGTATAGCTGAGTGTGCATTCGCAGATTATCTCATGTTATGCGCTTCCAACGAAAGGGACCTCCAGAAGAAGATAGATAGCTGGAATAATGTGCTGGCAATTAGAAACAGGAAGATTAATGTTAAGAAAACCAAGAACTAAACGAAATTTTATCATAGAAATTAACCAACAACACATAGGGTTACAATAGACTATAGACAGAGAAGGTACCATGCAGAATGAAATAACAGAAAGAATAAGTAGTGCTTCAAAATTGTACCATAATCTTAGTAGAGCATTTATAGGTAAACCAGAAATCAGCAGAAGAACCAAAATGACAGTTTATAAGATAAGACAGTATTCCGACCAATCTTGATATATGGAAACGAGAGCTGGGTTTTAACAAAGCAATTAAAAAGCAAGATACAAGCCATTGATATGAAATATCTAAGACGAGTCAAAGGAATAACACGACGAGACAAAATAAGAAACGAAGATGTTAGAGAAGAACTGGGCATAGAATCTATACTACACGCTATTGAAACACAACAAATAAAATGGTTTGGTCATATGTGCCGAATGAGCGACAACCGACCCGTTAAGCAAGTCTGAAAGGCTAAAGTGAAAAAGTTTAAATTCAGAGGCAGACCACGGAAAACTTGGGATGACGAAGTAGGGCAGATTTTGAAAAGTAGGGGAATGGAATGGTCAGAAGCTCAAAATAAGGCAAAAAACAAGAAAGAATGGACAAAATTCATACACAGAATAGAATAAAAAAAAAGTTTGTATTTTCATTGGATTTGAGATGTAATGTATCTGTAACCTGTATTTGTATTTACCTCACACCTTAGAGTAGAGAGGTATTGGATTATATATATACATATATATATATATATATATATATATATATATATATATATATATATATATATATATATGTATATATATATATATATATACGTATAGCAAATAGCAGAGAAGATCAAGTACCAGAAATATTAACAAGGAAAAAGGGCAATGTCAACCAAGAATCAGAACTACTACCAAAAATCCCAATAGACAAAATAAATCTAGCCCTAAGAAAAGCTAAGAATAACGAATCTCCAGACGAAGATTGTGTACTTACTGATGCAATCAAAATCGGAGTCATTTGCCTACTTATGAAAATGAAAAATCTTTTTAGCATGTGCCTTTTGGACAGTAATATACCCGACAAATAGCACAACGCTGACGTAATTTTATTGTACAAAAAAGGAGATCACCATGAAGTAGAAAACTACAGACCTATAAGTCTTCTTAGTCACCTACACAAACTCCTTACAAGAATAGTAACAAATCGTCTTGAGAAAAAAACTTGATTTCTACCAGCTAATAGAACAAGCGGGATTTCGTACCGGATTTGAAACAAATGATCACCTACAGAGATAGAATCGACCACTCGTTCTGGCTTTTGTAGATTTCCATACAGCCTTTAATACTGTAAAATTTGACAAGATCCTGGAAGCACTACAAGTATGCCGCATTGACCACCGATATACAAGGTTAATTTACAATGCATACAAGTATCGAGTATCAAGAAGTCGACAGGGTGATACCTTACCGCCTAAACTGTTTATCGCAGTACTAGAATATACTTGTCCAAAACTTAACTTGGAAGAGAAAGTCCTAAAGTTTGACGGTAGGAGATTAACAAATTTTAAATTCACAGACGACATAGTTTTGTTCTCGGTCAACCTCAAGGAGATATATACAATGCTACATGAACTTCAGTTTGTGTGTGCCAGTGTGAGTCTTAAAATTAACATCTTCAAAACAAAATTCATGACAAACATAGTACCTAGCCGAAATATCAATATTGGAGACATCGAAGTAGAACTGGTGAAAAAATATATATACCTTTGACACGAAATAAAGATCACAAGAGACAACCAAACATGCGAACTACAAAAAAGAATAAACCTAGCATGGGCAGCCTATGGAAAAATCAAAGACATATTTAAAAGCGATATACCAATTTCTTTAAAACGTAAAACATTTGACCAATGTGTGTTGCCTGTGATGACTTATGATGCTGAAACTTTAACATTGTCAGTTACAACTTTTAAAACGCTGAAAATAGCTGAGAGAAATATGGAAAGGTCAATGCTGAGTATATCGCTTAGTGACCCTGTTAGAAATGAAGACTTAAGACGAAGAACAGTAGTTACCGATGTAATTTCCCGAATTGACACACTGAAATAGAACTGGACCAGACACGTCGCCCGAATCAGTGATGAAAAGTGGACGAAGAGATTGCTTGAGTGGAAGCCGAGGAGCCGAGGAATAGAGGAAGGCCTCCTACTCGTTGGACTGACGATCTCAAGAAAATATCAAGAAATTGGATGAAAAGTGCTCAAGATAGAGCACAATGGACAAAAATAAGGGAGGACTATGTCCAGCAGTGGACGCAAAGGGCTGGGTGATGAATATGATGAAGTCATTTTAGTTTTTTCTTATATTATTTCCTTTAGAGTTGCGAGAGTTATTTCCAGTATGAATTCCTTCACTTTTATCTGTGTTACTCACAGTTTAGTAACTGAAGCTTTTGTTAAGGTAGATTTTTTGCTTTAGATATTATTACTGTTAAAATGCACCAATGATCACGTCAATGTGAAGATATATCGGTATATAGCTTTTAACTGTAAATTCTATATATCATATAGAAAATAATATTGTACATGCCCGTGTTAGAACAGCTCGAGCGTTTCTAGCTAGACATTCTAAAATGAATGTATATGGAGAATATTAATATTTGATGTGTAAGAATATTTGAGTTGTACAGAAATTTTAAGGAGCCTGACGTTGTGAAGTTGATTAACGTAGCACGCCTCATGTTGACAGGATTTGTAATCAGGCGAGAAAACATTTTTTTGCAATCTGTGTTATAAATTTTAATAAACTTTTAGTTCAAGATTAAACTATTTGTTAATCCCTTTCGTATATATGACTAGATATTGTGAAAGACAAAGCGAAAAATGATAAAAGATATCCGATTTTAAGGAGATTTAAGTAAGGAACATTGAATAATTTTTGTGACGGTTTTTTTTTTATACATTTTTTAATAGTTGTAACAAATTTGCCACCATAAATTTATTTTGGGTACGCATCTGATGCTCAAATATTTGTGTATTGTATTTAGAAGTGAAACGTATAGCAATATGTGCCCATTAATTTATAGCTTTGATTACCATTTTGCTAAATGCACTAATTGAAGTTTGCCAATTTGTTAATTTGTTTACTACAAAATGCAACAGAGGTTTGCTTTGTAATTTTAGTCATAAAGAGCACATTTACTTGATTATTTTACAACTGCTTTATTTAAATTAAAAACATTATGAGTTACAATTTGGGAAGGCTGGGACATACAAATTTCCCATGAGATATAGCGGTCAGCTTCCATAATTATGAAAGTTGTAACAGTCTTTAATTATTGTCTTCGCTCCATGCTCTGCACACATCTCTACAATTTTAATAAAAAACAAAGTAGTGGCTTTCATATTAAAGACACAAAACAGAATAAATTGAAAAAGTTTCGTGTACACGTAACTAATTAAAAAATATTTTACAAATGTACCTAAATGTACTTACCTAAAAAACCAACACACAAGGTCTACATAAAAGACATTGTGTTTCAATATTGGTTCCTGTCTAGAGCCAATAGAGAATTTTTGTTACTTAATAATAAATACTTTTAATAATTTAATTTTATCTGAATCTTTCATATTCACAATTCAGACATATATTACATTTTAAAGTACATGACTTTAAAATGATATTGTAAATATTTTTGAGTTGCATTCATGAGACGACTTTATTGGAAGACAATCCATTTGATTATATGAAATCAACTTTAACTTAAAAAAACTTTTTAGCTCAACAGGCTGTAGAACTCCAAGCCCTTAAAAGCTTTCTTTCATTTGTTTTTTTCCTGTTTTCCAATTTTCTACCGTCAACAATTCCGAATCTTATTACCGAATCCATCTATTTTTTTTCAAACCAGTCCTCTTGTGCATTCCTCATTGTACCACCACATTGTTTGTCAATTGGGAATTCCTTTCTTCTTTTTAGCTATGTGACCGTGTACGAGGGACACAACGTAAAACAATGCTAAAATACATCGCATTGCGGTATATGTGATAAGAGGCACAGGACAGAATCAGATGAGTGGTCTGTGTACAAGAACCTGATAGATGAGAATAACAATGAGGCAAGACATGTTGTAGCTTCAAGGGGAGGAGAAATTAGACATTAAAATTCAACCCGATAACAGATAACTTCGAGGGGCTGATAGTAGTACAGATGAATCTGGGGAGATGTAGAGCGGCACATGACATGCTCACGATCAGAGCGCAAGAAGTCGGGCGGACCTAGTTATTGGTTCTGAACCAAATAAGAAAATAGCGACCAAATGTGGTTGGTTGTGATAAAGGTATGTTAAAGGAGAGAGAGACTCCTCATTTTAGACCTTTAAATCTTCATGCTGGTGGCGACGTACAACTACCCAAACATCACCTTGAGGGAATATTAAAACACCGTTGACGATACAGCGAACCATATAGTCAGAACATATAGTAGGAAATATATAAGATAATAGCAGGGGACCTGCAAATGAAAGCTATGAACTTAATCATACTAAATAGCAGAATGCCAACAATTGAAAGAGGAGAGAGCCAAACGCACATCAATGTTAAGATGGCAACGATCCCGATTAAAAGAAAATTAGAAGAATGGGATATAGTAAAAGTGGAAATCTATACATATCATAAATATATCCTACACAAAATAAGGGAAAACATAAAAGAAATAAGGGACGGGAGACCCATCAAATTCATTAACAAGACAAAACTAAAAGAAGAATTACAAGGAATGAGAGAACACCCAAATAATTTTGAAGCTGGATATGAAAAAATTAAGGAACTAGCCGAGAAATATAAGAAGAAATTACAACGAGTTAAGAAAAAAAATCACCGGAGACAGAAAAAGAACCGACTAGTAGAAGATGAAGCCGATAAACTAAAAGCCTTAAAAAAAAAAGAAATAACCAGAGAAATACACGGCGAATAGAGAAGGTTTTGTGAGAACTATGTGAAAGCCTGGAAAATAACATCTGGGGAGACGCATATAAGATTGCAGCAAGAAAACTCAAAGAAAACCCCGTCTTAAAATTAGAGGATAGCTGCGGGAGAGAACCGCAAAGAACGAAGGAAACCTTCTAAATAATACCTACAGAGGCACCAACAAACGACAGGAAAGGCACTAAAGACAGGGAAGGCACCAGGGCTGATACAATTACGCTAGAACTAATAAAAACCATTATTGAGGAAAAGGCTGAATGTGTGAAAAACCTAATGGAAGACCTCCTTAGAAGACAAAAATTCTCCACGGTATGAAAAGTGGCAAACCTTATTATAATCCGGGTGCTTTTAGGCCAATGTGCTGGCTAAATATACTAGGCAAGCTATTTGAAATCATTATAAAGTCAAGGCTCGAAAACAAAATAGAGGAAAAGCGAAGCCTGTCGGACTGCCAGTATGAGTTCAGAAAAGTTAGATCTGCCATAGACATAAACGGATTAGTAAGGGAGAAAGGGAACATTGGAGACCTTACGAAAGTAAACGACCAAGAGGAGGACCACAGATGAGATGGGTTGATGATATTAAAAGAATAGCCGGAACAAATTGGAAATATGTTGCTCAGGATAGAGACCGATGGAAGGAGTTGGGAGAGGCCTATGTCCAAATAGGGACGACAGAAGGCTAAGAAGAAGAAGAAGAAGGGAGAAAGAAGCATGCAGAGTAGGTGAATAATGGCACTCTTCCTGGACATCAAGAACAGATTCAACAACGCTAGCTGGGGAAAAATCATCAGACTATTAGAAGAAACCCCCATGTCACTATACTTATTATTTTACAGATAGGAACATTAATATAACTAAAGATGACACATTGACGACATCTGCGGGAGTGCCACAGGGCTTGGTCCTAGGTCCGTTACTCTAGAGTGTGCTCTATAATGACATGTTGGACTCTTCTCTTGCCTGTATTTCCTTGAAGAGGAAATAGAGGCAAGAGAACTGACGCTACCCACACAGAAGACCATAATCACAGGAAGCTATAATCAATGGTCCAATAGCGAGAGAGCATATCTCCTTTACTCTGGAAGAAGAAAATATCCATAAAGAGCTTTTTTGAACACAAAATATATGCTGCGAAAAAAGCCGATCAAAGAACAGTGGCGCTAACAAAGATCATGCCAAAGATAGGTGGTCCTGGTACAAAAAGAACTCTCATGGAAGTGGTCCACTTCACTATACTGTACATAGCACCAATATGGCAGCAGGTAATGCATAAACAAAAATACAAAAGAATTCTGGAGAAAGCTTAGAGATAGGCCTTGCTAAGCGTTGTCTGCGCATATAAGACGACTTTGACAGTTGCCTTACAAGTGATAGCAGGGGTGCCACCAATAAGAACCAAGGACACTCATACCGGGCGTAAGAGACTGGGTAGGACATGGCCACAAAGACACTAACTACTTATTCACACAGTTTTTGACGGGTCACGGCTCTCTCAGAGCCTACCTAGTAAAGATAGGGAAGCAAGAAGATGGCAACTGTGTTGACTGCATGGTGAACAACACAGCAGAACACTGTGTGATTTGCAAAAGGTTCACGAACGAGAGAGCGGAGCTATACGAAACGGTGGGAGAAGTTAGGGCGAATAACATAATGGAAGTGGCGGGAAGAGGAGAAAATAAATACAAATAAATCCTGAAGGCAATAACTAGAATAATAAAAAGGAAAAAGATTCTATAAAGGGAACGATAGCAGGCATTATCGCCAAAGGAAAAAAAAGAAGAGAAGTTAGCTGAATAATCAGCTTATTATTATACAATATGAAAGACTTATTATTATGAGAGATAACAGATAACAGGCATAATCGCTAAAGGAAAAAAAAAGAAGAAAAGTTAGCTGAATAATCAGCTTATTATTATACAATATGAAAGACTTATTATTATGAGAGATAACAGATTGCCCTACCTAACCATGCAGTAGATACCACCAAGCGGTAGGAAGTGGGAAGACCTTGGAAAACACGTAAAGAGGAGATAATTGAGCAATGAGACATAATAATAATTAGAAACCTGAGAGAGGGCCAATTCAGTAATAGAAACTAATGAAAATTAGTTATTCCGCTATTTTTTATATATTTTCATTCTTTCTCTAGTTTGTGATTTTTTCTAAATATCTTTAAAACAAACTTAGTCGCTAAACATAACTGTTACATTTTGTTTTTAATATTATTTTTCCAATATACGCTTCGCCTTTTCGTTTATCTGACAATTTATTTAGAGGGTTTTTCAGAGAAACTCATAAAATGACTTTATTGACATAAAGCTAATACGCTCATCACTGTCATGATTTAGCTCCAGCCCCCCGTCAGCCGATGGCCTATTAGCTTGGCGCTGATCTAGTAACCCTTTCAACCGCGACCTACATAGGTTTCTGCTTTAGTCTACTTCAATATTATATTAGATTGAATTAAGGAAGGAAAACTAATCTGTTGAATCTGAAATTTCTTGAATGATAGCGCCTGAAGACATAACATATTTTGGGTTTAATGGGACTGGTTTAATCTCCCCAAACTATTATGTCTGTTTTCCGTGATAGCTATCGCACAACACCAATCGCAAATTTGTAACTGGCAATAATTATTATTTCTTTCTGAAACTAGCAATTTGAATCGATGGTATCTCATGTTTTTGGCTAAAGAAAATTTGATATTCGTTCTCAGCACCTTCAACTTAACTTCAGACAGACAAGTTTTCGTTTTATCAAATCCGTATTTTATTCAGTTCTCTATGTATGTTGCTAGTCCCCGGTGATCTAATTTTTTAGTAAAAAATTAATTGCAATAAAACACCCATTTTTTGTATATAAATATATATATATATATATATGTATATATATATATATATATATATATATATATATATATATTTAAAAAGGTTCTGAAAGTGATTTCTTGTGACACGTGACAATTTAATCTTTGTGTCTATATTCAGGTAGAGATAGTGCAAACACTCCTGACCACGACGCAGTAGACGAAATTTGGTTTAGTCCCCACTTC
Organism: Diabrotica undecimpunctata; assembly: GCF_040954645.1. Taxonomy (NCBI): domain Eukaryota; kingdom Metazoa; phylum Arthropoda; class Insecta; order Coleoptera; family Chrysomelidae; genus Diabrotica; species Diabrotica undecimpunctata. The sequence goes on from NC_092812.1 coordinate 30,318,373, forward strand.
CATGCGAAACGCACTGTACTATGCAACGTGAAAGATAGAACGTTTCAGTTTGATTAGTATAATTCTACTTACAATAGAACATTTCTGCCTTTACGTGAATTTTGACTCCGCCTTCGCGCAGCTCCATGGTCAGGAGTGTTTGCACTATCTCTACCTGGGTATCCTTGCCAATTGTTGTGTGTAAATGATATATAAATATCTTTATTTCAGCTTCTAGTTATTCCCAAAATTATTTGGAACTAAGGGAATTATAATAAAAATCAAAGAAAAAATGCATATACTATATTACAAATACCTGTCAAAGTTTTTACACCATTACGTCCACACCCGTGGCACCTGGGTAGCATTAATATTTGGTAAATCATGAAGCTGTGTCTATTTTTTTATAATAACAGCGATATAGAAACATATAAATAAAAGTTACATTTCAAACATATAAACAAGAAAAACTGTTTATCGGGTCATATATTTCGAAATTCCAAGTACCAGTTCTTAAAGCTTATTATGGAAGGGAAGATAGAAGGAAAACGGGGCATTAGAAGAAAGAAATACTCATGGCTTAAAAACATAAGGAATTGGACAAACCTCGATGCCCGTGCACTCTTTAGAGCTACATAAGACCGAGAGAAGAGTATGCCAGAATTGTCGCCAACATCCACTAACTAGATAGGGCACCATAAGAAGAAGTCAGAAAATTCAACATGTTAATTTCCCCAAAAAAGACTAAATGCATGGTTACAACAGCAAATTTACTAAGATGTAAATTGGAGCTGGAAGATCAGATAAAAGAACATGTGATCAAGTGATGGTGTTTAAATATCTAGGCATCACACCATCTAGATACGGAAAACTTGAAACTGAAGTGGAAGATCAAGTGAATAGAGCAAATAGAGCGTCAGACTGCCTGAATGAACCAATATGAAGAAATAAGAATATTGGGAACAAAATGAAAGGCAGAATTTACAAAACATTCATCAGACCAATAGTGACATACGCGGCAGAAACACGACCTGACACAGAGACGACAAAAAGGATGTTAAAAACAGAAGAGATAAAAACACTTACAAAAATTGATGGTAAGACACTATGGGACAGAGCTAGCAGTATCGATATATGACGTAGATGCAAGGTGGAGGACATGACGAACTGGGTAAGAAATAGAAGAGTAGAATGAAGAAGACGATCAGTAGGAGGAGCACGAAAACGATAGAACTACAACTTACTGGAGGCACATTGGAAAACAGATAAAGTCATGTCCACATAAAAAAGAAGACGAAGATCTAGCGTTACTAGCTGTTTTCCTTGTAAAGTCTGGTAGAAAAGTTCTACGCTTACTACTTTCAGTAGCACTCTGGGAATTATTTTTTGTATAACTTATATAGGTTTCTAGGCGAGCTACTTCTAGGATACTATTAAAGAAAGCTACTGGCCAACGTAAAGTTGTGCCTTTAGTGGAATACTGAGAAACTATTTTGAACATGTTGTCTACGCCTCCTTTAATTTCATTATAGTACTGAATTATGTCAGGTGTATTTTTTGAGCCACTTACATTATCGTTGTTATGTATTGTTGACAACAACGCTTTTTTTCTTCTTTGGCACATACAAACAACTGGTAACAAGATCTGAACTGAATCCGTATACAAAATAGATATTTATGCGTTGCAGGAAATGAGATGGAAAAACAAAGGCATCTGGGAATATGGAAAATACCTAATATGTCACAGCAATTTACTAGCTGAAATGGGGGGATGGGTTTTATAATATGTGAAAGATACAATCATGCGTAAAAAGTTTTATTAAAGTTGATATACATGCATTAATAAAACAAGATAGTTGTTCTGAAAATGCAAATGAATCAGTAACGACAACGGGAAAAAAATTATAAAGTTCGCAGCAGACTAAAAAATTGTGATAAGCAGTACATAATATCCACAAATAATCATGGGGTTTTTCGGATATCTTCTTCTTCATGTACCATGTCCTTTCAGAATGTTGGTTACCATCATAGCTATCTTAATTTTATTTACTGCCATCCTAAATAGCATGCTTGTATCAACACCATACCAATCTCGCAAGTTCTTCAACCATGAGGTTCTTCTTCGTCCTGGACTACTATTTTTCCTTGCATGATATTTTGTAGCAACCTATAATTGGGATTTCGGATATGAAAACAAGAAATCAGATCGACCACGTCTCAATAGAAGCAAGACATGCTTCATTCATTTCAGGCATCATAAGTCACAATGAAGAAAATAGCAATTCCGATCAGCACCTTGTGCTAATTTAATATAAAAAAAAATTAACACAAACAAACATTGGAATATGATATTGATACTCATCACATATTTATAGACTATAAAGCAGCCTACGACTCTGTAAATAGAAGAGAAATGTTCAAAGCAATGAAAGAGCTAGGAATACCAAATTAGTTGGTAAATTTAACAAAACTAACTCTAGAAAAAGTTGAGTGTAGAGTACGAATTCAGGAACCTTTTAAAACATACAACGGGCTGCGCCAGGGAGACCCTCTCTCCTGTATACTGTTTAATCTGGCTCTGGAAAAAGTAATACGTATGTCTAAAATCACAACCACTGGTTCAATATATAATAAATCAGTGTAAATCCTGGCCTATGCTGATGATATTAATATTGTTGGGAGAACGGAAAACGCTGTACGAGAGGCGTATGTAGCATTAAAAAAATTAGCTACAAAAATGGGGTTAATAATAAATAACAACAAAACGACGTATATAAAAATAAGCACGCAACCACAAATCCTACGACCACTTGTTATAGAAAACGATGTCATCGAAGCAGTGAATAAATTGGTATACCTGGGAGCGCTCCTTAACACTGAAAATAATACTACCGCAGAGATAAACCGCAGAATTTGCACGGCCAACAGATGCTATTTTGGGCTAAAATCTCCTCCTTAAATCGACAATTATATCGAGAAATACAAAAATAACACTCGATACAAAACATCGTAAAACATATTAAAATATGACGTCTGAGGTAGATACAGCATGCAAAGCGAATGGAACAAAATGACCCAGCTAGAAAAATGGTCTTTGATAGACCCATTGGTCAGAGAAGAAGAGGAAGACCCAGAACAAGGTTCCTTGATGATATCGATGAAGATATGAGAAATATGGCAATACGTGCTTGGCGGAGAAAGGCGATGGATAGGGACGACAGGAGAAAAATTCTTGAGGAAGCTAGGACTCATGCCGGCTTGTAAAGCCAGAATGATGATGATGATATATTGGCCCTTAATAATGAAAAAAAAAGAACAAAAAGAATCAATGTAACAAATTAAATCAAAATCAGGTCAGAAACATTGAAGATAAGTGAAAAGAATTAAAAGAAGCAGTTATACCAGCTGCAAAAGAAGTAGTAGGAGAAAGCAAAGAACCTAGCTAAAAAAGATGGTATGACAAACACTGTCAAAGGCTAATGGAGCAAAAAAATCAAGCTAGGCTTAAAATGTTGATCAAAGTACGAAAGAAACTAAAGAGGAACATATTGCAAGTAGACAAAAATTAAAAAAAAAACATCTAAAATTTAAAAAGAGGAAACAAAATAAAAAAAAGATTGAAAGGCTAGAGGAACATGAAAAAAATGGTATAATAAAATTCTGTAAGGAAATAAATTTTGAGAAAAAAGGTTTCCAACCAAAAACAAAATTACGCAAAGACAAAACTGGTGAGCTAATAACAGACGAAAAAGCAGTGCTAAAACGGTGGAGAGGAGGAAAATATTAGAAGGAAGGCTAAACAATTTAATGAAACAAACAACAGAGGATTATCAAGGAGGATTTAGAAAAGGAAAGTCAACTGTAGACCAAATATTTACAATAAGGCAAACGCTGGAAAATTTGACAAACGGAATACCGAACTATATCATCTACTCAATAATTAGAAAGGAATTAACATTTTAGTATATTTCTTATCGCAACTATACTTTATTTTTGGCAGACAGAATGTTTAAAATCTATATCAAACCAATATTTTGGCCATTCTTTATATAATTTTGCCTTCGTTTAATTTTAATGGACTTCATTTGACCATCACAGGGTTTCTTTCTCTTAAATTTCTATTATCAGTTTTTCTACGTATTGACATTGCAACCTGTTTAATAATTGTAGCCCCATTTCCCTAAATGACACCTTTATATAGAGTGTAATTGGAAGACTTCGATAATCATACTAAACATGTACCATCTCTAGTTCCCGGAATAAACTAAACCTTGCTTTGTTTGACTTTACTGATAGTTCAAATTAATTTTCACCCAAGCAGTGAACATTAATCTTGAAATGTTAAATGTAAAGACAAAATGGAATTGATTTAAGTGACTTTCCAAATAGATGAATTAACCAAATCCGGATATAATCTTACAAAACTGCTCGCTCCGACAGATTTAGTCTTATTAGAGAAAGTGTTCATATATGGGATATTCATTCTATTCAATCTCTGTCGAGCTGGCTTTCATTTTACTGGCTCATGAGTTATGGGTTTCTAGCGGAATTTACAGCATTATGTAGTTCAATTAACAATTTTGATGAATTAGTTTTGTTCAGATGCGAAATAGACTAATTATATTAGGCAGAACTATACAATTTGGATTAAATAATGGATATTTGGGAGAGAGTTAACACGTTGATTGCCTATTTACTTCACATAGGTTTTCGCCGGGAACCATATATAAAGTAAAAGTTAATTATAAGTACAGATAACTATTATACAAAAATGAAATACATAACACTAAAATTAGTAGGTAGAAGAAACCGTCGAAGTATATTCTTTACGAATACAATGGCTAATGAAACAAACGGACGGATCTCACAGCGACAAACTCAGCAAAGAAAAATGGACATGATTATGGATTTAAAATTTGAAACCTGAAATGTGCGAACGCTCTAAAGGCAGGAGGTATGATAAGTATGGCAGAAGAAATTGAAAAATACGGTTTTGAAATATTGGCACTGCAGGAAATCAGATGGAAGAACTAGGGAGAAATTCGTAAAAATAGGTTCCCACTATTCTTCTTATTCAAGTGCCATCTCCGCGGCGGAGGTCGGCAATCATCATAGCTTTTTCAGACGGCTGCTCTGAAAAGTTAATTTGATGTACATCCTACGCCTCCCTATGCTTCTCTTTCCTTTGATCTTTCCCTGCATAATCACTTGGAGCAAGGTGTATTTCTCTTTACGTGTAATATGTCCGAGATATTCCAATTGTTTTAATTGTATTTAAAATTTCTTTATTCAATTTTCTCAGAACCTCTTTGTTTGTGACGCGTTCTCTCCACGCTATTTTCAGAATTCTTCTATACACCCACAGCTCGAATGATTCCAGTTTTTTCATTGATGTCGCATTCAAGGTCCAAGATTCCATTCCATAAAACAAAGTCGAAAAAACATAGCACCTCGCCAACCTAAGTCTTAGTTCCACTTTTAAATCCCTTGTACACAGCACTCTTCTCATTTAGTTGAAATTTGCTCTCATTCTGATTTTGATCTCCTCAATGTAATCATTTGTGGAGTTAATCATTGTTCCCAAATATGCATATTTCTCCACTTGTTCGACGTTGGTTCCGTTTATTGGAAGATTCTCGTTATTTCTTTGAGTTTTCGATATTCTCATCAATTTTGTTTTCTTGACGTTCATTGTTAGACCGTACTCTTTTCCATACTCCGCTATTCTAGTCACCAGTCTCTGAAGATCTTCAATATTTTCGGCTAAGATCACAGTGTCGTCCGCATATCTAATGTTGTTAATGGGAACTCCATTTACCTTTATTCCAGCTGTTTCACCCTCAATAGGGTGTTTCAGGATCTCTTCGGAGTAGGCATTAAAAAGAATTGGCGATAATACGCATCCCTGTCTCACTCCACGTCTAATTTCAATTTCTTTTGACAGCTGTTCGTTAACACGTACTTTTGCTCGCTGTTTTTAGTATAAATTTGATATGATCCTAAGGTCGTTATAGTCAATCTTCTTTAATTTCAGGACATTCATTAATTGTTCATGTCGTACTTTATCGAATGTTCTATTATAGTCAATAAAACATGCGTATATATTTGTATATGGCATATTTGTGATATATTTGGTTATGGATTACTTTTAGTAGTAACTTTAGTACATGAGACATCAAGCTAATGGTGCGGTAATCGCTGCATTCTCTTGCGTTTTTCTTTTTGGGGAAACAAATAAAAATCGACGTTAATCACTCTTTAGGTAATACGCCTGAACTATAAATTTGGTTCAAGAGTGTCACTAAAACATTAATGTGCTTCTCATCTAGAATTTTTAAAATTTCTATGGGAAGCATGTCAGGTCCAGGGTTTTCCCACTCTTCATTGATTTAATGTGTGTAATATTTCTTCTTTTGTAATGTATGGACCTGTTTCTTCTGACGTAAGTTCTATGTATTCTAGATCTCCTCTTTCATCATCGAACAATTCGTCGATATATTCTGCTCATCTTCTGCTCGTCCGTATGTGTTATAGTAGTTCCGTGTCTATCCAGAATTGTACGAGTGAGATTTTATTTTCTTAGTCCTGCCAGTTCTTTAACTTTCTTGTGTAGGTTAAACAGATCATATTTATTTTGAAGGTCTTCGATCTCTTTGCATTTTTCTTCAAATTATTTTTCTTTTGCCTGCTTTATCATCTTCCTGATCTCGTGGTTTATCTCTCTGTATTTATTGTTGTCTTTGTTTTTAAATTGTCTTCGTTTTTCCATCGTATTGAGCACCTCGTCATTCATCCATTCTTCTTTTCTCCTTGCGGAAATCTTTAGTATCTCTTTACAGGGTTCCTGTAGACAATGTTTTAGTCTATCCCAGTACTCGTCAATATCATTGGTGTTTGTGTTCAATTTGCTGCAGTTCACATGCAGTTCATGTTGGAGGAATTCTTTAACTTTAGGTTTTTCAAATTTTCTTGTGTCTATTGTAGGGATTATTTGATGTCTTTTAATATTTTAAGGGTGAGTGTAACCTTGGCGATAAGTGGATTGTAATTTGACTCACTATACTACTCCGGAAATGAAATGAGACAAGGTGAAAGAGGAGTAGGGTTTATAGTAACCAAAAGACTGCGAAAAGCTATTATCGCATTTACACCAATATCAGAGAGAATTTGCACCATAAGACTCAAAGGTAAACTGCATAACGTGAAAATTTATGTGCACCAACGGAAGAGGCTGATAAAGACGAGGTTAAAAGATTCTATGGAAAACTTCAGGAAGTATGTGATAAAATCCAAAGACACGATGCTATTATAACATTCTTCTTCTTCTTCTTCTTCTTGTGCCACTCCTATCGGAGATTGGAAATCATCAAGGCTATCCTGACCTTGTTTACAGCTGACCTAAAGAGTTCATTAGTGCTACAGCCAAACCACTCTCTCAAATTACGCAACCATGACATTCTTCTACGGCCTGGATTCCATTTTCTTTCTATGTTTTTTGCATTATATTTTAAAGTAATGCGTATTTATGTCTTCTCATCCCGTGACCCAAATATTCGAGTTTTCTTCTATTTCGATATGTAAAAATTACATAATACGAATAAAAAAACGAATAAAAAAACCAAGGACCGATTGCGGGACCAAATCACATAGAATGGAATTTGATGCAAAAGCGTACAGTGCATAGGTTAAAACGTAAAGTGAATAGTGATCTAGTGTGAGCAAACAAAAAGTATCGTCCTAATCATATTTTTCCCAGAACCAATAATAGTTTAATAGACTAACATTAAAGAGCGGCATATTATTGGATATGTTCAACACATGTCAATAGTTTTAGATTAGTTTATATTAGTTTTAAGTTTTTAGCTTTATCAACACACGCCTTTCCATTCAGCATGTCCTACTTGAATGCAGTACTTACAGTTCCATCCGACGACAGCATAATTATAAATTAGCATATAATAACACTTTAATTAGTTTTCTGAGAGACTGTAACTTGATTAAGATGTTTAAAAATTTTGTATCTGCATTAACAGTACCTAAACTTTTAAAATTTTAACTAATATTGTGAACATTGTTTTAGCTCTTGTGCCAATGACCATCAGTTCTCGAGACACGAAAATTTAAATAAAAAACATTGCAAGTTCAAGAAGTTTTTTAGCTAATTTAGTGACTTTATTATTTTAGTTCTATTTTCGTCGATGATTGACAAAGACACCGAAAGTCAGCCAATTTATACTTGTCCAACTGAAATGTAAAAACGTTTCCATTCTATATTTATCACTTGCAGATACGCACAAAGAAGTGTACGAGGTTTTTGTCTCACAATGTAATCCGTAAAATAAAATATGAATTTTGTTAACCCTAAATTTCAGCTTGCTAATCGTAATATTTAATATGAAACAAAAAATCAATTTACATCCATCCTAAACCTTTTCTGCTGATTAGACATTGTTATATTCCGAATGAGAATGACAACATAAATTCTAAATCCAGCGTTATAATTAATCACATTCTCGCCTCTCCTTTAAAGTTTGCAGGGGCTGGATCCCTCGTTGGAGCTAAACTGCTTTTTGTCGCCATATTAATTTCTCCAGCCATGCATCCAAGCAGCTTTTCTTTGTGGTCGTGATGATTTTCCTTTTGTCCATTTTTGACTCCGTTGTATTATAGCACTAATCAAATTTTCGGAGTCGGTTGTATTTTTCTTTGAAAAATTTAACTTAATTTTTGTGTTGTAGATATATTTAACAAAAGAAAAACAATTTATAAACATAATGAATAAAGATCAAGCAATTAAATATAGATGAAGATCTATGTAAAGAAGATATGTAAATGCAAAAAAACTGTTACACAGCAACAGCATAAACTAGCAATTATCAGTGAAGAGTGGAAATTTGCTTTTAAACATTTATTTTACAATCAGTCTTTACAAGAACCATAAACAAATTTCTTATTTTACATATGCGTATTTCTAGCGATACCTAGATATAGAAATGGTAAATATATTGTGAATTTTTGTTTGAAGAGTGTGTTTATTGATCAATGTCCAATAAATTTAATAATGAAAAGAATCTTTCTAATGTGGTTTACAAGGTAATATCGGTTACTGATCTATAAGTGAAACCACAAATTATTGTAAAAAAATACTGATTTAATATAATCCAGGACGTGTTTCGACATCAATATTATAAAACTCAGATATATAAAACAGGATAAACTAAATGACAATTTTTTATCCCAAAAAATATGCAAAAAGTTTACTATTCCGACCGCCGGCTGCCCCCTGAAACCCCCTCATAGGGGAAAAATCGATTTACCAAGAATATATACGCCGTAGAAAAAAATGTTTCAAATAAAAAATGATGCAGCGATTATTTTGAAAAAAAAAATATATTTTTACACGTTTTTCGTAGAATGAACCAATAAAATCTTAATTATTAGATAATATTGTGATTAATCAAATGCAATTTCTCATAACAAATATAGTAACGTATCTTGGTATAAAGCGGAACAAAAAGCTTAGTTCGAGACCATGCTTCCATCATATGAACTTTACACATTGCAGTTTTACATTAAAAAAATAATGATACTAACAATAATAAATAAGAAAACACAAACATAGAACATATAAAATAAAAATTATTAAAGTCGAAGGTTATAGCCTCGAAGCCAATCTCTTGCCTTGGGAGTGAGTTGGTGGATTTCTTGAATACTGCCAACGAACACTCGAAGACGATGTGGTTAATTGTTTGTTCAACAGCGCTGCATTTGTCACATCCCGGACTGGCATTTATACATCACTGGTTCAGAGACATGTTACAAACTCTATGACCAACTCGTATTCTATTAAGGTTGCGCCATTCACGACGAACACAGTAACACTGGTATTACAACAAACACCAATTGCGAATCTGGACCACCATTTACAGTCGAAGAAGTAAAATATGCCATCAAAAGCACCAAAGATGGTAAAGCAGTAGGCCCTGATAATTTTCACTCAGAATTCTTAAAACTTATGGACTATGATGCCATAAAATGGTTGACAAATATATTTAACAATATATATGATACAGGCATAATTCCCCAAAAATGGTTAGTGTCAACTTTTATAAATCTTCCAATAAAACCCAATGCGAGAAAGTGCGAAGACTATAGAATTATAAGCCTTATAAGCCATTTACTTAAAACATTTCTAAAGGTCATTCACAAAAGAATATATACAAAATGTGAGGAACAACTAACAAGAACACAATTCGGATTTCGTGATGCTCTGGGAACACGGGAGGCCCTTTTTGCTGTACAGGTGCTATTTCAGAGATGCAGGGATGTGAATTGTGATATATACGTATGCTTTATAGATTACCAGAAGGCATTTGACAGAGTAATACATGACAAATTAATGACTCTAATGCAAGTAATTGGAATTGACAACAAAGATCTTAGAATTATCAGAAACATTTACTACAATCAAACGGCCAAAATCAAAATAGAAGACCAGTTAACTGATAAAATTGCAATAGAACGTGGAGTACGACAGGGCTGTATTTTGTCTCCATTGTTGTTCAATATTTATTCTGAATGGGTATTTAAGGAAGCTTTAGACGGTTGTGCGAAAGGAATACTAATAAACGGTGAATGGTTGAATAACATTAGATATGCAGATGACACTATAGTTTTTGCCGATAATCTGAATGACTTACAGATATTAACAAATCGCATAACAGAAGTCAGCAACAGATACGGACTAGCTCTTAACATAAAGAAAACCAAATTTATGACAATTAGTAAAAAACCAATACTAAACGCTCAACTTACAATCAACCAACAGAATATCGAAAGAGTCGAGCAATATACATATCTAGGCACCAATTTAAATAGCCAATGGGACCACTCAACAGAAATTAAACAGCGAATAATAAAAGCAAAAGCAGCATTCGTTAGAATGAGAACCATTTTCAACAGTCGAGACATATCATTAAAAACAAAATGCCGTCTTTTGAACTGCTACATATTCACAGTTCTGCTCTACGGAATAGAAGCGTGGACACTGACTGTTGCATCTATGAATCGGCTCGAGGCTTTCGAAATGTGGTGTTATAGGCGCATCTTACGTATATCCTGGGTTGACAGAGTAACTAATGTGGAGGTCCTGCGTAGAATGGGGAAAG